>NC_134365.1:213794552-214996219 GCF_035582795.1 Mycteria americana
AATATTTCTAAATAATACATATGGACTGCTCTGACTCTAAAGTAGACAGATAGGGCACGATCTAGCACTTGACAGACTGGCTTGCTGACCTTGCAGTGAGTTTGCCTGACTCTTGGGCCCTAGTTGCAAACATTGAAAAACAGTAGTTTAATTTAGTGGAACAGGTGTTTGCAGTTTCTTTTTTTATTACCATGGAATCCTGGCTCCATAAAATTAAGGCAAGGTTTTCCATCCTTTAAGGCCCTGGAAATTACATTTAGGCACTTAAATAAGTGCTCTTGTGGACCCACAAATTTCACTCTAGTCAAGCTACAGATGCTCAAAACATATGGACCACTGGATACTTTCATTTGGATAATTCCACCCTTCACCCTGCAGCCATTTCTGCATATGCCTAACAGGTTTTGAGTTAAGTCAGAAAAGCTGAATTAAGCACATAGGTAAATACAAGCCTGCCTGTGTTAGCACTTAGGAGACCAGTTTTGGTCAGAATAGTTGTGTTTAGATTTCATACTCTTAAAAAAGACTGTCAAAATGTACCCATCTGATTTAAACTGATAGTTTCCCTTCCCACTCTTCCTCCCCCTGCTGCAGAGTGTGCTCCAGCCTTCACCCACCTTCTCCCACAAAATATTTCAATTTTCTTTTACCCAAGATCCCTCCTACCGTTGTAGAATGTACTGTTCATTAGCATAACAGGCCATAAGAAAAAAATCCATTTCCTAAATATCAGTCATAGGGATCCAGGCTACAGTTAGTGCAATTTGAACCTGTTGATCCCTATCAAACAGGAATAAATGCCAAACAGCTTTGCTAGCTGCTCCTGCCAGCCAGACAATGCTAGAACAACAAGGACATAAAAGCCAACAGCAACAAAATGCACACCAGTGCATTCCATAGATTTAAGGAACAAACAAAGCATTGTTAACAATTTGGGATTATAATCAATGTTGCCAGTTTCTCAAAATTTCATTGCGCATCTCAGGAATTATCTGATTTACAGTATTTCCCAAATTCTTGATTTCCCAAGAATCTTAACTTTCATTGTCTCCTAATCCTATTTAAGAATCCTAATCCTAATTTTAGAAAATATTGCTCTTTAGAATTAAAAATGGGAAATAAATCACTCAAATGCTGTTAATTTACCAAAACATTTCTCTTCGTTCCAGTCTTTCAGAGGTCCTATGCATACTTCTGTAAATACAAATAATTGGCAATAATATAAACAGCCTTCAAATCTGAAAAGCAAATAAAAAATAAAACAGAACTGCAACTATGGAAACTGCTGGTTGATTCTGGAGCTGTTGTGGGAAGCAAGACACTGAGGGCAATAAAAATAAAAGTTAAGATATAGGTTCAATCCTGCTTTCATTCACACTGAGGTAAATTTGGGTGTAACTCCAGAGAAGTCAGCAGAGCTCTTGGAGCTTTATTTTGTTACAAGTGGAGACAGAAGCTGATCCACTCTCCAGTCTACCAAGGAGGAAAGGCCACCAAATTTAAGAATACTGAGAACCAGGAAAACAAAGTCAATGTCCCAGCAGTCTGACCTACCAAAGCAAGAACCACACAGTCAAACCAAGGTTTACTTGCTGCCATGAGAAAACCTTGGGGCTCATGACTGCAATGAGACATTTCATCCAGTCTTTCTAATCAAACTTGGAGCTCATATCCCAGTTTCTGACAGAAGTCGTATCTGGCATCCACACAAGTGTTTTGAGTTTACCATCAAGAAGAAAGATGGTCCAAAAACTGGCGCATTACCCTGGGTTTCAAGAGACACAGATTCAGGTCCTCCAAGCACACAGGGTTCAGACAGGTTGGCACTAGGCAGATTCCAAGAGGGGGCTTACTGTCAAAATTAAGAAAAAAATGCATTTTTATTCAGCTGGCAACACTGACCTTCCTAATTTGTTCTGACAGGTCCTTCTGCATTTTTTCAGACAGGTTTAAAGGAAGTCTTCTCCAAATGAGCATATGCAAAGATTAGGAGTGTTCACCATTCTTCCAGGGAACACTTTTTAAGCAATTTCATACGGTGGGATCTCATATAACTATCTCACATACATGTTTTGCAGAGTTCTTGTCATGCTATGTGCCGGTATTAACAAAAAAAGAAAACCAGGTATTTTTGGACATGACTCACCTGACCATTATTTAATATTTATTTTTGGATGAGATCAATTCTTTTTTCAGGACTGCTCTTTTCTCTCCAGTCTCTCCTCAGAGAGAGCCTGTGTGTTCCTTACAGTTCCAGTTGGGGAAATCATCCTTTAATTCAAACAAAAATGATGGTGTGCTTCAGTCTTCAAGATCCAGATCCCCAACCACAAAGGTGAGTAACATTACCATCCATGTATTTGCACTCTTAAAAAGGCACTTAATGAGCCGCTGCACACTGACTGAACAAGCACAAGGTGAACATAGGGAGACGCACTCACTGGTAAGATAGAGTTAAGAGCAAAGAATGGGGGAAAAAACCTAAGAGTACAACTTGTGGGGAAGGGAAAAGGGATATATACTCTGTAAGACAAGCCGCCTCAGTACTGGTCTGTAAAAGACCCTCAAGTCAGTTTGAGAATTATATCTCTTTTCTCTTTAACTAAACAATAGTTCCTCTAAGTGTCTGTTCTCTTTTCAAGGTGTTCAAGAGCCCTTTTGAAACCTACCTTGGAAGGCAGCCAACAAGTCTCTGCCACTGTGCAGAGGATCTGCAGCTGAATACCAATTGATTTCACTGTGTAATACTCTGAGGTTTGATCTATGCACCCAATGCAGAAGAGAAGAGAGACTGAACTTTGAGTAACTTGATTTGATAAAGTAAACATCATGAAACAGAAAACTGTGACTAGTTAATATGAATTACCTTTGCCATCCAAATGGCACAACACAGACACCTCACCAGAGCTCTGGGAGACTGCATATCTTCTGTTCTCCTGCTACTTATAGTGTGGACCAAACCAGCAGAAATTTTTCCCTTCCATAACTGGAAGGCTGCAATATATAGCAGACTGTAGAAAAGACCCTTTAAAACATGTAAGTGAACTGTAGCTCAGGAACAGAGTAGAAAGTCCTTCAGCTACCTTTGCTGCTTCAGTGTATCATGGAAATTTGCTTGCATTAACAGCCAACTCAGTATCATGCCCTTCTAGAGCAAGAGAAAACAGAACTGATAAATCTTTTTTCCACTGTATGTTCAATCTGCATAGGAGCTACATAATGTCTTGCAGACAGAGTTTGGCTGTGAATAAAAATCCAGATGAAAAAGAGAACATAGGGAAGAATCAGACCACTTTCAGGTCAACAGGCCCAATCTAAGCTCATAGACCTTCTTGTGTCTCAGTTTGGATATCCAAGCATAATATTTCCCTAGCTCAGAAGGGCACTGCGATAGCTGGGAAGAAGCTTGGGCAGCTGGAGTGAGGTAGAGCACATAGACGAGTCCTGTTATCTTGAGGAAGTCTTAAACAGGAGTTTGACAGCTCATTTATCATCATTAGTCTTCACCAGGGACTTATGTTCTCTTGGATTAAGTTTGTTGAATGTTCTGTTAGTATTTGCTCCAAAATCACTAACATACAATTTTGAGTCAGAGTATTTATTGAGCCACACTCCCTTACTTGCAATTATTGATGAGTCAACGATATCTTTTCAGCAAGGACTGTGTTCAGATATCGATTATCTTCCATGATTCTGCATGTGTTCATGAAAGAATTGATAGTTAACTGTCTAAATGAAAAATACCATCATCCATTTTGCCCATAATAAATGTAAGATGACATAGTTTTTGTCAAGATATGGAGAAGAAAAAAGCAGATGACTCGCTCCATTCTACCAGACACAGGCCAAGCAATGGAGAACTGAGTCTTAATAACTGAGTCTCTTTGGACAGACACTCAGTGAAGAAAGCCAGACGCAAGTCATAGGGCTAATCAAATGACTATCAATAATCACTATGATTAACCTGGGACCACTTGAAGTAAAGATCTGTAAAAAGTTATTAACCCGAAGAGCTCATAAGCTAGAAAAATAAATTTTGGAGAGTTAAAAATGGAAGTAGGCAAATGCTCCCAAAATGTACCCCATCTCAGAATTTTATGTATACAGATCTATCAGTTATTTTTATTTACCTTGAAAATTCATATATATATAACCTTTTAAAGGCACAACACATGCAATTCTTGAGGACTGATCAAAAAAGAAAGGAGACCTATTAAGGAAAGATGTGAAAAGTGACAAGGGCAGAGAAAGGAAGGTCAGCTTCATCAACAAAATCAAACATGTTGGGACTAGCATAGGAAAAGAGACATGTGAACAGGTAATGATGGCAGGGTAAGCGGAAACCAAAAATGAGAGACAGACCCGGGGATGACAGAGAGAAATGTAGATTTGGACAGACAGAAGCATATACCTCTGTGTTATGTAGTGCTCAATCTGTGGCTGCCCTTTGCTAATATCAGACCACAAACAACAAGAACAGCATCTAACAGGAAATAAAGATTGCAGAAACTCACACAGACAACTTCAACCCAAAATATCTTCCACTCCAGCAGAAAAAAAGCATAAGAAGCTTTATTCAAATGGAAATTTTCCAAAACAAAAGAGCAGTTCCAGCAATCAACAGGCACATTTTCCTGAAAAAAAGTACAAAGAGTGTTCTATCCCATCCCAGATAGCTTACAGACATTTATAAAGTGAGTCTCATATTCATGTAACTTCAGCGTTTTCCCTCCGCTTCATCATTCCAGGTACAGAATCATAGAATTGTAGAAACATTAAGGTTGGAAAAGACCTTTAGGATTATTTAGTCCAACCATCAACCCAACACCTCCATGCCTACTAAACCATGTCCCAAAGTGCCACGTCTACATGTTTTTTGAACTCCTCCAGGGATGGTGACTCCACCACCTCTCTGGGCAGCCTGTTCCAATGCTTGACAACCCTTGCGGTGAAGAAATTTTTCCTAATATCCAAACTAAACCTCCCCTGGTGCAACTTAAGGCCATTTGCTCTCGTCCTATCACTTGTTACCTGGGAGAAGAGACCGACCCCCACCTCTCTACACCCTCCTTTCAGGTAGTTGTAGAGAGCAAGAAGGTCTCCCCTCAGCCTCCTTTTCTCCAGGCTAAACAACCCCAGTTCCCTCAGCCGCTCCTCATCAGACTTGTGCTCTAGACCCTTCACCAGCTTCGTTGCCCTTCTTTGCCCTTTGTTGCCCTCCAGCACCTCAAGGTCTCTCTTGTAGTGAGGGGCCCAAAACTGAACACAGGATTCGAGGTGCGGCCTCACCAGTGCCGAGTACAGGGGCACGATCACTTCCCTACTCCTGCTGGCCACACTATTTCTGATACAAGCCAGGATGCCATTGGCTTTCTTGGCCACCTGGGCACACTGCTGGCTCATGTTCAGCCAGCTGTCGACCAGCACCCCCAGGTCCTTTTCCTCCAGGCAGCTTTCCAGCCACTCTTCCCCAAGCCTGTAGTGTTGCATGGGGTTGTTGTGACCCAAGTGCAGGACCCGGCACTTGGCCTTGTTGAACCTCATACAGTTGGCCTTGACCCATCGATCCAGCCTGTCCATATCCCTCTGCAGACCCTTCCTACCCTCGAGCATACCGACACTCCTGCCCAATTTGGTGTCATCTGCAAACTTACTGAGGGTGCACTCAATCCCCTCATATGTGTCAGATGGCTGGGACATTTTATGGGAAGTGATCAGCTGACCTGTGCTTTCCTTTGGACTTACCAGTAACATAGGCTTTCTTGTTCTTTTTTAAGTTGTTTCAAGTACTTCCTAAGTTATGCATGACTTTCCCAGCACCTCACCTCATTCTGCGCACTGCAGATCTGCTTAGGAGAATCCCATGCAATAGAGTCCTGGAGAAAAGAGGCATGGAGGAGAGCTGGTTGATATTGAAAGATCACTTCTTCCAGGCTCAAGAGTGGTCCAACCCAACATGCAGGAGATTAGGCAAAAACAGCAGGAGGTCTGCATGGATGAACAAGGAGCTCCTGACTAAACTTAAACATAGAAAGGAAGCATATAAGCAGGGTCAAATTAACCAGGAGGAATATAGAGATACTGTCCAAACACGCAGGTAAGGGATAAGAAAAGCCAAAGCCTACCTGGAGTTGAATTTGGTGAGGGACATGAAGAACACTAAGAAAAGTTTCTACAGCCATATCAACAGTAGAAGAAAGACTAAGGAAAATGTGTGCCCACTGCTGAATGAGATGGGCCACTTGGTGAAAAAGGACAAAGTACTTCTGAATGCCTTCTTTGGTTCAGTATTTACTGGTAGGAGTGGCCTTCAGGAATCTCAGCCCCTGAGGCCAGGTGGAAAGTCTAGATCAAGGAAGATTTACCCTTGGTGGAGGAGGATCAGCTTAGGGAACACTTAAACAAACTGGACATACATAAATCCATGGGAACTAATGAGAGCTGAGGGAGCTGGCTGATGACATTGCAAGACTATTCTCACAATGGTAATCAGGGCAATCAGGGAAGTTCCTAAGAACTGACAGAAAGCAAATGTCATTCTTATCTTCAAGAACAGCAAGAAGGAGGATCCAGGGAAGTACAGGTGGTCAGCCTCACCTTGATCCCTGGGAAGGTGATGGAGCAGCTAATCCTGGAAACCATTTCCAAACTTAGTAAGCACAAGAAGGTGACTAGGAGTTGTCAGCATGGATTTATGAAGGGAAAATCATGTCTGACCAAAGAGAGCCTTCCACAAGGACATGAGTAGCTTAGTGGACAAGGGGAAAGCAATGTATGTTCTTCTTGACTTTAGCAAGGTTTTCAACATGGTCTCCCATAATATAGTCAGTCACAAACAGATGAAGCATAGACTAGATAAATGGACAGTGAGGTGGACAGAAAACTGTTGCTAACTGCCAGACTGAAACAGTTATGCTCAGCAGCACAAAGTCCAGCTGGAGGCCAGACATTAGTGTGTACCCCAGGCATCAATACTGGAGCCAAAACTGCTCAACATCTTCATTAATGACCTGGAAAATGGGACAGACTTCCCCCGCATCAGGTTTGTAGATAATTCAAAACTGGGAGGACTGATTGATGCACAGGAGGGTTGTGCTGCCATTCAACCGGCTGGAGAAATGGGCCAACAGGTAACAGGCTGGAAAGCAGCTTTGCAGAGAAGGATCTCGGGGTCACGGTGGACAAGATGTTGAACATGAGCCAGCAATGGGCCATTGTGGCAAAGGCGGCAAACAGCATAGTGAGCTGCTTTAGGTAGAGCATTGGCAGCAGGTCAAGGGAGGTGATCTTTCCCCTCTATTCAGACACATCTGGGGTACTGGGTCCAGTGCTAGGGTCCCCAACACAAGAGAGACATAGACATACTGGAGCCAGTCTAGCAAAGGGCTGCAAAAATTGTCCAGGAATTGGAGCACCTGCCATACGAGGAGAGGCCAAGAGAGCTGGGACTGATCAGCCTGGAGACGAGAAGGCTCTGGGGGATCTTAACGGTGTCTACAAATATCTGACGGGGTGGAGTAACAAAGGTGCAGTCACTCTTCTTAGTGGTGTCCAATGGCAGGACAAGAGGAAATGGGTGCTAATCAAAATAAAGAAAATTCAATTTAAGCATAAGAAAAAACTTTTTTTTTTTTTTACTGTGAGGGTGGTCAAACACTAGAACAGGCCAAACACTAGGTGAACAAGAACAGGTCAAACACTAGCCCAGAGAGGTTGTGTTTGAATACTTTGGAGATACTCAGATTCTGACTGTACATGGCCCTGGCCAACCTGCTCTGGTTGACCTTACTTTGAGCAGAGGTCTTGGACTAGACTATCTGCAGAAGTCCCTTCCTACATCAAGTATTCTGTGACTCCATGATTCTGTATGAAGGTGTATTCACGTCACCAGTCTTTCAAGAAACTGCAGCATGACTGCAGCTATCTCTAACAAACTCAAGGCCAGGCAGTTTTCACAAGTATCTGCACAATACAAAACCTGCTGTGCCCTGGGAAAGGAGAGAAGCAGTCTGACATTCCTCCAGGCAGAGGAGGGAACTGAACCCAACTTTTCCACAATCTGTGTGGTTTCCTAACAAATGGGCCAGAAGGTTAGTGCCAATGTAGGAAATGAAACATGAAGGAGTTTATTTCTAAGCCTGCTTTTGGGTGCTTACATTAAGAGATTCTTTCCTTCTCAATGGAGAGAGCTGGACCCTGGGGGGTGATGGAGAGCACTGAAAAACAGGCTGCTGCTCTGAATTGCCCTCTGAACAAAAGCATATTGTTAAGAATAATTCTGCTCTGGCCCCAGCAGTACATGAGCTACCCTAATGAGGTTTTCCAAGAGCTATTGTTTCTGCCAAGCTTCGTGTCCTACATTTGCATATCCTGGCATTTACAATGCCTTGAAAATTAAGAAATAAAAAGCACTGCCCTTTGCAAATCTTAAATATGACTATAAGCAAATAGCTTTCAGCCTGCAGACTCACAGCACCTTCATGGGCAGAAATAGCCAGAGACGACAAGCACCTTGATCATTTACAGCAGAGGTGCAAATCTTATGGACCGCATAGGAGAATCAGCTTGGTGTTTCTGTACCAGTGTGTTACGCAAACAGGGCTGGAGGGCTTTTGGGTGCTGTCAAGCTGATGGATGACAGACTGACTCTACAACAGAGGCAGTAAGGGAGATGGAGTAAGGAAAAGAAGGAGGAAAGTCTGCAGCATGGGACTGTAACGATATTTGTGACTATGTCAAAAAGTTGGTAGAGATTTCTATATAGAGATTTCTATAACCAGTAGAGATTTCAGGCCTTTTTCTCTTCTGGGGCCTTAGGAGGAAGAGGAAGGACAAAAGGAGATTAATTCTTTGGTTATAAATACAAACAGAAAGGTAGCATGAAGATTACATTATTCCAATGTAAAATTAAATTATCTACCCTGCTATTACTGAATAGGGTGTTCTATATAGAGCCCTGACTCAGATTATATAGAGCCCTGACTCAGATTTTAAGAGCAGCATGTACCAAAAATAAGAAATGAGCAGTCAATGATTTTACAAGGTCATTATAAAAAGACCTGGAAATACGATTAAGCTCCAAATGGAAACAAAGAACTAATTCAGAAGATTGGTTTTGTTTCTTGTTTTTCTTTTAAATGTGTGCCATTGAGAAACCTCATCATGCACCGGCAGTATTGTAAAGGTGATAAGTAGGCCAGATGGAGTCAGGTTACCCAAGGTTTCTGCTGAATTTCATAGCTGCCTATGAGTTAAGCAATTCCTTCACTTTCCTCAGTCCTAGTAACATTTTACCTAAGCTTGATATGCACTTTTGAGACCTGCTTTTCCAAAAGAATGTGCATGAGCTGAAGAGAGTATAGAGGAGCTCAATGAGAATGATCAGTTGGATGGGTCAGTTGTCCTCAAATATATGAGAAGGACCTACGAATCAGATGAATCATAGAATCACAGAATGAATCATAGAATGGTTGGGGTTGGAAGGGACCTTAAAGATTATCCAATTCCAACCCCCCCTGCCATGGGCAGGGACACCTTCCACTAGATCAGGTTGCTCAAAGCCCCATCCAACCTGGTCTTGAACATTTCCCGGGAGGGGGCATCCACAGCTTCTCGGGCAACCTGTTCCAGTGTCTCACCACCCTCACAGTAAAGGATTTTTTCCTAATATCTAATCTAAACCTACCCTCTTTCAGCTTAAGTCTTCTTAAGATTATTTCAGTCTTCTTCATGACCCCTGTGGATATAACAAAGCAACTCATTTTTCCCCTCCATGAGTTTTCAACTGCTACAGAAGCTGAAAGTAGCATTTAGTTCACAGTCTGGGGAGAAAGCTTCAAAATGCTTTTTTGTAAAACAGACCTTAATTTCCTTGTAAGATCTTATTCTAGATGTTATCTGTATATAAACCCTGGAAGCCAGTCTGCTGTTCACCACTCCTAAACCTAGCAGCTGGTACCAACAGAATCATCTTGATGCTACCAAATCCCGTGAACTCAGCTAATATACGTAGGAAATCTTTTTATATTTTAAATTATGTTACAACAGTTATTCTGATTGTTTTCTCCAGTTCTCTGGCACCATATTTTGATCTTTTCCACTTCATCTAAATGTGTTAAGCTTTATATCACTACAAGGAGATTTTAGCTGTTACTAGACCCACAAGATAAATTGCTCATTAAGCTGGGGAAGCTTTAAGGCAAGGTTATGTTCCATGGGCAAAAATGTAGCAGGATGAGGAATTATACAGCTCAGATTTTTGTGTTTGTTTTCCTGATGAATGCACTTTAAATTGCTGGGTAGGAGAAGGCTTTGCTGAAACATATGGGTGACATTAACACAATAGAGTACAAGTGTCACTGGTGGAAATTTCTGGCTTTAACTTTGTACTCTCTCTCTCCCTGTGTATATGTATAGTTTTTTAAACAGGCCCATGTTTAGGGTTTTTTTTCCTCTTTATGTAGTTGGTAGTTTTCATTCTGAAAATGTTGTATTAAATAAATAATTTGAAAAGTTGCAGAGAAGTAACCTGTAAGAAATTGTTATGGTAGCATTGGTTTTACCTTCACTGCATGAAAAATTTACCATAGCATCATTTTCTCTACTTAAGGTTTAGGTTAGCTTCACAGCACAAAGTGGAAAGGCTCTGCATTTTCAGGAATAAAACAGCTCTTTGTTCACTTTTTCCAACTAGATTTTTTTTTTTTAATTCCTCTGCACCTTCTTACAATCCCTTCATTGCCTGTGCTGGATACAGTTCATCCTCATTTCTTAGCCAAACCCTGCCCCAGTGCCTCAGGTGCAGCCCCCCAGCCAGTTCACTAGGCTGCTTAAACTAGCATCCTCAAAGTGCCTCCCCACTTTTCACACACGTTCACACTAAGACAATGTGAAGCAACTTCTTTCTTATTACAAAGGTTGTTGTAAATAATAATGATGCAATTACTATAACACAAAAACACACGATTACAAATTTGCATGGTGTGTTTGCATGGTTGAAGAATATCTGAAACCTCAAAAAATTGCCTTCTCACTAGAAATGCCATTTACCTTCACCAGAAATGCCCTTTACGTACCTAACTGCCACCAGCTGTATGTCTTTAGCAAACCTCTTTTACCTCCCTCTACATTTCTTTCTCTTGTCTGGGTTATTTGGACTGTGCATACCTGATAGGAAGGATTGTCTCCTACAGTGCTTTTGTACAGTGCCTAGCAAAACAGCAACCTCTGCGTGCCACCAGGTTGAACTCTGTATTCACCTGCTCCATGTCAGGGCACAGCCTACATGTTAAACTGCTACAGGACTGAAACATACTCTTTGGTCACTGCACCACAGGCACTCAAAAAACCCAACAGTTCAGAGACTGAACCGACCCTCACAGGGTTTCTGCATCATGGCTTTGTGCACCATTTTGGCTAAACTGTTGACTGGAAGATATGTCTCAGCCTTTAAGATTCCCTTGACAAGCTTTTTAAAAAAATAAACAAACTAGAATTCATTATTTGTTATCTCAGTACAAAGCTCTTCACTTAAAATACAGCCTACAAAAACAAAATTAGAGGCTAGTTGTCTCAGGAGAGACACGGGATCAATTGGGAGATGTTGCTTTATTTGATTGGAAGAGTTTGCACCCACCATGTACTACATGCAGGTGCTAGCCTGAGAGTGTAGGTTATCTTTAGGATCATCTTTAAAAAAATGCTTGAATTTGACACAACATTTTGGATAACTGCAGCTTTGGTAGAATCCTTACCCAGGAAAATACCCTGTAGTTTACCTAATGAGAGCTAGAGTCCGTACCGTGGCTTGTGTACGTATAAAGCCATATTCCCCATCCCACCTCAGCACCCTGTTTCCTCTGCAGATTACTTTACCTGGGCAAATTCATGAAAGAATGAAGTGGGATACTGCACTCTCTGTCCAGGGTGGTTAGCGATGCCTGGGGAGGACACACGATACCGTCTCCAGTTCTGATGCAACTTTCTTAAACATACATGTTCTCATAAGGTGAACTTGGGGACCAGTGTAGCCCCAAACTATTTATTGTGTGACACTATGATCCAGTGGTAAAGGATGCTTTCAAAGATCTCCCAGGCAACTCCCTAGAGACCCAAGAGCCCTTTTACTGTCTGCTACACTTCACCCGGGGAATACACTTTTGCTATTCCTTCAAATTGAAAAGGACATTCTCAGTCTCAATTGTTCATCAGAACAAGACATGATAGGAAGATCCCTTCAAGAAGGGAGAGGCATAGGTAGGAAGAAGAAGGGGACCCTATAACTCAAAGAAATTCCTTACAGAATTTTACTGCTGCAGGTCAGTAAGTGAGCTGATAGAGAATATTTCAAAAGGCAGTTGGGCTAACAGCATTCAAAGGCATCTTTCATATTTAGCAGGATTTATCTCAAGATTTGATTACAAAGAAGGTTAAATAGGCCTTGTTCCCCTCATCATATCAATATGAGAGTGACAATTCTCTCCATTCCTGTTTGTGGGAAGAGTTTGCCCTTACGCTTGGTCATAACTTTAACTATTTGCAGTTATTTCTGACACACAAGGGAAAAGAAAAATACAAATAGTGCTACATATTTGGAAAGCAAGTGGATTTTTATAGCTCCCAGACAACTTGAGGATTATCCAGATCTGAAGGCAATCACTTATGGCTTTATAGTCTGAATAGACCTTTCAATAAGACCAAACCAAGAAGACACTTTCATTTTTCTTTCTCTGTTGTTCCCTGACAGTAGCATTTTCAAAAGGACCTGCTTCTCTTCAGTGGCTCCTAGAGCACATGAGTCATTCACATTTCTTCTGATCTTCAGTTACGGTACAGCATCTCCAGTATTATAGGGTGCCTTCTATTAAGGCCTTTCTTGCTTTTCGGATCACAATTGCAAAAAAAAGTAATGAAGGGGTGAATTTTCCCAAATCAAAAGCTGTTGCCATGTCTTTTGTGCCAGAAAGAGGGTCTGGTTCTCACATGCTGTGGTTGCAGTGTCTGCCCCAAACTGCAAGAAATCTTGTAGCAGAGTGAAAGGGATGCTCTCAGCCCCTGAAATGGCATGCTGTGGGTGAAAAGCACTCTCCAAATGATCTGGAGGCCTCTCAGTTCCCCACTGTTCCTGGGTGGATGGCAGACGTGTGTCTGCTTCATGTGGCACTGCTTCATATACACAAAATAAAAAGCTAGTCTATTCCAGCAAGGACAAGAGAAAATATAAAACTACAAAATACAGGCAGACAAGGAAACAAAGGTAAAACAAGAAACCTTATGAGGTACCTGCCCCTTGTCAATGTCTTCTTCAGTCAGCTGAATGGAGGAAGATCTCTTGCTCATCAGCAGCCTTTCTGTTTGCAGCTCCCTGGAAGGGGCGAAGGAGGCAGTGACCACAAACATGGTTACTCACCTGATTCACAGAGTATTTCCCTGTCCTCTACGTATGCCCTTTTTAACAGGGCCTGGTCTCTTTTTATCATCTGTATCCTTGGGATATTGGGAGCTATAGTAGGTACATTGATAAAACTTTATGGAGCCTTGTTTTTTTCTCCCTTCCTAGTTAAATACAATAGTAAACATCTCTCATATATCCAGGCTGCAAATCCAATTCATTGTCTGGACTGGCCAGCTGATATAATATTTTATAATTCTTAAAAAAACAGATCCTATAGATGTCTTGGCAATTTTGCAACCAGACCAGAGATGGATGCAAAACAAGACTTTTCCACATAGCAGAACAATGGTAGCCACAGCTGAGTCCCACATTAGGAGTTTCAGGGTGCAGAAGCAGAAAACCACCCAGTCCAGGAACCTGCCAGGGCTAGTACACATGAGGTCTGGACTGACAGCCAGGCCAGCAACCTTGACTCTGCTTTTGGAGAAGAGTTAGCTGCCTGTTTTTGTTTTGCAGCCAGCACTCATATGAAGGGCTTGACTACGTAGTCAAAGGACTGGTTGCTTCTGCTATTTCTTTTTTTTTTTTAATGCAGTATATATTTTTTCTAAGGATTTAAGCTCATGCAACGCATCCCAGATCTGAATTAAGACTTGTTGACCCTGGTGCCCAGCAAACTAACTGTACAAAAACAAGGTGTCCAAATTTCAGCCGAAATATATTGCAAGCTTCACCAAGGAAAACTTGCAACTCTGCTGTTTGTGTGTTTTGAAGGGAAGTTTTACCTAACTTAGTTTCCTAAGTTAGTTTCTACCTTAAAAAAACTCAGCATGGTAGCTTCAATCCATGTTTTCGTAAACACCTTAAAGTCAGTCCCCAAACTATTTCCAATCCTATTTTTTACTCTAGTGCTACAGACCTTTACACACAACATTGAGGCTTACTAGAAAGCCAAATAACACTTTTTCCTTACATTTTGCCACACGTATATTATCTTGATCTTCTCTAGTGCCCAGACTGGCATAGGAACAGAGTAAAATGCACACACACTTCCTAACAGTTAGGTAATCTCAGAGACAAGCCAGAAGAACATAAGACATCAATAGATGCCAGACAACGTTTCTACATCTCTAACACAAATATAGCTTTGAAGATCACCTCCTAGAATCAACCTTATCCTTTAAATCTACTTACGAAAACAAAGAGAACAACATTTCTCATGCCAAGACACACTGAAATTGCACAGTTCCCAGCAACTTAAAAAGGGAAAACAGTTGTTAGCGTGTCTGCATTCTAGTCTCTTTACAAGGCTAAGCCCTGGTCTGTTAAATGCCATGAGAAAACACTACTGAATATCTGGGGTTTTTTTTAGCCTTACCCTGGTCACTTCAGGCTATTTTAAAGGAAAACATGTAAAAGACTGAAAGTAGAGTAAGGAATGGAGGATTAGATCTCACCTCAGCTCATACCCGCTGAGATGTCCTGGGCAGGCATAGATGGTTTAAGTAAAAAGAAATGAGCAGTTTCTGAAAGTACAATTTCAAGCCAATTGAAAATGGTACACCAGTCATCAGTACATGGCACTGGTTCAGACGGTCTTCCAAATTTTGTCACTGTCTCCCCTCAGAATGAGAGCAAATGACTTCACATGACTTACTGGACTGCTAGTTTGGGAAGTGCAAGTTTCTTTGTATGTGCCAAGCTTGTACCTGAGGGGTTGTGCAAGTAGAAAGTTTAGTTTGCTTTGTTTGGGAGTTTGGGTTGGCTTTTGTAGCTCACTTTTCTTGGTCATAGAAGTTGGTCTCAGGCTGGCGACAGAACAGGTTTCCTGGACACCTTCTGGTCTATATGTCTTGGACACGTATGTAAAATATCATCTATTTCTTTTCCTCGGAGAGGCTTTAGATGCCTGCTTTCATTCAGAGGGGTTCCAGTAGGTCTTAATACATTAAAACAAACCTGGTACTTCACATCAGATGGTAACATCCCATCAGTGTCCTGTCAGGTGGCCTTTAGCGCATTGCATCAGTGTTACTGGCTGAGCCACAGTTTTGACATTGGCTGCTGGAGCAGTCACACCTCTGGCCAGTCGCACCTAGCTGGTCCTTCTGTCCCCTTGCAGTTACCCCTGCCTCTTCTAGTCATAGAGCACTAAGAGAACCACTTTTTCACTCACAGTCCACAGAAATGAGCACACTGTAAAAATTCATTCCTTGAAGTAGAAAATACAAAGAAGCTCTCCTAGACTGAGGGTTGTAGATTTTGTCACTAAGTGGCTTCCTAGAAACTTTAAATAAGAGTGTTATCAGTCACTTTCTAGACATGGACACAAGTGTTTTTGCCCTGAAATCCCACTAAAATCAGATGAACAGCATTTAGGTTTTTTCCTTTATCCTCAAAGGAAACACTAACATGCAGTAACATAGAGCTCCCTGGAGCAAGACCGTGGCATCCATGGGATCAACTGGCCAGGGCTCCTACGATGTGCTGAGAGAATTAATTTACCTCACTGTAAAACCACCCTCTGAAACACAGGACTGAAAGCTAATGTCAAGCCTCCCTACACATTCCCAGCCATCTGGGAAATCTTAGGTGCTAACTAACTCTGGGTCATTGGCGCAATTGGGTTCTTAACGCACCATTTGATAGCACTACATCCCAGGGAAACAGGGTGTGTTTACTAAGCTACATGACAATTTCTAACATAACTGCATCAGCAAGGCTCCTGCTGTGCCTTTCCAGAGCAATACCAGTGTGTCGGAGGTTACCAAAGTTCGTGCTACACCATGGGTCACTCATTGATAATTGGTATAATGGTGATAGACAGCAAAATTGTGAACTGAATCAGGTCAGAGCATTTTCTGTGAATACCCACACTCCTCAGCTGTTAGCCTGTCCTTGGTGTAGTTTTGACCCGTGCCAGCCAGCACTCTCCTAGAGATGGGTAGGACATAGTTTGGGGAATAGCACAGGGCAAGGACTCTTCCCAGTGGGGAGCAGAGAGGTGTTTATCCTGTTCTGGGGAGCAGGACGAGGAGTTAGACAGGTAGATCCAAAGCATGCTGTGCCATTTGTCTTCAGGGCCTGAGACTGGATCCTGGTCCATTTTATTTACGAGTGAGACCATGTATACATGGACCAAGCACAAAGCAGGTGTATCATGTTGATTCAGTCACAAAACATCTACGCAGCCCAACCCCAGAGCTTCTCCTACAGCCTCAGCAAGAGAAGGTCATGTCATAAGGTACCTAGAAAAGGAGTTTATTTTTTTAAGTGTATAATAGCAGGAAAAACACACCTGACCACCATTGGGTCCAGTCACACACATCTGTTCATGTCATCTGAGACTCTGACCTATTTTATGAATTACAATTAAAAAATGAAAACTTCAAGCATTTTGTCACTTGTGACTGGTCATATTTTATTGTCCCTTCATGTTCTTTGTTCCACAAGAGCTCTCTACAGTGTTTGGTGTGCTCCACTTTCTCCCTCTCAGTATGCACAAGCTATCCAAGACTAGACCTGTTCTGGTTATTGACATTTCTAAATGGATGAAGAGGCCTTTTCTCCCAGGCACTCTCTTTTTGAGGCAAAACTGAAGTTTTATCAGCCACAGCCCAGACCCTTTTATTTGAAAATTCACTTAACAAAAGCTTCCTTAGCAGTGCTTTTTGACATCTCTACATGAGATAAGTAGATCATGCTAAATGATCAGAATCTTTCCTTCCACCCTTAAAAACATTCTAAATGTCATAAAGCAGCTTAGGAGAGGTTTCTCCACAGAAAAGCACTAGAATTCTGTTGTGAGCAGCCTACACTGCAGGATCTCCCAAAGAACTGCACTGCAATTCAAGGCTGTAGCAACCCAGGTCCTCATAGCCTAGCTCTGGAGCTGGTTTTGCCACTGCAGCAGCCCAGAATCATGGAAACACAAAATTACCACTTTCCCTTTGCTGTCCCTCAAAGTAGCATAGATTCTGCCTAAATGTCTGCTTACATGCAAACCTCCAGAAAAAGAACAGCAACAAAATATTTATGACTCTCTGGTATAAAATTAATTAGCCATTTGTCTGTCAATCTATAGTTCCCTGTTTTAAAAGTCAACACAATTCCTTTAGGTGATGACTGGGGATAATTTAGCTGCAGAGCCCATAAGCCTTTTGTGAATTATCTGGGCTGCAAGCACTTAGCTAATATGCTTTACCTTTAACTCAGCTATGTCTCCATAGTAATTGCTGTTTACACAGTATGTTTGCTAACCCAGGATAATATTCTTTTTATGTGATTCTTCAAAATTAAGCTAATATGACACCAAGTTTATTAATTTTCATTGAAATGCTATGGAAAAGCTATTAAGGTGCTGGTCAACAGCCTAATAGCAATAATATATATGCCTTTTCTCTTTTAGGATCTGAAGTGGACAAAATGGCAATTGATAACAGATGTGCTATACAGATGAATATCTGAATGCAGTAGACCTAAAATACAAGAGAAATTTAAAGTGATATAGCGTTTTATTCATTACCATAACAGTTGGATTTTCATCCAAGCGACACTACTGAAATGAAGACAGAAATCGTGCTAGATTAACTCTAGCTATGTGATATCCATCTGGATCTGACCTCTGTGGACCAGAAGGAGCTACACCATCTGACTGCTGCTGAGGCCAGAGGTTCTGAGCACTCACTTGAAAGCAAATGCTATCTACTATACAAAGAGGTCCAGCCATGGCCTGACCCTACCACTCAAGACCCTCTACCAGCACAGAACTGAAATAGCTCTTGTCCAGAGGCAACGTATTCTCTGCAAAGGTACAAATAGCTTGGACCTCCATCTGTCATTAATTGGTGCAAGTCCAATGAAGTCAATGCTACATGGATTTATACCAGATGACGACCTGGCCCTGAGCCTCTTAGAAAGTCACTCACATTCAATCAAAACACAATGAATTATCTGTTTTTCTCAGGCATTTTGTTTAATATGTATTGCTGCTGTTGTGTTCACTCTGCCTTTAGATTAAAAGTTGTTGGGGTAAGGACACAAGAACTCTACCTTTATTCCAGGCCCATTGAGAGGAAATAAAACAGCTTCTATTGCTAAAGAACAAAATAAAAGAAACAAAAAAAAAACCAAACCAAAACAATCCCACCATTGGTTCCTCCCCACCCAACTAAAACTGACAACACAAGGAGACAAATCCTTGCAAGTACAAGACTCAAGGTTTTTGACTCTGCTTAGCAAGGACAATGTGCTTGCCCATCTCTGTTCTGCCACAGTAAAGTCTGTAGGAGCTTTGATTTTTTATGGAGCCAAAGTTCTTATTTTCAACAAGCCATATATTTGAAGGGAACCTCTTGAAAGCATTTTATAGTTCAAGGAGATTGCATATTTTGATCTTTGAAACAAGAGATTAGACAACAGGATTTACTGTTGTCAGGTTAGCTTCATCAGACATTGCTACCTTTATTTCCAGTCTTCACAAACAAACAAGCAATAGTTTAACTTATGCACATTGATACATATTTGTTTATCCTTTAATTCTGGCCCTCGAGTTTCTGAAAGGGTTGCCTACAGTAATTCAACGCTTGAAGAAAAACCCTCTTTGCATAGGTATGAAGTATAAGAATGATAGCCAAGTGCCTCAGTAAAAAATATGCATCATTTATAGAGATTTCCCAAATGCAAGTAAATAGAATTTCAAAAGCTATCTGCATAGGGCTTGTTATATGTAAAGATAAGTAATCAAACAGGTATTTATTACATACTTATTGATAATTATTATTACATACTTATTACTTATATTACTAGCAAATACTTTTCCTAGTCATACACTTTCTATAATGTGCTTTTTCAAACAGCTCTGTATACACCTAGTCAACTATTCCTTTTTCTTTTTCAGTCACTTCTTTTTCAACGTATTTATTTATTTGTAAATAAAAGATTACGGCTAATGGGTGAATAGTGGACTCTGAAATATGGGTTTTCATTAGGGTTGTGGGGCAACAGGTAAAGCACTACATTCAATAATATGAGGGTACAGTGATGAGATACCTGCAGGAGTTCCCTCAGGGATCTCTAGGTACAGACCTGGTGCATGTTGAAGAAAAAGTTAATTTCATTTTATGACCTCTTTCCAACTTCACTCTGTTTCCCTAAGTATGTAGTTAAGTAGAAATGGGAATGATGCCTGACTTAATTTAATGGAGTTAATCACATATTTGTCTCTAACAACAGCAGGAATGGAGTAAGTATACAGCCCAACAGCAGGATCCATGGTGAGCACCTTTCCTGTAAAGCCCCTAATTTGTGTACAGATTTGCCTTCCCAGGGTCTTTTCACATAAGTAGATTTTCAGATTGTTCCTTTCCTCTTGTGACTTGCCTTAGTCAAAGAGCATTTTTTAGGTGCTCAGAGACTTCAGCAACAGCACAGAGACTTCCTATTTATTTATTACCATTATAAGCACGGATACCTAACCCCAACTCCCCTATCTTAATGTCTTCCTTAACCACTTTTTCTTATTTTAGTTACTAATAATGAGCTCTAATCCACAATCTGAGAAACAATTAGTCCATCCAGGAATCACTTTCTAAGAAACTGCAGTGTGGAGTTATATCTCCTATTTCAATCTCCTTCCAGTTGTACCATGCAGAGTCCTATCATTGGCTCTGTGTGCTTTGTACAGACACACGTTATTACACAAATTGGATTTTCTTTCACAAGAGAGAATACAAAAAGCGACAACTAAAGAAAGCCTGTTTTCAGACATTACTTGGTTTTCTCAAAATCTAATGAGAACTATAAAAATGTCACATTGACTTCTCAATCTTAATTTCTATTAATCCAAAGCAGACATCAGTATAAAACCTAGTTCTTCCAATTTGCATTTAAAAAGGAGAAAAAATTCACAACAAATAACTCCTTTGTCAAATTAGATGTTAGTTAAAATGCAGAATGTGCAGTTTCAAAAATGTTGTCATTATTTGTATTTTTTTCCTGTATAAATTCCTTTTAGGCAGCTCACTGCAAGATTTGGCACCCGCTTTTTGAAATGTTGTGCAAGTTACTCATATCCCAATGTTGCTATATATCTTATATAATAAAAAGCATACACTGAAAACATGAGAAATTCTATCCTACCAGAGGATGCAAGCTAGCACAAAAAGCTACATCATCTCCCTAAATATCAATTATGCACTAGGCTGCCCTTGCAGACTGCGGCTGAGGTGGGCTTTATAATCTCCCAAGTCTTTCACCTCATAGGCAACTGTTCAAGCTAATAGGCCATTTGTTAAAAATCTGGGGAGAAGAGACTATCCTTTCCTCCTGTTGCAGCTGTATTTTTTTAAAGTTACTTCAATTGTGGAGGGTCTTGTTCTTGCTGACAAGTGCTCGGCACTTTCTGAGCAAGCTGAATGGATCCAGCTGTAAGGGAGTGACGTGCCTCTTCACTTTCCAAAGGGGCTTAGGTAAACGTCTAACCACTCTGGAGCCAGAAACTCTGCTTATGCTTAGGTGAGGACACAGCATGCAGAAAACTTTCATATAAGACTGGGAGGTGTGCAGTGATTTTAGAGTACTCAAAAGTTTAAACAACACTTGAGAAGTCTTTCTGTTTATTTATCATCAGTTTGGGCACAGATGCCTACCTTGTCTTCAGAAACCAGCTCAGCCCACTGCCGTGCAGCCTCAAAGCATCCCTTTGCTTTGAAGTCAGATCCTGGAAAAAAAGAAAAAAAATCAAACTGCAGAAAGAGGAGGTCATCTTTCCCCTTCTTTCAGCTCAGCAGTAAGGGAACCTGCCTAGATGAGGAAGGATTGTGTTTAATATCCCAGTCTGCCTTCAGGGATTTGAAACTTTCCGCACTCTAGGCAACTGTTCTTACAACTGGGATAAACCCTACCTGCAGATTTTGCCGAAACCCTGTCGTAGACTGTTTCACTTTGATGGTACCATAAATACACATTAAAGAGAGAAACTATCTGTGTGATATAAATTACACGTTTGCTGCATCAGTAAATAAAACCTGTTTTTTTTCCAGGTGATACCTCTCCACAAGGCTATAGCTTTGCTCATGCTTCTCTAGTTCATTAAATATCAAACTACTCTATTAAAGCAAAACTGTTTTAGTAGACAGGATAGAAAAATTCTCCCTTTAGTGCACAAGGCTGTAGTCCAGGTTGCTGGTGATACTGGTTCCAATCTACTGAGGCAGGAAAAGATCAAGATCACATATTCTCATTAGTAGGCACTGGGAGGAAATGCCACAACCACCTCCTCTTGCAGCTGCAAGTAGGAGCAGTGCCTGACCCAGTCTCCACAGTAAGCATCTAAATCCTTATGAGAGAAATGGATTTAATACATACTCTCCTCCAGTGCTTGACAGGCTCAGACATCTCCCTCTTCATCAGGTTGACTTTGGTGGATCCCCTTTTGAGATACCATACCCTCTCATGCAGCTTCCGCTAGGTTAAAAGGCTGATGAAAACATAGCATTGTAGCACTTAGCATGTTGCAAGATAATTCTCCTTGCAGATCTAACAGTAAGTTCTGTGAGGATCTCTTCTTCCTGTTGGTCTTACTAATGAAACCTGCAATCTATTCTAAAAACATTGAAGATTTTACTAGACCTAATCAGTTGTTTGTTCCTGACACCTAGTGCACCTGTCTCTTTTTTCTCTAATCAGGATGCTGCTTTAAATGCTTTCAGGTCCATAAAGTTCTTGGAGGATACAGATGATTGCTTAAAACCATCTGGATTTGCCAGGTGGTATAATATATACTAATCAGCTATGAAGAGCAGTTCCCTCATGAGCATTACTAGTTATCAGCAGACTTTGGATTCATCACATTTTATCAACTACAATTTTCATACCTTCATGCTAACGCTTCATCTGTCTGCTAATGCTGGAATGTCTATAACCATATTCACAAAAATGGCATGAAACCTTGATTTTGAAATCAAGGTTTCAAAAGCAAATGCTCACATGTGTGGAAACACCAGGATTACAATTTCTTGTGAAATGGTAATTCATGTCCTTCATGCACACACTTTGTTTAGTCTCTAACACTAAATTAACACTTTTTTTTTTCTCCCAGACCTACATCTTGTGTGCTGTCCAAGAAGTACAGCACTCCTTGAACAGCCATTTAATAGTTTATTTTTTCCTCCCTCTGAAAGTTAAGGTGTCCCATGAATGCTTTGCTTTCAGATCTGCTTAGAGGGCAGAGCAGTTCAAACTGAAGCAAATTGGTCTTCTCAGCTGAGTTTGAGCAGCTTGCAGAAAGAAGAGATGGAGACAGCGGCAGCTCTCCTTGGGGGAAGTGTCAATAAAAACCAGAATGCAATCAGAGCAGGATATTGTATCCCAATAAGCATGTCTGCATGCCCACAAAGAAAGATGAGGTAGATTCCCTCTTCAGCTTCCCTCATACCTGCTTCTGCTTCAACCACTGCTTTGATCAGCAAAAGTCAAGAGCATGGACACTACTGGTAGACAAATTTGCTGGGAATGATGCAAATCCAGAACATGACATTCATTACAGAAACCATGGATCTACAAAGCTACTTGTATACACGAGTGCTGCTACCCACTCAGGCAAAAAGATAGAATCTCTTGAATTGTACCTAAAGTGAGAAGCAGCAAACTTTGTTGCTAAACTGAGGACTGTCTGAGCTCTCCTTATACTAGCATTTATGAACAGATTCTGTTACCTAGTTATCTCCCAGCTATCCAGAATACCTTACCGAATGCAAGGCAATGAACTTTAATTGTGGTCAGTAGGAAAATATCCCTCAATCTCTCTTCCTGAGAGATTGTCTGAAAGAGCAAAATCCCAGATGCAAAAAGGCAAGATGCCTCCTTCTCAGCTCCCAGCACGGCTCAATCAAAGATTGCACACAACCAGCTTCTGTCTGGTTTGTTGCTGTCAGTGTTCTGGGGTACATGTGCCACAACCAGGTACACAAGCCTGCAGAAAAAGGTGTGTATGCCAGGATGGCATGGCTAGGAGCATGTAAGATGATGTTCCTTGGTGGCCAACATCATGTAGGCTTCAATTACTACTGATTATCTGCATGCCCCATTTGCTCTAGCAGGGATGTGCTTATAAATTAATGGTGTTCAGGTTGCCTTAGGAAGCAACCTAGAGCAAGGATATGGGACACTGAGTACCCAGACCCCAATTTCCTCTCTACAAGGAGATCATTCTTGAAGGTATGTACCATCACTTACCACTTCTTTAGAAACTTCCCTGTGAACATGTGTTTTTCCCCAGGAAGGAATATGGAAGAATTATTCCTTTGGGAACTGGTTCTGTCTAAAGCTCTGGTAATTTCAGCAGTATGCAACAGGTTGGAAATGTGAGAAATGGGAACTTAAGATGACTTTGGCCACGTAGAACCCATTGCCTTCAGACAGAACATGCTATTGAGAATAAAATTTCTGCTTTGAATACTCTGTGTACCTATTCTCTTGCATGTGTGATGGATTTATTGTACGCTTTGATAGCCTTAAAGAAGACTGAACTCCTTTCGTCCCTTTTCAAACCCACCTGAAACACCATCAGTCCAAAGGCACAGTAAGAACTGGAACGTTTCTGAACTTGTCTCCTGCTGAGAATAGGAAAAGCTCGATGAAGGTCTTCACAAATTTCAAAAGGCAAGACAAGTTGCTTGAAAAGCGGTGTTTGTTTGAGATACAGGTTTTGTTTTGGGTTTGTTGTTGGGTTTTTTGCTGTAGCAAACTAGAAAGAGACAAACTTTTCCAGAAGGGAAGTTTTGTCAAGAGAAATAATATCTTTTATTAAACCAAATGCTACAGCTGGAAAAAAACAAGCACATTTTAGGAGTGCAAAGAACTGAAAAAAGTTTTATGTGCCTTAAAACTTGCCATCTGCTCTAATACAAGGTATTTCTTCTCCCTACAATCCTTCTCTTGTTTATAACCTTGGAGCATCATAAGTATAACAGAAATTTATATTTATTTGATATTACAAATCTGTGTGTAATAGAATAGCCAGTAGGTCTCTAGGCAATAAGCTGATTTGATTTATAGGGAAAAAGTTAATGCCTTTTCTTGATTCAGAGAACTAACTTGAACTCAGATCCCACACATTCTAGCTCTTTGCTTAGCTGGTTGATAATCTGCAGTGGAGTGCTTGTTCTTTCTACGATCTGAAAGTCAAATCTGTCCAAGGTTGGAGTATCTCTCAGCAAAAGCATTGCCATAAAAGCTGCTTTCTCACAAACAGCTGATTTTATGAAATCAAAATTTTTCTGACCAAAAAGATTCTCTCAAAAAAATTTTCATCCAGCCCTTTATCCCAGGGATTGTGGAGACAGGCAGAAATAATCAGTAATAAAAAAAAGTAACAAAAAGCTGGAGAAAAAAAAAGTTAAAACAAAATATTATGATATATCCTTGATCACAGTTTCTATCAGCCTAGGTTTGGGAGTAGGAAGGAAGACAAGTTTAATAAAAAGTAGAAAAACAATTCTCATTAGCAAGCAGATAATTTCCAGAATGAAGTGCTCTTGAAAATACCTGCAGTGGGTTGACTCTGGCTGGAAGCCAGGTGCCCACCAAAGCCAATCTGTCACTCCCCTCCTCAGCTGGACAGGGGAGAGAAAATATAACAAAAGACTCACGGGTTGAGATAAGGACAGGGAAAGATCACTCACCAATTACTGTCACGGACAAAACAGACTCAACTTGGGGAAATTAACTCAATTTATTGCAAATCAAATCAGAGTAGAGTAATGAGAAATAAAAACTAAGTTTTAAGATGCCTTCCCCCTACCCCTCCCTTCTTCCCAGCCTCAATTTCACTCCCAATTTTCTCTACCTCCTCCCCCTGAGAGGCGCAAGGGGACAGGGAATGGGGGTTGTGGTCAGTTCATCACACGTTTCTTCTGCCGCTCCTTCCTCCTCAGGGGGAGGACTCCTCACACTCTTCCCTTGCTCCAGTGTGGGGTCCCTCCCACAGGAGACAGTCCTCCACAAACTTCTCCAATGTGACTTCTTCCCACGGGCTGCAGTTCTTGCTCAGTTCCTGATCTAGTTGAAGATGTCCCTGCTCGTTGCAGGAGGGTTGGACTAGATGACCTTTAAAGTTCCCTTCCAACCCAAACTCTTATATGATTCTATGATTCTTCGCAAACTGCTCCAGCATGTGTCCCTTCCACACGGTGCAGTCCTTCAGGAACAGACTGCTCTAGCATGGATCCCCCACAGGGTCACAAGTCCTGCCAGCAAACCTGCTCCAGCATGGGCTCCTCTCTCTCCACGGGTTCACGGGTCCTGCCAGGAGCCTGCTCCAGTGCAGGCTCTCCACATGGTCACAGCCTCCTTCAGGCATCCACCTGCTCCAGCATGGGGTCCTCCATGGGCTGCAGGTGGAGATCTGCTCCACCGTGAACCTCCATGGGCTGCAGAGGGACAGCCTGCCTCACCATGGGCTTCACCATGGGCTGCAGGGGAATCTCTGCTCCAGCGCCTGGAGCACCTCCTCCCCCTCCTTCTTCACTGCCCTTGGTGTCTGCAGGGTTGTTGCTCTCACATATTCTCACTCTTCTCTCCTGGCTGCAAAAACGTGCAGCTTTTCCCCTTCTTAAACATGTTATCCCAGAGGCGTTACCACCGTCGCTGGTTGGCTCAGCCTTGGCCAGCAGCGGGTCTGTCTTGGAGCCGGCTGGCATTGGCTCTGTTGGGCATGGGGGAAGCTTCTAGCAGCTTCTCACAGAAGCCACCCCTGCAGCCCCCCTGCTACCAAAACCTTGTCACACAAACCCAATACAATACCTTGGTTTTAATTAAAGAATGGAATAAAAGGATTTAAAACAGATCATGACAATAGAGTTCTATCTTAAAAGATCCAGGGTATAAGGCTGTTGTAAGGTGATGAGAAGTGTGAGGGGGTATTGGTGTTATTTTAAAAATAGAGGAAAAAACACCAAGTGGCCCAATGGAAAAAGTGGGTTTCAGCCCTTCATCAGACTTCTTAATGGGACTCCAGGTTAATTCTAAGAATTTCCTTCTCCCTGTGGCTCTGAAGTATGATTACATTTCCTTTTCAAGAAGTAGAGTTTAAAAACAACACTGAAATGCATCATACATTGTTCAGATACCTGTAAGGTCTGCTTCCATCTTCTGCCAAGCTTTCCCTGATGAGTGGCCTTCACAAATCCGCCTAATTTTTTATTTAACTTTTCACCTCTCTGACAGTGACAATAAGTTGCATCTCTTCTTTTAGCCACTGCCAGGTGCCACAAAGGTAGAACTGCTGTCTATACCTCCGACTGGGTGGGTAGTACTTTAGGAGTCAGTTAGTTGAAGTGACCAAGCCTCCAACTCCAGGCAACTTATTTTGAAAATCCTGGCATTAAAATGAGATTAAGGATGAAACAATAGACTAAACACTGGACAACCAGTGTAGAAATGCTGAAGAGAGAAGGATTTCTTTGCAGACCACAGTATTTTAAATAAAAAACTACACAAAATAGACCTCACTCTCCAAATAAGATTTCTAGCAATGTTATTTCAGAAGGAATGTAGGAGGTGATGCGCAAACCAGACCTGCTAATATCAAACCATAGCACACCAGCCTCCTTTTTCAGCAGTCTAGGAAAATATCACCCATACATATTTGGTTCTATCAGTGACATTTAAAAGACTGGTTTGTCAGAATGTGGTCAAGCTTTCTATACCTTCTGTTGGCAGCAGGGATGAATTCTTCCTCAGTAAGGGTTTTTCACATCTTGTACCAATATTTCCTGCTAACCATCTTTGCTAATCACAACCAACTGTTTCAGTGGAAGAAGAGAGAAGAGAAAGTTAGACGCTCCGAGGAGGGCTGCAGAAGTAGAAGGGATGTGGCACTGACCCAAAATTTCTCTGAGGAGTAGAAAGGGAGGGATGAGAAGTGTCACTCTCAGCTGTGAGGAAAGGAGGTGCTCAGGCACCCCAAAACCTGCACTCCTAGAGCACAGCCATACTGGAAACATGACTTTTGCTAGGTCATCACTTGTTTTCCTTAGCTTTGAGTACTGATGTGGTTTATGCAGCATGGCTCTCTGGGGCAGAGGGATAAAAAAATATAAACGTCTTGCCTCTGACTTTGAACCAGGACAATTTGCCTGAATTATAGAAGTCACTATGGAGCTTCTCCTCCTCTTCTGCATCTCCCTGTTACTGTCTCCAGACCCTAAGCCTCTTGCATGAGGTTCACACAGCTAAAATTATTTTATTTAGCAATACTGAGAACCCACTTTTATCCCAAACTGCAATATACTACCTTAGCGGCAGGCATCAAGCCCAGCGCGCTTACCCTTGACTCCAGAACCAAATTCAGGCAAGCAAAGCTGCAGCTGGCCAGGGCAGCAAGCCAGGTGCTGTGTGTCCCTTTGCTTCCCCATGTCCCACGCTCCTGCTGTGTGGGGTGCAAGGTGGCACCTACGGAGGTGCAAGGCTGCTGTGCGTCAGGGTAGTGTCGCTGCTCCATGTCTTCTCTCTCCACTTGCCCCTTTTTCCCTTGCAATGACAATTCTCACTCCCCATCACACACCACCACTTGTACCCCATAGCCCTGTTTTCCCCCTCATGTACAGCCACTGCTGCTGAGATGGAGAAAGGGAAGTAGATCCCACCTCACCCCACCCCACCTCATCCCATCCCATCCCATCCCATCCCATCCCATCCCATCCCATCCCATCCCATCCCATCCCATCCCATCCTCTTCCCTGTCTGAACCAGGGTGCAAAGCAATCCTGCTTTTACCACCAGCTTCCACATGAAGAAATGCACTTTATGGACTGGCACAACCAACACGATGCAGCAGACAAGCACCAGAACCATAGCTGGAAAAGACATTTCATTGCTAGGCCCATACACAGTTGACCAGGTCCAAGGCTGACTGGCTGAACTGCTCAGCTTTGCCCAGCTCTGATTCCCACATCTGCAGAACTGAGCCAGTGGCATTCACTCAGAGGTTAAAATTTAAAGAGACACAGAAATCTAAGATGCCTGCCTTTCTCCACTGCTGAAGCAAGAGGGACTGTTAACAGATTCAAAATACTCAAGCTCAGAAATCTAATTAAAAAAATTATAAAATGGCCTCAGTCCTGCAGAAAATGTTGTGAACTTAATATGGGCTGATTCTACCAAGAAGAAACATGCTAACAGTAACTGTTTGACTCAGCTACACCAGCAGTGCCGTCGTTTCTCAGCTAGAAGCAGATCAGTAGCAGGCAATTTTGAATGTCAGAAGGAGCTATATTTAATACCGCACATGTTTTGATAGGTCCACGCAGTGCACAGAGCCTCTTCCTGACTGAGGTCAGGCTGTTTCCCTGACTCATTTCACAACAAATTCTCCTAATTTCTGTTCCGAAATGATCTTTTTTTTTCAAGGCAGACATCTGTATTTTGAGTATTGATTGGAAAAGATGCCAGGAGTTTTTTGAGTGAGCACAATTTGGCCCCCTACTCCAAGCTCCCTTTTTTATGGCTCCCTGAAGTGTGAATGGGAAGAAATCTCAGCCTGTCATATGGTGCTCTCCGAGGAACAAGACATCCCAGCTTAGCTCTGCTCTAGACTCCTTATCTCCTGGCATCCCACAGGCTGGAAGCCTCTTCTGTTATTCCAGTCTATTGTAGAGCTTGTATCTTCATTATTCCAGCCTATTACAGAGAATGCATCTTCATTATTATTTTGACCATTTATCTGCATTAGCCCGCTACAAGCTCAAATTGCCAAGTTCTTTCTGATCCTGAGTATAAAAATATGCTGTATGCGTATGCTTATTTCAACATCCAGATTTCTTTCTATATTGTTATTTTTTTGATGACTTCTCACCTTTTTTTGCATGGGATTCATCTTATCTAACATTAACTGTCAAGCTACTTAAATAGGTTATCTTTATAGGTAAGGGAGGGAGATGACAATTTATTCCATCCAAATACAGACTCCTGTTTAGCCCTCGCTCTTTCTCCACTGAGTATAAGGAGAGCTGAGACAGCCAGCTCAGTCTGCATGCCTAAATCTTAGGCAGATCATGTTAAGTGTACCTCACTCTTTCCTCCTGGTGAAACTAATCACAAAAGCTAAAAATCAACAGTTATTCCTTTTTTTTTTTTTTTTTTTTTTTAGCTAAATTATATCTCCACTGGGCTTTTTTGTTTTCTTTAGTGCAAATCTAGGGAAGCATATGGATAAGGATTCATGTTGGATGAGCTCTTCCACGAGAGCTCAGCAGGTCCACACTGTGATCCCAGCTGTGCCACCATCTTTCTGTGTGAGAAACCCCCAAGCAGACTGTTCAAAGGAAGATAGCTCTCTGCTCCCATTCACATTTTTCTTCACCTTTCTTTTTGCTTTCCCTCCCTTCTCCAACCCCCACAGAGGACGAGATTACTTTTACCTCAGGCTGCAGGGTCTTGTGCTTTAGACCGCAGGACTAATCCTTGCTGCACCAGTTACGATGCAGTTGATTGCACAAGTAGCTGCTACACTTCAATTCTGCATCTGAAAACAGGAATCCTAATCACCTTCCTCTACCTAGAGACAGTGCAAGGAAAATGCCAGTGATGATTTGCAGGAGCTTAGGTACTATTCCAACAAGAGCCACAAGTATGTGCATAGCTGCAATAGGATGAATATTGTCTATTTAACTACTGCTGATGGAGATCAAGAATACAACCGTCCTGTTGTTTTTAAACACAGGCTGCAACAGAAAAAGTAAGCAGAATGGGCTTGATTCATTGTGCCTATTAAGATCACCTAATTCCAACCATCTTCAAAGTAATCATCAAGGTTGAAAGAGCCATTTAGGTTCCTTCTACACTTAATAGAGAGACACAGGTATCTCCAGAGGAAAATTTTCCAACACTAATCTTAGGAAGAGATGAAATGGCCCTTGGATGTGTTTACTTTTCTCCCTTAACTGCCGAGGATGGCATAAGAGATTCTTCAGCCAAACTATCCAATTTTTAAGTAGCTAAAGTTAGGTAAGACCAGTTTTAGTTGGTTTAACATGTAGGCACATTCCATCAGTTATGCTTTCATTACAAAAGTATTTACTTAATTCCCTTAGTACAGCATCTCATTAACTTGAATCTATTTAACCATTTTGGACAGACATCAGAGCAGCATCAAAAAGAGAGCTCAGACATCAAACATGTGACTGAAGGGAGGGACAGTGGCAATAAAATTCAGAAAATGCCTCCATACAGTAATCAACCTGAGACAGTACCACACAGTCCTTGGGTGTTTAGCATCACAGCAACATCTTCCCTATGTTTCAGCAAGTAAAATGGGGATATTTTCATATTAATGTATTCTACCTAAAAGTGAGAGTAGCTAAAAGATCCAATGTTAGAGGCATGTTGCTCAACAATAACTTACCTAACAGAGAATTATTGCTGTGTGAAATACTGCACACAAATACCTAAGGAGTTGCTGCAGTTTCAAAGGACTGGGGAGAAACGTGCTCTTTTTGGAGAAACTACGACATCTGCTGGTTTTTAACAAAAAACCTAGAAATACTTCATTATTACAGATTTCAAAAGAGGCATATTCTGTGAGGGCACAAATGTGACTTTGGAGATGCAAATGATGATGACAGCGTTGCAATGCATCAAGGTGGAAGCTGAGGTTTTGCAAACCCAGTGAAGACATCAAGGGGTAAAAAGAATTTGAAGGTCATCTTCACAGAAGGGCTTCACAAAACATCACAGATCACTGGAGTCTGACAGAATTGCTCTCAAGATGTAGGAATTCAATATTCAGAAAAAAAAATTAAGCATGACTTTCTGTGTTTCCTATTGCTCTCCTATTAATGCTAACACTACACTCAAAAGCATAAACTCTTCAGTTCTGCAACGGGAAATAAAAGCATTGCAGGGAGAAGCAATAGAAGCTGGTTGCTAGCAATTTTTACTTATAGATATTTACTAATCATATTTACTAACTAGATAAACCAACATCACAATGCACTAGGAATGCTGGCCTGTTCTCGGGTACTTGTTTTTAAATAAATTATAAACCCAGAACTACCATAGATATGATCTTTAAAGACACATTACTTTTCACAGGCAAAGGAGTATCAGTTCGACATGCCCTGAGTTGCTCTGCAGAATGCTGTTCACAACTAAGTGCTTGCATATCTCCCAGCAACTGCTGCTTTATTTCAACCGTGTGTGAAGTGATCCATTCATAAACTGTGTGCACAACCACAGTCATACACCACTTTTGAACATTTACAATGAAAGAAGACACGTAAATGGAGGAAGTTGTATTGTTAAGTATGAACATTAACACTGAAAAGAAAAGCTTTCCCTTGCACTTGAAAGTCAAAGGTCTGGACCCATTCTTCTCAGCTTAGAATAAAACTGAAATAACATTCAATGCTTTTATCACATCCAGATTGGTTTATTATTGCAGTATAATATACCAGACAAGGCCATAAGGAGTCAGGTACAGATGTGGATGCAAGAAAATGCATTATTTTCTCATCTGTTCAAGGTATAGTGAATAAAAAAGTACATTTGTAACTGGCAGTAATATGATTACAGCTGGTGCCATTGAGGAACAGAGGGCTTCATTGCAAACCCTGCTACTGTTTAACAGACCTCAGCAGCACTGATTTCTAAACCAGGAAATTAACAGAAGGCTGCAAAGAATTAAATGTCTCCAACTGTATCTTTCAAGCACTCCAATAAATTCGTCAGCATATTCTGCTGTTATTGCCATAGACCAGCTAAAACATAAAGATTACAATGACAGAATACCATCACCCAAAACATGAAATCAGTTTTTTTCTGCATCTTGTCAGCAGCTTGTTTTAAAAAATCCCAACAGCAGGACAAAAAATAAGGAAGATTAAAGAAAAAACTTCTGAAAATGTCAGTACCCAGAACAATACCCAGATGTTCAATAAGAAACCAGTCACTGGAAACCTGGAATTGGCATCATTATATTTTGATGTACAGTACAAAAAACATTTCCAAGGCAGAATTGGCAAAGGACCAGCATCTGCTACCTGTTAATTAACACTTTAAACATAGCATCGCAGGTGGCTGAAACAGAACAATGCAAACCTTGTGCCTACTGGCACGTCAAACCCCTCTCTGTTGGGAGGGATCTCGCTCCCTCCCTCCTCGCTGCAGAATCCGTTCCAGAACCACGTGCAGTGCTCTGCATTTGTCTGCTTCTTCATTGCCTTGACAGCCAGTATTATAGTTATTTAGATGTTGTGTAACTGTATTAGTTAATGTTTGCACAGTGCTTTGAATATGTGAATTGCTATCCAGCTATTCAGTATTATTATTTCCATTAGGATGAACCTTAAAAGCATATTGAAAACGAAGGTGCTTAAGTTGAATAACCTCCTTTTAAAGAGGAATAGTAAATCCATCAGATCTTGTCAAGATGTTGTAGTACCTGAAATATTTGAAATTATGTCTGCTTTTGCAATACACACGCGCGCGCGTGTGTGTGCACATGCATGCGCACACTATTTTATTTCAAAGATCAGTATACTGCTTTAACTAGACTTTGTTTTTATTACCATCAAATAGAAAAAAAAGTACACCATGAATATATTACAGAGTTGATTAAGTTAAAATCAAATAGCATGTCTTAAAGACAATGTCAAGAAAACTAGCCTTGGAAATCAGAATTACTGTGTTCTTTTATACTGATCCAACTGTCTCCACATTATATCTTGTACAGGTCAGACTAGAATTTTATTGATACAGAGAAATTAAGCAGAAAGGTGGTACAAGTGCAATTATACCACTGACAGTTTAAGGACATAAATTATAATGTGGATACTGGGACCAAAGTAAAAGTGACTTTTCTAATTCCAGGATAACAGTTAAGAAGAGTCATGCATTTCAGTATAAAACTAGGCATATGATGAATTGTATCAGTATGACTACAATGGTATAGACTAATACTTTACGGTGGTTTAACTTCCTATATCAAGAAGAATTATGTTGATTTGAAAAGCTGTGTAGTCAATCGAGTGAAAAAAAACAGTTTTCCACCCATACAGGCATAGATAATTCAAATCCTCCTGGAGATTTTATCTCAGAGAGAAATACTAACTAGAATAAAGTTTGCTAACTTAAAAGTAATCAGGACCCACTTACTTTGAAAAGAAACCTACAAAGCAAGAGTGGTGATAGGTACGGTGGATATAAAAGCAGCTGTGTTTGCAGAGAGATGGGGTTTTTTATATCAATGCATGGAAAAAAAGGACAAACTTACTTATTAGAAGCCAGTCCATTTCTTCTAGCTATAGCTTTTCATCTAATGAAAGTTATCACTTCTCTTTACAAAGCACATCGCATTTAAAAAGATTGATAGATTCATATTACTGAAGCAATAGCTTCACAGGACATGTCACATCTGATGACAAGGTATGTTTTCTTTAAAGCTGAAATCAGATGAAACATTTACTTTTTAACACACAATCTAAGGGTCTCAGCCCACATTTGTTGGTTCAGAGGAAGTCTGGAAGTACTGGAATTTATTGAATACCCATGGGCTGCGCAGGTTAACGAAGTGCCAGGCAAGCTGGAGGTTGTGAAAGAAGTTCGGTTTGGATAGCATTTAGTCCAATTTTTTTGGACTCTAGGCTTAGAGGATTAACCAATGTTTGAGAGGAAGGATTAATCTGAGATTCATGTAGATGTCTTCATCCTTCTGAAGCAGTCACTAGAGCCCCTGTTACAGCTGATGAAGAAAAATGGGCACTTTTAGAGATTATTTATCCCAATGTAGATTGTAAAATAAAAGAGACAGCTCTAGATATGGGGAGACTGGAATGAATAGTAAAATCATAAGACAGATCCCACATTGGCTCTGATACTATAGTCAGTAATTAAGTATCATAATTGTGTGTTTAGAAGACAAAACAAAGTATCTTGAACATTCTTGGTTTGTCTTCCTCTCACCACCTCAGTTAATATAAAGAAGAACAGTCTTAGCAGAAGAAAGGCAGAGACGTTAAATCCCTACATGAGGCCGTCTTGATGGTTAAAGAAGTACTCAGAAAATAGAAGCTGAAGTTTAAAGTCCCATCTCTGTTCTTGCCCAGCTGTCCTGTAAAGTTCAGCTTAGCTATTTGGCACTTTCCTAGACCAAGAAGCCTTTGGGAAGCTGCCCTGTATAGCGGCAGCCATCCAGGAGAACAGAACAGCTTCTCCTCTTTCTGCATTTTGGAAGAAAATAGGAAAAAAACAAAAGGGCCAAAGCCAAAAAGCGAAAAAATAAAAAAGCTCTGTAATGAGTAGTATGCTCAGCTTTACTCCTCCACCCTTGCCTCTGAAGTTTCCCTTCATCAGACCAGTGAGATGGTCGATCTATATACCCCATTTCTGCTTCTCTCCCAGCCTCCTTTCACCCTCCATTTGGACCCTCTCCCCAGACTCCATTTCTATTATCTCTCTGTTTATTTCTGCTGTTCATTAAATACATCCAGAAGCAAAGACAATGAATCAAGCCTGTGACACTACGAGACTATTTCCAGCCACCCTTTTCACTCAGCTTGTTCCCTCTGCTCCTTGGACCCCACCATGTGTTTGTCTTACCTATTCAGTCTGTTGGCCTTTGGGCATGGACTGACTCTCACAAGTCATGTCCATATTGACAAATAAAAGAGTGTAATGGGGCAAACTCAAACCCTGGACCTGTAATCATCCACATCACTTACTACTTATTCCCTCATTCTTATCCTTCTTTAGGTAGCAGTGTAGATATCAGCCAGTGTCCACAAAATCCTTAGTATGATAGTATAGATTGCTTCATAAGCTCCCCAAACAAATATTTAATTATGATTGTCCATGCAGGGAGCTCTGCAGAACTCTTCCTTCCTTGCAGAGCCCCATGCCTGTCCATGTGTGTTTGTGTCAGGTACAATCCCTCCACCGCTCTGAAGAACCAAAGTTAATTAAGGCGTAATCCTCACACTCTTACCTAGTCCTAAACTGTGGGTTCAGACAACACAGTAACCAAATCCATGACATTAAAAGCAAATTCCCTATAGTCCCATACACAGATTTTGGGTCCTATCTTAAAATAATTTTATGGGAGAAAATCCTATGAACTGTACAGGAGCTTTCCTTATGCTGGACACTATGCACAGACACCATATGACTATGAATGCATATTTTTGACACACTAGAGAGCAGGTGCCAAAGAGGCTTCTAAGTGAAACATAGCAGCATTGCACATTAACCAGCAGAGTGTTCAGGCCCATAAAGTAATATTTTGAGGCAGATGTATATCATGGGAAACAGCAGGAATCATACTGCCCTGAAGGCTGGGCTAAGGTTGCTCTCTGACAGATTGGCTTTAGGCAGTTGTATCAGGTTGTCACAGAAATAATCCAGACTCTTAAACCTTGAAGGACTTTAATAATATTTTTTGTGCATCTTTTTCTCACCTAAGAGTACAGAATAACTAAGTGGGCTATTTTAAAAAGCACTTTAGTGCTAATGAAAGCTCTGTACAATGCAGCATATAGCGTGGTTTCTCCCGTGGCTGAAGGTCACATCTCAATCAATTAAGGAAGAGTCTGTATGTCCTTCCAGATGCTTTTCATGCACGATTTCAAAACGGACTGAGGTAACCTCTGTCTTTTTCTTAGACTAAATACTCTGGAGCAGCAATGGGCTGTTGAAATTCAAGTCATATCTTCCATCCAATCTTCACGGTTTCCTCAGAAATGCCTTCTGGGGGCAGCCAAATAGGAAAAGCAGTTAGCTGATCTTCTGGCACCTTCAGTGAGATTAATGAATCCATCATGGGAGAGGTCAGACAAGGTAGCTCCGCACCACTCCTGAGTCACTGCCACAGAAACACAGGAATTATTTTAATCTCAAAACTTTTCCTCCAGCTTTTCAATTTAGCAAACAGCTACCTTTGGCAGGAACCATGCAAAGGAGCCTTGGGCTTAAAAAATTTATCTACGTGGAAAGGTGGAGGAAAGTATGTGGAGGGAGGGCCGGGGGGAGAAGCTGTAGTACATTCGAAGTCACAAATTTTATTGCCATGCCCATGATGGGAGGGAGTTAGAAGGCATATGCTTATTGCAGAGCGAGGTCCTGAGAGAGCAGATAGGTAGGGAGAAAACTGTCATTTATCAAGCTACACTGGCTGTCATTGTGCTGCTATTAACTCTGGCTCAGTTCCAACATTTCTGCATCGAATGATACTAACACCAGCCTCATGGAAAATTATCATTTCTTTGTTATATCAAAAAGTTATCAAATATGTGTTATTTCCTTTTGAGTTGCATAGTTTCTGCAATTTATTTTAGGGACTAGCAGGAAATAAAGGAAGCAGAAGGAAGGCAGTTCTGCGGGGACAGAACTGAAAACCCAAAGGTTTATTGCAGAGATGCTTATGTAGAGTGGGCCGGTAAGGAAAAAAAAAAGTGTCATTTATCAAACAGCACTGGTAATCTAGTTGAAGATGTCCCTGCTCATTGCAGGAGGGTTGGACTAGATGACCTTTAAAGGTCCCTTCCAACCCAAACCATTCTATGATTCTATGATCAGTCCAGTGATGCTGAGGCGGCACATTCTGTGATTCTCATTTTACTGTTAACCCAAAATGAAGTAACAATGTGCAATTACCCTTTTCTACAAGCTGTCACTAAGCAGGGTTGTCCATCTGCTTTCAGAGTAGAGAAGTGTTCTCAACAGCATTAGCCAATTTTTTGGGGCTCAGTAAAGTAAAATACAACATTTTGCACTAGGTAACAGTGGGATAGGACTAAATACACCCATTTCTCTTCATCATGCCTGTGTGAGTTGAAGCAGAAGATAGAATCAGTGTAAATTAATCTGGAATGTAAAACAAAACTGTTTAGATGCCATCAGTGAAACTAATATAAATTATGTCAACAATTAACATAGATATCTCTAAAAAGCTTGTGTCTTACAGATTATCTCAGTTATTAGCCTACAAACTAATTTTGTAGTAAAGAATTGGCCAGGTATCCTTCCACCTTGGACAAGTTTAAGGTCCAAAGCACAGGGTGAAGGATCTCGGGGCTTTGTAATGAGGCAACAAGATGCAGAGTCAAGGTTCAGCTTGTTGAATGACAGCTCTGCAAGCTGTTTCTTACACTAGTTATGCAGGTGAAAGTGCTAGACAATACAGCCATTTTTTGCCAAAATTCAGAAGACATGCATCAGCCAGTCTCCTACCTGTGCTAATTGCTGCTCAAAATGTCTCACTGGGGCTAATGTTCTTCTTTTCTGTTCTCGTTCCCCCCCCACCCTAGTACTTCTTCAACCCTTTCCATCTGTTACAAGAACCAGAGATTTTCAAATTCCAAAGTGCATCAAGTGCTGCAAGTGTGCAGTGATACCTAGGACTTCTGCCAGTGCAAGAAAAATCAGATTCTCTTTGAGTAGCTGCTGAAGGAGAAATACAGTGCTTTATCACATATAAATGCATGAAGCTCTCTGCTGGCAGTCCACTGATTTACATTATATGTTGCATCATCAGGCTTGTCTTCTGAAAATGCACAGAAAGCAGCAAGAGTGAAAGCCATAGTATTGAAAGGAATTTTATAGACAAGCAATTGACCTGTTATTAAAGTAAATGGTCTTGAGTTTCACATCCTACCAGCCATGCAGTTGTCAGTACGTCCAACCAAGAAGGCGGCTGCAGTCTTTTTCTTTGGACCTGGCACACCATGTCCTCTCTGGGAGCCCTGGGCACCGCTTTGCCCCTGACAGCAATCATTTGTCTTCCATTAGATAAATATGATGATCAAAAACATTAGAAAGTTGTGGGTGTTTGTTTTGTGGGGGATACTTTCAGATAGAGGGAAAAACATACCTTAACATGGGCTTCGTAAAGGAACATTATATAACCTTCCCACGTACATAACAGTGCAGTTTATCTATTTTCAGGCTTAAGAGGAACACTTTTGTTCCCTACCATTCATGTCTGTATAATTTTTTCAGTGGGTATGTGACAGTGTCACACACTCAAAGGCAGCACCGTCTCAAAGAATACTTCTGCAAATGTTACATCCCAGGAAAATCAAGTACCCTGCCAGCATCCCCACCCTCAGAGGGGTCACTCTCTGTGTAGAAGCAGTGAGAGCTTCCAATGCTATTAGTTATCCATGTTCTTTTCCAGAAATAATGCTCATAGAGCACTGACAACATGTTAGGTGCTCTGCAGCTGAGGCCTAAGATGTGGTCTCTGTCTAAAAACCGTTAAGGAGCTTTGAGATAAAAGTTGCGTTCAACACTTAACATTTAATAGTCCCAGACAATCTCAGTCTCTATAGTCTATTTTCCTATTCCATTTTGAAACACACTTATAGCTTCTGCAACAACATTCTGTGGCAATGAGTTCCACAGGCTGTTTATGCCTTTTCTGGAAAAAAAAAAAAGTGTAATATTTAATTTGTTTTATGGCTGCTACTTGGTATATACATGTGTGTGTGTGTGTGTATGCATATATAGATAGGGTGTTGTTACTGACTACTTACTTGCTGAGTATCCTTCCTGAGCATGTTACAGTTTTAGAAATGCCTGTGAAAGATAAAAAGATGGAGTCACAGAAGCCCAGGTCAAAGCATTTCTTGATGTAGAATGAAAGGATGGAGAGTAGATTATTCTGAAGATTGGAAACAGGGTTAAAACTAAAATAGGAAGGAAGGGATGGAAAGTTAGATTTTGGGGGACTAATATGGTGTCTTCTTTTCTTTAAAACCTACCAGAGCAGTTGACAAGATGGGTGGTTTATATTTCAGGCAGTAATATTTTCTGCAATCTCCCCCAAACATACCTCTACTCAGGAATGTACCTGTTCTCCCTCTGTTATCCTAATATGAAACAAAATTAATTCTCTGCATGACTAAAAGCTGACTGTAGTAAAAATCTCCAGTGATAGTGAAACAGCAAACTTTAAGTGCCACCAACATATTAGTGATCTCTTAAAGAACACTTTCAGTTTCTTACAGATAAGAACTGGCCTCTTAGCCTATTACTTGCATTAAAAGAGCTCCATCGTCATTTTTCAATGCAAAAAGTGAGTCCATGAGCACTGTTAGCCCATAACCCCAGCTCTGCACAAGACATTGAAAGAGTTTTCTGAAACAGCCAAGTGCCTGCTCAAGGAACTAAGAGAATTAAGACCATAATCCAGGATGCAGATGGTTCTTAACTCTGAAAAAGCTTTAATTTCCATGTTCCTTTCTCCTCTGATGATCTTAGAACATTTTACAGGGGTGAGTACCATTCCCCCCTCAGCCTTTTACACATCTGACTGCAGTTTAGGGCAGTTGTGCAGAAAACCGGTCTGCCTGTTTGAAGTCAAAACTTGTTTCCATGTTCGTTCATGATCATTTAAGGGGGAGGAAAACACTTCCTGCCTTTTCCCTTTCCCCCTTTGCACATGAGAGGTTCTTTTTTCATACTTGGCATTTGTACAAACCAACATCTCCAGTTATGACCCAAGTATCCAGAAAGAGAAAACTGCTGGTATAGTTAACCTGCACACAGCAGTAGACAGGACCTTAGCTCTACTAGTAAGATACAGCAGCAGAACTCCTTACTCCTGCCCCAAATTGCTACCTTATCCAGAACTGTTTTACATAAGATTGTAAAATAATCATGCAAGAGATTTCATAAACGTGATGATTAAAAAGCTTTATCTTCACTGATGGTGAATTCAAAACTTTAAGTAATTTTTAGTTGATACATTTGATAAGAGCTTTTACGGAAGGATCTTTCACATAATGTATTTGAATAACGAAGAGAGAAATGAGGCTTTTACAGGAAACAATAATACATATTTTTCACTGCACTTATCACACTTTCAGTATTTTTTGTCATTGTTTGTAAAACCCACAGTAACAGTGCTGTTTCAACTGTTGAATCTTACTCAATGACTTTACTCTTTAGACTACTAAAACTGGGGGGGAGGGGGAAATCCACTTCATGAGAAACTTCATTGTCTTTTGCCATTATGCAAATATTCTCAATTAATCTTAGAGTAATGAGAATTTTGGAAAGCAAAGGTTGTAGTGAATGTTTGATGAAGTACCAGTATGTCAACAGTCTAAACATGGCTTGATTATGGAAACGAAATTTGGGTAGGGAATTCAACTATTAAAGCAGAAAATGTCTAATTAAATGGAACCCATGCATTAAATTTCACTTATTCTCTACACAAGAATTCTTTCTCAAGTTCTATTTAAGTAGTATTACACAGCAACATATAATTAAAAATCTAATACCACCTTCAAGTTATAAAAGGCATCCCACTTTTAACAGGAAATAGCAGCCCACATGAGAGATTTTCATTAACTGAAACAAATATTTTCACTATCAAAATGTATTTGAAATTTTATGTTCAGCATCCAGAACACGGAGCTGATCTCAAGGAAAAAGTAAAAGCAATAAGAAAATGCATTCACAAGCATATGAAGTATTTACACATCTTCTAGATAACAGAGGAAATGCTCTCAGCTCCTGAGTGTTTCATAAACACTAGCATGAATATTCATGTTTCATAAAGTTTTTACCCAAAAGCTCATCATCTGTTTATTATTTGCTGCGTGCCATTCTCCCAGTTAACACATTTCAGTAATTTAATCCCAAATCAGAAACAATTGCACATAATTTACATTTACCAAATACCATGAATGGAAGAAAGTCGGTCTGCAGATAGCACAGGGACTGATGGCAATGCCAGCCCCTAGTGCCAGTGACAGGGATGACAGATTGGTGACCTTGTTTTCCAGCAGAAGATGCATTCCTGCTGATAGGCATTGCACCCTGGTATATTTAGGCTCCTTTATCCTGATGCCCATGTTTGCCCTCAAATGAGACGAAGAATTCAAACGCTGTGTTAGCAGTCATTGTGTCACCATAATGCCTCAGAGCCCAGGTCATGGTGTAGGATGCCAGTGTGGCTGATACAACAAAGAGCAGAAACATGTTTCCTGTCAGATGCTCACAACTGGAGCTGGGTAATATCACCGACAGAAAAACACAGGGATGGTTTATTTGGTTAAAAATAAATTTTCTGAGGACCAGTAACCATTGTTCACACTTCATGAGTGATTTCAGATGTAGAAAGATACCTGAAAAAATCAAAATGGTTTATTTCTTCATTTTTAGATGAAGAAATGTGATTTTTCATTTTGAAACTCTTTTTAAAAATTCTAGTTTTATTACTATAGATAATGTTATTCTTGAGTGGAAAGCTTGATGGTTTGAATATCAAAGTGAAAAATCTGTTAGAATTACATATTTATAGTCTACTTACAATCTAATTACCACACAAGCAACAATAGCTGGATAAAGATGGGAAACATAGGCAGTCATTGCAGCTTCCTAACAGTTTAAATTTTGCCAAGCTGTTTCCAAGCACGCCAGCAAGAGATTGAAAAGATTTGAAAAGTGAGACCTCTGACCAGTTCATGAAGATGTTCTTCCTAAAACTGACATGTCTGAGAGCTCAGAAGAATTTGCTTGAAAATTTAATGCTTGCTGATAAAAGCTATTATGTATTTAAGTTCAATCAATTTCTAACTGGTTGTTTTGTGACGTCATGCTTCATCCTAAATAGCCCGACAATACTATGTTCTTATAACAACAATCTGTAGCTCACTCCACAGCACACACAGAAACAAAGACTGATAGCAAATTCCTCTCAGACCACCTAGGATGAGCCTATAAAGTTAAGAACATGAATAACTGAACATCAGAATAGCACAAATATTTACCAAATTGTTTTAGCTGGCTAGTGTAATACCCATGTCACCCAAAACCAATTTTTCCAGTGGAGTTTACATCTCCATACCAGCACTAAAGTACTGAATATGACTAACATATTTGGGGCATCAGGGAATTTAAAGATTGAGAAAAACTGATGAGGAGAGAAAGTAATGGTGGTTAATACAAAATGAGATCAAAAGAAACCCATCAGTATGAAATGGGCTGTGCAGAGTATCTCCCAGTATAGTAATTGCATTAATGAGCATGTAGTTTCATGAAGCCGAGTTGTTACAAACACTGGATTGTGATACTAATTACACCCTATAAAATATAAAAACCTGATAAATATGGAAAAGCTGCTCTAACACCTACAGTTACCTAACATGTAGATGTAGATCCACCAGGAAGATACTGGTGTGAATTCCCTTGCTCCCCAGGCAAACTTCTGACACGTGACAGTTAACATGCATGGATCAACAAGAAAAGGGTGCAGAGAAGTAACATCATGATGGATTGAAATACCTTTGCTAACATGAGGGAGAGTTCTTCAACTCTGAAGCAGAAAGCCAGGTCAATCATGGGAGATTCAGGACATCTTGTGATGGTAGAAGGACCTGAACATGGGAAATTCAGACCTAGGATGCAGAGTCAGTAAGGTAGGTAAGCATATGCCTTCTAATTTAAAGTCAGTTGAAAGGTACCCAGAATTACCCAGTAGTAGGGCTGGAAAGCTACCTCTATACCATTAAACAGAACAGGACCAAGAGCCTGAGCCTTCTTGACGTGGCCTGGCTGCATCCATGTTGCAGAGCACCAAGCTGGGTCCAGGCTATTCCTTGGCTATTCCTTTACTGGTAAATCAAACAATGTCGAATAATGACCCTCAGCCCCAGAATTAAATTGTCTGTACTGTTCAGTTGCTAGAATAGTCCTGGCATGGAACTAGCATACCACTCCCTAAACAATTCTCAAGAGTTTGGGATGTAGCATGGACCAAGGACTGTTCCCAACAGGCAGTTCAGGTGCAGGCAATAGTTTTGACTGTAACAGATTTTAAAAGTATAGATGTAGGCTCTTCTGTGCCAACTGGCCTCAGTGTCAGAAATGGGTCCCAAACTCTTGCAACCCAAAGAAAAAGTTCCTTTATTTTCAGCGGTTTTTCAGTTCACAGTACCTGACGAACGTGAGGGCTCTGCTGCAGCCCAACACAGTGATTTTTAGTAGTAAAGCAAGGGAATGCGCTGCCTCCCTTGCAGGGGATGGCTTGAGGACATGCAGTGGTGCTTCAAGGTGCAAAACATGCTGAGATAAAGCTGAAGGCCGGTGTCGAGGAGCAAAGGAACCAAAAGTGGTGCACTCTCATCGGTATCACTTTTTTCTGACCAGTCTGAATATTCCCCAAAGTCTTTGTATTCAAGTGATGTAGACAAAATGCCCCAAAACAGGAGCAGAGAGTTAACAGATAACAAAGGGAATTAACAATATTTGAATTTGAGCTGTGACCTTCTTTCATTTTATAGTAGGCACATCTATTGGATCCAGTCTCAGCTCCTTCCTTTATGTCTGATATGGAGATTTAGTAAGTAAACATACTCGCCAGGTCTTACCCGGTGTATTTGTATATATACAGGGATTACACATTGGGAATCCAGTATTTGCTAAACACTATAGTAATATAACTAATAGCTATAGAGTTACGGCAAATTATAATGAGAGGTTGGACATACAATACTCTTATTCTAGCATTCATTTTAAAATGCATGAAGTATATGTTTGATAAACATCTAAATAAAATCTCCTTATATATGTACATTTCTATTGGTTCTGAGGACAAAAATTAAGCCATTAAGCTCTGGAAATTGGGCTGTAAGTGAGCAAACAAGTAAATTGATCATATAGTGCAATGAGGGATGAGCATCAAACAGTAAATCAAGGCTTCTAAGACTGGGATAACTGTCTGCATTTATGAGAACAGCCAAAAATAGGTTTAAAACAAGAAACAAGAAAATACATAGGCTTCATTCACCATCTTTTATGAAGCTGAATCTTAAGTGACAAGCATAAATATTGACCTTGTAACAAGCATCCTATTAAGCATTTAATGTAGCTCAGGATTCGGGCTCTTTGAATTAAATAAAGGTAGGAACTGCGATTCGCTCACAGCAAGCTTATGAGAGACTTTCTCACTCTCTCTAACACCTCTGCGCATGCCCCATTCTCTACATCTGTAAAACAAACTGAATATATTCAAAACTTCCCCCGTGAGTGTAATGCACGTTCAGCAGCATGGAAGCTCTGTTACAGCCTGTACGGCCCCAGTGTAGCTGGCTAGACCCAATGCTCTTTTGAGAGCCCTGAGGAAAGCCTGTTATTCCTTTAGACTCTTCTTTAGGAACTCTCTTATGCCACGGTAGACCTTTGGGCTAGCCCCTTAGAGACATTCCCATGTCTTTTGAGTCCTATATTGCTGCAGGTCTGTTTTCAGCTCTTTGAGCTTAACAAGTACACATCACCAGCAGAACAACAGAATATTCAGGACAAGGAGGCGAGACAGAAGAGATCAGGCAGAGAGAAACATAGGAAGGGTTTCTCTAAAATTGCATTGGCACAGTTCATTCTGACCTAAGGCCACAATTTTCTCCCTTTCTTCTAATTTAAATTCATTTTGTTGGTTATTTTTGTGGAGCAGATTGCTTCCCTGCCCATTCAAATCATTGGCAATGCATAAGTAGGCTCCATCTTCGTTCCCTTCTCCCTTCTTTTCCATGTACTTTTTGGAAAGGAAAATATCATCTGCTTTCTCTTTGCATTGCAACAAAAATGCTGTAGGAAAACACAAAGGAAAAAGAAGAATCTTCCTTGGATAGATGTCCAGATTGCATCCTTAATATGACACATTGTCTCTCATGCACGTAATTGATGGTTCAAAAAGCTACCCCTACTTTTCAGTATTGTCTTGTTGTTGCCAAGAGGTCTTTTTGTAAATACTTGCTTTTAGAAAAAGGATGGTGACAAATCACTTTCCAGGTTTCCATGACTGCTGCAGTGTTTAATTTATTTTGATTGATTCTGTGTTTACATCTGCTTTCAGTCTTTGTGTCCTGTCCTTTGAGAATTCACCTAATCTACTTACATTTCAAAAAAATTGATTGGGAATTTCATGTTACGGTTTTTCTCTAAAAAAAAAAAAAAATAAAAGGCATTTGATTTTTTCATTCTTTCCCGAGAAAGATTTGTGAAGTACAGGATATAACTATAGCAGATGTGAATAAGAAACAGAACTCCCAAGTCATCTATGATACAAAGTTATTTCACTGGGATAAGAAGACCTTTTCCTTTCATGGCCTCATCATAGTTTGTTCCAGCTCTTAGCTAGAATTTCCAGTTCACCTCATAGACCCATATGAACCATAGAAGCAAAGACCCATATTTTCAACCTCCATTCAGCAAAACACAGAGTGCCCTTAACGCTAACAGCATTTAAACACATGATTAAGTTCCTTTGAACAATTGTCTGAAAGCATCTTATCACTTCATAATCTTTTCCATTGCATATTTGGCATTTGACATCCTTTCAGTTGTACATCTATTTCCAAGTACATAGCTAAAACACTGGGTGTATGTTTTTAATCATCCTTAGTTATGAAGCAGCTGAAAAGATTCATACAACGGGTGAACCACACAAAACTTACACCTGCAAAACTGTATGTTTATTAGAGGTTTCCCCATGAGCCGGTCAAGTACATGAGTACAAATCCATGTCAGCAGATGTTGCCCCTGCCAGCTGTGCAGTTTGAAAGCTGCTTGAGATTTCCTAACAGCATTTTCTTCAGGGGAAAAAATAAACAAGCAGATGCAAAGAGAAGTGTGTTGTCTTCCTCTCCAGTCCGTTTTCAAAGGAAACGGACCTATACTGTAACAAAGGAACAGAGTAACAAAGACCTATACTATTCCTATACTGAGGCACAGTAACAAAGAGGCTGCTCCCATCCGGCCTTAACTTCATCAGTCACATCTTTCACTCTTCTGTCCTGGTTTTCCACCCCAGTTAATAATACAAGGACAAGAAGTTGCACTAGCTTTTCACCGTGGTCTTCATGCAAATTTTGACAACAGATGAGGATCCCTCTAGGTTTTAGATTCGGCTGGAAAAGTCCGTTCTCCTGTGAAGAGGAACAGTCTTTGCCCTCTTTATGCATTTTTATAAGGACTTTTGGGGACATATAACACAGAGGGAATAAATCCACTGAGTGTAACAAAATTCAACATGTGTTCCAACATCTTTACCTTTCTAAATAAAAGCTGATTTGAAAGGCAAAACATACATCATTGTAGTGATTTCTGGTTTTCCTCTTTACTACTTTTGGGGTTCTTCCTTTACTGTGGTGTCTACTCTATTTCCTAAGTCCCTTAGCTTAAATTTGAAGTGAAATAGTTTCCAGATGCAATTTTACTGCTCCCTTACCCACTTAATGAAAACTAAAAGACACTGTAGAATCCATGTTGAGGCACCACTATCAATAAGTTTGGCAAATACCCATCATAAAGCTTTATTACTGCTCTGCTGACTTAAAAAAAATGTAAGTCATCTAGAACCGGATGAAGTGCAATAACACTTTAATGGTAACAGATTTACTTTGGGGGTGTTATGATGCTTCTTGAGAACTTTTGCTTAAAATATGCATAAACGCACACAGGATACAGTTTGGCAAGTGGAATCTTTCATACTCTATAGAAATAAAGTGCAATTAGTCAGCTGCAATTCAATTACATTTGTATGCTAAATAAGGCTACTGAGAAAAATCACACGCTGTTTATTCCTAAACCAAAGTACTAATACAGCTTCAGTTTGATTTTCCTTAGTCTTTCTATAAAGTCAGTTTGCAACTTTTTGATTTATAATAATAAGCAAACAAAAACCCCTCATTTTTGCATTTTACATTGAAGTAAATTTGAGGCTTGTGTCAGAGAAGATTTATTGCTAACACTCAGAGTAAAATGACTGACCCTAGAAGGCTAAACGAAGGAGTTTATTTTCTTACTACTAAATTTTAAATGTAGCAAAAATTTAAGATTTGAAGTCATTTTCTTAGCAGAATGCAGTGTACTAGCCTCCCTCTCTCAAAGTGCTTCTTAATCCATGATGACTTTATTTCCCCCTTTAAATAAAATAGATTTTTTTTTTTTGTCCAGACACACTATATTTTTACTGGATATCAAATACACTTTAAGCTTACCTTGGCCCAGGTAATGTCTTTCAAAACAGAATTTGGCCCATAATACCAAAATGGATGGAGAAAATTAATTACTGTGTACAAAATTTTACCTGTAAGACCCATATTTCTCAATGTATTCTTAGAATTGTAGCAGGTACACCTGGTCAGCCTAAATGAGGTTAGAATTCAGGTCAGGGAGTAAATCAGTTCCCTTAAAAACAGTGCAATATCTCAGGGTTTACACAAATGGAGAAGATTTCATCGTGCCAGTAACCTTTGAAGTGGGAGAGAATAAGAATGACCTAAACGTAAGGTTTAAAAAAATTAGTAACTTTAGTAGAAATTAGTAAATTAGTAAAAAAACCTTAGTGAAAACTTCAGCAGGTAGAAACCTCCCTCCCAAATGTCCCCATCTGTGTGCACAAGGAAGAGCAGAGGAGAAGCCAGTTACCAGCCCAGAGCTCCTCCTTGGGAAGGCTGCTCTCCAGATCTGCTCTCTAGACCTCTTGCCTTGCCAAGTTTCACCCCATCCAGGATGTGGTTGACCCTGGGACTCCAGCTTTCACTCATACAAGAGCATATAGTCTGAAACGTCCAGATTTTCTCCTTTCACTGCCCTTGGTTCTTCAAATTCTTTTCAGTCCAATCAATTTCTCAGTCCAATCTCGGGTCACTGAAGCTTTTAAGCTATTCATTAAAACATTCTCCAGATGAGCACCAGCTGTTGGTGTTGGACACCAGCTGGCTTCTCCCTTGAATCAGACCACATTACAGCATCCACTTCTTTTGCTGGTGTGAATTAAACCAGCACTGGCTTAACCCAAGGTGAGAACTTGTAGCAAAACCTGTAGCTTCTGGCAGAGGAGAAACATTTCTGTTATATCAATGTTTTTTTTCTACGTGTTTTCAGGAAGAATCCAAAAATCCTCCTCTTCAAGCTCAAGACTTTCCCTTCCCTCTCACCATTAAGCTAAGGGATTTTTCAAGAAAGACTCCTTGTCATAGGAAATACATTCCTAACACCCGCAAACACCTCACATTTCCTCTTTTGTATTCATTTGAATGAAATTAGCCACTAGAAGAGGAATCATTCAACATCTGGCATTTAAGGAAAATAGCATAACAGGAGACAGAAAACACTTCTTTTTTTGCAAGTAGAAAACCCCAGTCTTTGGAAGGAGTGCTTACAATGCTGAAGATCATTTGAGCTCCTGGCTTCCAATGCCAGCCTGTATCCATTTCAGTGTAATTGTTGAGACCTGTCTTGAAATCCAAATGCTGCCATGACAATTGTCTGCATTCTCTGATTCAGTGGAAAAAGTATTCAACAAAAATTTTGGTTCCAAACACATTTATATTTCATCTTGACCCATCGAAACTGTAAAATGGAGTGGGTACAGCTGCTAGAGATGGTCAGGAGGGGCTGCAGTAGCAGGATGCAATCTGCTTGGACCATCTCCTCTACTGAGATGTGGAGATGCATGCGCTTTACAACTGTCCCGGTTTAGGCTGGGATAGCGTTAATTTTGCATATAGATGTCTATGTGAATGAGTCACTAACAAAGGATATAATTAGAGAAGCACCATGAGGGGACTCGTGTTTTGTAATAAATTACAAAATCCATATGTAGGGCCATACTTGGCAGAGATTTTCTAATTAGACCATTAAACATGTTTATGCTGATAGTCCCTAAGGCTGACCAGAGTAGAACATCTACAAATAGGGTAGAGAAGAACACATACACCTTCTCATTTCCCATCCGCCAAGGCCTATGAAATTAGAAGTAATATAAAGTGCAATGGATAAAGCAGTTATTAATAGTCTGCAAGGGAGAAACTCACATTGCTGAGTAGACAGTTTGGCATACATATTCTTTCCCATCTTTAATTCCTGTGAGTCTATGGAAAAAGCTATTGACTAGATAGAGATGAAGCATGCATAATTGCATTATGTCATAATTTTACACTTAGCATCTGGCAATGATTCTGTCTCCAAAGTAAGAAATTCAGATATGACAACAATGAACAATGAATCTGATTCTCATCTTCATTAAATTGGGTTTTCATTGCTGTAATTTCAGTCTATTTTTTCTCCTAATATTCAGTCATTCTGATATCAGCTGATTCAGGATGTGAATAGCTAATTAGATTTGGATGATTTCATGCATCCCAAAGAGGAAGATGAAATTTGGCTGAATCCTTCTGAAAAAAAAGTAATGCTAGAAGAGTCAAGATGTGCTGCTCTGTAAATAAAACTGGATTTCATATTCTATCCAAACAGAATAGGCAGTTTGTGCCTCCTGAGTAACATCATGTTTTAGGTTACTGACTGGTTTCATTAAAGGTCACAAGGCAGCTTTCTTTTTTATGACTCTGAAGCATTAAAGTTAATTTTTGAATCAGACAGTCTTTTGTGTGACAGCCTCCATCACCAGACATGAGTAGCAGCTAGAGGTGCTAACATCTACAGCTACTTGTCTAGCTATCCCACCACCCCATTGTACAAAATCTCTTCACAACCTTGCTAATCAGGACCCATAAAAAGTACTATGTAACTGTAATTTGTATTAGAATAAAGCATTTGGAGTGACGAAGCATGGTTGGTTTTGCTTGGACCTTAAAGTGTATTGTGAGTGTTGAATGTCACTGCTAGGTTGGACAAACAGATGTTGTAATCTAGTAACACCAGATGTGTCAGTGAATAGGTCAGATCACATATAGACTGAGTTTCATTCTGTTTCAGTCTCCCTTTCTGAACTTCTGACTAGTTTGATGAGCACTTGCCTCCTTTTCAAGCTAACTCACCTGAAGGCTTGTAGACAAAGCAAGTGCAGGGAGAGTTCTCAGAAGTTTGCATCAGTTTGCCTGAAAGGGTGATGTAAGCACTCCTATCAGTCTATTTGAAAACGACGACTTTTTGGAAACATATTTCCTCTGTTTTCAGAAAACACTGACTTTCCTTGAGATTGGATAAGGATATGTCATTAGTGCTCTTCACCACAGACCTTGAGATATGCATCATTGCTACTCCTGTGGACATAAGACCTTCTGTTATCATATCAGCATCATATATTTAGCTGCTTAGTTCTCACACAGACAAGCATCTAATTTTAAGAACAGCTGTGCCGGTTACAGTATAATTTATGCGACAATAGCGTGTTCAATATTTTGGATTACAGCAATTTAGATCACAATCCTACTCCTCCCAGTGGCCACAGTAGTCCTACCACTGACATCAACAAAAGCTAGATTAGATCCAAAAGGAATGGCAGAGCCATTGCTCACCTGGCCACAACTTCTACCAAGAGAGATTTTCATGCTCATGTCTAGGGTTCATTCCCAGTAGACAGTTAAACACTAAGTAGACAGACAAAATGGAAAAGATCCTGATTCCATTTACGGGCATGGTTTTAAGGTGAATAGATTGCATTTAAACTTGTGTAAGTAAGAATAAAATTCAGCCAACTGTATCAAACCCAGGGTCAATAACATTTTCTTCCTTTCAGATCATTTGTTAAGGTATTTCTCATTACATTGCAAAATCCCCCTCAGCCTGTATTCTTCATGTACTCACATCTGTCTTTCAACTGACAATGTCTGTATCATGGCAAGCCCATTACCAGAATATAAGCTGCTAAGTACTCTATTTAAGAGAATTTTATTCTTGACAGATTCAGATACTTTCAGGCTTGCTGTTATTTCCATTTTGTACACTGGAACAATGCCAGGTAGACTTGTACAATAAAAATACCAGCATTGAAATGAAGGGGTTTTAACTCTGACAGCTAGAGAAAGAAAGGAAGGTAATAATCAGGAGTTCAGTTAGAGTTTGTTACACCTTATGGAAGGACTGAATGGGTCTTTTACTCCAATGTTAGAGGAATCTGTTGCAATACACTTGGACCTGATTTTTTTTGCCTTTATTTTGCTTTGTAAAAAAGGGGGGAGTCCACTAACTGCAGCTGAGCTGCTCTGTATTTGCACTGGCATCAACAAGATCAGCTTCCATTTATGCAGATTGCTCACAATTTTGTTGACCATAAAAATATTTGACCATCATTAGAAATATGGTCTGTACATTATTTTGTATTCTGCTGTTGTAGGACTGATGGTCTCAGCTCTTTCCATGGGTACTCAGGTCTCGGTACTCACCAGCAATTTGGTCTTTTATTCAGACCACTGACAGGATCAGTCAAAATCACAGACTCTTCCCTCTCACAGGTTACTGGGGAAGCTGATTTCTTCTGAAGACATTAAAGATGAAACAGAAAATATATGTAACCAGCAAAAGGGCCTTGAATGCCTTTCTTCTTTCAGAGAAATTGCAGTCATTCACAACCCAGTTAAAAGTCCTTAAGCAAATCACTTCAGTCACAGCTTGATATCAGCCCTACCTCTCTTTTGGGTGGCTTCGCTCAAAGAGCAATTGCCTTCATTTGTGCCTCTTCTACATGCTGATGACTAAATAACAGGCTGCTCCTTTTCCTGGGCTGTTACTGGGCTGTTCCCCCTCTCCGCAGGCTTAGCACCAGCTACACTGCTCAGGTCCTTTTTTTGGGATACAGTGACAAGGAGCACGCAGTGAAGGAGCGACGTGCTGTTCATCGGGCACAGCAGGACGCAGCCATCCTGCTGCTCAAGACCACAGACTAAGCCATGGCTGACTGTCTCAGGTTTCTCATTTGTGATTTACAGTGTATCCCCTAGGTCTGTAACCTGACAGTCATATATATTTCAGCTTCTAATGATACATATCTTTGCCTCAGCCAACAGCTTCACCACATTTTTCTTACCCTTGGTTTTGCCTGAATTTAGACTACACATAGCTGTAATGTTAATGTCACTTCAGACTAAGCTCAGCCCATGCCCCAGAGATCTTCCCTCTTCATTCCCTGTCAAGGTTCACATTACCTAAAAACAGTAGGACTGAGTTAGACCGAAGGTCCATCTGTGTGACACTGTGACAGGTACGTAGCCTCCAACAGTCTGTCAGATTTTTTGAGACAGACTGGGATGGAATTCAGGCACCTAAATGTAAGCGCCTGCTGTTATTTCAAATCCCTGTGTGTATCTTGCTTGGCATCCAGTTGCTGCTCCAGGGGCATAGGTCTCCTACAGGTCCTGTGGCATATCTGCCAACTCTGTGCAGATGTGTCATGCATTTTAGGATATCTGTTTTTGGCAATAAATACCAAATGTCATGTCTTTGTGTTCAATAGCCTTTGATCAATTTCTGATCTATGAACCTGCCTAGTCTTTCTAATTACACAGTTTTAGCACTAAGAAAATCTTATGACAAGGAGGTTCACAAGTTTTATGAAGAATTGCCTGTTTCTGTTGGTTATGAATGTGCTATCCAGTAGTTAACCTGTAGCCCAAGCAGAGGTTTCTTGCACCCATAGGATAGCTGCACACAGAACAAGATATAATTAATACTTGCTTGCCTTAAACCCATTCATAAGCACAGTAAAATAGCATAATAGGCATCATCATAAAAGCATATTGTAACATTGTAAGGCCACAAATAGTATTTTGTAACACAGGTAAGATAAAATATATGAAGAATAGCCATAATTGCAAAATGCAAATGGTGACTTTCGATATAGCTTCACAAACGGGATGCAGGAAAACATGTGCAAGTAATAAAATCTGCAGGATGACAACTATGGACATAGAGCAGGCAAGAAGGGTGTCTGATGGAACCAGAAATCCTGCAAAATAAGCAAAACCAGTGCAAGGCCTGATTCCAAAAATAAAATACAAAGAACGGATGAGATCACTCCCTTTTTGGGGGGGGATGGGACAGAAAAGCATGAAACTTCAAGGATGGGTGAGAAAAAATGGGGAACACAGCCCACTTCAGTTCTGGCTTCCCAAATCAAAGAGCTTTGAGGACTGGCCAACTCAGCCTCAGCAACTTAGGACCATCAGGGACCGTAGCCATCAATGCTAACTAAAACAGCATAAGTTCCATGTGAATACTCACAACGAGTCCAGGATAAGCTCATAAAGGACAATTTGTTTTGTATATGTGGTGATAATGAAAGTCCTTTCAATCTTATTCATGATTTTACAGACCTCAGTCAACTCCCACTCTTATCCAGGGGCACTTGAAGAGCCCTTGCCTATTTATTTGTTCAAAATATGGAACACAATTTTTAACTTTAAACATCCTGCAACCTTTTTCTAAACATTTTTCAGTTCTGCTATAGCCTTGTAAGATGGAGGAAATAGAATTGTTAAAATTTCAGCTCACCATGGACTAAGTGGAGGCATAACAACATACACTGCTATACTTTCTCTTCTTCCCTTACTAATTACTAACAGTCCATTTGCTGTTTTGCCTGCTTGTGATATTTCTTGTGGGTATGGCAGAACAGGCCTTCCTGTCTGGCATCTTGAAGTGTTAGTTAATTGCTGCTGTTTAACAGGGTTTATATATCATATTGCATGGACTTTTCCAATTTACAGATGAAGTTAAGATCATATTTAACCAACGTAGGATTAACACTTTCAGTTTCAAATAACTTAAAACAGGAACTTTGTCTAACTAAATCACTAGCTCAGTTATGCTCTCTGGACTTGAATATAACAGTGGGAGAAAGAAAAGAGATATCCAGAAAAGAGCATAACTTTTTTAGAGTTCTCAAATAACACTACAAAGAAAAGAGGGGTTTGGGTTTTTTTAATATAATTCTGGCTGTACATTGGGATACAAATAGTACCATATCCCCTTTCAATGGAAAAGTAATGCATGTAAGAGAGAATGAGAGGTGTATTTCTGTTCCTTTTCACTGCTGTTTTTAATACACATTTTCTTTCGGATTTTGTTTGGTTTCTTTGAATCCCACTCCTCCACAGACTTCCCAGGACTCCGTACTCTTCTGTTATTGCTTATTCTTCCTGCTGCTCTGCTGGCTGTAGCAGTCCAATAGTTACTTCAGCTGAAAATAGCTCTCTTAAGTTCCAAATTATGTTTCATTATGGAAAATGTGAGAAAAGCAAAAAAACAAGGAGAACAGACTGCAAGAGAGTCTGTAGAGCAGTGTATGTATCTTCCATTAATCCCATGATTATTCAAGAGATCATAGGATATACTTGCCCTTGATAGCTGCGACTATATTCAGTTGCTCTGGGTTTCCTTCTGCTCCTGCATCTTTGCAGGATTACAGCTTTAGAGTGTGAAATATCTAGAAGGAGGATTTTTGCTACCTTTATGCTTCTGTAGGACCAAGAAGTATTGGCACTCTGTGCTTATTTTCATTTTAGATATTATGAAGGCTTATTTAGCAACATTAGTAAGAAGGTATATATAGATATGTCATGATTGTTAATCAAACATTAGGAAGACTCATGAGTGTAGAGATTTTATGGATTAACTGACAGAAATACAAATATATATAATGGAAGAAGACTGTGGAAATTGAGTTTAAACAGCCTGTTTCTCCTAGAGTACAGACTGCTGTTATTCAAGCTGAATAAGAAAGGAAGATATCTATTCCTAATGCAAAAATTCACTTAGTGGCTTATTGGCAGAATTTAGATTTCAATTCTATAAGACACTTCAGAAAGGTTTAGATAAAATGTCACATAACGAGTTACCTATAATTTTAGTATCCTTCTTGCTTCTCCTTGCCAGAGATGAAAACCAGATTATCTGCAATGCTTGAGTACAATAGTCTATCACCTTGCTCTCTGAGCCAGACAGCCACTGACATTCCCATTTTCATTTTCCCATACCTGACAATAATTTACCACATTTTTCACCCCAATTGATTTTACCAGCCATGGATCCAATATTTTCACCTTTATACAAGCAGAACTCTTTCAGATTCCCCTAGTATTGTCTGATAAACAGAGTCCTACACAAAAAGACATTTATCTCTACAACAGCTATTTCTAATTGAAACTGTAAAAGAATTTTGGCAGCCAGTGAGTATGTATTCTCCTAGTAGTGCCTCTCCCTTCACACCGGCACAAATTTGGTTCATCACGGACACAGCTTGGGGAGTGTTTGTTACTTAGGACAACAAATAGAGATTGGTATACCAAGTTTTGTCACTATATATCCTGTGCTTAATATTAAATTATTCTTCCTACATTGCAACTTTTCCTGGTTTAGGGAATGTCTTGCACATAACTTCAGGCATAAACAGCTTTTTCTTCTATAAATATATATATATGCAAGTCCCCTTATTTTGTTGGAAATGGGCATTTTTTTTCCTATGTATCTATTTCACTGCCTATTAATCTCCTAGCTACAACAGATCATTTACCTTTGTCTGTTAGCATTTGTTTTTAGGGACACAGAGCAGCTCTGTGCTGCTAAGAGTAAACTAATGTGTTGGCAACAGGCATATTTACCTCTGCTCAGCACGGTCAGTGTAACACAGCTGGGTCTCTGTGTGCCTTGGGCAGCCCTGAATACACAGCCAGGACTTCAGCCACTACCTCAGAGTCTGATTATTTTCCTGACTCTTTTTGGTGCCTTGAAGAAGGCTCTTTGCCCTTTATGTGGGAGAGCAGGGGGAATGCATGGAGTGCTGCCGAGGGGTGGGCCATGAGCCAGCTGAGAGTTTGTGCATCAAGATTAATGGGCAGACTAAAGTGGGTGACATTGTTGCAGGTGTCTGCTATAAACCTACTGATCAGGAGGAAAAGGTAGATGAGACCTTCTTCAGGCAACTGGAATAAGTTTCATATTCACAAGTCCTGGTCTTTGTGGGGGACTTCAACCACCCTGATACCTCCTGGAGGGACAAACCAGCAGGGCACAAGCAATCCAGAAGGTTTCTGTAGTGTGCTGATGATAACTTTCTGACACAGGTGACTGAGAAGCCAATGAGGGGATATGCTCATAAACAAGAAACAACTGGTCACGATGTGAAAGCTGGGGGCAGCTTTACGGCCATAAGATGGTGAAGTTCAGGATCCTGAGATGAGGGAGCAGGGCTGAAAGCAGGATCATAATCCTGGACTTCAGGAGAGCAGGCTTTGGCTTGTGCAGAGATCTACTTGTAAGAATCCCATGGGAGACCATCTTAGAGAGAATAGGGGTCCAGGAGAGCTGGCTGACTTTCAGGGATAATTTCCTCCAAGGTCAGGAATAACTCATCCCGACCTGCAGGAAACCAGTGAAATAAAGATGGCAGTAAGCCTGCATGGGTGAAGAAGGAGCTTCTAACAAAACTCAGATTTAAAAAGGAAACACGTAAGAGGTGGAAGCAGGGACAGGTGACCTGAAAGTAACTTAGAGATGCTGTCTGAGTGTGCAGAGATTGGGGCAGGAAATCCAAAGCTCACCTGCAGTGACCCTCACCACACCCTAGCCTTCTAAGATGAGATGACTAGCTTGGTGGAGGAGGGGAGAGCACTGCATGTTGTTTATCTTGATTTTAGTAATGCTTTTAACACTGTCTCCCATAGCATCCTCATTCACAGACAGATGAAGTACGGGCTGGATAAATGGATAGTGAAGTGGATTGAAAACTGTTGGAACTGCTGGGCTCAAAGGCTTATGGTCAGTGAAACAGAGTGCACCCGGAGGCCAGTCACTAGTGGTGTACCCTAGGGACCAATACTGGGGCCAATATTGTTTGATAACTTCATTAATGAACCGGATAATGGTACAGGAGGCTGCACCCTCAGCAAGTTTGCAGGTGATAACAAAATTGGGAGGAGTAGTGGATGCATCAGACAGTGATGTTGCCATTCAGAGGGACCTTGACAGGATGGAGAAATGGGCCAGCAGGAACCTCATGAAGTTCAACAAAGGGAAATGCCACTTCCTGCCCCAGGGGAGGAATAGTCCCAGGTACTGGTATATGCTGGGGGCAGGCCAGCTGGAAAACAACTTTGCAAAAAAGGACCTGAGGGTCCTGGTTGACACCAAGTTGAACATGAGCCAGCAATGGGCCCTTTTGGCAAAGAAGGGCACCAGCCTCCTGGGCTGCATTAGACAAAGCATGGCCAGCAGATTGAGTGAGGTGATTCTTCCCTTCTACTCAGCGCTGGTGAGGCAATACCTGGAGGAGCTCTGTGCTCCTCAGTAGGAGAGACATGGACATACTGGAAAGAGTCCAAAGAAGGGTCACAAAGATGATTAAGGGACTTGAACATCTCTCATAGAAGGCAAGGCTGAGATCTGAGACTGTTCAGCCTAGAGAAGGCTCAGGAGGGATCTTATCTGTGTAAATACCTGTGTAGGGGGAAGAGTAAAGAAGATAGAGCCAGGAACTTCTCAGCGGTGCCCAGTGCCAGGACAAGAGGCAATGGACACAAACTGAAACAGAAAACTTTTTCCTGTGAGAGTGGGTAAGCCCTGGTGTGGGTTGCCCAGAGAGGTTTGAGTCCCCATCCTTGGAGATACTCAGAACCTGCCTGAACACAGCTCTGGGTGACCTTACTTTGAGCGGAGGGTTTGGACTAGACAATCTACAGAAGTCCCTTCCCACCTCAAGTATTCTGTAATTCCGTGAAATGACCTGTAAGAGCCATCCCCAAACCAACAACTACTTCAGGCTGGAGTAGATGCAGGAGTAAGGGCTTTATGTTCCTATCCTCACTCCCAAGAAGGGGAAACATGCTCTTACCCGATTGATTTGGATGGGAGAAGTACCACAAAACCACACCAGGTGCTATTGCTGCCTGCTAACTGTTGTAACTCAAACAACAGACATTTTTTGCAGGGAAATGAGCTTTTTTAGACAATTCAGGCTCTGCCTCTGACTGAAAGCATCAGGAAGCGAGCACTTTCCTCCTCTTAGACAGCTGATTCTCGCCATATAATATAGAGGGAGTGGAGACACCAGATCAGGTTGCAAACACCTAATATGCCTTAGTCTCCCTTGTGTGTTTAGCCTATCTATGACTTTATCCTAACACCTATGCAACAATCCGAAGACAGAAGGAGCTCAGAACAATGCTCTCTTTGTTGTAAGAAAGAACAGTGGTTTTCTTCTCCTCTGAAGTGCTGCAGTCCAGTGCTACAGTCTAATACAATATTAATCTAATGTCTGAACAGCACCTCACCCAATCCAAGATGATGTCAGGAAAAAACCACTCTTTTGGTAAAGTCAAAATCTACCCAAGGTCTGTGCACACCCTCTTCTCCTCCCAAAACAGGACTTTTACATATTAACAAGGGAACACGACTTGGAACTATCTACCAGCACCATCTGCTGTTACCTTAGAGAAAGTATATTATGATAGTAGCTGTATAAATCTGTCACAACACTAATGAGACCCCAGGCCTGCAGTCACATCTGTATAGATAGCTCTATGTTCATATGTAATTGCAAAGATTTTCTGGTTATAAAATCATGCCCTTGGGTTTCTTACTGAAACTAGAGTTCACATATGCAGCATCCACTGACTTAAAGCCTATTTCCATAGCTTTGGCTTTTTCTAAGGCACTCTCTCTCTCTGTGCGAATGGTTTAGTAATTATGATGAAATGTCATGACAATTCTGTAAGCTGGGAGGATTTGGAGAAACCTGTTCTCTCTCTTGCTTCTGCTTTTGTTGTTGGCTGCTGCAGGTAAAGCAAGAGGGACTCCTTTGTCACACCTCTCATGGGTAAGCCATTTCGCATTTGTGCTACCAGAATTCTGAAGAGCGTAAAGTAGGAATTGAGCTACCAAGTGAAGGAAAACTCGTCTCTACTGTTTACACATATTCTGTGTTTCAGTATTTTTAGGCTCTTTATAAAAATAAGTGATAAAACAAGCTAAAAGTCTTGTTCGCTTGTCAACATTAAATACAGGCACAGCTAGAATTTCACAAAAATTATTCATACTATCAATTTTTAACTGAGATTAATTGATCTTTCAGTACCGTGAACTAATAAGGCTTTCAAGGAACTGTACAGTATTAATTAGAAAGGGGAGCTCTCAATGGTTGCTAAGAAACAAGTATATATTTGTAATCACTTTTTTACCCCCTGGCAGTGATGCCTTGTCACAGACACAAGCATGTTTCCCTCAGAACAAATCCCTGTTGTTTTCAATTAGCTGGCTAAGAATTTAAAATCTAATTGCTGATTAGCATAACAAGATAGGAAGGGGTATGTCTGCTAAAGGAAAGGTACAGAATCACAAGCAACATCTATATTAAAGCACTAAACAGGACATGCAGGTCTGAGCATGTTGAATTAGCAGGGTCCATAGCATGGTTTTGGTCTAGGCCAACTCACAACCTCCCAGGGAAAGCCCAGGTATGGTTCAGGGGGTAACGTGATGTGCTGGTTTTGGCTGGGACAGAGTTAATTTTCTTCACAGTAGCTAGTGTGGGGCTATGTTTTGGATTTGTGCTGGAAACAGTGTTGATAACCCAGGGATGTTTCCGTTACTGCTGAGCAGTGCTGACACAGAGCCAAGGCCTTTGCTGCTTCTCACCCCACCCCACCAGCGAGTAGGCTGGGGGGCACAAGGAGTTGGGAGGGGACACGGCTGGGACAGCTGACCCCAGCTGACCAAAGGGCTATTCCATACCATATGGCCTCATGCTCAGCATAGAAAGCTGGGGAAGAAGAAGGAAGGGGGGGACGTTCGGAGTGATGGCGTTTGTCTTCCCAAGTCACCACTATACATGATGCAGCCCTGCTTTCCTGGAGATGGCTGAACACCTGCCTGCCCGTGGGAAGGAGTGAATGAATTCCTTGTTTTGCTTTGCTTGCGTGCACAGCTTTTGCTTTCCCTATTAAACTGTCTTTATCTCAACCCAGGAGTTTTCTCACTTTTACCCTTCTGATTCTCTCCCCCATCCCACTGTGGGGGAGTGAGCGAGCGGCTGTGTGGGGCTTAGTTGCTGGCTGGGGTTAAACCACAACACATGACCAGGCTGCATTTCCAGTAGATAATTCTCATGCAGCCACCCTATTTTAGGAGATACAAGACACAAACTTTGTCATGTGGATTGGCTTCAAGGCTAGCAAACAGTCCCTGGTCTGCTTTATTTGAAGCCATAGTTATAGCCATAGAAACCTGAAAAATTAACACATAAATAATAATAATAAAAAAGTCACCTGTGGAACACTTTAATACTTTTGGAATTTTTCCTCAAAACCAACTCTTTTTTTTTAAATGCCATCTTATATCTGACCAGCTTTGTGATTTGTAATTGCATTTCTTTATTTTAAATAGTCCCTCGTCCTTTCCTATATGTGCCATGGAAAACAACCTACTAAAATCCTGCGCAGAATTTTTTTAATGTGAATTGTTCCCTTTACTGCCATGTGGCTACTTCCCATGAGTGAAGTTAGGCATGTGCTGAAGCATTTATAGAAGGACTTAATGGAATACATAGGAATATGGGGAAATCAACTGTATCCAGAGCACTTCCAAAACATTCAGAATAATAAAACTGGAAAACCCTAGAGAATTTTTTTCTGTTTTCCCTGGAAAGGCTAACTTGTAACAACAGAGAAAGAGTTTTAAACAAAAAGACTACATTTAAATTAACGTTTCTTTTAAAGCAGTATCTGCCTGTAAAGAATGACCTTCATGAAAGGTATTTTTACAGGGCCCTGCACAGATTGCTTTTGGTCCAAAGACAAAAAATCCAAAGTTTGAAACTAAGATGAAAAATAGGCAAGTGATAAATCACAGAGGAAGACAGTGAGAGAGAAGTACTTGGATCACTTGGAAAGCTGGGAAGCAAGAAAACAATGCATGTTTCTGAATTATGTAAAAGGACATCTAGGAACGAAGAGCATTGTCCACAGATACTGTCTGTAAGACTCAGTCTTGGGAAACATCCTGAAATGGAGCTGATAGTATGGCAGGAGTTGGGCTAAGTGCAATCTCCCAGATGACATTGTCACCAAAGGGCTGATGACATCTTCAGCTATCTGAACATGTTGATTTGAGGTATATGCTATTATGTATGTGTTTGAAGCAGCTCTGACCACTACAGCAATACAGTGCTCATTTCTGGATCCATGACAGATTTGGATACACTGGAAAGGTCTTATAAAATCACAGGAGTGATGACAGATTTTGAGGACAGACCTTACAGAAGGTAACTCAGGAGCTCACTCTGGTTAGCTTAGCAATAAAAAAACAGAGAGATTACTTCCTTAATCACAGGCTATGAAAGTTTGGATTTTTAAATTAGTGGAATTTCTAACACTGATTGAAAAAGATTTGTTATTGTCTGCTGATTGCATTTGTTTTTACCATATTTTCATGATGGATTTATTTTTGTCTCAATGCACAGCTTATTTTCAGGAGTGGAAGAGAGATGTTGCCTTCCTCTAAGGCAACAGAAGAAGGAACATAATTAGTTACGCTGAGATGGATCACAGCTAGGGACAAGGGATTGTGTCTCACTAGAAAGCCTTGATCCAAGGTTAAACCCTCTATCAGATCTGTAAGGACTGAATTTTTATTTGAATGAGTCTGGCAGGTTGTTTTTCTAGGATTTCTTTCAAAGCATGGGATCTAGCCTGTTTCCAAGGCTCTATTTATTAGTTTTATATAAATCCTTTGCCACTGCAGGAGGATCACTGATCTTGATCTTTCTTGCTGCCTTCCTCTGGTCATAGGTTTCTGATTTCCAGTAAATTGAGGCATACTTTATGTGCTCTGTGGATTCTCCATCTATTATACAGCTTCCAAGAATCATGGAGATCTGGATTTGCTGATCCGGGAATCATTTCCCATCCTGTACTTTCTTTTTCTTGAGTACATATGGGAACAAGCAGTTGACTCTTCAATATAACAAAAAAATTATGTTTTTCAGAGGGTAAAAGGGAAAGTAAACTATTTCAGGTTAGAATTAAAGTAAATTGTCTTAATATGAGAATATTTAATTTATTAGAACAGCCTACCCTGGACTGTTATAGATACCCTGTTACTGTAAATATTTTGCATGTAATCTTTTAAAACTTCAAAAGGAGAGAACTTAGGATGGCTGTATTGGCTGTGTATGGCAAGCCAAACTAAGTGAAGACAGCCACCTATTCTGACTTCATAACATGGCGCATTTTTTACCTTGTGAAATTACAGACATATCAAACCCAGCCTAGGCCTAGGGGAAGGTATAAAATACACACTCTTTTTTGCATTCTCTCTCCTCTTTCAATATATTCTTATATAACTGGGCAATGTCAAGGCATAAGCAAAATATACTTTTTCTGGGGAAGCTAGACAGTCAAAGAGAGCAAAACAGCCTCACTTACCTACATGGAGACTACCATAGCTTGGAAGACCAGTCTGGCACCTGCTTCTGCAGAACAACAGCATCCTCCAGCAGCAGCAGTCACTTCCCAACTCTAACACAACCACAACATCTTACACTTGGTATTTCTACATGAAAGTTTACTTAATTTTTTCTGTTATCCTATGTAATTTGTCTTATATGAAGATAAATGTTAGTGATTATTTCTATAACGAAATTTCTGAAGACTTATTGTTTTGTGGTCTGGTATTGGCCAAGCCAAATATTAAACCCCATCTATTATTACCTCAGAGTATTACTCCTCTTTGATCATTAAGAATTTGGAAACAGGTCTGTACTCTTTAATTAGCCCTCCCTTATTATCTTACCGCCATACAGACATAGTAGACATGGTATTAAACTGAGCAGTGGCAATTATTATTATCTACTACCTTTTAATTGACTAATCTTTGCTTGTGTAAGAAAAGCTTAAAGGAAACATATTGCTAATTTTGGAGAAAAACAGACTTGCCTTACTACCCCTTGTTACATTTTTGTCCTTTTAAAGGGAATCTTCTATTAAACAGTCATTCCTTATCTATCTCATTATTTCGCACTCTTTGTGAAGAACATCTTGACCAGATAAAGAAAATATGAGCCTATTAAAGTAAGTATGTTTACTGATGGGACACCTAACCCACCTGTGTAATTAAGACCAGACATTTCATTTATTTTTTAACTTCTAATGTGACCCAGAAAAGCGTCCTCAAAACTTTCTGCCACCAGGAGCGAGCAGACTGCGACTTGTCCTTTATTTAAGCCTTTCACTTTCCATTTAAGCTCTGAACCTCCTCTAACCATTTCCAGGTCTCCTCCAGACTTCTGATTCCTTTCCATCCATATCTCAGCAATAATCCTCAAAGAATAATCTTTAACGACAGTCTGGGATATTAGACCCTCTTGTTTTCCTAATTCCCATACCTGCAGCATCCTCTGACCTAGTGGCCAATTCTCCTCACTCCTCTCCTCAGCCACCTTCTTGAGTCACAAGGTAGCTGTCACTCAAGGATGCAATGAATCCAGGGAAATACAGAGAGTACAGCGTCTGCTCAGATGCAGCAAAGCCACTCCTAAGCATGCAGCGTGCAGGCCAAAGGGAGACCAGAGAGGTGCAATGCAAAAGTCAGGTTCAAGGTTAATACTTCATTAAGTTCAAGAGAATGGTGAGAATTGTTTGTGTCTCAGCACCTGAAGTAGAAGCTAATCAAATACCTAAGTTATCCAGCAACGAAACAACTGAATCAATTTTCAGTGTCCTAATCTCTGGGGAAAAAATGGTTAAAATTACAGACAGGTCCATAACCCCTTGAGCAGGACTGTTTTCCTTGTCAATAATTACCCTCCTTTGCCCAGCATCTGGGTTCTAACACTGATTTTTAATCAGGGCCCCACTTAAAATTAATCATTATCTGGTGCTATTATTATCATTTAAAGAATACTTAAAATAATGCCTGGAACCCCCACTCACATCTAAGCTTCATTTTGCCTGGAATAGTACAAGATGTGTAACAAAACCAACAGCTCCTACTGTTCAGAGTTCACTTTTTATGGAGCACTGAAAGAAGACAAAGCGGAGAAATCGTATGGGAAGAAAAAGTATAGGAAACGAAAGGATTTAGCAGAAATTAGAGGATTTACAGATGCAGGGTGGAGAAGCTTGTAAAACTGGGGGATATTGAAAGGTTCAGTGTAACCATGATGCAGAACAACTGCTTGTCCTTCCCTCCCCCAAGAACAGCCATTTTGTTGCCGTTTCTTTTATCCTCCTCCCTAAGGACCACTGCTGGCCACCTCTGGCCTCGCTCTGGCCAGTGTGACGTGTCCCATGCACAGGCTGTGGGCTGCTGATGACACTCTGGGTAATCACTGGAGCAGACTCCTGTGCCTGCTCCTGCCTGTCCGGAGCAGGAGTCGTGAGTACATCCTTTGTCCTGCTGCCGGGTGTGCATAAGTCTCACAACGCCATGCAGGAAAGCAAATAGCACGTGGGCAGCTCTTTCTTACAGGAGCTTCTGCTGTTCTCCAGCTGTCTTGCACCTCGAGCTGCTAAAGAGATGCTGTTTCTGTTCATCTCGTTTTTCCAAGGAAACTCTAACAGTCCAAGACGGTCCTTGAATCCTACACAATGAGAGTCAGGTGGGTCTGTGCTGTGCAAAGGAGCTTTCTGGCCCTGATCACGGTGACCATACCCTTCTCTTAGAAAGTCTTTAGATGCATGCAGGACATCCATAATTATTCACATGAGGTTTTTTCTCCTGAGTGCCCCTATTCCAGTGACACTTGATGAACAATTATTGGCATGAAAAACCTGTAATGAGAGGTTATACCATGCCCGTCATGACAGCCACATCACAGTTATACCACTGTTTTATGGAACCAGCCACCATCATGCTGTTGAGTATGTAAGGCCAAGGTACTGCTAGGTCATTGTCCTCATGACATCATGAGTAAGGTGTTCCATGAGAGTCCCTCTTGGATCTCCTACCCTCTGTCCTCTGAGGGTCTATTCAAAAGCAGTTCTTGAAATAATTATTTTTTGCAAGAACCTAAGGGCAGCTTTTCCCAAAGACACAGTGTATAGCTTTTGTAGGAATGTCAGACTGCCTCAGGTCACCATAAAAAAGGTTACAGCAAATCATGCTCTGATGTTGATGTTCAACCTACTAAATATCACAGATGTCATCTTAAAAATTTCACCTGAAAACGTCTGCTACATTAATACTAGTTATCCTAAAGCAGAAGCCTACTGAAAGAAGCTAAATACTAAAACACAGATAAATAAGAAGTGCCCTATTTTGTATTTCATTTTACTACAACCACTTTGGCTTTGCTGAACTTACAGTCAATAGTAACGCAGAGTTCTGTCTTCTTTCTAGTGCTCGCTAAATATGCTGACACAAATATTGTTACTAATTAACTAGCACAACAGGAGAAAAAACAGGTAGGACAAGCAATACTTTAAAAAATGGTTATCATCCTCTCTGCTCAAACCAACTTTCCCCGTATGGTTATCAACCCAGTAGCAAATTCAGCAGAGGGGGTGGAGTAGATAGATAGGGAGAGGTAGATATTAAGATGTATGTAAACCATTTACAAAACACTGCTGTAAAATACTGGGACTACAGCTACTGTTTTGCTGTTTAAGCAGTAACTGAGTGGGGAAGCCATTTCCTAACAGTCAATGAACATAACTCTGCCAGGACAATCAGTCTCTGTCAGATAATCCATTATTTAGAGGGGGAAGTGGTTACAAGAAAAATCCTGTAAGCGATTTGGAAGTTAAACTGAGAAAAGAAGTTGCTAAGGGTTACCTTCTCAATGGATATGAATTAGACACTTACAAAGCCAGTGGCTCAGCATCATCTTATACCAGCTGAGATTAGAGATTCTTATGTTGAAAAATTGGTACAAAAAATTCTTACTGCCATAGGGACAATAGTCCATTACAGGCATTTATCTCAGCAACTAGTAACTTCTCCATCAAACGTGGAGTTCACTCTCAGCCATTCACCAAGTTTCTAACTACATTTTTACATAAACAGACAGATAAATCTGCATTCCTGCCCAAGTGAACTATACTTCGAAGGTCAGAATCAGATTTCATGTTACTGAAACATGAACCTACCTATCCAGGTAGGTTTCTTATCCACACAGAGCAGCATTTTAATCCCCAAATGGCGCAGTGGAGAGATTTCTGCAAAAAGGTAGATGTGAAATAAGGCCCCATAGGTGATGTGATATTGCACAATGCAATACCTAGAAGTCTAGTGTTGAAATCACAAGTCAGGTGTCCACATCAAGGGCTGGAGGTTGTACAGCCAAGTTAGACACCCTGCACAATGTGCATAGGAAGAAGAGACTCCAACATCCCTCCCACCAGCGCTGGGATGCCCTCATACTTGAGAAGAAACAGAGAAACACAAGTCCATCAGAGAGACACATCTTCAAAACTGGGTCTAGGCATCTCTGCAAAATAGGGATTTAGAGCCTCAAACCATGTCCACCCCCTTTTCAGTAGCTTAGTGGTAGGACACTCCCAGGAGGAGAGACTTGAAAGTAGGATTCAGAGTCCCAAATCTCTCCATTAACATATTCCACTGTCTCCAGCCGAAAAGAGTAGCTGAGTGTAATCTCTTGTAAGTACTGTGTACAATACATCTTTGTAAATGTTCAGTGCAATATTAAAGTGGATTTCCTGGATAATCTATCCCTGTTCTTTTATGTCACAGGGAGCAACATCATATAATCTTTCACCTACAGTAATATACCTTTGATGAATTAACCAAAGTCTGTCCTTAACAGAGTATCTTATTCTCATTCGCTTTACCACAAGAAAGTTGTAAAGCCTTAAACCTTGTACTAACTAAAACAAAAACCAAATTTATAGAAAAATAGATTATACCCATTTGTTCTTGTGCCAAGATTGGCCTTTAACTAAGATATCTGAACTCGTTAGGAGATGCTTTTGCTCCTGAAATACTTATTGAGAGAAATGTATCTTCTCTTAATCTTGGCTGTGCTCAAGCGAGCAAGTCAAAATCTGTTGTGTAAGGAGACATAAACAGCTCCTCCATTTCTGTGACACTTATAGTAACTCCCTCTGGAAGTCTTTTGGCTTTAAAGCTCTTTTTTCTTGATGGTAACTACTGTAAATAATATTCCCCATGTGACTTGCTCAGCACCTTGCATGCTTTCTACCTGAAATCCTCAGCTGATATATCCCAAAGTCATGTTTGCCTTTTTCACAGTTTATTCCCACTCATGCCGCATAGTCATCCTGTGATCAATTAATATACATAGATCTTTCCTTTCCACTGTTTCTTTCAGCTGATGAATTCCCATTTTGGGTTTGTAATTATTTCATAAGCTCATCCCAGGTCTCCTAGTCTAATCCTGCTCATCACACACTTCTTCCTATGTGATAGTCCAATTTCCATATACTTCCAACAGCTCTACGCCGGATTTGCCACTGAATTCCAGCAAGATTTGAAGCACTGCATTTACACCGACTTCATGCCCCAGGTGTACCTGTGTAAATAGGTACAGAATCATGACACATTTGATGATGATAAAAGGGGCACATACTGCTTAGTGTTAGTTTTAAGCTTTTGTTGGGTTTTGTTTGTTTGTTTTGGGGTTGGGGGTGGGGAGGTCGCTATTGTTCCTAGTCCTATATAGAAGGATATACAGGCAGCAATTTCCTAACACGGATTTATAATTAATTCCTATAATTAAGCCCTAAAGGCACAAGAACAGTCTGTCCCCAGGTGCCAAAAGACAAGCTGGAGGGGAAGAAGACCGGCCTGGCTGAATAGAGAGCTTTGGCTCGAACTCAGAAAAAAGAGGAGAGTCTACAACCTCTGGAAGAAGGGGCGGGCAACTCAGGAGGACTACAAAGGTGTACCAAGGCTGTGCAGGGAGAAAATTAGAAGGGCCAAAGCTGAGCTTGAGCTCAGTCTGGCTGCTGCTGTAAAAGACAACAAAAAACACTTCTTCAAATACATTAGCAGCAGAAGGAGAGCTCAGGAGAATCTCCAGCCCCTAGTAGACGGGGGAGGGAACACAGTGACCAAGGATGAGGAAAAGGCTGAGGTACTTAATGCCTTCTTTGCCTCAGTCTTTAATAGTACGGCCACTTTTTCTCTGGGTACCCAGCCCCTGGAGTTGGAAGATAGGGATGGGGACCAGAATGGAGCCCCCATAATCCAGGGGGAAATGGTGAGTGACCTGCTGCACCACTTAGACACTCACAAGTTTATGGGGCCTGATGAGATCACCCGAAAGTACTGAAGGAACTGGCAGATGTGCTCACCAAGCCCCTTTCCATCATTCACCAGCAGTCCTGGCTAACTGGGGAGGTCCCAGCTGACTGGAGATTAGCCAATGTGACAGCCATCTACAAGAAGGGCCGGAAGGAGGACCCGGGGAACTACAGGCCTGGCAGCCTGACCTCAGTACCAGGAAAGCTGATGGAGCAGATCATTTTGAGGATGAAGGGAAGGCTGTGGATGTTGTCTACCTAGATTTAGTAAAGCCTTTGACACCATTTCCCACAGCATTCTCCTGGAGAAACTGGCTGCTCATGGCTTGGACGGGTGGACTCTTCGCTGGGTAAAGAGCTGGCCGGATGGCCGGGCCCAAAGAGTGGTGGTGAATGGAGTTTACTCCAGCTGGCGGCCGGTCACAAGTGGTGTCCCCGAGGGTGCTGTGTTGGGGCCAGTTCTGCTTAATAACTTTATCAATGATCTGGACGAAGGGATCGAGTGCACCCTCAGTAAGTTTGCAGATGACACCAAGTTGGGTGGGAGTGTTGATCTGCTTGAGGGGAGGAAGGCTCTGCAGAGGGACCTGGCCAGGCTGGATCGATGGGCTGGGGCCAATTGTATGAGGTTCAACAAGGCAAAGTACAAGGTCCTGCACTTGGGCCACAACAACCCCATGCAACGCTACAGGCTTGGGGGAGAGTGTCTGGAAAGCTGCCAGGCAGAAAAGGACCTGGGGGTGTTGGTCGACAGCCACCTGAATATGAGCCAGCAGTGTGCCCAGGCGGCCAAGAAAGCCAATGGCATCCTGGCTTGTATCAGAAATAGCGTGGCCAGCAGGACTAGGGAAGTGATCGTGCCCCTATACTCGGCACTGGTGAGGCCGCACCTCGAATCCTGTGTTCAGTTTTGGGCTCCTCACTACAAGAGAGACCTTGAGGTGCTGGAGCGTGTCCAAAGAAGGGCAACGAAGCTGGTGAAGGGTCTGGAGCACAAGTCTTACGAGGAGCGGCTGAGGGAACTGGGGTTGTTTAGTCTGGAGAAAAGGAGGCTGAGGGGAGACCTTATCGCTCTCTACAACTACCTGAAAGGAGGTTGTAGAGAGGTGGGGGTCGGTCTCTTCTCCCAAGTAACAAGTGATAGGAAGAGAGGAAATGGCCTCAAGTTGCGCCAGGGGAGGTTTAGACTGGATATTAGGAAATTTTTCTTCACTGAAAGGGTTATCAAGCATTGGAACAGGCTGCCCAGGGAAGTGGTTGAGTCGCCATCCCTGGAGGTATTTAAAAGACGTTTGGATGAGGTGCTTAGGGACATGGTATAGTGGTGGTCTTGGCAGTGTTAGGTTTATGGTTGGACTCGATGATCTTAAAGGTCTTTTCCAACCTATACGATTCTGTGATTCTGTGATTCTGTAATTCACATCACATTTGACAGTGTAGTTAATTATAATTCTCAGACAATTCCCAGAAACTAAAATACCTAATTATCAATGTAAAATAAGCCTTTACATCTTCAAGGAAAAAAGACTCAAATAATCATAAATACAGTTATTCAACCATCTATGGTTCCTTCTATTAAGAACTGTCAACCAGACAAAGCATGGCATCAGGTAACATTTTTCATATTTGGAAAACGGAGACTGGTAAAAATGTGCCCAAAGTCCTAACATTGTGAAGATGTAAAACAGATAATTGCTTTCACTGTAGGAATTTGGTAGTTTTATGACCCATGATATTTTAATTTCTGTCCATTTGCCTATATGCAGGATTATTGAGCCCACTCCATTTATTCACAGTGTTGTGGGGCTGTCAAGGCAAACTGTGATTGCTCACAGAATACCTGCACAGAGAGGAAAAACCACACAAGAAAAAAATAGAGAGAGAAGTCAATAAAAGGAAAACATGAGTAAAGCACTTGTAACAGGTACACCATGGCACTGAAAAGGGAACAATATTAATGATATATTTTCTTAACTTCGTGTTGCACATACTGGTCTTGCTCAAGAGCTTCAAATAAGGCATATTACCACCTGAGCTGAATGGAAAGAAGAATGGTTTAGCATTCAAAGGCTCATCACTCATTAGGGCTGAAGGCAAATGGCTCAACTTCGTCCACATAGGAAAACTCTATTCCACTCCAAAACATGCTGACTTTGTCCATGCTGCTTTCTGGAGGACGGTCCGTGGTCCAGACTATTCCGCACTTTCTCATGGATCCGAACCATGCCAGGAAGCATGCTAACAACTAAACCACTGCCTGGCAGTACTTTAACCGTGTTTTTACAGGCACAGTCAAAGGAATCAGTTCTGTTCCTGGCTCCGCTTCATATTCCTGCACATTCAGGGACAAATTGCTTCAGATCTGACTCTGCTCCATTAAAATCCATGACAATGTATGATTTTAGTAGGGATGAACTCTCTGCATCTCAGTTCCCTAGCTGTAATATAGCAATTACAATTCTAGTATTTGAGGGGGGAAAAAATAATAGAAACCCTTTAAACCATAAGATGGCCTTTTTTCGGGGGGGGGGGGGGGGGGGAATATGTGAATTTCTTTCTTCCACTCTCCAAATGTTGTTTCTAGATGAGTCATAAACAGTTCAGAGTGAGGGATTCTCTTCTGCTACACCTAAGGAGCATAAGAACAACTTACAGGTAAGCCAGTGAATAAATCTGTATTACATTTGTTTCCTTTTGCTTCTTGTCCTACTTCTTTCATTTCCTATCTATGAGGATCTTATTTTTCCTCTAAGGCTCATTTATGAAACTTCAGAAGCCAAAGAGCAATTTGTAGGTGCTGCTTTAGAGAGGTGGAGAAAAAGCCAGTTCCAGTATGAAATACAGATAGAAGGTGACACTCATCCTTGTGGTAGCTCTAGTTTTTCTTTGCAGGTACCGACCATCTGTCCAAATAGGCTGTAGTTACACTTCAGATGTGAATGAAAACTTGAAAATTAAAGTCATCCTTACATCAAGATGCAATGAAATTTTGAAGAGTCAGAAATACTGTAAAGTATTAACCATTTTTTTAGAGATATTGTTCTTGGTAGACTAGTCTTTTATAAAGTAGCTTGGTGTCTGGATGAACAGTCTCTGATATTCACTCCCTCCCTGAGCTGGTTTACACATTAGGCAATCAATAACCATGTCAGATGGAGCTTTGAGTAACTGAGAATTTTTCCTTATAGCATGCAATTCCAGAATGCCCAAAGATTTTATATTAAAAAAAGTAACAAAAATGAGAAAAATAGATTTTCAAACTGAAAAAAAAATCAAAGTATCTGGGGAAAAGAATAGAAGACAAACTATATATACCACTCCCTCCCCACTGTGTGTGCCCTCACAGGTGGGTGGCCTCCTCCTACACTTGGTTGCAGCCAATTAAGTGACTCTGGCAGCAAACTCTGCACAGTCCCCTTTGATACCGAGAAATTTCCTGCGATTAATTCTGTGTCCTCGTTGCTTACTCTCCATTTTTGACTGCGATCTTGCAACACCTACATGAGCTCCACCCCATTATCCTCTTCCCAGGCTCATTCCACGGCCTCTGAAACCTGCTCAAGCTCAGTAGTTCCCTAAGGGATGACACAATCACCCCTCCAAAAGGCTCCTCTTGGCCCAAACACGGAAGATATACATTCCCAAACAAGGAAGATATACATTGTTGGGAGGAAAGAAGTAAGAGCAATGTGTTGTGGACACGTGCCTATGTTTTATCTTTCCTGAACAGTGAGCAGTTCTTCCTGCACTGGTTCATCTGCGTCTACACTGGCATTACAAATACATTTCTGCAATTGACCCAGATATCAGCTAATGGGATGGTTTGTGCTGGGATTTCAGCAGAGAACGTATTTGCCCTACAGTCCAAAACATTTCTTCGGCATGCTGAAATTCTGAATTCCTCATCTGACTAATTTCCTAAGAAAAGAAGGGCTGCACTGCACTCCTGACATGTCCTCAAAGCTGCCATTTGATGCTATCCCAGACCTTGCAAAAGGCTTGTTTCCAGCCTGTCTTCAGGCTGCCCACAAAGCTATCTGCTGCAGTGACAGACAGCCCCAGAACTCCACTAAATAGCAGAAGGGAAGAAATTCCTCCCGAGGACAATTTGCAGAAGGAACATGACTTACATGCTCAAATTGCCCATTGGAGGATCTTTTCTCTCTCCATTGACTAGATGAAGAGTCTAGGGAGATTAGCCTTCAGAGTCAAATGCTGCATTTAGACACTTGAAGTTCAGTAATGTAATTCATAAGATTGCTAAGCATATATAACTTTCTAGGTTTTCAACAGATAAGAGATGTAACTACATTTTGTTGCCTGTAATAAAAGCTAGACGCTGGAGGTAGAGGGAGGCCCTAATCAGTCATCAAGTACATCCATCGCCAAAAATGGATTTTCATTTAATTGGCAAATTTTATTACATTTTCCAGTTGAGGTTTGAACAACCCATATCTGCCCTTCCACTGATAAAAGAAAATAGTGCAGACAGTGGCTTTGTCTATGCTACAGATCAGCAGGACAATTTCTGGAGCTGTGTATACAATCACAACAAATTATTTGTATATGTCTGTACAAGAAGCCACACTGTCCCAAGGTCCTTGGGGAAAGCCTTTACAGAGACTGAAGGGACAGAGAGCTACCAAGTGTTCCCAGTACAGTGCTTGATTAGTGCAGTCATAAGGCATTGAACTCAGAGATGAACATTAAAACCTCTTCAGGAAAAGGAGGAAATTGAGTTCTCCTATACCCAAATGAAAATTCTCACCTCTCAGTCAGATCAAACACCCTTCTTATTCTCAGCTCTGGAAAAGGCTTCCGATGCCTGTGAAAACCCATCACTAGTTTGCTTAATCAACTCGCTGCCCAGTGCAGCAGTGCCCAAAGCTTTCTGTGTCCCAGACTGGCAGCACTCTGGGGCAAAGGAGTGGGTTCAGCTCTTAAAACTAATTCCCACTTGCCAGGAGTGGAAGTCAGAGAGAAAAGGCTCTGGCAGCTCACAGCCAAGTACAAACCCTGAAAGAATTTCTCTGCATACTGAATTCTTCACAGGTTAGCTAATAAAGGTGGTGAGCATTGTGTTGTCAGCAAAAGCAATGATTTTCAGCTACCCAAAACAGAAAAACTACATGTATTTCTCCTCAGTCACAAAAGTCTTTAACATGAGGATGACTTGTTTACAACTTCTTTTTTTTCCCACCTTAATGGTAAAATTTCAGAAGGACCTTACGACGATCAAGGTGTGTTTTGCGGTGACTAGAATCGTTGCATAATGGTGAACAAAACAGCAAGTTTTTCCTCATTTTTTTTCTCATTTTCTTAATCTAAGTAGAGCAAGTGAGTCACAGAGACAAAAATACATGCTAAAATCCTCAAAAAAAAAAAAAAGATAATTTTAGATATGACAGAAAACAAATGGATGACTCTGGGTGTTATATAACATGGCCTTTTATATCCTCCTGTGTCCCAGATACAGGTACAGACCCACACTACTACAAGTTCCCCAAGAACAGACCAGGTTAAAGAGGCTGCCACCCTCCATCCCAGACACATGAGCCCCCAAAAAATGTATAAAGATACCAGGGAAGTCTAGTATACACACAGGCTCTCAGCGGAACAAATAACTAGCAGGGGGGAGCAAACAGCAAATTCAATGAATACTTCATTATGCATTTCAATTCTTTTATTCCTTAAGGGAGTTAGTAGAGCAAAAGCACTCGCACACTCTCTAATCCAGTCCTCAAATTTTATAGCCACTTTGAGATAGGAAAGGCAATTTGCAGGGAGCTCGTGCTAATAGATTTGCTTCTTCCAGTGACTTAATGAACTTGGCCAACGTACTTCTGGTGAAGCCAGGAAAGTTATGTGGATTTATATGGCACAGGGATCTGCCTCCATTAGCTTCATGTCTCCAAGTATGGTCCCAGTCACCAGGAACTGCACAGGGCATTTGAAATGGCCACATTAGGCAACTGAAGCCCAAGAATTAGTGCTAAAACAGGAAGAAAAAAGGCCCAGCTTCCTTCTCCTTTCATAAGTGAAGGAGTGAGAGGTGACCTCACTAAGACCTGTATTTCTGCCCCATACAGAGAACTTTGATTTTCTGCAGGCTCTCCTCTGTGCCTGCCTATAGCTGCTTTTGTCCTGGAAAGCTGCTCTAAGCATTTTGACACCTCACGGGAGCTAAAAAGCACAACCTGCCAGCAGAATAACTCTGATGCTCTGCTACCATATTCAGTGAAGTTACTCAGGAAGGAAAATAACCTATTCCCCAGTCATCAGCTGCCCAGGGGATGGGAGTATGCAGAAACTGATGCTGTCCCTCCCCTTTCCATCCCTGAGAGAAACACTGGAGAGATGAAAACCGCAGCTGTATCATACCCCAAAGCAAAACAGATGCTCACCACTCTTCTCCAACCAGTCCTTCTTCAGCCTGGGTGCTATTCAGCTGGCAGGAAATGGTATTCATGATTTTCTACATCAAATAAGCACGAAGCGCCAGATGCACCTGGTTCCTACCAGTGGATCATCTCCTACAAGAGTGAATCCAATGCTCAAAAGGCTGGGCCATAAGATGAAGTAGGGATGCTGGCTGGGTAGGAATGAGCCTTATGGGCAGAAGATAAGCAGGGAACAAAGGCATGTGGGAGTGGACTCATGGGTTATTCCTAAGAAGATTTTGTGGGAAAAGAAAAAAATAATAATGTTGTTGAGGAAGAGAAAGAAATAAGATTAAAAGAAAGGAATGTGGTAAATGTGGGAAAGATGCTCTACAAGCATCCAGGATGTGGGTGGGGTATCAAGAGTCCAGAGAAAAAATGCACAAGACGTTCGGTGTGAGGGTGGGGACTCAAAGTCTCTGAGGACATCTGCAACCCAAGCTAAGCAGCTGGGACAGCCCTTTAAGATTGAGAGACAAACAGTGATGCCAGGCCTCTCCTGGTCATGAAATAAGGGCGGAAGGAACCCAAACTACAATATCTGGGGAGTCAAAATGAAGATGTGCAGGCTGGCTGTACAGCAAAATGTCTGTGATACACCAAATGTTTCAGTGAAAGTTTATGGGCCCTCTAGGGGATGCCCCTGTCAGAACAGAATTTACTGCAAGCATCCTTAGTTTCCACAAGCCAGAAATACTTATTAGATCAGTATGGATGAGAGGGTTTTCAAATCTAACACCAGGGTATAAACATTTTGTCCATAAAAAAGGCAAATTGGGTTTTTACTCTGGAGAGAAACATCCATAAATCAATCAGTGGATGGTATAATGCAGAATGCAGTGTAAAGCAAGAGTCTCAAGAAACAAGAGAAATTAAGACAATTATGTCCGAAGATTGAAATATAGATGGTAATTGTGATTATGAAGTTTAAAATGCAATAACTCATTTAGCATCAGAAGTGGTGGGGGGCAAGCTTTCAAGACTCATAGAGGCCACTAGTTTTTCATAAGAAGCAGCAGCTGTTTCAAATACCCAACTGTAGCCAACCGGGAGAACAGAGATTTCAGCATCATTCCTGGAGCTCTGCTTGCTTGACATTAATATGAAGTATAAACAAATGTCATAATAGGTTGGTTTTCTGCAAAATTCTATTATTCCTTATAATTTAAAAACAAGTTAAATGGTATTACTTTTAAAATGTTTGTTTAGGGTTGACATTTAAACATAGGATTTATTATTTATGTGGTTCTTCAGACAGTTTGTCCTTTAGTTATACTTGAGGGATACGGCTTCAAAAAATGAATCATGGCTAAATAAGATTGCTGTGGAAAAGAAAGAGATAGCACAGGAGATAATTCAGGTGTGTCTCTTCAAGGGCAATTCTTGGTCATGCTACAAGCTTGAAAACAATGTGACTTGAAAATATCAACAAGCAGGGGCTCCATCCCTTTCAGTACTGACCAGCTTTCACATCCACTATCACTGCCTTTAACTGGTGCTGAGGATATTTAGCAACTTACAAGATAAAGCCTGTAAATTAGTATCCACCTATAATATCATATGAAAACATCAAGCTGTAATTTAATACTTATTGTGAGCCAGGAAACTCCTGTGAGTTTATTTCAAGGTGGAGTTCAACTTTCTATTTCAACTTTGTAAAAAATTATCATGCTTCCTTGGGAAAACAAGCATAATGAATTTTGCCCAGTTTGTTTTTAGATGGCAAAGCTGCTGGATTTAATTTCCAGTCAGTCTCTCCCAAGACTTTACAGTGAAGGTAGGGTTATATTGAAATCAGCAGAAATGCTGTTTGAAGAAGGACTAGATGAGTAGGCTGTACGTTGGGTTTTTGTAAGGGATTCTTCTTCCAAGAAGGCAAGCTGATAGACACTGTGAATATCAGCATTAGTTTTTCAGACCATTCTTAAAATTAGTGAATTGGCTCAAGCCAATTAAACAGCGTGCATAACTGGCATATGTGATTGTGAGCAATGTTACCTCCATCTTGCCAGACTACTGTGTGGTACCTTAAAGGAAAGGAGTTGGAGATTTAATCTTAAAAAAAAAAAAGTCTCCTTATCTCCTCATAGTACAAACCATCAGCCTAGCTAATTAGCCACACACTTGTTCCCAATCTATTGAAATGCCAACTAAAACCATTGTTTCAGATCACGCTTTCCACTCTTGAAGACAACCCATTGCTGACAGAGGTAGATCTATGAGGTGTGGTTGGATGAAAACAGGAAAGAAAGGCTTTGCAGAAACTGGAGACAAGAGCACACATACATGGATATGATGAAGAACAGGACAAGTGGCACCACACACTCCTTTTACACACAGGCTACACATTTGTCCCACAAATTCCTCATTTCCCATAATTATGTCCTTTTAAAGGTTGTTGATGTGACTCGCATTAGGACAAGGCCATTTGTCCAAACATGGTCATTTACTGTATTTCTCTTGTGGAGCATTAATAACAAAGTATGGTATCTCTGCTGCTTGGAATTGAGCACAGCTTAAGAAAAAAAGGAATAATTCCATGAGATTTGTCTTCTGGTAATATGTTCACACAGTCTTAATCTTCATTTGCAGCAGTGGGATCAATGTTCAAAGAATCATGTACTCCAAGAAGAAATCCATTCCAAGACTTCATAATCTGCTCTAGTATATTCCCAAAGGAGAAAAACTGGCTGAAACAGATTATTCTTTCTGCTTTTCCCACAGATTTAGGACCATTCCTTACAAGTACCAAATCACTCAGCACTGTTGTACCTCTCTTGCTCTACAAGGTATTTGTGGCTGGTCTCACTCCACCGTGAAGGTCACACGTTGCTTTGTTCTGAGATCCTCAGGGATCACTTCAAATGGTGGAATAAAAGACAGTGCATTCATAATGAATGCTGTTACAAGGATATAATTTTGAAAAGCTGCAGACTGCTTTCACTCTCCAAAGGGCCGGCTAAGTGCCCTGCTCTCAGAGGCACTTGAAAACACGAATAAGGGGATCTGGTTTTCATGTGCATTTTTATGAACGATCTTTGCAACTTCGGTGAGAGTTTTTTTGTTGCTTTTTAGCAGTGTCATTGCCAGGCCCTGGGAAACTGAGCTTTGCAGCAGGGATCAGGGCCTCACTCAAGCTCTTAGCCCAGCCAAGAGAGCTATGTGAGCCAGTTGCTTTCTACTGCTCAACATGGCATTTGGCACGTGTCTCGCCCTTGTAGTTGTCTTCTATCCACTTAGCCCCGACTGCTTACTCCCCGACCACTTAGCCCCGACTCCTGATGCTGGAGTCCTAGGTCCTCATTCCAGTTTCATCGTTCAATATCCAGGATTTACTCTTTAACAGAGAACACCTGTCTTTAGCCTGGAACCACTCTCCCCTCCTGTCTTCCATGGTGTCCTGACCACCCAAACTTTGACCACGGGTCTTTCCCACACCACCACTTTCCCACACCACACCAACTTAAAAACAGCATTGATTTTTCTGGCTTCTGGTCCTGGCTTGTCCTTCTTACAATACCTGGCTGCCATCCTCATCCCTGAGTCTAGCCTGGCAGTAGCCACTGTGTGAGATTTCCCATGTCTCTGTTGCGTCCCTAGTGGCTACAGCTACAGAAAGTCCTCCATTCCACTTACTGTTAAGGATTTTGTTTTCTTAAAACATGTCAAGGTACTGTGCAAACAAACTTTTAGGTATTTAAATATTAAGAATGAGAGCCCAGGCACGACTATTCTGACAGCTTTTCTGACTAATGATAGCATTACTCTCTTGCTGAATGATTCCGCTCTTTCTACCACTACCACTTTTCCTTTCGGTTGGCTTTAAAGAATAGGCAGTCTGAGAAGCAGCAGGTGTGAATCTCCCTGAGCACTCGTCAGCATATCCCTTTGGGCCAACATTATCAACGCTTTAACCAACCCACAAAGTGGCACTACCCTCAATCCTCTTCTTTTGCGTGATTTACCAATACGCAACACTTCCTTTCAAATCAGCCTTTCCTCTATTATAACGAGTTTTTTCATGTTCAGCATGTCTCTAAGCAAAGAAAGTAAGTCTCTTCTCACCCAGTTGTGCCTGCAAACTAGATGTGTGTACCTGAGATTGTCATATACACCTTCTCTGTATTCTGAAAAACAGGTTCTTGATATCTACCTTGATATCTACCTAAAGATTAAAACTCTGGAACTTAAACTGTACTCATGCCTACACTATAACATCTAACACCAGGAGAGATGAAGAGTGCCTTTAAGCCCACCACCCAAAAAAATTTGTGAAGTAATGGCAGATTCCTCACAAACATTGTAGAAAATGTCACTTTTGAAAATACAGAATCTCACCTCCACCGAGGTAACAGTCGTAAGTTAATGGTCACTGTCTAAAGACCTTCATGCTATCTGCTGCTAGAAATGTCTGGGGATGTGTAATATGGTCCATATTCTGCACAACTAATATCCTGACATTCTCCTGTTGGTTGGGTGTAGGTGGCTTCATACCCAAGGTCTTTTTTTGATCCACTGCATAAGTACTCAGAAGTGTTCCAAGAAGTCATATTTTCTTCATTTACTGGGTACTGGGTACAGGCCTAGATTATGCATTAAACTAATGGCAACACATCTTACGAGTAATTGCGACCACAGGTGCAATGACAGTGCAGAGGGATTTTCCTATAAACCCCATGGCATAGATGCAGAGGGCAACATCAGGACATGATGTGAACTGGGGAGACAATACGCAGTTTCATGGATCTACTGAGTCTACTGTTAGCCTGTACAGACAGGCTTATGGAACATAACATTTCTTGTCCGAGATGAAAAGAGCAGCTACTGCCAGCTGCAGTCATTAGTTTTAGAAAGCTGTATGATGCCTAAAGATCTGCTAACAGAATTTGGTCTTCTATGAACAATTCTTCCATGACCTCAAGGGAATCCACTTCCTTCTTGTGCTAAAGTGAATGAATGCACTTCTTTTGCAGCATATTGGCAGTGTGATCAAAGATGCCAGAGAAACTGAGGAAAGATGGGAAACAAGACAATATAAAACACCTCTGGGGTATGGGTTTTGCCAGCCTAATATCTATGAAAGCTGTTATATGTGTAGAATGTGTGTAAAAGACAACAGACATAAATTTGGTGAACAACGTACGAGTGCATACCCCTCAGAGAGTGGGTGCAGAGATGAGATGGGGGAGAATGTCTTTCACAAAGTTTTCTGTTTACACTCGTAAATCCCCTGCTGAAAGCCACTCTGAAGTCTCTTACATCACTCTCTTCCTCTGTATTGAACAGAATATGCATTCGCTACAGGTATCCTATTTTGCCATTTTAAATTATTTCTTATCTTTACCTTTAGAAGGTTGACTCTATTAATCAGAACAAAGGAGACTGTGACAGCTAGAAGGGGAACTAGGGAAAAGTTGGGAATATTTATTACAGCCATTTTGGGCTCAAGGTATCCCAGTCTTATTTAATATGTTGACATGTTGAACACTAAGAGGTTTTTTATCATCATTGCTCAGCTCTGATGTATAAATATAGGCATCTATTAATTATACTAACAGATGATATATATATAATGCCTACTTAGCCTCCAGTTATGAGCAAATGCATTATACTCATCAGGGCTGCCCCAAGGGCATCAGTGACTTGTCCTTGTGAAGACATGCTTGGCCCTCTAATTAAAATACTGAGCAGAAAACATTCACCTCTCCCTTGAGACAGCTACTTCTGAGACACAGAAAAAAAATACCTTTCCTTAGCCTCAGGGTATAGGAGCCAGAACAAGTTAAGAATTAGAACTTTGTAATGGGAGTGGATTTTCACTGTTTATGAAGATATTTTCCACACAGTAAACACAGACCCTACTTGATATGCAGCAGTCAGAGCTGGGATTGTCTGTTAAGAGGGAATGCCAAAATGGCATAGAGGCAGCACAGCAGGAGATACCCTCCTTTCCAAGCTCAGCGGTCCAGTACGTCAGGAACGGGCAGGGACATACTTGAATTACAACATGCTTCTGTGATGCCTAGCTACAAAGTAGTGCCTTGGAGCTGTGGGGGATCAGGTAAACTTCCCAAAGCTATACTGGGGACCAAAACCAGCTTCAGGTGGATGAAGGTGCTTTGTTTATTTTTTTCTGACCATCTGCTAGCTACAGCTTTGTCAAATTGGAGAATCTCACCCAGAGTAAGACTCATCTCATGGCCCCAGATTGTTTGAATTAAAGGCTCTGTTTAATTATTGCTACAGGGGTTAAGAAGTTAGAGTAATGTAACAAGTTGAACCACAGTAGCTATGCATAGATGTTTTCTGTGTTGTTGCAATTACCGTTTAATCTAATCTGCGTGAAATTGGACTGTAGTGAGCTACCTGGCATTTTCCCATGTAAAGCACTCACATGTAAGCCATTACCACAGTTTAGGTGATACATAGCAACTTCTTATGTAACAGTGAACGCTCTTGTGTAACACAACTCTTGTGTAACAGAGTTGAATGTAAATCTGAGTCTGAAGAGCAGCAGGTCAGATCCCTCGGTGGTATAAATCAGCACGTGTTGACTGGCTTCACTTGAGCTTGGCCAGTTTCTGGTTGTATGCTTTCATTTCTTTGAGGCCTCTTCTAAGACATCATAAAGTCAATTCCAGCTCAAAGTAGATCATTATTTCTTTTTGGAAAAACCCTTCAAAGTCCCTGAAAAAATTCTGAGCGGTGAAAAGAAGCTCATCCATGCCTAACTGTTCTAGTGGTTAATATAGCCTTACTATTAATTTTTAATGCAATTTCTCAATTGTCAAAATTGAAATTCAGTTTCTGGATCTCAGAGTAGCATAATCTGCTAGACTGGGAGTCATCTGTTACCAAATTTTGTTCCCTGAGCAACCACTTTTCATAGTATTGCATTCACAATTTGTTCACACTCTGTCCTTAATGTGATTTGCAAGGTGATACAGTGTGAAATGTAAAAGGATGAAATCTGTTTTTCAAACATTCGCAAATAGATTTTGAGAGTGAATGCTTTCTGCAAGAGTCTACAATAGTCTAGGTATCAGCTAAAAAAATAAATCTGTCAACAGGTGAGCTTGGTTGATCTATTCTGCTGTGTACTAAGTCCTTTTTTTGTAGTAAATAAAACTTTTGAATTGGTGGTACAACTTGAAATAGACTTTTCGAAGTTAAATACTAGCTGGCTTTACTGCCTTAATAACAGAAGAGATGATAAGCAGCAATGACATTAATAATAAATATTCTCAAAAGTGAGATGCAGAACCTGAGCGCAGAATGAGATACAGCTTGCCTCAATACACATATCTGTAGGAATCTAATCAAGATTGATCTTATCATATTTAGAGCCTGAGAGTGTCTCAGGTGGACTGGAGGCAGGAAAATGGCAAAAAGCTGTTATTTCTTGTAATCCTGGGCAAGGACAAGAGTCAAAGGACAATCATTAAAGTACCCTTGCTCAACAAGGAACCAAAGAATCTGTTTGAAAAGAAAACAAACTCTGCTTCCTAACTGTCTCTGAAGTCAGCATCATTTTGTGTTCAATGTGAAATATTTAGATGCTGAAGAACTGAAAACTAAATTCTGATGGATTTCATTGTTGACTCACTTGCTCTAAGAAATTCATCATCATACTTTCCACACGTACCTGGCTACAACCAGGACAACGTTTGCTGTAGATATTGTCTGTTTTTAACCACCCTTTATACAGTCATGGAATAGGAGCCATGTCTGTGCCTCCCCAACTCTACGTCACAAGATGTAGAATTCCATGAGAATCCCTACATGTGACTTATAGAGGTTCACTCAGATTTTAAGGAGAGAGAAATAAAGACAGAGAGATTATCTTGTTGCATTACTAAAGATTCCCAGAAGTTAGAACAATAAATTTTACTCTATACTCCTCCGATTATATTTTCCCCATTTGATCACTGTCAGAGAATAATAACTGAATACAGGAGGAGGTCATGTGACCCATGGTGATTTAATGACTTTTCTTCAGAGTTTGGCTTCTCCAGAGATGATCGTTGCTCTGTTTTGTTAAGAACTCAGTTTGGCACAAAAATGATCACTCAGGCCGGCAATCAGCGAAGCAGCACAACAGTGTTCAACAACAGCCAGTGGGGCACAAGCCCCTCAGCGGAATTTACCAACCCCTCCTTTCTTTCTGCACACTTCATGTTCTAATACATCGTGTTATATATTTGTTACATGGTCACAAACATTTTGGGTATGGATGGGTGGATGTACATATGTGTATATACACACACACATTTTTCCCCTGCTCTCCCCTTTCAACATGTACACCAATTGCCATCCAGACCAGACAAGTACATTCTTGCTGTTGGGGACTAACTAGTGTATTTGTAGTTATGTCAAAGTCCAGCTTGGTTCAGATGAATTACAGGCTCCTTTCAACTGCTATCAGCTTCTCAGCATTTGATGTATCCAGCATTATTTATCAGTCCCCACCCCAGCATAGGTCTACTACAATAGTTGACAGCTTCTTTCACTAGTTGTCACAAATTTGCTGAACCAGTCCCAGGCCTACCTCATTACCTGTATTTTCAAGGAATAACATTTTATACAGAATGCAAACAACTGATCTCACTCTGCCAAAGGTGTCAGCTTTCAGCCATCATTCGCTACGTTTGCAAGCAAATGCCCTTCACTGTCTCCCACATCACCTTTCATCTGTGAGAGAAGCTCCTCATAAACACCAAAACCCCACATCTCAGGCTGACTACATCCAAACTCAGCTATGGTCAGACATTTTGGGACTCTGTGCTTGTCCGAGTGACTGGTGCCATCTGTTGCGGATGAGTAGAATGCACCTAACTCAAAAGAGAGAAGTGGCAATATGTTTTATTGAGGTAAAATAATAATTTGAAGAGTTCAATAAATTTGATGGAATTTAACAAAGTTTGACAGCGGTTCACTAAAGTTCAATAAGTTTGATGGCAAAGTTCACCTTATTTACTGCATGGAAGAAACATACAAAGGAAAATTGACTTAGCAAAACTTACAAAGTTTAACAAGCTATTAGTCACTTACCAAGGATCTGTTGTGGCAAGGAATCTCTCAACGTCAAGGAATAAAAGGGATCTCTCAATGTCGAGGACCATGGGATCTCTCAACATCAAGGAGTAAGGGATCTCTCCCCCTCGGGCAAGGAAGGATCTCTGAGTCTCAGGTGAGGAATCTCAAACCTTGAGAGGAATCCCTGCTCAAGGGGAAAGTCACCTGGTGTCAGTCTAGCTGTAGTTCAGAGGGAGCTCAAATCAGGCTTGTCCAATGATCTTCCATTGGTAAAAGGTCTCTCTGCCTTGAGGAGCAACTTTGAGAGGCATCCCGGCTCAAGGGGAGATCACTGACACGCAGCCACGCTGCCTAGCAGGGAGAGCTCAAAGAAGGCTCACTTAGGCTGTCATATTTATGGGATAAAGTGGTTGGCTCGTAGTCAAATCACATGCTATGGAAAGGTAGGCATGACACTCCTTGTACCCACAACTTTTTTGTTCCTTGATAAATAAGTCTTGGAAAAGTCACCTGTTATTTATGCGTTAATCGCACGATCAGTGTTCCAAACTCGAATGTATTGACGTTTACAGTGTCACTCTGTTCCTTTGTGGGTTTTTGGAGAACAGGTCAAAACTAGAGGAGTTCTTGGCCCGGCTACAGCTCAGGCCACTACCTCCTTTGGAGCCTGTACCAAACTACTGCTAGTTTGGTTAAGGGGTCGAGTACATCCGTCACACCATCTCACTGCTGCTTTGCTCTCCTCCCAGCCTCTTGCCTCTACGCTTATACTGCGGCTTATAAAGGGGTCACAGTACCAGCTGGAGTCTCACTTGCAAAATGCAAGAAAGGGGCACCCTCAAGTCTCTATATGAGCTTTCTTTCCATTGAACTTGGCATCTTTGACCTATAATAATAAATATCTCAAAGTGGATTCTAAGTAAAGAAATGTTACATACCAACAACAATTTTGTTAAATCGTGTGGAACTTTGCCAGACTCAGGAAAATCTGCAGCATCTGGCAGCAGAATGAAACATATAACTGCAACCAGGGAAATATTGTGAGTTTACTATCCTGGAAAAGTTTACTGTCCTGGAAAATTGTTACTCTACGAAACCCATGCCAAGTTAATATTGTAATGAATTTTATGGCTTGGAACTGCAGTTAGCTAGTGCTTGTAGCCAGAGGGCTATATCCTCAGATGGTGTAAAATAAGTGAATGTGGAGGAAATCACAGACTTATCAGGAACAGACTTTAAATGTGGAACAACTGGCCTGAGAATAAGCCTGCTGTTGCAAACCTTCTCTTACAAAAATGGACTCACTGATTTTGTGTGACTGTGAACACAAGAAAAGCATAACATCTAATAAATTTAGAGGAAGACATGCATAAAATCTTGAAGACAGATGTATGAAATCTAATAAAGGGGTCTAAGAAAATTTCTTAATAACATAGAAGACAATTATTCCTTGCTGATGTATATCCCTGGCACATGGAACTATTGTGCCTATGATTAGGATTGCCTGAGCACACTCAGAGAAACTTTTGTAGCTCTTACCTGCTTCTTGAAGAGGTGTTGGAGGAGGTAAGAAGATAGCTGGAGTGGAGAGAGAAGGACAGACACGAAGCTGTTGTAGAGTGCCTTCACCTGGGTAGTGCTAAGGTCCTTTCCTTTGCAGTTCTGTAGTCTGCCTTCCACTTGCAGTTCTGCGACCTTTCGCCGAAGCTGCTGCCGCAGTGTTTTCCCCTGTTCTCACGCTGTTGTTCTCATGCCGCTAATCTCACGGCGCCGCACCTGCAAACCCTGATATTATTGTTATGACTGATTTCTCATGGGAAGCAATTGCCACCAGACTAAGAATGACTTCTTCCTTCCACCTGCCCTTTCCCATCCCTTCTTTTACAGCTTTTAGTTTACACAAGAGGAAAAACAAAAGTTAGTCAATAACATAGTAGATAATAGTGATTTAAATCTCCAGTTAGAATTATCCGATAATATATATCCAAGTCTGGTGCGAAACACTTGTGCTCCATTCAGAGCAAACAGTGTTTTAAGTAGGAGTATCCAGAAGGGAGTTTGAGCAGGTCAAGATGAAAGCTATATGGTTACTATGGAAAAAAAAGGTGGAAAATTATCATCATTAGCATCACCTGGAGAGGATCCCCAGAAGAAGACACTTGCATTGGAGACTCTGCTGCACCTCTTCAAGGCCAGCCATGGGTGAAAGTTTTCACTTTCACTTTTCTCTCTCTTTCTCTCCATTGTATTTTTCCCAAAGGTAATTTTACAGTAGATGTGTGCCATCAGCTACAGACTCTATGACAAAAACTTTAAGCATTTAAATCTGTCTCAGCATCCTTTGTGCAACAACACCATATGACAATGTTACCTCTTGCCTAGGGCAGAAAAAATGGCTTTCAGTTCCAGGCTTGACGCTGATCTAGCATGTAACTTTTTACAAGTTATTTCAGCCTAGATGCAGTCTCCCAGCAGCAGTGATGTAGCTGTAGTGGCTAAGCTGGGAGCCTGTGTGTTATGTCCCTTCCCATCAACACAGAAACTCATGGTGCAGCACAGCCATGGCCCAGGTGGACTACAGTCTCCCTCCATAAACACCTCTATCTCTGCATGTATAAACTCCCCCAATATGCCTACTGGCTTCTTCTGTAGCCATATTTAATATAGAGGCAATCTATGAAAACTGCTTCCTCAGTTAATGCTTAAAGTAGCTGCGGGGAAGAGTCTGTGCTTTATTTCCCGTGTATCTCAGTTCCTCAGCTGTAAAGCACCCTGTGGTGTGGACTCAGTGTCTCACCATGTAGGTGGACAGCCTCTTTCAGAGGCTTACATGCAATTATGGTACAAATTGCATCAATAAAGGAAGTCACGTCACTGATGGCACGTCTGGACATTACAGCTATGTCTATACTTATAAGTTAAACAGTTCCAAGGAAGACTCCCAAGCAGTGGAAATGAATTGTCTGCACTGTAAATTCGCACTATTAAATTATCCCAGCGCAGTTTGGGCCACGTCAGATGGCTTTGGCATTCTCCAGAATACTCTCTGGGAGAGTCTGGGAGTTAGCAGGGGTTAGGGACAGTCCCAGCAGGCAGTTCGTATGCAGTCTCTGTTTTTAAAGGCTCAGAGAGTTCAATAATACATTTTTGGGCAGTTCTGTAACAGCCGGTCTCACTGATAGTGGGTGAAAAAAACCCTGGAGAATTAAGTGGCAATATGTAGTCTAATTAATTGTGCTTACACAACACATTTAATTCCCAGAGATCTCATTCCCTGTTCCAAAGGGTAAGACTCTACTTCCAGAAAGATCAATAATGCATAAAAAATCTGCCCAGTATTATTAGTTTGAAATGTCAAAGCTTTCCAGCTTACAGTGAGGTTTCAAAATCCATATTTAGTCTTTTTAGCAGATGTGGTTTGAGCTTTCATTACTGTTAACCACCTGTAATTCTCACACACTGGAGTCTGAGAGAGCTCACCACTTCTGAAAACCTGGCCATTTTAGTCAGCTCCTGAAAAATTGATTTGGAAGCAAAGAGACTAAGTCACTTTGATTTTCTAAGAGTCAGAACAAAGGAAACTCTTCTTCTAAGCAATGATGTAACTTGAAGGCAAACCTAACCACTGTGTATTACAAATGGATGCTCATCCACTAAGGTTTATTGGCTTTTTGGATGGAAATACAAAGATGAAACATTTCATTCTCATTACTGAAGGAACAATGAACAAATAGTGAAAAGAAGCAAAGTTTTTGTATAATTGATTCTTCCTGCTGGTTTTGAACTAATCTGAAATTGCTTGAAGTGATATGCTTGTATGACTTTGCAATACCGTCAAAGGCTGATTAAATAGGTTCATCAAATCATCACAGATCCAACAGAAATTTTCCTAAATAAGCTTGAAAACTTCAAAATGAACGTGCCTGTAAAGAAATAAAATGGATCAGAGAGAAAGTTCAGCCTTCAATGCAAACAGGGCTCTCATGATGCCAGAAAAGAGTCACACAACACTGAATGGAAAAGCAGAGCAGAAACTGTTCAAAGACTGCACAGTGATGTACATTCTGGGGCAGCGGAAAACATCTCCATATACAAGTAATCACATAGGTGAACTATATGCTGTGGACTTGGACTTGAATTGATTTTCCTATTTTGCATTTCATTTATTTACTCAGACTCTGTTTAACATCACAACCATCTCTAGTTTCCTCTCCAACAACAATTAGCTTAAGTTATATTTAGAATAGCAGAGAATATACTTGTCTTACTCAGATTTCAGTTACTGTAGCTAAGCACCGGAATGCATTTAATCTGTGAAAGGACCCAGTAAAGGAAATACATATTTTCTATAAACAAAATTTTTCTACTGTCTTTTTAATATTCTCCAAGAAATTATTTTATTCCTATTCACACAGACTAATACCTTTTTCTTCAAACAGCCTCACTGATTTTAAGGTACTGTGAGGGAAGGTCAAACTTTATTCAACATATGTGAGGGACCCTTGTGGGCATAGCGGAAGAGCAGAGCTTTCACAAGAGATGTGAAGGAGGAAGATGTTTAACACAAGAAGCTTAGTGTCAGTTCTCATCTGAAATATGAAGAGCATTTTAATAAATTGTTTAGCAATAGCCTTTGTCCTTCTCTCATATCTATTAAAATGAGAATCCAGGCTCAACAAATATATTCCAAGGAGAATTAGAAGACATAAAGAAAACCAGGGGAGGTTTCCAGTGTAGGTGTTTTTCAAAGTTAAACCTAGTAAGGATTTTAAAAAGTGTTTACATTTCTTGTAAATGTTTATTTTTTGTGAGCAAAAGATTTCATTCTGTGCAAGTTTCTATTGCAGCTGCCATTATAAATCTCAGTAATAGATATCTTTTTAACTACATTTCTTGATTTGTTTTTTTCCTTTCCACTTCAGTATAAAATTTTATACTAAACTGAATTTTATCTGTGATAATATTAGCATCATAACTGGGTACCAGGGACATTAAATAGTAGTCAGAGATTGTGAAATGAGCCATACATTGTTAGTTAATGTTCAACCTAAATCCTAATGATATCTTAAAACTTATACTAATTCTCTGTTTCTTATTGGGCAACCTTGGTTTATGGGCTTGATTTTCTTGCATGTACAGTAACCTCCAAGAATGACTCCATTTAACTAAATACTATTATATTGTCTTATAAAGCCCTGTGCAAATCTTTGCATTTTTGAAACATCTTGCAATAAGAATTGGTTTCCTTTGTTGTTCACTGATGTATTAGAGTTATGCTGCTCCACAGTGGCAAATTAATCATTGTGCTTTCTTCCATTTTACTTCACAGAGTTGAGCATTATCAAAGAAAGGCTGAGGGCAAAGAGGGCAAGTGCGGAGAATTTAACACGCTGTACCAACACACTGACAGGAAAACTGAGTCCCTCGGTACAGAGTCTTTTTTCTCTTTTTAATTTGATGAAATGGACATTGCTGTCAATTCTGCAGTGCTTCCATGAGTAGGACTCTCCGGATCAACAGATGTGGATATTGAATGATTGCAACCAAATGAAAAATGCATTTGGTCCCTGCAGTGTGTTCTTATTCTGAAATGGAAAAATTATTCCTTCCCTGCAGCAAACAGCCGTTCACCCAGGCTCAGTTTCCCTTTAATTAGACATTTCTGCAGTTTTCCATGGTCTTAGAGCTTTTCTTTGTTTTCTCTTTTAAAAGGTCTTCATTATTCTCTCAGTGTTCACAACTTGATAATATTCATCTGAGCTAGAACAAAAGTTTACGAAGTGGCTGTTTAAAAGAAGCCTGGGAAGTGCATATTGCTGGACTTCATGGGAGTGGCAGGTGTTAGATGCTCTGCACTTTGTCACAACAGTCCCACCATCAGGCTCAGTGTCCCGAATATGCACTCTGCGGTCTGCTTGTAAGGTTCCTATAGCTTAGTTCAAGTCATCCCTTCTTACTCCCATAAAGATACATAATAATTCTCCAGAAAGTAAAGTCCTAAGGATTCAAATATATTATTACTTTACCAAAAATAAGTAACTTAGACGGTTTAGGCCCAGAGGTGATTTCATTTTAACTAAAGAGAAGTTTCTTATAGTACAGTTGGAAAAAGTATGTGCTATTATTTTTCAGTCTATAAAATTTAACTCTAAAAACTTCAGTTATACTGAAAAGGCACAGAATTTAGTGCCTTCTCTAATACAAAACCCAAACCTACTGAATTAAAGGAGACAAGAGATTTTTAAGTTGTGTTCAGTCCAGTTTTCATGTTCTAGATTGTCTTTTTCCCAGCCCTGAAATAGCCTTATACAGATATAGACGCAAAGATAGAGGAACCAGAGACAGTTTCTTTGCACTAACCTTCCAAAAGACTGAACTGATAGAGATGGGAAAAGTATGAAGAGGAAGGGAATGACTCCTGCTGTTTTGGGACTAGTTGAGCAAACAAGGACTCTTGGCTACTACACTTGGCTATGAGGAGTGATTACTGAGCCAGGCGATTATTTCTAGGGAAGAGCACTGGCTTCATTCAGTCACCTTCTGAAATAGCTAACAACTGGCAGATACTTGTGTCCTAACAGCAGGGAGGCTTCCCTCCCTGTTTTCATTGCTCTACACAGAAAAGGCAGTCAGGGTTGGCTGACGTATGTTCTGGAGAACGACTCCAACTCTGTGGTTCAGTGCTGAATAGAGCAGGGTGAGCTGAAGGAATTCAGTAGTTGGCTCATTTGTAGAGGGTCCAATACTGTGTGTATGGGAGGTAAAGCCTCACCACCACCCCTGGGTTCAGGAAACAACCATGACCTCTGGAGTGGCAATGATTGTTTTGCTCCATGCTATGGGGTGCAAGGAAGATGGCTCCTCACAATTCTCTTGTGATAAGCATCCTCCTACCTTGGAGAGAAAACAGTATGGTAGGAACCCTTTTATTTCCCTCTTTTCTGTGTTAGTATTCAAATGAAAGGCCAAGGAGCACTGCTTTAAAAAACAAACCATGTCTATTTTGTATTCTCATTGTGCCAGGAAAGGACACACAGTCTGTCTCTAAGGTGGTCTGATTTATTCAGTCCCCAAACCACTGTTTACATAAGGAGTCAACATTGTTAAGTACAGGCTTCGGTCTCATTGACATTCATTGGTTCCACCATGGTCTCAGTCAATCTCAAGATTTCAGATAATAGCTTCAGTGTCTGGCCAATAAGTAGTGCTCATGTGAAGCCAAGCAACACCACGTTAATATTTATGTTGACAGACAGATTGACTCCACAAAGCAATTTTTTTTTTCTGGCAGATTATATGACACCCACTTGGGAATGGTGTACAGCATCCTCATGGGGAGATTCCCTCTCCTGTACTGGATTAAAAGCTCCAGAGGTGATTCCAAGCTGTAAATTGTCTTTGTGTCACTACAATAATTTAAAAACTTTTTTTATCACAGTTCATCTGTGTATTTGACTTTTTTATCTTATCAGGTATGGGGCAAACCTTTTATTATAAAAAGAAAGACCCCTTCAGCACAGCTTCTTGCAAAGCACAGATGCTATTCCCAGGCACTGTGTACTGTCCTTCACATCACAGAATTACACTTCAGTATCCACCCATAAGCAGATGCTGAACCATTCTTATTTTCATTACTTCCAACACCCTTCAGTTTGCTTGTAAGTCAGCCCTCGACGAAAAGTGATGTAATGTCAACAGGCATTTTTGGCAATCATTAAGAACACCCAGGAGGAACAAAGCTTATTGTTGAACCTTTAATGAAACTGCACAAATCTGCAACAGCCCGAACAAAACCTATTTCCTGTATTTCATTTTATTCTCTTCAGCTATCAAACATAGGTCCTTCAATATTTAGGTGTAAACACAGTGCTAGATCATCCAAGCAAGCCTCCTGTAAATCCATGTTCTATTTAGTTTACCTGGTTGTATCTGCTCTTGGGATGAATAACTTGTATTTAACAAAAAGGTTATTCATGTTTGGTTAAACCAGGCTTTCTGGGAAAGCAGTGGAAGATATCTCAAATGCTGGTTAACCCACCATCACGGGGAGAAGTTTTCTCCCTCTCTTTCTTTGTTTTGTCACTTGAGTTATCTTACCTCCGTGTCTGGTCCTTATTTTCTCTTTTTGCCCCGAAGAGCCCTTTTAGTGCCTGTTGTCTCCTTCCCACGAAGGCACTTGCACACTATAATGAAGCCACCCTTCAGCCTTTCTTTTCAAACAGATTGAGCTGTGTAATCCACTCACCCTGTGATACTTCCCTCAGCTTTCATGTCATTTCACAGAATCACAGACTAGCTGAGGTGGGAAGGCATCTCTGGAGATCATCTGGTTCAACCCCCAGCTCAAAGCAGGATCACCTAGAGAAGGCTGCTCAGGACTAATCAGGTTTTGAATAAATTTCAAATAATAATATAAATAAATAATAAATAAATAGTTTGCACAGGCTTTTTTTCTCCAGAAACTTTAAATGGTTCTACAGAGTAACCCCTCATGCTTCTCTTGAGAGGAAAATCAGTTATGGGAGGGTTGTTTTTTTTAGTGCTATTCTGAGAAGAAGAAAATAGAGCATAAAAAATTCAGTATCATCAACATATCATGTGGCAATTACAGCACTTAAACACATAACCAGACAATGAACAACGAAAAGCCAGGGATTTTCCTTGTGTAAGAGAGGACAGTCACATATTGTCTGTCTTGACTGGTGAAAATGATTTGATTAAAAAACCTGAAATATTTTATCAGCCAAGTCTGAGGGTACTGTGAAGGGCACACATAGAAGCACTGGGCATGTATATCTCCATTTTCAGAGGCGAAATTATATTGCCTCTGCACAAGTTATGAATGTGCAGGATAAAACACAGACAGCAGATTTCTGTTGTTCAGAACAGGGAAGAAAAAAAAGAACTGTCTATGAGACAAAAGGGAGGTTTTGGTCTGTAAAGGTAGGATTCACCTCACCTAACCTTAAGAGCCTCGAAGTTAGATTTCTAGTCATAGGTGGCCATTTAGTCCACATCTACTGTCACTGGAGAAAGATGGACTAGTTCAGAGGCAGCTTCTTCCATTTGTCTTAGATGTCAACTGAGTCAGGCTCTGCAGGTTCCTGCCTTTCTTTCATTGACTAAGAACAGTCTAAAAGGACTAGTTTTGCATTGAATGATAATTTATATATAGATTATATTAAGTGAGATGAATTGCACACTCAGGTTACAAACCTGTAAAATTACTTTACAATGTCCATGCCACTCTGCTTGGCAGAGATCAAAAATATGGGTAGAAGAATCGTGAATCTTGATTCAAATTACGGAAATATGTGTCCCAAGATCAGGTGACAACAATCTTCATGTTTATTTTTGAAGAGGTTTCTAGAGCTCAGCCACTTCTGTCATAGAAAAAATAAATCTGTTGAGCATCAGTCTGTTTTTCCATTGTCTTAATTTCAATTCCATTTGGCAAAAATTAGTTTATAAGAAGATTAATTACTAAATTGAGACCCTGGCTTTAAATCAGTAATTTTAGTTGTCTTCTGAATGTTTTGCTTTTTTGAATTTTCCTTAACAACTATGATGTTTATCAAGAGCTGGACATTAAAGTCTGTTCATTAATAGACCCTTTCATCCCAAATTTGGCACTTTTTTGCTAACTAGGAGGAGTGTATTTAGACATGTTCATATAAGCAATTATGTGACTAAACCTAGTTCAGAATCTTAATATTTACATTTTTAACCACGTTTTCTAAGGAAATGAAGCCTAAATGGTCAGACTTCATATGTATATCCATCTTCCTCTCTGCGATGCTCACTAATAACTTCTGAACCCTCTAATTTCAACCAAATCTGACAGAGACTCAAGCACTTTATAGTCCTGCAGATTTCACCACACCCATGTGAGATAAAGCTCCTATCATAGACCTTATTAAATGACAGGTGGCAGCAAGAATTCAAACCTTTATAAAGACACTGGAAGTCTGCATAGGATAAAAACACCACAAGTGCTCTGAGCACAGAGAAATGGTTAATTTACATTCATATCTTTTCAAAAAACACAGAATCTAATCAATTCTGTTCATGGAACAACTTGTTATTACACTAGGAAATAATTTTCTTCACATTAACAGGAGACTATTCCTCTTTTTTTGTTGGTGATATATGCTACCTTGAAAAAGACAAAATTAGAATTGAATTTTAAATGCATAACAGCAGTATTTTCCATCTTGCTGTCTAAACTAGCCTTGTACCCCATTATATTTGAGCACAGATTTGGGATTCTCCAGGGAAAAGACCATCTGCTGTCACAGAGGTATAATATACCCAGTATTGTACCTCTGTGTATAAAGTAAACACTGTGCCTCACTATGTGAAATTCATGTTCCATGAACAAAGTAATTTGCTTTATTAAAGGCAAATTAAGGAGTGGGAAAGCTGCCAACTGACAGTATTTGATTTTGCATAAGCACAAAAATGATCCCAAATTTATTTATTTTTTTAATTCCTTCTAAAATTGCCTAAAATATAGTATTAGTTAATTAACAGAATTTCAGAAGTTGCATAGGTCTATGTTCAGCATTCCAGTCAGAGGTTGGAATGGTAAAATAATGTTGGTTGGAAGTGATCTGCAGAGATCTACTTTGTCCCCCCACACTCAAAGCAACTTCAATATCAAAGTGGGGTCATGTTGCTCCAGTCAAGTTTTGAAAATGTCTAAGATCACCACAAGCTCACTGGGGCCCTGTTGCAAACCTTCGTCACCTTTACGGTGAACATTATTTTTCTCTTGTGTCCAGGTGGAATTTCCCCTGCTCTGATGTTTCACTGTTACTTGCTGTCCTGGTGCTGTGCACTGCTGCATCCAACTACATCTTCACCACCTCCCACTAGGCAGCTGTAGACAGTAGTAAGGCCCCTGTCCCCTTCTCTTCTCCAGGCTGAACAACTCCCAATCCTGAAGCCTCTCCTCAGATGGTAAGTACCAGCCCTGATCATCTCTTGGGGGCCCTCTGCTTAACTTGCTCCAGTTTATTAGTTTATTGATGCCTTTCTTATACTGGGGGCCCAAAAGTGGACACAGTCCTCCAGATGTATCTCACAAGGGCTAGGTAGAGAGGAAGACCAATTCCCTGGACCTGCTGGCTCCATTCTTGCTGCTGCAGCCCTGTGCATGGCTAACCTTCATTGCTGCTACCTCTGCTTCCAGAAAATTGGTCCAGTGAAGAATGATTAATGCTTATCCGTCCAGACTATCACACCATAAGGCATTATAATACAATAGCATTAAGATCCAAAGGTGCAGTATTAGAACATTTTTTTTAGTCCACTATAGTCATATGAGTATTTACTTTTTAAAGAAAAGAAAGAAATATGACAAACCACTGTTTGATTTATGCATTCATCCAAGCTAGCCATAATCACCTGGGAGACAAATAAATAGAGCTTTCACACTTGGATGGTCTAGACTAGAAACCACAGACCTCACACCAAAGTGTGAGACAAAAGTCTCATAAATAACAGTAAAATGTGACTCTTTTTTTTAAATTGTATTTTAATCGGCTTTCAACCAACAGCAAAACTTTCCAACAGAAAATACAGATTGTGTGGAATAAAACTTCAGCTCAACAAAAATTGGTGAATTAATTTTGATACAGAACTAGAATTCTGTAAGAATACTATAAGAACTAGAATATAGAATTTGAGATTAAAATTGATGAAATGTTTCCATTTAGCCCTGTTTTGCTGTTCTTGGCTTCAGTATGGTTTGTGGGCATTGTAGTCAGAGCCTGTCCTGAAAGGGAGGCTACCGGTAGCTGCAGAACTGTGTTGAAGCACCTGGGTGTCCACACTACATCTTTTCTTCTGTTAGCTTCTCCCCTCCACCTGACCATCTCTACCCAGGTCCCATCCATCTCTGCAGGCAATGTCCAGTGGTCAGAGTCCTACAGACTCTCCTTCACACAAGCAATTCAGGTGCAGCAGATGAGCCAGCACATGATGAAAGGCAGGGAGTTGCCAAGTCTTCTAAAGTCCCAGGTATGAAATGCCATGAGGCGGAAGGAGCTCCTGGACCTGACACTACCCACGGCAAGCCCAGCCCACCCCCAACAACCATGGGCTCCTCTGAGAAGGTACATCATCTGTCTGAAACCTTTTTTGGGACCTGCCTCTATCCTTTGTGCCCAGCCCTTGGAGGTACCCTCTATGTGTCTTACAGTCTTGGAACATACAAAGGTTTTTGTTCTGTGGCTCACATTTCAGGTTAATCCATTTTTTCATATATCCTCGTAACTTCCCAGACTATTGCCATGAAGTAAAAAGCAGCTGACAGTTTCTCCCTCTGCTGCTGAGAAGAATGGATGACAAGTTTTATAATCACAGGCAACGAGGAAAGAATTAGCAGTTCACAGAGGTAGTAACCCCAAGGAAGAACTCCTTAATGCAAACGTAATTGATTTGAAGCCATTTGCATTCAATGCCACTAGGTTAGAATGACTGTAATAAAACAGCTGAATAATATTAATACTCCATTAAATAATTACACCACTAAAAGTGCACTTTTAATTTCCAATTTAGTTTTGCCAGTCCCCAAATCAGGACAAATGGCTCCCTGTAGCAAACAGGGCCTCAGAAAACACAAATTTGATTCAGAAACCTGCAAGAATCTCCTCAAAATGAACATTTCTAGTTATAGTCTTTAATGTCAGGACATAAAGATTAACAATCTGGTAACATGGTTTCTAAGTAGTTCACATGAATTTGCACTTACAACAGAGTTTCTATGAAAGACAAGCAACACTGTACACAAACTCACCTGTCAACTCAGTTGAAAACCTGATTGTGATAGAATGAGTTTTTTCTTAGTAACGTGGTCTAATCTAGTATAATCCCTTGTGCATAAATTGAAGGAGTAGAAAAGGGAAAAGGTGTGTTGTTAACCGCTCTCCAACTTTGCAATGGCCAACTCTGGCACCAGTCAGACTAGACCTCTAAGTGAAGGCCATGGGTGAAAGATTTCAAATAAAGCTTATGTCCATGTTGCCAGATTTTATTTGCACAACTTGTCAGACATACGACTGGCACAAGAGCTATTTCTGCTGGGAATACAAGGTTTTTGTCTCCCCTTCTCTCCACAGGCGGAATTCTCCATTTGTCTTCTGGAGCCAAATTTTCACTGCCATGTGAGTATGGCAGGCACTTTCTGACTGTCCCCTAAAATACCACAGCAAATGTTGAACATTACCAGCCCATCTAAGAAAAGACAAAAATATTTCATTTCATCCTGTTGTTTAGGTCTGGTTGCATGAAGTACCACTGCCACATTATACTAGCCCTGTCGAATGCAGGAGTCAAGATTTCAGTCTGAATATCCAGGTAACTTTCCAAGTTACCCAAACAACTGTTGCTCCTAAGGACATACCCACAATTCAAAACTAGATGTCTAAATAGACTTTGCACATAACATAATATGTAATATTTTGCTAATATTACCTATTGAGGCAGGTAGATTGAATAAGGACAGCCAAGAAGATGGGCTCACACATCAGACAAACCCTTTCAGTCACCCCAATCTATTCAGAGAAATCTTTTGGGCCGATGGCAATACACCGTGCTTCTGAGTAGGATGAGAGCTAACACTGAATGGGATGAGACAGCTTGCTCTAAGGTGAGTTGGGGTCAAATTCTTTGGGCTCAGCTTGGACAGGGTTTCTGGGGTTTGGCTGGGCTGGAGGCTGCGGGTACGCTTGCAAGTTTTGCCAGACCGAGTGAAAGTGCTCAAATCCTGAGAAGAGAAACATTTCCCACTCAAATTACACCTATTTGTGATATACGGCTTAGTCACACTGTCCATTAACCGGCTGTCAAATTTCTGATGTCTGTCAAAGTCAAATCCTCTGCTCCCGTATTTTGGTACCACACCAAAAGTTATCTGAACTTCTTCAGCTTTCAAGACAATTCCTCTTTGTCTTTCACACCATTTGCTGCTGAAGCTTCAAAGTCATGTCTTTCAGAGATACCTCTGGAGATTTAATGAGTAACCTGAGACACCCTTACACAGTGCTAGAGTAAAATTTATCCTCTTCAATATATCTGAGATTTTCTTTCAAATTTCATTACAGCGGAAATTATGCAGGAAAAGAGGGTGAAACTGAATTAGAGACTTTTTGCAGAAGATAAGAGCTGAACAGTGTTATATTTTGTTTCCTGTCATTAGCTGCCTTGCTTTTTATTAGTTAAGTGTAAAGTTTGGTGGCCTCTAAAATTTAAGAAGGGATTGACTTGGTTTAACCTGGGCATAGGAGATACAAGTCTGCATCTCAGGAGCAGGGACAGCTTTTGTTTTCCCCGTCTATTTGACAGCCACGGAAACCTCAGCTGCAAACACTGCAGAGATGTTTCGGATCATTCTCTCTCTAACTCCATCTCGGCAGTCTGCAGGTGAGTGCCCGGCAGCGCTGGGGTGCCGGGCGGGAGGATGATGCCCCATCCCGGGCAGAGCTGCCCTGTACAGCCCCGCTCCAGGCCAGCCGTGGGCTCGATCCCTCCTGCTGGCCCCACAGTGGGGTTTCAGCAGCAGCATTATTTATCCAGCTCGGTGTCAGCCTGGGATCATTTTGCTATTGAAACAACACTGCATGATCTTCATGAAATGTCTGGTTATGTGTGAGTGTGGGTTGCTATTCTGTCTCTGAAGATTTCAAAGGAACAACAGAAATACAAAATTCAATAGCCCTGTGCTTTCACCTTCCTAAGCCAAAAAATGCTGTTCTCTTACTCATAATACTATTTGAGGCTCTTCTTGATCCTGTCATTTATCCCAGCAAGAGATAACAGGGTGACTGTACCGTCGTGGTTTAACCCCAGCCGGCAACTAAGCCCCACACAGCCGCTCGCTCACTTCCCCGCAGCAGGATGGGGGAAGAGAATCAGAAGGGTAAAAGTAAGAAAACTCATGGGTTGAGATAAAAACAGTTTAATAATGGAAATATAACAACAACAACAACAATAATAATAATAATTTGTAATGAAAAGGAAGATAACAAAGAGAGAAAAGTAAAACCCAAGAAAAGACAAGTGATGCAAATGAAAACAATTGCTCACCACCGACTGATGCCCAGCCAGTCCCTGAGAAGTTTTATTTCTGAGCATGATGCCATATGGTATGGAATAGCCCTTTGGCCAGTTGGGGTCAGCTGTCCCAGCTGTGTCCCCTCCCAACTCCTTGTGCCCCCCAGCCTCCTCGCTGCAAAGGCCTTGACTCTGTGAAGAGGCCTTGACTCTGTGAGAAGCAGCAAAGGCCTTGGCTCTGTGTCAGCACTGCTCAGCAGTAACGGAAACATCCCTGGGTTACCAACACTGTTTCCAGCACAAATCCAAAATGTAGCCCCATACCAGCTGCTGTGAAGAAAATTAACTCTATCCCAGCCAAAGCCAGCACACTGTACGCATTCTGCAGGCTGTGAAGCTGAGGAAAAACTTTGCCCAACACGAGACAGCAGAGACATGGTTGGCACCAGAGGCAGCCCTGCTCTGCTCAATCCCACCATCCCTGCTTTGCTCCGTTGTGTGCTACAGCTAAAATCTTAGCCCTTTGGCTAAAACAGCACAGAAGCAGTGCCCCAGAGACCAGTACTGAATCAGTTTAGGTTTTAATAAAGGAGCTTGTGTGGTTTTCTTTTTTTTTTTTTAATTTTAATTTTTGTTCTAAATTTTGGAAACTTTAAAATACACTAAGAATAATTGAGAGCAGAGAGGGCCATGTGATTATGTGAATCCAGGATTGCGAAGCACCATAACTCTAGTGCTTCAAGTTTGTGAGAAGCTGAGGTAAACATCAGACAACGATGACAACAGTAACCTCTGACATCAATGGGCAAACAATGAATTTGAGTGTGTGCAAGCTGTCCAAAAGTTTTACATGTTTACCTGCATATAATTTGTTACATTTAAGGCCTCTAAAATGGATTTGGAAAGGATATTTTAAAAAGCATTTCCCCTCCACCACCACCATTTATAGAGTGAAGCATTGCAACGTTTTCCTATAGGTTACAAATCACTGTGCATGAGGAATTTCAGTGTCTGGCATCTGTTAGGAACATGTTACATTGAGTAACAAAGCTGATCCCTGGATAGCTCATTTATTTAATAAGTAAAGACAAAGACTTTACTAAGTTCCTCCTGCTGTAGCACTGAGATGGCAACCTCACTACTCAGCTATCCCAGCAATGCTTTTAACCCTTAGCCCTGAGGCTGGCATGTACGCTGAATTTTCTGCTCAGCTGGCTCTGTAATAGTTCAACCACGTTGTGGAGTGTACTTCTCTGTGTTGCGCCAGGTTATTTCTGAACACCGTGCTTATGTTCAGGGAACAATACCTCATTAATAATAAGTTATATTATTCAGAAGCCACCCTTATGCATCATGCCCTTCACTGTGAGTTTCAGCAATTAAAAATAGCCCATTTGAAGATGCATTTGTTCTTGAAATGGAGGAGAATGTGTAATTCTGGCGTACCTCACCCCAGACATGCAGAAGTAACTATTAAAGCTTGACTATTAAAAAGAAAAGTATACTGTCCTGCTTTCGAAGTAATCCTGCTTGTCTGAATTACTGCACTTAGCCACTCCAGCCCACTGCTGAGCAGTGTGCCCTGGAAAATCAATTACCCAGTCCTTACGTGTTGTGTGCACCCCTGGTAGAAGAAAAAGGTTTTAAAACGGAGGCAAAATCTTCCTCAGAATTGACTTGGATCCAGCAACAAAATTATATGCATATTCAACTTTAAAATTACAAACTGTAATACAGCTACTTATTAACTGTACTTCTGCAGAGCTACCAGTGAGCCATGAATGTTTTGCTCTCTGGGTAATTTAGCTATGTAAGACCCAATCCATACTTGATTAAACAAATCAAGAAAGTATTTTGGGAAAGTTGGTTTAGGGTATGAACAAACAGATGCCAGAGTCTGAATTGTTGCAACTTTACTGCTGAACAACTTGGAGGCGATCGCTGTTAGGCAGCCACTTATATCTTCCTAGCATGTTGCAAACATAAAATAAAATGAGTTATTTTATTTCAGGGAAGTTAAGTAACTCAGTTCCTCAGCAGTAAGCCGTGGGGCCACATTAACTCATTTTCTTGCAGTCATATGTACGTGCTTTTAAACTGCAAATCTTTGAGAGTTATAAGAATATTAAAAAAACAGAAAAGATATTGAAAAAGAAAACTCCAAGATATGTCATCAGTAATAGATAATAAATAGAAGGACATTTGAGGATAAAAAAAATAATAATAAAAAAAAAAACCAACCAACCAACACCAGAATGAATAAAACAAAGGCAAAATTTTGACCAAGAAATAAATCACCAGGTAAGAAGGGAATTATTAACAAAATAATTTGCATGTAGAAATAATTTCAGTAGAAATTAGTGCATGATGGAAGAGCTTCATGTTATTGAAGACCGGACTTTTAAAATAAAAAGTGTTTTCTGGCTTTTCTCATCCCAGGAACAGAAGACTGACACTCCTGTCGCAAAGGCTCTGGTGAGATTTCCTGTGGAGGTGGGTGTAGAGGGGTAAGGTAAACACTAAAAGGATGAAGTGTTGTCCCATAGCGCACAGCTGGACATTGCAAACTAAAGAAGGCTGACAAGCATTGGATCAGATAAATTATATCCCAGAGATCTGCAGGAAGCCACAAGGGACAACAGAAAGCCTTAGGAGGAGTATTTTTGACATAATGTTTTGCATGGAAGGGGAGGAACGAAGTAATGGAGCCAAGGACATAATTCATTTGGATTATGTTAAAAGCTCTCAGCAGAAGGTTGGAAAAGCAGCTACACACTGAGAGGGAGGAACAAGTGCCATGGTAAAGAGGTTCACCTTGAACTTACTTTTGTTTCTTAGCCCTTAAGCTGAGTGAGGCATTCATACCGTGAGTTTCCTGAGCAAAAACTGGCCCTGAAGTACAGACTGCCTAGTTATAAATAAAACAGTTGCAATTACCAAAATGACCGTCCCTGCTAAAGATGTGCATTTCAGTTCTCTGGTCAGCAACACACAGATGGGCACCAAGCAGGCAGGGAAGCAGAAGCAGCACATTCATCACAGCAACAGTGACAAGCAGTTGCAATGTCAAACTTCAGATGCTGCTCTGCCTGGAAAGTTCATAACCTAGAAGGAGGTTTGAAGAAGATCCTAAAGTAGACCACCACGACATGGTGGACTAGGCTGGAAGAAGAGACAGGCACCCACCCACTCTCTTGGCAGCCCTGTGCATCATCTACAGATGTTTTGGATTCTAAGACACATTCGGTGAAGAAGAACAGGGTTTTGACAAAGGAGGACCGTTTTTTGCAAGCTGGAAAAGATGTCAGGATTAAGAATGTCTGTAAGGACATCATCAGGGTCTGTACTGATGTTGAGAGGCAGCGAAGCACTCCATGAGATGAGACTTAGATGCTTGGGGAATAATGCACTGTTGATAACACCAATATTCATAGAGTTCAATACGGGAACTGTCTTTTGCAATCTACACGGGAAAAGCATGCTCAACACTTGGCATAAATCGAGCCCTCAGAGAATCTACTGCTCCGGTCTCCGTGTGTCCTCTGGCTGCCCCCAGCATGACGCACAACAAATCTGACAGAGAAGCAAAGACAAATGTTGATGACTTTGACGATAAATACCCTATGCCTCGTGTGGACACTGCAAGAGTTCCCGAACAACACAACCCAGCTCAGATGGAGCTAATTTAAGAATTTATTGGGCATTCATTGCTCTGTCTGGAATCATTTGGTGAGAAAAAAGGACATCAGCCTAAACCACAGCAATTACATTTGTTTGGGAGGGTTTTTTCTAATTTTCCATTTCTTCCCTATTTTTAACTAGATGAGCATCTAGTTTTATCTGAGTGATGTCCAAATCACTTCTAATGAAACTTGCTAAGTGCAGGTCACAAGCCGGGTTTTAGCACTGTCTGTAATCAGAATTCAAGCTGATTAAATGCACACTGAGGGGCAGCCAGCATGAAAATGCTCTTAATAATGCTCTCAGTTTAAATTGAATTAAGAGTGCATAGACCTTACTGTATCAGAATAGTTACTAATTTCTCCTGAGAAAATGTATATACACTATTTTTGTGAGGCTAAAGCTCTTTCTGGCTCAGCTATAAGAAGGTAAGTGAAAACAGTTGGACTGAAACAAAAGAAAGTATCTGCAGGATCTTGGAGAATTCATGTTCATGCCTCTGAGCTCCCATCTTCTAACACATACATGTGCCTTGTCAATCACACTTAGTGCATTGGATGCAAAATTTTACCAGATAAGGCCAGTTTTGCACAAGTAAATTTTAGGCTTAAATACCTGAAATTTTTACGAAGGACAGAACAAGAAACAAACACTCTTAAGTGATCTGCTTAACAGACACTCTGCCTGCTACTCTTAAAAGCCAGCTGGCTTATTCTAATTGTCCTTAGAAGACAGAAAAAGTGCTCAGCAGCCATCCATTCTGCTCAGGCCAGCAGCAGTGAAATCCCAGCTCCCTTCAAATATCATTTTTCATCTTGTTTATAAAGTCTGCCAAGTTCCCAAAGAATTAAGTTCTTATTCGTCTTTGCCCTGATTGCAAACAGATAGAGAAGAACATTAGCAGCCAGGAGCCCGTATCTGTTTGCATCAAATGTTTTTGCATGGGCACAGAATATCAAAAGGCTCCTTCACTCGTCCATGCAATCACTTGGTCTGAAAGACAAACTCTGCCCGTGCTGCAAGGGCAGAGAAGGGGAATTTTTTAGCAGTGACAATACCTGCTGACGCTTCCACTAGCGTGACACTGAAACAACTTCCTTTGGTGGATATATTAAATAAATCCAAGTAACTATCAGGGAGGCTAAAAAGATTTTCTACTTTGGGAGATATATATGTATTTTATATACATATAAATTTGTACATATATACACACATATATAAAAAACAGCATGTCATTTGGATTTTGACTTTTTAAGGCAAAATTGTCAAGTAACCATCAACTGCTTGGAGCCACAGGAGAGTGAGTTACAGTAATAGATTGGTCTCCATCATGATAAAGCTCCTTTTAAACTTTATCTTACCAGACACTGTGGCAGATCACTAGGGGACTTCTTATCTGTGAAATCTCCCTTCACACACACAGCAGCCTGACAGAAACAGAAAAATAGAGTTTGGTTGGTTCATCCAACCTCTTCTGTCATTTTAGACTGTATTTATTAAAAGGGAACAGTGCTTCTGCCAAAGGTAATATTAACATAAGTTAACATGCATTCCTGCAATTAAATCTCCCTGAGAAACCTTGTGAAGAAACATCCTCCTTCAGTGGTTTTAAGCCAAAAGCACAACCATTTGAAAGCAAATCTGACTGGAAAAAAAGGTGACAAACTGCTTGGTTTCCATTCTCCGAACAGGGAGAATAGCATAAAATAATTATGAAATTTGTCCAGCCCAAGGGAATGGAAATGAAAAAATTTTAAATAGTTACTCAGTGATGATACACTGAGGGGAGGGAGGGGTTTGTATCTGCTGAAGGTAAGGGCAGGTCGCACATGGATCTGCAGGTGGAGACTAAGGCTCATCCACAGACAGCCGCCCTATGCCGGCTTCGCAGAACACGTATTTTTGATTTTGGGAGAAGGCAATTCAGACCCCATCTCCCAGCCAAAAAGGTTGTTTTGACTTGTATCAAAATCAAATTATAAAAGAAAGCCCCAGCCAAAACCACAAAACTCTCCTGGTTTTGTGTTACAACTGGATGAAGCCACCACTCAACTTCACGTGGTTTCCACACAAAAATATAAATTATACTCAGGTTTGGCAATAGGAAGAAGAACATATCCCCAGTTCACGGTTAAAAGCGAATGAAGGCTGCGTGTTTATGGGCTTCCTCACAAAGCTTTTCCACAGCTGTATCTGTTTTATAAATAGAACTAGTCAAATTAGTTGTAGAGTAATATCCATTACAAAAGTGGCCCCCCTGTATTTTTCCACCAATTCATACTAATTTTTTTTCATAAAAATCGACTCTTTGTTTGAAAGTTTTTTGCCAATATCTTTTTTGAGCATTTGTACAGTAAAAGCCAGGACTCTTTCCAAATGGCCAATGTGATTATTCATTATTTTTTATGTGTCAGTAACTACAAAATCATAAAGTATTATCTCCACTCCGTGAGTGGCAACTGGAACACCAGAAGCTAAAGAATGCTAAGTTATGAACAGTTTTCTGGGGTGACTTTTTGGATGAACTGTTTTTGCAAAATATCCACAAAACTTTCAGGACTTGTAAATCTTTTCAAATATACAAAGCAGCTTTCTCAGTATTCACAAATAACAATTTTTTTAGCTAATCTTGGCATCATTATTCAGAAAATACTAAGCCATTCTTTCTACTGTCAAATTAATCCTATACACCAGTGTGTTTATTCCTTAAATCTTAAAAAATATTGTGCTATATCCTCTGACTGCTATGGTGTTATAAACAATGACAAAGTTCCCTCAAAGTATTTATTACACTCCTTCAAACTGGAATTGTAAATAGAGAAAATGAGGGAACAGGGGGATAGGGCTTTTTAGCCAAAAATAGCAAGATAGCAAGAACAGCAAACTAGCAAGATATTCAGCAAGCTGACCTAGAAACCAAGCAACTACACTGCATTCAGGTTGAATAACACAACCATCTACTACACAAGCTGAGGTTTGAGGTGGGGACTTCAGCATTGCATTAGCCTCGTGCTCACCTGTTGCTGCCTTTGAGGGACAGGCAAGGTAGAGAAAATAGCTCCTATTCAGAGGGCACCAGCCAAAAGGCCAGATGGATGCCTCCAGATCTCACAAAGATTGCCAGAGCAAGCATCTTCCTGCTCACTTCAGATGGGATATCAGGCCTTGAGATCCCTTGATCCCAGGCCATCTGAGAAATGTATCGGCGTAACGGAGAGAAAACAGCATTTACTGGGAATATCTACAGACCTGAGTCACAGGAGACCTTCTTAGATCTGGTACAACCCAGCCTCACATCCAGCACTTTTCTTTCTTTGCAGCAAATAGCTGTAAGTTAGCCTCCAGGTGCAAAGAGCAAAGGAGCTGCCCAAATGTAGTGACTGGAGAAGGATGTGTCAAGTGAGCCCAAAGCATCCCAGTCACTCGCAAGCAGTGAGGCAGGGAACAAATTACTGTTGCAAAAACAGCAGAAGAGAGCAGTCCCTCTGCTTACTGTAATAAAAAGACTTGCAGAGCCATGATTTGATTTGCTCTCCATATAGCCACAGTCATTTAATAACCCAGGTTGCCACACCACAATTTCAACAGATGCAGAGTCATGGAGCATTCACAGGCCTCTTTGCACAAGGTTGATTAAATGCTTGAGGAATTAATAATGACTGAGAGAACTCCTGTAATCTTCCAGGGCAGCAGTAGCTCTGCAAATAGCATTTGTGTATATATGTTCTCCATAAAACTATTTGATAGGAAAGTTAAGACATTGTTCCCGTATACATTTACCAAAAAGTTTCTCTGAGCTCTAAGCTTCTACACAAGAGTCGGATAACCTCAAAGGTCAGTGCAACAGGTCTGTGAGGTCAACAGAAAGAGAAACTTTTCTTTTTTCTCTGGGTCATGTTCTATCCGTATGGTTGTCTGTGAAGTCTCCTACAAGAGAAAGCCCCACCAGGGATCAGCTGGAAGCACCAAGGAAAGTTGGCTCCTGGCAGGAACAAATCCCCATCAGTGAAGCATTGTGAGGACCCCCATGGTGAGATGAATGATCACCAAGCCAACAGAGCAGAGATGGCTGTATGTGAGGTGAGCCATCCCAGAGGGCAAGTACATGGGTTAGATCAGCAGGCAAGGGCCACAGCTGAGCCCTCCACGTAGTGACCAGGGAAAACCAAGGACCAAAGAAAAACTGGAGAAAGCATAGTGTGAGGCAAGGGTTTAGCTGCACAGAAAAACTAGAGCCTTTGTGGGTGGAAGGGAGAAGCTTGGGTCAACACAAGCCCAAGCCCGCAAGACTGAAAGAAGAAAAGGATGTTCCTGATATCAAAAGGGAGAGCAGACCCTGAAAACAGGCAGTATGGGAAGACTGAAGGGAAGCACCTCCCAGCATACACAGCGGTTCCTCCTCAGTTTTTACACCATGCCATGGTGTGTCATTGCATGAGTTAAAGGATCAGACCATTTCCCCAGGATGGGAGATGTCTGTACACCAATTACATCAAAAGCACCAAATATGAGAAAAGGGCTTGGTGAGAGACCACCATCTCAAGTCAGACCCTGCCTGGGTGAAAAAGGACACCCACCAGTGGGTAGTACTTCTCACACACATGTTGTTAAGTGCACACAGAGGGCACAGCAGAGCAGTTGTTCATAATGGGCTATGACTAATTATTTTCATTCACCAGCACATTTGGGGCCATATTTCTTAAATAGTAGGTTCTCAAATGGTAACGAGACCCAAGGGTATTTACCACACCACTTATCTGTTATTAGAGCACACTACTAATGTGTCTGTGGGAAGATGAATATTAACTGAGGGGCTGGAATAAAAGGTCATTCAAATGCCAAGAATAATGAAATTAATTGCATAAAGGCATGAAACAGTGCTGAATCAATCAAACACCAGCACACTAATAGAGACAAGATAGGCAGGTCAGCTGCGGCGGGTGTCCGCCCTTCAAGCGAAGTCTGGATCTAGGGAGCAGAATTAAGCTCCTGCTCCCTGAGGTCCTCGATGTCTGGGTCCTCTCACTCACGCAATGTAATGACATGGCCAGACACGCTGTGCTGCCTGCAGCTGACTTGGCTTAAGAGATTACAGCCCTGAGCCTGTCCCCGGCCACTTGCCCCTACCTCTCCTTCCCACTGCATCTGATGCCAATTACTACCCCTCCAGAGCCACCAGCAAAAGTGAGCTCTATCCAGGTTTAGCTATAACTTTTTAGTACATTTTACTTGTTCTGATCTTTAAAGAGAATATGTTGGCAGACTAAGGCTAGGAAAAACTACACCAACAGATCCTAGGCGGAGGAGAGGAAAACCGGTCACCAGGATGGTGGGTTAAGCCCTTTTACACCAGCTCAGCTATGGACAGATCGGCTCATGGGAGTACTCGCAGGATTAACTCATCAGAGAGTGACCTGGCAGCATCACCAAAGGGAGGGGACACGAGCATCTTGTTTTCAAGCTTTGAGCCTAATTCTGTCTAACCAGGGACTCAGATGGTTTCACCACTATTGTATTTGACAGCCCAGAATGTCAACACTCTTCTGCTTCCATTTCTCCCACCAAAAGGAAGACCCAGAGTTTTTGGCTTTTTGAGTGGACCTACAAGCAATGAGATATCTGCCTTGGAAATACAGGTGAAGAGGCAGGTTTAATATAGGATGTGGAATACTGTAGATTCATGGGTTGTACTTGTGACATGGAGATTGTGCAGTACAGAAGGAGATCTCCTCTACAGTCAAGAATGTCCTTCACTGATCGAAATTACCCATAAAAGACCCCAGTTGGCAAGCACCACATCCAAGTCAGGACAGCGTGACAGTATTGTCAAAGCTGCTGCTGCTGTACAAGACGGGGCAGTCCTTGAGCTACAGCTGAATGGCATTCAGGCACTCTCTTGTATTCTACTTCACTCCAGCACACGAAAAATAAATCCAGAAACAGAACTAGCTAAGACCAAAGTTCATGTAACATCAGAAATGACTGTTTGAGATCTACCATGCTGATCCTGTGGGAGAGAAAACTGTTTCTGTGCCAGCCTGCTGAGAGGAATAATATCACACAGAAATCAGGATGAACACGCCGGTAGAACCCAAGCAGAACCTGAACCTGCTGCAGTGCACCACCTAGCAAGCACTGCTGCTCTTCAGCAGTGGGGAGCTCAGTGCCACGCACGGATTTCTGTGAGCACTCACATAGCACACAACCCACAGAAGATCCTGCAAAGTCTCTATTTTGCATGGTAGAATTGTCAAACGCTCTCCATTATATCTTACACTGCATGTGAAAGAGAGTTTGCTATTTGATTTGAAGAATGGTATCTTTAGTGACTAAAATTTTACTACTCTATTTAATCACACACACAAATGCTGGCCCTGCTGACCATTGGTGATTTGGTCCAAAACCCAAAATGGCAAAATGAAAATAGAGCCCAGATCATCAGCAGCTTTGGCTTTATCTGATGAACTAGAAAGTCGATGCAGTAAAGATTGAAGATATAGCTATGGTTTTGCAGTGCTTCATGACAGCCAGTAGAGCTGGCCAGACATAACACTAGTGCTCTGCCATGGGCAACTCCCATTCCTCATCTTGCAGCATCCTCTCTGAAAATTCACACACTCATGTTTTCTTAACTGATATTCACAGAAAGCAGATTTCAGTGCCGTATGCACGAAGGCAAGCTGCAAAAGCGTTCAGTAATCAACCAAGCTGGATGTGGTTACACTGCCCTGCGTTGCAGGGACAGTATAGACACCGTGTGATTCCCTAGCCGGTCATTACAAAGCCTAAGTAAGATTCATAGCATTTCTATAACAATCTCTTCAGAAAGTGGTTTGTGATCCGTTCATGGGAAGGGTCACTGCCTGCATTCTAAAGCGAGGAGGAAACATGGCACTGAGAGATCTGGGATCATGAGGGCTATTCAAAAGGCCCAGATTCCCTCTTTAGAAATGGTGCAAAAAATTCCAACATCGATCCTGAAAATAAGGCTGCTAAATTTGCCCTCTATGTACCAAAGGCAATTCATGTGAAATAAACAGTTTAAAAATGTAGTAGTGGCACTCTCTACTTCCCTTGCCAGAGTTTCTACCCCTTGGAGCACCCACTGCTTTGGTATTTGCCTACTAGGATAAAAGGGGTAAAACTTTTCCTGGGGAGCAGAGAGAGAATAAAGGCCTGGTGGTAGGAAGAAGAGGGAGAAGGCTGGGACATCTGCAGTTTTGTGCAAGGGCCCTGTTCCTCAAGTAGCAGCTGTGGTTTAGGAGTTTTTTGCCCTGCACCTTCCCTTCTCTGCTCTTCAGTTGTACCAAGGGCCAGATAAGCTGTTTCTGTGGCCATGCAGCAACGTGACAATTGCAGGAGAAAGAGCAACCTCTTAAAATGTTAATGACAAGCTAAGTCAGCTATTATTTCTGAAAACAAAAACATCACCAAGCTGGTACCATTTAAACAGCCCTATCTCAAAGTAAACTGAGGAAAAGGAAAATCTATCCATGGACGTACACGAATTATTATTTTGCCTGATGTGCAGGTGATGTGTAGATGTGAATCCCAAAGGCATGGCCAGAGTAGAGCCCAGGACCCCTCATTTCGGCTCAAAGCGCCCCAGGGGTTCCCTTATCCTTTTGTAAGGAAGGAATCAGTTATTGCAGTTAAGGGCAGCAGCATTAAGACCCTCAAAAAGATAGACAGAATATCCCACAGGCAGAAAGGAATCCAAATTTGTCATATAAGTGATTTACTGTGAATTTTTGGCTCAGCTCTGCAACTCAGATTGAAATTCACCCCAACAGGCACCTTCCATATGTCTGAAATCGTGTGACTCTCAGTCTTGTCGGTACAATGCAATAATCGCTAACTGGCAGGTTGACCAAATACTTTCCATAGCCACAAAGAACAGATGTTGCACCATCCCCTCTGGCTATTAAAGATAGAAATAATCAGTCTTTGTGCTAATATACTGACTTCTATTGCCCCATGATCTCAACACTCTTTCATATCCCTACCGTCTGCTATGAAATAGGAACAATAATCCATTAACACAGTAAAACAGGCTGCATTGGCTAAAAATGCATTAGGAGAGGGCAGGCAAACACAGGAAACTTTTCCTTGGCCAGTTCAATTATTAAGGTCTGTTAATCCTTGCAGCATTCAGTTCTCCTCCAGAGAGCTCAAGATTGAATTAGGCTTTTAAAATAAAACAATAATAATAAAAAAAAGTAGACTGTGTTTTACAGGGTTCAGCTTGACTAGAATTTTATTTTTTGAAATATTTTGGTTGGTTTATTTTCATCTTGTGAAAAACATATTGTAAATCACCATCTGTCAAAGCCGTTTTTCTACAACAATTGAATTGCTTTAAAGACTTTGCTTTGTTTTAAACTAAACTAAATCTCACACAACTATGAGTTACAACCCTGACACAGATCATAATTTCTTTTTTTAAATCAAAATTTGTTTGGAAATTTTGAAATGTATTTAAAAGATAATAGAATTGACCAAGAGAGAAGTAATTCCTATTTAAAAAAAATAAATTTGACCAGTTCTATTCCCTAAAAATTTCCAGAATATCACTTTTTTTGCATTGCCCATGTAAACGTCCTCCCATCTGAGCAATGCCATTGAGGTATCTTGGTCTGCCTCTGTAGGTCCCTTAGGGTAAGCAAGGATGGCTTTCCCCTAACACACATGTGCAAGTTTCTAGCTGCAATCCACACGCTTGTTTGTTTAGGTTGCATGGAGCTACAGTACATTAGGATGAGTCCCAGACAGCCTGCTGCTTCAAGTATCTCAAGACAAATAAATTTCCCATGTTTAACAGCCGTACTACTAACATGGCACGGCAGTTCAATTATCAGACATATTGTTTGGTTAGCCATCAAATCTTAAAATACTTCTTGTGTGAAATCACCCCAGCATGAGAAGTTTCAGTCCAAGTATCAGAAGCGTATTAAAGACCTAAAGCCAATTTCTCTTCTTAAACACTCCAGCATGACAAAGTATTTATATGCTAGCCTACAGTCATAAACACAGCTCTGGTCATAACCAGCCTTTTCCCAAAAATGAGACTGCACACGTCTGCCACTTCTCTCCCTGAGCAACAGGACACCAGTTTGGAGGCAGTCCTGCAGGGCACGGATCACTCTGCCCTGCCTAAAACAGCTACAGATGCTTATGAAATTGGAGGCTTGAGCTACAGGCTCAACCCTAAGTGAGGCCAGCAGAGAAGCTGCTGTTAACAAAAATCACAGAATATTTGAGGTGGGGAGGGATCTCTAGAGATCGTCTAGTCCAAGTCCCTGCTCAAAGCAGGGTAAGCAAGAGCAGATTGCTAAGGGCCATGTACAGCTGGATTTTTAATATCTCCATGGACTTCATGCTGGTGATCACAACCCTTTTACCCCAGCATTTCAGACAGTTTTCAGTCCACCTCCCTGTTTATTTTCCTACCCTGTACTTCATCAGTTTGCCTATGAGAATGTTACAGGAGATGGTGTCAAAAGCCATACTAAGGTCAAGAAAAACAACATCCACTGGTCTCCCCTCATCCACCAAGCTTGTCATTTCATTGTAGAAGGCTCTTAGGTTGGTGTGGCATGATTCCCCCTTCTTTAATCCACGCTGACTACTCCCAATCACTTTCTTGAACTTGGTATGTTTGGAAATGGTTTCCAGGAATATTGCCTTCACTGAATTCTCAGGGTGAGGCTGACCAGCCCATAGAATCACAGAATCACAGAATCACAGAATCACGGAATTGTATAGGTTGGAAAAGACCTTTAAGATCATCGAGTCCAACCATAAACCTAACACTACCAAGACCACCACTATACCATGTCCCTAAGCACCTCATCCAAACGTCCTTTAAATACCTCCAGGGATGGCGACTCAACCACTTCCCTGGGCAGCCTGTTCCAATGCTTGATAACCCTCTCGGTGAAGAAAAATTTCCTAATATCCAGTCTAAACCTCCCCTGGCGCAACTTGAGACCATTTCCTCTCGTCCTATCACTTGTTACCTGGGAGAAGAGACTGACCCCTACCTCTCTACACCCTCCTTTCAGGTAGTTGTAGAGAGCAATAAGGTCTCCCCTCAGCCTCCTTTTCTCCAGGCTAAACAATCCCAGCTCCCTCAGCCGCTCCTCATCAGACTTGTGCTCCAGACCCTTCACCAGCTTCGTTGCCCTTCTCTGGACTCGCTCCAGCACCTCAATGTCTCTCTTGTAGTGGGGGGCCCAAAAAGTTCCTAGTTCCAAAAGTTCATAGTTCCCTAGATCCAACTTCTTGGCTGTCTGGAGACTGGAGTGACACTGGGTGAGAGAAATATCAAAACTGAACCAAGAAAGCATAACTGACCAAGGCACTGTCCTGGTTTCGGCTGGGATAGAGTTAAATTTCTTCCTAGTAGCTGCTATAGTGCTGTGTTTTGGATTTAGGATGAGAATAATGGGATAACACACTCATGTTTGAGTTGTTGCTAAGTAATGTTTACACTGGTCAAGGACTTCTCAGCTTCCCCTGCTCTGCCAGCTGCACAAGGAGTTGGGAGGGGGCACAGCCAAGGTAGTTGATCCAAACTGGCCAAAGGGCTATTCCATACCATATGATGTCATGCCCAGTATAGAAACTGGGGGGAGTTGGCCGGGGGGGTAGCAATCACTGCTCGGGGACGGGCTGGGCATCGGTCAGCAGGTGGTGAGCAGTTGTATCACTTGTTTGGGTTTTTTTTTTCCTGGGTTTTGTTCCTCTCTCTTGTTGTTTTCCATTTCATTACTTTTTTTTTAATTTAATCATTAAACTGTTTTTATCTCAACCCATGAGTTTTCTTACTTTTGCTCTTCCAATTCTCTCCCCCATCCCACCAGGGGGGAGGCTGAGAGAGCGGCTGGGTGGTGCTTAGTTGATGACTTGAAGCTAAACCATGACAGGCATCCATCCCGTTTTCCTCATCACTGAGGTTTGCTGCTGAGCTGTCTCGATACTGTAAAAATTGGAGCTGTCCCAGCTAAGCAAGGTAAAGTTTATTCTTCCTTTTTGCCCTGCACTGGACACAGCTAGACTCAGCTATGCGTTGATGTCTGCTTAGGAAACCCACAACTCATTCTTGTCTGCTGATTGTCCCTCCAGAGGACACCGGGATGGTCAAAGTTCCCCATGAAGATCAGGACCTGTGAATATGAGACTTCTTCCAGCTGTCTGAGGAAGATTCAACTACTTTTTCCTGATCAGGTGGTCTGTAGCAGACATCTGCAATCTTCTAATCCTGGTCTAGAAGCTCTTAGTTTATGGCTTATCACCCATGCCAAGGCAGAGCTCCATGCATTCCCAATGCTCTCCCCCTCCTCGCCTTCCCGGTCTGTCCTTCCTAAAGAGCCTGTATCCAATCTCTAGAGCACTCCAGCTGTGTGAGCTATCCCACCATGACACTGCAATCCCAAAGAGATCTTAGCCCTGCAACTACATGCAAACCTCTCATTCCTCCTGTTTCTTCCAGTGCTGCACACGTTAGAGTGCCAGCACTTCAGAGAGGTGCCCAGTCATACTGATTTCCTGGAAAAGGCATGGGAGCTTTCCTACCTTCAAGCTCTCTTCACCAGGCTGGTGAAGACTCCAGTGTGTTGACTCTAGTCAGTTTTGCAGTGGTTCATCAGAGCCCATTTCCCACAGCAGTCAGGGTGATGACAGGGTGTGCATAGGAAGATGTTCCCCGAGACCTGCACCTGCCTAGAAGGGCAGAGCAATGCAGAGGATTTGCAATCCTGCGCTGTTCCCTTTATTACGCCCTTGTCCACCTCAATGTTCAGAACAGGCCTGTGAAATTTTGCCACTTCCAAGAAAAAGTTTCATCTGGTGCCTTTAAAGTATCGCATCTTTCTGCACCCTCCTGTTTTGCTAATGTGGACATGATCCTACTGAGTAATTCCACAATTCAGACACCCCAAAATCTCCCACCATTGGCAAAAAAGCAGCTTCATTTCCCCCTGTGATGTGCATGACCTATCAACATCCTCTTATTTGGTTTTATCATTATGACAATTCCATTTACAAGAACTGGGACCAACACACAATCCTAATGTGAACCTTCAGGGGCACAACCTACCTGACAAGTGTTCTTAAAAACAAGGAGGTGAAATTTATTTCAGAATAGGGATGCTCAACGGGTTGTGGTAATTCACAGAAACTCATTGGCCACCTTGGGACTGAACCAGTCAGACTCTAAGCCGCTCACAAAAGATAAGAAGCCATGAGGCCTGAATCTATTCTCATTTACATTCTAGAAAATACAGTTGGAGAGTAAATATATGTAAACAAAGACTGCGAGCTGTAAATTCGTAGCAGTAGATGAAACCACGAAATGCAGCTTATCACTGGACTACTCCATACGTTTCAGTGATGCTAAATCCCAGACAGAAGAACAAAGATGAACAGAGAACAAAAATCAATGAACAAAACCCACACATGTCAGTGAGATTTTCATACCTGATCATTCCTTTGAAACAGAAAGATAAAAGCACAAGGCTTTATATGTATTTATACAATGCCACCTAGTGTCATATTGATCAACCTTTTTTAATCTAAAGATCACCCAATATTTTTAACATTTTTTTAAAAATCAGTGTCTGTTGGAAAATTGTCACCAAAATGCTTTTCAGCTACTGAAAAACAGCAGTTTTTACGTTCAGAGTTCATTCATTATCTCAATTTTCCCCATGTTGTTTGTTAGAGTGCATGTAGGAACGTGCCTGTGAATGTATAAAAGGCATTTAATTCTTATTGTTCTTAATTTGCAGCTATTTTATAAGCCACTTTCTGACGTCACATACAAGAAACATGATTTGTATGGCACTCCTGTATCTAGAACACCCTTGCAGTCACTGGAGAAAACCAGGCACTTCTAGGGACTATGTCATCTCACCTTAAAACAGATATATAAGATAGGGCACATGAATCACAGCCCCAAAGTGCCTCTTTCTCTCTGCTGACTCTCTCCACTATTCTGCAGCAGAGAAGCAGGCGGTGTCTACCCCCACTATCATGGTAAGCAAAACCTCTGGAGAAGGGGGAGGGTGGAAGCTAGTGACTTCTGGCACCAGGGTGAAGGCTCCTGCCCCACCTAAGGGCTTACAGCCGCAAAATGGATTCACTGCCATCAAAGTTGAAGGGGAGTCAGATGTGACTACAAGCAAAAGACCTGGTCCACTTGGCCTTAAATCATGCAAGGCTACCAGGAAGAAATGGCGAGCCATTGTAATGGGTCGCTCCCTGCTGTGGGGGACAGAGGCACCTGTCTGTCAGCCTGACCAAACATCTAGACATGCTTGCTGCTTGCCATGGGCCAGGATCCAGGATATTGTGGAGGGACTGCCAAAGCTCATCTGCCCCTCTGACTACTACCCCCTGCTGTTATTCCGTGTGGGCACAAATGATATTGCCAGGAGAAACCTGGACAACATCAAAAGTGACTACAGAGCTCTGGGGGCAGTAGTCAAGGGCATGGGGACCCAGGTGGTGTTCTCCTCAATTCTGCTGGTGAAGGGAAAGGGTGTGAGGAGAAGAGCGCTAATAAGACAAGTCAGTAATTAGCTGCAGAACTGGTGCTGGTGGCAGGGTTTTGGGTTCTATAACCATGGGACCTGCAGAATAGCATCTGCTTGGAAGAGATGGCATCCACCTCACTAAGCAGGGTGAAGCTATTTTCACCAACAGGATGGCTGACCTCATAAGGAGGGCTTTCAACTAAGGATAATGGGGGAGGCAGAGAGTAGCCAACAGTCCTGTGAAGGAGTGACGGACAGAATCACTGAGCAAAGGGCATGGGGTGATGTGATGGAAGGGATCACAAAGTCAACAAAATGAGGCTTAAGCAGGATCACCTCCAGCATGTAAGCAAGTAAGTGCCTACAAGGCTCCATTATGCAGAAATCCCCCAAACCTTCTCGAGGAGCTCAATGTGCTGGGGAACCTCTCTAAAGTGCCTGTATACCAATGCTGCAGTATGGGGAATAAAAACACCATGAGTTAGACTTGTGGGGCTATGATCTTGTTGGGATCACAGAGATGTGGTGGGATGGCTCCTATGACCAGAGTGTTGCCATGGAGAGATACAGGATCTTTAGGAAGGGCAGGATGGGAAGAGAAGGAGGGGTTGTTGCCCTTGATGTGAGAGAGCAGCTGGATTGCATGGAGCTCTGCCTAGGGATGGATGAGGAGTTGATGGAGAACTTACGGGTTAGGATTAAAGACAGGACAGGTTAAAGATGACACTATAGTGTGTGTCTGCTATAGGCCACCCGACCAGGAAGAACAAGTAGATGAGACTCTCTACAGACAGATAGGAGCAGCCTCACATTTGCAAGCCCTGATCCTCATGGGAGACTTCAACCACCCCGGTACCTGTTTAGCAGGACATAAACAATCCATGAGGTTCCTGGAGTGCATTGATGATAACTTCCTCTTCCAAGTGACAGAGGAGCCAAGGAGGAAAGGTTCTCTGCTGCACCTTATACTCACCAACAAGGAGGGGTTCATTGGGGCTGTGAAGAACAGTGGCAGCCTTGGCTGCAGTGATCATAAGATGCTGGAGTTCAGGATTCTGAGGGCAGAGAGGAGGGTGAAAAGCAAACTTAAAACCCTGGACTTCAGGAGACCATACTTCAGCCTCTTCAAAGATCTGCTTGGAAGAGTCCTGTAGGGAAGGGCACCTAAGAAAGCTGGTTAATATTCAAGGATCACATCCTCCAAGGTCAAGATTGTTCCATCCCAAGAAAAGAGAAGTCAGGAAAAAATGCCAGGAGGCCTGCATGGTTGAAGGAGGAGCTCCTGGCCAAACTCAAACAAAACAAGGAAGCCTACAGAGTGTAGAAGCAAGGATAGGCAACCTGGGAGGAATCCAGACATATTGTCTGAGCATCAGGGATGACGTTAGGAAAGCCAAAGCCCAGCTGGAATTTAATCTGGCCAGGAATGTCAAAGACAATGAGAAGGGCTTCTATAAGTACATAGGAAACAAAAGGAAGACTAATGAAAATGTGGGGTCATTGTTCAAGAAGATGGAGGACCTGGTTACACAGGACACGGAAAAGTCTGAAGTGCTGAATGCCTTCTTTGCCTCAATCTTTACTAGCAAGATCAGCCTTCAGGAAACACAGGTCTCAGAGACCAAGGGGAAAGTCTGCAGCAAGGAAGATGTACCCTTGGTGGAAGAGGATCAGGTCAGGGAATAGTTAAGCAATCTGGACGTACATAAGTCCAGGAGCCCTGATGGGATGTACCCACAAGTGCTGAGGGAGCTGGCAGATGTCATTGCAAGGCCACTAGATAATCTTTGATCAATCATGTCGACTGGAAGAAAAGCAAATGTTATTCCTATTTTCAGGAAGAGCAAGAGGGAGGAGGCAGGGAACTACAGGCCAGTCAGCCTCACCTCAATCCCTGGGAAGGTGGTGGAGCAGCCAACCCTGGAAACCATTTCCAGGCACATTAAGGACAAGAAAATCACCAGGAGTAGTCAGCATAGCGTCACCAGGGGAATATTTGATATAGTGCTTCACATCCTAAAATAGGGTCTCCTGAAAGAGGAGTTATCAGGATAACAAGAGGTCATTAGTGCTGTTTCTCAATAGTCAGTCTGGGCACCAGGCACCACACCTATTTAATGCTTTCATTGCTGTTGTCCTGTATTCCACTAAATTCGGCATTGCCACTGCTAGTAAAAGGCCACAGTCTTCACCCTAGCTCTGCAAGGCCTCAGGACTTGCCAGGCTTTGCTCAAACATGTCTTGGCTTGCCTAAAGTTTTGCTTTAGCTTGTTCAGCTGTAACAGCAGTTTTTCTAGTGACCATGGTCGCTATTGACTGATTTGTTTTCTTTGTAATAAAAATGTGGTAAACGCAAAATTTTTTATATAGATAATACTTATTCTGTACTAAATGAAATATTTATGACCCCAGGATAATGATGCATTGTACAGGAAAACAAGCCTGATACGATAGCAGAGGCATTGATAATGGGGACATGGGATGTGGCGTTGACAGGCAGGGGGTGATTGGAGAAGGGACACACATTGGCACTGAAGACCCCCAAAGCTATAAACAACTCACCAGTGGTCCATTAAAGAAATGCACACCTGACACTGGGCAAAACAGGTTTAGGGGTAACAAGAAGACCAAAGAAGTCGTCTTTTGACTTAAGTCTCACTGATAGCTGGCATTGTCACCTGCTGTCCTGGGTATTGATCTAGAAAAGCTGTTAAGCCTACGTTTAACTTGAAAGTGCACTAATGGAAATCAAAACTTGAAGCAAACAGGATTTAAGCAGAAGTTTAAGTAGCTTGCTGAACTGAATGGGTTGTTTATATAAAAATATTGCAGCTCTGTGAAGCTGAACAAAGTTTTCCAGTTCCCTCATGATGAAGTAATATTCCAAATACGAGAAGAATTATGTTCTCAAAATGTATGTATAGTTGTGGACACAAGCTTATAAATACTTTCTTATTTACTAGGAGAATGATCTGTCTTCACAGTTACACTGTTTGCTATATACCTACTTAAAATTTTATGGTGTTAGTCTAAATGTTTATGATTTAAAAATCACATGCTTAAAACAGTAGTGCCAAGGACAAGCTAGTGCCTTAGAGAAACTCAGTCTCAAACCAGCTTTTTTTCTGAGGATTTCTTGATTTATATGGATTAGGGTTTTTATCTTTTGAAAATGGGCTGTTGTCCCCCCCAGCCTCTATAATACAGATGTGTAGCTTCACTAGGCTGAATCATGCTCTTGTGCCAGGTACAGCCCCAGTGAAATGCCACAAAAGTTAGCATCTAGTGGGGTGAATTGCATTTAAATGAGGTGAGAATCCAACTGATTTCAGTAGTCCTGATTTACTGAAAAAAAGGGCAACCAGGCTACAGATTTCTAAATCTTCTCTTCATGAAGATAACCAGCATCAATCTGTCTCCTGTGCTTAGAGACGGCGAGTTCAGTACAAGTCCTCAGCTGGCATGAACTAGCACAACTATGTCAAAACTCCCAGGCAGAGCCCTCCCGGATTGTACCTGCTGAGGGCCAGGTCCGGAGGTACTAACGTCCTGAGCTGACAAATGGGACCTCAGGTCTATTAGGCTGTTTTATTGCTGGTTGTCTTAGCTATAAATTCAGCTGTTATGGGATTGGAACAGCGGTGGGTGGGGAGGAAATTGGGCAATATGACATCCTTTGGGGCTTTTTCCTGGCTGGTAAAGTACTGCCATTTCCCATGTGGGTGTAATTATGCAGTACTAACTTTTGAGCTGTGTCTGGTAATCCTCTACCAACATTAGAAGAAATTTCCATTTTGGGCACATCTTGGTCTTCTGACATCCTGGATGACGCACTTTCAATGCACCAGTCACTAGTGGGTTGGCAATGAACAAAGAGCAGGAGAACTCATCTCTTTCAGGCCAAGCAGTGACAAGTGGATGAATTCTGTATAACCCATATTAAAAACAGGTCACCTCTTTTAACTGTGTTTGACTTTGACTAGACTATTACTTGCACTATGATTCTTCTCCCATTCTCAGAAATATCTATTTCTACCAGTAGTTATCAGCAGCATAAAGTAAAGGAGAATAAAGCATGGAAAAATCTAACCAGAAATTAAGAGGATCTTTTGTTACCACTGGCAAAATCTCACGGTCATCGAAGGACCAGTTATGGGCAGGGAGCTGGGCCAGATGGCCTCCCATGGTCCCTTCCAAACTACATTACTCTGTGATTCCCTGACAGCAGAACCTCCTTCTGTTGTACAATTGAATAATAAAAGATCATCTTTAATCCAGAAAAACTCTCATGATCCGATCCAAAACCCATGTGCTTACACCTAAAATGAAGTATCCTTTTGAATGAATAGGGCCAGACAGGATATGATGGACACTGAATGGAAGAGGAAACGAAAGACATTGAACAGCTTTGCCCAATGTCATAGAAGAGGCTGAAAGCAGAAATGGAAATAAAACACCATGCACAAGTCAGAATAAAGAAGGAAATGGGAGTTTTGAATCACTAAATCAAGGAAGATTGAGGAACATGATTGCTGAGGAGGGAAGGTTTCCAGAAGTAGCACTCTGCATGCAACAACTATTCCCTCATGCTGCCTTCCAGACTCGTGTCCACAATCCTCTCAAAATCCCCATCTCCCCCGGAACAAGAGCTGTGTCATCGTGACTAATGGCTCAAGACCTGGCCGTGTGCTGCAGAAACTCACAGACAAGCCTGACTGTGGGGAAAACCCACCCGACTGCTCGCCAAGCCATAAGGGGAGAAAGGGACCCACGTTTTGCTCATTTGAAGATCTTTACTCAGGAATTTGTATTCTCTTTCTTTAAAGCAGGATACTCAGGAGACGTGGCCTGGGGTCCACATCCACACTGGTAAACAGAGGAGCCATGGCTAGTCCCTGGGGCTCCTCTTCCAGCAGCAGACACGTGCCCAGGAACGCCACACAGCAGCGGGGTTATCACCCTCCTGCCCATACAGCTACATTTCCATAGTATCCAAGAGCCCCAGCAGTCTGCTCAAAGATACTTGTCCCCACCACTGCCCCGGGGAAGCCCCGTGCCTCCCAACACCAACCGGCAGCACAAGGCAGGCTGGATTTTAAGACAACAGAATGAACATTTCAAAGCTACCTGAGGTGTTGGCAGGCCTGCATCTCCATCTTGTCACATCTCCATGGGTGCTACACCATGGGTGACCTGTGGCCATCGTGCGGGTTTCCAGAGCAGAAGGTGATGGGAGGCGGTGTGTCATGGACGGGCTCTCCCTTGGGGATGCCAGGACCCTGCCTGTGGGACAAGCAGCAGACCAGGGTGGGCAAAGCCTGGCAGGAGCATTGCCTAGGAGAAGTCTGCTGATAGGGCAACAGGGCACCTGCCAGCCCATTTTTCTCACTCCTGCAGCTCACGTGAGCTGACTTCACAGCCTCTTCAATACGCTGGCCTCCTGCCTTCTCCTCTCCCCAACAGCCTCTCCCCTGGTCCCACCACCATTCGGGACAGAGCCCTCCAAGCTCCAAAATGCAGCAGGAGCCAAGGAGGACAGGGAGAACGATGAGCAAAGATGTCACATAGGGAGCTGTTGGCTTGGGCCACTTCTCTTTCACGATGTGAACATGTTCAGTGTTGCTGCTTGCCCAGGTACCTATAGTAAATATCTCATTTAACCTGATTTTTTTTAAAAAAGTAATTGACCAAAATCTTTTCAATGTCCAGTTTTATGGTGAAAACTTAGCATCTTCTGGAGGGCAGGGGGGCTGAAGTGCAAAAATATGGCTTCTAAAAAAAATGTTTCAGCAGAAAAAAATGAAAGGACAGCCTGGAGCCCTTCCAAAGAGGAACGGGAAGTAGAGCAAGTCGGGGATCCTCATATAGCCTCCTGAGACCCAGTGACTCTGCAGGACTCTGCTGTCCCCATGAGCCAGGGGATGCTCTCCTCCACTGTCCTCTGTTACCCTCCCACAAGCTGCAGAGGAAGAGCATTTCTTCCCTAAACCTTTACACAGAGAAATCTGTCAAACACTTCAAAACAAAGCCAATGAAACGAACAGCAATGCAGGAAAAAAATCCATACCTCAATTCTGCAAGTTGAAGTTGTTCTGCTTTCTGGCAGAATGTAACTTAGGTTTCCCCCTTTTCACCTGCAGCCTAGGGAAGCGTTGAAGGATGCCTGTAACGGGCTAATTTGGACAGGTGGGCTCAGCTGCTCTTTGAGCCCATGCGCTCCTAGCCCAGCTTGCTGTAACCTGGTACTTGGGGTCTTCTCAGAATAGATGCTGCTGACAGCAACTGGCACAGAGTAACCCAGCTCACATTCCCACGGGAACTAGGAAATAGTATCTTACCGATTATTTCCAGACCATATTGGCTTTTAATCTGGTTATTCAGTGATTAAAAAAAAAAAAGAAGTTCCTCTGCAGGCTTTGATTTGTCTCAGTGTCAGGGCTGTTGAGCGTTTGTCCAAATTGATTGGCACCTATATAAATACAATTTACCTCTCCTGTTTATGCCCTCTATGTCATCAGTAAGCTTGCTCACCTCTGGCCTGTCTGGTCTTGCCCTCCAAACACAGAGAGCAAACGATTGCTCTATTTCTGTTTCATCTCTGTCAGCTATTTCCACTTCTCTCTTCTTTTCCTTCCTCCTCCACAATATTACAAAGAATCTTCTAAACATTTCCAATTGTGTGTAATGGTTTTGGGATATTTCACTGGTCAGCTGCTTGGCTTGAGATCCCCTCAGGGAGTCTGATCTCTAAGATGCGAGGAATCAGCACTAATTGCTCCATCAGTTTTATAAAAGATCACCCTTGTATTTTGTAGGAATCAATAAAGAAAATCTTCCAGAGGTTTGGGGAGGCAGGTCTTGCATTTTGCTTGTTGTTTTGTTCCCTAAGTTCAGCTCCATGAACACCTTTTCCTCATCAGCTGCATAATTATGAAGGAGGTAGAGGCAGCACAGATTGTCACAGACTCTTTCCAATGACTTCTCCCACCTTAGCTCTAGATATGCTCTGACTTTGAGGGTGCAGGTAATTCCCCAGGATGGGTATAATCTTTGACGTTCCTGGCAAAAAGTGCAAAAGAGCCTCCACCCTCTAACTTAGCCTCCAAACATTATCTAAATCTTGTTTGGTGTCTTAAAATCCAAAGGTGCAGTCTCTCTCAGGGATTTTGTAAGTTCTCTAATACAGAAGGAGACTGGGCACGAAGTGGCTCTCGGTTGGAAAGTCTGGGAGTGAGTACGCTCAGGAAATGCAGTGTGGGACCAGGATGAAATTCTTGCTGGTACTCAAGTTTGTCATGTCCCGTGCACCCAGCCGTGTCCCCGTTAGGCTCCGTGCACCCAGGGCTGTAGACTCGCAGCAGCTCAGCAAATCCGGTCACTTCAGGCAGCTGTGTCTGGTACCTGGAGGGATGGACCAGACCACAGCCATGTCCTGCAAAGGGCCCAGCTTATGCAGAGCATGGGAGAGGCAGCAGTGGGAACCTCAGGCTCAGCACATGAGCATCAGCCGGTCCATGGTGGTGGTCCAGGACGTGGATGCGGCTTAGCACTCTGTTAGGATGAAGCAAGGGGAGGTCTTGTGCCAAAACTTCACAAATGAAGTGCAGCATAGAAGACCCAGACCTCAGAAATATTTCTTGGATACTTTTGTTCTCGTGTGAACTCCAGCTGGGATTCATCCTGCAAAAATAAAAGACAACTCCTCTCTCTCCTCCCATGATGACGTTATGCCCTTTGGCTCAGTGCATCCCTGCCATGGGCAACCCAGGGCTCACAGACCTGGGTGGTGGGGGCTCACCTCCATCTAGGGGGTTCAGGGAGCCAAAATGTGTCACTCACTGCACTGAAAAGCACCCCAAGATCAAACCTGCCAGCACCAACTGGCACTCCAGTACCTACCGTGTGGGGAAACCATGATGGTGGGAGCCCCTGTCCTGCCCTCTAACAGCATTCATCAACAAACTGCAACCAGGCAAGTCATTTGAAAATGAATTAACACAGACACCAAATTAGATGTCTGGTTTTTTGGGTGTGTTACCAACAGTTGCAAAACATGAGGGTTTTATGGTCATCACAGAGTGAGCGGGAAGGTTTCTAAAGAGATGGGTAGGCTTTGGGTCAGGCTTACGCACTGGATGGGATCCAGGTCCCATTGGAGTGAAGTCTGTTGCAGCGCATCAGGGGAAGCTGCATCTAGAGCAAATCCTACCTCATACTCCTTTGCTCACCTAGAGACAACCCAAAAATCAGAAGGTAAAATTTTGGCCTCAGTGAATTCAAAGACTTCAATAGGGCAGGACTTCATGCAAAAAATCCTTACTGAAGATAGACTGCTGAGGAGGGACAAGGAAGTGTGTATCGGTGTAAGAAATGAGTCTTGACCACTATTTATTTGACAGAGACAATTTAGCTACACGGTTTTATTTTCTATGGTTCGTTTTTCATAAAAGTTTGTATCTTTACCAGAAGAAGATGGGTATCAACACTCAGCAGTACAGACTTTTATAAAGCATTCACAGGAGAGGAATACATACACACTTCATCTCTATTAAAAATGTACTTCCTTTGTATTCTCCTTTGATTAAAAAAGAAAATCAAATGTGCCTTCTCACTGTAGCATCACATGAAATGACATGAAGCAAAACTAAGCAAAATCAGTAAAGTCTCAAACCTTTTGTAACCCACACTATGGTCATCTGTATGTGTGTACGTGCCTGTGGGTGTATTTTTATGTACTCCTAAGGCATCTCACAGCATCAGGGCCATTAGGGATGTGAAGGATTCCTGGGTGAGGAGTTTTGGACACATGTTTATTGATAGGGAGTTATTTCTCACCTTGGCATCTGAGCACTGCATGCAGTAAAGAGCCCTCCTTCCATGGGGGAAGCCCAAGCAGAAAGCAGGGCTGGATCCGAGTGTTCATGACAATCACGTAGGCGAGGGGCTGTGTGACTGGAGAGGATGAGCAACTGAGTCTGTAATAAGAAACTTTATTTTCTTCAGTTCTTTCAACTAGATCAAACCTTTAAAAGGAGACAAGAGCAAAGGCCAAACCTCATGGCACGTTGCAGGCATGTTGCAGGTTTGAAGAATGAGCTTCTCCCAGAATATCTGGATGAGAGATGGGTGATTTCCCCCAGAAAGGGGCAATCTCTCAGACACGGGGATGGCAGGAGACTAGGAGCAGAGATCCCCTGACCTGCTTGAAAGACGATGCCCCATTCATGTGCTGACATCCCCATCTCTCCTACAGGAGCTGAGCTGCTCGGGTCCACACTTGCTGCCTACCCTTTAATGCTGATCCACTTTTCCATGTATGATCTTAGAGCCTGCTGCAAACACTGAAATTAAACCTATGGAGCCACATTTCCCCTGCTTCACATGCCGCTGCACAAGGAGAAATCCCAGCCAGTTCACAAGAGACATTAGAAATGGCAAATGCCTATGAGCAACTTGCAGTCAGAGGCAACCCTTCCCCTCCTCTCGAGTCCCTGTCTCTAACCAGGCTGCGCAATTTTTACTGCCTCCTGGTTTTGCTAGCACAAAATGTACTGTCTATCTTCCCTGTGGAGATGAACATAGGCCCACCCAGCCCATCATTAGCTTTTTGGAAGTATTAGGTATGTCGGGAGGGGCTGTTTTCCCTTACACAGTAGTGGCTTTTCCTCCTTCATTTCTTGAGGTTAAAAGCATAAAGGTATTTTTGTTTAATGAAGAAGCAGTGAAAGGATGCTGACGAGAGCAGAGAGGGCTGCTTGGGAACTCAAAACACCACCAGACCCAAGTGGTTGGCCATTGCAGTATGTCCTCTCGGCAGGATGGAGATACCTCTCTGGAAAATGAAAATGCTCCTTCTGTGCTGCAGGAGGCACATCTACCCTCGATATCACCTCTGGGAAGGGCTTCTCTGGCCAAGGAGGGAGGGCAGAGATGCATCTCCTGCCCCAGTACACCCGCCACAGCAGCTCCCATGGTGGCCCTGCCTGGGACATGCTGGCTGCTGTTTCCTGCAGCCTGTGCGCAGCGAGGACCATGGTTAGCATGGCTCTGTTAGCAAAATAAATGTAAGCCTGTGAACTTCCCAGTCAATTCGCAGTGATTTCCAGAGAGCAGACCAAGGGGTGAGCAAGAGGAAACAGGCACATCCATCTTTGCTCTGCATCTTTGCTCGGTTTCCTCCCCTCCTTTGTCCACGTAGTAAATTATGGAGGTTAAAGCTATAAAATGCGTATCACCCTGCCTAATCCTGGCCCTTGACAAAGCAGCACTGCTCCCTCCTAGAATGATTGCCCACAAGGGAAACATGCTCATGTCCATTACGGGCTCAGGCAATTAATTTGCAGCCATGCTAATGAATCTGAGAGCTCTTTGCCCGATTTCTCCCTCACTGCCAGACGCTCGGCTGTCTGGGCAGAGTCCCCCGCAAGTGATTTCTCTGCATATCTCCTCAGGCCAATAGGAAACTCCATGACTCACTTTCCTCCCTTGCAACAGCAATAAGCGATGGCTGGGAATCAGAAACTTCCTGTGAAAACAAAGGGACAAAGCCTTGCCTTGACAAGTCCCATCAGGACTTAAACTTCTAAATCACAACCAAATCTTTGCAGATCCGCTGGCTGAGGCTGCCGTGCCTCTCTGCTGAGTCCCCTCGCTGCTGTCTGCTCTGCAGCAAGCACAGCAGCAGCCCTGTGGCAGTGCTGGGGGGTGCGGGAAGCCCTGTCCCTCCCCATGCACCGATGCTGCATCCGTACCCATAAATTGAAGAGTGCCAGGGGACGTTGCTGGGCCAGGAACAGGCGGGCTTGCAGTGCTAATTCATTAGCAAATTCCTTGGCATGCATTGGCCAGGACCAACTAATACACGGCCAGCAGGTCCTGGGACATGTCCAGGAGTTTGCATGGGCTAGACCTCATTCCCTCTGGAGAGTTTTCTGGGTGCCTCGGAGGTCTGGCCTTGGCAGAGGGACAACCGCATCCCCATGGGCATGTGGGAGATGGGAGTCTGCTTAGCACTATCACAGCTGAGGAACATCAGTGCAGGAGAAGTGGTGGCACAGAAGGTCCTTAGAGATCTTCACATCTGAAAACAGCACACAAATGGCAAGTTAAACTGCAGCTGGGGTGGATATTGAGAATCATGATTTGAGGCTGAAGCACCAAAAATGAGAATGAGACTCCTAAGTTCTCTGGGAGTCTAGTCCATGCTCTCACTGTGCTGGTTTTGGCTGGGATAGAGTTAATTTTCTTCACAGTACCTAGTATGGGGCTATGGTTTGGATTTGTGCTGGAAACAGTGTTGATAACCCAGGGATGTTTCCGTTACTGCTGAGCAGTGCTGACACAGAGTCAAGGCCTTTGCTGCTTCTCACCCCACCCCACCAGCGAGTAGGCTGGGGGGCACAAGGAGCTGGGAGGGGACACAGCCAGGACAGCTGACCCCAACTGACCAAAGGGCGATTCCACACCATATGATGCCATGCTCAGCATAGAAAGCTGGGGAAGAAGAAAGAAGGGGGGATGTTTGGAGTGATGGCGTTTGTCTTCCCAAGTCACCATTTATGCGTGATGGAGCCCTGCTGTCCTGGAGATGGCTGAACACCTGCCTGCCCGTGGGAAGGAGTGAATGAATTCCTTGTTTTGCTTTGCTTGCGTGCGTGGCTTTTGCTTTCCCTATTAAACTGTCTTTATTTCAGCCCACGAGTTTTCTCACTTTTACCCTTCTGATTCTCTCCCCCATCCCACTGTGGGGGAGTGAGCGAGCGGCTGGGTGGGGCTTAGTTGCCGGCTGGGGTTAAACCATGACACCCACCTACTGCAGGAGAGAGCAGACAGGAATGGAAGGAGATCTTTCTTCTATGTGATGGCATAAAGTGCTTAAATTGTCAAGTTTTTGGCAACACTTCCCAACACAGCAAGCAAAAGGTCATTCTTTCCTTATAGCACAGAAAAATCTTAAGGCTCAAGAGCTCAAAGAAAGATTTGGTCGAAGGATCTGAGCTGAGTTAAGGACTGAAAATCTGGCTCCAGCTCCCCTAGGCTTCCAGGAAAATTACTTTGCATTGCTACACACGCTGTTTTATTTTGACTCATTCTCATCTCTGTGAGAATATTCTCCTCCCACCCCAACTTATTAAAGCAAAATAATTTCAAAGTAATTCAAGGAATCAAAAATTAATCCCATGCTGAGTGGTATTATGATTGCTGGAGCAAGCAGTAATTCCTGTCCAGCATCCCTGTCTACATACAGATCAAAGCCAGCATTACGGTCAAACACATCCTTGGCTGAGAAAGGCAGCCTCACTGCTGCTGTTCCCAGCTGAGCAAAAAGGTTGAGCTTGCCCCGTTGGATCATCTTTGGATTTTACATGCCCTGGAGCAGGGCTGCAGATAATCTTCAGCAGCTGTAGGTTACTGTGGGGTTGAACAAGAACCGTGAGGGTGAAGGGGGACAGACAGGTGAGCAGAAACTCCAGCTGGGGTGAGCAAGACTTCAGCATATGGCTTCTCACAGGAGCACTGCAAATGCTGTTTTTCAAGCTCCCTCTATTTCCCAGAGCTGCAAAGCAGCGAATGTGAAGCCCAGGGTTGTGCTCCGAAAGCAGCTGATCATCAGAGACTGCAGGGAGCCAAGTTTCCAGGCAGGCCAACATGTGAAGAGCATTATCAAAGGGGGAGGTTTTTCATCAGGGCATCTTTGTTCTACATGTTGCAAATTGCAGATCGCGGGAGGCTGTTGGGCACGTCTCTGAGGGCAGCAGCGAGTCTGGCTCAGTCCAGTTCGGTAGGACTGATCTAATCAGCCTGGTCCCTGGTAGACTCCAGTAGCTCCTTGAGAAACAGGCTCCCAAATGTCAGAAGAAGCCTGCGGTGGTAAGTGGCCCTGGGCTTAATGATCAGGAGTTTGTTCTTCTGGGCTGCTGGTTTCCTGCCCTGATTTCAGCAGCCTATGAGTGGGCAGATGAAGGTGTTCTGCTGCTGGTCCCAGAAAAACATGTATGAAAGTTGATGACTTTTGCTCCTTGTAAGCCTGCAAGCATGAAGTAGAGTTATCAAGTCACGCACCAGCTTTTTCACTTCCCTGATATCCCTTGCATGAGCAACACTGCTTTGCTTTTGGGACCAACAGCAGGGACAGGGCTTACACTTCACTGAAGGATGTGGCTGTGGGACTGACCCATCTGACTAAAGAGGGTTGATCTCCAGGACACCTCCTTGCTGCCAATGTGACCCTGCAGAAGATTCAGCTGAACTGTTGTAAAAAAATAACTGGATTTCTGCATCACCCCTGGTATGTTAGCTGGGCAATCAAGGCCATGTGCTCTCAAAGATGCAGTCAAGCCAAAATTTGATAACCCATTGCAGAAGAACATTTGGGTTGGCAGACCCAACAGCAGTTGTGACAGAGCTTCGTAGTCGTCTTCCATATATGACCAAGCAAAGTCCCATTCCAAGCCACCCTGACAACAGACCCACCTGGGCTGGTAGTGGGGGAAAAATGCATTCATAATAAATTTGGGGCTGCAGCCAAGAGGCCTAGATCAGTTCCACGCAGAGGACCAGTGCACTCCCATAGGAGACCCTGGCCAGGACGCCCAGGGAAATAATATTCCCAGCATGAGGGGGCTGACACAGAGCACTGGGTAACAGAAACATATGGAGGGAACAGGTAAAGGTGCAGGGACAGGACCACCTTTGTGGGAGGCACTACTGGAGATGGGGCTGGTGGAAATGCACCTGGTTTCCCTCCATGACTCCATAAGCCGGGAGCACTGAGGGCATCAGTCAGGGCACCTTCTAGGAGTGGGGAAACGTACCCACCTGGTGGATACCTCACCAAGCTGGTGAGAAATAGCAAATTTTACTGCTTGCAGGCCATACCCTCCCAGAGCCAAGGGCTGGTGCCTCTGGTGCCTGTGGAGTTGTGGTGGGCTGATGGTGTCCCAGCAGCCCTGCTGAGCGGGGCCCGTGGCCAGGCTGTCCTGGGAGGTGACTTTTGTCCAAGTGCCCATTCTTCATTACACACTGGTTTTTTAAGCCTTCGGGTGTAGTTAGAGCTGATCTTTCGGTCACTTTTTCAACTCCCTTAAATGGTCACAGGCAAGGAGTTTCCCAGTCGAGTTACACGTCATGGGGGGGAAAAGTTTCTTTTTTAAATTCATTTTAAATCTGCTTAAACTTAAGCTTAAGATTCGTTTGGTGCTGCCAGGTCCTACAGTGGAGGAGGCAGTGAGCGCCTGCCCCAGGCTGCTGTAGAAGAGGCCAGACCTCGCCTCTGTACAGCCAGCCGAGAGCTGTCCTCTCCCACCAGGCTCCGGGTACCACCCAGAATATGTCATGGGTGAACCAGGGGGTCACTTTCTGCCTCGGTTTCCAACTGTTTACAGGATATTATTTTTTTGTGTCCAAGGAGACGTAAGAGCATCTCAGTGCAAGACGGCTTGAGACGTTAAATCTGCTTGTGAATATAATCCAAGTGACCTGGGCTGGAAATGCCTGATTTTTTTTTTTTTTTTACAGCCCATAGACAATGAGCAAAACAACATTTCTGGGGTGTTCAGGACTCTTTTTATGTTTGTATCAAAACGGTGCAAGCAGCAGTGTTTTAATGTGGGACTCTCACACCAGGTCTGTTCACCCCAGCCCAATCTGCCCCTTCTTGCAAGCTTTTACTGCCTGCAACGGGAAAGCAGGTCTTCACTCTAAAATAATAGGAAAACACAGAAAAAAGCCTTGCTTTTGTCCCTGACTCTGTATGATTAGGTCTTCTGTAACCTTCAAGCAGTCCTGGGAACAGTCCCATCAGCTTCTGCTCCAACAGCCACGGCAGTGTTTTTTATGTCTCCTTTGTGGCAGCTGAGGGGAAAAAACATTGATTGGATTCCACCGGTGTGAGAAGATTAATTGTCCGCCTGGATTTCCAACCAGCCTCTTCCACCCTGGGTAAAGCCTTGGCATTAATATTTAAAATTCTTCTGACCTCTCTCTGTTTTAATTAGCAAGTGGAAAACTCCCTGGCCTGTGCCAGGAAAAAAAAAAAGTCCTTAAGATCAAAGTGGGCTCTAATTCACGTTTCTGCTTGCCACGTTCAAAGGAGCCTGTTGGTAAAATGAGTGTCGTATTTGATGGAGATGGAAGGACATAATCCATCAGCTGCAAAAGGTGGGTGCTGTGTCCTGAGTGAAGCGATCCCATTTCAACGTGGCCAAAGGCAAGGGGGAACGCTGGGTGATTTTGCCGGTACATCCACAACAGCTATTTTAGGCTCCTTATGGGGGAAAAAATATCCTGGCCTCAAATATTACTGTAAATGTATCTACAGGATAAATAAAACATTCAGGATCTACTAAATTCTAAGAAAACCCATGAAGCTGTGTAGCTCAAGGGGAAGTGTCAAATTCTTCCGTTGTATCCTCAAAGGAGTGGGAGAAAACGTATTTGTTTTGTAAAAGGAGGTGACTTGTGAAAATGAAATACCCCCCCCGACTCCCCCCAGTTGAGTCACCTGCAAGTACCCTCCAGAGCTGGATTCATCTGGGTGCAGAAGAAGGGCTGAAGCGAGGGAAATGCCAGTCTCCTTGGCAAACGGCTCACTGCTTAGAAACACGAATCTGGAAATGGAAACCTCCAGATCAGTATTTAGGCACAAAGCTACGGCCACCAAAATGACTTCGCTGGCCCCAATTGCATTTTGCTACATACCACCCTCTCCCTCGTCCTATGTTTCTTCTGCATCACGGCAAGGATTCACAACCCTGATGCTGATGTAGAGAGCCTGGGCCCTGCCTCTGCTCCATGTTAAAAGTAGTTGTGGAAAAAAAAATCCTAAACAAAGTAAAAACTCAATTTAAGCATCACTGATTTTCTTGCTCTCTGTCTTTTTGTGCCTTGTCAGTGCACACCCACCCCAGGACCACTTGTCTAAAAATATTTTCCGCTGGCAGAGTTGAAATTGAGGCATTTTCACACAAGCTGTCCTCAATTTTTAATTTGCCAAGCATAGGGCTGAGCTCAGACGACAGCAGACCTCTCTGTCTGGGATGTCACCAAGCATCTGGAACGAACCCCTTCCCACGTCCTCAAACAAATGCAAAAGCACAGTGGCCTGGGCAAAGCAGAGGGAAACTCTCAAAGGAGAAAGGGAACAACCCAACAAGTTCTATGAAAATTATTTTTGAGCCTTACTGACAGTTCTCAGAAATGTCCCATCCAAGACAGCTGCGGTAAAAGGGTCCCAGGTCTGCTATGAGAGGTGTGGGAAGCTACTAGGAGAAGAGGTTGTCCACATTATGGAAGACATCTTGGTTCTCATTGTGGCTGAGAAACAAAGAGGAACATGGAGCTTCTTGACCACACAACAGAAACCTGTATTTTCTCAGAGCAGCCTCGCCTGGAGAAATGTCACCTGCAGAAGGCAGAGCTTCTGAGATTGGCCTGGAGACCCAGGTGTGAGACAATACAAGGAAACTCAAGCTTTTACTTTCAGCAGTGAAATCACTCCATCTACACTGAAGCAGTTCTGACGTTTTACTCATCTTCCTCATGAACTGAGACAGCGTTATCTATAAAAACTAAAAATGTGTCACTGTAGGCACTCTTAGCTTTTATTATTAGCTCTCTAAAAGATTAACATTTCTATATGCCTTCATGCGCTCCCTGGTGGAAGTATCTACCACACATGAACCCAGCAAATCTGCACTAATCTCAGCCTTGTGCTAGATTTAAAATGATTCTGTAAAAAAAAAATCCTCTCCTTTAGTGGATCTCAGTGTCCCCTGTCAAAACCTTCATCATCACCATCCAACAAGCGATGAAGGTCTGCAACGGGAGCAATCTCATATGGCCCGAAAATCAGCTGAAAGGCGGCAGGCGAAGGATACTAATGAGTATCCATCACAAAAGACAGAAGAACAACCGCAACCTTCACTCTGGGATTTCGCACATGTATCTTAGTCGCAGCCAGAACGTCTTGGATTGCGAGGGGAAAGCTCTAGATCTGGACTGCTGAATTCTGCTGCTCCTAAAGCAGCTCTGCCGACCAAAGCCCAAGGCTGGCAGCAAAAGCTGGGGTGCACAGGGACATCCCTGCCTGGCTGCTCCCTCCGGCAGGAGCAGCGCTCCCCTGGATGCCCAATGAAGGAGCAGTTCTGGAGAAGCAAAAGGAGGCATCCAAGGGCTGTAAATGGAGCTTGTAAGACAGACGGGAGGACAGGGGACAGCTGACACTGGGCTGGGTAGAGGTGGGAGAGGGATGAAGACCTAAGAGGAACTGAGGAAAAAGTTTGCGATCGGACGCAAGGAGCATGGGGGTCTGGGTGCAAGATGGGGAGTACAGCCACAGAGAGCGAGATGCAGAGCAAGGGCAGTGCGGTAAGAGCGGTAGGGATGGCGATGAACTCTCCAGAAGAGCCATGCTTGCAAACAACTTCAGGAAAAGCTGAAAAAATTGCCTACCACAGGCGTATTTGCTCCTGACTCCTGGGAGCCACGGATGAGGAAGCAGCTCTCGGTACACCTTCCCGAAATGCCTGCAGGGAGCCGAGCACCGTCTTCCTGCGCAGCCTCCCTAAGGACACCCAAATCTCTGTCAAGGAGCTGTGATATTTCAGGTCGACCCACCACTTCCCACCATCTCCTGAGCAAGTCTCCCCCCGTATTCCTCTTTGCAAAATCAACTGCTTTTGCAAGAAGTTGGACGTGATCAAACAGATACCCGTCATATGATCAAAAAAATAAACAGCCGTGCCACACGAGGTGGTAGGAAACGCTGCCATTTCAGTCATGAGAGCCAACCGTCTGGCCACGTGGCGGGCAGAGCTGGAGGCGTGCAGCTTTTCACTGCCTTCATAACTGGCTATGTGGCTTTCTCTGTTTAAAAAAGAAATATGAAATAACGTCAACACATATTGCGTAATTACCTGTGCAAGCGCAGAGCTGAAGTTGCCAGCTGAACTGCTTTGGCACTACCTCTTCACTTACACTGCGTTAGGACTTTATTTTGTAACAAATGCATAAAATTTAAATGTTCAGTCACATTCCTGGCATTCCTTCACCACCGAGTATTACTTCACTGATGACTCCCAATGGCTTATTAACAACAACGTAAACAAAAAGTCACTTTTTCAAGCAGCAACTTTATTATTGGGAAAAACATTAGGACTTTACTTTTTTTCTCTTACATATACTTGATTTGAATAAAAATAATTTAAAATTTTTTAATTTCTTTTTATATTACATGAAAATAACTCAAAACAAGGACTGTGAATTTTGGAAGCAAGAAGACATAGACAAAACTGTTGTTTAGCTGCTGAGATGTAGTACTTGGATTTTTTTAAACTCAAATAGAGAAACAATCACAATTGTCATTCCAGTGAAGAAAATTAATCCATCTATAAAATATCTTGAAGTTTGAGAATGGTATATAGTTACACTAGAATGTATTCATAATATAGTGTGTGAGTTCTAGCATATTACCTAAAATATATAACTTCTCAGACTTTACAAGGTCAAATATTTTAGACCATATTCCAGTGGAAAAAGACTACAAACCTATTACGATCCTTTTAAAGTTCTTGTTGAATTAACTTTTACTTCCTTTTGAGGAATTTTAATATAATATTTCAAGCAATGAAATATTGCATACAAACTAGCTTGCAGAACTTGGTTCACACTAACTTGGACAACTGCTGTTTTAAAGGCTGAAGCACCTCCAGTAAGAGTGATAAAGCATCACTGTCACAGTAGCTGATGAAGAAGCAGATTTTGTGCAAAGATTGGTACAATTTTCATGACATTTCTATAAATCTGATAAAAACTATTGTATATCCAGTAACGAGAAATTAAATTTATGGGAATTAAAATATGCTTAAGGCTAGGGTAGGATTACAGTGTTACAAGACAAAGATTCTATTAATTAATCCAATTCATAACATCTGACAAAGACTTCCAATAAAACACTGATTTCTTCTTCTTTTATCTTTTTAAAATACATGCAACCTACTGCAATTTCCATTCCCTGCCTTACCTCGTCTCTTTTCAGTTGAATGTGAATATAGTTCATCTTTTCATTAAGTTCTAGGGTAACAAACACCATTCAGCATCACCTGAATGGATTCTAACTTAAAAAAGCCCCCAAAAGCAAAAAAAGCAACTAGCATGTCAAGGTGTCAGTTTAGAACACAAACCATTATCTGCAGAAATACGCAGGGTAAAAATGAGATGGAATTTGCATAGGTAGTTATTTGCATTGAGTACCATATTAAATTTAATGTAACTGTCCCAGTCGTGGCTGTCTGATGGACCGACGGAAAACCACTCTTCACCGAGTACAAGGAAAAAATACTATTAATACGATCGTCAAAACTGTTCTCTTGTAACAGTCTAACCTCAGGGGTCAGTTCTCTTTTACAGAAGTGCTGGCTGGCGTTGCAGCTTGACAAACAACCCGATGCCATCTAAAGCGACAATGTCAAGCCCTTTAAAAATAAACATTTAATTTCAGTATATTTTGGGGGATTTTGTTTTGTTTTGTTTTGTTCTTGGCTTTTTTATTTTTGTAACTGTCTGCTGTTTCCAGCACCATCTCAGAGGCTGGAACGTTTCATTCCTTCCTCTGCCGGTTTTGTCATTTTCCACTTGGCAGATACTGACCACCACACCCCGCTGCTCCTCATGGCGCAGCAGTCACCGGTACCGCCGCCTTATTTTCCTTGTCTCTTAGCCGTATCGTCAGTGGGATTTACAGCCCTGGAATGTGATTTCTGAATTAATCTGCCTTTTCTTTTCCTAAGGAATGCCTTTCTTTGCAACCATAGCTGTGTAAAAACACTGTAATTTTAAATAATGAGTGGGTGGTGGCTCTTTTGAGATATATCAGTGACGCAATTTAGAAAGCCAAGGAGGCATTTTCACCCGACTGCAATAGTTTTAAGATCAGGTAAAATTTTGGACCTAAACTACGCCACTTGTCTTCCTTTGTAAATTAAGAATTACTTTTAGTTTTACCAAGAAATATTCTACTGGTATGAACTACAGAATTTTTGAAATTATTATGCATATTTATATTTTACTTCTCTAAATATATTACTCATTTGTTTAATTCATTCAGGATTCTACCATACTGTCAACCAACTACAGTAATCCAGAAATTTCTTCTGTGTATGGAAGGGGCTTAATCACTAAGCCACACCTTCCTGCAAAGCTTCAGTATTTTTGGTTGGTAAAAAGCATTTCTCATTCAAATAATACTGAAGTGGAGCCCAAGCCCTCCTCCATGCATACGACTGTTAAGTTAATTAACTTTTCAGGACAAAACGCTGATCACATTCAATGACAAGATATACTATCGTTTTCAAGACAGCTCCAGCGGTAGCTCTGGTGGCACAACCGTGTATCTTGGGTCAAGCTTAGGTGTGAAATCCTTGAAGTTCTTAGATGCTTCAGTACCAAATACATCTAAAACTTTCCTGTTCATGAGAGCAAACCTGAAAAAGAAGAGACATGAGAGAGTGAACAGATTATTAATTTACTTTTGAAAAAATAAAATTATTAACAATTATTTATTTAAAAATTAATTTAATTTATTTATTAAATCATTAAAATTATTTCACTTCATGAAAGACTATCCAAATCTTTGAAATACAGGCTTCAGCTTGCACTGTTTAGAGACTACAAGTTTTTCTTCCTGGGCAATAAAGATTAAAAAAAAAAAATCTGACAATTCTGATTAATAGTGCTTAGTGTAGATACGCTTTATATAACACAGCTTGTGGAAAAGGGGAAAGGCAAGAGTCCCCCTTCTATGTTTAACTTCACAAAAAAAGTCAAAACAAAATACACTACTCTTCTTTCTTCCCCCAGCCTTGCAAACTCCAGCCATTCCTGCCCAAGTGTGGATAACAACTTTAAGGGTGTTACAATCTATTTCCATCTTTTTAGTCTTCAAAATTGTTGAGTGAAAGACCTATGAAATACCAAAAGCACCTGCCTCTATGGAGGGAGTATCGAAATTACTATTACAGATATTTACTTCAGCTAAAACAAATGAGCAGAATAGAATTTCTCTTCCTCCTCTCTTTCAACTAAAGCAATCTTAGGATTAGCACAAGAAGGAAAAATGCAGCCAAAATTGGACATCTGCACTGACATCATCCCCTGGATCATGTTTGTACAGCCTCGGAGGTTGCCTGCAGACTGCCTCCAGGCATCCCAAGGAAAGCTTCCCACTACGTCTAGCAATGTATTCAGTCACCTCCTGTCCAGCTAAGAGTGTACTGTGCCATGGGGAGCGTAGGTTCAACATGCTCCAGGGACTGGCCTCTGATTTCACTTCTATTTTTATAGTCTGGAGAGCTCAGTGTCACGACAAACATTACCTTTTATAATCCCATTCATAAACTGATCTACATCACGATCTGGATGCCTTGTTTCTGCCACATAGTACATCAGTATAATAGTGTACACTTCACTAAATTGTATTTTTATAAATCAGTTACAGCAAAATCTATTTTAAAAGGTAAGCATTTTAGATCCCCATAGCAAATAAGAGAAAAAATATCCAATAAGACATTACAGTGTAAATTTTTGGTTATAATCAGTGAAAATTTTTCATTAGTTTTCCAAGAAAAAAAATTCCTTTCCCAACTGAAATAGATGTCCTATAAAAAACTACTGAATCTTCAAAGTATTCTTAGGAAATACTCTGACATTTCTAGTAATGCTTCTAAACATGTAGTAATACATGTAGTAATCAACATGTTGTCGATCACTGTACATACTAAGTCATTTCTTCAACCTGTATTGTTGTTTACCAGATTCTTCATATTCCACTGAAATCTGAAAGCATTCCACCCTCCAAGTGAACTAAAGATAAAAAAGCCTTCAAGTAAAACACTCATCTGCTAAATAGTCTTAACTAGATTTAAGTCTTTGCTCCTGTCATTAGACTAAACTTAGCAGTGTCACTTCAGCAGCAAAGAACTTCAAGTGGACTGGAAACCATTTGAAAAGCAAAGTAAATACACAGGAAATTAGCCCATACGTATTCCTACAGCTCTGCTGTTGACAGCAAATGACATCGAAAGTTGAATGTGATCAATGGCGTGTTTAGACAAGCCATAACGTAATCCCAATTACATACCTGCCCTTTGTTAGTCGTAAAAGAAATTTCCAGTATGAAGGTCTCAGGTTCTGAACTTCCATGACAGCCTGCAAGGAGAGTATTCCGTCAAAGCCAGCTGACAGCATCAGGCAAAAGCTTCATCTGCTACATTACGTTGCCAAAACCAGTGAAAGGATAGTTATGGAAATATATATATATATTTATTATTTTTTTTAAATCATCTCATGATTCATGGACCAAAAGCAGCTGTGATCACCTGCCAAGGTCCAGCACTGCCAGTAGACAAAGCACTCACAGCTGAATTCGATGCTACACATGACCACCACCAGCACAGACTGATATTCCCAGAAGACTGTCTTTCAAAAGTGGTGGCAGTTAACTTAGATCTCATTGCAGACAAAGCAACAATAATCCTTGTTACTCCTACCTGCATGATTTTGCACTTGTGGATGCCAAATTTACCTGCTATTTTAACCTCCACTCACTCTGCATTTTGTGGTCTACCATTTCTTGTAGTCAGTCATCTTCATATTTCATGTTAAATAATGTTATATAACCAAAATCCTTGTCTTCTCTCTATTCCATTACTTTTCCAGGTAATTTATGAATATAGTGAGTAACAAACATCTCAGCATAGATCCCTTTGCTAATTTCCCCCTTCTTCCTCCCTCCTAAACCTAGTAATTTATTTCCAGTCTTGGGCTCCTTTTCCAACTAGTTATTAAGTAATAAAAAAACCCTTTCCTCTTTTCTCATATTAACTTTATTTCTGTTAGCCTCATACGATGGTCCTTGCCAATAGCATTTTGGAGATTTCAATGCTGCAGATCTTCAGGCACATCCCAAGCACTAAAATATCAGTTCAGTTTGATACTAGAATGAGAGATATTCCCAAATATATGGGAGCAATGAGGAGGAGGAGTGGAACTGTCCTGTTAAGCATGAGACAGCAGAAGGGGTCATTTAGAGTTTGACCCTGCTTTAGGGTCATTTCATATTCTTTTTATTGAAGGGTACAAAAAACACATATCGTTATGGGGGTCCAGAAAACATTCAGTGGGATATTTCAGCAGAAGGTCTAGAAATGGAGACATGTAGTGGAACAGTAATTTGGGTACCACTGAAAAGGATTTTTTCTAGCTGATGCAGACGATAAAAGGAGTGAGGGTGAAGGCATGTAATTGGCTTGGAAAGTGCAGAAAATGGTAACTACAGCTTGTTTCAAACATAAAACTTCATATTTTCTTACTAATTTTTGCAGATTCTTTCAAATAGGCAACTTTAATTCAAGTTAGTTGAAAGTGAAAACTTCTAGTTGATTAAAAAACCATAAAATATTACAATATATTGTTTGTCTCCTTGAGAAACAGTCCGTTCATATGCTTATGAAAGCCCATACATTTTTGTTCATCTTCTCGGGCAATGCATTTTGAGATCCTTTCCAAAGAATTCAATGCTTTGTATAATGTAATCAGCTATAAGCATATGAGAAATTTGACTCCTAGAAATGATTTTCCCACTGTGACACTCAAAAGCAGGATGCAGGAGCCCCAGTTCACAGCATCTTGCTGGAATCACAACATCACGCTATCTTTTCTATATCACTGTATCCCTGTATTCCTCATTTCATTCAACATTTGACTTAAACTAGAAGAACTTCATATTCTGTTAGAAGACAACATACTTACTGCCTGAAAGCATATCGATGTAGAAATGGCATAGATGATGCTGTCTGCATGAGGAAAATAGGGAACCTTTCCTGCTTCAATGCCTTTGAAGTACATAGTCTATAAAAATAAAAAATAAATGCTGAATGAAACAAAATAAACAAAGTAAAAGTAGCTTTTTACTTTTTATTTATTTTACCTTTTCAAAGTAACATGTCAACATTACTAACCTATCCTCATATATTTTTGTATATGTCCACAAATGTGACATTGATTGAGATAGCTTATAGAAGCTATCCAAGACCAATAGAACAAGAAGCTATTAATGTATAGAACAGGACCTAGCAACAGCTTAGGTGTTAAAAGGTAGTATGGATCTTAAAGATAAAAAAAGGGAAAGTTTGCTATGTTAAATTCTTCATTTTAAAAAAGCAAAAGAATAATGCAATAACTATTCCAACAAAGTGAATATTCACTGTTCTTAAACAGCTTGAAATCACATACTTTTCTTTCTGAGAAAACATGTAAAGTTTATTTTCCTGAGCACAGCTTGACCTTCCAAAGCAGCACACGCCTCTTTGGTCAGTTACCCTTGGCTTGTGTAAGATGATAAAAGTAGGAAAAAAAAAAAAAAAAAAAAAAAAAGAAGAAAGAACACACAGCACTTTTCTTATTTCACTGCAGCCACAATGTCTCAAAGTCCAGAGAAAACCATCAGCAATACAAAATAATATTGGTTTTTTACAACTGGTGTTCTGAAAGTCAATATAGATAACTCAGATTTGCTTTTATATAACCAATATGTGAACTACCTTCAGAGCTTGATCTACGATTACAAGCAGCAAGAATAAACAGAGTATACCTTCCCTTTTTATGTTTAATTTTATGCTTAAAAAAAAAAAAAGTTCCTTCTTTTTATGTTCTTTGAAATGAATTCTGTTCTGGTAATGGAGGTGGATAAATATCACTAGGGAACGAGGCCCTCAAGGTCTGCAGGAGAAAGCTTTGTGATTCGGGGATGATGCATAAGAGAACACTCTCGACTTATTCCAGTGGTGCTGTTGGGGAAATAACCATGACTAAGTCCCGATTTTATGGACAAATCACAGTGAGAAATCAAAAGCTGGTTAGCAAAGTATAATCAACATACTCAAACTCTACAACTTTTTTTTTTTTTTCTGGGCTTCTAATTTTAACAAGTTCACAGAAATCATTCAAGCCTGAAAAATAGTAATTAGAACGAAGTTCATTGCAAAGCTCGGAATTCAATCAGTTGAAGTATACTGACAAACAACTCCAGCTATAGACTAAAACCTAAGCTATTTTGAGTTATCTTAGATTGCTGAATGCCAAAATTAGGGAACAAAGGCAGGAAGTTAAGCTGTAGCTTTTGGCAATAAATCTGCAATTAAGGACTAGGTCCGATTTATGTTTCTGGCAGAATAGACATTCTTGGAACTTTCAGATTTAAAAAAATCTGCAAAAGCTACAAAGCAAAGGGCTATCAGGAGATTAAAAAAATTCATGGAGAATTTACATGGAGACCAGTGGATAAAGGACTTTTAAAATGAGTCACAGAAAAGAAAATAAGAAAGAAATGAGACCACAGAACGGCACTGCCTCTTGGCAAACACATACTGAAACACACCACCACCACACAACTTTGTATTATACTGGAATTGTCTGACAAAGCCTGTGAAGTTCATTTTCTTTTTCTGCCTTGAAAAAATAGATGAAATGAAGAACTCTGTTATGAGGGTAATATCTTACCTCTACTAATTTGGATGCCAGATACATAGAGATAGTAGTACTTTTGTAAAACATCATAGAAAATCCTGCTAGACACCCTGTAACAATTAGAAAACAAAACCATTGTTAAGATTGTGATTTATTGTTGCTGTCACAGTAAGTCAGCTCAACAGACACTGCATAAGATTGTGCTTTCTGTTGCTACAACAAACTTCAGTGATGTTCCTGTGCTGCCCATCAAAATCTGGTCTATGTCATTAACAAAAGAGAGTTTTGAAACCCTGAAATAAATCTGTAGTTCAGTGCTCAGGAGCACAGCACAAGATTTCCTCTCTCATCCCACAAGGAAGAGAGACCTCTGACGTTCCAGTACATGACAGATGCACAAAGAGCAGAGAAGGGCCTGCACCACCACCCAAATGTCATGGCAAAAGGGTCCTTCTTTGGATCCAGTGGAGCCCATCCTTTCAATTGTGTATTCTGTCACATATGGAAGAGTCAGTAGTCAAACCTCACATCTCTACAGTTGGAAAATAAAGGACAAGTTCACATTTGTGCATACAATAATATACTGTCCTTGAAGCTGACCGTAAAAAACACACCATGTGATTGAATTTGCCTTACAATTTTAATTGCAAGTCTCTATTGGAAGCTACTTGAAACACCACTGTCATTTTGACACAACCTTGATGTACACAGTCCTATTTTCATCACAGAAGTCTGAAAAGGGAATGGGAGGACAGACAAGATAAATATTTGCAGAGTCCCAACAGAGACAATATAAACTTCTTGTCATGGACTCACCAGCTACAAGTGCATGAAGCTCATCGTCTAGGTTTCGTACCCAACGCAGGAAGCAACTAGTACCCTGTAGGTGAACAGAGACCAGGGTTAGCTCTAGTTATTTCTCTTTCGTAACGCATAGACTGGAGATATTCCTCTATAAGCTAGTAATATAGCACACAGTATGAATTAAGAGTGTAGTGTGACTCATAACCCACAGTACCTGAAAAATTTCAGTGTTTTAATTAACAGTTTACTGCTACCATTTCTTTCAAAATCAGAGAGCAGATCATTCTAATTTGAATACCAATCTAATTCCAAAGCTGACCTTGAATTCCCACCATCTTCATTCGCTGTAGTTGTCTACTCTTTCCCACGATAAAGTCTGTTTTCAACTACACACCAAACACCTTGAGATTTTTCCATACATCCAATAAATTCTGGAACCAGGAAAACACATTAATCTAAAAAGTTAGAACTGCATATGATTAAAAGACACAGTGAAACACATAATATCCTGTTTGTTGACACAGACAACAATACACAGCTGTTCAGGCCAGAATAGATGCTAGTAATTGTGGCTTAGGCTGCATTAAAATATATTTCATTTGGATGGCTGCAGGTTACCAAGTGATCCAGATTGTTCCACATCTGCCACATCCTCTGCATTGTTTTTTTAACTGTTTTGGAAAGCCATACTTTGTCTCCAAATTTTATCCCTGGTAAACTTCTGTTTGCTTCTAAATGGTTTGAGATCTGTTTAGTAACGCCCAATCCAGTGCTGATGGCACCGAGAGAACGTTATATAATTCATGATGACAGCCTGCTGATGTCTACTTTGAGATATGTGTATCAGCTTCTTAATCCATCTAATGTGTGCTTTTCATGGAATCAAAGAATGATTTATGTTGGAAGGAACCTCTGATCATCTGGTCCAGCCTGAAGCAGGTCTAATTAGAGCAGATAGCTCAGGAATTTGTCCAGTTGAGTTCTGAGCATCTCCAAGGATGGAGACTACACAGCCTCACTGGGCAACCTGTTCCAATATTTGGCCACCCTCACATGAAAATGTATTTCCTTATATTTCTTCAGAATCTCCTGTATTTCAGCTTGTATCCATTGCCTTTCATCCTATCACTGCACACCTCCAAGAGCTGTAGGTAGCAATAAAATCTCCCCAAGCCTTTTTTCTCCATCTTAAAACCCAGTTCTCCCAGCTTCTCCTTGCACATCATATGACCCAGTCCTCAAATCACCTCGGTGGCCCTCAGGTGAACCCGCCCTTGAAAAAGACATTAAAATAAAAAGAAGAAATGAAGTAATACCTGTGTCCAAAAATGGACACAGTAACACAAATGTGATCTCACTAGCTATTTACAGTGCACATTTCTAATAAATAAATTCCTTGCAAAGCCATTGATACATTGCTATTATGACAGTCAACTTTCCTACTGAAACTTGTAAACTAATTTAAAAAAGGAAATCAGGCTACCATGGCCAACTTATTTTCTGCAAAACCACGTTTGCTGACATTAATTAACAGTAAGGAGAACACAGAATATTAATAGTACAGCTACTACAATCCTACAATGGCATTTTTGACTGCTTTTAGGGACAAGATGGACTTTTTTTCAAAACGGTCCATAATGCAATTCCTTTGGGTTCAAAATGCATCAAGCATTTTATTTTTTTTTTTGGCTGTGGTCCAATCTTTTGAGTGACTCGAATCTCTGCTGCCCTACATGCTTATTTCAAACTGGAAGAAAAATATAATGCAATCCAAATCTGTATAAGTTATGGAACACAAACAATAACAGAAAGTAGAATCGTAGAATAATAGAATCATTTAGGTTGGAAAAGACCCTTGAGATCATTGAGTCCAACTGTAAACCTAACACTGCCAAGTCCACCACTAAACCATGTCCCTAAGCACCTCATCCAAACATCCTTTAAATACCTCCAGGGATGGGGACTCAACCACTTCCCTGGGCAGCCTCTTCCAATGCTTGATAACCCTTTCACTGAAGAAAAATTTCCTAATATCCAGTCTAAACCTCCCCTGGTGCAACTTGAGGCCATTTCCTCTTGTCCTATCACTTGTTACCTGGGAGAAGAGACCGACCCCCACCTCTCTACAACCTCCTTTCAGGTAGTTGTAGAGAGCGATAAGGTCTCCCCTCAGCCTCTGCTTCTCCAGGCTAAACAACCCCAGCTCCCTCAGCTGCTCCTCATCAGGCTTCTGCTCCAGACCCTTCACCAGCTTCGTTGCCCTTCTCTGGACACGCTCCAGCACCTCAAGGTCTCTCTTGTAGTGGGGGGCCCAAAACTGAACACAGGATTCAAGGTGCGGCCTCACCAGTGCTGAGTACATACTTAATAAACTATAAATAAAGGTCAGAGTATGTCACCCCCATAAAATGAGTATCTATAGAACTAAATTACACTTTGCAATTGGAGCTTTTAAAAGACATTAAAATAATTTCAGCTTTTGCAATTTAAATACTTTTTTCTCTAAAGGCTCTTTTCTTAAATTTTAAGCAAAATTTAATTTTCAAGTAAATTCTGAACAGCCCATTTGCACTTTGCCATCAAAAATTTTAAACTCTGTAACCTTACAAATTCTTGCCTCTCAATCTGACTGCAAGTCAAGTGAAATGCTGTTTTGCTTCCAAATAACACTTGGTTTTTTAATTTTCAGTAAGTAGTATTTACCCGAATAATACTGAATTATCTTAACTTTGCAGAGCAAGTAAAGTGGCAGTTGAAAAATGACATGTGTGATTAAGAATATAAAAGTGCAAAAGCCACTTCAGCACTGCACTATGCAATATATTCTCCCTTAGGGTGTGTGCTTCGTCACATTCTCTTTTGGCATAAATAAACATAATTCAATGAATTCCAACAGTTCTGTATGAATGCGCATCAGTTTGCAATCTGTCATCTTATAATGGTGCAGAAGGGTAGATTTCCAAGCGGTAAGTGCAATGTCTCCTCAGCTGCACGTGATATATGTTCTGTAATCTCCTGCTATTTAGCATCAAGTAAGAATTCCAGATATTTGAGCCAAAAAAATCTGCAAATGGCTTCTCTCTGGCAACACTGCTGCTACTGCAGTCACTACTTGTGTCTGCACTAACATGTTTTTGTGTAACAGCAAGTCCCTTCGAAATCTGAATTCACTTCCTCTGAAGTACTCCCTATCTCCTGATCTTGATACCATGCTGAAAACCCCATCTGGTTTATTCAGAAATGACAGAAAACACGCACGGAATGGAAGACTAGTTTTCTATCTACAATTTGATTACTGCAATACTACAGAATTTGTTGGTGACATGCTGTAGCAAACAGTATCAGTAATCTCAAGCAGCTAGACTTTTTAGCTCTTTGAGATACTCTGAAAAGTGAAATAAAAACCATGGCATTCATCATTTCTTTATGTTATAAGCATACTTTGTATATACTGACGAAAGATCCCAGAAAAGCTCCAAGCTGGAAATTTTCCTTGTTGTAGAAGAGGGAAAGTAGCCGGGATGGTTCTGTAAACAGATGCCGGAAGGTGGATGGAATCCGAAGGCAACACTGGATCAGGTAACCGATGCTAAACATCCTAATGAAGCCCTAGAGAAAAAAAAGAACGATTTTGTGGTAAGAAACCACAATTTCAGAAAAAGGAAAAGCAAAAAAGTCTACAGAAGTACTTATTTTTGACATTGAGCAGTTTAAAACCCACTCTGCAAACACTATGTAAAATGCATCCCCATCTTCAAACTCAAGACCAGCCTTTTTTTCCTGATCCCCCCATAAAATAGCAAAGGCAATAAAATCACAGACAATTGACTCTCCTTTAATTTCTATGAGTATCTGAAAGGCCTCAAAGGACAAACTCTATTTCTCTTCTGCTCCAAAATTCTGTCCTTTGAAATAATCCTGATGACTTCATTTCCAGGTTACTGACCAGCTTTTAACCACAAATGGGTATATAGAGGAAAGTAGTGTGGTGGAAAAAAAGAGCACTTCTACACTCACATGTCTGGAGAAAGCACTAAAGGAGGAAAAAGTCCACAAAAAATAAATTTCAGAAAGTGTAAGAATTAGAAATTGACCCTGATGGCTTGGCACGTGCTCACATACAAAACTGGAGGCTGAGTGACGCCGGTAGCAAGAGAAAGGGCGAAACTGGAAGGGAGATTATGTGCAGAACTACTGCGAAAGGGTAACATGGGTTCCAATGATTTTTTCTTACTACTCCACCTTGGATACAGATCTGCTTTTTTATACCATGTCACAAAACCACACTGACTTTTTCTTTCCAAATTCTTCTCCCCAGTTTCTTATAACTTCCTCCGCAGTTTCCTACCCTGTGGCTGAACTTCTCTAATAATTCTGAATAAAATCTATCCATTTTTTGGTTGGAAGATACTTTATCTGAAAACTATCTGTGCACTCACCATTGGCAAATAAGGCAGGCACCCAATGCTCATGATTTCTGTAGTTCATTTTTTGGAAGATACTCAGGGACACCGAGACAATTCCAGTTACAGGGGCAACTGGCAGAGAGTTTGACTGAGCAACCTTTCAAGCTCAGAAACTCAAAACATTTTTGCCTCCTACAGAACTTTATAATGCATCATAAAGCTCATAAAATTTTATTGTGGTTAAACATCCAGTAATAAACTTTTCCTGAAGCAATTACTCTCCCTGCTACGCAAGAAGTGGTTTATGAGAATCAAGTGGAAGAAAATATATTGTCTCATCCAATGATCCAGTAGCTATGAATGAAAAATTTCCACTTCTTTGTCTGCTACTCTTAAAGGTATGTAAATTGTATGTACTGAACAGCTAATGACCCACTTTGTTCTGATCGTGTAATGAAAATGCCTACTGAAGGTAGGCAAAGGTGTAAATGAACTGTGAATTTTGTGTAGTTAAAATGTCAAAATTAAGATAAATGTATATTTGCCCCTAAAATGAAGAGGTACCTTAGTGTGAAGTACATAGCTCTCGTCTTCCAAAAAAATTAGATGATTACAATACCAGGTACCATTATATAAAAAGAAAGTCCTAAAACCAGCAGTTATGAACAAAGCCCAAAACAAGAGAACAAACAACAGGTATGGTATGTTTGACATTTTCACCCAGCTGTAGAAAAGGTTACTCCGATGGGGTGAGGAACACTGCATTAGGAAACACTTAAATTCCAACTGGAAACACTCAAATATATCCGTGATTTTGTTTTTATGAGTAGCCTACTTAAAAGTGCTGAACTGAAGGACTGAGGCTTAGTGTTGATGTGCACCAAACAGCAATAAGTAGTGCACAAAATCTTTCTATTTAGCTCATTAAATCAACCAGGTGAATCCATACCACACTTATAGGTGTTTTTCAGAGTCACGGAAAGTATTACATCTTATAATCAATGCACAATACTGTAACTTTTCCATAAAAAGACCTCAAATGATAATGCAGGTAGAAAACAGCAGAGTATACGCAGGACACTAGAATAAGCATAAGTGAGCGAAGAAAACTCTCCTAAGAGCCATTTCTCCACAGAGATTTTGAGTTGGGACTCAGATCAGCCAGAAATAGCAGCCCAGTGAAACTACGTATCTGCAAAACTCATTGAATAAACCTTTTTTTTTCCTTTTGAGAAACAGACTTCTTAAAAAGTTAATAATACAGTCAAGATATTGGCTATAACTCAAATTCAGAAAAGTATGTGTGTGCACATAAACAGAGTTCAGTAACATACCAAAACTCAGCTAACCTGTTGCAACATATTAGGAATTAGTTAATTATTTAAAATAAATTAGTTAAGATTTAAAATTTGTTCTGGGTATACGGTTGCCCATGTTCCTTCAAGAGAAAGAATGCAGAGATTACAATCATCAAAAAATAATCTCATGTACTTTTTGGTCATCCTAGTCATTAGGTAAGTTGTGAGGGTCATCTGCTGTCATCCACAGTATCAGTAGAAAAAGTGGATAATTGCTGGCTAATGTCTCCTCGTTGTAACCAACTCGAATAACAAAAGAGGAAAAATATAGTCTGGCTGCTTCTGGTAGCTCTTTTCAGACATTTACAAACCCAAAGCATTTTAAGTATTCGTGCTGGTTTTGGCTGGGATAGAGTTAATTTTCTTCACAGTAGCCGGTATGGGGCTGTGTTTTGGATTTGTGCTGGGAACAGTGTTGATAACCCAGGGATGTTTCCGTTACTGCTGAGCAGTGCTGACACAGAGTCAAGGCCTTTGCTGCTTCTCACCCCACCCCACCAGCGAGGAGGCTGGGGGGCACAAGGAGCTGGGAGGGGACACAGCCGGGACAGCTGACCCCAGCTGACCAAAGGGCTGTTCCATACCATATGGCGTCATGCTCAGCATAGAAAGCTGGGGAAGAAGAAGGAAACGTGGGACATTCGGAGTGATGGCGTTTGTCTTCCCAAGTAACTGTTACGCGTGATGGAGCCCTGCTGTCCTGGAGATGGCTGAACACCTGCCTGCCCATGGGAAGGAGTGAATGAATTCCTTGTTTTGCTTTGCTTGCGTGTGTGGCTTTTGCTTTCCCTATTAAACTGTCTTTATCTCAACCCTCGAGTTTTCTCACTTTTACTTTTCTGATTCTCTCCCCCATCCCACTGTGGGGGAGTGAGCGAGCGGCTGGGTGGGGCTTAGTTGCCGGCTGGGGTTAAACCATGACAGTATTTAAAATTTGAAGGGAAGTCTATGAAATCAGGTGGTATGTCATTACTAAATGTTACATAAAAGCTATCACGGATTATGACAACTAGCTAACATGCATTTAAATGTGAAGCAGGAGAAAAAGAGCATGCAATGACAATTAAAGCACAGATATGATAATGAGAAGATGAGATGTTCAAGGGTAAGGGAAAATATAGCACGGAGGGAAAATCTTGGCAATAAGCAGCTCATCAGATCATTATGAGACTTGAAAGCTCCCTTACAGATATGGAATCACAAAAACATGCTCAAATCACGTCAGCTGACAGTTATTACTGATCGACTCCAAGAACAGCCACAGAGAGAACTGAAAATGCTTTACGAATTTTGGATCTTTAAAAATCCAAATACATCAAAATACAATTTTTCACTCATGCTTTAATTTAAAGAAAGTCACAGAAAATGCAGGAAATTCAAAGATCTGGCTGCCACTTCAGTGATATTTCCCTGATTATATTATTGTAGTCAGAAATAACTTATACTAAAATACTATACAAGACTGGTACAAGAGTCAAGTACAGCTCAAATGCACCATTGGTTTTTCTAAAGAGAGAACAGCCTTCTAAAAATGTCCTTTTTTTAATTACTATTTTTAGTCAGGTCAAGACTTAGTTCAGCTCCATTATCAGTTGGGGTTTCTTCTCCCCTCATCCCTTTTTGAGGATATATGAAATGTGAACAAAATGATGCTGAATAAATAACTGAAGAGGGCAGAGACTCCTGCATATCCCCTTTTTGGTTCTTCTGTTCTTTTAATCATTAACACATCTTCCTACTCACCTAGAAAAGGACAGAGAGAGTAGTGTGGGGATGGTCTACTGTAATCTGAGGAACTCACAACCTGGAATCAGATTTGGGTCATCCACTAGAGTGACTGAACAAGACTAACTCCTATTTCTTGGCCACCCTTCTATTTTAAAGGCATTTCAAGCTCATTATATCCATAATGGTCAGATCACTTCTCTCTTTACCCATGAAGTTACACACACAATCCTTCTTCCAGCAGATTATGACAGTTTTCCATGGAGAAGAGGCATCGGTCCCATTACAAGTACTCTAACAGAAATCCTCACTTGTTTGTTCTAACTGCGCTTGTAAAATAATACAGTGTTATGAGGGTACTTACAGATTTGACTGCTGAGCACGCAGCACAGAATGGATAAGGAATTTGTCTGAGATTAATAAATAAGCTCAGGAAGCAAGTCTGGACTAACAGTAGTTAAGAGCTAATTAGTGTAACATATGCCTAAGTAATGAAAGACAGCACTTTATGTAAAAGTGCAGCAGACTGAAGTTATTGCAAGGCACCCGTGTAAAAAGATGCACACTAGGAGATATTACCATCACCAGAGATCTGGAAATACAGCATATCAGCCCATAAAAATCACTTCTGCTTCATTTTAATCTTTGTTTTGAATATAATTTTCACTGCAGTCTTGGACATTGATTCTGAAGGCTAGATGCTGATATCTATGGGGAAAACACAGAGTACTCTGCAAATCAAGGCAGAGGGAAAGTTTGCTCTCCAGAGGATGCTGACCAAACATGAGCATTCAGGGATGGGAGACAAAGCGGGCCAGGAGGCACTGAACAGCAAACTCACTGGGCAAGGCACTGAACAAGCACAAATCAGATGGAAGGTCTGTGTCCCCAAAGATGTTATGCCTTGAAGAAAAGAGCCCATGAATGAAATATTAAGTGGACTGAGACAGCAGTGAGCGGTTATAAAATTGTAATTTCAATCTGGGTTCTGTCGAATATGTCATATCTACAACAGAAAAGTGAGATAACTATCCTGAACTATTCGTGAATGCTCTACTGCATATTCTCATCGTCATTCAGCAGCACACTTAAGCACCATCTCAAATCCTATCAACTCCAGTGCAAGTTATATCCATGTTACACAGCAGCATGCTAATACACTGCAGTGTAAAAAGAGTGTTAATACAACGCAAAATGATGTTATTAATAAACATACATAAATAAATATGGTGCTAGATATCTTCTGATGCTAGATTTAAGCACAGCTCTTCTGAGATAACATTAACTGTATATAAAATTTTGATTTTAAAAAGTTATTTTTGGAAGTAATATACATTAAAAGCCTCTGAAGATACTCAAATCCATTTTTTCTGCTCCACATATAAAACCGGGTAAATTATTAAGTGATTGAGATCTTCTGGAGCCTTACCAACTCCCAAAACAGGCATAGCAGGTGGTACCACCTGTGCCAACCCAACGCCAGCCAAAACAAATCTCCGCACAGTACTCCTCTGGAAAAAAATGCGCTGATCACATTAATAACGGAGGATGAATTATGCCACCGGACATAAACAGCTCTTCCTGGGCGCAGCAACTGTGACCAATCTCTCATTACCCTGAGTCCTTAAAATAAATGACTGGAGGAGCGAGCCCAGGGCCCGGCAGCAGCGTGCCAGAGCCGCGCAGCTGCACGTGCGCCAGGGCTGCGCCGCCTGCCGAAGCAGCACATTCCCGGTGCTTTATTTAGGGTGGAGTCACAAGTGGGCTCAGCCGTGAAGTGCATCACATAGTTAAACAAGTTCCTTGCTCGCTAGGCCATTTTTTCCCACACGTTTTATGTTATTCATTCACTCCAGCTAATCTGAAAGACCAGAGAACTTTAACCCCACCACCACCCCGTCCTAAATTGAGAAAATCTGTTTTCAGGCTTGTCACATTTTCAATAGAAGAAGAATGAGTAACAGGCTCCCTTCTCACTTCCTAAGTATACGCTTTTTCTGCCTAAGACTTTTACCCTGTCTTTGCCAGAGTTTGTCAATCTAACTTTTTCTGCACTTACTTTAATACAATATGAGATGCAATTATCTCCATAGTGTTTACAGCATCTATGCCTTGGGCCATGTTTGCACCTGCAAAAAGCACAATGAAACACATATTAACTCGTAGCTGTTTTCAGCATCATCAACAGGAGACTTCATAAATTTTTCTTGCCTAAAAATACATAAAGTGCTATTTTCCCACAACTCATTCTCCCCATTACCCATTGAAGGGCACTGTGAACTTTTATGATGCCATAAAAGGACAATAAAAACTAACAATACTTTAGCTGTACAGCAAGAAGTGTCTGCACACTTATTTGGATCCAACCTCTTGCCATGCTACACATTAAATACAAAATTAAAGAAAAAATTTTCTGCTGTGGTCAAGAGGGAGAAGTGTTGTGACCCTTCCCGGTCTGTCCCTGCTTTATGGTTCTGGAAGGATATTTGACCAAACATCCGTTATCTGTGTCCTTACATCTTCCATACCGCTCTAAGGTTCATTGGAGGGCAACGCAGAACAACGCAAATGCACCGAGATACCCTGAGAGACTTCTCTCAATTACAAGCCTTTCACTTCTGGGCTGTTTCTTCTACTGTGTTGATTTTTATGTAGCTCTTACTTTGGACTGAGAATTTGACCTTGAGCGTTTAAAAGAGACTGGCTTGGGATGGTGGGACGCGTGGATTGTACAGTTGTTAGCCCTGCATTATGTAGAATTAAAAGAAGTAATGCCATACCAGGTCTGAACACTGTATTTCTCTATAGCCAAGTATTTAAGTTATAATGCAAAATAAATTACACAATTTATATACTGTGCCAAATATCTTGGAAGTTTTGAATCGTGTACTATAAAGTCTAATGGCCATAAATCATCTGTGAGGTCAGTTTATGTAGCAAAAATTGTAATGAGAATGTGATCAGGTTACAGGCATTTAGACTCAATTATACTGAAAAGAACCATATGGAAGAGAAACCTGTGAGAGCGTTAGGACTGAAAATTGAAAGTTTTCTGAATGTCTGAGTCGAGAGTTTCAAAATCTTAAAGCAAAAACATTTTTCTCCACTCATAGTCCCTTGATCCTTGTATTTAACGAACAGCAGAAGAGCTATGAACTATATCTAGCAAAATGAATAAGGGGTTTTTAAGGCAAAATAGGTATAAGCAACTCAGCTAAAAGAATCTGCGTATGGCTGGAGCTGTCTTCTCCTTGTAGGTCTTTTGTTGTCTAATACAGTCATGCCTGAGAAGCCACTGCTGACTTCCCTTATATTTTTCAATTAAAAACCACAGCAAATCATGGGAAGTTGCCATGTGATGTAGGTCACTTCATTTTTTTTCATTATCTGAGCAAGTAAGATAAGCCACTACTTTGAGAACACAATGCACTTGGAAGACTTTTTTCTCTCCTGCATGTCAGCAGGTAAAGATCTGGTCATAAGACTGCTCCTGGAGCGAATGGAAGTGAAGATTCATAGGTGTGGTATGAACAGAACCCTAGTCCATATTTTTATTCCATCTTCCCTGTAAATGAATGACTCCTTGTGGTACCCAACATGCCTGAAGCAGACAAATCAAGCACTGCAGAAGTACATAATCTCAACATATTAGCCTGAAAAGCTATCTGATGTCATTTCTTTAAGCTCATACTAAAGGACGATAAACTGGATCCTGTAGACCGGGAGGGAACCTATCTTACCTAGCTATCTTACCTAGCTTCAGATGTCTAGATCTGACCTTGTGCAAAACAGTTTTAGACTCACTCTTTGCAATTTCTTATTTCCTGACAGAGGCGGCAGGCCAGGTGCTACCAAGCCTGTTCTTAGGCAGTTCTCCTTTATGCAATACAGGGACGTAGGTCACCAAAAAGATGATGTTATGGTCACTTAAGGTGACCTAAGTAAGGTCTGCTGCTGTGCAATTTCCCCTCCTTAATATCACTACTAGCACCGGCAGAACCACGTCATGAGCTGGTTTTGCTGAAAACTGCAGAAAAAGCAACCACCGGTCTGCTACTCAGAATTGATTGAATTTACTCTCCCTTGCTAGACAACCGTATGTTGCAAGTCATTGCTACGACATACAAGTCTTAAGTTTTGCTTTCATTAGAGTTCATCATTTGTCACTGCTAACTACCCAGTAAAAATGAAATGCAAAACACTTAAATGCAAAGCAAAAGTATTATAAAACATTGTCAAATACAATGTAACAAACCATTAAAATGAGCTAAGTAAGAATGAATAATTTTGTTTTGTTTTTCTTTTGTTTTCTTTGACTCACACTTTCTCCATGAGCTTTTTTGTTAAAGCCAGTATGTTCGTTGGCTGCGATATTTTTTCACAATACTTTATCTTTCTATCTGTTTTTGAAAACGCTGCTTCAGGTGAAAATGAATGAGTGGGGATTTCTTCTTTCCCTACAATGAACCTGAAAGAAAAAAACAAAACAGAGCAAAACAACAATTATATAAATAACTTAAATGAATATATTAAGCTCAATATAAGTCTCTAAAGCCTTTAAGACAAGCTTGAAGTTGTTATTACCCACAGATCTGCAAAAGAAAATGCATCCTATATAGCTGCCAAACCTTGTATCTCTTTGGAAAGATCAATTCACCGACATATATTTAAACTTCAGATAATGGTCACAATTGCTGCCAGAAATTTTTTTAAACTAGGAACAAAAACATGACTGGGGAAGTCCATCTTTCATACAAAGCAAGAACACCAAATAAGAAAATAAAAAGGCACATAAAATATCTCAATTATCTCCAGCAAAATGAGGTTACATAAAGGTTGATGAGTACTATAATATCTTTATAAAAATATCTATTTTGTAAAATCTTCAAAATGTTTTCACTCCCACCAAGAGCATCAACTTCGTTTTGCTTGGCTTCATCTTCAGCCCTCTTTCTTCACCCAGAAGTTGATATTGCCAATATACCGGTTCATCTTAGGTGTAGAATTACTGTATATCAAGGGCAAAGGAGGTCATAACGGCAAGATGTTTCCTAACACTTTGCACTATAATCCAAATTACACTGTACTGTGGTAGTCTTGCTGAGGGCGATGAAGGTATAAAAACTTTGTCATTCGGTATGCGACTATGCGACTATGGTGATTTCAGAAAGCACTGTTTCTGCACGTTGCCACAGGAGTGTTTCATGTCCATATTTCTGGACTATAGACTGAATTATTTAACTATTGGCATGTTATATCAAATTCCACAGCTATTTCGTAGCTGCAAACTCTATAAAATATTTTGCACTACCAACAAGAGCAAGTCTGTTTTGCTTGACTTCAGCTCTTTTCTTCACCTGTGAGTTGACATTGTCCATGCATTGGGCTGTCTGAGTGGTAGACAGGTAGCAGAGTATGTAAGGGACAGATAAGAATGATGTGTCTTTATACTTTTGACACAAGATACAAAGATGGGAGAACTTTGTATAACTACAACAAATAAGTGAGTAACACCAGAGGATCCCATCGTGAAGTAAATTCTAGGAGAGCCTGGAACACTAGGGCAGACACAAGATTTAGCGGCACATTGAGGATATCTCGAACTAATTTCTTGTATCAGACATAGCATGGCCAGCAGGACTAGGGAAGTGATCGTGCCCCTGTACTCGGCACTGGTCAGGCCGCACCTCGAATCCTGTGTTCAGTTTTGGGCCCCTCACTACAAGAGAGACACTGAGGTGCTGGAGCGAGTCCAGAGAAGGGCAACGAAGCTGGTGAAGGGTCTGGAGCACAAGTCTGATGAGGAGCGGCTGAGGGACCTGGGATTGTTTAGCCTGTAGAAAAGGAGGCTGAAGGGAGACCTTATTGCTCTCTACAACTACCTGAAAGGAGGTTGTAGAGAGGTGGGGGTTGTTCTCTTCTCCCAGGTAACAAGTGATAGGACAAGAGGAAATGGCCTCAAGTTGCGCCAGGGGAGGTTTAGACTGGATATTAGGAAATTTTACTTCACTGAAAGGGTTGTCAAGCATTGGAACAGGCTGCCCAGAGAGGTGGTGGAGTCACCATCCCTGGAGGTATTTAAAAGGCGTGTAGATGTGATGCTTAGGGACATGGTGTAGTAGTGGACTTGGCAGTGTTAGGTTAAGGGTTGGACTCAATGATCTCAAGGGTCTTTACCAACCGAAACGATTCTATGAATCACGAATCCCAGTTTTAGAAAGACAAAAGATTAACGCTCCTTCAAAACCATGCAAGCATATGTCTGCATTTCCTTTCAATAACAGTCCCAAATATGAAACGATTCCTCTTGTGCCAGCATATTATGACTTCTGCAAAATATGGTGTATACCCCAAAAGTTGGAAGAGTTTTACAACAGGATGATTTTTCTTAAGAAAACTCTTTTCATACAATGCAGCTCCCACTGTGCACGATTCCTCAAAACCTTCACTTTAAGCTACACACTCACAGAAACTTTACTTACTTTAGTGCAGAGTATGTAAATCCTTTCAAGCCATCTTTGCACCTGAAACATAAAAACAACAGTTTTTGCTATAAGGGACTGCTTGCAACATAAAGTGTTATAGATTAAATACTACGTAGAAGGGCTGCGGACGAACACCAGCTTCTCATTAACGGAAAACAGCATGTCTGTAACAACTCTGTGGCTATCCCCGACTTCGCAGTTGTCACCACGGCCTTGGGACATCTCAGAAACAAAGGGTATAGCATACAAATGCCAGTGCTTCTCTCTTTTATCGAAACCAAGAGCGGAGAAATTTTTAAAGGATGGTGACAGAATCACTGGGGTGACAATGGAAGATTTCATGCGACAAAGAATTGTTACTTTATGGAAGGAAGTCATGATGAGTTTTACGAAACATAAATGTTACTGTAAGGAGAGAAAGGAGGGTTGGACCTCAATAAAAAACCCACCCTCTAGTGAAGAGCTGCAGGAAATAGTTATTCTGACTTTGAAATAAACTGTTCTACTTCGCATATTGCTGATCTCTGCAGCTTGTTAACTTTAAGAAAACTCTCAACCTGAAAGTCCCAGTTTTTTAATTATGTAGCAGTTGTTCTGATGCTGAGCTTGATTATATACATCTTTCTTCATAGACTATAGGGTTCCTTGTGTGAATAATGATGACAGTAAAGAGTCCGTAATTGGCTCTGAAAGCTTTAGGTTGTTGACTTTTTCTTCCCAGGGAATGATGAAAGGAGTTGAAGCTTGCAGCTGCTACAGATTCTTCCTCAAAGACTTCTCAGAGCACCAGTGTCATGTTGGTAGCAAAGCAAAGAGCAGATACTTGGGGTTTTTTTCCCCTTTTGCTTTTTATAGGATTGCATGGGGAATACACCATGGTAAAAATGCGTTCCTGACACAATACATAAAGAACAATTAGTAACTTACGAACATCATCATTTCAAGAACACATCTACTCTAAGAGAAGACAGGACGGCAGTTGCAAAAGCTTTGTAAGCGGGAGTGGATGAACACAATCCTTTGCCTTCTGCCTGCAAAGACCAAGATGTCCCTAGAAAGTCTGTGCCTGAACCTTCCTGAGAGCAAGTGACACCATCTCCCAGAAGACACCATGCGTGGTCAATGCGTGCTACCAATGGCTGGATACCTATACACAGCAGGAATGAGATAAAAGATGATCAACAGATCAAGAGAGTCTTGCTTCATCCTGGCAGGCAAGTGCCTGGTGCGGTGCTGGTAAGACGTCACAGCATTAAACTCTCCTGGGAAGTCTTCCCAAGGGTATGGCCTTCAACACACACATTTCCAAGGACTTGGTTTTGTCACCATTTGCACAGTGCTAAATAAGTAGAAAATTCATCCTAAGGAGGACGAAAGTCCTAAGGACTTTCTCTTTTAAAATGACTACACCTAAAATATTGGTCATGTATACATGACCTATAGGGGTTCAAGGCAACCTTGCACAAATAAAATTTTTCATTGTATCTTTAATTAATATAGAACTTTGTAACCAAAGACATATAAACATTTTACTTTTTATGATTCTTTGTCTATGGAATTCAGAAGCTGAAAATCATCATAGCACTTTTACAGAAAGGGGGATTGAAACAATTGGTGAGTGATGGACTGAAGCAAATGAAATCAGCTTTCCCCAGAGATCACAGCGAATCACTGGCAGAACTACAAAAAGAGCCCAAATGCACAGGGTTTACAAATACCTGCTCTGTCCACAGAACCGTGGTCCGGTATCACGAGTTTCATTTTAAAGCTCCAACTGACTGCAAGTTAAGGGCATTCAAACATTACATCTGCAAGCTGCCAGCTCAAGAATAGGGCCTTTGTTTCTATTTTCCTTCTCCAGCAAATTAAAACTATACATAAACTGAAATGTAAACATGCATATAAGTGTTTCTAGAATAATATCGAAACAGAAAAGTAATTACAGCATGAGCATAATGATGTTTTTGCCTTAATCACTCCAATGCAACTGCACTTTGAGTTGCAAGTGTTCAATTATTCCTTTATTGCACCACCAGATGTCCCTACCCAACTAGTGCTCAGACTGACCCAACCTGACTGACGCCATCCTACAACTCATTTGCTTTAAACTCTCCTCAAAGAAACTGTCAGTCAAATCCTTTCTTCACTAATACTGAAAATCAGAAGACATCTGAATCACCAAAAGAGAAAACAACACTCCAACCCTCTCCTCATTACTCCAAGAAACATGAAAAAGATTTCTAATGCCTATTTTAATTACACGATTAAAGTCAATTCTATGCAATAAGCATTTGGTGCATCGGAATTTTATTAGTTGTTTTTATTTTTCTTATTTATTAGTTATTCTATATAGTTACAGAGCTACAGCTATGAATCCCCCTGCAAAATGCACCAAAGTTAAATACGTAGTTCAATATGGAAGTAACACTAAAGATACAATTCCATTTATTTCCCATTAACTTCCTAATTTTTTTAATTATAACACAGTATAAAAGTGCTATTTAAGTGCTTAAAAAGAACTTAATTCATGCTGTTTGCTGTCTAAAATGTCTTGTGTAAAGTCATTATGCAAAACTAATGGGTATGTGGAAATATTGCGTATTAAGGGTTTCAAAAACAGGAGTCCTAGAGAAACAATACTTTTGATCAAGAGTAATTTGCACTGTAACTTCCTCTTCTCTGACACGGCAATTTTGCTCTTACAAATGAAGCAGCAACCAACAACAAAACTGGAAACCTAATTTTTGGCTTTACATCATGAATTCAGTATATTAAAGGCTTCAGAATACTCGTCTAGAGATTGAAATTGCCTTATTTGTTCACTCACTAGGTACACAGCATTGGCAGCAACAAAAAACCCCTCCACACTGACTCCAGACACACTTCTTGGGGGGGGGCAGACAACAAAAAGCCATGCAGGGACAGCACAGAGACGTCACAAATTCAGTAACTGGCCTCAACGGTGACTGCTGAGGTCCAACGCTAGCTGCACATGGCATGTTTCATGAACACCTGGCTGCTAATAACTGAACTAAGACTAATGATTTGCTTCATACAGGCACTAATTGGTAATAATAATGCCACCGCTAATTGGTAATAATAACTTTTACTCAATGCTTCATTGCTCAAGGGGTGAAAAAGTCTGCACTCTGCTGCTGACCCCCACGAGCCATTCAAGCTGCAAATGAGCACAGTAAAATGCATTACATGTGCCCAGTGTTGCAGACACCCCTGAGATAGGAAAAATCTCAATAGTGTATTATAAGCTTGGTTTTAGGGCATTATTCAGCCTGGAAGGTCTGAGGTAATGGGTGAGTCGTACACCGTTAGAGGTACTCAGCGTAGCTCACCTCTGCTACCGTTCCCACCACCCTGAACGTCCTAGGGACCGAATCCCAAGCTGCAGGAGGGCGTCACGGTTTCTTGCCCAGTGAGCAATAATTTAAAGGGCGCATAATCTGGTTACATTTTCCCATCAGAGGGGAATTTGTCCTTGGTACAAAGCCAGCAGCACCAGCGACTCTGCCAGCTGCCCCTGTTGGGCACCGCGTACCTGGATCGGACAGCAGAAATGCTCAGCTCTGCTCCAGCTTGGTTTTGGCCAGAGCTGCAGCTGGAGCAGGAGGAGTAGAAGAATCAAGGAGCCACAGGAATAAATTTGGGTTCTCCAAATTCCCCTGCTGGGACAATTTTGGCACATGAGCAAATAGGGTCAATTTTAATCGTGTATATTTATAACATAAATTTAACTTACGGCCACACACACTTATTTTTTCATAAAGAAAACAGCAAAAGTGGAATAGAGCCAAGGCTTGATATTAACTATACTTTCAACGAGACACAAACTAACTCTAATTATTTATGTTTGTGTATGTAAAGAGGTGCTGTACATGAGTTTACACTACTCTCCCTCCATCCTGTGGGAAGGAGAAGTTCCCACACTGAACTGTAAGGCTGGATGCCAGCAATTATGCTTTGGGGTATTTTATTAGTATGTCTTGTCATAACTCTTCTAAAGATTTTCTCCGTGACCAATTGATATACCCTGCACAAGGAGTCTTCTGAGGAAACAAGTCACTTTTCCCCCACGGAACTGGTAAGGAGAAAGCAGCTCACAGCAACAACATATGCTGTGTTTAACAACATCCCCATATTGCTTATGTTATCCTTCAGGGTAAGAGTAAATTAGAAACTCCTATATGCAGAGCTTTCATTATGGCCATGTGGGAAGGAAACACTGCAAGCCCAGGACATGTGTTGGCATATTACTGCAGCACATCTGCCCGTCAAGACTGGCCGGGGGGACCACGTTTCCGAGCTAAGGTGTCTTGTTTTATGGAGAAGAGAGGATCACAGTGATGAAACGTGACTGTGTCTGAACAGGCCAGCTACATCCCTCGCTATTAAATCCCTTGCTATTAGGAATTAAAGGCTATCTACACTCCTTTGTGAGCTGTGCTGAACTCTAGAGGATAATCCATGTTCTGTTTTAAGCTACTTAGAGAGGTTACTATACCCTCCTCCTTCTGTTTTTCTATCCTTCATTCCTCGCCTTCTCCCCAGGGTTAACAGTCAACAGCAACAGGTGACATTTCTCTGACATGTCTTCTGTATCCATTTCTCTTCTTCCTTTTCCATCTCCTCTTTTGCTCTTTCTTCCTGCAAGTTGAGCTCCTATTTTGTATTTCCCCCCCATCTGCCCTCTAAATGTTTTTCTCAAAAGCTCATTTCTTTTTCTTAAAAAAAAAAAAATAAATAAATCCATCAGTACCTTCTCCACACCTCCTCATGGTCTGACACTTTCCACCACGCTAATCAAGTGGGTTGTAACTATGAGATTGAAAGTGCAGAATAAGCACCACTGAAAAACAGGATTATAAAGAAATTCAAGACTCACAGGACACACGCTTAATCATTCTGAATCAGAGAAATGGAAGAATTAGTTCAAGCTCAGTTCTAAGTTGTTTTGAGACTAATTTGTTTATGTGGTGACTGTAACATAAAATCACATTTTGGAAATATTATTTTCCAAAAGGCTCTGGGAACCAAGAACAATTCCAAACCAGTAAGATCTTCCTCACCGATGTAACTATGTAGAAAAAAGTTACTTTGAAATGAAGTATTTTATAGCTCTGGATATAAAAAAAGAGTTAACCCAGTCAAATCTGATAAGACAAAGGAAACTGAAACCAAAGGTGGTTCAGAAATGCGTACCACTAGCATTTTTCCCAGTGGAAGAACACACATTTTCTTTTTTAAGTGGAAAATATGATTTCTAAAGATTCTGACTGGACATTCCACAAAATCGATTTTGACTTGTCATTACTTAGTTGTGGTGAACTTTCCAATTATCTGAACAGCATCTAGATCCTTCCCAGTGACCAAAGAACATGATTCTTGTGCTAATCCTAATGCCCAAAGCCGTCGAGCTGTCAGTGATTTATGATGAGGTGGCAGAAAGACATTTTGGTCCTCATTTAGATAAATCTATAGGAAACTGGATGCTAAAAATCTTTGTAGATATGGTTACACAAGAGTCTTCTGACTTCAGGAACTACTCATGACTTTCACATCAGCTTAAAAAAAAGAGAATACTCTGGTTATATATTTTCCTATCAGAAATAAAGTGCATCAAATCTAAAATTGCAGCACCCTACTTGGAAGCAGAGAGGCATGTAGATGCAATTCCTTTGGATCAAAACCACTGTTTGCAGTTGAGCAGCATCCAAACACAAAGGAGCTTCCTTTCTAGATCTACAGCTACACATGGCACAGGAGATCAAAACACAGGAAGTTTCCTTTGTAGGTGGCTAGGCTGCTTTAACATAGAAGATTCAACAAGATTTTTTTGCTTTTTCTTTTGTAATTATGGCCATTTCAACTAATCACCTTTATTTGTATCTTATTAAAGACACTAAAACTTACATATCTCACAAAGATAACTCAACCCTAAAAGAATATCCATATTACAAACTAAGTTATGGTCCCCTGTATAGACATGCAAACATTTTTGTCCATCCATCCAGATGGAAGCATATCTCTTAGAGACACCGAACAATCGTCATATCAAGGCACCTGGAAACGAAGAGAGCAAAAATAATCTGTTCCGTGCACCAGCTGCTGTTAACTTTAACATTTCCCCCAATATCAAACCTAAGCCCTTCCTTTGTGCTACATCTCCATATCCCAACTTTTCCCAGATGATGCAGGAGCAGGAATAACTACCCACTTTCCTGTCTTCCTCTACTTTGCCAGGACTGGGATAGAAAAACTGATGAAAAACATTTTCTTCCCCTCCTCTCGCCAAGGGTCAGGAGGGAGGCCCCATCCCGTTGGACCACGTAACCCCAGGAGAACCAGTGACAGCTACAGGCAGAGAACATCTCACCACCGCACTCAGAGCTGCCTCCTCCGAGACTCAATAGGACCATGAGGCACAACTTGTGACTTGTGCGGAGGAAATCCAGAGGCAAATTTAAGGGAAAAAAGGATTTACACCTGTATTCTCTCTCCTCTGACCTTCCCCTTCTCTGGATTACACATTTATTTTCTTTCTGTCTTTACTCACAGGCCTTACCTATTCAACCCAGGACTATGAAAAAAATTATAAGGAGGAATTATAACCAAAAAATCTAATCTTGTACCCCACGGACAACACATAGCTTTCAGAAGACATGTCAGAAATCAGATTAAAAATAACTCAAGTCAGAAGAGTTGTAGCGGAAACTCTTATAAAAATTATACTTCAAACTATTAAATGTGCAATGCAGCTGGGATCAAAATGCAATGAAAAGTCTCATTGCTTGTGTTTCCAAATCAGATTCATAGTTTAACTTTTGTGTGCTTAAATTAAAAGTGATAGAATGTACCCAAGACATTTCTTTTAGCTGTGCTTGAAGTATAAAATGATCTTTTGAAAAGGCTATGTTTCTGTAACTATTGCATGCAGTGAATATAAAACTATATTTTAAAATAAAGTAAATTAACAAAGAAAGAGAAAGGAGGGACAACATTCAAGGAGAAGAGTGAAAGAAGCACAGTAGAGGATGTACTTTTTTTTTCCTAGACCTATACTGAATGCATCATTTCCAATACTTGGAAAGAAAGGGTGAATGGAGATGACAGTGTAGTCAACAGTGAACTATGGTCCTATTAAGCTTTCATGTAAATCCAGGGAATTCCATTTTTTAAGAAAAATTCTGCAATTCTGGCAAGAATGTGACACTGCAATTGAAAAGAAAGCTGTTTATACTGAAGTTAAATTACAATACTGGATTCAGGGTTGTAAACCAAAGCTGTTATCAATCAACACTTCACATGTGATTGCTAATCAAGTTTTGTGTGTTATTGCCAAATGTGAAATCAGATTTCTAGTGATGTTAATTATTCTACTACTTACAACGCCCTCATTTCTTCAGAGATTAGTGCTTCCTGAAATGTGCATTTTTGAGTAAATGGAATTTCTCTCAAAAGATCTTAAAAGCAAATAAAAAATGTTTTTTTAATATTTTAGCTGGATGCAGCCTTTCCACGTCTTTGTGTGGCAACACCACTGTGCTGTGGGCTCAGGAGCAGCAACCGAGTCACTCAGATGGCCACGTTGCCTTCTCAGAACCCTTAATCAAAGCCCCGGCCTCACACAGCTAATAGAACAAGCCAACATCAATTAAGAGAGCTGACTAAACAATGAAGTTAAGGAATTATCTGCTTAGTTCAATTGGTTTGTTGAATTTTGGAAAGTCACTACCCAATTTTAACCTTTTTCTTACAAGTTTTTTATCAAAAAAAGGTAACCTTCTGCAACAGCAAAACCCAAACACTCTCTCCAAATTAGGCACAGAACAAAAATAAGAAATGGCAAAAAAACCCTGAAGACATGAAATTGCCTCTAGGGGCATGAGGATACAGAGAAATGTACCGTGACATGCGTACAAAACCACGTCCACCTCCACGGCGGAGGCTGCGCTGGTGCCGTTTCACTGTTGTTAGGACAATGAGAACAGCCAGTCTGTTACCGAAGGGACGCGCTCTTACGAGATTAAAAAGCAAACGATCTTAAAGTCATACTGGGTTTGGCTCAGGTTAAATAATGGTGGCATCTGCAGCAATTCTGTCTTACATGGAGACCTGTGCTAAATTTATCTACTGCCAAACTCTCCTCTGGCTTTTTCTACTGGCTCTCTGCAATTGGAAAACCAAAAAAAAAAAAAAAAAAAAGAAAAAAAAGAAAAGAAAAAGAAGCTAAGCTTGTTGGAGCTGTTTTCTGTAAACATACTTCATGCCATCTGCAGGTGATTCAAAATTTCAGTGAGCTAAACCTCTCTCATAGAGATTGATTGATTAATTCAAGTATTCAAGAGAAATGAATACAACATTTGCTTTCCCCAGATGAGCCCATAATTGGATTTGAGGGAAATGTTTGGCTGTTTGCTTTGTTTCAGTTTGGGGAAAATGTGATTACGAGGAGATGATCCATTTATATTTTTATATTATATTACCTGTATCTCTGACATTTAAAATTGACATGTATAATCAGAATAAACTTATAATGAAATGAAAAGCTATAAAAAGATTTTAAAGAAATTAACAATCATTCTGAATATGTCCAGGCCGTTGCCAAGTTAGGTTACAGAATGAAGGCAATACATGCCTTTTAGATCAGTGAGATATAATTTGTAATGACTTGAAGAGAGATTTTCATCTGTTACTCAAAAATAGTCTTAATCGCCTATAATGCAGAACATTACCAAAATCACCGAGACTGTTACAACGAGGTATTGAGCCATAAGCATTAGGACAGCATCAGTTTGTTGCTACACTCAAGCTAAATGACCATGTTGTAAAGTTTGTTGAAACTTAAGCTTTTATTTCTGGCTATATAATATTTCTTTGTGATGAGTGCCCCATGCAGATTTACCTGCTTACCTGGAGTTTACACAGAGAAGTCCAGTCTGATGCTGTGCTGTGTAGACATGTCTCTGAGGTTCATAAGTATCACAGGAAGTCTTGAAAATACATTAAAATCTCAAAACTGTGCTCAAAGAACCACAGAGTGAACACAGGATTTGTGCACAGCCTCAGAAAACACTATTTTGAGAACCAAATTTCAGTGCTACCACAGAAATTCACTCCTGACTAACTCCCTTGCTGGCTTCTACTGTAGCAAGGGACCAAATTTTACTCTAACATAGTTTTATTTTAAATTACTACAGTGCTGTTCAAACTGTATTTTTAGTGCTGCACACCCAGGTGCAGTATTTGAAATAGAAAGTTGCACCACCAAAAATAAAAAAAAAAAAAAAAAAAAAGAAGAAGTTGAGAGACTGGTCATGAAACCTGGAGTGATATAACACAAAGCCCAAACCTATAGGTCACAGTCGGAGGGGGAAGTGTCACCTCGGTGATGGACTTCTGGTTCTTTCTTATTCTAATAATCACATAAATGGGGCTTCTGAACAATACTGTAATGCTTCAAATTTTGACTTTTTATAGCAAAAAACTTTAAAAAAATTCCATGCCAAGAATGTACATGATCTGCCAGATAAAACACAAAATCCCCTCAAAACTGTGAATAAAAAAAAAAAAAATTAAAATTATGTAACATGAAACACTTTCTGCAGCTAACTAATTTAACTTAGTGAAAGCCCATGGTATTTATTGAAAATAACCTTCCAAAAATTATTGCTGGGAAGTTAACCGCTGTTGATATCATTGTTTACGACATCAATAAAACCTCCCACAATTATTTTGCTCTGCAAATATCCAAGTGGCATTTACAACTACTACGCAGAGATGGTATTAAAGCGCTGCCAATTCCTATCACTATAGTGGGAGTGCCACCATGCCTGGTCTCGGTCAGAGTGTCCTGGTTCTTGGGTTGACTGAGTTTCATGAAATTATCAATATTCTTTATCAAATTTTCACAGGGTAATTTCTAACATCTCCAAGACGCAAAGTATGAAAACATGAATTGAATACAATCAAGGAAATCAGAAACCATAGTCCAATGCATTTGTGTTGGAATCTCACAATGTTTTTCTTAGCAGAGAACTTCTGGGGGAGGCATTGTTGTGGATTTTTTGAGGTTGGGGTGTTGTTTTTTCTAACTTTGAAATTGGAAACACTGCCCAAAATTTCCATTACATTCATCTATACAGAGAGCTCTGGACACTTGCTAACTCCTTTGCACTCACATATAGGAGAAAGGAAAAAAACCTCAGAATTGAGATTAATCAAAGAAATATCAGCCCCACTTTCCAAGCTGGGCAAGTAAGGTACGTCACAGGGGGTTATGAACATTTATTGTACTTCTCTTGCGGAACACAGAAATTAAACCAGACCGCTAAGAAAACACATCCACTTCAAAACCACGATATACTGCGACTATACCACTGAAAAATAACGTTAGAAAACTTCTGCCATTTTTCTAACGCAGTCTATATATACAAATTATAATTTGTTGTTCTCCAGTGCCATATGCTAAATATATATGTAATTACATGGTTCCTCATTTCTAGAATGCTTCATCAAAACATACATCTACATACAACTGATGTGCCTTTTCCTAAAACAAATGATTAATCAAGTATTTAACGTCCACTGATGAGATTTCAGCACAGTGGCAATGTTGCCAGTGATGTCTGATATTGGGAACAGGGCTTTGGACTTTAAACTACACCTTGTTTCACCTCCATCCAATTTCTTAGGAAAGTCAAGGAAGTTTTAAAGGCAAAATAGTCCTCAATAATTTACAAAAAAAACAGAGAACACAACAGGTAAAGACACTTAGGTAAGTTTTCAGTTGTGTGAACCTGGGTATAAGTAACTCCCATAAAAATCAATATCCATAAAATTGATGCAATTTTACTCCCTGTCCTTCACGAGTTGTCCAGAAGTATAATGATATGCCATCCTGATGCAACTTTGGGAGCTAGAATTAATCCCACTTCAGTAGGAATAAGATGATCTGAGTGGAAAAAGCAAATGGCACTGTGTTCAGAGCCCTTGTTTGCCTTTGAAAAAATATATAGGGAACGATAAAAATTTAAAGTAGCTCACAAATTAGATGAAGATGAGTATTATTAACCCAAGTTCGGTTTGTGAGATTTTAAAGAACTGTTAGCTCCTCTCACCATTTCTCACCTATTTTAAACTTCTATCACCTTCAACTAGCTGAGATAGAAAACATGTGACACTACACCAGGAAGCCAGAACTTATACGTTAAAAATGTAAACTTATTTAGCGAGGTAAATTGTTAGGACACTAACAAAACAGAAACAAGCCATCCAGAAATACTGGCTAACATTATCTAAATGAAGACATGCCCGAACCTCTAAGGTAGAGCCAAAGCTTGTTTTAGGTCTGCAAGTCAAAGTCTGAATCCAGATCATTTGCATATGCAAACATATCACCAAAGTCACAGAGAAATAATGTCAGAAAACCTTTGATGACTTAACTCATTTTTAGTCAGAAAACCTCTAATTTTCAACAGCTTTTACACTCTGATAAGCACAGCCATCATCAAACTCTGCATCTTTGTAGTTGCCACTGCTCCAGTAACAGGGAAAAAAAATACATGCAAGTTCCCAAGTAATATATAGAATAAAAAGCACAAATATGAGAATATTTTCTTTTCCTTCCATACTTTTTCTTGTTTTCTTGCAACGTATGAATTATGGAGTCCGTTTCTACGGGAAGTTATTACTGGCAAAGACGGGGATCTTCTCTTTATCGCTATCAAGGAAGGCTGTCAGGTGTCCTACAAGAGTATGGCACTGGGGTGTCTTGCTACTGAACATATTCTTACTCCAATCCCCCTGAACCAGTCCTTCTGAAGGCAACCCTTTTGAGGGTACATTTACATGATCAAAGCAGTCTCACATGGAGCTATCCACTGAGTTAGCTTGGAACACAAGCTGAAGCCCTCCCGTCCACGTGACTGTCACACTACGCCCAGGCGAGCTGGTCCAAGAAAAGCAATAATTAAACTGATCTTGGAAACAGGGCTAGCCTTCCATGACACTACTGTGCCACGAAAACGTAACTGAATTTATGTGTCTCCATCAAAGATCCACCTCACACAAAATTAACATGCCATTGGAAAATCACAGGAAGTTGGTCTTTTATAATAGATAAGGCATAACCATTGCTATTTTGGGAAAAAAATAACCTATTCAGCCTTAAATTTAGGATAAGCATGGGTAACCAGCATAACTAATAGCATACTTGTGATGTGTTCACAACTGCTTTTGTCAACTACTAAATATGTAGCATAATCTTCATCTTCCTGGCAGCAAGCCATCTCGTTTCTACAGAAGGACAGTAACAGACTGATTATGAGCCATCAACGTGACTGCAGTAGTGAAAAAGCTAACATAACTTCAGGATGCTTTAGACAAGTTATTTTTAGTAAAGAAAAAGTTAAACAATAAATATCATACTGTCTGGGAAAGGAGGAATTAGACAAAACTGCAATTCAACTGGCTTCCTAAGGAAGAAGGTGCCTGCTGTGAAAAACCATCATACATTAACAGACATTGTAAGCACCTGGAAGACAATCATGAGGACATGTCTAACTATCAACACACACTTATCAAAAAAAATCCCTAATAAAACCCAAAACTCTTTTAACACTGGGTAACATTCTGTGACTGGAGATGAAAAGCAGTATGTGTCATACACCACTGACTTGATTCAGGCTTTGGACCCTGAAGCATGTGACATTTTCTTTTAAAAACAATCAGGGAAGCATAATCTAATGGAAGATATCTGGAATGAATACAAAACCGGTTAGGTAAGAGCAGTGAGAGAGCAGTTACCAACGGCTTCCTGACAAACTGGAAGGCTGTACTAAGTGGTACTCCACAAGGACCTCTCCTGGATGTCCTCTACTCAGTAATTTCAGTAGTGAGAGAGGTGACAAAGCAAAAAGTGTATGCCTGTTATATTTGCAGATAATACCAAGCAGAAAAGAGCTACAAGTGGAAGAGATTGGCTCAGAATAAATAGGATGCTATTCATCGACTGCATGTGCATTGTACACATGTAGAAACAATCAGCTACACATAGACAGGATAAAAACTGTGGAGGGTCAAAAAGCAAAAGCCGCTCTGGGATGTAGAAGAAAGGCTACAACCTGCAAAACACTGAATTAATTCTCTTGCTTTATCAGGTTTATCAGCTGAAATAAATTGTCTTGTGCATCACACTTCAAGGTGGACTCATTTCAGGGAAACCAGAATAGAGCAATGAGAATTATTTGTATGGAAAGTTTGAAATAACTGGGGTTGTTCAGTCTAAAGAAGAGGGGAGAGGGGTAGAGGGAGACAAGGAAAGAAGCAGCTGGGAGGATGTGATAAGTGTTTGCTACTTAAGTTTGTTACAAAGTGAAGGGAATAATCTGTTTTCTTCAATGCTTGTGGTGGACAAAAGAAAAAGTAATAGACCAAAGTTGCATCAAGATATATTCAGATTAGACACTCAAAAAATCTTGTGATAAAAATGGCTAAGAATAGGAATAGATTGTTTATGGATTTATCCTCCTAGTATGAAATTCGTGTTGTGTTCATTTTAAATTTAGATAGCAAGCTCAACATACTTCGCTGTCCCTGAAAATACGAAGTCAAATAAAAATGGTGTGGCAAACAAACCTTCATGTGGCTGCAATCCCAGCAGGCCTGGGAACAGAAGGTGTTGGATTGTGTTTGTTATCCGAAAGTAAAAGTCAGTTCTGGAGCTTAACTTCATGACGAAAAAGTATAGGTGTTGCCCAGTGCCTCTCAGTGATGGGCCACCAGAAGAGGCACAACCAGGTAAATAAATCCATATGGCCACAATACACGCCTGGAGAAGCGACACAACTGCCTTAGTTGTGAAACACAACCGAGGCACAAGCTTTGGGGGCCAGAAAACACATCTGCCATTACTTCTGTGCTTGATAAAAATGTACAGCCAGTAGGAATTAACTGTTCTACTTGCTTGTGCCAGGCACTTTTTCCAAAGTCAACATTTAATAACAAACAATGTCAACCATGATTGATAGACCAAGGACTCTGAGCATGATGATGTGTGCTGTGCTTGTACCCATCCAGGTTAAGCAGGTCACTCTTTTTCTCCCTTTGCTGCAAGTTTTCTTGTACAGAGTGCTTCAGGAGACGTTTTATGTCCCAATCTTGTTTCTGAGATGCAAGATCCCTTTATAAGGCTTTAGTAAAAATAAATAAATAAACAAATACCAGGAATTTCCAGTGACACATCCCTTTAATTCTATTAGAGGCAACAAGATGTAGCAAACCTAAAGAAAGAATGTGACGTGCAAAGGCCAATTTTGGCACACTGGACCTCCTAATACGTCACATTTTAGCAGGAAAGGAAGAAAACCAGTGGACAAAGGATTTGCACCATGAACTATTCCTTCAGCTCTGACAGCTTTCCAGTGAAAAAGTTCGGTTTACAATAATATCCAGGACATTTAGATTGTTTTCTTCAGGGAATTACATTTCTCCATCTATCTCTCCCCAGGCCAGAACACGTCTTTTTTCTAACTGCACCTGATGCTGACTCACAGACTGCTCTGGATGCTGCAAAGCCATGAAAGCAGATTAGACAAGGCTGCTTAATTTTTAATTTGCAATAATTAGTTGGAGATGAATCCAAGTTCTAGTGGCATGTTCTTGGCGGTTTTTTACTACTTTAATATACTCGTCAAGGTTATGTAAACAGTTTTACAAACTTCATATAGCAGATGGCAATTCTTGGACCTATACCATTTTGAGTGTTTATAATAAAGTTATAAAATGTACTTCATGTAGAAGCCAACTGTGGAAAAAAATAGTATGGTTTCAAAACTTCACTTGTAATCCAGCAAGTAACTACAGCAATAGCTTTACATTACTATGACAACCACAAGTCAACAAAATTACGCTTAAGTTGGGCAAGTTATGATTAAGTATGCAAACCAGGCAGTGCATACCATCTGCATGGTCATTCAGCCTACCTTACTGAAGTTTAATTTTATTCACTATTTTCCACTGGCTATTGACATACAACATTGTCTAAGAATAGTATTATATATGTTTCACCCAAGAGATACTAATAGTTGAAGGTAAAAAAATACATAAATATTTGTAAAAGTGGAAGAAATTAAAGGTTTATGAAATTAGGTAATTGTATGAATGTGCAGATTCATGGTAAATTTTGAATATATACTCACAGAAGACAAGTTTTTAAATAACTAAAAATAAACTGCTCTTCGATAGGATTTAGGAAACCCATGGCACTTGTGAAAAGAGATGATTAGAACTGTAATCAACCAAGAGCTGACGTTTTCCAAAAAAAATGTGAAGAAGCCATGTTTTGAAATGATGTGTTCCAGTCTGCAATACTGAGAATAAGGAAAGGATTCATGGCAAGGATTAGGATGCTACAAATCATATGGAACATATGAATAGGAGTCTGTTTCCATGTATCAATAGGGGTTTAATTTCTCAATGAGAAGCTTAAGCAAGGGCACATTCTTTTGCAAAACATCCCACGGGTTTCCTAGAATACGCAGACTTGGTAACATCCTCAGTTCTAACTTTACTCAATAGGTTCTTATAAATCTGCTATCAACATTTCATTTAATGCTTAAAACAGTAAGAGAATGGAATTGATTTTTGAGGAAGATAATAAAAAAAGAAATGAAGTACATGATAGGTAGAAAATGAAATTCTCTTATTCTACAAAGAAAAGTTTATCAAGAAGAATTGGCTGTAACTTCTCAAAGTTTGCCACTCTGGCTGCTATCTGAAACCAAGATTTCCCAGTAAAAAAACATAATCCTCAGACAGCTGGAAACCATCCTAGAGATACAAAATAAATCACTTGAGTGAATTCCACACTCAAAAGCCCTAATCAGTACTCTATACAAGCAACAAAACAAACAAAACCCAGAAGGAACATTAAGATCCCTGGTAACTGATGTCTACTAATTGCAGAGCATCAGGACAGCTTCAATAGGAAAGCAGAGACTGAACAGGATTGTCTGATAAATCTACTACTCTCAAACACTCCACACAGTATTCTTGACCCTGTAGGTCACAACCTTTTGCTCCCAAGTCACTCATGCAAAGGGGGATAAAGAGGTTTAGCCCATTCTATTAAATCCTTGTAATTATTTGTTACAGTTTTAAGTCATCTAGCATTATATACACAGTAATTTGGTGAATCACGCATGCCCTTTTCAAATGAAAATACAATAGACAAAATGGATGTAATTTAAAAACCTTTTAAGGTAGCCCAAAGCCTCGTAAGTTTAATTACTTTTATATTTAGCTGGTAAGAATTCTGTGTAGTAGGAAAATTGTACTAGACAAATTAAATATAATAGCCTCCAATTATGCCTAAACCAAACAAAAGTGAACTATCTCACAATGGAAGGACATTAGAAATTTATCTAAAGCTTAAATCTACAACAAAGAAAAATGCACAGTGACCACAACTGGGTATGAAAACCAGGGTACCATCAGAGAGCAGCATAGTCATAAGTAAGTCTTGGAATAGTCAGTTCATTCTCAAATTTCACATCACTAACAGTTTGCTGTCAAATATAATATTTCTTTTATGGTGTAATTTGGGTGAAATCTGCCAAATGCACTGTATAAAAATGATTACTTCACCTTATGAATCACTTTTCATCAACATACTTCTAAATACAGCTGTGAAGCTTTTGTTCTAGAGAAAAACAACAATTTTACATTGTTGATTTATCTGTGATGGAGTGAAGGGTGGAGTCTTAGGATTTGGAATGTTTTCTTTTTTGTATTCCTTTACTTGTTCAGAATTTTAAGTATAACTATTTCTTTTATAAATACATTTCAAAATACACAAAACTATGCACATTTTAACCTTGCAAAACAACATTATACAGCAATCAGTGATTAATGCGTTTCTTGATGTTCTTGCAAAAAATTGACCTGTGGAATGCAGCCAGGTGAGTTTTGGGGGAAAAAGTCCCACTTGCCAGTCCAGAATATCAGAGTTCTGGACTTCATCAGGGAGTATGTTTTAGCTGTATTTCCAGTCCAGCTTAGTAGCAGCTCAGGTCTAAACCCCCTAGAGACATGTGCTCTTCAAGGGCCGTATCTTGCAGCCCAGGCAGAAGTATCTAAACTGACAGTCTGAAAGGACAAAATAACCAATGTCTGTCCGACTCATGCCAAATACTACTACAGTATTTCATTAATCCTTTCCTCATTTTCAGATTCATGCTCCATCCCTATGGGCCAGAAGAAAATATGTGCAAGAAAGTTTAGCATAGAAGGAGCAGAGGAAAGTTCATTACAAGCAATTTGTACCATGAATAGCTTCAGTGCTTTCTGAGCTGTTTCAGAAGTTCCCATAGGGGGGTTTTTTGTGTGTTTATAATGTGGACACAATTACACTATTTAAAAGATCTTCTCTGGAAGGCAATCCTCCAAATGCTGTGTATTCCTATTCTCAGTGCAAAAATTTCAGAGTTAAGAGGCTTCTTGACACAGGCGAGCAATGCTGCTGTCTAGGAGACTCATGAACCCCATAGGTACAACAAAGCAGCACATGCCTTGAAGGCTTCAGAATATTTGTGTGGTCAAGTCACAGAGCCCTCCTCTGCATTTTGATTTGGTCATACACATTTTAGCTCTCTCTTGATCAAACTGTATCATTTTCTTCTATTTAGAGTACGCCCCAGTCCTTCCTATGCCTTGCAAATGAGTTACACGGGTTGCGGAACACCCTTCCTCACGTGGAAGGCACTTCAAGATGCAAGAGGCTCTGTAGCGTCAGTGTCGAAGAAGACTGAGTGACCCTGCACCTCTGCATTAAACCTACTGGCGTGCCAGGACAGTCTTCCACATGTTACAAAACTGGGAGGAGAAGCGCACGCACGTACTCCGGAGTGGCTAATCCGGAGTTTTGTGTAATGAAGCCGTAGAGACAGACGATGGAAAAAAGGCATCTTTTATCTTCTCTCCACTTTATGTTGCACTCCGGGAGGATTCAGATTCTCTTACTGGACATTAACGTTGCCCAGCCTGTTTTTTGAGGCTTGTACACAAGGTTTTTCTGTTGTCCCATCGATATGGAATTTGCATGGTGGCAAACAGTAACTTAACTTTAAAATTGATATTACAATGATGTTCCAAATTAATTTAAATTAAGAATTAACAATATTCATCAACTTTTTGCTCTGTTACTTTAAAGTATGCCAAAAGTTTTGATACCAGACATTTCCATGTAAAATACCATTATTCATTCAATGATCAAAATCTGAACTAAACATTTTGTGAGCTCAGTAAATGATACCTCCCACCACTAAACGTAGCCACAGAAATTTTTTCTTACATTTAAATACAACTGAATTATATTCTTTTAAAGAAGATCACACTTCATCACAAAAGACAGCAAACAGGACTGCTCCCTGTTTTCCCTCCCCTGAGTCAACACAGGGGAGACTGTATTTTGCTAAACTCCTCCTTTTATAGCCCCCTGATTACAAGCAGGGTTTAAGAGGTAAAGATGACCTTAGATGTGCTTTCAGCATTGGGTTGAATTTCAATCAGAGAAAGAATTTTTTTATTCATTAATGAAATAAAAAAATAGTATAGCATTTTCGGTATATTTTTAATTGAGTTGAATTATTTTCATAAGAGGGTGGGTCAATTCTTGAACTCATTTGGCATCCTGAGTCAGCTATATGTTTTCATGTCCTGTAAAACTTAGATTTTGAGTATCTGCATACAGATAGCACTTTATTATTTATATTTATATTTTAGCACTTTATTATTGCTATTTACCTAACTTGCCAGCACATCATAGCACATCATGGTTAACCTCTCCTCTCTCTCCAAGGTTTTTTTTTTATACAGCAATTTTTCTTCTTTTTCTATTAATATTTTTTGAAAGTAAGCTATATTGAGAAGGGTGCACATAAACAGTTATGCCTTTTTAGAGACAGGAAAAATACCAAGACTTTTAGATGCCATTTATTATTGACCATACAAGTTTAAAGGCATTTCAATCATCCACATTCAACTTCTCTAGCTATGGATAAAACAACAGGAGAGCAGCAAAGTTGTTTAAAAACAGTTAGGTTAAAAAAGGTTTGTTTTTTTCCATTAATAGTTAAACCAACAAGTTCTTCCAGGAGCAAACAAATGCACTGAGCCTGATTTCCCAGCAGTTTGCACAGCAAGCACATTGCACGAGTGTAACACCCTTGTGTGCTCTCTGGGGTCTACAAAGGACCGGGCTCACCCAGCAGCCTGCAGTCATCAGTATGTCTGTCTTGCCTACACAGCTGCTTAGTTTCATGAAAAAAAAGCAGGATTTTCTCTATCTTTGGGACCTTTATGCTTTTGCGAATATGACCAAAACTGGCTCTCGGGTTCAAAGGTTCCTAGGAAGGAGACTGGCAGAAACACAAGACAGTGCTGTTGCAAACATCCCTCCTCCTCTGGAAATCAGGCAAAACACGGCTGCGAGGTCAGGATTTCACTTGACAAACGTACATGAGGTTTTGCAGTTATCTCCCCCAACAGAAATTATGTCTGTTAAAAGGCTAATGTGAAAAAGATACACTTAAGAAAAACAAACTCTCCCTGAATCTTATCTTTTTCACATCTTGTCATCTGTTTTTGTGGGAAGTTTCTATTAACGTATGTTCACAATATGATTTTCAGAAGTTGCATATTAAATTCAATCCATTATATTTTGAAATGGAGACTCCCATAAATCATTTTTTTACCCCCTTTTTTCCTCAGACTGCCTCAAACTCCATAGGCACAAAACAGCTTAATTTTAAATCCACAGTGAATTTGAAAATGACAGTATTTGTTGCTTAAAAACTCATTAAATGAGCAGTTTTAAAACTTAGATGAGACATTTTTCTAAACAGATACACCACAACTACAGTGATCTGTCATAACAAGGTGCCTCCTCTTTTGCAAAACATTAAAGGAAACATTACAAAGTGATACAAAGCGACACGAAACTGCTGCAGCTTGTTTGCCACAAATTTCCTAAATCAATGCTTTAATGAGTGGGATAATTTGAGCTGTAAGTACTTTATGAAAAAACCCACGTTCCATAACACATCTATGCAAAACACTAACTGTGGATGTGTATATAAACTACATTATAAACTAAATATAATCTACATTACAAATTACTCCTCAGTCTTTACCTTTCTCAGTTCCCAGTGTTAGCTGAAAAATTAAAACTTTACACCAGCTTGCACATCAATGTTTATAGGTATAAATTCATATATATCTGTATGTAGACAGAATTATTCACTTTACTGGCAAAAAATTACTTATTACTCCAAGATGGGCCCCAATGAAATTTCAGAAACTATGACAGAACAGAAAATTTGCTGTTTGATGCTGTTTCTTGTTTGTATTGTTTAGAAACGCTTTTTCTCAAGGTTAGATTAGCTGAGAAAGAGCATGTTAGTTACTACAGCATAAACCACACAGTCACAATATGGAAGCAAACATTACAAAGAACGTTTTCCATTTGCAGATAAGTGCAGAATAAAACGCAAATCTAGGTGAAACAGTAAAGCATTAAGATTTGGGATATCCACATTTTCCTCATCTTTAAATGAGGTTCCCAATATGAGAGAAACCTACTTTTTTTTTCCCCTGTTGATGTTATTTAAAATGGAGCTTTTTTAAAAATGGAGAATATATGGTGGTCCACTCTACCATCCGACACGGCCAGAAAGGTGTGGAGTTTTACTGAGCTTTGCCAAATTCCTTCATGAATCACAATCACCCGTGATAAATACATACATATATACACACACACACACATTTTTTTGTCTTCTTCTCTAGTAGAGGTACCTATCCTCAGGGGTAAAATTTCTGTTAGATGCCATGCCCATACTGTGGCAACACAAGAGACATGGTTGGAAAGAGATTCTATTGCAGGATCATGCCCATTTTTCTTCTTGAGTGATTAAGTGTCATTATCCCAGGAGTAAGCAAATCTAATTCTCGGCAAACACTACATTTCTGATAGACAAATCTTCTGCTGTGACATTATTCCAGAAACTCATCAGGCTTAGTCGCTGTGAAGCCTTTCGCTGAGGAAGGTATGAAAAGAAAGGGAAATGAAAATGAAGATTTTCCTTTTCTAAGCATGTGGCAGCTCAAGACGTTCCAGTTCCATTGAGTCTATTTAGACTTAAGAGACGAAAAGCACAACTTCAGACCTGGGTGGTCTGTGTAATGTCCAGGAATATATGAATTGGCTCATCTTCAAAATAATATTTTTCTGATTTCTTTTCCTCAACTAACAAATTATATCCACTTTTGCAATAAAATCATGGGATAGTGTCTGGCAATACTGTTCCTCTACATATACTGCTGGGTATATCACTGATATCCATCCATCTCTTCAATTCAAAATAATGGGATCACTTCAGTAAAACTACTACTGCAACTGGAAGAGCAGATAAAAAGTTGGAAGGCACTGGTTTTATCCAACTTTATAAACAGATCAAAAACCTAGTTTTAATCATGCCCTAGGGAAAGGAAAGGAAAAAGAGAAGGAAGAGAGAAGGAAGAGAGAAGGAAGAGAGAAGGAAGAGAGAAGGAAGAGAGAAGGAAGAGAGAAGGAAGAGAGAAGGAAGAGAGAAGGAAGAGAGAAGGAAGAGAGAAGGAAGAGAACAGAAAAAGACAAGTCAGTTCTCCCTCTGTAAAATTAGCTGTGTCGGAGGTGTGGATCACATTTTTTTAGCCAGAACTCTGCTGAAGCCAGGAGAAATCTGACAAGGAAGAAAACAGCTGTAAAACTGAGTCCTGCCATAGATTGTTGAAGAAATCAATGTATCAAGCTACTACCTTCTGTAAGGCTTTTTCTGCGACAAAATCAGATTTTCAATAAAATGAACATCTGTATAGTGCTTCGAACAACTTCACAGCACCTCAATTGTATTCAACATTTCATGAATTCTTAACTCTAACATAAAATTAACATTCAATTGAGTCTAATCTTGGTAAGTCGTACAATGCCACTGATTATGTATTTCATAAATGTATTGATTAGTTTTAACTTTTATGTTATATATTTCCTAGCTCCCAATTATATCTGAGTTTTGCACAGGAAACAATTGTTAAGTACTAGTAAGTATTAAGACAATATTTTATTTTCCTGTACTACTGATGTGAATATGAGGTACTTCAACAGTAAATGCGCTAAATACAGTATTTAATTTTTTGAGACCAAAATCCACGGTATGTCAGCTTTAACTTTGTAGTAAGCATCCATATTAAATCATTAAAACACCATGCCACCCAACACACACTGGCCAAACATTATATTTAAAGAAACACTGTCATAGTCACTTGGTTTGAAAAAAAAAATTGGTGGAGAAATGAGGAGAGAATTAATCTAAAATCCAATTCCTTCTGCAAGTCTGGCATCAACACATAGATTACTTGTCCTGCAACTTTCCACCATCAAATATTCATTAACAGGTTATCTCACCCAAAAGTTTTCAAGCAGCTTTGAAACCCAAACAACTTCAATTTAAATGAACCAGAACATCACTTGTTCATATGTGAGGTCTCTAACAATGTACATCCAGCAATAGTACTGCTAGATATCCACCAAACCACCCCACTGCTGGAGACCACAGCAGGAAACGTGCTGTCGCAAGCGGGACTCCAGTCGAGCCTAACAGATGACTCTCTGGATGCCATCACCTAAACTCAGATCATCACCACTGACAACACTCATTTCTTCAGTACTGAAGAATTTCCCAACTCTGAAAGGGACAGGGTAGCCCAGCAGGAAGACTTCTACACGGCTTCCTCTGTATTTCCTCAACCTACAACAGCCAGGCTTTCGAGTACATTATTAATGTTTTCTCCTAATTGCCTCCAAGAGGGAAAGGGAAATCCCTTCTCTTCCATCCCCCAATATAGGATTCACAACCCACACAACATGGACTGCTCAGCAACCTGCTCCCTGTCACATTTTAATAGGCGCTACATCAAACTGAAGATCCCTTACAGTTTTTCAAGAGGACACGGTCACTCACGCATCTCCTTCTAAATTCATGACCAACCATACATCCAACCATATGTAGACTTGTTTACATATTATGGGGCCTCGCTGCAGGCAGACTTGGCTACACATCTGAAGACTGTTCCTATTTCTTGTGGCTACAGCAGATCTATGGGGTTTGGTTTGCACCTTCACAAGACACGCAACACCCTGCAAGTGCAGTACTCTGCTGTTCTGAGGTCGCTACTTCAACATCATTCCTCCAAGGAACAGGGCAACTGCTTGTGAATTAGCAGAACTGAAATACGTAAGGACCTTATTTAACAAAACAGTAGTTTGACACGTTCTCCCGCTCCCCCCAACTATACAATTTACCATTTTTCCATCTTACATCAGATTCTTGCTCTTCCAGGACTTTACACCGGTATCCGAATGAGGAGCTACCTTCTCTGCTCCTGGGGAGGGCAGGACAGGTACAGAAGACATGCGGTGCAGACCTGGCTCTAATGGGCACTCCTGGCTACACAATCCCATTTTGCAAGCATGGAGCAAGTGCCCATAAGCAGTGGCCTCCCTGTGCCAAGCACAAGCCAGAAGACCACCGCTCCATTACGGATTTTTCTGAAAGTACCTTCTAGCACTGAGACTTTTTAAGTCAATGAAGGAACAAGACCTCCTGTGGGGGAGGAAGATGGAGGTGGGGGGAGGTTAGTCACCCATGATTTGTACTCAGTTGCCAGGTCTCCAGCTGAGTTAAGCATTGCGTGACAGACGATATCCTGATCAAGTCCTTGATTTACGTTTTGGCATGCTTCACCAGCACTTCTCAGCAGGACTAGATGAATCATTGATCTGTTCCAGTACAATAATTTCTATGTATGTTCATAACCTTGGAAGAATCTATATAAAATTTGAACGCGCATTTCGTTTGCACAGTGCTCAGCTGGATGATTTTCTGTCTTTAAATGCTGAATTTTATTCAAGTTGTGCAGTTACGTTGGTGCTGCGTATGTTTGCATGTTTAAAACAAAATTAATTTTTTGGGAAAAAAAAAAATCATCTCCTAGGTCCTAATTTAGGTCTTAATTTAAACTTTTTTGTGAGATAAATAGTTCATAGATTAGTCGTATTAAACAATGTTACTCTTAAAAAATCCTTGACCTCAGAAAAGCTTGATTTAATTGCTGAATAAAATAAATGTAGCCCTTGAGCATTGTTTCTGAATTCTGCCTCAGCCAAGCTCACGCAGGTCAGACGCAAACAGAAAGAGAACTCATACAAATGGAAGTAAGTACAGCTGCCAACAATCGGAGAGCTCAAATAACTCTCTACCATTGCACAGTCAGGAGCTCACTGACATCACTTTTTAAAACAAAGGAAAAAATTTTAAAAAAATTATAATGAGCTAAAGAAATTTCCTGTTATTCTGCACAAGAGAAAACCCCCTTCCCATGTCCTTCACATATGGCAGAGACCGTCAGCATTTGCAGGCTCAGGACTAACTGAATATCTCCTTAATGAGCTTTACAGACAGTTTTCTGAAGCTGTAACTTGCAAAGCCTTCAGAGCACCAGGAGCTCCATCCAGGCTCCTGCCAGCCCTCTGTGGGTCCCTGACCTCGTCTTCGCAGGCGGGTGCTGCAAGGCTGAGGATCGGAGGAGCTCCGCTTCCCACCTGCCACCTCGCCGGCTCTGGAAAGACGGAGTTTACAGCCCTGTCTTCCCTTTGCTTTTCCTCAAGTGAAATTTTAGGCTCAGTTTGATCCTTACAGCTCCATTTCACATCTAACGTACCACCTGGAGCAATTCTGGCCATTAGTATAAAAGAGGAGACAATTATCTGGTTATAGAAAATATTTTACACGAGGCAAATGCAGCTTTTTCCTGTATATATCTGAGAATGCCTGAGCTTTTATAGGACGTTATTTAAGAAATATTCATGATACAATTATGCAAAGGAAACATTGAATATTTTGTATTACTGAGTCTTGCTCAAGCTGAGGGACACCGACACATTCACTATCAACTATCAGCTCGTACTTGATAATGAAAGCTAAGCAATTTCTGTATGTTTGTTACATATATATATCAGAACACATTTGAGATTATATGAGATTAAAAACCTAATTACCGAGTGTTACTTTTAATACAGCAGGTAAATAATTCAGGTAATATTCCACTTAAAATAGTTCATAGAAACAATAAATCTAAGCATTTATCTATTATTCCAATAAATTACAGCAAAGACTACATTAACTGAAAAGAAAATTAAACTAGTCCTTGTGTTTCCTCCCGTGTCTTTTTTTTTTATTGTTAGCATAATCAATATCAGAAATAAAGAGTTCTTAAACAGTCAGGAAACGTCACTGTAGAGCTACAACACCCGGTATTCAAAATTTACTATTAATTCTTAAAAACCATAGATGAACCTTAAGTGGCGATGCCTTCTGAAGTACCAACAATGCAATTTATTAAACTTTCTTTTCTTTTATCTGTCTTTATCTTTTATGCTGCAATCCTTATACAGTGTGAAATAAAACACATGGAAATTTCTATTTAAAAAAAGGACATTTGAGTGCACATTTTAAAATAACAGTACTTGACAACTCTTAGGCGAAGATGAGATTTCTGGAAAACCTTTGTCAATGTAAAAATGACGATAAGCTCTATCTATTTTCTACCTGCTGTGATAAGAGCAAAACAAGGTATCTGCACCAAATTAGATCTGACATGAGACAAAAAAAGCAAAGCACGGGAGAAGGTATGCCGAGTAGAACAGGGAAGGTGTGGGGTTCCTGAGATGAATGCCAAGTATGACAGGTAATCTTTTCCAGTTAAGTGGGGGGGAAAAAAAAAAGGTATTATCAAGCAGATGGCTACCAAACGAGTCATTCTCTGAAAACTCACTCTCCATGGTGGTAGAGTAAGAGGTATGTCCAAATACCATGCTGAGGTTTACTAGCAGTCTAATGGTACGTAGTATGACAAGGAGCACTTGCACAAGTGAAAAATTATCCTTTACTGTATGCATCTTAAAGCACTTTAGACCTGAATCAACTTTATCCATACATTATCAAGTAGCTTCTGAAATGCTAAGGCTGTTTTTTTCTTTTTCTTAATTTCCTGCTTTTGCAAACAGAATAAATGACAGAAAAAGCACAAATCTAGCAGACCATCTCATTTGTGGAAAGGAAACCTCCAGGACTGATCTAATGAGAAGGTTAGGATAATTTGGGCAGAATTGAGGTTTAAACTTTTCCAGTTTCCTGACAAGAAAAGCCTTTCTAAATAGATGACTTCTTTAGGAGTAATGTACAAAAGACAGCAGAAAAGACTGGGAAAAAAAAAGACCTCGAACTTACGTATTTGCAAATCTCATCTTAATGTTATGACACTTTAAAGCACCATATCCTTTCTAATATGGAATCTTAAGTTATTTCAAGTAATAGAGGGCTTCTGTATATATATGCGCAATATGGTATTTATATACAAAACTATTTTTGCTCAAACTCAAAGAATAGTTTGGGCTAAAGTTGTTTTTCAGGAGGAGGAAAAGAGAGGTACCAATTAGAGGGCAAATGATAGCAATGCACATTTCTAATACAATTTAGGGGAAGATAGACAACCAAATTGTTCCTGGAACCCAAAACATACCATCACAGCTTTGGTTGTTTTCCAAAGTCTTGTTTACTTTGTATTAAGTTAATACAGTAGTGTCAATTAAATCCTTAAAATGCATTTGTAGATCCAATGACAGATGACTTTTTCAAAATTTGAATCAAAAGGGATCTCAAAAACCAGACGTTTTCACCTTCGAGTACATTACTTAATGAGACTGCATTTTAGAAAGCTCAAAAAATTAATTTTATATTCATTTTTTCCTTCCTGAGAAATGCTGCATTTTTTGGTAACACCTTTCATTGAAACCTAGATAATTGCTTTTCAACAGGTGCATGTGTGTGCAAATGTGCATATCAGTCCCAGTGATATCTGTAATTCTGAGTACCAGATGGCATGTTCAGCATACTTTTATAAATTGCTGCTATGCTATTTGATTGCAAGTGCACATTAAGAATAGGGAAATCCATAGGATTATGCATAATATATGATTTTAATGTGATTTTTTAAAGTAGTATTTCGTATTTTTTAATTAATATTAGCTCTCTATGAATCAAATGTGTCTGAAATAGGAATGTGCCAAGATATTAGGAGTGAAAGTGCAGAAAAAAACCACGAGACTGCTTTGGCAAGTCACAATAACAGCTTCTGGCTAACTCACTATCTGCTTCCCAAAGACAACCGATAGCATATACGCAGACAGTAAACCCACTGTAAATGGTCACATCTTCAACTTTAGCTTACCATACATGTAACATAAGCAAGTGTTTCTTATATACTCAAAGAGAAAAGCATGTATATTGGGTAAGAAACCTGAATAATTTATTCCTGCACTTTATATTCATCAGTTATTAAAACAAACTCAAGTATTTAGTAACACACACTAAATAAATTTGATAACGGTCTAGAGAAGCCAATGGATTTACAGTAGGATGTCAGCCTTTGGTTTTTATTATTTCTAATAATATTACTAATTACATTAGTACTGCTTGGGGGGGTTGTGCTGATTTAACTCAAACTGACACTGCCTTGTCACCAAATCACAGCACATGCAGTATAGTGAAAACTTTCACACTCTTATCAGAAGCCACAAATAATGCTCCAAACACTTTAAGCGTTGAAGTTTAGCTTTCAACGTAAGGCTTACCCTTTGTTTGTACCCGTGGGAAGAGGTGTATCAGCAAGAAACTATCAGTAACCCGTCAGTCTGTATTACAGAGCGACAACAGAGGATGAGTTAAATTCCAATTTCATTAAGTAAGCTTTGGAAGGTGACAAATGCCGAAAACATAACAGTGATTCTTTGCTATTTCTTTTAGCTGGGTCTAAAATTTAACTTTTCAAAGGGTCAAGAACAAATCAAATCACTTTTTTGCCTTGTTTTATCAACTATTCTTAAAACTTTAAAGAAAAAACTTGAGACAGAATTCCAGAAAGAAGCTTTTCCAATTATTTCTACATTCTGGTTTCAAGCATTTCATTAATTTAGTTTTTCCTCAAGTGTTTTAAGCAGTTATCTATTTATTTAGTTCTTCATGCAGCAACAGAGAGAGAAAAGAAATCCCAAAATGGGAAATGAATAAATGACACTATGCAGTTAGCCTCCACTTAGAAATGCTTGCCCACCTTGCCCCCCTCAGGAGTCTTCCTGAGCTCAGAATCAACATGCAACCTCAGAGAAGCATAATTACAATTCCAGTTATAGCACAAGTTATACAGAATAATCACATAAAATTACAGAAGGTAGGAACAGAAGAAATGTCATATAGTCTATTCTCCATCAAAAACAAAGACTGCAGCTCTACCATTCGTGTCTAACCTGGTCTTCCATGACGGACGATGGAATGATGGAATCTCCGTATCCCTGGACAAACTGTTCCACTGTTTAGTGAGCCTTAATATTAGAAAGTTTCTCCAATATAATTATTTCCAACCTGCTTCAATTTTAGTCTATTATTTCTTTTAATTTTCACCCAAGAGAAAATTCATTATTTGTTTCCTCATGAGAGAAGCATTGCATACATCAAAAGACTATTATCAGTCTAGACTTTTTCTAGACTAAACAAAACATTTCAAGTAATTTCAAGTTCCTCAAAGAATATGGTCTATAAATCTCTGATCATTCTCATTCTACTCTGGACTCTGCATAATCTGTCCATGTATAGACTGAGTTTTGTTACTTCAGCTGACATTACCAACACTAAAGAGAGGAGAATGGTAACGTCATGTGCCTTCCATGCTGTACTCTTATGTATATACCCAATTACAATTGTTTTTTTCGACTTCCCAAAACTTTGACTCATGTTCAGGTTGTAATCTAACTCCTAGGCCCTGCTATGAAGAGCTGTGACCTAGGAAGAGGTTCCAAATTCTCCATCTGCACAGTTAATTCTTTCTTCCAAAGTGCAGAACCTTTCATTTATCATTACCAAACTGCATCCTGTATTTTGGGAATATTTCTCCAATTTGCCAAACTGTTTTGAATGACATACTTATTAAATCTGTGGATAAAACCAGACATCTTGGAAGATAAGACTGGTTGGGTCTAATTATCCAACAACTTATTAATGAACAGGATGATGACTTGTAGTTGATATTAAATCTGTGGATGAAACCAATCATCCCGGGATGATACTTCCACTCTGACAGTAAACTCAGTACTGAGGTTTTTCAGCCAGCTTTAAGTAGGAGGTTTTTTCTATAGCGTACTTTAAGGCCTTGCTTATGAGAATGTCACATGAGAGTCTGTCTAAAGGCTTACTGAAAATATATTATATCCACTATTACTTCTGAACCAACAAAGCCTCTTATCTTCACAGAAGGAAGCCAGATTGACTTGACACAATTCATTCTTGACCAATAACTATGCACGCTGTTATTCAACTCCTTGTTTCTTCTAAGTGAGTTCAAAGAATGTATTTGAGGAACCATCCCAGAATTTTTGGCATTTGCATGATCCTGGGCCAAACACTAATGTTTCATTGAAAAAATTAAGTATGCTTTCATTCAAATTTATATAGAAAAAAAACTATCTCACAGTATGCTGACACAGCAGAGAATTACTGTTTCACATACCTAAGGTATTCTTTCTACTTTAAAAAACATACATTTTAACCTAAAATGCATTAATTCTTACCCTTTAGAGAAAAACCTCAACTATGAATATGACTGTTTAGACTTAATGGTTCTTCAGGTTTTTCCTCACTTACTATTTACTTATACAATTCTCTTATTCACACCACAAGTGAAATTCAAGTTTCTTAAAAATCCATTGAAAATTTGCCATTGAATTTTTGAACCACAGTTTCACCTGATGATTAGACCCATGGTTTGATATTAATGTTGGTAAGAGCAGAGTCAGATTCTGAATTTCAGTTTGCTATTACATTAATTACTTTGGGGCAAGGATTATTTAGGCTAAAAATATATGACTAGAAACCTTTCGCAGTACGGCTTCTAGTCAATATATCAAGCATACGAAAGAGAATAAAGAATGTCTCATTCTTCAGAATATTTGAAATGGTCCATAAAGTCTCCGTTTCACAGAAGAAGCTGGTTTTACGCAACAGTTTCTTTTTCTGTGAAATCGAGACTTTATGAACTGAAGCATGTCTGTGAAAATCATCTATGACATAATTTATAGTCTTCTAACCAAATACTGTATAAGCAGAAGGTAGAATGAAGAAGAATTATGTAATTCAATGTTTATAAAGTAGCAGACATTTGACAGGCTTCAAATTATGTCCAGGATACACTGATTGATACCATTATCCATTAGTGTGTTTTCCCTGACATTATATCTTAGGGCCAAAAGCCAAAAGAAAGACCACAAGCATCTAACCACAAAGTAGCTCTTATTTTCCTATTCTAGTCAGCAATTAGCTCACAGGAACAGAATTCCAAGTATTTCCAATGCCTGTAGTTAAAAATATGTCTGTTTCTAAAATGAAATATAAATGTCATATGTTAAAAGCCATATTTGGGACTGTAGTCTTTAGACTACAAATATATATTCAAGTTGTGCAGTAGTTACATGTAAAATATTTAATTGTGTGCAACCCTTACGTAAACAGAAAGACTATTGATTTTAAAAATACATACCAAAACATGTAGAGTCTAATGTAATGTAATTGCCTTCTGCTTTTCATGAAATGGAGATTTTCTGCCCTGACTGCTATCAAATCAGAAACATGTGATGAGTGTGAGTTACCAGTTTAGGACTTGTATTTCATGACTATCATGGTGTCTGCAAGAACTGCAGCTCAGTTTCTCCACAAAGGATTGTAGCAATCAAATAAACACAGGTAACTTTCAAACGAGAAGCAGGGATTTCTGAAATCTAATCCATCCTCTAAGAATAATGATTTATTTCTTGGTGAGACTCTCCTTTCCTAGATGCATTTCGTAAATGAACAGATTGTTCTTAAAAGTTTCATAACTGCTGCTCAAAGGGATCTCTCTCTTTCTTTCTTTAATGTCAGGAGGATTTTGTTTTTTCTAAGTTAAATAAGCAACTACACAGACATATCCCTCAGCTCAGCAAAACTAGATAACTATTTTTAATAGAGCAGCAGCAAAAACAGGAAGAACTGACAGGAAACAGTTGGGAAAAAAATTAAGCCAAGGAGCTAGGAGAGTAAAGAAAACAAGAGAAATAAAAGTACAAAAGCATTAAATCAACTTCACTTTCACCATTTTACAAAAGTACATTTCTCAAATCCTAATTGACATGTAAAGTTCCCCAGGGAAACATTGCATAAGGTAACAACAAAAAGTAAAACACAAACTTTTCCAGTTGCATAGTCTGTTTGTTGTTCAGCTCCTTTTCTTTTCCTTCTCCCCTTCTCTATTCAAATTGGTTAAAAAGAAAAGAGAATATTAGGAAACTGAAATTCATGTTCCCACTCTCTCAGAAAGCCAAAATAAAAATATCAGATTCTGCTGAAAAAGGAAATGAAGAATACATCCACTGAGTTAGTATTTATTTGGCTTAAAACTTTATCTTGTTATACAGCTGCTTATATACTGCTTCCTACCTTAATTCTCTGACAGCAATTCTGTACCATGCCCCACTTGTTAAAGTTAAATTATGTCCTGTAACAGGAATGCAGGAGAGACAGCCTTGTGATTTAAGAACTGGACTGGAACTCTATGGCTCAAAGGCATCGCTACCACAAATTTTGTATCTGGCCTTCTGCAGGCTACTTCAATCTTCTCCCTTAGTACTCCATCTGTAAAATGTAAAGTGTGTCAAATGTATGTGAAAGGGTAAGTCAATTAGCTGCCAAATCTTTACTATACAGTATACACACAAGAAAAATCTTACAGAAAAATAATTCTAAATAAGGAAGGAAAAAAATTAACTTTCTGTAATGTTTGGCAATAAACATAGGCAAAATATATCTAACAGTTTTGAAATCCTGAGAAAATAAAATCCAATCGCTACACCCAGTGAATGGATCTTTTTAGCACCAGGATTAAAGCAGCCGGAAATCTTCCACTATGCTTCCACTCGCAGACCTTGACACTTTAATGCCAGGATCAAAGAGAGAAATCAAATCTGTGAAGCTCAATTGTTTTCTCATCATCTGACTTGTAATGTCAGCCTTGTTCTGACCACTGCCTTGGGAGCTGGGAGCCACACGGGTGACGTGCGGCAATGCCAGCAATCGCATCCCCGCAGAAGGCATTCCAGGGCAGCTGGGACACTGCAGCCACAAGCAGTTTATTCTCAAAGCCTGAGAACCAGAAGCTATTTCCCTTCTTTTATTTTGCATTTAAGGATGACAGGAAGATGATAAACAGCCAAAGCCCAGACACATCGATACGCTAGCAGGACAAAAGCCCTTTGTGATTGACAGACGAAACCGAAAGAAGGGGAGGAGACCCTCTCTTTCTTCCTTTGGGGATGGCTCTGGACAGAGACGCCTGAAATTTTAGCCCTCAAAAGCTTCTCCCGTTACCACCAGATCACCTTGCAGGTAAACACTTTCCTGGTTCATTGAGTCACTGTTACGTATCTGAAAAAGAATCTCCACTGAAAAGTGATAATGGTGGAAAAATACTCCCTATTGTACAGCCATAATTCTTGTACCGCTTGTCTGTAGGCAATGCATTTCTTCTCTTGAGGAGGCTGTGCAACTGGATCCAACTACATGTAAAGCAATCTGTTAAAACGAGGACAAGATTTACTGTTGCAAGGAAGAGGTTTAAATAAATTCCAGGAGCCTATGTACCATATGTCTAAAAGTGACCAAACATGGAAAATTAAATTTAAACTCTTCATATTATATTCAAAAGTTAGTATTTTCTATAAAAGAGTAAACTTACCGATTCAGCAAATGCAATTAACTACTTGCAATAACTGGTGTTCCATTTTAACTCCTAAAGAAACTAATTATTTCTATAGACTATTTAGTTACATTTTTAATAGTGTATACACAATACTAGAATCCCCACTTCAGTTGTTTTATAGCATGCAAATTGGCACGTGCACCATGCAAAGTGGCAATGAAAAACACACTATACTTTTATCGAAATGTATTCCTTTCTTCGCATATAGTCATAAAATCATTTGCGCTACTTAATCCGCAGGAAACAACGAAGCAAGCCACCCGAGTTTAGTGTAAAAGTGGTTTTTTTTCTGTTTAAAAGCAGTGAAGCCCATCAAAAGAGAAGTCAATCACTTTAAGAGTATCTTCCTGACTTTTGACTTGTGTATTACTAAGGAAGAGATGTATCAGCATATCTCAATATGAAAAGCTGCAACCACAAAAAAAGCTAGGAGAGATGGGAATTAGACAGAACAGCATTTTCTTCACTCACTGACAGCCGAGAAAGCCTACTCTGCAGCCTTTCTTCATATTGGAGGATCAGGAGCAGTGTGATTTAACCAGGGGAAAATAAAAAAATCAGCCTGACTTTGGCCTACACAGTTAATATTCCTCATTTGGATCTAAACTAACCATAGCTTATACCTTCAAGAACAGAGGTAGTTTGAAGACAAGAGTGTAATACAGCAATAAAATACACGCCTACTTATTCCAACGCACTATTGCCTTTTCAACTTGAAAGACAAAGTGAAAAATAGTATGAACTGGGACTGGAAAACCTCCTTTAACAATAAAGGTGGTTCAAAGGATTTGAGGCAGTATCCATCTTTTTTAAAAAATGCCGAAAGGACAACGATCACCTTTATTCTGCGGTATCATTTGAGCATAATAAAAGGTTTAGGTAACACTTGGGTATATAAAAACAGAGGCAAAGACACAGAGTGCTGCCAAGAGCATATAATGTTTCTCTATTAGATCAAGTAGAAGAAAAAAAAAAGGGGAAAAATGACCTGGTGACTTGTAAATTAGGTACTTGGATGATCCAATATGCTTTCAGATAAGTATTCTCTCTAAAGAGCTTTAGTAAAACCAAAGACACAAAGCTGCACTACAGCTCTAAGAATGCAGCCACCCATGTTCTCCCACTCCTTTAGCTACAGCTGGTCCATGGCTGGTGGAAACCCTGTCCTGTTTGGCATCTTACTCCTTCACTGTGGATACCATCCTGTCTCCCCTCCTCATGTTTCTCTTTTCTTCTCTGGTGAAGCAGCGTATCTGATAACGAGAGCAGGTAAAAGGGAAGCAGCCAGTTTTGGCCCATCAGTCATCCGCCAGTGTATACAGAGTCAAAGGAGCGAGAGGGATTCAAAGAAGAAAACGTTTGGAAAGGCACTCGAGAGGAGCATCCCTTTCCTCGCCCCACGCAGCGCCCAGCCAGAGCCTCCTCCCAGCCCCTTCCCTCCCCTCGGCTCCCACCGCCACTGCCAACAACCGACCGCGACGCGGGGAAAGCGACACAAATCATCTGTCTCCACCGATAACAACACTGCTGCTGTTGTAGACTCTATCTCACCTTCCCTATCCTCTCGATCGCTTTTCAGGAGAGACTGCGGAGCTGCCGGCTGGGACAGGGGGAGTCAGAGACCGGCACTGGGCACCAGCACGGCTCTGCACCAGGACGGCACCAGGTAACAGCTGCTCTGATTTCTAAGAGATGCTTCTCTCCTCCTAAAACTTACTATCAAAATGAGTTTTTGAGATATTGTAAAGATATTTATGCTTATCCCTTTGAACACCTGTAACTTACAATATAGACTCTCAGGTTTAGTTTTGTTCCCTACGACGCGTACAGACGTGCACTCTGGAACCTCTGTCCAGAGACGGGCATGGACTTCTTGACATTGCTTGGCTTGGCATGACAGCCATACCATGGATGACAGTAAAATAAGAGCGAGAACTATAAACCGACGTAGAATGCATTTTCTTGGAAGAAACTGTAAATACAACAGGCATTGAGCAATTAACAATCATCACCAAAATGTCAACAGTTTTCTCTCGGGATATTTTCAGGAAAGTAGTCCGATAACTCCTGGTATCTTAAGACTAAAATAAGTATGCTCTAGTAACGTTTCAGTATCACAAACATGTATATCCAGAAGGTAAACATGAATATTAAATGTTACATTCGAATCCCTAAACTTACTATATTGTTATCACATACTTACTCAAGAAAATTTATATGGGACCAGGAAAAAAAACGTATTAAACTGAACATTATTTGACAGTTGCTTAATTTAAAGCAATACTTAAATGTTATTCACAAATTGGCAAAAACACATCAGGTGAATATTACCAAAAATGCATGTGGAATTCAGTAACAAGTCAATGATAACATGGTCATGTTTTCTGAAAGATAAAAATAAAACAACAGCAAATTTAAATTGTCTTCCCAATTCATGAGATGCATCTCTAGGATGCATCAGAAGTATAAATAGTTTCTCTTTTTACTCTTGACAAGGATCTAAAGAGATTACAAAATTCACTGTAGTTTTGTACTTTAGATTACTGTACAAATTAAAATAATTTTATTTAGAATTCAGAAGGAGGCTTTCAAATATTTGACATCATTTTTCCATGTAAGAAAGAATTAATTCTATGATGTCTCTTTCCTGTCATTACCATCCAAACACTTTGGTGATAAACCAGAAAAATAAATACTTAAATATATACTTTTTTATATATATAAATGTCCCCTTCCTTTTCCACTTTATTAGCAGAACACAAGGGGGTTTTTTCATATTAAAGCTAAAAAATGGGTTAATGAAATAGAAGGATAATACAAGCCATGTACGCAGAATAAATTAGAAAAACCATCTTCCATGATCTCTCAGCATTTCATGAATTCTTAACACTTACCACCTCTCAGAATTATTTTAATATGGTTTCTAGGTAACTTTAAGGAAAGACATTAGCCTAGATTTATTCCACCCAGATTCATGCAAGTAAGTTTGGTGCACACTCACCTATATCATCAGCTAGAGAGAGGCAGCTCTGCAACATAAATTAAGCCCATACAAGATGGGAATTGTCCTCTCAATTTGCCCATCTTTTTCCTCATATTTCCTAACTTAAATATATCAGACAGCTGCCTAAAATTGAAGATGTATCTTGAAAATCTATTTACAACAGGCACCGCAGGCATGCTAAAGATCTAATTGTTGTAAGGTTTTCTTTAATGCTAGACTGGAAATCAGAATTGATTTCTTTTATGAATACCATTATTGTCCCATTCCTCCCGCACTACCCAAATGAACAGGTGAGAAACAGTGATTTGTACTTGCAAATATGAGAACACAGAAATAGAAGAAGTGGGATTTGCTCATGGATGTGCTACAGCAGCCACCACAGATGATTAAAGGAAGGTGCAAGAACATCGGTCAGGAGAGGCTCCTGAACCTACTGAAGATGCCCACCGTATCCCGCCGGACACCGCAATTTTTGTGTGCTAATATGTAGTTTCTTTGTAATACCTTTAAGTCTAGAAATTCTTCTTACCTGTACGAAAAATCAATAATCTTAAATTCTTGCACTTAATATATATGCTTAAGACATCTTAAACTCTACTACATCCTTTTTGAGACAGAGGTGGATATGCAACGTGAGCTTGGGGAGATCAGCCTCCCTCTCCTGTGAATGCAGAAGAGAGCTAAGACCAGAGCTCTGCAAAACTCGGCAGCAATTTCCCTTCAAACCCAAACCAAAACAGTACTACACGGCATGGCAAGTTTTGAGGGACAAAAAAGAAACAGTGAAATGCAGTTGAAGTCTGGTAAAAGAGTATGAGAGAGAAAAAAAAAAATGTGCTTCATGAAAATAAATAAGCAAAAATACCTTTTCACCTTTTATTCTATTGGTATATAAATAGAAGATAGATTCTCTCACCTTTCTACCCATATTTGCATCTGAACTAAGCCTATGCAACTCTAAACGCAGTGCTCTGCCAAGGAAGTGTCTGAGTTAACCTATAAGGTTATCTTCTCATCCACAACCCCCTCCTGCGATACCATGTTTTACTTCTGCTCATACTAAATAAAACTAACTGATATTTATAGCCTTTCTTATGAGACCGAATGTTTTCATCTATTCACCAGGTCATCCAAAATACCTAAGAAATCAAGTTTCGTGACAGTTACCAAAACAATGCTTTGAACCACTAACTTTGAGATGTTTATATACGGACAGTAAAAAACATATATAAACACGGAAAAAAATTCTCATCTGCTTTTTTCTTCTGATTTATTACCTAATAATTCAATAGCAGAGGACTTTTAATGTACTCCTGTAATTCTACAGCAAATGTAAAAGACTGAAAAATAATCTTTGTAAGAAAGGGGAAGATTATTTGATACTAAATCCTTATAATAGCAACTCCAACCATTGAGCTTGCTTATCCTACAGTAAAAAAGAGAGTAGAATTAAAAGGCAAAAATATTTTTCAAGTAGTTGCTTCTGTACAAAAGGGAGCTTAGGTGATTAAATGAGAGGCTGATATGGCGCTGCACATTTTTAAACGAAAATAAAGGCACTTTGAAATATCATGTCAAAAATACTAAATAAATTACAGGATACATGTTTCATGGGGAAAGAAGAGTAAATAGCTGTAATTTGGGAGGCTAGAATTTCATTAATGAGCTAGAATAAAGGACCTCTGCAAACAAAAGAACCTTTCTTAAAGGTTTTCAGGGACTTTACACAAGTTTCAATACCCCACCTTAATGGCAGTATATGCAGTGCATCTGCATTTCTTAGATGTTCTTTTCATTATATTTTTCATTATCCATTTTCAATCAATAGATAATAAATAAACGACATTAAGAGGTCAGGAGCTTTCTGTTGTGAGCTATGCAAACCCCGAGTTACGAAAAACACTGTGTTCTGCTTTGTGAAATCACAGCAGTAACTTCGGATTGTCTGAAATTATTGTTCCAGAAAATAACATTTTAACATTTATCTCTATAGAAGGCAGACTTTATCCTCAACTTATGATCAATCAATCATCAGAAACATCCAACTTCCCATAATAGCTGGTTTCGGCTCATACACAGAGCTTTCCTTTCTAGGGTTCAGAGCAGATGAATTAACATATGCCTATTATAAACTGGTAGTATATAGTCTAAGGATTAACTACTATAGCAACCAGTGCTGTAGTCTGCCAACACATGTTCACCCAAATTGCTGGATTTTCTAAGTTTATGTGGATAGGATTTATATGTAGGTGTTCATTTATTGTGCAGAGATTGCAAGTTTTGCATTATGTGGATTTCTTCAAATATGTATAAAAGCACAGCCATTGCATCAAGCTTCCCAAAAGCGTAATATTCAAAATAAAACTGCTACTAAAATAACATTAATTCAATTGTATTTTACAAACATTTATTTTACACATTACAGGATTCCTCCTCCTTGTTTGTTTTATTCTATTCAATTATTCTAGAACAGCATTCTGGACAACCAGTACCATGAATTATTCAAACTGAAATAAGATGACATGAAATCATGGTATAATCAAAACCTTTCCACCCATAACCTTAATTCCATGCAAACTATAATTTTTTTTTTAAATAGAAGCATTAAAGAGAAGCTTGCTTTTGTTCCAAGACACTTCAAAAAATGGTGCATCTTTAAACAAATAGTACATGACATCACATGACATCACAAATGACCTTTTTTTGAGTAAGTGATGAGTATTAAGTTCCTATGGAGCTCAACGTCACCTGAAAACGAATTCCTAAAGATACGGGAATGTTCCTCTCCCCAGACACACTTCTGTGTGTAAGTTTTCAAGAAAAAAAGGGTGGAAGGGGAAAGAATCCTGTTTCAACTGTGGTTATCTATATGTGTGCATTAAATACATGTATGACAGACTGCACTATACAAGTTACTGTATACTACAGTCATCCACAAATGAGTGGTGCATAATTTCATCACTTCTAGTGGAGTTGAGCAGAAGCATTGTGAGAAAAAAATGCAGGTTTAAGTTAGGAGAAAAGTACCAGCAAAGGAGGATAGAAGAGGAGAAAGAAAAAAAATACTACGCTAAAATATGCTTCCTCTGTCTGTAAATATAACTTTGTTGCTTGTAAACCTATCATCTGCATTTCAGCTGCTTTTTTCCTAGTATATTCTTCTATTTTTTGTCCTGTCTGCTGACATGATCTTATTTTTTCCCTCTTCAGTCAGTCTCTCCTTCCCTCTTCCTACTGTCTTCCTTTCTGTATTGCTCTTCTGAATTTACCTTTCATTCTGACTCCCTTCTCACTTTATCTATTCTGGAGTAACTATTCCTGATCTTTCTTCTACCATTTCAGTTCTGTAACCTCACTTCTTAACTCTTGAGATTTAGCACCTTCTTTTTCTTGTTGCCCTGTAGTAGGTGCAGTAATGTTTGAACAGTCCAACAGAATTCTGGAGAAACTTCAGTGATAGATACCAAGGCCGCTTGGTGAAGTTTTCAACTAGTGTGAAACGTTTGCCATAGGGGTGGGCTAGGAGGATCAGGGGTAGCAAGTCAACACAATGTGAGGACAAAGCCTTCCAACACAGAGTAAAGGGCATTCATGTTACAGCTGGAGAAACCTTTTCTATACCAAATGATAGGAAGATTATCTAATACTTCCATTTGTTTAATAATAAACTCCCCCAGATCCATTATACAGGCTTTTGACCCTTTCTGCTGCTTTGGAGGCAGAAATTAAACACGTAAGGGTTGGCAGTCAGAGAGAAGCTTCAGCAAATTATAACTGCCTTGGCCAAAGGACCATTACAGAATTTTGTTTTGAAAATAATTCAGGATAGACATTATAATGAGATACTGAGAAAATTCATTATACTAGAAAAGGAAATATTCAAATAAATCGAGAAGAACTTGCCTATCCTTCCACAGACCAAGATTCATACATCTGTTACTGCAGTATTTCCTAATGGTGTGGGTAGGAAAATACCCACATCGAGGGAGAGGTATGATCATGTTACAATTATATGCCATATTGATTTTGTTCTCTTTTAGTGGATAACTATCAACCAGAGCGCTTGCCTTCCAGAACCAACACTAAGCAAGCTCAACTTAACAGGCTGTTATTAACATGGCAACCTGACAGATATCCTGAACGTTGTGGGATGTATAGAATATATCTTAATTCCTCCACGAAGAAAACAGTTCTGAACTTTCCAACTCTAATAACTTTTCGTCTCCTACGTTCAGCAAAGATCACCTTAAGCCACGCTGGTATGCCGTCACTTTCAAATGACAAAAGTCCATGTGAATGCTGAAGAGCATCTCTGCTTTCCGTGCTTATCCCAATCACTTACCACCGCTGGCTCACAGTGCCGATGCCAGCTACTGTGCATCGCGGTACGAGCTGTGCAAGGAAAATGATCCAGCTCAGAACTACACAGAGCAAAAAGAGTGCCTAAATTCAGTTAACCCTGGAGCTGCCAGGAATGCTAGCGTCAACCAGAGTGGCTGACTAAGGACATAAATCACTTTTAGGTTCAGAAAACTTAACAATAGCCTCAGATAAAGCAATTTATATGAACTCAGAAAATAAAGACTACTTTGCTTTTATTCCTTGTGTCATTTGACTCTCAAGCATCAGTCGTATTTAGGTAGCATAGACGTATACTGATATTAAGTCTCTTTTTAGAAAGGTTTTAAGATTCAGATTACCCCATTTAGATATTAGAATTTTATCTTTAATGACAAAAGGGATTACATATGATCTTGGTGACCAAAAGTGCTACTGCTCTCAGCACCTTTTAGGACATTTCAGTGGGGCGGGGAGGACAAAAAGCCACCTTTGAAAAAGAGTGTCAATAAATGCTTGTTAGCAGTGAACAGCATTTTACAGTCAATGGGAAAATATTCTACAGGCCAAGCAGATCTGACTTTGAATAAGGTGTTTTTCTGAGACTTTTCTGAAAGTACTGTAATTCTAAAATGATTTTGTCAGTTTGACCCACTTACGATTAGGAAAAGGCTAAAGTGATTTTGAGTCATTAAACAGAGGAAATGCAGTTTAACGACTCTCCCAATTATTTTCTATTTTAGATAACTATGGAGATGGGAAGATTGCCTTCCCCCGGGCTCTGGATAGATCCACAGAGGATTCCTCCGAGGGTTGACCAAAATCTTACCAAAGGAAAGAATGAATTCATATATGGGATAAGGTAACAACCAACTCACAGTCCCAGTCCAGACAAACTGGACAAAAACTTTGAGGACTGATCGAGCGACCTCTCTGTCGTCTATCTTCTCCTTGAGTAGTTGTTCTTCTCCTATTATATTTGTATGACTAGAAATTGTGGAAGAACACTTTAATTCAGTGTGGTAGAAGACTCACATTTCTCCCTCTACTAATTTTCAGAGATGCCCCTGCCTGCCTGGACCGCTGATGTGTTCCCTGCCTTTGCCTGCCCTCCTGTCTCCACTCCATACGTTCTACAAGACATGGTGATTTCTACAGCGCAGAGCTGTAATTTGGAATTTTTTTCCAGGTATACCTTTCAAGTTGCATTCGGCAAAGCACAGCAAGGTTATCCTCCTCCAAAGACTTTACTGGCCACTGTCTTTGACACCTTATTACATCAAATATTTCACAATACGACAGCCATTGATGTGCATCAAAAAGTGGAAGAGACTGAGGAAGTCAAATATTCCTTTCCCTAAGTGGTAATACCTATATTACCCAAAATCTATTCTTACGGATCCAAAAGGACAGACAATCTGAAGCGTCAGCAGGGAATCTTTTCACCGCTTCTTTCTTAAGATTTCCTTCCTGACTATCTAAGTGAATTAATCCGTGCTGCAATTCATTATTGTAAGACGAAATGTCTTGCTCTGTTATCTCTTATCCTTTCTACCACAGCCAGTGAGAACAGACTATTTATTCTCTTAATCTTTTCAGCAGTCTTGTACATACATGAAGACAGTTATTCCATCCCCCCCCCCCCTTTTTTTTTTAAATTAAGCAACCACAATCCATCCTTTTAAAGAAACCACGTTTTCCAAACTCCAGATCACTGGAGAAGAAACTCTGAGGTTTCTCTGCCTCTTCCTTCTTTGATTGTAATAATTAAAAGGTACAAAATGTACTGAGAACTTTTTAAACTTTAAGTACAACAAAAAGACAACTTCATGTACCTCACAAGCTCTATACATCCCACCATGGCATTTCCCTTGTTACAGGAATATGTCATTGTTGATTTACACTCAGCTGGCAGAGTGTGACAACTACTCTTGGGTCTTTTTTCAGTGAACTGCTCCCAAACCATTCGATTCTCCACAGCTCCTTACCTGTAAATGTATTACCTCAACCTTGTCATTACTAAGCCGCTTCGTAGTTTTTCAGATCCTATCTCCAGTTTGCATCTATCTGAATTCCAAGTCTGTTCTGCAAAGTAACTGCAGTTCCCAGACAGCAGTTTTACCTACACGTGTAATAACCATTTCCACTGTTATCTTTGTCATTATTTAAAAATAAAAATATTAAACAATGGAGGACCTGAGTAGATGCTTGTCAACACAGTCAATACATCCTCTGCCTGACAGTCAACCTCTGACAACAGCTCTGTCCACATATTATCCTGGGGGTTCTGTGCCTACCCAAAGGTGTTTTCACACAGACCTGGTTACTTTAGGAAAGTACCACATGAATCACTGTGAAGAAGTTCTAATCACAATACCAATTACACTCAGAAAGAAAAAAGAAAATAAATTGGTCTGTGCTAATTATTTTTTTATAAATCTACTTTGCTATTTTTGTTTGTGTTTACAAATGAAAATTATTTTGAAATTTATTTTTTTTTTAAACTAATGGACCTATAACCTCCTGATCCTGTATCTTAATTCTTCTGTCACACCACCAGAGACAAAGGAATTAAATGTTGCTGATGATTGCTCAAGTGCATATCCATCAGCCCTGGCATGGAGGGACTAATGTTAGAAGAGAAAGTGGTTTGGAGCCTATCCAACTGTCAGCGTTGCTGTGTCGGGTCAGGGAAGAATTCACCAAATACCTCTGGGCTCTGGTCAGTTGTCATTTAACTTCCAGGTTGTCTCTAAAACACTGGTTCATTACCAAAGACATAAACAGAAGACAACTAGCTTCCCCCAAAATCATACAACATTTATAGCTTTGACCAGCATTTTAGTGTTTTGAGTTGGTTTAATCAGCATTCATACAGACAGGTGTCTAACTTCAACCTTACAAGTCAAATTCTCCAAGGCTGTTATGCCATGACTCTGGGAAGTAGAAGAAAATAAAGCAAGGAGAAGACTGCCAATGCAAGGGTCTTAATGGGCGACAGATGAAAGGAGGAATGCTTCTTCGAATCCTTTAAATTAACGGCTCTCCCCAATCCACAGACTGTTCTTGGCCAATATCTGTAAGTAATTCGTAAGTAATGGAATTACAAAAAAACAAACTGCAGCTTCCAGAGTTTTGCAATTACCAGGGGATCACATGGCTTGAAGAACCATAGATGGCTACATGCCACAGAAAATTCTAAGTCAAAGGGTTGTAGTCAAAGGTTACTTTAGCAAGCAACTTTCCAGCTTGAGATATAACAAATAAAATTTGAGAGGTCTGGTATTTAAAAGGGAAACAGTGACAAGGTAAATGACTTATTACATATATCTTGCAAACTGAGAGAGAAAAGAGTTATTAAAATGAGTGTCTTATCTGACCCCACTACTGTATGTTTTAAAAAAGGAATACAACTGGTAACTTGTGAAAATGTATATGAAAATAGTTTACTCTAAAATTAAAAGAAGGTAGTTGCACCTGCACACGTCAAATATTTGATATTATTTAAGAATGCAAAATCTCATTTTCCTGTTCTCTATTTTCACCAGAAGAAAAAATGTTATCTTCCCTGCCATAAGCGATTTAATAACATATATGAAAAGCAGTATTTCAGATGTTTTCATACTATGTAACATTAGATCTCCAGGATCTTAATTATGAGATGAGAGGAGGCTCCTGACGTAATCAGTATAATCTCGAAGATTTAAGGCATTTAACTCGGCATTTCCCTTTTTAGCCCAATTATGTTCACAGCACTGGGTTTTTAACACCATGGAAGCACTCTACTCAATTCAGAAAGCTTGAGTCAAGAATATACAAGTTTTCAGGTTAATACCAAAAATCAAGAAAACTATTAGAAATGCTGTTTAAAATAATCTTTACAAACATAAATAGATATACTAGCAACATACCTGAAAAAGAACATGAACAGAGCAGCTGTGATGCAGAACAAAATGACCTACAAGAAGGAGAAAGAGTGTTATTATATAAAACATCACACTGCTACTGCGTGTTGTGGATCATGAAGATTTTACAAATGTTACTAGAAAAGTTACACTTTCTTTATATGCTTGATGGGCCAGAATGAAAGCTCGTCTGAATCCACCAAAAAGGATTCTCTTGTTTCTAGTGGACTTTTAGCCATTCCTGTAGAAGTTCAAAAAAAATATGAAATCCAAACCAGGGTAGTGGGACAACAGACACAGCAAATGATGCTACTTAAAATAGTCTGGAAAAAAATAATAAAATAATAATAAAACAATAGAATGGAAAAAAATAAAGCAAGAGAATGAAAACAATAAAGCAATAGAATGGAAAGGTAAACATTATCTTTTGACTGTCTCTGCTTTTGTGATTTATTCAAATATCATATTGCTAGTTTCGGTTTAGAAGGCAGGACATTTAAGACGTCTGTACAGACAGCTGCTTCTGCTTAACCACTTTCGAGCAAGTTTGAGAGTAGATAATTCTATTCCCAAATGAGAGTATCTCGTCTAGTAGTTTACCTTCGTGTTGCACTCCCTTGGAATAATCCAGCCTTGCTCTAGATTATAAAAGAGTCAGTGAGCGAACCTAGCAGCTCTCCAGCAGAGAGAGGGGAATGTCCTACTTCTTCCTCCCATCCCTTCTGCTCCCAGCTCAGTGCTCTTACCTCCTCCTTACCACCTGCACAGCGACTCAAAAATGCTGAAGAAAATGAACTCAACGAGGAAAAAAAGTACATCAAAACTTTGCAGAGTTTTCTGCCCATTTGGTGAGATAAGAAGATCGCTGGAAGGGTGTAAAAGCACCAGAGCAGGCACAGGCAAAAGGCATGGAGGGAGGCCACCATGCCAGGAGCAGAGAAGGGGAGAAAGGATGAAGCCATCCTCCTCGAGATACCAACAAGCCATTGCACCTTGGCTGTAGAACTGCTTGTACATACAGCTGTCTCAAAAACAACTATACCATGCTTTAAATCCATAACGTGCCTTAATCCATGCCATCTTTGCCAGATACCGCTGGAGAGCAAGAAAATACTGTTTTGTTCTAGATACACTGGCCCATATTCATACCATCATTCAGGAAGCCAAAACCTTACAGAAAAATTGCAAGTGTTTTAGAAAACACGTGCACTTATTTTCAAGAGTTCAAGGAGTTTTGATCATGACAGGATACAGATAGCTTAAGTGAAAAGAAATGGAAATGCTGGCAGCAATGCCTATTTGAAGGTTATAAACACATAGAACAGTAGGCTGCTGTGTGTTGATATCGATCAGAAAGTGTGATAAAAATTTGAATAGGAAAAGTTTAAAATGACTTTCAGAGGAAAAAAAAAAAATCTTACAGTGAGACTACTTCCCTTTCTAAGTCCTCTGGCATGTGACTTAAAATTAGGTCACACAAGACATTATAATGTTTACTGTGTAAACTGCCCATTTTTTTTCCTTTTTCTTCACCAGTACTATCGTATATTATTCTGCATCAAAAATGTGAACATCTGAAATAATTCTATATGAAATCTTTAGGGTAAAGTGAGGACAATGATACAATTAAGTTCAAACTAGCAGCGAAAGCAGACTTACATATAAACCTGAGTTCTACTTAAAAAGATCTGCCCTAACCCTCCAAAGTTCAAACTGTATTTAATCATTCAAACAAGAATCATCAATTCTTTGGATGCCATTTCTGGGAGACAGAAGGGGCAAGAAGCCTTGACAGCCTGAGCAATGATACTGAGAAATAAGTGAGAAATGGCAAAAAAAGGGTCTTTTTTTTAAAAAAAAAGTATCCCTTTGCATATTAAAAACACTCAAAAAGTATTCCTTTGCATATTAAAAACACTCACTTCATTAAATAGTCTCTTTTTCTTTCCTTTTTTTTTCTTAAATGAGTTTGATAACAACCTAACAAGTATACATGTGTACATCACTAAGATTCCCTCTGAGCTCTCTCTTCTCCAGGCTAAACCACCCCAGCTCTCAGCCTCTCCTTGTATGAGAGATGCTCCAAGCCCTTAACCATCTTTGTGGCCCTTCACTCCAGTATGTTTATGTCTCTCTTGTACTGGGAAGCCCAGCACTGGACACAGCACTCTAGATTTGTCTCACCAGGGCTGAGTGCGGGGGAAGGATCACCTCCCTCGACCTGCTGGCAATGCTTCTTCTAACGCAGCCCAAGAGGCTGGTGGCCTCCTTAGCTGGAAGGGCTTCTTGCTGGCTCATGTTCAGCTTGGTGTCCACCAGGACTCCCAGGTTCTTTTCTGCAAAGCTGCTTTCCAGATGCCCCCAGCACATACTGCTGCCTGGGGTTATTCCTTCCCAGGGACAGGATGGGCACTTCCCTTTGTTGAACCTCATGAGGTTCCTCTTGGCCCATTCTTCCAGCCTGTTGAAGTTCCTCAGGATGGCAGCACAACTACCTGGTGTGGTAACAGCTCCTCCCATTTTTGTATCACCTGCAAGCCTGCTGAGGGTGCAGTCTCCTGTCCACTCATCCAGGTCATTAATGAAGATGCTACTGACCCCAGCATGGACCCCTGTGGTACACCACCAGTGACTGGCCTCCCGCTGGACTTTGTGCTGCTGATCACAACCCTTCGAGCCTTTCAGTTCAGCCCAGCCAGTTTTCAGTCCACCTCACCATCCACCTATCATCAAGTTGTCTATAATCTGTATTGTATTTGACAAAATCTGGGCAACTCAAAGTACTTAAAGAACTTGCTTAAGCAACCTCTATAATCATCAGATGTCTTCCAGAACTTAAAAATATTCTTTGAAAAAAATAAGATGTGGAAGACCTTGGCCAGGTGGAAAAGAGGAAACTGGTACCAATTTTTGTAAATGAGAAGTTCAGGGAATATCAGACGGTCAACCAGGTCACTTCTAATATCCACAACTATACCAGAATAAATTATTTGAAACAGCCAGTTTATAAACATCTAGATAACAAGATTATAAGAAACAACCAACACAATAAACAATTAGAAATATTGTAATTTTCTTCTTTGACAGATGTTTTAAGGAAAGGAGCAGGCGTTATTTATTGGAATTTTAATGCACCTTTGTGGCAGCTGCATATGTTAATTAAGTGGGCAGAGAGCTGCTTAAGAACACCAGAGGACAAAACTCTAATAGTTAGCAATTCATTATCAAACTAAAAGGCATTTTAACTGACATCACCAAAGAAGTTTTGCTTCCCTCTTCAGTAATGATCTGAATGATGGAACAGAGATTATGTCACAAATTCACAAAATCCTTTCGAGGCCAGGTCTTCACGCAAAGTGATTTAATTGCCCAAAGTCAACAAGATGAAATTCAGTAAAACCAAATATGAAGTATTTGGCAGGAGAAATCACATACACAAAAACCATGACAAGAAACAACTGTGTAGGCAGTACAGGAGTGTAACAAATTCCACAGATCACAAATAAATAGGCACCAGCAATGCAATGCTGTGGACAGTGCTGTAAAATATTACCGACTCTTTTAGAAGCAGAGGAGGTAAAATATAGCACTGTATTACACTAATGACCTGGTGCTAGCAACACCCCAAAATACAGTGTTGGGCACTACTGTTAAAGAAAAGCATAGAAAAAACAAGATAGTCCAGAAGAGCACGATGAAAATAACAGGCGGGTAAGGGTACGACTGTTGGGAAACTGCTTAAACTAAGAAAGAGGTAGTTAGTGACAAACATGACAACTATTTTCATATAATTATCATATACTGACAAATCTGTCTCACTGAGTAAAGGAGGAGAAAGACAGAGCTAAATCTACAGCGAAGACAACGTAGGTTAAACGTTAGGAAAAGGTCTCTCTACAGGGTAGTGATAAACTAGAACAAGTTGCCTGTGAGATTGTGGAATCTCCTTTATCAGAGGCTTTTAAGATCAGTAGAGACAAACACCTCCTAGCAATGCTCTGGGCATGTTTGACACTGTCTCTCCCAACATTTACACAACCGAAGGGCAGCAAGATGTGCAGCTAAACCAGACTGTTCTACATGAAATGCACAGCCCAACATGGAAAGCCCAGTCACTGCCTTCTTATCACAGCACCAAGAAACAGAAGGCAAGTGGTCACCGTGCTCCAAAATTAAGCTACTTTCAAAATAAGCCTTTTTTCAACTTGTCCTCATTCTATAGATTTTTTTTTTGTAGCATCCTCAGTACAATATGCAATACTTAATTTAGATTTAAAAATAACTATACTAAAAAAGAGAAAAAATACTAAGGCCTACAGAAATATAATTCTAAATAGTGAGTGAATTTAAGCCTTAAAATCTAGTGAGCAGGAAGTCTCATTTGGGATTTTTCTTGCAGAGTCCATCACTTTTTGATTTATGATACAAGGTCAACAAATTGTGCTTGGCAACACACAGACCTTGAAACTTTCCAGCTGCAACAGATACAACAAGCAGACAACCTACATGTTTCTAATGAGAGTGCTATGCCCTAAATATTTGAACATTTTTAAAGAGATGTGCACAGGTTACAAGGAAAAATCCCTATACTCCAGGACAGGTTCGCATATTTGGTGTGTAAGGTGAGCACTGCAATTTAATTGATTACATTATACTTTACTGTACTATACTAAACCTTCATAAATAAAAGAGGAAAGTTGCTGACATAACTTGAGGTACTTTCTCCAGATCTCTGCTGGCTGACAAAGCCAATATTTTTTTTTTTTTTTTTTTTTCAGGAAAGCTTAGCCCTCATATAAACAGTATCACAAAGCAACATTCAGCAGTTCCCAGTTCTGAGGAAAAAAAAAAAAAAGCTCTGGCTGAAAGCAGTTACCAGCAGCCCCAGTTAGTTAACACCAGCAGCCCACTGACAACTTGCCCTCACAGCCAGATAGAAATATTGGACCAAAGAAAGGAAAACTAACATTGACAAAACTAATAAAACTACTCGCGAGACTCGTGTATTCTGACTTTTTATGCATATTACCTAATCCCAAGGTTACGTGTATTTTCCTTAAGTATTTTCATTATAGTGAGATTTCCTGGGGTAAAAACAGTCTCTGACTGGAGGCTGCTGGTTATCCCATACAGTCAGAATAAAGAGTAGGACTGAAGTCTGTCAAAGTAACACAGACCTTGCAATTAAAAAGAAAAGCACTGAAGATACACCTAATCTATGTAAATGAAGACAGGAGGAGGGAAAAGGGACAGATCCGTGATATCAGCTGGTAGAAGCCTTTGGAGTATTGGAGCTACAGTTCAACACTGAATAGTGTTAAATCCAGCTCACAGAAGACGTGAGGCTGTTTCAACCACTGGCACATCAACACTTGACTTCAGCATATTCATGAAGCCTGAAACCATCACCTTCTTGATCAACCACTTCGCGATGTATGTGAGAGCTATATCTACACTCAATGATTTAAAAAAAAAAAAAAAGTTACTACTCCTAGTTCTTGAAGGCTGTATGCTACAGAAAAAAGAACTGTCAGCTAAGGTCTGTCCGAGGAAAATTTTATTGGTAAAAATCATGGAAAATTAAAATCCCTGATGACATTTGACTAGCAGTTAAAAGAAGTCCCTCCAATAATTATTACTTGAGCCAATTTCTTCCAAAAGTTACAAAGAGGGGAAGGTGGACTTACTATTATTTTTCCATATCTATTATTTGGTCTACTGAGAAAAACCTAGCTTTACCCATAAATCCACAGAGCTACGCAAACTGCACTATGATTACATTTTGGTGTAAATCATAAGAATTTTTCAACTGATGGTTGTGGTTCCTGAATTTTATTTCAGGTCATGTTATTGCTCGAATAAAAATGCTTTCTACAGCTCTTACCACGAAGATTATCTCTTAAGCAAGCTCCCTTCCAATAAAATTAAAAAATTAAAGTAATGGAACTAGACATGCAGATTAATGTAATGGCCTGAGAGTACAAGATCAAGGAAATAAATGTGCATGGAATACCTCTTTTCTACCTGCACATTACATAATGTAAACCGTAGTGTCCTAATCAATGGACTGTCTTTATAAAACCGATATGCTATTCTTTTCCAACAATAAAGTATCTGGTTAAAAAGCATAAAACTTTTTTTAATTTTAGAGTAGTTAAAGGGGATGGAAATCACAGAATCCTTCTGATTAATTAGACAAAGATACCAGAAGTAGTATCAAAAGACGTTAGTGAAAATAGGTGTCACGTTGCATTATGTTTAGCCACTTGAAATCTGATCTGATGATCACTCTTACTAATGTAAGTAGTTACTTTTTAGTATTATTTAATGCCCCAGGCAAAAAATAATCATAGTAAATGATTACCTGATGGAATTAGTCACCATTGCTGACAAGGCAGTTCTTACATATGACCGCTACATCTTCGCCTATATAGGACTAAAGGGCAGGACTCCAGCCCTAAACCCATAAGCTGCTAATAATATCAGCTATACCGCCGGAGTTCACTGCTATAAACAGCACTTACACTCGGACACGGTGCAGAGGAAGGCTGTAGCAGCCACTTACTACTAGATTAGACCAGCAATGGGTTTGGCAAGTGGCTTTCCTGAGCACTGAACTAGTTTCTGTCTGTTCTCCAACTCTCCACCTTAGTCCTCCAAGAGTAAAAATCACTTGGGGAGGTTTTTATTGTGCCCCCCACTGCTTTTTCCCACCTCTTAGACTGCTGGTCTTTTTGGGCTTAGCACAGTGGATTCTCCTGAGAGCAACACTAGCATAACTTTATTCTCACCAGCTAGAGAGCTAAAAAAACCAGAAGAGGCAGGTAAAAAGAGCAATTCAATGCCCAGCATACATGACTTGCCATAAAACTAAAGATGCCAGTACCTCAATGCTTTTGGTTTATTCAGGAGAAGATGCGGATGTGGCTCGAATATCACTACAAGAGCCTGGATGAGTAAAAACTATTCTTCAGTTTGACAGAAAAAAAACGTATGATGGTGAGGACGTGAAGTCTGCCAAATTCAGACTACTCAGAAGGCAACTTTTTCTCCAGTTAGTAAGATTAATTAACCAAATACGATCAGACTGTTTCGAGTACCATGAGTTGTACACTTGATGCACAATGTGGTGAGATTCACTGGCCAGTCTTAACCAGTAAATGAGTGGGTGATTATAATGGTCTCCCGCAGTGTCAGCATTCATGAAAATAGTATTATTCACATGTGTATTTTAAATGAACACACTGCATATACTAGAACATGCATTTGTACACACCTCAGCAAAAGCTTCTGAATCCTTTGCTCTTTTTAAAAATTTCAGTATTGAATATAATACATACTTCAGATCTGTCAAATGGCTTATTAAGGCTATAGTGAAAATACAGTGAAAAGGCTGAAGGGAAAATATACTCCCAAATCCTGCAGCAGCTCTGGCACTATCGCAACCACCCAGCTTTCTGTGTCTCAAAGTCCCTCGTTCCTGTCTCTGTCTCACAGATGGCACCTCAGAGGACCAAAGAGCCCCTCAGACAGAGCCAGGGCGTTTTGAACAACTAACCTCTGTATTTAGCCACAAAATCCTTAATATTTGAATCCCCCATAGAGACAGAAGGAGCCAACGGAGAACGCAAAGCACTCTGAGTTTCCTCAAGCACATACAGGTCTGGAACGACCAATACTCCGAGTCCAAGATCTGACACAGACCTAACAAAACACATGCACCATAATCAGGTATTACTGTCAGTACTTGCTGGGGACCACTATCTACAAAGGTTGGCACCATCTGGTTACTCTGAAGTCATATACTACCTCTTCTCTTTTACACGCTAACGAAAAAATTGTGATCTACTTTTTTTTTTTAATTTCCATGTAAATAGTAATCTTTATAATATCCCTTATTTTTCTATTAATAGCACCCTTCAATTCCTAAGAACTGCAGTGAGTAGCAAAAATGAGCTATTCAATTCTCAGTGTTGCCATTGCTTATTAAAGAAGTCACACAGTTCCTGCACAGAAACATCATTATTAAAGTTTTTAAAACAAAGACATAAAAGGTATTTCACGTTGAAAACAGCTAATTTGTTTTTGTACAAAAGCATAATGACTTATGGAAAACAGTGGTTGTCTTTTACCGAGCTCAAATTTCTAGCGATCCCAAAAGACACATGCCAATTGATCATCCTAAAATGGAACCACCTCTCTCTGGACATTTCAAGTTATGCAATGTTTTACCTTCTTTCTATAGTAAATCCTGTTAAATCAAAACCTTTACAACACTTGGTGTCCTCCTCTACTTGAAATCCACTGTATTTGGGGAGAACTTCGTGAGCTATCAAAAGTATTGGTGAAAACTCTTATTATAACCTTGGCCATCCACATAGTGATTATTTTTCTAGTTGAAATTAAGTAACTTCTGAAGCAATGCAACATTGCTGCTGCTTTAAAATTGACAGGCTTTATGAAAATGTAGAAAACAATTTGCCAGATCCTTATTGGGCACTGGGCCAATTTAGCTACACCTACACCACTTCAGCTGCTAGAAGCTCCTGATTTTTTTCTGTCAGCAAGCCTCAAGCAATCTCTAGACTGATAAGATCAAAAGAAACACTAGTATGTGTTATTAAACAAGAGATTATATAGGTTCATGTTAAAGCACTGTTGTTTGATCATGATTAAATGGTTACAGTTGGCAAATGTAGAAGATAACTGAGCCAAGACGGGGATCACCTGCCAGTCTCAGAAGAATATGGAAGAATAACAGAAAAAATTAAACCCTTGATTTTCTAGTTCACAAATTCCATATATATACATATAGTTAAGCACTTCAACATCCTACATTTGTTTTCTCAAAAAACACTTGTCAAGTCTCTCCCTCCATTTTTCATGTTATCTTAACCACAGCAAACAATGCTACAACACACTGTAACGGAGCCACGGAACAGCCTTAAAGCTCTTGAGGAGAGTCCGCTGCTATCAAGGACACACAACGCTTGAGAGACTGAGATATTAAAAAAAACTAACTGACAAATGAAACAGCAGTACCTTACTGTTGCACCGTCCTAAAAGAGTGAAGAACAACTATTTTACAGTGCATCTTATTGGAAGAGCTGGTCCAGGCTCATTTCTCAAACTCATCAGCCCTTTGAAACACAACTGGCAGGCAGCTCCGACACCGAGCAATGGGGACACACCTCCAACCCTATTCTGTATATTCTGGTACTCCCAGGTCTCCAGGTCACATCCCAGGCTATAAAACATAAACCCTCAATTATCAGCTGTAAAAACATCATTCTGTTAGGCTGCCACACAGCCACCTTCTCATTTCAAATAGTATCTAACTAGAAAAAAGCACACACACAAAAAATGTATATACATAGAAAGTAAGTACAATACCCGAGGGCTACAGAGACATCTAATTATTTGGGAGGGTTGCTCCTTCCTGAATTTAAAAAAAATACTCGTCTGGCTTAATAATAATTACAAGAGGAAGAAAAGAGCAGGAGGAAACTCCAGACAACATATCACACGAACAAGAAACTACCTTCCTGAAACAAAATATTCTGAAGGAATCACAACAAATATTCTAAAGATAACGACTTCTAAAAAATCAAGTTTGGGATTTTTTTTTTTTTCTGTATTGTAAGGTGCATTTAAATTAAGCAAATTTATTTTTTGCAAACCCGTGCATCTGGTTGGGTAACACTATGGACTCAATTGCTCAGTACAGAGACACATAGAGTATCACATGCATAACCTACACTTAAAGGGGATAAATAGAATTGAAAGTCGTGATGCTTCCTTAAAGACAGCTCATTTTTAAGTTATTATTACTCAGTATTAGGACTAAAGTAAAATACCCCCAAATTAACTGAAGTCAATGAGACATCTCCACTGACCATGAAGACACCACATCAGAATCAAGGAGGAGTGGGGTCTAAGCATCATCTTCATATTCTGAAAATAGCATTTAGATCTATCTTCTTCAACACAAGCCTTTCGCAGCAGCTTTTTTTCCTTATTTTGCATTTACCGGGGTGGGGGGGGCCACAAAAGCGAGAGGCTTGGTGTGGTTCCTTAGGACGATGGTGCTCGGTGCTTCTGCAGCACGTTCCCACCCGAGGTCTGTGCTCTGCTCGCAGCGGCACGGGCGCTCGCACAGCCTGCCTCGCGCAGTCACGCGCCCTTCCCCTGAAACCGTACTCTGGTGTACGGCATCAGCACGTTCAAACAGTAACAGAAACACTGTCAAACGGATTGCTGCTGAAAGGTTACACTTGGATTCTGACCAATAAGGGAAAAATGAACAGCTTCAGTGATTAGGCCCTACAAGAGACAATTTCTGCCGTGAGACATGGTAAATACTCAGTGTACACGCCACAAGAAATGTATTAAACGTGACAGTGCCGTATTTTCAGTTCGTTTCCCATTTCCTGACATAGCTCAGCTTTAAGCCCCCCCAACCATGACTTTAACACTCAGACAGTTGGAGGTCTGGGGGCTTTTTTGTTTTCTAGATTTGCTTTGGTTTTGGAGGCCTCTTGAGAAAATCAGCATGCCCTCAGCAGGGCACGTCTTGCTGAATTAGGCCTGCCTGGGTGGACGTGCACTTCGATGACTTTTGAAACCTTGATTTTCATTATTGTGTTTTAACAGAATAACTAACAGCCATTTGGCAGATTTTATAGTTCATTTCTAATTACTAGGGAATATTTGCAGTTAGATTGACTGTATTTTTTTCAATAGTCACAGTTTTCACAAAGAAAATTTCTCTACAAGTTTTTGAAAGTCAAGAATTTGACTAATGAAAAATTTTCATACGAAAAAACAAACATAGATCAAAAAAAAAAAATCCTGTATCTTAAAAGGCTTCGTATTGCTTGTGAACTAGAAAGCCTTCTTAGATAGAGCTTTTCAAAGCAGGGAATATAGAAAATTCTCCATGAAATAAATCCAAAACATTTATCAGTCAGTAAAAGCGTACGTCCAGCTCTGTTTAAATACCCAGGTTGGCTCTGTCCGAGAACCAGGAGTAAGACAGACACGCAGTACGGCAGGACACGAGGACAACTTAGTACCTTCCCACTGTGAGAGTGATTAGACACGACGTGGAGTCACTTGTAATCCTTCACAGTGCTCAGGCACTTGGAAACTAAAATACTTCAAGTTTCTCTGCCTTTCAGATATAAACAGCCTCTAGCTCGTACAAGGCTAATTGTGGTAAAGACTGGTGCAGGCACCTAGGGTATTTGATCAAATTCTTCAGAGATCTATTAACAAAACAAAATAAAACCCCTTCCCACCAAAGGGTGTTCTGAAACTGAGGAGTGAAGCAAAAATTAGGGGAGTATGTTCTTGACCAACACCTCACCAGAAATACTCTGTACAAAGAGAATTAATATAGTTAATGTTTTAATAGGCAATATTCTTGAGAAGAACAAGCTTCATGAGAGTGAAAATTAATATATAAACATATATATATATATATATATATGGGCGTACCAGAAAGAGTCCAGCGAAGGACCACAAAGACGATCAAGGGCTTGGAGGAGAGGCTGAGATAACTGGGGTTGTTCAGTCTGGAGAAGAGAAGACCCAGGAGGGGATCTTAGCAATGTGTATAAATAAAGTCCTGATGGGGAGAACTAAGACGACTGAGTGGGACTCTTCTCAGTGGCACCCAGTGATAGGAAAGGAGGCAACGGGCACAACTGGAAATACATGAAATTCTCTTTAAGTCTAAGAAATAACTTTTTTCTTGTGAGAGTGGTCAGGCCCAGTGAAGCCTCCATCCTTGGAGGTACTCAAAACTCAACCAAAGCCCTGAGCAACCTGCTCCAGTGGACCGTGCTTTGAGCAAGGAGGTTGAACTAGCTGATCTCCAGAGGTGACTTCCAACCTCAACTCTTCTGAGTTGGTGAAGTACTAGATCCTAGAACAGCCTAGCACACTGCATTTGCATACAGAATCTATATAGAACTACACTGTACTAAACTACATTATGAAAAGAAGTATTTTCCCCCTACATTTATTTAAAAGGTGTATCTGTTTGCCTAGCAATTCTTCTAGATTGATGATAAATTAACAGAAATTAGAGAGACAAATGTCCAATTTCTTGGAACAAAGAACACCACATAATCTAACAAATCCAGATATACGTTATGCCTTTAATGAAATAATAAATAGCTGAGACTAGTGCCAAAGTAATACAATTGCAACTCAGTCATGTAGATGTTGGAGTAAAATTTAGAATGGAAACAGATTTCAGAAGTTGATTTGCAGTCCTGAACAATAACTTGATCTTGCATTCATTACTGTTTTTACAGATGCACATATTCCCAGTAACTTCCAGTGAGTAAAATATCTCAGTGATTAACCCTCATAGACTGTGTGGTCTGCACCCATCTGTTTCTGTTCAAATGACTTTGACAAAAATAATGTAGATATTCTTTCATGTATCTACAATTAAGGTTGATTTTGTGTCAGGTTGTTTTCATTTGGGGTATTTTGGTGTTTCTATAGGGAATTAGCAGCTATTTCACCTTGCCCTGCTTACAACTCTTTGAGTGTAATATAACTTTTCAGGGTATTTACAACCAAAGAATGAATGTAAGTGCATGTAATTAAAGTGCAATGACATCAAATCATTGAGCTTACCACATTCTCATTCAACTCCCAAATCTAACTTGTAAGCACCAAGGATAACTTTTATCCCTGGCTTTATCATCTTTTGTATGAGTTCTTTAGTTGCCTTGCCTCATTCTTCCTTTCCCTTAGCATTCATGGTTCTCTTATCAGTGTGATTTCAACCATAAACTTCCTGTACTTAAAATGCTCAGTTCTGGACAACTGCAACTTTTCTCTAGTCTTGTTTTCACCATCCCCAAGTTGCACAAATGTGTTCCTAACGTGACTTTGACCAGCGTAGATTTTTATCAGGAAATAATATTATCCCAAAAACTTGAAGCTGAAATTCTGTTTCACACAAAATCTGTTCTTGCCAGCTTTCTCCCATTAGCTGAAGCGATCCTCATTTCTCAATCGCAGCAATCAAAAAAGCCCCACAATTAGATTCCTCTTTCTGATCATATTAGTTTGCATGCTAGTCTGACACAGGCAAGAACACTACATTTATAACCGTTAACTCTGGGAAATGAACAAACTTACACAGAATAAAATATTCTTATGCTTTTGAGTTTCATTTCCTAAAGAAACGAGAGTTCTTTGTCAATCACCTACACCTCTAGAACTTATAGCCTGGTTTCAACCAAATTCAGCAAAGCTTCAAGTCTCAGAGAATTACATTCCTGCAAGATCCACTGAAATCAGCAGCTGGGTGGTGAAGAGAGGCCAAAATTAGTGCCCGCACCAGCAGAACAACTTTCTGACTGCACGTGGAAGCCATCTCCTCCCTGTGGCCTGCTATTTTTCAATAAAATTGCTGAAAATAGTTACAGTTAACATGTATGTTATACATGCAGCTTAGTCTTGAGGAAAAAACAGACAAAATAAAATTACTTTGTCAAGTAACACCCTAAACAACATGCAATGCTTCTGAATACTGTATGGATACTGATGGACGAAAAGCTGGACATGAGCCAACAACGTGCACTCGCAGCCCAGAAAGCCAACCGCATCCTGGGCTGCATCAAAAGAAGGGTGGCCAGCAGGTCGAGGGAGGTGATTCTGCCCCTCTACTCTGCCCTGGTGAGACCCCACCTGCAGTACTGCGTCCAGCTCTGGAGCCCTCAGCACAGGAAAGACAGGGACCTGTTGGAGCAGGTCCACAGGAGGCCACGGAAATGATCCGAGGGCTGGAGCACCTCTGCTATGAGGACAGGCTGAGAGAGTTGGGGTTGTTCAGCCTGGAGAAGAGAAGGCTGCGGGGAGACCTTATAGCAGCCTTCCAGTACTGAAAGGGGGCCTATAGGAAAGACGGGGACAGACTTTTTAGCAAGGCCTGTTGTGACAGGACAAGGAGCAATGGTTTTAAACTAAGGGAGGGCAGATTTAGACTGGATTTAAGGAAGAAATTTTTTACAATGCGGGTGGTGAGGCACTGGCACAGGTTGCCCAGAGAGGTGGTAGATGCCCCATCCCTGGGAACATTCAAGGTCAGGTTGGACGGGGCTCTGAGCAACCTGATCTAGTTGAAGCTGTCCCTGCTCATTGCAGAGGGGTTGGACTAGATGACCTGTAAAGGTCCCTTCCAACCCAAACTATTCTATGGTTCTATGCATACAAAACCAAACCTATACACACACTCTCAGGAAACTTTAAATGATAAGAAAAATATACTTTAGCATTTGTTCTACACGTAACTCCAACTTTATCCTAAATTATACCAGGAATAGCTTTAAAATATATGATTAACAAGGAGTAAACTTTTCCATGTTTCTTTAAATTCACCATGTTAGGTCAGAGTAAAATACTTCTGAAATAGCTGAAACAGGCCCGTTTAATTAAATTTGGGCCCCCAAAATGCTAAAATGCTATACAGGGCTTTGTTCTTGCTGTTTTAAATATTCATCCACTTCAGAACTACAAACAACCTGCAAAATTGCTATCATTTCAAATTTTCAGATATTTATATGCATATAAAAAATTATATTTATTGTTAATATACGCTACAGGGTCCAGGATATTCATTGGCAACACATGGAAGAGTTTTATATTATACCACTGGACCGTACTGAATCAAATTTAAAAATCTGCACTTTAAATCTATATTTAAAGTCTAAGATTGTCTAAGATTGGGTCACAGCGACACTACTACAAGCTGATGAGTTCTTCATGACAGTTACACATCTTGCTGTGCAGGTTTGCTCGTCACTGGGTCGTGTCTCAGTTCAGGCTGAAGCTTCATGAATTACTTTCAGACAACATCAACTTCTGTAGTCACTGCTCCTCCTCTCCAGCACCTTTTTTTGCTGATTACTGCCATGTGTCTTCCACTGGCACAGAGATGCACAGGAAAACACATCATAGACCCGACCCATCTGAAAGTAACTATTTTCCCCTCCCAAGGACTGAACAGCGGCAGGAGCAGGCAGCTGGGGTTCACACCTGCCTAAATCAGCTTAAGCCACACAGAGATCAACTCATAGCCTGTTACACCCTGCAAACTCCTAACAGCGCAGTCAATTCAATCAGCATGATTGGAACCCCCCATCTTTATAACTGATGAATAAATGTGAAGTAGTTGTGAACTGTTCAAATTAGCATACATCGAAAATGCAGAATTAGAAATATACTTGAAATACAGTGTTGCAAATGAAAACTACAAAAATGCTAACATCTCTAAATATTAAATCCATATGTGGGCTGAAATTTAAATCTGGTTACTTATCCTACAAGAGCATTACAAATGTAGTAAATACTAAAATAACAATAAATTTTCTTAGGAGTCTGTGCTGATGTCTTATACTAGACTTCTGAACATAACTCCTTAGCTCATGTTACGGATGTCATCCAAGATTTCATCTCCACCATGAGGATTTCTGCTTGCCTCTTTTTCTTCCAGAGCTCATAATCGCTGAAGAATTACAAGGTTTGATATTACCTTAGTATCCAAAAAGGAACTGCAGGAGATATTTGTCTTTAAAAGTTTACAGGGGTTGAAATAATTTCCTTGCTGCAAAGCACATGTATTAAAATAATATTCCAAGCATAATATTCTGTGCAAGGCAGTGTCATGAAAGCCACTGTATCCAGTAATCATTCATACTGGTGAAAATTATAAACAGTATCAGAACATGATGAAATTCTGGTTAAGTGCTAAAAACTAGTAAAGGGACAGGTTTAAAAGAGTAGAAATAAATAATGTATTTTCATAATTCAGAAATAAACAGCATGGTTTTCCCACTATTGCAACCGCCTAAGTATTAAGCGGTGTATCTGATAATTAGAGTTAAATGGACAAATTTAAAAATTACTAGAAATTATAGCATGCTCAGACTTACTGTAAGTTATGTACAACAGACAAATGGTTATTTTTCAGCCTCAAAAATTTCCTGATCCACATGCCCGAGCCCGTAAGTGCCCTCTCTGTTCTGCTGGTGAAACTGCAGGCAGGAGCAGGAAAGAGCTGAGGAAGCCAATACTGCAGCCAGGAGAAACACGCATTAGAGAATGCGCTCAGGAAGTGTGCATTTCTTTTCTTAAAAATGATGTATGACTAGCAGACACCTACAAATTTTTTTTTTAATATATACATATACAGTGTTAATTGGTGTTTACTAACTGACGAAAAAATATTTAGAATTAATTATAATTATTTATGTTTATGCATAAATCCTGGCACCTTGCATATGATGTCATTTAACATCAGTATTTCTGTATCTTTCCACTACTTTGGCAGAGTTTTCAATAACATTGTGAACTACACGCATTTCTTTGCAAGTAAGAGCCCCCTTGAGAACATGAGGAGGGGGAAATAGCATGGTAAGCTAAAATGCCTCTCACATTTCCCAAGATAGGAGCCTCCACAATGTACAGCTGACACTGGTTGTCATCGTAAGATACAGTTAACTCCTCAGGGTAACAAGGGCTCTTAACAATTAATGTTTTATGTAGGCATGCTAGGAAAGACATGTAATCAGAATTGTTTGGAAAGGAGTGAAAGCAGGGATTATGTTATCTGTTGAATGAAGGAGTTCATGCTGCGACGGAATTACTTGTCAGTGAAGCTTCCTGAAAAGGCATAGATACTTCTGTGTCACAGGAAAGGAAGGACTTAGCAACTTAAAGAAGTTCTCACTGCAGATGTCTACCCTGTCCCGCTGTCAGAGGTTACCTTTTATTCGGCTTTGCCTCGCAGCAGCAAAGCAGCTCGCGCGAGCGCTTGGCACACGCTTCACTGCAGTGAGCCCAAGGTAAGGGAGTCACGCTGTTGGAGATAGATGGGCAACATAGAGCAACTCATTTTCCTTCGAAGAGCCCCTCATTTGGTCCTTTTAACTACCTCCTGCGTGGAGACTGAGTGGAAAGAGGAGATGCTAACCAGAAGCTAAGAGAAGCACTACTTTAAACCATTCTAGTTAGATTCAGAGTGCCTTTCCCTCAGTTTTTATTAAGCTTTAAGGTGCTTAGACCTAATAAAGAGAAGGTCAAAATTGATATCAGTAGAAAAATAACAGTGTTTTACTGAAATACTTACTAATGTACTACTTTTTTAAAAGATTATATAGCAAAGGCTTGCACACCAGGAAACATGCCTTTTTATTCTATTACAGAACTTCATTACAACTTCATTAGGATAAACTGTTTACATTATATTATACTCTTCTTTCTCCTGGCAATTTTAAAATTGTTTGTTTTACCGACTATCATTTAGATGTTAGAGGATCTGTCACCACTTAACACATAAGTTACAGGTTCAGGAAAAAAGCCTTGGCACTAGCAGAGAATACTACAGAGAAGTCAGATTAATTTCCATTCCTTCTGCTACTGTTAGTCCTACCACAACATAGAGAAAAACAGTATTAAAACAACAAGAGTAACATGAAACAAGTTTAACATAAGATTATGCCTTTTGATGATTGTTTAAATATTCTCTTAAATGTTTAAAAGCTGGTACAGATGTTTGTTCATGCCTAGAGGCATTACTTTGTTGCACTAGTACCACAGCAATATCCCAATTCTTATCGTACAGAATACGACATTTCAAAATTGGTACGTAGCAAAACGACTACAATCATCACAATTTCCTTAATATTACACCACTGCCCTATTCTGCTCTGCACCTTCTTGGTTGCTCTGCACCTCCACCTCCCCCACCCCTTGCCCTTCCCCAGGAAGGTGGGAGGGCGACCTGCACCCAGCGCCTCCCAGTCGGAGCTGGGGAGGGAAAGGCTGCCACAAGAGCTGTCCCAGCCCCTCAGATGACATCTTTCATGGCAGCCGGCACAGTGGGTAACGTCCCCAACAGCAAGTCGCAGCCATACAGTGGGGTCAGACCGCTGGGAAAAGGTGGAGAGGGAAGACAGGGGAAGGGACAGAGATTGTGGTCTACCAAATCTCACCAGCCTGTTCCTGGAGAACTTCAGAAGTACACTGATACCTGATGGTACTGTGATTTTTTTACTTTTTAAAAATATAAATGAGGATAGATTCAAATAATATCACTTACAGCTGTATACAAAACAACTCAAAGAACAAACTGCAACCCTGTTAAACAGAGTTCATGAAAACTCTTTAAAAGCATATAGCTATAAGCTGGTTATCAAGTTCTAAAACAATTAATTTGCAAAGATTATATTCATTTAGGAAAATTAATTGTTACTGGGGAAATTAATTAAAAGCTTATTTTATAAAATACCTGTGTAATCCATTGATGTAGCTGCAGACAGCACCCACTACCAAGAGTATGGTGTTGCCCCCCAAAAATTATCTAATGGGAACAAGAAAAAGTTATTACAGGGAGATTAGCTGCTTTTATAACTGCCCAAACAATCAATCATGCAGCTAAATTTAATGAGCTCTTGACATTATTGCAGTGTCTCAACGGTTAGTACACAGTTGTTTCAAATCTCTGGAAACATATCAGAAACCTACCAAAAAATTTCAAGTTTCTTCTAACACTGCCTCACAGACAGTTCCCACACTCTTCCAAAAAATAACATTATTCTTTTTTATTATTATTTCTGTGTATAGATCTGAATTTTACCATTTAAGTCCACCAGAATTGGACAAAATGTAGCAATGTACCTGCAAAACTAATATTTTTGTCGGAAAGTAGTAACTGCTGTTAATCATTTTCTCCTAATGATCTCTTCTACATTTTAAGTAACGTATTTTTCATGAAGTGAATGAGTGTCCTACACAAATAACCTGTCTTTTGGTGAGCTACAGCTACCTTTCAAAGAAAGGAAAATTTCAGAAAACAGAAACATTTTTCTATTCTTTACAATAAAATGCACAGACCCATTAGAACTGAATGTTTAAAGTAATACATACCATGGTAAGCAAAGTCATGTCTTGCAGAAGAACTAAGAATGAAGTGTATTGTATTTCCACATCTATTTCTTGATGAAAAAAGTACCAGCAAGGTTTCAAAAAAGCCAGAACTCTAAAAAGTGAATGATGCACATAGATATTGATGGCATTGTGGATGCCCAACAGATTGCTTTATAGCACATCTGACATCCTCTCCTTAACTTCTCATTGTCATGGACTAGAATTTGGTTCTTCACACACCAGTGTTTCTTGAGTTTATATAGAATCATAGAATCATTTAGGCTGCAAAAAACTCCTAAGACAATTGAGTCCAACCGTTAACCTAGCACTGCCAAGTCCACCACTACACCATGTCCCTAAGCACCACATCTACATGTCTTCTAAATACTTCCAGGGATGGTGACTCAACCACTTCTCTGGGCAACCTGTTCCAACGCTTGACAACCCTTGCGGTGAAGAAATTTTTCCTAATATACAATGTAAACCTGCCCTCATGCAACCTGAGGCCATTTCCTCTCGTCCTATCACTTGTTACTTGGGAGAAGAGAACAACCCCCACCTCTCTACAACCTCCTTTCAGGTAGTTGTAGAGAGCAAGAAGGTCTCCCCTCAGCCTCCTTTTCTCCAGGCTAAACAATCCCAGCTCCCTCAGCCGCTCCTCATCAGACTTGTGCTCCAGACCCTTCACCAGCTTCGTTGCCCTTCTCTGGACACGCTCCAGCACCTCAATGTCTCTCTTGTAGTGGGGGGCCCAAAACTGAACACAGGATTCAAGGTGCGGCCTCACCAGTGCCAAGTACAGGGGCACGATCACTTCTCTAGTCCTGCTGGCCACGCTATTTTTGATACAAGCCAGGATGCCATTGGTTTTCTTGGCCACCTGGGCACACTGCTGGCTCATATTCAGCTGGCTGTCGACCAACACCCCCAGGTCCTTTTCCAACGGGGAAATTTCCAGGCACTCTTCCCCAAGCCTGTAGCATTGCATGGGGTTGCTGTGGCCCAAGTACAGGACCTTGCACTTGGCCTTGTTAAACCTCATACAATTGACCTCGGCCCATCCATCCAGCCTGTCCAGGTCCCTCTGCAGAGCCTTCCTCCCCTCAAGCAGATCAACACTCCCGCCCAACTTGGTGTCATCTGCAAACTTACTGAGGGTGCACTTGATCCCTTCGTCCAGATCATTGATAAAGATATTAAACAGAACTGGCCCCAACACAGAGCCCTGGGGAACACCGCTTGTGACCGGCCGCCAACTGGAGTAAACTCCATTCACCACCACTCTTTGGGCCCAGCCGTCCAGCCAGCTCTTTACCCAGTGAAGTGTACACCCATCCAGGCCATGAGCAGCCAGTTTCTCCAGGAGAATGCTGTGGGCAACAGTGTCAAAGGCTTTAGTAAAGACAGTTGAGACAGTTCCGACTATCTAACTAAAAAGTAAAGGCTCTCACTAGAATAAACTTAAAAATTAAAAAAATTCTATGAATTGGAGAGAGCAGACCGTTTGACAGTGCCTTTAATGGACAGGGTGTACAAACTCAGGAAACATCATCAGTAATGTCCATTGCGCTGTAATGAACAGATGAGATTTGAGAGTTGCACTCCATCTGCAGTGAGAGTTGCTTCCTGAAACAGGCAATCCCTTCGTGAGCTGAAAATCACCCCTCCTTCACCAGGCTGAGATTATACCACTTCACCTCTTTGCTTGCACACTTACACATCCATACTGAAGCTGTTCAACTTGTTTGGGATGCCAGCCTCTTAACTTTGGACACAACTACCAAATTCATGCTACTTCTGACCTTTTTCACTGGGTCCGAAATGGTGGTACGTTCATCCAGATAATCACTTTGAACCTGGTAAGGTGTTAGATAAATAACAGGATTTTACTATAAGGAATCAGAAAGCTGAGTCCCTGACAGGTCACTGAGTTGGCTTCTATGAAGGGGAAGATATTTTCACAAGGCTGTGCAAGTGGCAGATGGAGGGGAATCCTGGATTACCTTAAAAAACATCTGACCAAATTTAGAAGAGCTTTGCATTGTTGAGAAAACTAAGGCAGAACACCAGGCCCGCATCCTTCTGGGTCAGTCAGTACCTCTTAAGATCATCTAAAAACAAAGCACGAAAACTGAGACAGAGCACAACTCCTGGCAGCCAAGCAACCGAGTGCAGCAGTCTTCTTGCCAAATGGGTTATCAAACTTTCAGCCCAATTAAAAGATGCATCAAAAAGATGTACTTAGATCACCACTCTGAACACATGCAAGATCAGAAATTCAATTTAAAATTTGCAATTTTCACTTGAAAAACTCAACCACAGAACTCGCTTCTGCAGAGACACCTGCTACTGAAGAAACGTAAAACTGCATCGTGCCTGGGCTGCTTATGAACTATTATAGAGATGGTCTTGTCCCTAGCTTGCTTGGTGATGAAAATAACCATTGTAACTGGAACATGAGTCTTAGCACAAAGAATCATCAAATGTTTTTCATTATTTTATGCAAATAATGTAAAATACTGCATGACAGGGAATGCACCTCATCTAATGTTAGCCAAGGATCTAGGGATTTACTTTAAGCTCTCTTTAATTTAGGCTCTCTCTACTCAGTAAAGAGAGACTCAGTAAGCACCCCGCTGAGATGATAAAATAACTAGTCCACACGAGAAGACCTTGGAGCAGCTGAAGCTGAGACAGAAGCCTGCTCTTTCTTGCAGCAGCACCTCTCTCACTCATATCTCTTCCAGTCTAAACCACACAGCCCTCAAGTACTGTAACTTCTAGTCAAGTGCAATGACTCTACAAAGACTTTTCCTGATACAGAGAAAAACTGAAGGAAAGCACATAATGAAATCACTCAACACACTGAACTATGTAAAACGACTTAACACGAACATCTTCAAATACAACACCAAAGAGCTCAACCAATTTCTTTATGCTTTCCAGAACACATCTGTTGTCCTTTTGAACCCTCTCATTAAGTATTGCTCTGAAGCATAAAGACACCAAGCTTTATCTAGTGAAGATTACAGGGCTCCACACATCACTCTTTCAGGAAACATAATTTGATTCTATATCTTCTGCATGTACTGCCCACAAATGGTGCAGAAGACCAAGTGATTTGGTTATGTCCCAGCAATTAAAGGCCCTTTTGATTACAGGATAGGCACTTTGAAAGCAGTACAGCAAAAGGTGAAATGCACCCATAGCTGGTCATGAAATATTTGCTCCATTACACTGACTCAAGTTTTCCAAATTGCCACTGAGAAATTCTGAATTTCCCAAAGCGAGGTCTGTGAACAGATGAGCTGCCAACTAATGAAGTTTGAATGAACTAATGGCATTCAAAATGGGATTATACTGAGAAAATACTATTTAAACTTCAAAGACAATGGATGATTATAATATAAATGAAAGCAACCAAACGTCCTTGGGTACCGGGATGACCAGCTGAAAACACCTTCTCCTTTCTCAGGTACCCCTAGACAGTCTCTGCAAAAACAGTACTAGGAACAAATTGTGGGGCCAGTCCCCTACTCCACCAAAATATGTTGTCTTGATGTTAGTTGTACTCAACAGCACAAACGAGCTATGAGAACATCTAACTGCAGTGCAACCAATGCTAGAATCCTCTCTTTCCAATCATAAATTTAGCACTTTTATATCATTAACACTGAAAACAAGAGCTAAACAAAATGTCACAGCTCACTATGCTATTACATCAATGGGTTAACAAATTCAAGTCCAGAAAAATTTAAACTCAAGGTAAAATTTCTTTCCTGCAAATTGCAGCAATGTAATGGAAATTAAACTGCTTTTAGTTTAAATCCTGTTATCACTGGAAACTTTTTAAAAAGAACTCAGCAGTTCTGGCATAAATATATTTCTGGCCTGTTTCCTCAACAATCTCAAAAGACTTTCCCGTAAAACAGCTTAAATGTACATCCTACTCTGTAAAAATGCCAGAGTGCATAATATCAGGGTATCCATCACATATAGATGATGTGATTTTTAGTTTCTCAATAGGGCATGTAAGAATAAATCAATCAACCAAAAAAGGATCCCAGCAAATCTTAGTGAAAGTATCCTGAAACGAAAACTTCTTTCTGCTAACTTAATAACAAAGACACCTGAGATAAAGAAGACATTATAGATTATCTCATCAAATTTCATTATTCCATATTTAAGGAAATGTTTTCACAAATACTCCTGAAATCTTTGAGTAATCTGTTGTATCACAATTTCCAGGTATTTCAGGGATTTTAGTCATTTCTCTGAAATCCAAGGAATTAACAAAAGGATTTCATCTTTATTTTCTTTCCTTAATAGCAACCACAACAACCCACCACCGCCCAGCACCACAACCACCTGCACTTATGTTTGCACAGGCGAAGGGCTATCACAGTGAGTCCAAGAACTCCTTATTTTCCATCAGCCAGCAAGAGCTGATCATCAGAGTATGAGCAAAGTCAGTAAGCCTATCCTAAGTTGTAAGATTATAAAAAAGCTGAAGAAAGAGAGTTTTGTTGTTGCTGTTGTTTGTATTGTCTTTTCAGAATATCTTGCCTGTTTTGCTACCTTCTAGCACTGTTACAAGTATTATTAAATTACTTCTTAGCACCAGCTGGTGGACACAGAAAAACGTTTGAGCTTACAATCACCCATAGCTACACATCACTTCCTACTTTGCAAAAGGTATTTCCAGCCAAGAGTCACCTCTTCTTTTTGGAACCCAGAAGAAAATATTTGGTATTCCCTCCATGGGCTCTCTCAGTCATTAATGACTAAAATTAGTTTTAGTTGGACTTTGTTGGACCAATTTCCTTTTCACACTCTCCAAGTTCAGGTGGCAGTTAAACAGAAATAGCTTTGTTAACCCACACCCATTAGAAGTAGTGAAATAAAACATGTGCAAAACATGAAAAAGAAAAACATCAGAGAGAGAAGATCTCCAAGCATGCTTCTTTTCCACGAAGTACTTCAACAATGGAAAACAAAAGCAGGTCGGGAGCAGGAGAATATTCAGGGATTCAAATCTGAGCCTAAAGACAAACCAAACTATGTGCAGCATCCTTGCAGGCTGCTCACAAATCACTGGTCTCTAAATTAAATACAGGAAACAGGAAACACCATGTGACCCCCCCATATTTGTCATTATTTGCACTATTGTCACTATCTGCAAGGTATGGTTGACCTCACACGGACGTTAATGTTCACAGACCGCAGGGAATCATTACAAAAGTGAAAACAAGGGAGGCAAAAGCAGAACCGAGCAGAGCAGGCAGCACATGCCCCAGTATAGCTAAAATTCAGACAAACGGATCAGGTTACACACATTCAAGCAAGTATACAGCACTGTAAAACACAGACTGATAGTTTCAGCTATCAGATTACAGAAAAAACCTTGTAGAAATACAATGCCATTATACACAAAGTTTTAATCTGGACAATACTTTAATAGATTAGTTATGTTACAGATATTTGGCTGAAAGTTTGAAAATAAATATAATAGTGTTGGTGACCAAAAATGAACTATTGTGCTCACCTAACTCTCTTTTTAATAAACACCTTGCAAATAATACTTTAAGATACTTTATTCATACAATCAAAATGATCCTATCACATCGTAACAGATAAAAATAATTTGCATTAGCAGCATTAAAGTTTTTAGCACTTCAGATTATTTACTTGGCATCAATTACAGCCCCCTTTGAGAACAAAAGAAATATTGAAAGAAACTCAACATATTGTTAAGAGGAGTACATAAGACTAGGATATATTCTCTTTGGTGAAAAGATACTGTCAGAAGATACACAAAGGGATTCATGCTGAGAGGAAGCATGAAGTAAAGTAAAAGCACCAGCCATAAACTTTCAGTGGGGGTTTAGAAAACTCCTTCCTTGCCGGCAGTGGGAAGTACTCTACTGATGGGTGCATCCAATTTCTGCAGTGACTAGGGCTTGAGTATTTAAAAGAAAAATGGCTAGTCTTTACTGTTACACAGATATTTTAAATGTAAACCAAGGGGAAAATAACATGCTATTATTTCAGTTCATAAGCTTGTGTCTTTGAGGTGTTTTCTCCTGTCATACTTGATGTGCACCCACATGCTGCATTAGGTCGCTGGGGTTTTTTCTGAACATCAGAACATCGCTTCTTTGAGCAAACTGATATCTTCAGACCAACCACTGTAATTTTCCGTTTCAACTGTAGTAATGACAAAGCTTTCGAGTAGGAGACAGCCTGTTTCACAGAGTGTGGAGCACCAGGTGAGTTCAGAATACACTTGAGGTCGTCCCTTTGCACAACTCACTGTGTTCGCTGTGCTCACATCAGTGAGCAGTTTTGTTCCTCTAATTCATTTGCTTCTGTTACAGGGACAACACAACTTGGACAAAAGTCTGTTCACCATGAGACAAGTTCATAAAGACTCAGTAAAATATATCAACTATTCTGATTCACAGAGTAATCCATTTTGTTCTCCCATTATAAGTTTTTTTCCACATCTACTTACCACATCTACTTTTTTTTTAGACAGGAATATCACCTCCTCACTTTTCTATGCCCTGCCTCCTTATCACTTGCCATAAATCAAATGCTATTGCAGAATTATGCTATTCAACCCCTGGAAAAAGCAAAACTGATAATCAGCATCTTTCCGCATTCCTTCAGAAATAACTGAGCAGAGCAGTGCACAACCAGAAGCTATTCATCAGATGAGATGGATCACACAGAAGTAGACTAATAACAGCATAGCTCTTATAAAACACTGAAGGAGGCAACAGCAAAAGGTTGACAGGGAAGCAGAAAAGGAGTTCAGTTCTTCTGGAAATTATAAAAGAGGGTGTTTTGGTAGGGTTTGGTCTTTGTATAAATTGGCTACTCCCTAGCCTGAGAGTGACATGAAAGATGCATTTCCTGAAGCAAAAGGGAAAAAGGAAATAATGACGAAGATGTTGATGGAGATTATATGGAAAAGTTAAACATGTTGAGTTATTTTAAGTTAAGAAAAAATATGAGGAATCCAGGAGAGAAAAAATATTACAAGAGGGAAGAGGTAATTTTAGTTTAATTTTTTTAAAATGTGTTAGAAAGAAAGTTAGAGTACAACTTTAAGAGGAAAAGCAGTAAAACTGATTTAAACCCTCTAAATTGCAGCCAGAATGATCACAGAGGAATTGAAAAAAGACCCGTTAGATCCAAAGAAAATGTCTGAATGGCTTATTTACAATTAAGTAAAAACACAGGTTACCTGAAGAATAATAATTCACTAGTACAACTTACAAAAAAAAAGAAACAAAATGGCAAGAACAGTTTTACCACTGTCCCATGATCAGTGGAGCTGGTCAGTTCTGGGCTAGTCATCAGTCTACTCACTGATATTTAGGAATAATTAAACCTGTCAGGACAAGGAAGAGGAATAAATTAGTACACCATTAAAAGTCCTTTTCAACCCTAATTACAAGCTGCCTTGCTTTTGTCAAAAAAAGTAACATGTGTTAGGGGTTTTCTGTTGCTTCCTTTGTGTTAAAGAGCTTTAGTTTAAATTGCAAAAATAAGAAACTAAAGTGAGCCTTGTACAGGGTCCTTAACTTGGCATCCATGTACAAATATCGTAACATCAAAGCGATTCTCAGATTGCTTCCAGAACTTCTGGCAGTGTTTCATACTATCTGAAGAACACCTACTTCACTACTGGGGCAATGAAACGCTGCTTCAAACACTGACCAATATTGTGACACATTACCAAGGGAGAAGCACATATAAAAATACTGTTTTGGGGGAAAAGCACAGGCCATTATTACCATTTGGCTTCTTAAAACAAAAACCAAACTCACAACACAGACATACCACAATAAAACAGAATGAGGGCTTAATACTAGCCGATTTAATATAAGAAGCATATATGAATCTGACCTGCAGTCCCTATGCTTTTAAGCAGAAATAAATCCAAGACACAAAATAGCCAAGATTAAGCAACTAAAAAATAAAAAAGAAATACCTCAGAATTTAATCCTGTTATCTTCTGGTTTGTTTTGAAAATGTGTCTTCTATTCGAAAGCTTTGATATAAAGTTTAGGAGCCTTCTCAGGACTTACCTATAATAAGTATTGAATCTCTAGCAAAGATTTTTTTCCTTCCAATTAAAAAAAAAAATGTTTGCACTAGAGAGGTTTTCATAAATAAAAAGACAGTCTTACATAATTGGATATAAATTCTTGGATATTCTGAAAGGCTGTAACTTTGCCAATTCTATAGAAAAAATGGATAAATGGATACATAAAATAAAACTTTCAAATATTTTCTCTCCCCCAAATATAGCACTGTTTTTATCTGCTTGTTAGGTCACCTGAGCAGAAACTACTTTAGAATCATGGAAAACATGACAAATCAGGTCTTATCTTCAAAGGTCGTGGTAGGAAAACCCAAAGGAATTTCAAACCCCTGAGATATCAAAGAATTTAATTATGAAGTGATTTACTACAGTATTTTGATACCGTAATCTGCCTATAATACAGGAATAGCTCAAAGAAAAATTCAAGCAACCCTGGCTCATTAGTATATCTTCAAATGTTTAATACATATATTTTCAAATGTTTACTATAATGCCAGATAAGAACACCAGAAATAGAAACGCAATTCTTTTTTTAAGAGATCTTTAATACAATTCCTTAAGCTAAGGGAATTAATATAGACAAATCTGAACTCCCATCTATACTGGGAATGACTGAATTAGGTATTCCAGCAATAAGAGCAGCTTTGTCTAATTTTAGCTCTCCTAAAATCCCTACTTAGGGAAACTTTCACATTCAGCACTGTGGGACTAGAGACATCTTAATAGCAGACAACACACAAATTACGTTGTAACTTACAGACAGCCTTTCCCATAGTCTTCTCCTGACCAGATGGTTAGATTAGTCCAAAGAGTCCCCCTTCAACAGGCTGGCCCAGTCTTCCCAGTACCACTCCAGCAAGGCTTGCACTCTCCAACCACATCCCTCTGCGCATAGCTCTCACTTTGGGGATAAAGCTATAGAAGCGCAAACCTGATGGGCTGTTTCTACTCATTATAAGAAAAGACTTTGGTCTTGATAGCACCTTAAAAAAAACAACCGTTGAAATACCGGATAAAACAAAAATGGGGAGGGAAGAAGATGCAAAGACACCCTGGGGCAATGCGCACTGAGCTTCTGTGAGCAAGGGATGGGGACTGCATGGTTACAAGTCTCTGCCTGGCCACTTAACAGAGACACAGCAGGACTTTGTCACACTAAGGGCTACAAGCACATGTCTTTGCGCAACCACTTGGAAGAACAAAACACATCCCAAGGGAAAAAAACTTAGAAATGTCTTATTTGATGGCCCTTATATGGCCCATACTGAAAGGAAGGGCAGTAACGTGGCATCTCCGAAGTGACAAGTGCTGGTATGGCGTGAGCAGAGTGAGCACTTGGGCTCAGAAGATATTAAGACATGTTAAAACTATACCAAAGCATGGATTACGCCAAGTGTTAGGTGGCATGCAAAGGGCTAGTTGCAGGATCCTCCCTGCTCTAGCAGTGGGGATGAACACCCACTCCACACCCAGCCCACGATCACTCGTCAGAGAAGACAGCAAAGAGGACAGCCCTAGCTGCCACGCTGCCTGCTCACGCCTGGTCATGACACCTTAATGTCTTATGGGCACGTCAGGCAAATTGAGAAGGAATCAAATGGGAGTTGATCAATTCTGACCCCTTTTATCCAGCTTCTCTAAAATTCTCCATAACTTTCAAATGCACAAACTGTTCTCTCTGCTTCAGACAAAAGCACAGCATTTGAAATGTTAAACAGCTGTCACTTTTCATTCCAGAAACAGTAATGTAACCTCAAACTATAATTTTGTTTGCATAAAAATGCCTTGGGGTGAGTGACTGAGGGAGGAACCTTTTTTTAGCCAGTTATTTGTCACTATGTCCATTGTTGAGCAGCACTTTAATAGCTGTTGTAGTAAAATCTTGTACTGATATTTTAATATATGCTAGGGCAAAACTTATCCCAAAGCTTTTATTAGAGTCAATAAAAATAAATCTCTCTACAGTGTATTTTAGGATAAATTACCTTTTTTTTTTTTTTTCTGCGTTAACTGATCGATTGCCATATAAACCATCTGTGCAATGTTAGCAAAGTACTAATGAGTAATATTTTACAGTATCGTGTAGTTCATCTCAAGTGACACTGCATTTAATACAGTTCCACCAAGCTGATGAATACAATTTACCATAATGGTGTATTTCTGTCTTTTGTGTACACAGTTTCATTACTTATAACAATATTTCCCATATTACTGTCACTTTAAAATAATCAAAATATTTAGTGAACCTCAATGCTAAATGCTATTTCTAGAAATTGCATACACTTGAATTGAAATAATTTATATTGGGAGATTAAGTTATGAAAAAATACTAATTCAAGGCAGTTTCACAAGTACAGTTAACTGTTGGAAGGACATGCTTTGTAAAATAGACATTTAATGTCTCACACTGAAATTATTTCTTGATAACCACTGCCTCTACCAGGCCATATTGTTTATCAGCTGCTGCTTTTTTTCTATTCAAGATGAAACAAGAGAATGAACTTTAAGATCTTCAGTGGCTACCACGAACATAGAAACAGATATCAATCGTTCTTTCCTTTACACATCATCATTACCACTCAAATAAAAAGTAAGTGAAGGACACTTTAATTCTGATAAACAGTTCCAGGGTCACATTTGATTACATAAGGGTTCTGAGTTTCAGCAACTTAAGAGCTTTTTCTTTTAAAAAGAAAAGATGTTTAATTAAACATATGTGCACACTTCCAAATGTCTGGAATTCCAAGCACTTTTCTCATGACTGGAAAATTGTACCCACTCACAGTCTCTTGCACACAGTCCTTGCAAAGTAAAACTGAGTTCAAGGGCGTGCAGATGGCACATGGAAATTTTATTTGTCTACGTTTTTCTCCTGAATTTACACAAAGTCCAATGAGCTGTAATGAATGCCACTAGAGAAGAGTACATTGTGTACAAAACACGGTTACTGAAAAGAAATATTTCCACATCTGCCTCTGTTCAGTTCCATTCTGCACACACAATAAAATGACACAGCTCAGAGCAAAGAAAATTCAGAGAAGTAAATTAAAAATTACTGTTGAACTCTTCGTATAAACAAGTTAACAGATTTAAAAATCCAACACATGCATGGAAGTCAAAGTACCTGTCTTAGAGAATTATAAAACCAGAGAGGAACTTTGTAAAGAACCCAGTTCATCTCTATCTATATTACAAACACTTCAGTAAATACACAAAAGGAGGCAGCAATGCTGTCAATGTAATCCCCATAGAACACCAGCCTTTTCTTCTACGGAGTGAAGCTTAGCTTCCAAACGCCAGTGAAATTCAAGAAGTAGACAAAGCGGTATGATTCATCTTACATCCCAACAATATTATTAGTCACTAAATTTGTAACATGAAGTTTACAGGGCAGCCTGAGCATTACCTTATCACTGGATGGTTGCAAAGAACGGAGATTGCTAAGCCACTGGGACCCAGCACCACTGGAACCTAAAACTGCAGTATACCAGTTGGGTTATCAAGACCAGTGCTCTTTCACTGCAGGTAACCCCATTAATTAGTTTATGATAAGAATTAAGTACAGCTATTGCACGACCTACTGCAAAATAAACAGTGGCATTTTGCCCTTATAGTTGAAGAGATAAAAAGTTTATTTTTCACTTTTACTTGTATGACTCCAAATTAGTCGCTTATCTATCCAAGCCTCATGTGGAGATGTTAATACTACACTTTTTTCCAGCCTTTTTTCAAGTTTATTTAGGTAGTTAACTGTTTAGAGCAGGAATCATCCCTTATTAAGTTCACATGGCTCTTGACACATGTTGCTGGTGCAACTGTAATTCAGGTCTCTGAGTGCATGTGTCTTTCATTACTTCATCACGTGGTGGGTTTTGCAAAAGACCTCAGCCTCCTTCATGAAAGGAGGTGAATCAAGATTGCATAGCGAAGAACGCTCATCTGAGGGGCACCAGCCTCATTTGCTTTAGAAAATTTCAGCCTGAGCAGTTCAAAGTGAAAATATATGCCATTGAAAATAGGCGTAGAAAGGCATAAAAAAACCTACTCTTCTTCATTATAATAAGAAATACCCCAGATACACCACAGATGGTAAATATAAGCCAGGGGTGGTAAATAAAAGGCTAAGACAGTGCTCATTCCAATGAGTCTTTCCCTGCTCTGATCTAAAAAAAAAAAAACCCCACCAAAAAAAAAAAAAACCAAACCCCCAAAACAAACAAAAACAAATAAATAAATTTAAGTACATGCTTAAATTATTATTTCCCATCTAGCAAAATGTTTAAGTCACCTATTTGGTTAAATACCATTGAAATCAAGGGGACATATACACATACTTAAATTCGCTCCCTACAGAGCAAAGCACTAGAGCATGTGCTAAACGTGCCTTGGGGAATTAGTGCCTCATGCTGCACGCTCTTGCAAATATTTAGGCACATGTTTAGTTTCGTTACCATTAATATTTCCATTGATAAACACGTCCATAGCTGTTAGCAGGAACAAGATTTTGAGCCCTACTGAGAAGGCGATTATATTGAACGAATTACAACTGCAATATTAGTTCTCTTTGTAAATGAAAATGGCACAAATTAATGTGAGATTTATCTATATGAAGAGGTAAGAGTAAGGGAGTCAAAACCTTTAAGGGGAAAAATGTACTACAAAAGTAAAGCAAATTATTGTCACAGCTGACAACCAGAAAAGTCAATTTTCTTTGCTCAACTTCCACATTTTTTTCTGAACTCCCTGTACTTCAACATGGTATATAAATCGGTAACACCACAGTATTTGTATTTTTAATCCTGCATACTTAATGAACAGTTTTCCCTTTTACTGCAATCGGAACCCCCATATAGGAAAATATAAGCCAATTGATGCCATATGTCCCTCCGAATTGTTATTCCAGATGTATTCCTTGGAGTCACAGAATTGAAGTTCCTGTTTCCTTTAAATAACACATTCCTAAAAACTCAGATGAAGCAATTTTGAGCATAAAGTAGTTTGTTAATATTATTAATTTTTTTTTTTAATATTCCGTTCCTTCACCATTTTTTCCTATAACCTGAGTACAAAATAAAGAAGCAACTTACCTATGACATATTAAATTGTCAAGAATCACAAATGCACTTAGCTTTAGCTTTTAGCCTGAGATTTCTCTGGCCAGAATGATGACCTTACACTTACACAGGCATTTGAGAACTAATTTTTAGGTTTTAATTTCCATTAGCACAGAATAACTGCACCCATACAGTGAAGCAGTTGGATTTGATCAGAACACTTCTTTTAAAGAAGCTGCAAATTTTCACTATCTTTCTCTTTAGCCTGTAACAAAGAAAGAAATAACAATGCACAATTTTTGTGGGAATATTTGCTTAAGTGAAGGTTAACAGTGCTAAGCACTGCTAACAGAAAATCAGACACAGGGAAGGGAGTTTCAGCAATAGCTTTCCCACATTGCCCTGCCAACAACCTCAACCTTGTTGGGCCATTTTCTCCAAGAGCTAGAAGTAATTAAGTTTCATTGCTAAATCAGTCTTGAGCCTGTCTTGAGCAGAAAAATCACTTACGCTTAATTGTATGTGGTGATGTGGTGAGCAGCCTATTAGGCAGACTGCAGATACCAGTTTATTTTTTTTTCAGCTCTGCAGGATACTTAAAAATGAAAGGTCATTATTTTACCCAGACAGTCACTTGAATACTACATATTTCTTACAGAAAACAGTGCTACTTCAAAAAAGGCTCATTATTTGAGTTTATGTTACATAGTTATACTAAATATTATTTTGAGGGTTGTTGAGTTTAAAAACATAAGTTTCTGAAATTTAGAAACAATGAAACTGGATATTTATTCTACTATAAACATAAATATTTAATAATTATTATAATTTTATCAATTATAGTGCAAATATTTAAAAATAAGTACATATAAAAAGAAAAAACTAAACTGCCCATCATTTTTAATACAGAAAGATGCATATATATATATATATATATATATATGCATAGTCATACACACACATCTGAATGCATGCACATGTCCAGAGGAATGCTCTCCATGACCTTAAGAAACTCTGCATACTGTTTGTTAATCAGAACCACATATTTTTCACCTGATTCCATCAACAAAGAATTAGTTTCCATAAAATTGTAACCGACAGGAACAGATTGGTTTCATGGTTCAGAGTGGGAGAATTTTTCCAACAGTTCATTCACGCTAACATTCCTGCTGCTGGCAGACCAGATCTTCACCTATCGTAGCCATCTAACACTAAGATACTAGTCAAGAAAAACAATATAACTCTGAGAAGACAGCAATTTAATATTGTAAAAATATTACAATAAGTTATTACAATAAACCAATGCAGGCAGTTACTACAGAACTTGAACAATATAAAGTTCCGTTAACACCCACTATTGCTGATCCTTAAAGTACCCACAATGCTCACACTTGAGCACTGAGCAATGGCATTTGGCTTTTTCCGTAACAAAAACTTGCTTTACATTTGTAGAGCTACTTAAATGTCTGAGGCTAGACTGCTCTCCTAAACATATTATCTAGGTATAGGGTTGGCCTCCCAGAGCAAACTCATAGAAGTTCTTTAAAAGAAGGAAGAAGATCAAAGATTTTTAAGTATGAACTGATTTCAGTGTGGTACTGCAGTGTGGTACCAGACTTATGGAGTCCATAAAATCTAGTTGTTCTCACCCAATGAGGATCATGATTTATCATATGATGGAGATGCTCCACAGTCTCTTCCCTCCCACCACCAATTAATATTACAGCAGAGATACTACACTCTGTTTTGGGTATCAGTTCCCAATTCTAGTAATCAACCTCCCTATAAATTTGAGAAAACAAACAGTATTTTCTCACATCTTCATTTCTTGGAAGGCATACTAAAATCCTTAGCCTTTATAAACTGGAATTGCTTGCCTTAGGTAGTGTCTTTTGATTTTTTCCACAGCTTAAAAAAAGTTTATATAGGGATTATTTAAATTTTAAATTTTGTATAATATTAATCAAACATATGCCCAATAAAAGTGTCATTATCCTAGTTTTACACATACAGAAAAATACACAGCAAAGTTTGAAAATTTAGCTCTTTAAACACAAACAGAAGCCCACAGAATCACAGAACGGTTGGGGCCAGAAGGGACCTCTGAAGGTCATCTCGTCCAACCCCTCTCCTCAACCAGGGCACCTAGAGCTGGCTGCCCGGACCATGTCCAGATAGCTTTTGAATATCTCCAAGGATGGAGACTATACAACCTCTCTAGGCAACCTGGGCCAGTGCTTGGTCACCCTCACAGGAAAAAAGTATTTCCTGATGTTCAGGACAGCACCTCCTGTGTTTCAGTTTGTGCCCATTGCCTCCGGTCCTGTCACTGGCCAGACACCACTGAAGACAGTCTAGCTCCATCTTCTTTGCACCCTCCCTTCAGGTATTTATATACATTTATAAGATTCCCCCCACCCCGAGCCTTCTCTTCTCTAGGCCGAACAGTCCCAGCTCTCCCAGCCTTTCCTCACAGGAGCAATGCTCCAGTCCCTTTATCATCTTTTGTGGACCTTCGTTGCACTCCCTCCAGGATGTCCATGTTTCTCTTGTACTGAGGAGCCCAGAACTGGACCCAGCACTCCAGGTGTGGCCTCACCAGTGCTGAGTAGAGGGAAAGTATCACCTCCTTCGCCCTGCTGGCAATACTTTGTCTAATGCAGCCCAGGACACTATTAGCCTTCTTTGCAGCAAGTGCTCATGCAGCTGGCTCATGTTCAACTCTGTGTCCACCAGAACCCCTGGGTCCTCTTCTGCCAAGCTGCTTTCCCACTGCATGGCCCCAGCATATGTTGGTGCCTGGGGCTGTCCTACACCAGCTGCAGGACTCCGCACTTCTTGAACTTCATGAGGTTCCTGTCAACTCATTTCTCCATCCTGGCAATGTCCCTCTGGATGACAGCACAACTCTCTGTTGTATCAGCCAATCCTCCCAGTTTGGTGTCATCAGCAAGCTTGCAGAGGGTACACTCTGCCCCATCATCCAGATCATTAATGAAGATGTTGAACAGGATCAGACCCAGTATTGACTGCTGGGGTACACTGCTAATTACTGGCTTCCAACTAAACTTTGTGCCACTGATCATTACCTTTTGGGCCTGGCTGTTCAGCCAGTTTTCAACCCATCTCACTGCTCATCCAGCCCATACTTCAACTGCTTGAGTATGAGTATCTTATGGGAGAAATATTAGTTATTACTACTTATTTCATTCATTCTGTTCATCTCCCTCCCCTTCTTTCATTTTTTCACTTCTTATCAGTTCACCAGCTACAATCTAAAATTACTCATTAATAAGGAAATACAAACTATTATTTGTATTATTTTCACCAAACTTTGAACATCAAAAAGGAAACAGAAAGAGCTTTCTCGCTGCCTGTAGCATATTCATCCTCTTTTTAGAAACCCCAAATAATGCATTTCAAATTGCATTTAGGTTTATGCAATCTGCTTATATACAGGACAATTAAAAGTTATTAAAGATGACTACTTTTTTGTTTGTGCATGATCAAAGATATTTTAACAAGACTAACATATGGATAAGGAGCATAAAATAACTTGAATTGGAACAGCAGAACAAATGAAAACATTAAAAGTGGCTGGACAAGAAGAAATACAGTGATTTCCTTTTATCTCCAGTCACTTGACCAGAGGAAAAAGGCTATGATGCGAAGTCCAAAATTGATCTCAACTCCTCAGTGACTGCAATCTATCTTGGTATTTGCTTCTTGTCAAACTGATTTTTCCCATCAACTGGGCTTTCAAGAATGGTCACGAGCCACTCCTACATCTGCCACAGAAATGAGAGGACATTATTTAAATAATAACTGAATTCAATGATAATTCTAAAGAGCAAGCAGGAAACACTGACAATCCCTTTAACATGATTTTTACATTTGCATCGTTTTCCTAAAGGAATATTAAATTTCATTTGTTGGAAATCATTGAATGTAAATAACATTTACACTAAAGTTAACTATTCCTTCTTCAAAGTGATTCCACATACAGTATAAGCAATGAGTTTGTTGACATGCATAGATTTCTATTGTAAAGTGTTAAGAGAAGATGACAATGCATTCATACATCAGCGAGACTATTATTCCAGCAACTTGAGTCAAACAACTTGCACGGAAACTAAAGATCAGTTGAGTATTTGCTTTAATTACATCTTTAGCATGTATTTAGCATTCTTAAATGCATCCAGGAATGTGAACAAATTCTTAGCTTTATCAGTTTAAATAGCTTTTTACAGTTGCCTATTTCTTCAACTATATGAATGCATTAACATAACATTAGCATCAACAATACCAAAGTGAGAAAGAAGCATTATTCAAGTACCAACCTCCTGTAATACCTACTCTGCCTTTCCTCCTGTATAGAAGCAAAATTCTCCCTACAGATTATCTTTGCTCTAGCAGAACAATGGAGTTGCCAGACCCTGTCTTTGGGGGCAGGTGTTAAGTATAAAGCAAGATGACTTTTCCATTCCAAGGCCATGACATACAAGACCACAATTTGAATAGTTATTAAACAAATGCTTTCAGGTTACAGAAATGTCTGTATTTGAAATGACAATCACTAACTACGTTTTTTAATGAGAAAGAAATTAAGAAGAACAATTACCTTAAGAAAACAATCTCATATACTTCCCACTACCATATTTCTTAACCACCCAAAGCCATGTTAAACCAAAAACTAGATTGGGAAGTAAATACATTTCCTCACATTTAGTTTTGTTGCCATAATTTTACATTGTCTGCATTTGCCATGCACTCACCGTTTTGCTGATGAAAAAGAATAAGAAATCTGGAATATACAGGCAAGGTATTACAAAGAAAATAGGTTCAAATTCATTTAAAATAGCCAAATCCTTCCTTACTTTACTCCTTGTCAAAAACCTCTTGGTGGAAGATACCTGGCAAATACTCCTGAGCATAATTCAATTTACTTTTTAGCCCTGTGTTTCACTTCACAAAGGGGAGGTTATGATTATCCTAAGATAAATATATACCATCAGCCCGCATTTAAAAAATTACTTTATAATAAAAATAATGCATAGCATGATATGTCAAACGCTTAAGTACTAAATCCCATTGTTCCACTCTATGAAAAATAGACAGACTATACTTTCCATACATTAAAAGAAAAATACAAAGCATGAATCACCTAGATATGATTTCACTTCTGTTTTGAAAGTTAAGTCCTTTAAGTTTCCAAACTTGTGTTTTATCTTTCTTCAGTGGTTACTCTCCATATTCTGGAACATGGAGCCAGTACCCTATTTTCATATCTTTCTACCTCAAATTTGCACCATACACTATTCCTACAGCATATTCATTTTCCATGTTCCCTAACCTACGAATCCCACTACTCCACTTTGAAATTATTTGGAGTAGGTCAATATTTTTTTTAAGGTTCATGATGATTTTTAGTAAGAAACTAAATATCCTCAGGCAAATTGCATATTAAAAGAGCAGAAAAGCTCTTCACATTCAACTCAGGTTTTGAGACAAACTTACTTTCCTCTTTGTGACTAAAAATTAATTAAAAACCTATAAACCACATAAAATGGATAATCCAGGGCAAGCTAGACAAATAACAACGTCACACAACTGAAAACATGTCAAAAACATCACTCGAACACTGTACACTGGAACACCTCAAAGGTAATCTGGTGGTTTTCTTCCCCAGGGATCAATGGCATTCTCTCTCTCTCTCTCCCCAATCAAGCTTTAGTTTTCACTGCATTTAATCAGAAGAATTATTTACTTTTGACTTACTTGCAGATAATATAGATAAGGTATGCCAGTCTTCAGCAATTAAATTACCTTTGAACTGTTACCCATTGTGACCTGCCAGAAGGATTTTCCAGATACCAGTACTATTTTTAAATACTTCTGACACATATCCCAAACCGAAACCTTAAGTAGGTAGACTATAAAACAGTTCTATTCTTATGGATAAGTTTTATCCATTTGCTGGATAAAAGAATTTACAAGAATTTATAAAAGACAGGCTCAATACTACTTCTGAAAAAGATTTCACTAAATAGAAAGCTGTGACTATATATGCCTATAATTTAAAGGGGGTTTTTTAGTTGATGCTTCAGAACACTGAGCTAGGATACTTTCTTTTTTTAAAATACACATTTTTTTGAAAAAGCTAAAATTAAAAGTACAGATTATTCTCTTGGGTACAGAGAGAGGAGAGACCTCCCTTTAGAGGAAAAGGGACCCAGACCTGCCTGCAAGCAACTCCTTCCTTTTAGTTTTGCAAATGCTTTTCAAAAATAAAAGGGTAATGATAAGATAAATTAATACTGAAACCTACCGGCACTTTGGATCTTACACCACATATTCAGAAAATATGGTTTGGTTAAATTAAATTGATGCTGTTTTGCAAGATATTAAATTTAAAAAATACACATTTTTCTGTGTACTAGCAACCCTTAACCAGGAGGGAAGAAAAACACAGGATAAGATCCAAGAGACTGACAATCCTACTTTGAAGGCAGAAAAAGCCCAAGAGTGTTATGACATGGCCTTACAAAAATTTAAGTTTCATTGTACCAAACCATATTTATTCTGTAATGTCAAACATGGTTTGCTAGGAAGCATTATCATTTCAGTGAGAACAAACGAGGCTCATTTTGACCAACAGCGCTGCTTTTTAAATGTGTCCTTAGCTAAAGACAGAAGGCTTAAAAAGTAGAGAGCCTTCAGGACCATAACTACAGTGTCTCTACTGCTGTAAGATTTATGTAAATCTGAGAAAACATCTTTCCTCACATATTAACATGATAGTAACAAAGTATTCAAGACAAAAGCATGGAAACCAGAGATGTTGGGGTAGCCTGTGAGAGCAGAACTTTTGAACCCCAGACAATAAAGACATCTTTGTGATAGGAAGGCTCGAGGGCGAGGGGATCAGATGTCTGCTATCCCATTGCCAATCGGTTCCAAAAGGGCCTGTAAGCGATTAGGCCTGGTATGCCCCCGAGCTGAAATCACAGGAAACAGCATGCCCACAGCAATTTTATTTCAATGCAAATTAATCTCACATGATTCACCGTACTTCTTCAGACATAAAATGTTATCGTTTATGAAGTCTTCCTGTGTTTTATGTATTACAAATGAAAGCTGGCCAAAAGTACAAGCAGAAATATCATTGTGACAAACCCTAAAATTTAAAAATCAAATGTAGAATTCAGTAATTTCTAGAATAAACCCCTTTATATAGAAAAGAGAGCATCATTTAAATGAGCACTCTGTTCCATGTCACCTTTACAGCACACAACCGAATATGATTGAGGTGTCCTAAGATCTCTTTCTAACTGCTCCAATGGCAGCTAAAATTAGAAAGTCCTTTCTCATGGAAAAAAAATTATTACAGTTATTGCTATTAATTAAAAAATTTATTGTCTGCATGACTTAAATCCACAGCTGAGTTTCCAGGACTCTGCACTGCACTCTGCTATGACACAGTGGACAGGGAAGAAGAAAGAGGGCAAGGAAGCTTGAGCTAGCAGTAATGTCATTTTAACATTGTCCCCTTCTTTCCTATGTTGAAATTATTTCTTAAAATCAACACATGGTAAAATTTCACAGTTAGAAAGAACCTAAAGATATATATATATGCATGCATACATTTATGCATACGTATAGTTTAAGGAGACAAAATTGTTTCAGAAATGTAACTTCAGTGACTACTGAATTTTGTAATCTAGTATTTACCATTTAGTGCAATCCACAAATGCAAGACATGAACGCTTGCACAATTTCTTCAGCTTTTTATAACATTTTAAAATTTATTACTTACTTTAATAGCATTATTCTAAAATATATAGGAACAATCCCTCATATAACAAAGTAGCCCATGGTTTTGATTTCTAATACTCTGTTGAACAAGAATTGTCAAAACAAGCATTTTATCACAAAAACATAAGAATTGCTCATTTGGAAATAATTGCATTGCTGTTACTAAGCTCCTTCCTATTCGGGCCAAAACAAACTGATGTTATCTTGAGAGTTGTTCCAGTGCTTGTTTTAAAACCTGAACCCAAGTCACACAGTTGGTGCTTGGACCATGTCACCTTACATCTGTCACAACTGCAAACAGTAAAGTAGAGGATAAAGTCTGTGGAACTAATAGAAGAACTGCTGCATGAAGAAGGGCAACGAAGCTGGTGAAGGGTCTGGAGCACAACTCTGATGAGGAGCGGCTGAGGGAGCTGGGGTTGTTTAGCCTGGAGAAAAGGAGGCTCAGGGGAGACCTTATCGCTCTCTACAACTACCTGAAAGGAGGGTGTAGAGAGGTGGGGGTTGGTCTCTTCTCCCAAGTAATAAGCCATAGGACAAGAGGAAATGGCCTCAAGTTGCGCCAGGGGAGGTTTAGATTGGATATTAGGAAAAATTTCTTCCCCAAAAGGGTTGTCAAGCTTTGGAAGAAGCTGCCCAGGGAAGTAGTTAAGTCACCATCCCTGGAGGTATTTAAAAGACGTGGCGATGTGGTGCTTAGGGACATGGTTTAGTGGTGGACTTGGCAGTGGTAGGTTAACAGTTGGACTTGATGATCTTAAGGGTCTTTTCCAACCTAAACGATTCTATGATTCTATGAAGAAGTATTTTGTATCACCATTTCCACTTTTGTGTGTTTACTTGTAAAAATATAAAATAAATTGCATCTTAGAGATCCTTACTAGTCCCCTTAACTTTTAGCTAAAAACTTAATCACGAGTGTATCACCAGTATATGCTATGAATACAAAATACACAGAAATTACTTTTTACAGTTATCTGGCCTAAATTCATAAAGCTTTGCACTTCACATTATTCACCTTACAGAAAACACACAGAATGAAAATTTAATTCTGAAACCTATTAAACATAGCTTTAAACAAAAGCAAAGACATGTCTTCTCCCAACAAAGTACACTTTCAAGCATGAGTATCTACTGCCATAGCAATGCATATCATTACATGTATTACACCATAAGGCCATAAGCCATTTTAGGCTAGAAAGTACAATAATTACTTATATTTTTATATCCATTAATACTTCCAATTTTGTTGACAACAGTATTTTTATAACTAAGAATGCTCCAGCCTCATCATCTGTGAGGGCACTGGTTTGACAACTCCCCTTAAGCTGCACTGCTGCTGTATCTCCAAGGCAGAAGACACACATATATGGGTGGGCATTTGTTGAACTTCGCCCATTTTTCCAAACAGACAATATAACTGCTAATTCTCAAAGGAACCAGGAGTCAGGAACAGCAAATAGACATAAACTCCAGTTGGAGCTTGGTCATTAACTCACCTGGAAATGAACTAAATAGGCTGAGAAGGAGAGACAAGACACACCTCCGCCTGTTTTTTATAGTGTAATATTCATCAGAGCCTTAGACAGCTTTGGATAGGTGTCTCTTCAGGCATCCCAGCTAAATCCAACCGCTACTATGAACTGAACCTCTCAGAAACTTAAAGAAACAGCTTGGAAATCCCTTTGTATACTTTGTTTTGTTCATTTCATGAACAAAGGCTTTTGTATAACTGAGGGGAAAAAGGAAAAAAAAACAACAAGTATCCTAAATATTTGTTCTATTGTAATGCTACACACTGAAGACTCCATTCCTTTCTTTGAAACCTCTTCAAAATATCTCAGCTGTTGCAGGCATTATAAAATGGAGCTTATCATATAGCCTAAGCTCTTTTTGTGCTCTGACTCTCCTATGCAAGTCTTTCTCTTCTGCAAAATGTTTTTTTCCCGTCTTTGCCATCACAAGACACTACACGAAGATTTTGAAAGTCCCACCATACTAAAGGTTCCCCATATGCCTTAACACTTCAGGCAGAAGAGCACAATCCATGGAGCATGGCCCTTCTCTTCTTCAGTTCTGAGGCAGCAATGGGGTTTTTTCCTGATAGACTTAATGAACTCTAAAGAGACATGCCTGAATTCTTCCACCCAGAAATCCCAGCGTTTTTCAGATGAAAAGAGATTAAGAGAGTTTACAAATTCATAAAGATGTTATAAGAAATGAGTTAACATCCACAGAGCTCATGCACGGCTGATACCAGTTCCAGCTCTCTGGGAATGATGCTTCTACCATTATATCTCTGCTGTCTATGTCAACCTACATATTTCATAGTATTTTTTCCATTAAGGGTTCCACCCTCTCTGTTTATCCTCCTGCTCCTTCTCTGGATGGGCTGTGTGCATTTGTTTCCCTCCTCTACAGATTGAGAACATCAGTCCTGCAAGCTAATTGTCCCAATCAGATCCCTCCTTCTTGTTCAGTACCTCCACATGATGAACAAATCTTATCTGACACACTGAGCAAGTGATATACCAAAACAATGTGAATACAATTGGTCACTTCCAATTAAAATCAGGGAAATTTTCTCTCTCTGTGTATAGTCATCGAACTGAATGTTAGCCTGTGTCAAATGTATTCCATCCTCCTACTATGTATCCAGTGATTTCTCATAGCCACTGCTGCCAACCCTTACTCCTCCTCCAGGCTCTCCCCTAGGGGTTGCGCACAGAACAGCAGAAGCTCCAGGGGATGCAGAACTGGGAAGCATGAACAGTCAACTCTGTAGCACTAGCCTCCTCCTATTCCTCTTCTCACCCTCCTCAGCAGGCAGGCTGTAGTTGCTCTTGTTTCCTCAACTCCATCACTGCTGCCGCATCAGCCAGCACCCATGAAGACAGCAGCTCTGTCTGGAAGAGGCTGGACAGCATGAGGAACAGATGGCAGCAGAACTTAGCCTGCTGCATGAGGAGCAGAAGCAGAAGAAACAGCTGAAGAAGCTCTCTAGGCGGTGTCAGGCCCAGGCACCCTGAATGCAGAGCTCTCAGCTATGTCTATCACCGACTCTGAACCTTGTGACATTAATGAAATGCACCCTAAGACTTCTGTACCCAAGCACAGCCATAGATTTGGCATGATCACTTCTGTTCATACAATTTTTGGATCATTTGGGAACAAGCTAGAAGTGCTAACACAGAAATGAATAAACTCTACAAGGCTCTGCCTCACACTCCACCCCCAAAAACAAAGCAACTGACAGAAATAACTAATTAACATGAAAAACAACATATTGAATCCTGAAAATGAATTATGATTCTGGGTTTGATTCCCTCCCATGGATGCTACTACACTTCAATCCAACCAGGAGCAAGGAAACTGCTGAGAAGATTCTTCAGGAACCTTATGATCTATATCCCACAGTTAAATAATTTTTAGCACTATGTACTCAAATTTGATAACTACTTTTGGCAGTACGCTTCTCTAAACTCTCAACAGTAATTTTACATCCCACATGCAAAAGTCAAAAAACCAGTACAACCTCATTTTTCTATTCCTTCAAGAATAATAAAGGAAAAAATTAAAAATTCTATATGCATAAAGGCTTGATGAGTCCAAATGAATAGGGAAAGGTTGGAAGGAGAAGAAAAGGAATTTCCCACAGACATTTAATCTTATAAATTATAAATCCACCTGGTGATGACAGCTGGATTATAATGGATAGTTTTTCATGCACCCTGTTTTGCCTGTATAGAATAATGTTTGCACATTAATCTGTTCCGCAGTGCAGACAGAATATTGTCATTTTTTTAATTTATGAATTTAAAACAAGTAAGTATTTACACTTTTTTTGCCTTCTAGTATTGAACAGTTTTACCCCCTCTTAAATGTTAAATGGGGTTACATTTTTAAGTACTGCTACAAAAGTTGAACAGCACTTTTGCACATTTGGACTGCTGCCTCCGTAGTTTGGAATTTCCAATAAACAAGTTGCTCTGCTTTGATTTTCACTGCCAAGTTCGCACTTCTCAAACAGAATGCAGCCAACTTTAGCTCATATTCAACTTTTTTTCTGGCTCCCTTTCTACTTACACACTGTGCAAACATTTAGCAATTTCTTGGAAGAGCTAAAAAAAATTTTAATATGACTCTTGATAATTATATGTTTCTTCTGGAAAAATTAATTTCATTTGATTAATGTCATTCCTCATTTTCAGACTAAATAAATTATAATTCCACAATGGAATCTAACAAAAAGATCTTCCTTGAGTCAAAATATTTTTTTCCCCCTGCATGTAGCCTGATAAAAATACAAGAGAGAAAAAAGGTCTTTTTATTTCTCCCACTGCCTTCTTATACAAAAAGCCAACTCTGGACAATTCTTACATGCTTTATCTACAAATTGTCTAGCTTCGCATTAACTGCATTTCCACCGAAGCCTCGGAAGTAGCGTCACAGGACACAGTACGCCAAACTAAAGTTCACCATCATTAAACAGATGCATTTTCACACAGTTCCTTTCTTGCTAGTCATGGCTACATCCTCTCACCACTTATCTTGCTGCTTCTCATCTGGTTCTCTCTAGCCCTTGAGGGGATTTAATTGATAAAAGATCAGAGGGAATATCTGAAGAAAAAAGTGGAACTTTTTCTACCACATCAGTGAGCTGAACTGGCTCAACATAAGATTTATCAGACATAGAAATTACTAATATCGTTCACAACATGTATCATTATGCCTGTAATCATCCCAGTATTTTGCATTGCATGATACAATTAGTTACACTTTAAAAAAATATATCATTTGATTTTTCCATAATTCACACCATTCACTGGGTAACGACAAGGATGGAGATTCCACAAACTCTCTAGGCAACCTGATCATTAAAACACAGAAAATTAAGGACCCTTCACTGAAAAAAATGAAATACAGATAATTTGGAAGGGTTACACATATTCCATAACTAACACTTCTGGAAATTGCATTACAATCTTCTGTAGAAAATAATTAAGAGCGCTACATAAAAGTATAAAGGATCCATATTCAGAAAGGCTAAAACTACAGACAATGGCAGGACAGGAAATCTCAGGTACATTTCAGACACTAATGCAAAGATATATTACTTCATTTCAAAAGAGAAATTAAGGCAACTTCATCAGCATAAGGAACGGTTTACAGCACAGCTGAGATTGTAGGGTAAGTCTAGGTCTAGATTCCAGATTGAATGCTGTGTCTACTACATGAACTTTTCACAAAGTTACCTAAGAATTTGATCAAAATCAGATTGCCATGAAAAAACATTGGAGGTTTCTACGTTTAAAACCCTATGTACTCTAGCATCCAGCTGTGGCAATGCCCAGATCAGCTCTCATTTCCAGTGTCATGACTGACTGTAGTATTTTTAAAATGAAATTCCACCTAAGCATAAATTGTGCCACCTAATATTGGAGACATTTAATCAGCAATGTTCAGAACATTGTTTGCCTGATGTAAAACCACACAAAGAAGGAAGCAAATATTCACCATCAACAGAAGCATGTATGAGCAACATAATATTCAAATATATTTATTCTCTTTAGAATAATTCATGTATTAATACTTCATATACTACCTGAAGTTACTTATTTCTTGAAAGGAACAGACAAAGGATTAAGTAACCTCTCTGCAGCTACCCAATGACAAAGATCAACATCATATGAATTTCTTTAGATTCTACAGTTTTTAACAGAGAAAATCCAGTGAAAAACTGCCTGGTTAAAAGGACACTCTTGTGAGTCACTTCTATTGTAAGGCTAAATTATAATTCAGGCAAAGAGAAAAATAGTGTTTTTTGAAGAATACTTAATATCCCACTGGGCAGGATTTAAATTCTTGTTCTCCTTTAAAAAAAACCTGTAACATAGGTACGCAAGTTATATATAGTCCAGCCCTCTTCACTTACCTGAAGATAATATGTGTCCCAAGAATTTATAAAGCGTTACATTAATAAAACATTATACCACATGGCACGGGGTGGGGGGGAGGATATATTTAAGCTTACTTCTCCATGTCTTAAAGGTGTAATAGCTCCTCTTGCTACTGCCATTCGGAACAAGGTTTCTGTGGCCTGCATCAAACAACACACACACAAATTAGTTATTTAAAAAGCAGACAACCCAGCTCATTAAGACTTCTTTCAACTTTTATACCATTTTTTAAAGTGTCCGCTACTTTTAGCACCCATTTTACAACTGAATCACTTCAGTAAGTTATTTAGAACAGTCTGCACAGGTTAGGCAAAGGTTTATTGCAAGGTGAGAGGTCTATCGAGGATTTTGGTCTCAGCTTAAGTAACCACCTAAACAGTGCGTGGCACCTCCCACAACACTGCAGCAGATACACAAGACTCTTCATTCAGGTCAGAGATGCTCAGCCCCATATAATGGTCTTCCACAGGTTGTCAGGTAAAAGATAGCTATACAGTATTTTACAACTAGTGAAACTAATTAATTTTTAAAGTTGCTGTTTAATATTATACACTTAAATTAACAAGCAAGTATCAAAAAACAAGAATATGATGCAACTCTCTTCATAAAAGCACCTGAGCCCCTCTTAACTCTCAATAATGGTGGCATTACAAAACACAACATTGTCATGTACAAATGACAGGGTACGCAACTTTGGGAAGTCTTTAATTAGGTTAACCTTTAGTTAGGTTGCATAGCTTTCTGTGTTAGCTGTCCCATCCTTTCTTTAATCCAGTGGGACAATCAGCACATACTTCTGACACAAACATAGATTACTGACTCTTAATTCAGGCTATAAGACAAAAAAAAAAAAGCATAGGTTCTGTATCACATTTCTTTCTACAAGCTGGTTGCAAAAAGGCATGAAAAAATTCACTGGTTACATAAAAACATGGATTGGCACATCAGTGTACACAAGAATAGATTTTTTTTAAAGACTTGTTTCCACAGGAAGTAGTGAAGCCAGTTTCAGTTTCAACTGCAATGTTTTTAAATATCTGGTTCCAATAAAAAAAATATTCTAACATTTAAGGATCTATGTTAAAAGTAATTAGCAGGCTGTCTGAAAAAACATTTTAAAAGTCTATAAATAAAAGTAGTTTGCAGTAGCCGATTATCTTTCTAAATAGTGATTTAAAAAACAAGCAGCTCAATGCTTACATGACTGCAAGACTTGCTGGGTTCATGCTACACTACCTCAGGATAGCTGTATCTCAACAAATGTAATATCAAAAGACTTCTCTTGAGATTAATTCCTCAGTCTTCCTAGACACAGATTAAGTGGGGCTTACCCTTTTCTAAGTAATTGCCTGCAGAAAAAGAATTTTATAAAAGAGCTTTTAATTACTTTAGGTTTTCCCCCCATCTGTAAATCAATGTGTGAGCTCCAGAACGCTGGACTGCAAAATGTGTTACTCTATTTACAGCCACGACGATGTAGGGCAATGCCCAAGTGCGAATCTTCTCAAACCTTTCTTCTTTGAGAGATGAAGTAAACCTCATACAACCTTTTGTATTCCCCAAAATTGGTTTCTTTCACCAACATTTTTAAGGATGTTTCAACCGAATTGAGCATTCTGTCAATATAGCTAAGCTGCTTTTGTTTCTTTTGAAAACCACTGGTGTGTGTGACTTTCTTTTCATGTCCACTAGTAAAAGATCTCTCTTAATACACTTGTACTCACATCGTTAATGCCAGATGTCAAAACCATTCAGAAACAAGGAAAAATCACAGCAACAGCAAATCTAGCACCATAGATGTCCTCCTACAGGCGCCACTCTTAGATTAGCACAACAAACACAGCTTCCTACCTAAACAGCGTGGGGGGGGACAAGGCCACCTATAGCCATTCATGCACTGACAATGACAAGGCTGGAGAAAAAGTTATTGGGTTTTTAGGTATGCAAAATCCAAGAGGATGTTTAAAGAAGTTCATCTTTCAAAAGAGTAATCAGACCCCAGCTTATTGTTGGTGTAGTGTTTAAGGTGAAGGAGGTGGGCATTAGCAGAAAACATTTCAAGTTTGTATTCCTTCTACAAAGGAAACAAGTGTGAACGTGTTGAGATTCTAATAAGGCAATGTCTTACATGGAAGAACAACAAGATGAAAACATTCAGAAATTAACACTTTCACAAAACTATAACATCACACAGACTAATGATAAAAGTCATCAGGCTAGGAAAATTTGGCCAGTCTTAAAATCTGAATTTATCTGTAACACTTCTGTTTTGGACAAACTCCTACCCTGTCTTCAATTTCCATCTTTTTCTTTTCAGCCCTGCAAATGCAGGCACAAATAGAATTGTTTGGCAGAGACCACCTGGGTCATCTGGTCCTACCCAAGGCCCCTTGGAGCAGGTTGCCTAGGGCTTGTTCAAGCACATTTTCAGCATCTCTAAGGATGGAGGTCCCACAACCTCTCTGATCAACCTGTTCCAGTGTTTCACAACAATGTTTTCAAGTGACAAGTTCACAAAAAAATGCAATTTACAGATGACCTGTAAATTCCCTGTGCTTCCCAAAGAAGCACAGCCCAATTCCCAAAATTCTCTGTAAGTGGTAGAAATGCTTCATGCCAGCCAAGTGGAAGGCCATCCTTTCTCCTGCAGTTTCTAGCTGTGACAAGCCAAGTCACACTGAAATCCCGAAACACAGGGCATCCTGCTGGCATTCAAGCTGTACAGGTTGAATATGGAGGAATAAGCATGGGGGTGGAGAAATATAAAATATAAATTTACCAAAAAAGCTATTTTTTTTAAATGTTAAAGACAAACTCCATCATACTTAATGCTCCATAAAGAACAGGGGAAATAAAGCTGCATGAATGAAGAATCCCACAACAGTAATGGAAAAAGAACAATATGCTCACACACCTTGTATACTGTCTGAAATTCTGCACGTGATAATATCTTGCTGATAGTAAAAGGATCCCTACAAGACATCAAATCTACTTTGACTAAAAATCCAGTTTATGGTACAACTTCTTTCAATATTGATGAAGTTTAAATCCATTTAACATTTTAAAAAAATTAAAGTTGTGACATTTAAGTATTAAGTATATTGAAATAGGAAGTTTGTTTATTTAATTTGATTAAATCTGATAAAAACATGCAGAGTACTGCTCTGTCACAAATTAATCTACCTTTCTACACAGGCTACCTAACAAAAAAATTTCTTGGACTTGTTCAGCAATAGATTTCTATTAGAAAAGTTTAGAATACTTTTAGGCATCAGGTCAAAACTTCCCTTCTACCTCACAGAACAGTTTTCACGGCTCTTTTGGTTCACAATTCACAGTATCCTTGAACAGAGACACCTACAGTTACATGTCATTTAGAATAAGTTTAATTACCTGGTTGTAATGTCAGCCCTTTTCAACCCTTAAAATATCTTCTAAAATTCTTGCATATATTTATATTAGACATTTGTTCACTGAATGCCAAGTTTTTACATACAATTACATTTACTGCTTCCTAATTTAAAAATACAGCATAAATTACATCAATTTTAAAATGCTGAAAATATTAAAATAATCTTGTATTTTATGTTAGGATGTGTAACTGTGACTATGAAATACAACTGATTGGAAGTATTTAACATTGTGTCAGTATAACCGATTAAAAAGGCAAAACTGCCCATTTAAGAAACAATAATAGTGTTCCCAGAGAAACCATCAACTAGGAATTTAGGTCATTTTTAACTGCTTCTGCCTCTGTTAGCATTAAATATTTCATTATTATCAGATTTTTAATGAAGTTGTAAAAATTTAAGATTTATTTGCATTCAATTCACTGTGAATAAGCCTTAAATAAGAATCATTACAGGCTTAGGCAATGACTTTAGATACTTCTATTCAGAGATGCGAGTCAGAGGTCCATAAGAACGCAAATTATCAACAGATGGTTTTCGTGATCTCAGTGTGAAATAAATGTGTTGCCAAGTTGATAGTTACTGAATCCTAAAATTGTTCTTCATTGTAAGGAATGTATCCTGTGTTACATTATATGTGAGGTGAAATGGCGGCCTCATGCATCTTACCACTCTGTAACGCCGTGCAAGCTCTAATATCATCTCCAGACAAAGATGACCAACTGTTCCCCGTCCAAGAAAGCAGTCGCTTCCATTCAAATTCCTTGCAAGTGGGTTAAAAAAAAAAAGAAAAAAAAAAGGGGAAAAAAAAAAAGGAGAAACCACTTGTACGAACCAGAACTAAAGTGGAAAATAATTGCACATTATTGATGGAAATTGTAGGAAAAACAGCAAGAAAAACAGTACTTTAGATTCCAGATGTTTTGAATTTTCTAGGTATTCACAAAAATAAAATAGTCTTATAATACTTCATCAAAATAGTTACTGTTTTACCAAAGTTAAAACTCCAAATGCAAGCCGTGGAGGTGATTGCTAATGCAAAGTAATTAATTTAGAAATGCATGCTTTTTAACCATCTGACAAATTTTGGCATCTACTTCTAAATGTGCATTTAAAAAAAAAAAAATTCTATTTAAAGACATGTCCTGAAAGGCACAGATCTTTGGAAATAATTCACAGATTTCATTAAAATGAAAATGGTGCAATTTGTTGTAAGAATAAAAATGGATGGAATACTGCAAAAGACTTTTTTTTCACTCCTATTAAGTTTGCTGCTCTTGGCTACAATAGCTGGCTGACAGCTCTGGCCTGTAAAATTTGTGTTTCTTCATGAAAAGCAAATTACATTTTAAAAAAAGGATCTTGACAGTCTACCCGAAATCACCACTAACATTTTTCAACTTGATTTCCAAATGAGCTATTGTTATAGTCCTTATTAGCTAACAATCACACAGCTTTTGAAAACAAGCACAAGTGCTATAAAGAAGAGATTTGGTGAGATTCAGAAGTAATAATGAATAGGAAAATGTACAAGTAGTTTATGAAAACAAATTTTTTTTCCGAATTTCTGTCCACAAAATTTCCAGTGTAAGATAACCCTCTCCATCTAAGCCTTACTCCAGATGATAGATTTAACTTAACTGATGAGTTTACTTATTGTTACAGCTTTTGATGAAATTACTACAATACCAATATAGAATTTACTGCCATTCTATATATTTTATTAATTTAAAACTTATTTAAAATATGTTAAAATACAACACTGAAGCTGAACTGATGCTTTTAAAGACAAGTATTTAAATCCTAAATTTTTAAATTCTAAATTTAATATTTAAACTCTAAATATTTAAAATTCTTATTTTCTGGAAAATCATAAAAAATTTCATTCATTCCATTTTACAGGTGTGAATTCCACGTACCTATGTCCTTCACTTTTTTAAAGGAGTCTGAATGTCTCTGCCTTCGTTACTGAACCATTTGGACCTTACTTTTACAATAAGATCGGTATATACTTGACATCTGTGAGACAAAAGCTCTTTCCATTCAGTCATTAGCAGATCAAATCACTTCTTACCTTTACCTTCTATAAAAGCAACTTAACTATGAAATCTATAAAGACTAAACATTTAATCCCACCATAAAGCATATTTTGCAGAGCTCATGATAGCCTTGCACCTGTTTTCTGAAACTTCTCAAATTTTTTTTCAGTTTTCACCTTCCAGGATGTGAACACCCAGAGAAAATATTGCACCAAACACCCACCTTTACAGAATCACAGAATCATATAGGTTGGAAAAGACCTTTAAGATCATCGAGTCCAACCATAAACCTAACACTGCCAAGACCACCACTACACCATGTCCATAAGCACCTCATCCAAACGTCCTTTAAATACCTCCAGGGATGGCGACTCAACCACTTCCCTGGGCAGCCTCTTCCAATGCTTGATAACCCTCTCGGTGAAGAAAAATTTCCTAATATCCAGTCTAAACCTCCCCTGGCTCAACTTGAGGCCATTTCCTCTTGTCCTATCACTTGTTACCTGGGAGAAGAGAACATCCCCCACCTCTCTACAACCTCCTTTCAGGTAGTTGTAGAGAGCGAGAAGGTCTCCCCTCAGCCTCCTTTTCTCCAGGCTAAACAATCCCAGCTCCCTCAGCCGCTCCTCATCAGACTTGTGCTCCAGACCCTTCACCAGCTTCGTTGCCCTTCTCTGGACTCGCTCCAGCACCTCAATGTCTCTCTTGTAGTGGGGGGCCCAAAACTGAACACAGGATTCGAGGTGCGGCCTCACCAGTGCCGAGTACAGGGGCACGATCACTTCCCTACTCCTGCTGGCCACGCTATTTCTGATACAAGCCAGGATGCCATTGGCTTTCTTGGCCACCTGGGCATACTGCTGGCTCATATTCAGCTGGCTGTCAACCAACACCCCCAGGTCCTTCTCTGCCTGGCAGCTTTCCAGCCACTCTTCCCCAAGCCTGTAGCGTTGCATGGGGTTGCTGTGGCCCAAGTGCAGGACCTTGCACTTGGCCTTGTTAAACCTCATACAATTGACCTTGGCCCATTGATCCAGCCTGTCCAGGTCCCTCTGCAGAGCCTTCCTACCCTCAAGCAGACCAACACTCCCACACAACTTGGTGTCATCTGCAAACTTACTGAGGGTGCACTCGATCCCTTCGTCCAGATCATTGATAAAGATGTGAAACAGAACAGAACTGGCCCCAACACAGAGCCCTGGGGAACACCGCTTGTGACTGGCCACCAACTGAAGTAAACTCCATTCACCACCACTCTTTGGGCCCGGCCGTCCAGCCAGTTCCTTACCCAGCGAAGAGTACACCCGTCCAAGCCATGAGCAGCCAGTTTCTCCAGGAGAATGCTGTGGGAAACCATGTCAAAGGCTTTACTGAAGCCTAGATAGACAACATCCACAGCCTTTCCCTCATCCACTAGGCAGGTGACCTTGTCGTAGAAGGAGATCAGATTAGTCAAGCAGGACCTGCCTTTCCTGAACCCATGCTGGCTGGGCTTGATCCCTTGGTTATTCTCTACATGCCGTGTTATAGCACTCAGGATGATCTGCTCCATCAGCTTCCCCGGCACCAAGGTCAGGCTGACAGGCCTGTAGTTCCCCGGGTCCTCCTTCTGGCCCTTCTTGAAGATGGGCATCACATTGGCTAATCTCCAGTCAGCTGGGACCTCCCCAGTTAGCCAGGACTGCTGGTAAATGATGGAAAGGGGCTTGGTGAGCTCTTCTGCCAGCTCCTTCAGTACTCTCGGGTGGATCTCATCAGGCCCCATAGACTTGTGAGTGTCTAAGTGGTGCAGCAGATCACTCACCATTTCCCCCTGGATTATGGGGGCTCCATTCTGGTCCCCGTCCCTATCTTCCAACTCCAGGGCCTCGGTACCCAGAGAAGAGTCGGCCCTGCTGTTAAAGACTGAGGCAAAGAAGGCATTAAGTACCTCAGCCTTTTCCTCATCCTTGGTCACTGTGTTCCCTCCCCCGTCTACTAGGGGCTGGAGATTCTCCTTAGCTCTCCTTTTGCTGCTAATGTATTTGAAGAAGTGTTTTTTGTTGTCTTTTACAGCAGCAGCCAGACTGAGCTCTAGCTCAGCTTTGGCCCTTCTAATTTTCTCCCTGCACAGCCTCGCTACACCTTTGTAGTCCTCCTGAGTTGCCTGCCCCTTCTTCCAGAGGTCATAGACTCTCCTCTTTTTCCTGAGTTCGAGCCAGAGCTCTCTTGTCAGCCAGGCCGGTCTTCTTCCCCTCTGGCTCATCTTTCGGCACCTGGGGACAGCCCGCTCTTGTGCCTTTAGGACTTCCTCCTTAAAGAATGTCCAGCCTATTACATTCCGTAATATTTGATCTCCCTTTCCTCTAGTTACTTATACAACATTTGTGCACCTTTATTAGAAGGATAATACAATTCTATTATATAATCATGTCTTACTGCCTGCCCCAAATGAAAATAAAGTTGCACATAAGGAATGGAAGGACACATAGCTGCAATATTCACAAACCCCAGCAATTATCAGCTTGTGGGACTATCTTGTAGAAGCTCTGGATGCACAAGAGAAGGGCCAAATCTGCTGTCATTTATGGGGGAGGAGGGAAAACCAGCTTGAGAATTAGAGGGTAGGAAGCAAATAAAGCACATACATGGCCATGTATCTTATACAACAAAAGTACTAACAGAAAACAGTTCTCCTTTCTCAAATAATAAGTATATGTTGATTCCCTAAGTAGATGTTTGGGGTTTTGTAAAACTCATCACTAATATAGCATACATAAACCTGTATTAAAAGTAACAAGATTAATAGCACAGGTAGCTCTTTTTGAGTTATATATTGCTCCTTCCTTAGAATATTCGCAGATTTGTCATGTAAACATAGGTTCAAATTTACACAGAAATATTTGATCAGTTCAGTGCAATTTCTATTACACTAACAAATTCCATTTGCCCACTGAACTAAATCTGCACTTTCAGGGTTAATGAACTCTCTTATGAATTAATTTTCCTTTACCCTGCTACCTAACTAAACTACCCTGATCTTCGTAACACCTAAAAGATAATATACATCGTGGTGACAGACTTTGCATTTAGCCTTCGCTACGTCTGCACTGCAAGAACACCTCCTTGCTGCAGACCGGCTCATGAACCTCAGCCTCTCCTTAAAAGAGCTTTAAAACTTACAGCTGCAGAACACACACTCCACAAATGAACCACGCATAAAAATAATCAGGCATTGTGCACTGCCAAGAGGATGAAATAAAAGCATTAGTATTTATTTATCTTAATCTGAACCCAGTAGTCTGCAGTTGCGGTATTTGTAACTTTTTCCAAGATTGCGATAATTTTTTTTCTTCTCCTGACTTCTTCTCTACCTGTTCTTCTCCCTTTCCTTCCTTCCACCCCCCTCAAAAAATGCTTGGTATTTAATTGGGATTCCTGGTCCCAGCCTGTAACTGACTTCCACCTTTTTCTAGTTTTTTCTACACGAAGGAGTGAACGGCTCAACACTGCAATTAACTAAATATCAGGAAGCCAGGGGGAAAAAAAAAAAAAAAAAAGAAAGAAAAAAAAACCCACAGAAAAATCTGGCAGTATAACGCTCACGAACTGAATTACCCACAAACCAGGCCAGCAGCCAGCATGGGAAACTGGAGAAATAGGCTATTTAATCTCCTCTGCCTTGACAGAAATGCCAGAGAAAGGAGGTCCAAGTGAGGCTGCCTCGCCACCAGCACCAAGCAGAGGTTTCTGCATCTGAGAAGCAAATCACCAAAGCCAGCTAAAACCTTCCTCCTTTCCAATCGCTCAGCAGAAGGACAGAAAACAGCTGCAAGCCAGCCTGCAGAAAGCACATGACAACTGTCAAAAATGGTTTTGATTAGTAATGCTGCCAGATAGAATAAAAGATAAGAGCTGAAAGACCACTCTGGCGAGCCCAGGAATATACGAGCACACTTGCACGTAGTCAGTGCTCCCCCGGGACTCGGGGGCAGCAAACTCTTCAGATTTCCAGCTCCAAAATGGTGAGAAGGAACACATGCACCCATCCATCCATCCCGCACCACCCCTGCAGCGGGAAGACTTCCCACCTCTCTCCATCCCCTTTGGAACTGATCCACGTTTCTGCTGCCTGGCCAAGGGCCGCTGGAACAACCCCACGCAGAAACACCAGGTCTGCCCAGGCTTGATGCAGCCACCAAGTGTCAGGATAACAGAGCAACAATGCCCTGAGGCCACAGCTATACTGGGTTGGAAGAGATCTTTAAAGCTCATCTAGTCCAACCCCCCTGCAATAAGCAGGGACATCTTCAACTAGATCAGGTTGCTCAGAGCCCCGTCCAACCTGACCTTGAATGTTCCCAGGGATGGGGCATCTACCACCTCTCTGGGCAACCTGGGCCAGTGCCTCACCACCCACATTGTAAAAAATTTCTTCCTTAAATCCAGTCTAAATCTGCCCTCCCTTAGTTTAAAACCATTGCTCCTTGTCCTGTCACAACAGGCCTTGCTAAAAAGTCTGTCCCCGTCTTTCTTATAAGCCCCTTTCAGTACTGGAAGGCTGCAATAAGGTCTCCCCGCAGCCTTCTCTTCTCCAGGCTGAACAACCCCAACTCTCTCAGCCTGTCCTCATAGCAGAGGTGCTCCAGCCCTCTGATCATCTCTGTGGCCCTCCTCTGGACCTGCTGCAACAGCTCCATGTCTTTCCTGTGCTGAGGGCTCCAGAGCTGGATGCAGTACTGCAGGTGGGGTCTCACCAGGGCAGAGTAGAGGGGCAGAATCACCTCCCTTGACCTGCTGGCCACCCTTCTTTTGATGCAGCCCAGGATGCGGTTGGCTTTCTGGGCTGTGAGCGCACGTTGTTGGCTCATGTCCAGCTTTTCGTCTATCAGTACCCCCAAGTCCTTCTCTGCAGGGCTGCTCTCAATCCCTTCATCCCCCAGCCTGTACTGATACCAGGGGTTGCCCAACCCAGGTGCAGGACCTTGCATTTGGCCTTGTTGAACTACTTACCTACATCTCTGCCTGCCCGTCTACTCTGGCTCCTTGCTGTGATTTTCTAGCGCCTGGCACTGCTGGTCTGAAGAGCACTGGTGAAGATCACCATGAAAGAAAGCCCATAGATGAGAAAGAAGGGTGTGTGACATGGCAATGAGCACCAGGATGTTCCTGTAGAATTTGTTCCCAAGCTATCATAAATAAGTGAAGTCAAACTCTTCTATGGCACAAGTAAAAGCATACTGAGGTGAGCTTTCACAATCCACCCACAGTTCCTCAGTGAGTTACTGGGACAACTGAGAGCAAAATGCAAAGACCCCTGATCCCTATTCTCCGCTCTAACCCCTGGAAAATGGCAGAGATTTAAACACTCAATGACACGGGCAAGCTATTCCAGCAGCCTTGGGTCTTGTAACATAGACTTTTAAGTTTCACTATGACCACTAAATTAATGAGAGATGCATATTTAGACAGCTTCATTTCATATTATCCAAGCATGTGTTCTGAAATTCCAGACTAATTTAAATACAGTCATTTACAATTCCTTTATCTGCCTTCATAGACCAGAACTACTTGTTAGCATGAACTCTGAGTGGGTTCAATTCAGTGCATTCCCTACAAGCTTTACAAGATTTACGTTTAATGCATTTCACAACCATGGTCCTTTTTCTTTAGGGGATTACCTCATCTTTTACGTTTCCCACTGGTAGCAATTTTAAGTAGTAGCTCTCAGTATTTGCAAATTGAACAAAAATTTGTCTCAATTGTTTAGTTTCCATGTATTATAATTTACCCACAGAGTTATGAGTTAAACTAATACAAACCTAATCTAAAAAACATTTTCAAACTAGTGATTTATCATCACCATGCTGTAAACAATAAGTATTACAGAATACATCTATTTTGGATGACACACTCAACTCACTCACCAGCCTTATTGTTTAAATATGTGTATGTCACACGATCTTTCCGAACTAATTAGAAACAGAAGACACAGGTTAATGCTATTTCATTTTTTGTGCAGCTTATAAAAATGCCTCCCTCGTCTGTCTAGAAAAGTTTCCCTGACGTTGGACAACAGCTAAATTGTTTGCGACGAAGTGTATGTGTATTCTAGAGATGACCTAACAAAAAATGAATTGGTGTGATTTATTTATCACATGCTGTTTTCTATTAAAAAAATAAATCAAATGCTGATTGTAACTGATTAAAACCACTTAAAACAAAATAATCAGCAAGAAATTTCAGCAAGTCAGTTTTGGTACAGATTGTATGGGGAATGGTAACTAACTACTAATATAATGCACTATTCTGCATTATTTTTCTTTTAAGGAGAGCTAAAACTTTCATGGCTTAGAACAATATTTTGAGAGCTGGCAGAAGCGCTGGTCAACCTCTTCCTGTTCTTGAGAAAGCTGTTCTTATTTTGCCCAAGAGTAACTAATAGAAATCTTCACTTCCAGGCTGCATAATGCTCAGAGTTTGCAAGAGAAGCCGTTTCAGGTAAACTGAACAAGCAAGATTTCTTCTTCCCAAGCATGTTTCTTCAAAAATGGCATGACAACAGTACCTCCAGGGTCTGAGAATAGCCTTCTCTGCCAAGTAGTGCGGGGCCCATAGCAAAGCACACTTGCATACTGTTTTCTCTTTTCAAGAAAGGCAGGAAGCTTTTATCATAAGACCAATCTCAGAAGGAAGCCACACTTCTCCTTTGCATACACTATCAGAAGGGCCACGTCTATTCTGAACACTAAGACTGTTGACAGAAGCCGCAGTGCAATTGTACTCCAGAAGCCCTGCTTTTTAATAATTAAGGTTTTGACGTAACACCTACCCACAATCATGAAAACGTTATGCAAACATACAACAGAGAAACGTAGTAAAGTCTGTCAAATCTGCTCAAACAAAAATTATGAGAACTCACCACCTCTAATTTTGTAGCTAAAGAATTCTGAATTTCCAAAAACGTGGCAGAATTCACCCATGTACAGTAACTAAGTTTAAAACACTTCACTCCTGTCTCTCTGTCATGCCAGGAGCTCCTTTCTGCTCTTGAATGTTTTCCACGAAGGGAAGCTAACTGGACTGACCCTCCCAACTGATGAACTACTGTAGCCAGCCCAGCAGCAGGACTGGAGGACAAATACCAAATGTCAAAGAAGGATAAAGTACCTCTAAGCAACCTAAATTAGTAAAACACCCTTGAAAATCAAGGCATCAGCCAGACTCGGACTCAAACCCCCTGAGATGAAGCTGGCTACAATTTCCATGTCCTGAAACACATTAGATCCAAGGAGGCTTTCAGTCAGGCCTGCTCGAAAATATTGCAATTGCCAAAATTATTATTGTGAATGGACTTCAACACTATGAAAAATCCTTCCCTGGTGTATAATGACCTGGTAATTATTACCAACTAGCTTTGTAATCCTAACAATAACTGGGCATGTTTTTATATCGGGGGAAAAAAGTTTAGCCTATTCTAACGCAAAAAATATGAGATTTGATTTCTACTAGCACATATCAGTGGTCTCACGGGATACTAGCCTTTCATCAAAATTTGGATGGTTGCTATAGACAATGGTAAAAGAACGAAATAAAGCTACATGGCGATCAATGCCAGGACTGTAAAAACCCTGCTTCACTTTCTCTAAAATTTGGAAGGCAATTCACAAGCAAAGCAGGAAGAACCACAATGAGATTATTGGTAAAACAAGTGAAGTTCACGCAAAAGAGCTGGATTCTAGCTTTTGTTCTTCTTATCCAATATCAGGCGAGACAACTGAAATACAAAGGATTTTTCTGTAAATAAGCACACTGTGGTCTTCCTTCCCAAGGATGGTCCTAAAAATCAAGAGGTCCTAAAAATCTACTCCTGATGGTACTACCATGGCAATTCCTCCTTCAAAAGAGGAATAATACTTTTCACTTACCTCCCAAAGCCATAAAGAATATTGAATTAGTTATTGCCATCCATCGCCTTGAGAACATACAGACCAACTAAAATTCCAATATGCTAAAAAAATATAAGCCAACAAATTTGGAAAGAGCAAGAGGCAAATGTCTCAGCTTTCTAACACTGAATCACACTAAGTTATCGAATACTTTTCGAACACCATCAGAATAAATAATTCTAGCAACTACTCCGCATGCCTAAAATGGTTACCAAATTTGCCACTTTACCATCGATTGATGAGGATAAATTTGAACAATCTGTGAAGTATTTACAGATACAGCTGATAAGCATCAGAGAAAAGCCCATGGGGGAACTGATAAACTGTATCTTATGGAACTTTTGAACACATACCAATGGCTATGGTTAAAACAAAATGTTGAGCAGCTGCTAATCCAGAAGACATCTTCAATCATTTAGTGGGAACGAGCAAGGTTCCCAAGGAAAAGACATTATATGATCGCACAGTTAAAGACCATTTTTTTGCATTTGTAGAGATTGAAGTTAAACAAGCACCTCATTAGTGCAACAACCAATCTCCATAGGATATGATATTCTGTAAGTAGAAAAAAATGTCACGCTCACTTTGGAGTGAAAACAACCTTTCTCTTGGCCTGTTTTTAAAAATAACCTTCCCACACATATAAATGAACCATATGACTATAACGTAATATTTTGCATTCCAAATTTAATTTCTCTTATGATGACATGGAGAACTTTATTATGCAGTATTATTACTCAGAAGTATACTATATTCAATTCTTATTATATTTAAAGTTATGTAACCTTAAGGCTGAAGCATCGTGTTAGTGACAAAAACATGAATTCCGTAAGAATAAATATCCCTGAAGCTGGCTTTAGAAACCTAGAGAAAATTTAAAAACTGCAATAAAACTTAAGAAATACAAACTACTTAAAATATAGAAAAACTGTGTTAAGCACAGGTCTGCACCAGTGCCACCTTTTAAATAAGAACCTAAATTTAACTACAAATGTGGTCATTTGAGTAACATTTAATCTTAAATTTCCTTCTCATTTTTCAGTGACTATGATCACAGATTCAGTATCCTCCAGTAAAAGACAATGAATCTATCAAAGAGCAAAACACACCAACATTACAAGAAAACCCAAAACCATACCCAAGGCCTGTTTAAGAAAAAAGCTTTTTGCACATTACAGTTAACAGAAACTTTACAACATAATTAAATAGAAGAAACGTTAGCCCAAAACAGGGCACTTTAATTTTGTCAGTATATGTATGAGACTTTTTAATCTAGAACAAAATGTTTCTCTGGAATTAATGTTTTATTCATGATGAATTTACACTATTGATCTAAATTTTTGTGACACAAAAATTTACAATACACAATTCCTGTACACAAGGACACCACCATTAAATTCTCATTTTAAAAAGCCTTGAAAAACACTTATTTGGAAAAACCTTGCATTCACATTTCATTTTTGCAGCACAGCACCAGAACTAATTTCATTATTACAAGAATTAGCAGATGAATGTCTGGTGATACATTAACTGTAGGTTTGTATATTCTGTCATAATAGTCTACTCTGCTCATAAAATGCATTATTTATGAAGGTAAGAAATTTGCATGTCCCAATGCACAACATATGACATTCACACAGAGCAAAGACAAAGCAAGAGATTTTTAAGCCTGCAGTTGAGTTTGCAGATCTCTTAGGGTAACAGGAAGCATCACCAGCGAATCACCTGCTAGATTTACCAAATCCAGAAACCACAGCATGGTCCTAAACTACTCCAAGTGATGTAGAGCCTTATCACAATACTGGGAAAGCAAGGAAAGCAATGAGACAGCTTAAACCTCAATTTAAATTTAAGCTGAAATTCTTGCTCCTCACCTTACGGGCAGACAAACCACAGAATCCCTTCACCAGACCACTTTATTCACCCTACATTTACCCGTTCTCTTTATGTTAAACACATAAGGAAGCTAAAAAAACTATACGAGTTTTAAGATTCACAACAAACACTTTAACCAAGTACAAAATAACAAGAAAGAGGATTTTTGACCAGGAACAAAACGTACAGTTATTCCTGGCAAGGTTTAAAGGTAACAAATACATGCAGTAGGTCTGTTATATAAACTGCACTGGATTGCATGGATAAGCATGTTCGTTTGAATATCCTGTACGTTAGCACAGCCAAATAATAGCTCATACCTCTTGGGGAAAAAGTACATAAATCACACTTACAGAAGAAGGAACTGTATAAGGAATGTAGCATACTAAAAACAATTTAGAGACCGCGGCAGACAATCAACTGAGCCTAAAACACCCTGTGTTGCCCATAAAATGAGCAAATTAATCCTGATAAGTGAAGAAACATCAAATGGGCTCGTAAATCACTGTTATAATGTCTCATCTGGGCTCACACTTTAGAAAGCTTTCATAACATGGCTGAAGAAATGGTGCTGAAGCTGCTAAAACTGATGGGTTTCGTTGGCATTTAAAGGAGTTGCATAATCAAAACATCAGAAGAATTGTTAGCATGAATTGTCAACAGTAAGATGCTCCCCAGATGTAGCTGTGTTACAGGTTTTATATTAGCACAAGTATCTATATGGGAGAACTGTCTGATAGCACTCATCCTCACCCAGCAAAAAGAGGGAAGGATGAATTAACGTTTTACAAAAGCCTCCAGATAAAACAGCTTCAACTAGAGTAGTGAGGTGTGTTTTTGTTGTTTCAGACACAGATCTTACCAAAGGAAGCAGCAGATGCTCATCTGTGTTAAGTCTTGGTTTAAAGGCCCAGTAGCTGTTTAAAAAATAAGTTATCAACCAGAAGTCTCCAAAAAAGGCTAATGGGAAAGGTTTGTTATCAAGCTGGGAGAGGTCTGTCATCAAACTAGCCGTTAAATTATAATGGCTAGTACAAGCTGCAAGTAAATCCTATTCCAAAAATTGATCCAGAGCCCTGATAACTGAAAAAGACCCTTCAGCCCTTCCTCCCCCCTCCCCGAAAAAGGAGGTGGCATTTTATGTTTTATTTTTAATTATTCTGACTCCTACCACAGAGGGTCTTTCTCAATTTCTTCCTATGCACCAAGCTTTCACTTCCACAATATACTACAGATGGGAGGCACAGCAACACATGATCGTAAACAGCCAGACCACATTACAGCTTCCAAAATGCAAGTGCCACAGAAACGTGGAGACGTGAATCGGGATTAAGCTTCAGAAGTTGCTGGAGTCTCTGTGGCTGGCACCCATGGAGCCAGAAACACAGAATGAATGGATCTCTCAGTGTTTTATAGTAATTAGGTACATTTCTGAAACTGGTGCTTCGATCGCTTCATTTCCACTAATTGAGCACAATGCAAAACACTGCTCTGAAATGCCAAACAGCAAATTTAACAACCTTTAAAAGGAGCCAGGAATACAGATTCCTCTTTTTTTTCTTATTAAAGAAAAAAAAGCATTGGCCTAGCTTGTCGCTACACAAAACAGAGAGCTGGAAAGTGTCCAAAATTGCTCTGTAAGTGTTGTTTTATTAGCCTGAGACTGTTAATAAATATATTGTAAACGAACTTATACTTGCTTGGGTGGATATAAAGAAACAATTGTATCACTGTTCTTACAATGTTTACAATTTACTCTAGTTCTTCACTTTTTTATCCTAGTTACACTGTTTCCTACACTAGTTTACCTTAGCAACTGACATTTATTTGGTCCATAAATTACCCTAATGCAGTTTAGTGCTCTTTCATAAATTTTACAAACACAACACTTACAGAACATAGACTTGTATTAATTAAAGCCATGCCTACACAAATCTAACATTTCCTTTAACGTTTTTACTTACTGCTAATTCTGGAAAACGTATAGATGGACAAAGGCTTTCTCTTCCCTTTCATCAGGTGTGTTTTTAAAGTTTATATATACACATATGAATGTGTATTTTCTCTGTGTGTCTCATTACCAGTGTGCCACAGCTGATAATACACAATCTTTGACAGGGAAAAGACTGTCTTCCAAGGACTTGGCATGCCAAGTTACAAATTAGATCCCTTCATTAAGAGAAACTTAATTAATTCTTAGCAATTTCCACTTTTGACTTTACCATTGCAAGACTTTCATTACTTAATTTACTTGTTAGAAACAGCTTTAGCTATTTCTAACTCTAGATGTTAAAAGTCTTTAAAGCGTAAAACTTGACATCCATAATAAAAATTCAGGAAATTTGAAAAAGGGCTTCTTTCTTACAGGAACAAAAAAGGTTTGAGGTACATATTGATAGACAGGGAAGGTAAATACTAAGGTAACTTTGGTTTTATAACTTTTTCATGCCTAAGTTTAGTTTTAAAAGAGAAAAATAAAGCTATCATTATATAATAGTGGCATATGAATATATTGAATAAATATTCAATAAACACAGCAACAGCAGTAGACCATGCAACATAGGAAGATACATATGACATATGACAATGCTATTTAGCCATACTTCTCTCTTATTTGCAAATATTTTAACATCTGCTATACTGTCTACAGAAAATACCTCGTACCAATTCAGAGGAAGAACTTGAGGTGCTGTGCACCCTGCCCTGGACTCACCTGCCTCCCTCATACAAAGCCCCTGGGCTCCCAGCACACACAACCTAGGGTGAGCAACTCAAATAACCCCATCACCAACCCATCTCCAAGATATCGCTGAATGCCTACAACCACAAAACAACTCGGACAGCCTGTCCTGAGTAAGGCAGCTATCCGCTGCATTGGACATAGAGGATGAAACGCCAGGTTTTGTGTTTTAGCCTGCTCTGGTCACTCACTCGCCATGACAGCAGGGACAGGTCTGCACGTCCACAGCCTCACACACACACACATTCCCATCACATAGAGCAGGAAATGTTGCTCACAGGCATATATAAACTCTACACAGGCATTTAATCCGACATGACATCTTTGTGAACAATTTAAGCTAACACAGCAGCACTTATGCCACAGTAAAACCTTAGAGATATGATAAATAATTTACAAGAGCAGTGCAGTCACTACCAGTGTTTGTTTTCTCAGTGGTCTTTATTAAACTGAATCACTAGGATTAAAGCTACTACAACAAAAACTGGAGACAGACATGAGTGGGTTGACAACTTCCCTGTTTGTTTAAGCCAGCCTTACTGAGGAGACTGAAGTTAAATATGACCAGAAATAAATTTGTCATAAAACAATTTCAATGCTCAAATATCTGGAACCAATTAACTTTGGGAAGTTTCAAAAGGGCCACCCAGTAATAAACACAAAATAATTTGTGTCTGCTGTCTTGTTTGTGATAATTTTTTTTATTGCTACCTCAGTTTCAGATGTCAGAGTAATGACTTCCACATTCCGATTAAAATGCGAATTGAATCCATATGGAAAAGATGCTCAAACCCATCAAAATCAAAAGAACTCCCTTATTGCTAACAACTTACACAGTGAAGTTTATAAAGCCTAACATTTTGACCATTCTCAATTTAAATTAGGGAAATTTTAAAAACTTTTACCAAAATAATTAGATATGTAATGGAAGGACATATCTATTACTTCAGGGAAATATTAATGTAATCTATTTAAATTAAAAGTCTCTAGCAAAAATACCATTTAACCCTTTGAATGATGTAACAGTCGTAATTGCGCAAATTATTGCATTTCCTGTTATAATTATTTAGGAAATACACGTTATTATGATTAAATAATGTTCTACGCTTTCAGATATTTACATCAAAGATTCCATATACAGCATATTTATCTTCCCACTTAAAAGTACCCTGAGGAAACTGCAGAGACTCAAAAGCAGTTTAAAAAGAAGCTATCTCCTCCTTTCTGCAGTCACGAAACCATCGTCCTTTCCCTCCCTCCAGCCTGAAAAAAAGAAATACCTCTCCAGAAGATTTGTTTCTAACTAAATAAGCAAGAATAAACAGAAGGAGTTACAGGCAGAACTGCTAATGGCATTTATGGTTCTTTAAAACCTCCCAGTATTTCTTCATATTTCTTTTAAAAAATTTATTATTTCTGCCTATTTTTTGCTATGACAATTAACCAGGCCAAGTGCTTTTAAACTAGTGAGGAGGGATGGGGAAGAGATCTGCTTTGTCTGACAACAAGGTAAAGCAAAGCTATATTATCAGTGTTATGAAGGCCTTACTTATCATGTTGCTAAAAAGCTCCCCCATCTCCATCCACTGGAACAGAGACTTCCAAATCTGCCAGAGACAAATAACCTCAGCTGAAGAGAGCACTTTCCACTGTCTGTATACAAATCCCATGTTGACATCTGTATACACTAACAAACAATTTAGTAAGGTAAGCTACATCCCTCCTAGGCATGCACCATCTCTACGTAACTTGGTGCTAACAACAAACACACACCGTGCGTCCAGAGAAGCCACCAAACATGCTCCAAAGTACCAAATTCCATGTGGCTTCCCTGCGTTTTCTCTTACTGCCTGGCACAAGATGCCTAGTTGTTTTACGTAAGGGAAAAAGAATTAAGCATAGAGAAAATCCCGCTTATATATGTTCGATTGATTATTGCATGGACAGCTAGGATTATGAAGAACAAACACACAGGTAAGAGGCTACACACCAAGACACGTGGGAAGCGGAGTGATATGCTTCAGCAAGCTCTGCCTGGACTGCCTGGGGTCTGGCAGGTCAACCAGCTAACTGCTGGAATCGTTTCTCAGGTTACACACACTGCAAAATGCCTTCCTGCTGCTGGAGCTGAACTGGCCCAAGGTACGAGACTCACCTCTCCAGATGTAGACGTATAAAGTCTTTGAACTCACGCTCCAAAAGCAGGAGGAGAAATACCTGTATTAAACCCAAGAGCACAAAAATGGCCATACCAGAACAGGTTCACGGCCCACCTAACTCCATATTTTGTCTCCAACAACCAGCAGTGACTAATGCCTGAAAAATACCCTCCCTGCTATACACTTCAGCAAACTATAGGGCAGAACTGCTGGAACAAGTTACAGGATCTTTACATTTGATTGCCCTAATGAATTATTTTTCTCATTATTTCTCTTGTTGCCCACAAGAAAGCTTTCAGCATCCACAGCCTCCGGCACCAATGAGCTCCTCAGTGTAGCTTTGTATGTGTGTGCATCAGTTTGTTTTGAACAGCTAACAATTTTCTTTGGCATCCCTTAGTTCTTGTATTACAAGTAAATAGTTCATCACTATTCCCCCCCTCCATACAAACACAATTTTACACAGTTGCCTCCTATCCCTCCTTAGTCATCTCCCTCACGCTAAGTTTACTTAGTTTAGCTCCTCCGTTTACGTGTATTCTTCAACACCTTTGCATCCTTATTTTTCCACGAGGTACTTTCTCTACTTGTATTACACTTTAAAGAGGACCAGAACTGCAGACAGTAGTAAACCTGTCAGCACACCTATGATTTATATAGTGGCATGATAATGATTTTCCTGGTTTATCCTCTATTCCTTTCCCAATCATCCTTAATACTAAATTGAGGGGAGTGAGGGGTGTTTATAGCTATAAAGCGTTGAAGTGACATTTTCCTCATAATTCCAACTTCCTGTTCCTCTGAGTAACAATTCATATTCCAACACTGTGTATATTAAAAAAAGGATTTTTCTCCCCATTTCCATTACTGCCACTTCATCAGTATCATGAGAGTCTTCTGCAATTCTCCAGAACCAGCTCTCATTTTCACAATCCTAGACAAATCATAAATAGTAAAACTTTGTCTTCTCAGTTTCCTCTTTTCCAGAGCATTTACAACAATGACAATCAGTGCTCTTCCCCATTACCTAGTATTTTGCCATAATTGTGTGATCCTCATTTTTGCAGTGCCAACCTGAAATTCTGTGGCTGAATTCAAAGAACTAAAAATGGAGCTAGGAAACATGGGTCCATGAAAACTAGCAATATGAAGAAAGAAAAAAAAAAAAATCAGATTCTGTGCTTCTAAGTTCAGCATGAAGATGTGTATAAAATGTCTCTGTATTTGTTTTCCACCTGCAGAACAGGAATATTTTACCAATTCTTCAATCAACCAATCTTGGTACTCCCTTTGTGAATAATTATTCCCCTTTTTCTGACTAACCTATTGTTCCAGCTTTCTTCCAAAGACACATCTTACAAGTCTTTAAGCTTTTCAGATTAATATATAAAAGGAAAGTTTGTCCATATTTAAAATTCCTAAATGCTGTTTTTTAAACAAAAACCCCAAGCTTTTGAAAAAAAAAAAAAACAAACAAACAAAAAACCAAAAAAAAACCAAACTCCACAAACAGAAAACAAGTTTTTGAGATAAGCACACAAAGAACAACATGGTTCACCTTTTTTCCTTATTCTCACCTTCCATTTTCTTCCTCAGCCACAGATCACATAATACATCAGAAAATTCATTACCTTCCCTTTCCGCTCATTTTTGCTTCTCTATCACCTACTCCATTGCTTACCAATCCAATGACAAAAGGGAAGCAACTGTCAGCTTTGCTCAGGGACAATGTGTACAGAACAGTGGTGCACCTTCACTACTTATAGTCTTACCACTTCCAGCAGTGTCCACAATCTCAGTCTACATTTGCACCAAGCTGCATCTTTCTGGGAGTCACGGGTGGCTTTACCCCCCAAGTCTTAAAGCTGCTATTTAAGACTTGAATGTGGTCCTCAAGGATCATCACATGCGCTTACCCAAACATCTGTCAATATAATCTCAATTGCCAGTCTAAAAATATTTCAGGAGACAAATGGCATAGATGTTGTCAAAGTTCTTGTGTTTTAATGAGAGAAATTTCCTCTCATTATTCATTTTATCAACCTAGTAGTTATTAAGTGATTATTAAAAAAAATTCCAACAGCTCCCTATGGGGTTTTTTGTCCTCAAAATTCATTATTAGCACTATTACCAAACCTGTGAAGTATTTTTCTCCAAACCACCTGTTCCAGTTACGTGCAAACTCTTGCTCCATTTGTTCCCACCCATTTTCCTTAAAAAGCAAGCAATATAAACAAACACTTGTCTCGTTCATCATGATGTTAACCCCTTAAAGTTTAACATAAATACACTTTGCAGACTTGCTTTTATTAACAAAAAAGATCTCTAATCAGGGAGACTTCCTGTTTTAAAAGATTTTGGAGACAGGAAGAAAGTTATTCCAGTTCCTCTACAAATTAAAAAAAAAAAAAAAATCTCTTATTTTTCTAATCAACAGGCAAATATCAGTGAAGTAACAGATTAATGAATTCTCTGCATTTAAAAATTACAAATCAAAACTTAATGTTTTGAACACTGCTGGAAGATAAATAGTATGCAGCTGAGTACAAAACAATAGTAACCACAGATCAATGTAGAATTATTACATTTGCAAATATTTATTGCAGTGCATTGAGGCCAGTCAAGTAGACTTGGCAGGTTGAAGGGAGTGAAAACAGCCATGCCTATACTACAGCCCAAAAAACATACATGGTCCTATGGCTGAATATAGATATGCCCATAGTATGGGACTCATACGTACAGACTGTTGATTATTTTGCATACAAGACGACCCGCAAACTGAAAAGATGTTAAAAATGCAAAAATCAACATAAGCTACAGTTTTTGTTTCTTAGGGTATTGCAAAACACTGGCTCATTTTCTTCATTTTAGTGTCTAACAGTTCCTTTGATCTAACGATTCCAGTAAATCTCAACTAACTCATCATCTGCTTTTGCTAAAGGTCATGACGCTCACCGGCAGACTGCTATGCTGGCCTTTCTTCTTAACCCAGTGGCAAAATTCCTGTAGCTATAGTTTCTTAATAGTGCTTATAATACCCTTTTGTTTTCAGTTCACAGCAATTTTCAAAAACTTTCACTGCATAGGTTGAGGGTTTTCCACTCCCTGGACCTGCGTTTGAGGATTCCTTCCAACCCCCCTTCCGCATGAGAGGATACTGATTAACATAAATCAGTTTGACTCTGTCTTAAATTGCTGCTCAAACTACAGATTGCAGGAACTCCATTCAGTAAAGTTCCAAAAATAATTTTTCCAGTTTGACACACGTTCTTTGAGTCTCCGCATGCACAACATACAACCTACATTACACACAGGCTAGAACGCTGAGAGAAAAATTACAGATTTTTGCCCATTAGTAAGACTTGCTTAACAAATCAGTGAGAGGCCTTACTCCGAAATCTGTCAAAATAGAAATATCTTCAACCTCTGGTATATTCAGATTCATAAACGGAGCATAAGCAGGCAGTCATGCAATTCAGTAAAAATCCTATATAGATTTTCTTCTGGGGAGGGGGGGGCAGGTGTCCGAGAGCTTTGTTATTTATGACCATGGCGAAGTTCTCCAGCAAAGTTATTTACATCACTGAATTCCCATTACCTCTTGCTTTGCCTAAGGCCGCTAACTTACTATGATTTGCAAGCATTAGCAAACAATGCCCATATTCAAGTTCAGTGTATCCGTTTCAACACAAAATGGTTGATAGTGTACACCAGAGTCATGGCTCAGGACTCAAGGGGCCAGTTTGCACAGCTTAACATGCTCAGGAGCCTGGTTCAGTTCCCAGCAGTCTTAATTAGGCTAAGAATAAGAGACACGGTGAACATCAAGGTTTAAATGTGAAGCAAAAGGGTTATTCAAAAGTCATTTCTTGGACAGCAGAGAATTTCAGTGTGTTAAAAGAACTGTTGTCACCAAAGACAACTGTATATTTTTATATGGGAGAATTACCATAATTTGTAAAGCTTCTGCTGGTTAATAAAAACATCCCTAAAGACAGAAAGAGAGAGAAAAATAGTGACAAAGACAGTATGTGTGTGCGTGTGCATGTGTCAGGAAGCAGGGAATGGTTTTTGTTCTTCTTAAACAGAAAGAAAATTCCTGTACAAACATCTAAAAACATTTAAAATTTTCAATTATTTGAAGCAAATACAATTGTTTATAAAGTATTTGTAAGCAGCTAGTGGGGCACGAGCTTACTCATACAAGGAGTGTATATTGCCAATCCAACTGTACAAGCATTCTTTGAAAATTTTTGCAATGTGACTGATATTTAAAGACCTTTTAATCAACATACTGATCTGCAAAACAACACCATAAAATTTTGCAAATGAAATGCTGCAAACAGAATTTTGCCTCAGGAATTGTACCAGCAAACTTGAATGAAAGAGACTGAAGCCACCAGTTACTTTACCCAAGGTTACTGACACAATTTTATATAAATGAACGCATAAATTTTCAAGATGAAGATATCTGCAATTGAAAAAGAGTATAATCATTAACATTCAAAGGTGACAATTTATTTACTTTGATTTTGAAGGAGGATTAAACAAATTCAGGACATTTTTAATGAAATTATTTAAAAGTCATGAAAGTCATTCTAACACATCTTACTGAAACCAATGCAACTATTTTTTGTAACCCAAGCTATGGTGGATACCCTTAACAAAATTCAGAAACATTGCATATGTGCCAATTCATTGACAAAACACATTCTGTCAACATAAACCAGGTATTAAAGTCAAGAAACATATGTTTTTAAATAGACAGCATTCAGCTCCTCTTCCCGATTCCCACTTCAAATCATTCTTTTCCCTAGAAATATTGAATGTGGAATTTCCACTTCCAGATTTATTTTAACATTATTTTAAGTTCACAAAAATCTCCTGCAATCCTAGAGCAGCAGCTATTCAAGCACTCCATTGCTTCTGAGCAGACGGAGAAACATTACCGTACCATAAAGAAACGCCTCAAAGAATCACACAACTCACATTACACAAATGTTCAACATTCGTGTGGAAGTGACCATATGAGACCAACCTCAAACAATGCAGTTCCTCTGAAATAACCCTATTTAAAAGAATATTGTAATAAGATACGATAACTGATGCACTACTGAAATTTCCATAGTGACTAATGGTCTGATTTGCTGATCATTGTTTTATAGTGTGGAAAGGGTAGAAAAGATAGAGGAGGAGATTCAGAAAAGCTCCTACTCCCACACTCATCTCTGGATTTTCCTGTAAAAATGCTATTAAAGTCAGTTTGTCTTCTAAAGACTGAATAGTCTTAAAGACAGGACATTAATTGCAAAGTTTCATGTGTCGGCATGGCTCAAACCAACATAAAAAACTGCCTTAGGAAAACCAGTCAGCTTTAGATGTAGCTAAAATAAATCTTATTCTGTCTTCAACTCTCCTCACATTTACTAGATGTAGTTTGATACTTCAGAATTAATTCCTGCTGCTTTACCAGAAACGATCATAATTCTACATTTTCTAAAACAATTTTTCCTCATAAGAGCTCAGCTTTGAGAAAGGACTTTTTTCCTTTCACTTTTCCAACACCAATATTGTTCTCAAGCTGACCTGTCTTCCATCCAGACTGACATTTACAAGCTGTGCAAGAAGTTGTCCTCCTCCGCTTTTCTAACCTTATTAGAGGCATAAGGAGCATATCACAGAGACAAGATTTCAAATGAACCACCTCCCCCTGAATGCCAAGCCAGTGACTGTTTACACAATTAAAAAACTTCATCTCAGCACTGTTTAAAAATCTATGTATCCTGTAACAGCATCATGTAAAGAACTTAAACAGCCACATGTTAACATTTGCCAGTTTACACAAGGTTATAGCTACACACCAGCACACCCATTATATCTGATTATAAATGTAAGTAAAAATATTTACTTATTGTAAATAAGACTTTTGAAATAATTTTTATACATAGCCATGAGACACACTTTTTAACACAGAAAATACTTCTTCAAAATGTAGAAGTGAACATATAAAAACAATTATTTCAGACTATACGTGCAAAGGTATAGTTTTTGTTTTGCATCACAGAAACTGTGAAAAGGGAGAAGCTAACTGTAATATTTTCCAAAAGAACTCACTTTTGTACAGAAAAAGCTGTTTATAATTTTTAGACCAAACTTTTTTTTGCTCCAAAACTTTCTATGGAACTAGTGTTTAAGCAATGCAAACACACAACTGACTTTTATTTTGACAGCTTAGAGTTTTAAAAGGAGCAAAATGATTTCTGGGCTGAAACTGCTGCTCTGTTTAATTATCATTGTCCTATAAATGATGTCAGGAACAGTATCAGGCTAGAACTGGCACTAATATACTAGGAGTGGGTATAGGTATCAAAGTATGAAGGATTTAATTTCAACTGAAACATTTGGAGCACAGAAAATAATAATTAAATGTAATATATAATTAATCAGAAACAATGCACGCTCATTCCACCAGCCAGTTCTATGATAACATCAATGTTGTGTGTAAAAAAAAAAAAATAAAAAATAAAAAAAAAAAATCACAAACCAACCGGATTAACTTACACTTTGTAAACTGTATTCTTCTTAGAAATGCTTTCATTCTGCATATTTTGAACACAGAATTGAAGCTTTCTTCTTCTATAAAATGAAATCAGTACTCCAAGACTAGTTTTCATAATACTTTATCGATCCCAGAGACCATAAAGAAACAGCTTGCAACAACTATCATCAGCACAAAAAGTGGAAGATTTTAAGGAGGACTGCCAAAGTCTCAGAAAACAAAAATTCTATACATTAAAATTTCCCAGTTTTGTTAAAAGGCAGTAGAGAGACATAGTTGAAGTGGGTATTTATAGATTTTAGCCAATGCATTCAGTTAGCAGTTCTGCTGATCCACCCACCTCTATATCTTTGACTACACACAAACGCCTTTGCCCATTTCCTTTGTGCTCCAACAAGAGCAAGCCGATGAAATTTTGTGTGTTCTTGGTAAATCTGACAATAGGTCATTACAACTGTTCCCCAATACATCAAGAGTTTGCAGAGAACCCAGCTCAAGAACACTTTTCCTTCATTCTTTACGCCTCAGCTTACCATTTGATAAAGTAGATCAGTAATAGCCCACTGCCTCAAATACTGTCTGGTTGTGCACCATGCCCACGGACAGTAGGACACCCACTCTGATTTTCAAGCTTTAGGGAGGACTTCAGGGTTTGGGGTGAGGGAAGGAGTGATGAGCCTGCAGCAGCATTTTATCCGCTTCGCTGAATACTCAGGGCATTTCCCTCCTGACAGCAGCACCTGGACCCCGAGCAGTGTTCTGAAGCAGATGTGACGATGCAAATGGCAAATATTGCTGGAAATGGAAAAAAATCCCTCCCTTCCAAAAAAGTTTCCATTTCTACACCTACATTATCACATAAAGAGAAAGGATTACCAGGCACAGAGGTGTTTAGTATGCATGGAGGTGTTGGGTTGACAGTTGGACTACATGATCTTAGAGGCCTTTTCCAACCTTAATGATTCTATGTTTCCTTTTGTTTAAGGTCCCATCTCAACTTCTTCAGCCCTTGGATTGCATTTTCCCCCCCATTTCTCCCAGAGAAGACCCATCTCCCCTTCTTCCCAAACCTCACAAACTTGGACGCTCGAGAGTTTCTGCTGCCTGGTAAGAGGGACTGCTGCTGAGAGGGGAGGATAATACCTGCGTTTCCTGTAGGTTTGAGGAAGAAAATGTGACAGTTTTGTAAAGAAAAGAAAATGTAAAGATCGGAGGGAAGGGAAGAGGACTGCTGAGATTGTTGTGAAGTAGGAAGAGCAGGAGACTCTTGCTCCCACAAGCCTCCCCCAGAAGACCTCTGAAACCCTTTCCTTCTACCAGGAAAACCCTCAACTTTCTTGAAACACTACTGGGATTTCACCTGCTGGGAAGTCTTGAACTCGCTCTTGACCCACCTTTTTTCATCTATCAAATCATTGCTCACAGTAATTCTTGCAATCAGAAATGCTATATGCACTAGAGATGGGTGTCTGAGAGCTCTTCAGAACCTGAAGCATTACTTTCATCTCAATTACTAACTAGCAAAGAGTTAACTATAAAAGTCAACTAGCTTGCTTTAGCACTTAGTATATTTCTGATATGAAACTCTGCATAAGCTATAAGCTTTATCCAAGAGGTAAATTTCAAAATTGATTTGCAATAGTGACATTTTTCCTAATTCTGGAAAGTCAAACAAGTAGTTATTCACTGTAAAAGGTCACGTTAAAGGAGCATAAAATTAAGTATTACATCGCGCTTTTAACGAGATACACTGGAAAGTTCAAAAATGCAAAGCAGCTTTGCATAGAAAGTAAGAGACAAAGTATTAAAAGTTTTCTCTGACTCTTGCCAAACGTCTTGCTCTGTAGTGATGGATGAGGTTTCCTGAGGCTAAGATGCCAAAGCCAATTAGCCATGTCAATCCACAAGAACGGCAGCTGCCAGGATCTAACTTTATTACTGTATTACTTAACAGTGAAGACATCAGCAATGTTTAAGTTCACATGACTCTTAATTTTAAAACCTGCCTTTAAAGATTTGGGGTGGGGGTAGTGACAATGACCTTAAGTTTCAACCTTTTAAAATCATCAGTGTGTGCCATGAATTACCCCTAATTTGATTGTGTAAAGTATTCTGTTAATCAAATTAGTCTACATCATGCTCTATTCAAAAGAAAGTAAGACTTCAGCTTATTTCCCTCCTCGTATGAGTTTTATGTAATGTTTATGTTTAAAAGTAGCAATTTATTTCAATATTGCCTGTTTCAGTTGCCAAACTTCCTATCCCACAGAATATGGTATGTGTAAAGTATATAGCTTACTCATTTATGGCATCTAATTCTGAATTCCAAAATAAAATTTTTGGAAAGTGTCTTGAGCATTTATCGACTAGAATAAAACATGCCCAAGTCTTTGATTATTTGAAAACATCTGCATTTAATTTCTAAGCAAGGAGTTTGGAAATGTTGATGATACAATACACTTCCCTGCACAGTCACCACAATAAACTCAATGATTCTGTGAAAGGGTAAATTTTTTCTTCCTCTTAGGTGCCTTTGGAATAGATCTGAACATTACTGTCAGGCATTAAAAAGCACTCATTTCTTTTGAATAACTTCCATATTCCTCCAAACTACTCAGAAAAATTTGCTCCTTTTCAAGTAGTCTACTTGAAAGGAGACTCTTCTATTTAGTATCTAACTTTATTAACATCTTAATAGAAACCATTTTGGCTTTTTGCTAACTACTACATTTACACTTCCTTCACTTTACCACTCCAGTATGGCACAACTGGCACATAGTATTAACAGCACCTCTTCCTGAACTGTTCTGTACCCTGGGGATGCTGAGAGAATGAGACAAAAGCAGAACCATAACAAGGTTAACAACAGTTAGAGGTCTTCTGAAGAGAAAACAAGCTTTCTTTTCCACGTTCTTATTCAAAACTGGGTTTAGTTAGTTTTAATTATTTCTAAGCTGGAGGTTTTTAATTATTTCTAAGCTGGAGGTTTTTAATTATTTCTGCAAACACATGTATATACATACCTAGGTATTACAGCAAATAAGAAGCATTAGAAGAGCTTAAGATTAATAAAAGCTAGTTCCCTAGTATTGATTCTACCAGTCAGAGTGCAAACAAAAGGAAAAAGAGACCAGAATGGGTAACAAATATACTCTAGTTATGCAGATCTTTGAATCTGTAAGCCTTCTTGTTTCATTATGATTTTGTCTTTCGAGATGTTTCTGAAAGACAACTTCATATTTTGGGGCTTTATTTTGCAAAATAATCTAAGTGCCATTAGTGCCTGAGAATGCTGTATTTCATTACCATTTAATTATAGAGTATTAAAGATTGCCTATTGAAACCATATAAAAAACACCCCCACATTTCTCACTGAAGCACACCGTCTTCAAGTCTAAACTAACGTGTGATTAGCTTTCTTCTTTCAGATTAGCTCTTTACAACCTAAAGGATAAAAATCCATCAATCTTGGTTCTTTTTCCTGACTTTGGTAAACCAGATTACATCCAAGTCCTCCGTCATTGTCAAAAAGGGCATTTGTGATGCCTGACTGTCCACGCTGTAACATGGACATACCCCAAGTGTCATTCTGAGAAGGAGGGGCTGACTCTGCCTGGCTTTAAACCATGAGACAGAGCAAACAATGTGAAGGCCATAGAACAAATGTCCGACGAGCTCCACCTGAGTATGCCTTCTATGAAATGGAAAAGAGGCAAGTTCCTTGTTTTCCACCTCATTTTTCCACTAAGATCCAGGCAGTATAGAAGCAGAAGCTACAGAAGCTCTCCTAAATCCAGATGACAGAATAGCAGAAAAACACCAGTCTGCAACAAAAGGCAAGACTTACCAAGGAACATCGCAGGACCTGATAGCAGCAGAAGCAAACAACTCTTCACAAAATCCCCAGTTACAATGTAGGCCAAAATAGTAGCAAAAATGCCACTATTAGAACCGGGGATTCAGGACTCTCAGCTGAGCTTCAGACTCGAGATGCATTAAGGAAGAAGCATCCATTAGAACGGTAGCCGCAGGGAAAGCACTAGTGAGTCGATACCGATGTCTAAATTGATACCAGAGAAGACTTGTTTCTTGTTAGCACTAAAATTAAAGGCTTAACTGGTGACAGAAGTTCAAAAACTATCAACTTCAGCCAGCAGCAAGTCAAAACGCCTTTTAAATACCTCCAGGGATGGTGACTCCAGCACTTCCCTGGGCAGCCTGTTCCAGTGCATGACAACCCTTTCAGGGAAGAAATTTTTCCTAATATCCAGTCTAAACCAAATATCAAAATACTTGTGCTGTTCTAACAACTTATAAAACAGAGAAAATAAGACTACTTACTATTCTAAGAACAAAGCTAGCCTGCAAGAAGGAACTAAGCAATGGTTTTACTTCAACTGACACGCTATAGACTCAAAAGGTGACAACACAAGGAATGAAAGGGGAATCTACCCTGGACACCATTAGAGAATAAATATACATGGTCCCTGCCAGCTGCTGCTGTAACCAAAGCCACTGTCACCTCAGAAGAGGGGTGCAGATAACAGTGACAAAGCAAGGAAGAGATGGTGGCAGGACAGGTAGCATCCAGGGAGACAAGTATCTCAAGCCTTTACTTGATGCACTTTCAGTTATAGAGATTACTTCTGAAATGTTACAAAACTAAAAAAAAATTCCAGGTATTCCTATCTCAGCAAATAAGCTAAAAGAATAGGTAAGCTCCTCCATCCTGGCAGTCCTTGTATAACGTTAATACTAAGAATCACATGAGAGCACACAAGAAAATTTTAATTATCTAAAAAGAAAAGGCAGGAGTGGTCAAATCCATTTTACTAGAACCCAGTGCTTCTAAAAACTTTAGAATTTGTATTGGGTAAAAGTAAATCCATCCACCCTTCTTCATTCTGGATTGCCTCCATCTTTTGACTAAAACTGAATTGTTCCCAGTGGAGAAGAAAAGGAGCCAGTCGGTACCTTGTTTATAGAAAGTCAGTTTAGTAAGTTCAAACAGAAAACATTTTCTTGTGTTACGATAAATAAACCATGTAACCAAATATAATGGTTTGCCAAAACAAACGGGACAAGTTAAATACTTATTATTTCACAGAATTATCAATGAAGAAGTGACAATCACGAACTTTTTTTTTATTTTAAAGGATATTTCTGAAATGGTATACATTTTATAGCATATAAGAGCACTAGGTGATAATTTCTCAGAGTTGCAAGTTATGCAAATGACAGAAACCTGGTTTTACAGTCAAACAGCACATTACTAAAAAAAAAAACTTCAACCTGTATTATTCATAGTATCCTCCAGCATTTAATTGCAGCTGGCACAAGGTATTTCTTGAAACATCCGTAACAACTCAGACACATTGGCAATTTTGTACAGAAAGCACTTGATAAGTTGGTGAGAAAAATCACTCAGGAATGCGCAGTGTCAGAGCACTTCTTGTGTGCACATACCTGCCTTTACAATATTACCAGTTTGCCTTTAGCAAAAATTTAAAACTACAGGATCAGCAAAAGCACAGCTTAAAAGTGGATTTCTGTTGTTACTTTTTCTTTTGCCATAGCAAGTCTCACTCCTCTTTCTTTCATCCCTCCATGTATCACCTCCACAAAGTATGAAACAATAACAACAAATTTACTGTATGTGGAAAGTGATACTGGAGGGCCCTTGGTTCAAATGTTTGAACCATGTTCTATATTGTGTCATATCTCTATCAGGCTTGGTATCTACTTTGCTGCCTGCGTGTATCTTAAATTAGGCTAATGGCTTTGATTTTTTTAAAATATTGCAAAGCATGAGGATTTAGTGATATTTTGAATCACTATGACTTCCATCCTGTAAAAAACCATACAAATATCTGGAGTTAAAACTGACTGAAGAGCACTGGATACTCTTTTCTCCATTAGATTCTGAGGGATTTCTTTTTAAGTCTGTGCTTCAGCATTTTTGCATGCTCCTAGACCAAATATTTCAAGCTTTAAGAGCACAACTTACATGCAGCCTTCGCATTGACTGGTTGGAATAAACAAAGATACAGCCAAAATGAACCCAGATTTAGTCTACTTATGCAACTGAAAAACAATTCAACTGTGAAACTTCTTGGACTACTTTAAAACGGCAAGAAACTTTGTGCTCAGCTGTATTACTTGTTCTCTACCATAGACAAAAGCAGAGCATCACCCACTGTAATGCCTTTGATCAACTTGTTCGGTTCAGTATTTGTTTAACGTGAACAGTAATTCAGAGTCACTTTAACTCTTCCTTAATTGGACTTGAAATACAAATTAAAAAAGTATTTCTGAAATAGCAGACATCGGGAAGGGAAGGAGTTGGTACGTCTGAACAGAACAGCAATGAGGTAAACAGGCTCTCAGCTTCATCAGCAGGCTGTTAAAGTGAACATGGTCACAGCAGCTCTCAGACGTTTTCCAGAAAACGTCACAAGTTTGGACGTACAAAATGTTGAAGGTCTTCCCTTATTGCACTCTTCTTACACTCTTGACTGTCCTCTCAGCATTTCTATTCACTATCATTGGTCTTTAATGTATGATCACCATATTGCAGTGCATCTGGGAAGATGTACCCTTCCTTTCACACTTTACTTCATACTACTGATGACAAGCATGGCTGTATTTTTCTTACTTTAAAACAGTATCTCCTCCTTGCTATAGGACCTATGTACAATACTTCGTAAGTGGCAGATGCACTGATGACCCAACATCAGCATAACAATAAATAAAACACGGGATCTTCATATTTCTGTGTAAACTTTATCCAGATGCAATTGCTGACAACAATTTCTCCAACTCCCATATCCAGGACTTCAATAATACCATCTCTCTTCCTGGGCTCTTGCTAAATTTCTCTTCATATTAATTGCAACAAAATTCATCCTTTCCTTTCCCTGCAAACCCATCATTTTCTTTATCATCTGCTCACTGCTTTAACTAGAATAGACTCTACATTTTCTCATCTTTCTTCCGCTTGTTATACTTGTAACACTCCCACAAACCAAATCCCATTACGTCAGCCCAGCTCCAGTCCCTTCGTGTCTCTTGCCACAATAAATTCTCATTTCTCATCTTTAGCTTGTCCTTCTCTGCCTCCTTTTCTTCCTAGTCTTATTTTTCAAATTTATACCTTTCCACTCCCTAATGCGCTCTCCATGGCTGGGCCAGATTCCTACACCTTCTCCTCCCATCACACTCAAGAACCATTCCTCAACAGCATCACTCTGCCTTTTGCATCCAGCTGCCTTATCTTATGCTTGAGCTTTACATCGTTTAACCCGTGACCCTCAAGAGCAACTTGTTAATATTAACATTTCCAATTTTGCAAGTACAACACCCTACATTAGCAGCCATAGTACAAAACAAAGAAAGTCTTTGATACAGTGATGCACAGTTTGAATTTCAAACATTCCACGTAAAGAAACTTCCATTTTTTTCTGATAAAGGAAGAAAAAAAAAAAAGGCATTTTGTAGTTCAGTATATACTAGGATAACTGCCTCTTCAGTGTAGCATTTCAATAACAACATATCAATTTTCCTAAATTTTTGTTTCTTAAAAGTTTTATATCAAATTGGCCCTAGTCCAGACTAGTCTCTTCCTATAGCGCATATCAAAGGCAGCCTTTGTTTGTTTTGTTTGCAACACAAAAAAATTCCTAATCCAAAGACATGGCTTCTTCAACTTAAAAGGAACAACTCATCTGTTGAGCTGTTCACAATGAAGTATGCCATAACTGTTTTAAAACATAAGAGCTATACGTCTTTCTCATGGTCAGTCATTAATATCATCTAATTTTCCAGATAAAAATAACTGAAGAGATTACATTTCACTTTCCACCTTTTGTTGGAATCTTGGGGTTCCTTTTGATCTCAAATTATCCATGAAGGATTATCTTATATGTTCACTACCAACGCGTCTCTTACGATCCTAGAAATCTCTTGACTTTAACATGTGCAATCCAAAATAGAACTTGAAAGGCTCCGTGCTTCTGTGTGGTCCACAGCACTGACTACTGCTACTCTGCTCCGGGGTATTACAGAAACATCAGGTCTCAGAGTGTAACTACTTAAAAATTTCCAAACCCACATGTTCAACAATGTTAGGGCTCAGGCATACTAATTTACTTCTAAAAACTCTGACTGACTTCCAGTGAGAAGCTCAGAAGTTGATTTTAGACTCTGCATATCAAAATTAAAACTACATATCCTTCACTCCTATACTTATTTCTCGTTCTTATCTAAAAAAAAAAAAAATCCAAGCCCTGAAGTGCATTGCTGTATAGCTTCAATTTAACAGAAAGCTAGTCTAGGAAAGCATTTTTATTCGATTTTTCCATAAAGCATATATAACCTAAACAGCTTTTTTTTTTCTGTCATTTTATTGTGTAAGCAGCAAGGAAATGCAACTGGGGAGTTCAGGTTGACATAAATCTATAATCACTGATTTATTTAAAATGAGCCAGGACACTTATTCATATGTTTCTAGTAGCTTTCAGATTAGAAATCAATAAAAATGTCACCTTTAGAACAAGAGTCCTTAGACCCACTGCCTTTCATGTTCCACTGCATTTCCCTCACTGAACTGAGAAACAGCAGCCATGCATAAAGACTTTAACACACCTTTCCCCTTTTCACTAAGTAAATTCATCTCTGAGGACAAATTGTCACGCATTGCCAACAGGACAATAGAAGTAAAATTTTCTGATTTAAAAGCCCTAATACGGCTATAAAAATTCACTGCAGCTACAGTCATAATATTGCTTATAACCACCAATAAGCCTAATTACAATTAGCTCCTGTCTGTCTAACTGGGCGAAGACACACATGAAGAATCAAACAAAAAGCCTCAATTATTATTGCTCAGACTGCAAAACACAGTTTAGCAAAACGGGAAACAAAACAAAGGAATACATTTAGTTCAATGAATAACTTAATAGGTCCTGACACTAGTTTTACAGAATGCAAGAAATGCAGTGTAATTTCACAATCCAGCTGCCATCATTAATGATTAAAATTTGCCAGCTTTCAGAATGGGGCATGCTGCAATCTAAAGATGACAGAAATAAATGTTTTAAAGGCTTAGTAAATTTATAAGTGAATCTTATCAAAGCATATAAAGTTCTAAACCAAAGACAAGCAACACAAATAGGGAAACAATTACAGTGATTACACAGCTTTCTAACGAGTATGATATGATCAAGGGCAGTTTACGAAGCAAATTCTGGTAGCTCTGAGTTCACCAAAGAGTTGTGACTAAAATAAACCATTATGCGGAAGAGAATATCCATTGCATTGAATGGCGTCAATAAAACGTAACTGCATCAGTTGGCTTTTTCCTTATAACACCGTCCAATATCATGTGAACTGTGTGGCATTGCAGCTTAAGAGCAGTGAATGTCATGAAAGCTTTCTCAGAATTGGGATACCCAGAGGTGCTGCTATTTAAGCACAACTATTCCACCCTTCTCTTGAAAAGTCCACCCCAAATGAATGATGACATGCCCAACTAATTATCACCATTTTTATAACCTCTGTTTCCCGAACAAGGAGTTTCTATACACAGTTGCTCTTTTGAATTCAGGGAAAACGTCAAACCTTTCAAGGTTAACACATCCTCGTAGGAATCCAACTTTGTTCCCACATGTTATTGCAGGTCTGAATATCTAATTAATTAAATTTCAAGAAAGGGATTTTTCATCTTTTCAAATTAGGAAAAAAACTTTACAAAGAAAAGTAATCCTAAAGGATATTGTATGAGCCATCCAAGTCAAGCAGCTATAAAAGTTAAAATGAAGTTAAAATAAAAATAGAAGTCAAAATCAAATAAAATAATTAAATAATTAAAATAAAAGTTAAAATAAAAACCTCAGATAATTCTTTTGGCGTAATAAAATCACTTCTAAAGTAGTATGATCATGTAACAGAAGTATTATATATTTACAAGAAGTTAATGCACAAAGTGCCATTTAGATAAATTCCCTACTGTTATGTATTTGAATGAGATTACAAGGAATATTACACAAAAAAATTTAAATCTATACAACCATGTGGTAAAGATGTTTACATGTGCAGTATTTCATATCAGTTTGAGAAACAATTAATTACAAAACTAAAGTATATGGTGTTGGATTACTCCTCTGCAAAATAACGAACACTAAAAGTACCAGATGCCATTCTGCTATGGAGGGCATATATAAAACAACACGTTTTCCTGGGGCTATGATACAAGAAATTTTGAGCACAGCACAATGAAATACATTTCAGCCTCTGCTTTACAGCTACTTCCAAAAGACCTACAGTCACAATTTGCTCCTAAGATAATTTTTTTTACCTAATAACACATAATTCTTAAAGAAAAAGAAAAATCCTGGAAGCATTAAAAAGGCAATTAATCTCAGCATCAATTTTAAACAAGATACATTTCCAATGAATCTTACATATTTTTATTCTTGAAATAAAGGACTACTTACTTGATTGGCCATGTAAATTGTGAGGAGACCTCTCCTATAAACAGAAATGATAAAATTAGTGAATGAATTAAACATTTTTTGCACACTGAAGAAAAACACTTTAAGCATTAAGAATATTTTATTAAAGAAGAGAGTTTAAAAAACAGATTATTGATGGAGTATGAATCATTACCACCCTATAGAAAAATAAGTATGAAACCAAAATAGCACCTTGATAGCATGGTATCCAAAGCGGTGAGGAATTACATGAACCAGGTTATATATAGCAACTTGCTACTGCACAAGTCCCGAAGCCTTCATGAAGGGGCAGGGCACCTTGAATTACACAGCACTTATCACAAAATAAAAGCCTACACATGAGCTGGTAACGTAAACATACAAACTGTGGCCAAAGCCCAAGTTAAATTGTGAATTTACAGAAAACTGCTTGTGTCTAAGCTTCTGTTTTGTGACCAGTGCTAGGTAACTGAAGGCACCTTAGCCCTTCTACTTACATTATCATGAAAAGTGTTTTCTGCTGAGACCGATGATGCAGAAATCTTGGCTCAAACCAGTATACCCTGCCTTTTCTAGTTGAGAGTCACAATGCCAACACTGCCCTGGCACAGCTGCCACCATTTTCTCTTCTAACCTTTACTTAATTTGGGGGGGTTTTTTCCCCTTCTATTTTCAGATCTGTCCCTATGTCTCAGCCCATAGATCACACTGCTATTTAGATAGAAAAAGTATAAACTTGAGCCCACGCTCTCACGCTTTTGCTGATGCTACTGCAGCACAAGACCAAAACTGAACTCTTGACTACGCAGATGTGAGCTGCTCCAGTAACAGACTGTATTAGATGTCACGGTAGGGTCCAGATGAAGAAACCACAGTTATTTTCTGTACATCATACGCAAGTCACCATTGGCCTCAAGAAAGTGGAAAACCTTTCTGCAGATTTGCTTTGCCCTCATTCCTTCCTCCTCTTCTGCAAAGATTAGCTTAGAGACTATGGGCAAAGGCTGGAAAACCCAGTTTCAGTATTTCTTGACTGGAATGCTGTTCTTAACTTCTTGATTTTACTGTCAGCCTTGTAGCATTTGGGATTTTTCTTATGTCCCCACTGCTGTTACACACAAAATTTGAAACTAACATAGAAAGCACCACATGGTTAACCGTTGAAGTTTCTCAATATGGAACTGAGTTTATAACCTGATCTCATCTTTGTCTTCACGTCATTCAGGGTTTTTTTTATACTGCTACTACATGAATAACAAAGGTCCAACCCAGGCTTGTATGTTCCATTTTGTCATGAGACTTTAACTTTTCAAGCATTCGTAGAGTGCTTAAGAGAATGGTATGTTAACTGAACATATCTTGCTATCATGTCAGTTGAAGAGGCAAGCAAACCAAAATCACAGGTAGCAGGAAACAGGTAAATTCCTACTGCATAGTTCCCAGGCTTCAACCATCTGAAAAAAAGTTTATTCAGTATTTTCTGACCCCATGTTTAGGTGTTTATAACTTTGCCAAGTTACACATCCAGATCAAGGTTTTTCACAGCAGATATCTAAGGTACGGGGATATATTTCACATCACGTTGAATTTGCAGGAAGCAGCGATGCACCATCTTGAGTTCCACAAGTTGCTCTCTATTTACAGGGAAGATTCAAATTTGGCTTAAGTTCAAAACTTTAACTAGCAAAATCAGTTTGGGTTTTGGTTTTTGTTTTGTTTTGTGCAGAGTTACGCATCTGCTCTTTGTATGCCTTCTCCACCTGGTACCACTCTGTGCCAGGTATTAGAAACAAGACTCTAGCACAGAAACCTAAGGAAAAAAAAGCCTGAATCTAAAGATTTAGTGAGGATGAGGCACACAAGAAAAAAAAAAGATAACAGACAGGGAATAGGGTCTGTAAACGTTAAAGCAAAGAGACCTATACAACTTGTAATAAAGCATCAAAATACTGCATGATGTTTCTGACCAGGAAGGGGTGAAAACTCACCTCGTGTAATAGATGAATTCAACTCTCAAGCTGGTCTGTAAACAATCACCTAGTCTTTCAGCCGATTAGCGCAGATGATAAAATAATATTGGTGTCCTGACCCTCCTGATTACCAAACTGGCAGCCAATACAGTTCTGTGTACTGTAAATTTTAATTTGTTCTTGTGGGGAAAAATAGTGGATATTTCGTGTTTCTTGGAATTTTTTTTTTTTTTACTCCTGTAATAGTATTAAAAGTTTAGGATAAATATCCCAGCACTCAGCTGTTTGGAAACACAGAATTAAATTTAGAATGAAAGCTAACCTGGTAACTCAATACACTTTGAGTATTCTGGAAAACATCAGAACTTCAGTAACTTCCTGCAGTAACACACTTACCTGCGAGAAGCTACCACCAGGTACTGAGTGACAGACGCAGCTTTAAGAATGTTATGTGTGCATTCACGATTGTATTATATATAGCATGCATAAAACAGCATGACTATTGTATGTGCACATAATTTACTTGGTGGATTCTCTCCTTCAGTCTCTATGTCACACAGGCAGGGATGGCACGCAGGCAGGGTCTTTTAGCCTCCCACTGAATTTTAAGTACTAAAAAACTAAGAATTTGATCTAACAAAGTTTTAGCTTCTATTGTGGTCCCTTTTGGATAAGCGTAAAATGTAACTCGCCAACTGCAAAGACAAAGAAAGGAAAAGGGGCTAGAGAAGAGGAAGGAAAGAAATCAGAAGCTGCAGTGCAGCTGCAGCGAGACCAATGCGAGAAGTAGGTGGTCAGGAGGAGGGAAAGCGTGCAGACGACGAATGTGCACAAGGAAGTAACTTCCGGAGCTGAAAATACAGAAAGTTGCTAGATGACATCATCTGAAAGTGCCTTCGGTAAGCCTGTCTCTATCTGCTGCTGTACAAAGCCCTGGCTAACTCCAAGCAGAAAGTTTTAATTCTGTGACTGTTTGGGGGGCAAAGGAAAAAAAAAAAAAAAAAAGGACTCTTCCTGGCCCTGTGCAATGTGACCCAGCAAGCCTAACCCAACCCTGAACTCGGTGGAACTTCAGAAAACGTTGCACTGTTTTGTAGCAATGACAGCTGATGGAAAACAGGACAGAAAGATGGAGGTAGGCCAAGCAAAAGGGTCACTGGTACAACCCAAGGATTGTATTAAAACTGCATCTGGTAAATAAGAGAAGAATATAATTGGGAAATGGTATTACAAGAGCAGGAAATAATTAAACAACAAAAATAATTAATCAGCCATGTCTAACCACCTGCTTTGGGGAGGTTTAAAGATACTAATAAATGGCTAAAATTGCACCCCCAAAGTCCATGAACCAGTGCTTGAATGTTAATCTCAGGAGCACCAACATCAGCAGGTCGTTATACCAGTGACGGTCCAGCAAGGTCACTACAGGAAAGCCCAAGCAAATGCACATAAATCCTTACTGCCCCTTCCTCCTCCATCATCTCTGTCTCATGCCATTTTCTTCCAGAGGCCGCTCTCATCAAGATCTTCATTTTGGCTTCCCACTGCCTCCCTCTCACCTCTTCAATTGACAGCATCTCCCATACTCTGCTCTGTTTCTAATGCGATCTTTAATTGGGGAAGGAAAAACACAAGCTAGGAGCAAAATTCATGAGTGGCAGACCAAGGCTGAACTAGGACAAGGATGTAAGTCAGCATCCAAGAAAGCTGCATCTGTGGGACAAGACATGGGATGGCACATCCTGGTCCATCCTGCCAGTCTGTTGTGTTAAATTAAAGAACCGAAGAAAAATTGTTCTGAAAAAGTCTTAACAAGACTGGTATCTTTTACCTGAAAAGGAGGATTGCACAAAAGCAATCACATTTTTTAATTACCGTTTAATTCAAGTACCAAAGAGCAGCAGTGTTTACCACACTTTTCATTTTGTTTCTTCTTTTTTTCCCCCAGTTCCACTTTCACATGAATTTTCTTGTATGCTTGTTAGAGAACTGAGCAGGCAATGTCTCAAGAGTTTAGTTATTCAGCACAGGTCACGTCATCTGTGGCTGAACAATTTCAATCTTCTTGATTCCACTTTTAATGTTTAAATTACAGCAGACCACAGGCTTCCGGAAGATCATTCTCTTGTTCATTTATACCTTCCTCAAAGAAAAGTTTCACTTGATAAAATTTGCTTTTCGGACAACTCGGTAATGTTCAGACCAAATTGTAACAGCAATAGCTCTTAAACTATGGCCTATAAACCTCAACAGAGAACCACATACTTTTGTGATTGCACTGCCCAGAGGAAAGAGTCTAAAATAACTGTTAAAAAAACCAAAAAGCTATAGGATAAAAATAGCAAGGAAGCCTAGCAGTGTACTGGGCTGTATTACCAGAAGTGTAGGTAAGAGGTCAAGGGAAATGATTAATTCCCTTTACTTGGCACTCACTACACCACCCAGAGTACTGCGCCCAGTTTTGGTCCCCAATACAAAACAGGCAATGATCAACCAGCAGGGAGGACTACAGGCATGGCCAGGGAGATTTTGACTTGACCTGAGGAAACAGCGTTTTCTCCATCAAGACAGCAAAGCATCGGAACAGGGACCCAGAGGGGTTGTTGGACCTTTGTCCTTAGTTGTTTGCAAGGCTGACCGGACAAATCCCTAAGCAAGCTGGTCTGAACTCAGTGCTGGTCCTGCTCCGAGCAGGAGCTGCACTAGCTGACTTCCCAAGGCTCATCTGAACAGTTCTATCCATCTACAGAAAAAAAAGGGTGGAAAGCAACTTCAAAATATCATACATAATTTTTTCCACAGATTATAAAATCAGAAAAGATTACAGTGATAAATAGTCTGGCTTCCTAACTAATATAAAACACAAATTAGCCACTTCTTTAAAAAGATCAAGTTTGTCTTTAAGTATTTCCAATGAAGTCACCACAACCACTGATAAGTTATTCTAATGCTACTTACCTTTACAATTTGCACCCTACTTTACACAGGAATGTGTCCAGTCACTGAAAGCGATTACTTCCTCACCTCCACTGTAATATTAGAGAGTCCAACCAAGTCACCCACATACCATTTCTTAAACAAAAACTGAGCTCCTTCAGTTTTCCCACAATGTTCCCTAAGATTTTAATCACACTCATGGCTCTTTACTGAAACTGTCCCAATTTTTCAGAACTCGTCTTCAAGGATTTAAAATGAAAATACAAGAAATAAAAAACAGATTAAAGATTTCCTGTTCTCTGTTTAATCAATAGTATTTTAAAGTCAAAGAAATCAGCAAGTGCCACCCTCAGACTTTGAATGCATCTGCCTGTGAGCAAGGTATTTATATTTTCATGCAAGTGCTGTAAATTCTGGAAAACTTATCTGGTTGAGGCCAAAGCCCAATTCCCCTTACACACAAGTTAAAAATCCTATTCGTACCAACAGAAGCAATGACAACTGTCTAAATCTGCATGCCAACATATTGTTTGTGGAACAGTTTCCTAAAGAATGTTTTCTTGCTTAGCTTAACACTTTATAAAATTCAAAGAATAACTTTACTTTAACAAGTAGCATGAGCTTTTGCTTCATATAATAGCAAATCACACAAAATACCAATTTTTAAAATACAACCAAGATGTTTTTTCCTGTGAAACTCACTGCCAGTTCTCTCTCCTTAGTTATGGTTTTCCTTCAATATACTTATGGTTTTCCTTAAATATAGAGTTGTTGCTAAGCTAAAAAAAAAAAAACCAAACCCACAACAAAAAAACAAAACAAAACAAAAAACCCCTTGCCTGAAGGTGGGATGAATCCTCAGAACATGCTTATGCTCATGGCAATTTTACCTTAAATTATTGCAACCACAGCAGCACTCAAAAAAAATTTCCAACAGAAAGCAAACACCTTCTCTTTCTCTAAACAGCCAGAGAAGAGAGGTAGGCGCCTGTCATTTTTAAGCTATTCCTCTCTCAATACTCATTCCTCCTTTTGAATATTTATTTCTGTCATATGTTTTGCCTTGCCCTGTCCATCTGTCTAATACGCAGCACTCCAGTCCCTGCGGTTTTCTCATCAAGAACTTTATTTTGGCAATACGAAGTTTGAAGCATTGTTTTCTCTATTGCCTTGTTTCAGTCAAACCACAAACCTTTCTGAGTAGACATCCTGAAATCTAAACATTCACTGCAATTAAACAAACATATTTGAACTACTATAATCGCATTTTTTACCAGTCTTGTGTTTTTTATGATCACATATTTTTCTTGCTCAAAACTAAAGAGGAAATAAGTGACCAAATCAGAAATAACAGGAAATAACTACAGCAAGATGAATACCACTATGTACAAAATTCACATAAATTGACTAAACAGGCACCTCTTTCAGTGAGAATAGCTCTAGGTGTGAGCTGGAACAGTGAGCCAGTAAATTCACACCACAGGGCAAGGTACACACTGGGGCAAGTACACCCAGGCCCCATACTCTCCTACAGCTCTTGTAACCCAGCGTACAGCAGCAGTTAGTAGTAGAGGTGGCTAGAAGGAGCCTGAAGATGGATAAAGCAGCATGTTAAAAATCTTTATGCATGCAATTAAGAGAACATGTTCTCTCATTACACAGCCTCACTGATGGGTTATGTTTCTCCATGTATATAGTAAATTCAAACAGTTAGGGCGCAAAAACCCATGAAATAAAAATATCCAACTCACTGCTAAGACAAGAATAGTTTTAGCTTTGCTATAAAACTTTCTAACTTCATCCCCAGTGCAAAACGTCATGTTCCTACTATTTGCTTTTCCAAAAATTCTTAGTCTTGTCAAACCAGTAAGCCTGACCTGAGAATAAATAGGTACTAGAATGAAACAAGTCAAACTTACCTTTTCTTGTGACCTATACGACAAGATTAGAACTACGCACGGCTTTAACATAGTGTATTTATTAAAAAATACATTTTTAATAAGTTTTCTACAAATTCAAGTTTGAATTTTATATGAATACCACTGTTCATTGAGTCTGCTGCATATTCTGGTAGTTATCACCTTATTTTAACTCATAATCCTTTTTTGGATTCTCTACAATTCTAAGAAATCACAAATAAAACTACTTTCAAAGGCATCAGTGGATTCAAAGGTATATATGGGCTGGAATGTAAAAAAAAAAAGGTAAGGAGCACATAACTTATGCTGTACTGACTTGTTATAGTAAAATTTGAGAACATTTGTCCTTTTTTAAAAAAAAAAAAAAGAAAGAAAGAAAGAGTTAACTCTGGCTTTAATTTCTGAACATAAACTAAGAAGCTAACATAATAGTTTGTAATGGCTCCCCAGACAGGATTTGTGGTCTGCAAAAACAGGAAGAATTCCTCCCCCCAGCTTCCCTCCCCCACACACTGTAAAACACACCACTTTATAACCTGCAGAATTAAATCAAACACACAAATCACAGGTTTCCCCTGAAAAGAAAAAGGTCAAAATGAAGAAGGTTTTTTTTTTTTTCCCCTGCTCTACAGCAGCTTGACACCACAAGCTAACCAACTATAGATCTGGAGTTGCGATTGCATCCCTGTAATAACACAAGTACTACAGATTATGTTTAGGGTATCGTTAATCTCTCACACCCACCAATTTCCTACTGACAGCTGGAGGCCAGCAGTGAAATCCTGGTGCAAAAGTTCACTTAAAATCAGCAGGAACAGATAAGCTTTCAAAATAATGCTGAAAATTATGAAAACAGACCTAAGCAATAAGTTTTCAAAAAAGAAAATGATTGCTTTTTGAGCTTAGTAAACACCAGTAGCAAGTCTTTCACATGAAGATAATGTTCAGGCACATAACTTAATGTGAAAAAATACAGTTTAAGGACCCACAGGGCACTTTTTTTTAAGGAATTTTCTATTTCAAAATTTTGGGTTGTTTAAAGTAGGAAATGGACACTTTACAGGTTGGGAAACAGAAGTTGCTCAAAACTGCAAATTAGTAATACTTGCTTCAAGCACACTGCATGTTATTTTTTCTTGCAAGTACTCAGAATTTGTTGTTCTTAAAAGGAAAGAAAAGAAACTCAACATGTTCTGTGATTTGAACACATGCCAAAGAAAGGGTATGAGAAAACTGGAAAGGGAGAGAAGCCAAAAAGAAAATATATCTACAGTAATACATTCCAGTTAAATTAGTACCAATAATTCTTACTGAGTTTTCAGCTAGTGCAACACAAGATAACATCTATAGTTTAATTTTTTAACTGTTTTATACTCTATTTTACACAGATTTTCTTTCAACATTCCTTCCCTCTTCTTCCTCTCCCAGTTTCTCTATGGTGCCTACAGAGCCAACAGAGTCAAAACAAAGGCTGACCTGCAGAGGGGAAAAAACCTCTTAATTAAAGTGTGATTTAACCTCACAAGATTCCATGAAGAGATAAAAATCAGATTCCAAAAAGCTTGTTAGTTTCATAAAAGGATTGACTAGTAGATAACAGAAGAATAATAAATTAATCAAACCTCAGGAAAAGAAATTAAGCATTTCCAGCAATTTTTTAAATTATTAACATTCTTGGTATAGAAGGTCTATCTAGTGTTCAATAAGGCCCCAAATAACAGTTTCTTTGGACTGTTGATAGTAACGCAGAATGCAAAAAATATGAAAAAAACCTAATGTGGCAAATCAATCCAACTCAAACAGAAGACTACTGAGGTTTTTCACATGGTGCGACTAACTTCTAAACGCCCTTATATTCAGAAACAGCAGACCAGCTATTCCAAGAGAAGTAGGGTATGGAGTTAGACTTGCCAACATACAGTGCCATTTGCATTTTTTCCCCCTTTAGAGCCCCAATGACAGCATATTAGATCATATTAAAAACAGGCTTCAAATCCAGTTAGGAACTATGAATTAGTCGTGCAGAAGACGCATTACTGCTGTTAAGAGTGTGCCTACATTTGTAAAGGCCTAGAACACAAGGGGTCCCAAGGAACAGCAGTGTCCGAAGCCAATGTAAACCTTCTCTAGAAAGATAGGCAAGCCATACTAAGTTTGACTGAGAGTCATTTCAACACATCCCTATTGACTGAGAAGTCAATTTCTAGCAGGGCATCAGTATTTGATAATGAACTATGCCAGATACTACAGGCGGACGTTAATGAAACATTTCACCTTCCAAAGACAGAAAGAAGCTATTGCCAAGTCCAGTCTGAACCTATTATTTTCTAACTTTAAGCTCAAAGATCCAAAATGCAAGCGGTTGATATTAGAACATTTTTGCTCGTTCCTCAGTCCATTGCTCATGAGAAATGAATAACAGACACTGAAGAAGAGCTTAAAAGGAAGAACTTATCATTGATGAAGCAAGATAGAGCACATACAAATTCCCTCAAGTAGACAAAATGGTGTTGTACTACCAGACAGTCCATATTGTTTCAGTCTTTCACTAAAGTTGGAGCAGTCTGGATTGCGATGACAGGTACTGGCCCAAACTCATGAGACCTGTTTTATGCTTGCATTTAATGCCGTGGACTCTGTTGTTCCTGCTTCTCAGACAGACCACCTTTACGAGAAGGTTTTAAAGGCACATGCTTACTTTATCAAAAAGTTTCAATCTGGAGTGGAGGTCATCTGATTACAAGAAACACTATGCGATCCATAGGACTTACTAAAGGAAATAAAACCATGTCATTTTCTGTCCTGGGATGTGGAGGGGAGAGGGCAGGAAGGGGAAGCAAGATGTTTAACCACAGTACACTGCTGTAATCTTCACCACAGAAAACCTTTGCATGGTTAAATATAGCAAATCATTACCATTCTAGGTTTCTACCTCCACACTTTTCCTGCTGCAGGAGCTAACAACAACGTTAATTCCTTGGGAGCAATGAGGCTACAGGAAAGAGTCACTTCATTTACAGATGGTTTATAGGTGTAGCTCATGTGGAAACAAAGATTTAAGCTCCTCTCACCTGTACTATCTAAAAACAATATCCTACAAGCAGACCTGAGGAACATATCACAGAAAAGTTCCCTCAAAGACTTTCAGCCATTGTACCAGAGACATGGTAGGCATGGATGTTATCTCGCCAGGTAAATGTCATGCTTTTCATTGCCACATCAGCCAGCACTATAGCCAGCTCACCAAGGCAGCATCTGAAGTTTATTCTGTACTAGCAGAATATTTATTATTCCCCCTCTGGGAGCTGCATGTTACACGCAAACATTCAGACACAGAAGATGTATTAAGTGTTTGCTTAAGCCAAGGAAGTCCAAATGAGTGTCTCCTGGATGTTAGTGCCAAGCAGACAGAACAGAGTAATTAATCCACTGTTTGTGCCATTTGAATCCAACTCAGACTGCAGAATAGTCCAATGTTCAGCAGCAGTCTGAATGTTAACATTTTATCTGCAGGCATTCTAACAGGACTGTAAGTTTTCTAGGGTTTTGGGGGGTTTTGGGGGTTAATGATGAAAAACAGAATACAAAATTATACTAATACTCAGATGACTAAATCATTTTGCTTAGTTTTCAGCCTACAAAGTGAACATTTCAAAAACAGATTTGCCAAAAGTGGTCCTTAGAATAGTAAGAAAAATTAAACTTTGACTATAATCAAGTCTCAATTACTCACGGAGCAGCACAGGAAGAGCTAGCTACATAGAGTCACCTGGGATCTATCAGAGCTTGTAGCTTGACCTTAGCACTGCCCTTTGTCCATCCAGGCTGGCCCCATATGAACTGACAAAGGTAGTCCAGAGCTTAATGGGTGCTGCCAGTGATGTCTTTACATTATTATTCATGAAGTAACCTCAGAGCTGGTGCTGTGCCTAAGCTGGTAAATCCTCCTGCAACTCAGGGAACTGGAGACCATTGAGCAAACACAATCAAATAGTCCTGCATGATCCAGCTCAGCCCTGACTGTAACAACACTAAGAGAAAATAAAGCCAGTCTGTACAGACCCACCCAGACGTCCGCAACACATTCTCCAGCATCTCCAGAATCACAGGTATATATTTCACATGGGATCTTACAGTATTCTCACTCTGTCTGCCTGTGTTATCCCAGAAAATGGATTGTCGACTATAAAGCTGTAGCTGCTCTCCTGCTCTTCCATCTTGTGCAAGACTTCAAGGACCTCACAAGCAAGCTGGACGAAATTTTTCCAACACTCAAATGCTGCAGGCTGAAAATTCCTGAAACTTGGTTGCTGAACACTTCTGCAGACATGTTTACAGTTTTTCAGAAGCCTGATTAGTTTATAACCTGGGCTGACTGACTATAAATGCATGGGACTGGAATCACTGATCCCCAAGGATCTTTCTTACTCTGTTCACAACTATAGGATTCATCTTGCCAAACTTTTGCCATCTGAAGTGGATGAAATGTAGCTTAAGACAGTTATCTAGAGTAACTGAGACACATAATGGCAATTCACTCAACTGACTGGGAAGAGATGACTGGTATGAAATAGGAACACACATTTCAGATGGTTAGAAAAGTCAAAGTGTTGACTGTAACCACTTCTTTTTAAAAGGCATGCAGAAGTATAAGGATTATACCTACATCTTATGTGCATACACAGAATCACAAGAAGTAAAGGGCAGAGGTGAAAGATAGACTGATTGTGGGAATAATTAAGAGCACAGTATGGGAGAGACGGTCTTGCGTAAAGAACAAAATGGTTTCCACAGTTCATTTAAATGCAGCAAATTTAACTCTGCAGCTACTTTTACAAATGGAGCACATAGTTTACATCTTGCTAGTAACGCAGCGTCTTTTTATGATCCACAGAGGACATCCTTTTCCTTCACACAGGACTGCTTCACAATCCGGCTACAACTTAAATAACAGCCTTCTCTTCATCCACTAGGCAGGTCATCTTACCATAGAAGGATATCAAATTAGTTAAAGAGGATTTGCCCTTTGTGAATCCATGTTGACTGTCCCTGATGATTGCATTTTTCTTTAAATGCCTTTCAGTAGTACCCAGTATAACCTTCTCCATAATTTTTCCAGGAACTGAGGTTAGACTAACAGGTCTGTAGTTCCCTGGGTCTTCCCTCACGCCCTTTTTGTAGACTGGAGTAACATTGGCTAGCTTCCAGTCAGCAGGGCCCTCCCCAGACCCCCAAGACCTTTGGTAGATGATGGAGAGGAGTCCTGCCACACATCCGCTAGCTCCTTCAGTACTCTGGGATGAATCCCATCAGGCCCCATGGACTTGTGAACATTCAGCTGATACAGCTGGTCCCTTACAATTTCAGTGTCCGCAAAAAGAAACTCACTGTTCCCACACTTGTGGTCCTCCGACTTAGGGGACTGGGAAGCCCAAGGTCTATCAGTATTATTAAAGATTGAGGCAAAAAAAAGCACTGAATGCCTCCGCTTTTTCTTCATCCCTATTAGCCAGGTGACCATCTTCAATAAATATCAGTCCAATGTTTTCTTTAGACCTCCTTTTGCTACTAACGTACTTAAAAAAGCCCTTCTTGTTGTCAGATGCAACAGTGACCAGTTTCAACTCTAATTGACCTTTTGGCCTTTCGTGTCTTCTCCCTGCATGTGTGAACCACAGCTCTGTAATCTCCCTGCAAAGCCTGACCTCACTTCCAGAGATCATACAATTTCTTTTTCCTCTTGAGCTCCATGAAGAGTTCCCTGTTCAGCCAAGCCAGTCTTCTGCCCCGCTTGCTTGGCTTACGACACAGTGGAATTGCCTGCTCCTGTGCTTATAAAAGGTGGTTCTTAAAAACTGACTTCATTAATATTGATTTAACTGAACACAGTTAAATCAGCTTCAGGAACTTGTTCCAGAATTAACACGTAATTCTATAATAATAAGTGAAAAATAGAAATCTCTTTGCAAATATCAACAAAGTTACAATTGCCAGGGATATAGCCTACAGAGGTCATAAATCTTTCTAGGGTAAAATACCAGGCTATTGTGGGGTTTTTTTCCAAACTGGAGACTGAGTGTGTCAGGATAAACATAGCATAAGCCAGGTGAACCCATTTCTCAGAAAGACAAATTACTGTAAATCATTGATTAGAAATACTTTAGCCCTGTGCTGGGCAAGAGCTCCCAGCTCTTAGAGCTCCCACTAAGATCCAAAGTCAGCAAGAGATGCTACTTTCCATGAAAAACACTCCTGAGAGCTGCCAGTCCTGAGCTACCTGCCATTCACAATGTTCCCACAATCACAGCATCTTCCAGATCAACTCCTGCACTCCCAAGCAACCTTGAAAAACCAGTGTTTCCCCTCCCTCTGATAACTGTAGCAGTAGCAGCCCTCAAAGCATGCAGCAAAATATGTTCAAATGTTTACATGCTGTTACTATAAAAACATGATCTCTCAAACACTGGCTCTCACCAAGGCAGTTGCTGAAGTGCAATGGATTTTAACATATTTTGGTTTAGAAAAAAAAAGCATTCCCATTAACTTCTACAGCTTGCCTCCGTATCTCACAGTAATAACCACTCTAAAGGAATAAAACTCCAAAATAATTTGTTTCCCTGCTAGCTCTCCTTACCAGATTACAACACAAAATACTCACGTGAGTGATCCAAACTTGAGGCTTTTTTCACTACAACACAAAAAATATGCAAAAAATAATCCCTCAGTGTAGCTTGCTCTCTCAATTTCTTACCTGTGGCAAGTAAGACTAAAGCTTGCAAAAACACTTCCTGTGTTAAAAGAGTTGGTTTACTTATTTTGATCACCTACCCCCCCATACTGGTGATTTACAGGTTTCCCTAAAATACAACATGAAACCAAATAACTGTAAAACATTTTGAGAAAGGAAATTGTCACCTCAAGTCTAAATGTACTATACTAGTATACAGACATATATACCAACAAATTTGTATCTGAATGGACAAACTCACAAAACCACTGTATTTATTTACAGCATATACTTTTTACCATTACTATACTGCCATATTCTTCCTTTATAATGTATTTAGACTAATGGCATTTATGGCAAGCAAATAACCCTAACAGCAACTGAATGTTTCATCAGAAGAACAACCGTAGTCTAAAAATTCCACGTTGTTCTTTCACAAATGTTTCTGCTACTTTTCTAAGCAATACATAGCAATAATTGTTTCCAAGAACACTAACTATACGTATATATAGATGTTCTCTATAACATGCACTGTTGCACTATATCACTTTTTAAATGCACATGTTTTAAATATTTTTCTGAGAGTCCAGTATACTGAATTTTTTGATGAAAAACACCCAAAGTTTTCAACTAAAAGCATGTTGCCAATAGTCGCCCAGAGCAAGATTTTACAACCAAATTATAAAAGCCCTAAATCTCAAGTTTTATAATACCATCAGTGACACAGTCTTAACTGTAGCGACGAGACAGGCGCCGCTATAATGTTAACAGCCAGTATGTAAACATTAATGCAGCCTAAGGGGGCAGCAGGGGGCAATCCCAGAAGGGTCCCTTCAGAACTGCCACAGAACTTTTAGGTGGCTGTAGTTAAACTTTCTTTGGCTTAATTACTTACAAGGGGCAGGGAAAAAAAAAAAGTTAGCCGGGCAGTAACACAATTAATTTCATTAAAACTGTTATTGTGTCCCTTCTTAAAGCTTTTGTTATAGTTCTTGAAACTTACTAATACATTATTTTTTGAACAAGAGTCCAACAAACTGAGGTTTGCCATTTAGCTATTAGCAAAACACAACTTAAACGGTTTTGAAACATCAGCACATTTACAAAACACTTAAGAGAACATCATTCTTTTCCCTGAGAGTAATCACAGAGGTCTTAAATACAGGCTCTTCACTGAGCTATCGGACTTCTTCATCTTAGAAGTCAGTAAGGTACAACCAATCTAATCAGATTTCCAGTAACAGGCTGGCTTCAGCCAAGCCTCAAATCACATTTCAACAGCTTCATTCACAACAATTTTAACAAGTATATTCAGTTACTTCCTTGCCTTCTAACAGTCTCGGTGCTTCTAGAACAAGGTAGTCCCATGTCTTTCAGTCTAAGCCACATACCTCCTCCTCTACTATATGCTCAATTCTTGTTGATAACATTTAATAGATGTTGAAAAAAAATGACAGGAGATCGTAACTTTGAATTACAAACAGAAGCCAAAAGACGTAAGCAAAATATTCATTTTTCAAAATTACAAACAAATAAAATTGCTTTTTATCAACAATTTGTAACAACACCTGTAGGAGTAAACAAGGAGTACACTGGTAAAACAACTCCATACACAGGTTAATAAAATGCATGTAATGATTTCCTAAGGAAGCTTAACGAAATTAATGTAACTGAGTCATATGTATATTTTTGAGGAGACATTAACACAACTTTTAATGTCTAACAGTACAAAACTAAATTCTGTGACAAAAGAATTGCACATTTTTCTTTAATAGAAGATGTAAAAAAGGTGAAACTGTAAAGAGAATTCTATTATTTTAAATACACTTGTGCAAGTGCACCTGTTAGAAGCTTACTTATTATAATACAGCCATAGTTATTATGACAATATATACATAAAGACTAATTAAAATGTTGAAGTTATGGCCAAATAATCAAAAGGAATTAGAAAAATGTACATTCTAATGAATTATGTACATTTCTCCAGGAAAAGGAAGTCCTTTCCTTATTTGCATGAACATTTTCTTTGCATGTGAAAACACATAACACACCAGTAACACCTACAAAATTTTTTGTTTTCATTTCTCATTTTGCAACACCTCTGCCAGAACCATAAATACAGCAAAAAGCAATAACATGGCAGGACTAACACTAAAAATGATTAAAAAGATCTGTACTGTATGAGATAATGTAAAGTCAAAATCAGCTGAAATTTAACTCTGTGCCCTCTTAGCACTTCTCAGAGCATCAAACGTCTACCAGCTATGCAGCTAACAGATGTCAGACTGTCACTTATAAATTCTGCATTGGCCAGTAAGGATGCTTCTTCCTAATCCTAACAGGCAACCCACACTGCTTGAGAGTACCAGAAAAAGGCAAAAATTCTGAGTTACTCCCACCGGAGTAAGGGACTAAAGGCACAGAATATGAATCTGCACATTAGAAACACATAATCTCCATGTTTACGTATCTACATTCAATTATCTAAGAAATAATTCTTATCAAAACATTACTTAACCATAATAATGTGACCAGTTCTCTTCCAGTAATCTCACAGAACACTTATATATACATATACAAAAAAGTTTACAAGTGTTTTTATTCCTTGGCCCTTTCCCCAGATCCTAATAAACTAGTTTTCATAGACAGGATAACCATATTTTATAATCACCAAATAGAATACACATGGACATACTAATGTGCAATTCATATCTTTATAGAACTGTAGCGGCGTAATATAATGCAGATTATTTCCTGAGCCTGTTTGAAGTTTCTGTGCAATGTCACCTCCCCTTCTCATCACCAGTGCCATGCAAATTTGCAATTACATATTACACAGATACAAACTATAATCAAACTAGTTCTGTAACACACTGGAAAACATGCTTCTCCTCAGGATTATAATGTGCCTAGACAAGCTATCCATCTCTTTTTCCCATTCTTCCGTAAGAATTATAAAACGTACAAGGCTGGCACACATGAACAGCAACACTCAGAACAAAATCTGATTTACAAGCCTGCTGTTCCCAAGTTCAGGACTGACAGGGATGCTGTGCAAGCAAATGCCAGTGAGGTACTTAAAATAGGTTATCCACTTGGGAAGAGATTAAGTGATTAAGTTTGATGTTGCTGCCAGCTGCTAGTAGTAATTTAAAGGGCTAGAGATATGTTTATGAACTCAAATGGGGACTTTTTCCCACCTCCCCGATTTTTCAATACAATTTCATGTAAGCTATTCGGGCTACGACTAAAAATGCCACTGTGTCTCCATGTCAAACATCAGTTTCCTAAGAGACTACAAGTCTATTAAAATTTGATTCTGCCTGTAACAGAAGGTAACAAGCAAACAGATTTGAAATCAGAAAGTCATATTTCACTAAGACTGTCAGAAGCAGCATTTCACACATTATACATAGTTAGCACCTGATAAAATACCAAACAACTTTATTATTTTTAAAAAATATTTTAAAAAAACTAAACTTTCCACTATCTTTTGATGCCCCTTAACAATGTTTTTTTCATTAATAACAATGACCCCACACTTTCAGCTGCATGTGTTATATTGCGATACCAACATTTTATCCGATGCAATATAAGGTGAACTTTTTAGGCAAAATACCTTAGGTCACACATTTTGGATTCTGACAGAAAGGAGAATAACCTTCCAGGAATTAAGTATTTCAGCATTATTCATTACATACATGCTGTACAAACCTACTTTTGTCATTTTCACACACCTCTATTTCAACTTTTATTTCTTTCAAACTTCAGATGCTAAATAGGAGCCTGTTAATCTGTCAAAGCTTTCATACATTGCCACTAAGACTTCTAGAAATCCCCATTTGACATAAAATTTGTTTGCCTACTCTTTTTGCTACACTTAACAAGCTTAGGTTTGCAAGTTTTTCGAAGTTGTTCCACTGTTATACAAAAACCTTGTATGGGTTTTGGCTCACAAGCAGTTTCAACTCTTGACTCACAAATAGTCTGAAAGCTACAAGAAACTCATAGATGGACAACCAGCCTGGTTTCTTCCCCTTTAATGTTATCTAGAAATATTAGAAGTCTGACACACAAAATCCTCACATTGTAACAGGGCTGTAAGAAAAGTTAAGCTACTGCTGTCACTGATCAAAGGGAGAAAATGCATTTGCTCTCACTGCAAAATGAAACACTGATGCCAACGGCGGTGCTGGAGTCTAAGTAACTAGACAAATACCAAAATGTATCCACCCTCTTAGGAAGTCAATGCAGTAAGATGAAAATCAGTCAGCCAGAACGGACATTAAAAAGATAATTAACTTATTTAGTAACTTTATTACAAGTATTTTCTCTATAGTTACATTAAATAAAGAGATTTAGAAGTGCTCCCACCTTTCCAGAACTTCTTACACATCACCAATCTTCAAAAACAATGGATAATGCATTCTTTTAAAAGGACAGAATTTTGACAATCTTACCTAAGTCTTGGCTTGGGCGTTGCTTACTCCATGACTGAAGTTTAGGAATGGGGCCTGACAGTCAATCAACAACATGATGTATATGTATTTGCAGTTATTTTGAAATGACCGCTTAAGGAAGTTTCAGATATTCATAGTAACCAAAAGCGCGTTCACATCATCTCTATTACTAAACCCCTCTCATCATCTTTTAAAGAGTAATCCCTTACATTACCCTTCTGTCACCTTCTCTACTTTGAATAAAACCTACTAACTAGATGACTAACCCATCTCATTCCATATTAAAGTAATTAAGCATTATAACTTCCACTGTTGATACAAGCTACCAATATAAGTTGAATTTCAAAACGTTAAAACCTTACAACCCAGGATTTCACCTGCCACCTTTCATGGCCACATTACAAATGGCAGCTTTTGCCTACTCGGAGCTTTCTTCCCCCCTCTTCATACTTTCATAACAAACTTTCTGTTGATAGCTGAACTTCGGCACCTTTCCTTAAGTGAAAGGCTTTGCTTCCTGTGTCATTAAATTTCATCCAGTTTGGATTACTTCAGCTCTTCCAGTCAGTTTTTTCCACAACATCCTATTACTTCTCTATCTTAACTAATGTCACGCTGTTAACTCAAGTCATCAGCAACTTTCATTAGCATGCTCCTTCTCTGTGACTAATCACAAACATTACTTAAATTATATTAAAAAAAAAAAAAAAAAACAAAAAAACACAGCTTCAGTAGGAAATCCTAAGCAACCGAGCTTCATCGGGCAATCCTAAGCAGCCCAATTACACATTAAACAAGAAAAACAAACCATAAAAAAGAAACTGAATGTTTGTAAAGTGTTTTTTCACTGTCGCTTCCTCGATTTAAATCTCAGGTTGCAAAAGACACTATTTCAAAGGAACTACATTTCCAGCATTCAGAAACAAAACCACTGAATTGTCAAATGTCAATCATCAAATTACCAAAACAAAAAATATTATTATATAAAACTGAAAATCCGTAAACACAAACCGTACCTGCTTTTCCTTTCGATGAGAATAGCCATGTAAGAAGCAGGTAAAGCAGCACCAAAGCCAGGAGACCAAAAGTAGAATTTTCCAAGTATCCTCCTGAAAATGTAATTTGTATACATATTACATGCAAAGCATCCGAAACATTCATGTACACCACCATATTTTACCTTTATCATAAAATTACGCATGCTTTATTAAGATTAATTTTTTCCCTTTACATTAATCAATACTTACAAATAAATACTAATCATTACATTTTTACAGTTGGATAGTACTCAGAGGGGTTCCCAAAGTGCTTCATAAACGTTAAATACCTGAAATATTTCATTAATTTATCCATTTCATTTAAAGGATTACTTTGCTTCAAAGAAAGCAATGCTTTCAAGAGATGTTTCTGAAAAGTTGCAGATATTAATTACAGAAAAATCTTCTAAGAGAACTTATAGTTGCTCCTCTCTCTGCTACTTGTTCAAATTCATCTTCAGGCAGATGTGCCTTGTGGAATGTAGGGATATAATCGGGTGAGCCAGAAATCAAATCAGATTATTATAACATACATCACGTTCCAAATACAGATAGTCAACTGATGCTAAAAAACAGTAAACCACTCATTTACAGTAAGCCAAGGAACCAATCTGTACATTACAACTGGAAGCAACAGTGACATTCCAGTTCCGTTAGGGTGGGAAAGTTCTCATTTTTTGCAACAAGACCTGGGTTTCACTCAAAGAGTCCACACAGTTTCAATTATCAAAATTCCTCCAACATTAAGAGTTGAAAAAAATAGTTACACAAATGACAACATCTAAGAAAATATTTCTATAAATTGGTCACCATTAAAGGTGGAAAACCAAAATGCATGTCAGACACAATGGCACCAACCACATTTGGGCTGTTCAGGACATCTGCACCTTCAAACTAATCCAGGTTGATTGCAGAAGCAAACAATAGTCAGGCAGTCATGAAATTTGGTAACATGATAATAAATGTACTTCAATTACACTGATGCTGCTCAGTTGATAAGCACTATCAGTTCAGGAAAACAGAGTGTTAAAATGCAGTCTACCCTTCTAAAAACACAGAGAACAAAATACAACAAACAATGGCAAAACATACAGGATAGAAAAGGAAATTTTCTTAGATAAAATTTCATGTTGACAACACAGAAGGGAGAACAAAGATAATTAATCAATACCATCCGATTAGCCTACTTTCATTCTCGCTGTAAAAGGCATGATCAGCCTCATTTCATACTTCTGCAAAAATAACATTACCAGTGAGGAATGCCAGCTTATGTTCATAAGCGAAGAGAGAGCCAGTGTATCAGCAGCAAGTGATGTAATGGCAATTACACACACTGTTCATTCCCACGGCTGCAACAGGATAATTTCTCAGGATGACAATGCCAAATGCGACAGGAGCTAAAGTTCATTATTAGGACTCTCTTGGAAAGCAATTACTGTATGAAGTTTCAGAGAAGCCATTTTAAACATCTTAATAAGTATGAACACATCTTACAGACACACCTGTTAAGTAACAGAACAAATGTCTTCTCTGTGGGAAAGAAACAGGAATTTGTTCTTTGGCATGGTTTAGAATCCCTCTACGAATGCTTACGTGTTCATTTTGATAAGATTTCGGAAACAACAGTAACATTTTACATAATAAAACCTGGTGGAAATTAAAATGTCCAATCAGTAAGTGAAATATTTAAACTTCTGCTAAAGTAAATGAAAACAAGTTTTTGTTATTGTTTCCATGGTTATTTTCACATGGCCTATGGTTAGAAATCAGAATGAGAAATATGAGTTATTTGAGGTTATGCATCTAATTCCTCAATGTACAACTGTATCCAAAACTCAAAGGCTGGTTGATACATAAGGTTGAATCTAATTAAGCAAGTTAATGTATAGCTGTACATGGACAAACTTAACTACTCTAGTTGCTAGATTAAGAGAACCACGTCTTCATGAGGTTTTGCATTTAATAAAACAAAAAACCTAAACCTCACACCTTTCATTTAACAGTCAACAGTGGAGCCTAGCACTTCCATCTGAAGCTCAGACAGATGTAATCTTCTGGATCTCGCCAGCGGAAGAGATTACAACCCCCAGCTGGCCTGTCACACATCCGTAACAGAGATCATCACCCCCACTGCCCTGCCAACAGAGTAGTCTCACATATTCCCTAATTCACTTTGAGAAAAAGAAAGGAGAAAGAAAAAGAAAAAAAAAGTCAGCCAAGTTAGCTTGGTAATCCACTCTAGAATGAGAACATCTATCCACAGCCTAAGCTAGTGCTGATATTGGACTTAGATGTTTTTGAAATTTTGCCCACCTATGAAACAGTGAGAATATTAAACAATGCCTGAAATTATTTTAATTGCACTTTCTTGCCTTAAGTTTTACATCCTTGAAAATATTTGCAGCGGTTTCAATTTTGGTGGTTTTCCCTAGCTAAAAGGAAGCAAATACTACAAGAGCATCAAAAAGACATATTAGCACAAGCCAGACTTCTCGCTGACAATTACATTTCATATTTAGGTCTTTTAATTGTTACTGGATGACTAAGACGTATTTTCAGCATACACAGTGACTGAAGATTCACTGGGACTTTGGTAAAGGTACGAACAGATGAAGTGGTCACTTTATCCAGGACACTCTACATGCCTGCCAACACATCTCCTCCATGGTGCTACAAAAGAAGGAAACAGGCAACTCTTCTCAAATCAGGAACTGTGCAGGTAAATACAAGGTTAACATGTCCAGCTACAAACCCTTTAATCTGTTGCTTTGGTCTAGAACTCCAGAAGGGTAAGATTAGTCAGCTGCATGGGGCTTGCTGGATAGTTTTGCTTCTGAGTTACTACTGCTCCCACTATAATATACCTTGAACCAAAAAAGATACAAAAACTGCAGCATGCATCCTATTATACAAATCACATCCAATCTCTCATCATGATCTAGAATCAGATCTAGAGCATCTAGGTTCAAAGTCTCAGACAATCTCTTCACATGGTTGCAAATCAAGTTCAGAAATACTCAGGCCACAATTATGCAGAACACCATAGCGGTACTGATAGTTCTTTGGTGGATTAAAACATACGATACCAAATCGCATTCTGGGCTGGAAAATTACATACATTTACTTTTGCTCTTAGGGGATACTGAAGGAAGTACACTGTATCACACAGCAATAAATTCAAGGAATCATACAAGTTCAAACAAAACATTAAAAAAAACCCAAATATGAAAAAAACAACACAAATTGGTTAAAAAAAAAAAAAAAAAGGAGTGAAGTCTCACATGTCCATCCTCCATCACCCACCTAACAGCAGACGAGAGAAGGAGGCTTATAGGCTTATATGACTCAAGCTGCAAGACAATGCTGATATTAAGTACATTCCAAGTGAAGGACTTGTCAACATTACAATCTTAGGAGAAGCTCTATTAAAAAAAAAAAAAAAGCATACAGTACTCAACCTGAAAAGATGTCATGTATTTATACAGCTTTCTGGTTTGTTCTCGTTTTCTCTCCAAATAACATTTACTAGGCTCCTTGACCATATTCAAGTACTGAGCTGACTTGTTCAAAGAACCTGTCCATGACGACTCTCAAACACCTTCCTGATTAATACTAGCTAGTTTAAAGCCCATCCCTGTGTAAGGATAGGACTGCTTTTTTCCTCCCGATGCATTGCTTTGCACTTTGCTCTATCAAATTTTGTAAGTGATTTTAATCAACAGATCTTTCTGTAATGGGTGAGTTAGGGTATTTCTGTATCCTAAATAATCTCATGTAATCTCTCACACTATTCTTCATCCCTTTTTACAGATTCTTTAGGTATATCCAGAACAAAGGACACAGCAGGAACGTAACTGGCAACCTCTTCCCATTATGAAAACTGATTATTTATTCCTTGTTTGGTTTCACATATTTTAACTACTTGCTAATCATTTACTAATTCCTGGAAGACAGAAGATCTTGCTTCTTGAAGAGTCCTAGCAAGGAATCTTGTCAAAATCATTTGGGAATTCATGTATAACACACCAATCAGATCATCATCAGATATATATTTGTCCTTCAAAGAACACCAGTAAATTTGGAAGATACGACTTTTCTGACAATCATGTTATCCATTGTTTGTTTGACATGTCATTTAATAGCTCTTGCATATCCTATTCGTATCTTATTCACTTAATTGCTGAGGCTCTGAATTTTATTCCTGTCAGAAAAGCTTCCAAATACTCCTTGTAATTGGACTTTCATATACTCCAACAGGTTTAATGCATAAGACTTCCTAAATACTTTCTTCTTTTGTCTCCATTTGTGATTTCAGTTCACCAACTCCAACTGGCACCCCAGCCAACAGGCTGACATTTTTTATTTGCAAGTCCTGCAATTGCAGGTGATGGGCAGTCTGCAGAGACCCTACCAGCAGAGATCCTGCTGGAGGCAACAACTCTTCACGGGCATCTCTTTGCAACAGAAAACACAAGTACCTCTCTCAAGATACTGGTTGGTTACTCTGCTGCACAGCTATAAGAACAGCAGGGTAAGTATTTACATGTATCCCTTGTCACACTAAATTGCTAGAATTGTCCTTTGCATGATTTTGGCCTGGGTCAACCCAGAGAATGTTTCAGGGGTATTTGGAAGGCGCGTGGACTAGGTACCATTCCCGTTACTCAGTCGGCATCTGGCCATGCTGTTTGTTTCGGAGGTCAAAACAATTTTAGACAGCTACACTCTGTGTAGGACTAAAGATAAATCAATATTAATACAACTCAGATTTCTAGAAAAATTCATATTCTTTAGAGCTTGTTACTTAAAGATTCACTTTGAACTTTTCAAATTATTTACTTAAAAAGCATTCCATGGCTCCTCAGCCAGCTCCTCCTCTTCTTAGCCTTCTTCCTCAGCTTTGAAGCAAAGTTGAGAGACCTCTAAACAGATCTAGAAGTAGGGCATAATGGGTTTGATTAACTTTTAGAGGGGCTGTTCAGTGCACCGTCAGATAACTTTCAAAAATTCAGAGCTACTGTAGGCTTTACATGTCTATGTATAATGTCTCTTACAATAAATGCATTTATATCTAGGACATCATCATGTTCATAAACAGGAAAGTTTAATTTTTAACTATCCTGTTACTTGAAATATACACTGGAAACAGCTCAGAATACCGAAGTGGCATTTATACTCATTCTTCAGAGCAAGTCTGTATCTTACAGAACCTCAGAAGCTGTGCTGGGATTTCCCTCATTTATGACCACAAATAAGGAAAGTACAAACTTGGATAGCTGGATAAAGTTTGGGATAATTAAAAGTCATCAGAGCCCCTGCATCAGGAAAACAGAAACCAACATCAAATTACATCAATTATTTCTAGGAGACAAAGATTAGGCCTTCTCTCCCCTCTAGAATATATTTTAATTTCCTGCAACAATGTATTTTGAATCAGTAAAACAGAGAAAAGGAAGCAAAGTGAATACATTGACTTTTTTACTGATTTAAAAGATTACAAAAACAACAAGAAAAAAAAAGTGCATATTCAAGTGGTAAGATCAGAAGTCAAGATGATGGCACAGCTCTTGCTTTTCTTACTCCTACCCATTACAAACAAGCCTATTATAAAAAAAGACAAATTATTATATAAATTGAAAAGTTGCATAAAAATAGCTTTCCTATTACATTTCATTTTTAGGACAGTATACCAACCTTAGAATGCAAAAGCAAGCAATATACAAGGTCCCATTTGCTGTCAGAAAGGAAGTTGATTGCAAGATCTCAGGTAGCAGTTTGTGCAAATAATAGTCAAGTTTTCGTTTCCTGAGAATAGCTGCAATCTGGGGGAGGAGGGAAGAAAAAAAAAAGGGGGGGGGACAAACTTTAATTCCGTTAGGCTCTTTTTTTGCACATTGTAAAGAAAAATAAAAAAGGAAAAGGAGACATGCCCATTTAAGTAGTAAATCAAAGCCTCTTAAATTTGCCAGTTTTATGAACACCACCACAAAGATTTCCTTTGAACTTGTTCCAGCTGTTACAATATTTATACCAGGAAATACTTTGAGCAATCCTAAATGGGAAGTATAGGAGGAATTTTATTACCTTGTTACCGTTGGCCATAATAGTCAGAAACGTTGTCTACCAGATATCAGAACCTTTAAGATGTGAAAAATTTACACCAAATTTTGTCTTCCAGACAATTGGACTATCACATAATTAAGGTCAGAATATCACTAAAGTAATCCAAATACACAGTGTCTATGAAGTGATGACGTTTTTCTAAAGGTTTTCAACTCCAATTAACCAACTGCAAGTCCTCCAAAAAATTTTCACCATCTGCTGGAAGAACAACACATTCCTGACAAATTTTATAGAAATGATATGCTATCTCTGAAAAACCACCTAAAGCAGAAAAAAGGCTGGATCTAAAAAATAAATGGGTTTTTTGGTCAGTTTAATGTATGTCCCATGTTTTATAAAGAATAGTTACTTAATGACTCAAACACTGAAGGTCCTCAAAGTCTTCTTTGTCCGCAGAAATTCTGCAACTACCTAATGGGAAGGTGTAGAGAACCAGGCTCTTCTCAGAGGTGCACAAGGGGAAGACAAGAGGCAACAGACAAGTTCAAATATGAGAAAGTCAGATTAGACCTAAGGAAGAAAAATTTTCACTTGAGGGTGGCTGAATATTGGAGCAGGTTGCCCAAAGCGATTGTGGACTCTCCATCACTGGAGGTCCTCAAAACTCAACTGGAAAATCCCCTAGCAACCTCATCCAACTGGCCCTGCTTTGAGCAGGAGACTGGGACTACATGGCCTCCCAAGGTCCCTCCAACCTGTGTGCTCCTATGACTCCATGGAATTATCCTTTGGGTGCACCATGAGACAGATTTTGTCGTTTTTTCCTTTTTAATAGCATTATCATCTTTATCTGCACTGATCTCCCAGGGAGTCTCAAAACCGGCAGGAGTTTTCAGTCAATGCTTAGAATTAGAGAAGTTCCAAACAGAGCGAGCTTCATACTGCTGGTGCTGATGAGAACAACGAAAGACGTCCTGTCAAATCAGTATTGGCAACACCTCTCAAAGTCTCGGTTCCTCAATTTAAAAACATGAGGGAGGGAGCTGTTCTTCTGAAACACTGTCCACTCATACTGAATAGCAAGTAGGTGTTTCAGATTCAGAGATGGGCCGAGGATTCTGCTAAAACTAACCACAGGAAAGTTCTGCCAAAATCTGTTTCCAAAATGAAGCTTGAACTAAGGATTAAGGAGAAATACATGCATGAACAGACTTCTGAAAACAGATTTACACATTACTTAATCAACTGTCAAGATTGCTTAAACCATAATGGATTAGGCAATAATGCAATCCAGATAATCTTTCTGTTAAAGGAAAGTCTTAATGTAGTCTAAATGCCAGATCACTAGTTGCTATTTCTAGCCTACTGTACGAATGTCGTGAACATTTGGAACAAAATAACAATATTTTAAGAACACAGACCTTACACCTGAAGTGTGAAGCCGTCCTTCCTCAGACCAAAGTGTCAGAAGTATAACAGGAAAAGATTGGTATTGTATAAATTTACATCAAATTAAAGTAAAAAATTTATTTCTGTAGCTTCTCCAACAAGTTCTAGACTAATATAAATTTCTGCTTTCCCTTCTCTTTGCTATTTTACTCCCAAGTGAAAAATAGAAAAGAACCAGGAACAACAACACACAAACCAATCCAAAGAAACAATGCTCATGGTAACTGAATGAGCTGTATGTGTAAGGGCAATGGAGCTTGATGCATGCCCACCAAAAAAAAAAAAAAACAACCAAAACAAATAATGCTCATCCTTTTCAAAGTGCTTTATAAACATCAACTAAGCTAAATATTGTGTACAGCTGAAAACAGGCAAGAGCAGACTATGGAGCAGGCTCTTCTCCACCACCAATGGTGTGATTACATGGAAAAAATACCAGAGATACTTCTGGACACCACCTTGCTCTCCCTTTCAGTTCCACACACTTTGGAAAAGTACTATTAAAGTTGAGGTTGGCAAGACAGAAAGATTATGAAATCTGTCAGACTGCAGCAGTTCATGGTTCCCACTGGGATACACTTCACTCAAGTGATCTGGGAGGACACTGTGATGAAGGCCAAATTCTTACAATAAATGCACTGCTCAAGGCTTAGAAGCAGACATCGGTAGCAGATATCAGCGTGGAAGGAGAAGGCATCAGTACATCCAGCAGATACTTCCTTGGCAAACTCTTAATCTCTATGAAGATGCTAACACATGTAGCAGAAGGTCTGTAAGTTACCTGAGACTCCCTGTAGAGTCAGACAGACAGAAATGAACATCTCATTGACATTATGGTCTCAGCTCTCCAGCTATAAAAGGAGCATATGAATCCTAGGACACCTTTATTTAGGTACCTCAGGGTGGTCTGTATCAGGACCTTAGTGTTGGTAGCTGTAAAAGTCAGTTTGGGGTGTTATGCACTACAAGAATGAAGGACTGCAACTCTGATTCAGCTCACTGATCCAAACAGTTGACTATCATGTACCCAGGAATGGCCAAACCCAGCTCCATACCTCCCATTACTTGTCACCCTTCTCCATAATTTCTTAGTTGCACTCTTCTCTTTTTGAGATGGAGTGACAAGAATTTTACAAAATAAAATTCTTCGGTGCTTACAAATTATTGTAGATTTTCAGCCTTAGTAAGATAGCAACACGAGTGGAGCACTGCTGTGTGCAATAATGCCACAAGTGTTTGCTGCAGTATGAAACCCAGACACAATGCTGCCTCCCCTCAACCTCATGCTGCCTGTGCTGCCTCACCTCACCTCCTAACCCAGAGGTTTAGCTGTAATCCGGGGAACAGAAGCAACACACTCCTCACACCACTGTAAGGCCATGAATTCACAGGAGAGAAAAGCACAATCCACTTCCAGTGCTGCCGCTCCCTCTACTTTATTTCTGAAGCCCTGGTGTTTCTCCTGCCTATTACCCTTTATGAGAAGGAGAAGACTGCCCCAAAAATGTCTGGAACCAGGGAGAGGAGACTCCACCAAATGCCAGTGGATTAAGACATAGGTTTCACTTATTCATGACTTCTCCTGGCAGACCACAGCAATGCAGCCTTACCTACCTCAGGGTGAAGAATGCTCCAGCATCTCCTTTGACTAACAGCAGCTTAGGAACACACCAGATCTGCTGCAACTTCCTACCCTGGCTTTCTAGAAAACACTGAGTCACTCTTAAAATCTCTTATTTTCAAAGCACCCAACAACCTGGTCTTAGGATATTTAGAAGGACTACACGCCTCTCTGGGATAAAGACTGTCATTAATAACTCCACCCTTCAATGGAACTTACATTTAACCAAGACAACCCTTCCCTGCACAGCGCCACCTTTCCTTTTAAAAAAAAAAAAAAAGTCAGCAAGACTGTGGAATAATGTTTCACAGATAATAAGAGCTCTCACTGACTGCACCATTTTCCATTCCAGATAGAAGGCACATGGCTTTCACTTCTCATTTATATATATACTGTATATCATCCATTAAAAAAAAAAGTATGACAAAACTGTAAAATCAAAATGTCACCCTGTACAGACATCTCTCTAGGGAAAAGACTACAATAGGAATAAAAGACCTAATGTAATCCATGTCCACCATATATCCAATATACCATAAAAACTCTATCACGTAAACCAGTATGCTTGTCACTGACATTTACAGTAACAATTAGATAATGGCACTTTCTCAAGCAGATTTGCTCTCTGCAGGTAAAAATATCCAGATCTGAAATACTTACCTAACGTTAAAGATTTATTTATTTATTCATCAAGAAAAATTCCAAACCTAACAAGAATTAAGCATTTGAGTCAGGGTAGAGTATAACCACTCCTTGTAAGTCAATTTGGAAGAATTCCAAGATACCTGGAAAGTAATAAAGAAAACCTGCATTTAAAAAACTGAAACTGACATTTTCCTCTCGCCACAATTTAAGTCTTCTTACACTATCACGTTTTATGCGCTAAAAAGAAACTTTAAGCAGTAATACAGTCTGCAGATGCAGTCTTTATTTGGCCTATATAAGCATTACACAGAGACTTCAGTACTCATTATCCACAGTCCATACCAACAGCTGAGCTGTTTGCCTGTAACAGCCTTTGCAGCTGTCCTGGTTTCAGCTGAGATAGAGTTAATTTTCTTTATAGTGGCTGGTATGGGGCTATGTTTTGGATTTGTGCTGAAAACAGTGTTGATAATACAGAGATATTTTAGTTGTTGCTGCACTAGTCAAGGACTTTTCAGCTTCCCATGCTCTGCCAGGTGCAGAAGAAGCTGGGAGGGGACACAGCCAGGATAGTCGATCCAAACTGACCAAAGGGCTATTCCATACCATATGATGTCATGCTCAGTATATAAAGCTGGGGAAGAAGAAGGAAGGGGGGGACATTTGGAGTGATGGCGTTTGTCTTGCCAAGTAACCATTACGCATGATGGAGCCCTGCTGTCCTGGAGATGGCTGAACACCTGCCTGCCCATGGGAAGTAGGGAATGAATTCCTTGCTTTGCTTTGCTTGCGTGCATGGCTTTTGCTTTACCTATTAAACTGTCTTTATCTCAACCCACGAGTTTTCTCATTTTTACTCTTTTGATTCTCTCCCCCATCCCACTGTGGGGGAGTGAGTGAGTGGCTGCGTGGTGCTTAGTTGCCAGCTGGGGCTAAACCACGACAGCAGCCCCTCCTGCAGTTTCATTCCACTTTCTTCTCTCTCAAAACCAGCAGAGCTCAAGCCACTAGAGCTCTAAAAATAGGACAGAGTCCAGCTTTGCTAACATTTTTACATTCTCATCTTCTAATATAGTCAACCAATAAATCCTGTCTTTCCCAATCCCCCATAAGAACTACTCTTCTAGACACCCAAACACTCAACAACTAAGAGCAAAAGGGAATTTAAAACAAATCATGCAGTGTCACAGGGTAGATGGCCTAAGAATGTTCAAAGTTGTTAGAACTTTCTAATTTCCTTCTATTTGCATCCGCAAGTTCTAGCTCTTGATCTCCCTTCAGTCCAACGTAGTCTGCAGAAAATACAGATATACTGCAGAAGAAGAAACAAATGAATCACAGTTAGAGGAGAGAAAAGGATCAAAGGGGGGAAAAAATGATGAAGCAAAAAGACTCCTAGATATTTCAGCATTAAAAACATAAACAGCAGAGCTAGGAAAAAAGGTAACAGAGAGAACGTTTCAGAAAAAAAGCTGAAAATAACAGATTCAATTCTAAAAAAAAAAATCAGATGTTAAAATATTAAGCACTAAGTAGTCAGAAAATTTTCAAGCATTCAATACCATAATGCAGGCATTGAAGGATTTTTTAATATTTTAAATGCCTATTGCTACTTTTCCAATGATTTGCAAACCCATAAGACAAAATTCCAAGCCTCTCCTACATACAAGAGTAGGTTTTTGTTATTTAAGTGACAGCTGAGTAACACATATGTAACCGTATGCTGAAATTTTAAGGAAGTAAAAAATGTCTTAGCTACAAGTCTAAAGAATTAGTAGCACAAGTGGAGATAGCTTGAGAAAATTAGCATTATATTTATTGCTGTATTTGCTTCACCTGTGCACAAGTTGTATTTCACAACTAAAACCTAGAAGAGACCATTAAACAACATAGTCTGTGTATCACTGGATATTATAATTATGAGGGTAAGCATATGTGCACCTGGATGAAACTTATATAGATCACAACACTTCAGTCCTCAGACAACCAAACTTTTGCATGCTACAGTCAGACAATACAAATACATTACTCTTTAATAACAACTCCAAGTGAGAAATGGATTTGATGAAATATACCCCAATTGTCCCTGTGTGACATCTGTGCCCTAGACACACACAGGAGGGGGCAAATTAAACACCTGCCAGCCTGACTTCCAGAGAAAATATTTCTGGCCCCAAACACAATTAGTTCGGTACTAAGAATATGGTCAGGTAAAGCCTCTTGAATAAGAGAAGTCAAGCATGAGGGAAGGAAGATTTCCTTTCCACACCTGAAGATTGATCCAGCACTGCTTGGGGTACCATTACCACCTGTGGGAAAACTGAAAACAGAAAGCCTCCAACTTATTTTTTAAAAAAAAACAACTCCTTTCCTCAATTCCACACACAACTGTTTAAAACTTGAAACCCAAAATTCAATTATGCTTTAATGCAGGCCTGGCAGTGTTAGAAGGCTTTTGAAGGCCACCCCACACCCTCGTTACTTGCTATCAAAGGGAATGAACAGCAGGATTAACACATGACAGATACCACAGCAAAATACATGACCACAACCTTGTCCTCCAAAATCCTTGTATACACAAGCACCACAATGATTCCCTAAACAGCTGATTATCTTTTACGCACCTACCCCAGACTGGAAGATTTCTCCTCCTCCTATTCATCCACCCAATGTAAACTGACCATAGATTTACTTTCTCTACAGTAATCACACCATTCCCCCTACAGTTTAAAACAAGCCCTGATTTAACTCTCACTAAAACACTTTGGCCATTACCAACTTGAAATAGATAGATAGAAAATGTTCACATATATGAAAAACTCTATTTAATTCATTCAAAAGAAATTGCTATGAAATTCTATTTAGCATAGGTGGAAAAATCATGTGAGACAGGCTACTACATCTCTAAGACTGTTTTCACGTGAATACAAATGAGGGTAGAAGGAAGAAACATTTTGTAGACCTTTATGTACAGTACAATACAGAGGGGAGTTGGAAGGAAGAGATCACCCCTCAAATCAAATGCAAGCACTCTTGAAGTAACACATCCAAAAAAAAAAAGCATTAAAAAAGAGTAATGCATCAAAAGAAGTGTGGCCAGCAGGTCGAGGGAGGTGATTCTGCCCCTCTACTCTGCCCTGGTGAGACCCCACCTGCAGTACTGCGTCCAGCTCTGGAGCCCTCAGCACAGGAAAGACAGGGACCTGTTGGAGCAGGTCCAGAGGAGGCCACAAAGATGATCCGAGGGCTGGAGCACCTCTGCTATGAGGACAGGCTGACAGAGTTGGGGTTGTTCAGCCTGGAGAAGAGAAGGCTGCGGGGAGACCTTATAGCAGCCTTCCAGTACTTAAAGGGGGCCTATAGGAAAGATGGGGACAGACTTTTTAGTAGGGCCTGTTGTGACAGGACAAGGGGTAATGGTTTTAAACTAAAGGAGGGTAGATTCAAACTAGATATAAGGAAGAAATTTTTTACTATGAGGGTGGTGAAACACTGGACCAGGTTGCCCAGAGAGCTGGTAGATGCCCCATCCCTGGGAACATTCAAGGTCAGGTTGGACGGGGCTCTGAGCAACCTGATCTAGTTGAAGATGTCCCTGCTCATTGCAGGGGGGTTGGACTAGATGACTTTAAAAGGTCCCTTCCAACCCAAACCATTCTATAATTCTGTAATACACTAGTCACTCTAAGTATAAACATTGGTAACGGTTTGAACTCTAAGGCCTACTGTATTTTATGTCTGAGGTATTAAAAAACAGCCTACTCAGTAAAAATAAAGAAAAAGAAAAAATATTTTCTAGTATTAACTACTGAATTCACACAACTGCATTTTGACTCTCCAATATGAAAGCATAATTATGAAAAATCAGTCCACCAGATTCAGGATACCATCAGTTTGTGAAAGAGTATTACTGAAGCCCTTCCTTTCTTTTTTTAATTTAGTCTTCATATACAAATTTTAAGCCCTCTAGAACTAAGAAATCAGAATTGATTTATTCTGTCTTAACCATGGAAAGAATATATACATTTCCAACACCATCCTTAAAACACAGCTACATAGTCTAGTGCAAGACCGAGGTAGGCTATCAACGTGTTCCAGTGGAAAGGGAACAGGAGACTCAACAACAAGCTTTCCAATGATCAGAGGCACCAGTCAGGCCTGATTATTTTAACAATGCATCATGTAACACCTACAAGTAATCATCATCCGACCACAATAACCTGAGCTTCACCTCCAACATCCTCAGTCTTCACCTACATCCCTGAACTACAGATTCTACAGGATGCATTCCATTTGACTTAATGAATGTGCTAATTAGCTGACCAACATACACAGTCATACAACATACATTAGGTTACACGGCAGGCTAAAAAACCACAGACCTTGCACCAACTCTGCCATCATGTGTACAACGTCATTTTTTCTCTCCCTCCTCCATCAAACCACCATTTCCTAAGTTTGTACAAAATGTATGTCTTTAAGAACATTACCTCTCCATCAAATTGTGGTGAAATTAGCCAACACATACAGCATTGATTGATGGAAACTGAAAAAAAGCCCTATCATCTCTCTCTCATTCCTTCACAATATCCAACTAAAATCAAGCACATCATAACAAACTTTTATTTAAAAAAAGAAAAACAACCACAAAAAAAGCTACAGAAATTTTCAGACACCTAGCCAAATCTCCAGGAAGGCAGAATTCAATGACATTTATAACAGTGACTGTCTGGCACATTGACTATCTTCAAATTTAGAGACGATCAATAATGCTGTGTAGATGGTTTATATAATACATATGCTGCAAGTCATTAAAAAGCCAAGGAAAATTTTATAACTTGTCACACGTGCATGCTAAAAGCAAAGCAATCCCCGGTATTTAAACCAGTTAAGAAAATACCTCAGATTACCCAAGCAGCAGGCAGAGCTACAGACTGATGTCAGATTTCTTTCATAATTATAGTAAATTATTTATATGTTCTTTTATAACTGTTTGCAATTTTGTATGAATTTTACAAGAACATTATTCCTTTGTTTTATAAAAATTATTTTTAAGCGCTTTGGAGTAACTTAATCTCAAAATGCCCTCAGGTAACATGGGTTTTGAAAGACATTGTTCAAATCAGAAATTTGTTTCTCATGCTGCCTCTTAAACATTCAGATTTGTTGTTCCTCAATTAGCTGCTGAAATCCCTGATTTCACGAATTACAAAACCTGGCTTCCAGATTTTTTCATTTCATAAGTCAGTTCCTGCAATACTCTGAGGAAGAGCACGTCCCACCCGCTCTCTGACTTCCTCTGTCCCTTGTGAGATGTTACATGAGGATCACCGTCAGGAGGTTGGGTTGTTTTGTTTGGCCTTTTTAAAATTTTCCATATCATCCACCCAACTAAAAAAAGAAATGAACAGTACTCACGTACTCTCTGAATGATATCTAAATTACCTTTGATCCTGGCATCGCTCTCATTCCATGACGACTTATCTTCGCCACTTGTTTCCCTTGTACTTGAATGAGTAGAGGGCTGTTTTTCATTCCCCTTGAAACGTCTAACTCAGTATAATTTTCAATGATTTTCCTCCTACCCTGAAATTCTTGCACTCTACTATACAGCTGTACCAACTTAAGATAACAGATTTACATCTCCTTGGTAAGCAGTCCCTTTAACGATTTTTGCTGGTTCCCAGTATTTGTAGTGTCTTTACCAAGATCTTTGCTCAGTCAGTCAAGGCTAGGGCTTTCCCTGGTTTCCAGCACTACTGCGATGCAGGCTCCAGGTTACTCCTTGCATCTTTAAGCATAAATTCTTCAGTCCACCTGAATTCATTAACTGATTTTTTAAAAATTCTCACTATCTCAGCAAAAGACTATTTTTGTTTATATTCAATTTATGAAAGAATTTTACTGGTCTGGCCTGAAAGCCACCCGAACAGAGCAGAATGATCATAGCCTGGAATGAAGATGTCGCAGCCAGGTTCTTACTTTAGTAACATTTAAGCTAATTTTAGGCATATTTAACCCAGCTTCCAGAAGAATCTGAAGGCAAGAACACACTGACCTACATGTCATTCATAGCACAGCACAGAGATATGGGACACTACACAGTACTAAGATGATCAGATATCCCAGCACAACGCAACCACATACCACCATCACAGCAACTCCAGGTACCAGCTCCTGACAGAAGGGCGTTTCTTGACGGCCTACCCCAGAGATCCAAACTGGCATACATAAGCATATTCAAGAGTAACACCAACATCCTTCTTCATCTCCCCACCCTACTTCCAAATACACAATGGTTTGCAGCACAAAACCAAAACAGACATTTTAATATCCCCAGCAATTCTGGACTACTTTAGAATACGATCCGGCCAGTACAGCCTTCTCGCACACCTGAGAAAGATGACACATGATGACTATGTCTACGCTGGCAGATAAGACAGGATCTGTTTTACTGTTAGCTGGCTCCCCAGCTTTGCTCAGGACCACGCCAAACAGCTCTCCCCAAGAGAAACCGCACGTGAAGCAAGCCTGAAACAGCAGCGGCACAGCCAGTGTGCCCCATCCATCCTTGGGGCCAACCTCTGGCCCTATCCTACAGCAATGTCTGTATAGCCAGGAAAGTGACGTGACGCTCACACTTCATTCTGCCTCGCCTCGATCTTTGGCTGGTGATTCTGCCTTCCACCCAACAGTCTTCAAAATAATTAATTAGCGCTATAATTAGGTTTGTTCTTGTTATTACCTCTAGTCAGTCAGTGATTTATGTGTGAAGAGACCTGCCAGCTGCCATGTGTATGACTACCTGGCCCATGCTGTACTAGTACCAATGTCTCTCTCATGTTTATGCAGGAGGAAAAAAACACCTTATACTTGTACAACCACTGATAGCATTTGTGTCTTTAATAACATTGTATACAATGCTGTCCTAGGGAGCTTACATAATAAATAATGCAGATTAAGAGAAAGAATACAGATACTCAGGGGTCAAAGAGGACCTAGGAAGACAACAGCACTGGAATTGTAAGTAGGAAAAAAAACTTTTCACACAGAAAGAGAAAGAAGCAATTGGCATCTAAGAACCTTGAAGGCTATTACAAGCACAGGAGGAAGCAGATATGGCACAAGGATGAAAAACATTACAAATGAGATCAAAATGAGTATGAAATGAGTATGAAAAGAGCATCAAAAGTGAGACCAAAATGAGTATAAAAAGGGTATGAGAAGAAATTAAGTGAAAGAAATCAATAAAATACAGCAAGCCCCAGGGATCATTAAAAAAATAATGTACTTGAATAGCAGACTCAGGTTACACCTAAATAATTGGCTGAACCATCCCCCAGTCCAGAGGGCACGTCAAACAGACCTGCTGGCATCCACACTGCTTTAGGCCCAGTGCTCCTCTCCTCTCCGCCAGCAGATCTGTCTTGGAGAAAGGCGTTTGGAGTCAGAGCCAGGAGTAAACTAACAGTCAGTGTGAACCACAAAGGGGCCAGTGCTCAAGCTGTTCCCTGGCTGTGTCATTTAGCAGCAGAGGTACGCCGGGTGAAGGACGGGCAGCAGACATAGGGTGGGAAGAGGCCGGTGCTGGGGAGGAAGGGCAGGAGAGATGTTGGTGGGGCGGGGAAGGCCTGTGTTCGACAGGGGAAGGGCAGGACAGAAGTTAGGCTGGAGAGGCAGGGAGGGAGCCTGGCTTAAATTAAGTGAAGAAAACAGATGATCAGACTAGGAGAAAGAAAAGGTGAATGACACGAATAACTCTTGTCATCCCACAGGCAAAAAATTAAAAGAATTAGCCTAACTGCAAAGTAGCAAACAAATTATTTTTAGCTTATTTAGATTAAGAGGAAATGTTACCACCAGATCCAATTACCTCGATAGACACTAGAGAGACTTCATACTAACAACTAAGCATACTGATCTACTGCAAAACATGCACCACCATCAAACAAGTGCCAAAAACCTACAAACCCTCAGGAAACAGAGGACTTTGCTCTAACACATGTGATGAATGGCAGATTTCCCATGTGAAATCCACAGAAATCCCAGGAAACAGAAGCCAAGACAATTCAAATCCAATATTCCAGCCTCTCATTTCCCTTTCTCCAGCTTTATGCAATTTCCCTGTGAAATCATTCTCTTCTCCCCACCTCTGTGAATTTCTAGAAGTCTGAATTCTTCAGCTTTGAAAATACAAGATTACACCTTCACATTTTCTTTAGCCTTGACTATTCTAAAACAGAAGCATAGATAGAACAAAGTACAACAAACTCTGATGAAGGGCTCTTTTGATAAAGTTTTCTTTATCGTTAGAGTTTTCAAGGCAGGCAAATTTTAAGAAGTGTAATTATAAGGTTTATGGGAGATTGTTTGGGGTTTCTTTTGGGAGTATAGGTGTGAAGCAATTTTTAGCTTTTTTTTTTTTTGGTAGTAAAAGTGGGTCTCAGAAGACTTATGCATTGGGACACCTGGTTTCTGAAATACAAGCAGTCTTAACTATGAAATAGGCATTCCTGTCAGCCACTTTGTATGGGGAGGAACAATTCAATTTAGATAGAAAACCTACTTTTGCTAAAGCTATCAATTTGTACTGGAGCAACAATAAAGACACTGGAAGTATGATATCCGAAGATTATATTTTTTCCAACTAAAAAAAATACTCAAGCCCAATTATTTAAAAAAAAAAAAAAACCACAGTATAGCACTACTTAAAAGCAAAGACTCTTTGCAGCCATTTACTGAAAACCAGTATTTTACTCATCAAATACTAGTACCACTTAATTTGGCTCCATCAGTCTCCCATTGACTGAAGAGCAGCAAAACATTTAAGAGATGTGGGGTGTAGATGTTACGAGTTTGGACTCTGGATTATAACCATCCCTAACCACGTTCTCTCCCAGAACGACCTCTGGCAATTTATTCTCATCTATTCATTCTCATTCATATCCACACAAACTTTTGTGAAAAGAAACTTTTTCATTTACTTTCCTTAGTTATTAGCTTGTGGCAACAGGAGGAACAAGCAAGCAGAAGCCATCGTACAGGCTTGACATAGAAAAATGAAGTGCAATTTTTTGTTGCTGATCTGTACAAAGGACTGGGACTAAGCAGTACCAGAAACATTCTGAACATACACTGATATAACTATAAAGACAAAATAAGTTAAGTTCATCCCCTTATGTGAATCTCAGAATACAGAAAAGGACTGAATGTTTGTACTGTCCAACTGTGGTATTTCATTTACAAATACAAGGTTTTCAAGCACAACTTTAATTCCGGCAAAGAATGACATCAGTGATGACTCTCTTAATTCAGGACTGTTCTTTCCCTGCCAACCTACTTAATGTGCAAGGTTTCTGCTTCCTCCTCTGCAGTCCCTACTGCACCCTTTCTCTCTTTACCTTACACTAGCTCTGGTGCTCGTCAAGCCCTGCTTAATAAATCAATTAATTCATTAATGCAGCTGTTAATTACCCCAGCTAAAAGCAGGGTCGTAACCTCTTCTGGGTTAGTGAATGAATCGCATCTGCTCAAGGAGAGATAAGGTCCAAGACCACACAAAGAAAGGAGTATAGTTATGTGTCTGGGAGCAAAGGAAGGCAAGTGCTTCCTCCCTCTTTAGGTAAGATTTTAGAGCTGCTCAGCTTTAGATTACTCTGATAAGTCAAGTTAAACACTGCCAACAAAAACCTTAGAAAATTAAAACCTGTAAAGATGACAGTGTAAAAATGGATGGAGATGTTTAGCAGTACAGCATGACATTGGTTGAGAAGGTTCCCACCCCACCTTGGATTTGTGACAAGACGTAACTGTTCACGAGGCCACAATGTAAAACAGATCAAGAAAACATTTTGGATTTTTGGGGTTGTTTTTCTTTTCAAAGAATTAAAAAGGGGGAGCTTTCCCCCTAACCTGTGACTGCACAACTGAGTGAGCCATAAGATAGCTATGAGCAGGAATCTCTTTACCAGGCTTGGCTGCTGGAGAGCTTTGCTTTAATTACAGAGCTGTTTAAGCTGCTTTACCTTTAGCCAGACCTGACAGATCACCACTACACTTGTCATGGCTCTTTTCAGGCCCATTCTCTGCTGGTACAAGTATTCATGCTCCCACACAGCAAACTGGATCAGAAAACAAAACCAAAAAAAATTACTGGGGAAGGGAGGAGGAGGAGAGGGAATTTTCTTCTCTGTATTAGTTTCCTGATCCAGCTCACTGTATGCTCGCACAAACAGCTTCCACTTCTGTTTGTGTCAGTTCAGAGTGCAAATGTTCACTGTCAGACATGACAACTCCTTAGGTCCACACTGCTACCAGTTATTAACTTTTTTTATCCTGTAATTGGATGTTGTCACAATTTTCACTCAAGGAACACTTCAATGGGAGCTTAAATGAATTATGCCAGGACTGCTGCAGTCCCACTCTTTCCCTTCTCTTTATTAAATATCTTGATAATTTTCTTGTACCAGCACTGGTACAGAGTTGAAAGTACAGACTCAATGACTTGTTTTTCTTTCTTTACGACTTAGCTTGGGGCCAGCTCAGTACTCAATCCTCCAAGCACCTCCACAGGAGAAACACAGAGATGGAGACAGAAGGAAGTGCTCACCTGCAGCGATTCCAGCATATGTTTACATAAACGGATGCAAACAGATCCCAACTCCTCTACCTACACCCTAATTTGCTGGAAGCAAGCCAGCTGCAGTTGAGGTGATATAACCAAGTCTAACTGCACGCTCAACCTAAGACACCTCACCTATAGGATACTCTCTGAATACTTAGACTCCTTTAGCCTTAATGTGCTTTTTTTAGCCTTGCTTCATTATACAATGGAACCTCCTTGACCCTAAGGCACTGATACCAAGGTGACACCAACAGCAATACACATGTGCTCTTGCCACTGCCAAAGACACAAGGCTAGCATCTCAGGCAAATACTAAGTCTTTTTATTCAGGTGTCACAGGTACTGGAAAACGATGAAAATACGATGTTCAGACTGTGCCCGTGCCCTCCTACCCCACCAGCTTCACACCTCTCACAGCATCTGTTATGCCACCAGACCCCACCACCCCCATGCCCTTCTCCTCCCCTCCTAAGGCCAGATTCGACACACTCCCCCTCTCCTGCCCCTCCCCCCTCACACACCATGCTGTCCCCCCATACAACCCTTACACCCTCCTGCCCAAGCTGCCCCCACCACCCCATCTCTCTCTCTCAGCATCAGATTCCCCCCAAAACATCCTTTTGCTCTTCTCCCTCCTCACCCCATGGTCAGGCTGCACCGTGACATCTCTCCTGCCCTTCCTCTCCCAACATACCCCTCTCCCCCCACCCCAGACCAGCCTCCCTCCCTCGATATGGCTCATGCCCTTTCCCCCCACCCCAGGGCAGACTCCCCCTGCCCTGATATCCCTTGTACCCTCCCCAAACACCCCTCATGCCCTTTCCCCTCACCTCAGGCCAGGCTTCCCCCCCATATCCTTTGTACCCTCCCCTTCCACCCCAGGCCAGGCTCCCCCCGCCCTGATATCCCTCGTGGCCTTCCACCCAAAAACAAGGACAAGCTTCCCGCTCTGATACCCCTTGCGCCCTTCCCCTAGGCCAGCCCCCCCATACCCCTCATGCCCTTGCCCCCTAGACCAGACCCTCCCCTCATGTCCCCCCCCCCCAGACCAGACCCTCCCCTCATGTCCCCCCCCAAGACTAGACCCTCCCCTCATGTCCCCCCCCCCCCCAGACCAGACCCTCCCCTCACGCCCCCCTAGACCAGATTCTCCCCTCATGACTCTCCCCCCCTCCTCAGGCTAGATCCTCCCCTCATGCCCCCCCCTCAGGCAAGGCTCCCCTCACGCCCCCCCAGACCAGACTCTCCCCTCATGACTCCCCCCCCTCCCCCCAGGCCAGACGCTCCCCTCATGTCCCCCCGGGCCCCCCTCGCAGACCCACCAGGTAGAGGGTGCCATAGATGCGGAGGGACTCGGCCAGCGCCCCCTGCGTGATGTGCAGGACGGCCCAGGAGCACCGCGGGTGCCAGGTGTGCCCGATCTCGTAGCAGTTGTGGGGGATGGACTTGCTCAGCGCCGCCATCTTTGCCGCGCGCGGGGAGGGGGCGCGCGCGGCCGCCGCGTCACCGCCGATGCAGGAGAAAGGTCGCGCGGGGCGCTGGCGGCGCCGGGGTTACTCGCGGGCAGCCGCTCCCCCCCCCCCCTCCGCGCGGCTCGCGTGAGGCCCGCAGCCAATCCGCGGCCGCCGGGGGGCGGGGAGCGGCGGGGGCGGGGTGGCGCGAGGCGCGCCGGGGGGCGCGCGCCGCACGTGGGCTGGGGGCGCGCGGCGCTGCCCGCGTCCCGCCCGCGTCCCCCGTGTCCCCGTCCCTCCCCCGCGGCTCGGGCAGCACCGCGGTCCCGGCCGGGACTCCCGGCCCCCTTGGAGCCTGCCCCGCCCGCCGCTCTCTCCCCGCCGCCGAGCCCGGGCAGCGCCGAGCCCGGGCCGGCGGGGGGCCGCAGGTAATGCAGGCAGGGAGGAGCTGCCCGGAACACCCCCTTGACCCTGAACGGCTGCCGGGCGCGGAGCTGGGGGGCCGCAGCTCCCAGCGCTGCAGCGGCAGGCGGGAAAGCCGAGCCAGGGCTGCCCATCAGCAGGGAGGCGTTGCGCTGCTGTGCCCGAGTGCATCCGCACTACGGTGTGCGGTTTGGGCTCCCCATCTCCCGCTGTAGCTGAGCGGGAGAAAGGCGGCTAAAGTCATCGAGGGAGGGAGAGAGACTGCATCGTGAGGAGAAGCATGTAAGAGGTCGATTCTCTCTGGTTTGGAAAGAAGGGGGGGTGATATGGTAAGGTTTTACAAAACCGTGGGCAGTGACTGATACCACGGTTATAGTCCAGCTGCAAAACTGGCATCTGGTTCCAGCTTGAAATTTTGATTATTTTGGGACTGAATGGGCTGGGTGTGTCAAGACCGGGGGATTTTACGTTCCGTCTCTGTTAAGTAACAGTTTGCGAACACTTGGTCCTGATGGAGCAAGTACACCCTGTACCTTCTGTGCTGTGGTCAAGTCAGGTGAGTTTATTTCAAGACCTAATGGGAGATACATCCTGAGGCAAATACGAAGATCAGCAAACTAACCTGCAGTCAAACACAGATTTGGAACAGATCCACAGCAAGAAAATTCCTCCCCCTTACAGCCTGCCTGAAATTCTCCTGCACGGCCTGCAGAGTTCCACTCATTGAACAGACTTGAGACCAGTCTGTACCACTCCCAACAAGATAGAGCAAATTTGTCATTAATTTTGCAAAAAACCTTACCGTTCCTTCCAAGAAGCCTGCTATGAGTGCAAGAGCATACTTGCATTTCAGATTTAGCAGCCCATAGATGGGTAAGTTGGATGGTTCACAGAACCCAGAGCCACTCACTGCAAGGCTATTTGCAGGCTCCCAACAAATCTGCAGTAGGAGATTTTGGGCCTAAATAGTTCAATTATGCTATTTCAGTCAAGCGTGCTTGACCGACCAGCCCTGTGTTAGGTAGAACTCTGTGTGTGACAGTCGGTGTTTAAAATCTAGCAGAAAACCCTAGAGATAACTTTAGATTCAGCTTTAATGCTGAGGTACAGCTCCCCTGCAGCTGCGGTTGCGTGGCTGACTAAGGGAGTGAATATTGCTGTGTGCCGACCCTCGTAGGGAAACACCATTGGCAAGATAACCTGCTGCAACGTTGTCTGGACTTTGGCTGGGACCCAGTGCCTTACTTGTTGTTTTTGTATTACTCTGTTAAAGAACTGCTTGTGGGCAGAAAAGGCAATTACTGCCGAAGGTATGGATTCTGGCTCTCTCGCTTGCATGTTTTGATTTTGGTACCACTCTGGGCTTAAAGGCTTGCTGGCTGCCTTGTATTTGTGGGCAGGGAACTGTGGCATGTACAATATTAATGATTGCACAAGCTAATAATTTCACTTCTGACACACGTTTTTGGAAACAGTCCTAATTTTGGAGGACTTGTCCTGCTCAAGTTAAGGAAAACTGGTAAAGAAGGACCCAACAAGATGCCCTGTTCATTTGTGCAGCAGCCCTGATCTGACTGAATAGCTGCCTGCTCAGAACTGGAGGCTTTTGGATCTCTCCCGTTGGGTCAGCAGAGGAAGACTCTGACGATGCGCTAATAAAGAAGGCGGCACAGCCCTGACCTTGCTCCAGGCCCTTTTCCATGGGTTTGCAATACTCTATTCTGGGAAGAAGCCCTAGGGGTAGAACAGCATGGGAATATCGCTGATAGCCCAGTTGGCATTGGATGCCAGCCCAGGCTACTCTCTCCTGGGAGAAACTTAGCCTTGATTGGAACTGGGACGAAATAGTCTTGGAAAAGGAAGGAGCCACGTGAATTAAAAAAGCATTGAGGACTTTTACTTTTGCCCCCGTAAGTACCTGGGGTTTTCGGGAGCTCTCCTTGTCACATGAACAAGGCTGTATACTGGGAATAGCAGGCTGTCTCTATACTGTTACTTAAACAAACGCCAGTGATGAATCCCGTGGCGTAAGGCCAGGTGACGTGGCACATGCTGTTCAGGACTTGCCTTGTAATATCCAGGTGCCTTGGAGAGAGTTATTCAGAGCAGTCCCAAGAACGAAGCCAGGGAGTGAGCTAATTGCTAAGCAGTGTGAACGGTGGGGGAGTTGAGAGTGCTCAGCTAATTCCCTGGTCCTCATTAATGTAGCGGTATCAGATATACCAATGTGTCTGAATAAAAAAAATTTAGGCAGCCAAAAATGTCAGATACACGTGAGCCTCGTTAGACTAGGACAGCTACGCTATCCCGGTCTCCGTGCCTTGTGCCACGCAAGGGAGCGATGTGGCAGCATCTCACTGCGTTTAGACTCCAGCTGCCCGTGAACCCGTTTGCAGCTGGGTTAACAAAACACAGCTTTCAGCACAAGGCCAGGGCCAGACTCAGGCTTTAGCAAGAGACCTTAACTGGTGGACAGCACTGCAATCCTCCAGTTTACCTGTACAGGTGATAACTGGTTATATTAGGGAATCGGATAGCTTGAGTGGCAATTGCTGAATGAAGAAAAGTAGTGCCTTCCTTTCCAGGTTTTAGCGGGTCTCACAGCCCGGGAACATTCTCTGCTAATATCTTCAGTGTCTGACAAATCTGATGGCTGCACGTAAATTACATATCTCAGCCCATGAGAGTGGCTGGAGGTGTGAAGAATTCAGCCTGCCTTCGCAGCGAGTAGGTATCTATGTTACGAGGTGGTCTAGCTGCGAATCCAAGGCGCAGCATTTAACTAATTGGAAGAAAATCAGACAGGAAAAAAAAGAAACCGAGGAAAGAAGCCAAATGGGGAACTTCACATCGCAGGAGGCTTTGCCTTCCAAATGCATTGGGGTCTGGGAAATCTTCCTTTTAAGCATTTTTAAATATCAGAACAATCTGGAAACATTTTAACTTGGAAGAAGTGTAATGCTTTGCCCTCTCCTCATGCTGCTTTCCAACTTGTGTGCTTTTTTTTTGCCATGAATTTATTTTCTCCCTTGGGACAGGTGATCCAGCTTTTCCCTGCTACTCGTGCAGTTCTCAGAGCCTGAACTTCACTTTTGGAAGTAGCTTCTCTTGTCCGATAAGAGCTGCTCTTTCCAGCAGAAGGGGTTTTTTGCACTCACTTATTTTCCTTCTTTTCCCATTCTTCCACTCTCATTGTTTTTCTCCTTCAGTTTGTTCTCTTGCCATCTGTGCAATTGTCTCATGCCTCCATCATAAAGTTTATGAAATCCAGACTGAAAAATATTCTGCTGCTAAAAAAGTTAGGGATTAAATTCATCCTTCTGCTCAGGTCAGTGAAAGCAACGTGTACACGCAGACATCTGCTTCCTTCAGTAAACTGCGTAGAACCTTGGAGATGTTGCTGTGCTGTGTGCTCACCAGGGAGATGTCAAAATATGGCCAGAAAATTAGTAAAAAAGGAGCAAATTTCAGGAGAGAGCTGAAGGCTTTTGAGAAAGGAGGTCTGGAGTTTCATGCTGTAAGTGATGTACCTAGGAATAGTCAGCTCCACCAATCTCCATTTCTTTTCAAAATCCAGGACAAATGGTAGGTACAGTATATAATTAGTTTTGTAGAAATAAACCACAAGCTTGTAACATATATCAGTAAATGCTCAAAATGGCTATATTGAATGAGAGTGAATGACCGTTAATTGAGCTGGTTTTACTTTCCTCCAAGGAAAGAAGAAGAAGGACCCTTTAAGAACTGCTTTCACCCTTGTCTCTGAAACTACTTACACTTTAAACTTAACCCATTTTGCATTGTTTGAAGAGAGATTCTCTTTTGGCTTACAGTCATGAATGCTACTTGTTCATTTTTTAGCAGGGAATAGTCTCAAAATACCCTTGGGTTTGCTGATATTTCAAGGTAAAGGAATTAACTGGAAGTTTTCCCATTTTCCAGATGTAATCATGTCCAAAATAAATATGGAATGGGCTGTGGGATAAGACCCTGTGAACATTTTAATACACACAATAATATCTTCCAGTTTATACAAATCTGGATTTTTTCCGAACATAAATATTGCAGTCTTTCTTACAGGGGTACCAAGGATTACATCAAGAAAACAGGATCTTAATGTTCACCACACTGATCCTGCAGGCCAAACCAGGAGATGACATACTGAGCCATATTCATGCTACTGGCATCAGTAGAATTGTAATTCAACTGTATTTAGCCTATGGTGCTGCTGTTCCTGGAGACACGGATTTCTTCTTTCTAAATCAGGTGACAGAATTGGTCGTTAAAGGCTAAATTAAGCCACTGGGTTCACTAGAAAAGGAGTAAGAGGCAGTGCATGTGGACAGCATCCCAAGAGCAGCAACTGTGACCCTGCTGCTTCTGTGTTTCTTTCCTGCTTTCCAGGAAAGTGCTTTCTGTAGTTCTGGAAAGAATGCGAACTCACATCTTGCATCATCCGGGTACCTCAGCGTACTCCTGTGCTTGAGACTCCCTCACCCAAATAATAAAGGCGAGTTCCCTGCCTTCATTTGACTGACACCACTGCAACGCACCTCTACACCAACCCTGATGGAATAAAATCTTTTCTGGTGGAAAAGTTGCGTGGTATCAAAAGGTACGTCTGCCCATGTTCTACAGGCACAGTGCTGTGTCTGGAACTCATGTCCTTCCTCTACCATCCTCCTGTCTCGATGTTTATCAAATTCAGCAGTCAGGAAGGACCTGTCCTGCATAGTTTCCACATCCTTCATTTCTGCATACCAGGTGGGGGCAGCAGCCTTCAAATGTGCAGGTGGTGGTCACCTTTCCATGACCATGAGTGGGAGGATGAGAGCAGGCTGGCCTTGCACACCACTGCACGCACAGGGCTCTGAGGCAGCATTAGATGGGTCTCCACTCCTAAAGAGGTCTAAGGAGCGGACTAAAGCTCTGGACCTCTATTGTCTGTGCCACCTGATTGCTAATTCCCTCTCTGGCTCTTTTTTCGGGCCTTTTGAATGAGATCTGAGATAAATGTGTTCTAGAGAGGTCTGGCCCTAAGTAGGGTGGATAAAAGCCAGTCATTACCATTTGCCCGCAGGAGCAGCAGTCGGTGGCTGGCTGTTCTTCAGTAGCGTCGATGCAAAGGATCTTTCACGAAGTAGGAGAGAAAAAGGAGGCAGGAATGAATGATGAAATCCTCAAGTAAAAAAATTTTGTTTGCCTCTCCTCTTCACCCATTTCCATCTTATTTGAGGTCATTACTGCAACATTATTTATGCTTCAAACAGGAATTTTTTTCAAAGTCAGGAATAGCTTCATGAACTCAAGAGAAGACTCAGAAGGAGCCATTTTTAATCTGTTTGAAGTTCCTAGCGTACTTAAAGTTTCTGTAATAAAACTGTCAGTCCATAAAGTTGGGCTGCTAAGACTACAGATAGAAATGTAGTTATTCTAAAGCAACCGAGCACCCAACAGCTCCTTTGAAAAGTCATTATAGTTTCTAGGAACTCAGCACTTTTGAAAAGGCTTTCAATTTAAGCCTGGATTTTTCCAGAGGAGAAATGAACAGCAAATTTCAGCGCCTTCGTTTTCAAATGCTCATGTTGAAATAGCCTCAGGACTCTGATCGCTCCTGCTGCCAGCACTTGGACAACACAGCAGTAGAATTCAACAGCCTAAGTAGCAGCTGCTGAATCACTGCATTTTGCAGGTTTGTATTTTCAAGCAGACTGGCAGTGATTTGAGGTTATCCTGCAATGTTGGGTTGATAAACTACACCGTCCTTCAGCGGGACTCTGGATGTCCAAAGCTGTGAGCAAGGTGAATGGCTTAGAGGAGGCTCTTTGAGGCAAGCTGCTCCTGTTGCCTTTATTTTCAGCAGGGTGGCTGAGCAGCTGCAAGGTGTCTTGAAAGTCTTTGCTGCAAGGTGTCTTGAAAGCACTTCAAATTGCAAATGAAAGAAACAGCGCGTCCATGATTACTATTAGCTTTTGAAATACTGGGTTTAGGTGGGCAGATGTGGCTTTAGATATCCACAGTTGGACCTCCTGTCAAAAACCAAGGCAGTATAAAAATCAGTTGTGGATTTGATGGGACTGCAGAGATACTGATAGCAACAACAGACTCTGCTTCTCTCTACTGGACCGAGCTTTGAATGTACATGAAAAAGAAGGAAACAAGTTGAAGCAAACTAGTTAAAACTCTCAAAAGAACCATTTTTAAACATAGAAGCCTTCAGAGAACAAAACCTCCTTTTCAGCACTCCTGGCTCATTCCTAGAGGCCATTTCTTACATTTCTGCTAAATCAGTTGAGAAAGTCACTAAAGCATAGCAATATCGCAGTGTCCCTAGGAGCAAAAAAGCACCAAAGAGCCTTGAGAAAACTCGGAATAGCGCAGAAAGCAAGAACAAATGTTTTAGATATGTGGTATTGTTAAAACTCCCAAGTGGCATAAATATAATAAACAATAGTGAAGAATGGGATATTTCTGTTTGTTTCCCCACACTCGAGATGACCTAACCTACCTCAGGCATAGTTCCACTTTGAGACTTGTGAGTTATTTGATCGGTCCAAACTTGTGAAAATAAACACTATTATTCTACTGTTCTACATTGTGCATTCTTTTGTTCTCTGTAAATAGACTGAGAACTAGCAAATGAAAGTAAATTATAATAAAATACAAATCAAAATAAAAACTGCCAATAAACCAAAACCAACACATGGGAAAAAAAATATGATAAACACAAAAATAATGAAATGGTATACTCATCACTGAGCACAGCTCTGTGCGCTCCAGATGACTTTGTCAGCATTTTATGGTTGAGTTCTGATCTCATTTACAGACGTCTCCTGCAGAGACTTCCCTCATACTAACTCTGGCGTGGCCAAGAGAAAAATCTAACATTTTAAGGTCAGTATTTTCAGAGAACCCTGTGGGAGTTAGATGCTCAGATCCCATGGATTTCAGTGCAGGTTGGACACCTAACTTTGTGTCTCTAAAAAAATCACTTCCTTAAAGTAATAGGTTATTTCTCTGGCTCTCCCAATATTGTCTTCCAGGGAATAGTTTCCAGTGTTTTGTCTAGTTGTAAGTAAATGCCATGGGGTTATCTTGGTATCTGAGTACCCAGCTAGAAGAGATGAACTTGAGTGTAAATTCTTTATTAGGAATATGTTTGCTCTTTGGGCCCTAAGCCCAAAACCCCACCCATGCCTCTGTGTGGCAGTAACATCTCAAAGGCATGTTTTGCAGATCATTTAATATTTGTCCAGCTCTGTGCGCATCACGTGTTAAGAATTACTATTGCTTATAACAGAAGTGATAGGGCTTCCACCACTCCCTGGGAGAGGTCATTTTGCAGCCTGATGTATGTCACTGTCAGAAAGCTTCTCTTGGAATTTTTATAGTGTTTTTTAGCGTTGGAAGATTTTGAAGATAGGGAGCGGAAAACTTACTGCGTTGGCTAGAGTTCTGTATGCATGTGCATATGCATGTGTATAGAGATGAGGTAACTGGTCAGACATGGTATCATTTTACATTCCCCTCCCACACCAGGAAAGCACCTTCCTTCTACATCCTATTTATAGAAAATAAAAGAATTTTGCTTGATTATTTTTTTTTTTAAGAGAAGAAGTGTAATGCTAATGTTTTATACAGATCTCTTCAGTCAAAAACCCCAGGGGAAACTGGTACAGGCTGGTTGGGGTAGTACACTGCCCCTAAAAACAAAGCACTAAGGATGGTTAATGACCTGATGTCCACGGATGTGCAATTTATGTCTCAGCACCACGAAGCAGCATTAACCCATATAACGTATTTCAAATAAGTTCCCTCACACCAGAACTTTAGTAAACTTTACATAGGAAATCACAATGTATGCAAGAAATTACACCTCCTCCCAGCACTCCCACCCCCACTGAACTGCATCCGTCTCTGTTTTGGGAGAAAGGTTTTACGTAAAAATAGTGCAAAAAAGCATATATTCAGAGGAAGTTTTAAGTAAGCTAAACAGCCCAAGTTGGAAGAGTATACAGTTTTTTACCACTGTACAGAGGAGCTATAATTATTGATGATCCAAAAAGAAGAGAGATATACAGGTTTACAGTACAGCTCACCAGAAGCTCACTGTCTCAAAACGTCATTTAACATCCAAGATCTCTGTTTTAGCTGAAGAAAAATAAGCCCCAGAGCCATCTCTTACCAGTACCACTTTCTAGAAGGACTTCTTAACATTCTCTTTTCCCATGTGTCCACTTAACAAATGATCTCTTGAAATGCTGGCTTTTTACGTACTGAAATCATGGTTTTGGGACCCAGTTCATCCTTTCATAATTCAGAGCCTGGAGTGGCATGGCATTACACTTCATGTGCGAGTCTTACAATAAAGGTGTTAAAATGATCCTCTAGTCAGGCTGAAACCAAGAATTTTTTATCCTATAGTTATGCGTTGTTGCCCAAGGGTTCTTGCGTAAATTCTCCCTTAGTCCCCACTTTCTTATTACACTTAAGCCTATGTTAATTCCTCTTAACTTTACCCAACTACCTGGAGCAGCTAAGGAGTGAGATAGACATCCTAAGCTCCTTTGATAGTCAAGGGAGAGTGGAGCATCTCTAGTGCTGCCACATTAGACCTGAACTGGACTCTTGAGTACCTTCTCTGTCTGCCTTGACTACACAAGGCTCGATGGCAGACTAGCGTATCAATGGCAAAACCTATCAAAAAACTCACCCTTGGCTGCACAACCCCTACGTCAGATGCGTAGGAAGGAGAGGCAAGGTTTGGGGCAGCACGGAGAGCATCACGGGCCTTTTCAGTGATTGTCCTCCATGGCAGGGGTCTTGGTGTGGCGGCAAAGTGCAACCTTGAGAGCCTTTCCTGCAAGATTAAAATAAAGTGGGATCAGTCTAGGTCTTAGCCTGAGGAACTGGCTGCACTGGAGGAGCAGATACAGTGGCTTTTGTCTAAATTGGGAGCCTGACTCTTCACTGCTTTGCACCTTGCATTCGGAGCAAAGGGGGTTGCATGCTGGCCTTCTTTCCAGCTGATTCCTCCATGTCTGGAGTGATTGTATGTCATAGACTGAGTAATAACCTTACCTCTCAATACAGCACTATGCCCAGCTGTGGCCTGAAATTGTCGTATTTGGGAAATAATTGGCTTTAGTTTTGCTTGGGGAATATTTGGGTTAAATGGCAGCTTTCTTATGGTTTTTTATGCACATTTTTAGAAGTTTTCCTTTTATATTTTTCATAGTTCCCCAAGGATGTGTGTATAGTGTCAGCAGTAATGAATGACATGAACTTTTACCGTCAGGAACTGAAATATCATGGTAATCTAGTTTTCATGGTAATTTGGCCCCATGGAAGTCTCTCTGAGGAATAAAAATGCCTGAGAAAAATGAAATTCACATAAACTTTTATTATTTTCTAAGTTCATCTATACATCTATGGGGAACTAGATGAATTGTCAGCCTCCAAATATAAATTACACTGCTCAAGAGTGAAAGATCAGTACATACTCAAATGCTCGATCCAGCAATAATAAAAATAAAATTCTGCTTTTGTTCCATTGCTAACAAAACCTCGGTACAGTGCGAAAATACCATCGTGATCAACACAGTAGAAAAGAATCAGGGTGCGGTTCCTTGACAGTTGAAGCCAATCTAAGCTGGTCTGTTTTCTTTCGTGGTCACACCACCCCTCCTCGTCATCACAGGACTATTTATTTTATCTTGTTAGTTTTCTGACAATTAGTACCTGGACCTACCCTGCCAGGTAGTCAGAGGAAGAGCATATATGCACATAGGATAAGGTGGGTTGTACTCCATGTAATCACCTGTATGCATGCAAAGAACACAAGGTGAATGTAAAATGGCAGCAAAGCCTTACGGACAAGAGTGAATGACATTATTTATGCTCAGACTAATTTTGAAAGTCTTTTAATCTGTGTAACCGTAATCCATATGATTAATTTGCCAACTTGGATAGAAATTAAGAAACCTGTTTGCCAAAGACTTGCCAAACCAGTCCTTCTCACTGTCTGGAATGAAGTTTATGTGTTTGTCTTCATATGAAAGTAGCACTGCTTTAAGTATATAGGAACAGGTAAAGAAAAAGGAAAACTATGAATGTCATATACAAACGGTTTGTGGAAGAGCAGCTCTGTCTGTGTGAGAAAGGGGGATAAACTTACTGAAAGAGGGAGTACAATAAAGCAGATCTCTTTTGCAATTACATCCATGCTATATGTATAAATATATTAGCAAAAACTCATGTCCTTAAATGAAATAATTACACCAGCTCCCAAACTGAGTGCATCTTGCGATCATTTAAAGAGAAAACAACCATTAATAAATCAAAAAAAATTAGAAGAATTGCAGAGGAGACTGGAATTTGGAAATAATTAGCACTCGGTGACTATATTTTAAATGGCCCACAAAGTGAAGAATAGTGCCACTGTGAACTGGGCAGCCCCACTAGAACTGGCAGAGTCAAGTATTGCTGCCTATTTAAACTTCTCTGCGATGCTGTAAGGACCTGAAGGCAGCTGTGTGTATAACTTAAAGCCACTTCACTGGCGCGTGAAGCGGCTCCTCGTGAGAGTCGTGCCAACAGTCCCTCTCAGCAAGGGCACAGGGTTCACTGTTGTATCCAGTCCCCCTTTGTGTGTTCACAGACGCTACGAAAGCGGTGTGAACGCAGCGAACTTCACCTCCTGGCAGATGTCGAATTTCTTTCCCAGGAGAATGACCCACCGCCTGCCTAACACAATACAAAGAAGTTTTTTTTCCAGCCGTGCCCTGCAAGTCAATACTTGCTGTTATGTAATTAAACACAGCATATCAGCTCACATGGGCTTTTCAGTGGGGAAAATAGTACATTTTAAGATTTGTGGCCAGATTCATCAGCACGCTTGACAGCTCTGTGCTGCTCCAATGACACAGAACAACCCTAAGCCTGCAATAACTGATTGATTAAACCAGCTCATCGCGGTATCGCTGGAGCAGTGCAAACCAGCCAAAGCGCATCGGCAAATCGACCTTGTCAGCTCCTATTTTAAGGGATTTATATCTCAGCCTAACTTAATTTCCAATGTTTAAAAATTTAATTCATTTAATTTAATTAATTAATTAATCCGCCTGTTTAAAAGCTTGGTATTTACTTCTTGGGTAATAAATTAATTAATTTAAATGCTTAAAAACTTAGTATTTACTTCTTGGGTAATACACTTGAGGAGAAAGCACTATAGGATGCTTTCAAAAAAATCTGTCCCCTATGTCCATAAGCGGGTTTGTGTGATGTGGGTGACAACTGGACATGAGGACCAGGACCGGGTGCAATCTGGGTGAGTGAGGAGCAGTAATTTAACTCAGCATGCCATGTGAGGCAGAAAGAGTCCTTCCTAAATCCTGTCCAGTGAAGTTTGCTTTACAGAGTGTGCAAAATGCCACCGAGAGCCAAGTACAACGTTGCTTATGGAGAGCAAATATACGGGAAATAACCTCCAATGCTGCCATAGAGTTAAAGCAAAACAGGACGCAGAAAGATTTAGTGGGAAAGATGACTCTGCAAAAAGGAAACTAAGCCGTATTTATAAAGCAAGACTCATGACCTCTCAGAGAAAGAGAACTCGGCTTGTCATTTTCTACCGTGGTTAAATCACGCCTTGTGAATGATCGGTCTATTATTTCCAAAACTTTCAGGCTAATTTGCTATTGCGAAATAAAATTTCTTCAAACGAGACAAAAAGTGCATTCCTCCTTCAGGATTGCACTCTGCACATGCCAAATCCAAAGTTATAAAACCAAGCTGTTTTGGAGTTATCTGAGCATAAAAAAAAGAGGCCTCTGAACAATTTTCTGAGAAGAAAACTGTTGATCGTTTTCCAGAAAAAAAAAAAAAAGTTCCTTGGACTAAGGTCAAGTGTGGGAAATTTCAAGCTAAAATGCAAATCTCTGAGCATTGTAGAAGTAAAGATGAGTAGCAGTTCAAACCGAAAGTCATTTTGGGAGGCAGTGGCACTGATTCCAAAATCCAGGCTGAATTTTGCCTTCACTGTGGGTCTGATTTTCAAACCACAGTCTGCTAATTTTCCCAAAAGGAACAGATTTTCTTGAAATTAGGCATGCTGGATCTCTGCAGGAGAGCTTTCCTGAGAAGTTTGGTAAAATCAGGCAAGGGAGGAGGACTGGTTGTTTTGGATGGGTTTGTATTTTAGTACAACGTTTTATAAAGGTAGCTACACTGAAAAAAAATCATTGTGCAAATGTTTTTGTCTCACCAGATCCTGCCAGTGACCTTGCCTCGCAGCTTCTTGTCTGTTCTGCTAATCTGGCTGGAGAGATATATCAATCTCTGACTTATTTGAGGAAAGGGGCTTTGGGAAAATTGTTTAAAAAAAAGAATTAAAGTTATTCTTAAGTACAGAAAGAGAAATAGCTGTGTGAAAAAATACTAACACATAGATTAAGTGACCTTTATGTGGGCACCGTTCATCTTACGAAAGTGATGGTCGGCTTTGCTCTCAGTGCCCCATTGAACATTGTGTGTGATACATCTGTGCCTTCTGGATTTCTGACCACACACATCATCTGAAAAATCCTCTTGCATTGTCAAACGTTTTGATGCTATCTAAACGCAAAGGATTTCTCAAAATGATGCATATTAAGTAGCACTGAAATTTCCTGTTTACAGTGCTGTAAAACCAAATTCTGAGGGCTCTGCACAGACCAAAATATTGACTTTTAGGGGTCACGGAGCAACTATTGACCCACGTTGGCATGCAAGGAATTACACATGTGAATCCAGATATGGGACCTATGTGTCACAGCTCAGCTGCACCAAAGTACATTAAAGTAAGTGACAGTCCTGTCTGCGTGAAAACAGAGATTAACAGCACGTCAGGAGACCTGCCCACTAGACTGCATTGCTGGCACTGTCTGAGCTGGCTCACGTGGAGACACCAAAGGTAGAAACCTAAACAAAGTATCCTGAGAGCATCAGGAGCCAAATCGCACCTTGCTGGATCAGGCCCCAAAAGGTGCTGCAATGCACCGTGGCGGGTGAATTTGCACATACTATATGCTTTATTTCAAGGTCTGGGACACATTCTGCCCCACTGAGATCAGTGTTGATTGATTCAACGTCATTGAATCAGAGTGCCACTCTGTGCACTACCTTGTGCACTGGTATTATATATGAATATTTCATATATTAAAAAAAAACAGATATATGTCTGTATGTATTTGCATATGTATATTTATATACATAGACACACATGCAGCTCACTGCACTGGGTTTTTTCCTGAGGTTGAGTAGAGCCATGTTCACTTGAAGTGTCATGAAAAAAACAAATAATCTCTTTTCTGATTGTTACTGGACAACTGAAATGCTGATTATAATGGATAAATACAGCAGAATAAATGCAAAGTGGGGAATAGACGTATTTCCTGCTTTAAAAGGGACAGCCTCACAAAGTACAGAAGCAAGTAGGGGAGAGAATTCATATTAAGCAGGTGAATAGTAATTAGGAATCAATTGTAAATATATTACTAGATGCCTGAAAAGCCATCACTGAACAAAGAAAGTGATCTGTCGTGATTAAAAAGTTCAGCTAACTTTATACATGGAAAAATTAAAGAAAAAATCTTTCATAAAATTTTAAAAATTATGACGTTAATAAAGTTTAAGAAAAGCATAAATGTCAAACAGTAGAAAGGAGACAACGACTCAAATGAATATAAATCCAAAAAGAATTACAAGAATGTGATACAATAAGCAAAACCAAAAAATGAATGGACGGACAGACAGTCAAAGACAAAAGTGTTTTAGGTAAACTGAGACAAAGAGAAGGTCACTAACGGTACTGGTACGTTACTCAGTGGAAGTTGTGGAATTGTCAGTAAACAAAGTAGGTGACAGAAGTGTCCACCAGCTATTTTTGTGTATATTGGAAAATATATATGAGATGAGTTGCATGATAGAGATAACTAGCAGTAGTTAATGCATTCTTACAATTTCAATGTCCCAAAACAGCTCTAGAAGTTACACATTTCAAAACCCTGCATGTTTAGATACCTTATATCCAAGAACTTTAAAAGAACTCTCTGGGATGGCAATATCCACCTCCTCTGTCACTGAGTCCCAGGAGACCAGCAGGAAGGCAGGGACTGCTCTCACCCAGCGTTAGACACCTCTTGGTGAGTTTTCATCTCTGGGCTAGTCGTCCTAGGTTCCCTCTACAGTCAATGGAGAGGTAGAGGCATTTTTAGAATGAAATTAATCTGACCAAAAGTTGACATCTATATTTGGTTAAAATAATCACATCCTAATGCGGTACCCACTTTTTTTAAAACATCGACAGGGTGCCTGAGGTTTCTTAGGTCTGCCCACAAGGCATCAGTCCTGGCTCTCAGTGAGACGCTATGGGGTAGATGGTGTCCTTGGAGGTCTAAGCAGGGTGATCTTGTGTAGGAATGAAGAGGTGATTTTACCTGCACGTTTGACATTAATGTCACTCCTACAGGAAAGCTGAGCCGTGTTCTAATACTACAGTTCAGGCAAACGTTGATGCATTGGAAATGCTCAGAGAAGAGTGACGAACCTTCTCAGATTGCCTGCGAGATAATGGAAGACTCTGAGAGGTGCTGGTAAGCATTATTTTATTTTTGTAATGTAAAAATATGTTCACAACTTTAATAAATATGCAAAAGTACACATACAAACTTAAGGGAGAAATAGTAATAACAAGACAATAATAAGTTATAAGCAGGATTTTATATTCATGTATTTCCTATGATGTGAGTTGCCTTCTGCAAGTGTCTGCCTATCCTAGGTGACTCTAAAGGGACCAAGGGTGCTTAGGCTACTAATTCAGACGTATCCATTAAGACTGTAAAGCATGGTTTGGGCTGAAAGTGGTTTTCAAACAGCAAGGTCAAGTCTTGCTCCTTTAAAATCAAAAGAATGATTACAGAATTGGAAAAGACGCCTTACAGTAAGAAACGCAGGAAGTTCAATCTATTTTGCTTACTACTAAAAGGTCAAAGGGTGACTTAATCACAGCCTGACATTACCTACAGGGATAATCTTGGTAACGACTTCTCAACCTGGCCGGTAAAGATAGAACAAAAGTCAGTGGCTGGAAGCTGAAGATAACTCAGACTAGATACCAAATATAATTATTGGCGGCCACAATAAATAATAATTATCAGGGTGGCTGCTGATCCTTTAATGAAGGCAACCTCAAAATCTAAATCAGATTTATTAAAAAAAATATGCTGTAAATCAGGCAATAATTGAGGAAGGAACATGGCTTGTGCTGTGCCGGATTCGGGTCACAGTCTCACACTGCCCAGTAATCTAAGAATCTATAAACCCACTATCCTGGAGGTTTCTTACTTTGATCTGTTTAAAGAAACTATTATGTCCATGCTTATCATGGTGACATTTAATCACTGTTAATATGTGCATAAGGCTCAAAGTAGGGTAATTACCATTTTTTCCAGCTCCGACCTCTCGTATGATTTGCCACCGCCCCTTCCAGCGCTCTTGTTTTGAAAACTAATTCCTGTTATCTAAAAGACTTTCCAAAGCAAACACAGCAGTGCAGCACTTTCTAGTATTTATTTTGTGCTCTCAAAGAAAAGGCAATAGTGGTAGCGGTTTTTTTTGGGGGGAGTGTTCTTCTTCTAAAAAGATACTTGTGTCCACTGTAGCTTTAAAATGTCCCCCTGCTCCTTTACTGAGGCCAAGGACCAGGTCCACGGGCAGAAGGTTTTGCTGTGTAACTGCTGAATATGCAGTAGGTGATTTTTTTCATGGGAATTAGGTCCTGCTCTGGTAGCAGCAAACTCCGCTTTGGTGCCCAACTGCAGCAGGAAACTGCAAATGAAAAGGGTTTTCATATACTAAGACAAAGAACCATAGTTTTTAAGGTCACCGTGATCCTCCCTCTAGTCTTCTTTCCTACGTAATTTGGACAAAAAAAACCCAAAAAACTTCTCTGCCTCCTGCTTTTGAGTGTTTGACTGTATGGAGAGCAGCCATCACCCTTTCCCCGCGCTTGTCTGATGTAGGTGGTAAACTAAGTGGGGCTGGGAGCAGCTTGGCAGACATGTGTAGCACACTGCGTGCGTTCACAGCATTATCATCCACCCAGATTAGCAGCTGAGCGCTGCTGGTTATGGACGGCAGCGCTTGGGAGTAAATAGGGGCCTTGCAAGATATGGCTGAGTCGCTGACTCCATCGTAGACTCCTTGCCTGACCTTGGGACTGTAGCACTGTCTGCCTCTGTGTTTAAAAAGTTAAGATAATATTACTTGTCTGCCTCGCAAGCATGTTGTAAGGTTATAGGCCCTGTTTATTGGAGTGAGCTGTAAAGTATTAAAGGTGATGAGAGCTATGTAAATATCTATGCTCATGAAACCTGAATTAAAACACTATCCCTATTGCTAGAGCAAAGCACGCTTAAAGCCCATCAGTCCCTACAACATCACGGTACAGCTCACACACACGTTTCCCGCATCTCAGAGGCGAAAAAAAAAGATGGCAATGGAGTCGCAGAGGGGAAACCTGCAGTGACTGAGCACAGGGCACTTCATAGTATGGGTTTGGCTGTGATTTACAATCTCATGCCCGGAAAGGAGACATTGTTAAGCGCTGCCTTAGTCTGTTAGTCTTAGTCTTAGTCCAGCGATGCACCCGGGAGACTTTGGGGAGAAGCGAAGGCCCCGAGGTGCGACAGACATGCTCAGGAGCACATGCACATGCCGCATGCCATACACACACAGTAAGAGGTCACTTAACTGGGGCTTTACAAACATTTTCAAAGTGCTTTACAAAGAATTCATTAATAGATGACATATTTTTGCTAAAGGCACAACCAGCTCAACCAGATTTTATTACAGGTGTAAATAATACTGAGAGAATTTAGGCGCGAGCCTCGTTTGTCTGCTCTTAATCCCTCCTCCCACTGACTTGTTAAAGGTCTGCTTAATCACCCAGCCCTTTCCCCTCCAAATCCATGAATGCTTCATCCACACTTATTTATTTTACGGAGATTTATACAAATGCCAGAAGGTACCTAGCAGTGCCCTCCAGGTTTCTTGGCCCCAATGAAAAAACAAACAATGCGAAAACCCAGATGTAACCCAGTGGCCAGCGGTGCAATTTAACTCGTTAGGAAGAAAAGGCGGCAGCTTAGAAAGCCACCCCGGATATTTTTAACCTGGCAGTGAAGAAGCTGAGCACCCTTGGCTGAAGAAAGACAGGCCAGAACTGAGGGCAGGGCTGGGGCACGATGGTGTGCGGGGTCTCAGCCCACCCTGTCCCTGGGGAGCTGGACTTGGGTGTCATGGGGAGCTCCTGCGACCAGCACCCATGCTGAGGAGGCATGGTGGGGACACTGGGGACAGTGACGATGTCTCCCGGGGCACCAGGCACGCGGGAGGGAGGGAAGGGGGTACCTGTTGCGGGGAGAGGGGGCATGGGCAGAGCTCCCCGGGGTGTTTCTGAGGGACGAGGATGGGGGGTGCAGGTAGGGGGTCCCCAGCGAAGAGAAGAGGGGAGCCCTTGCGCGGGGTGGAGGGATGCCACCCCTCGGGAGTGGGGGGTGGCACCCCGACTGGGGGGCGGCACGCCGCTCTCGGGAGCGGGGGGCTCCCCAGAGAGCGGGGGAGGACGCCTCGGTGCCGAGTCGGGGGGCGCAGGTAGGACCCCCCGGAGGCGCGGAGCAGCGCTGCGGCGGCCCGGGCGGGCCGAGCTCCCCGGGGCGGGGGCGGGGGCGGCGGCGCGGGGAGGTGCCGTCCCTCCCCTGGGCAGTTTCTCGGCCAGGCTCTTTAATAGCGGAGCCGCCCCCGGCCCCTCCCCGTTGGAGCCGGCCCGTGCGGCACGGCGCGGCCGGGGCCGGGGCCGTGGCCGGGGCCGGGGCAGGTGGGGAGCTGCTCGGGCCATGGCGGGGGGCGGCGGGGGGGCGGCCGGCCGCGCCCGGCTGCTGGCCGTGCTGCTGGCGGGGCTGCTCGGCGGGGCGCGGGGTTTCGGCGACGAGGAGGAGCGGCGCTGCGACGCCATCCGCATCGCCATGTGCCAGAACCTGGGCTACAATGTCACCAAGATGCCCAACCTGGTGGGACACGAGCTGCAGGCGGACGCCGAGCTGCAGCTCACCACCTTCACCCCCCTCATCCAGTACGGCTGCTCCAGCCAGCTCCAGGTGGGTTCGGGGCCCCGGGGGTCCCCTTTGTGCGTGGCCGGGGCGCGGGCCGGTGCAGCGCCCGGGCCGGCTGCCGCCCCGCGTTCCCGTCCTCGTCCCCGTCCCCTCGGCTCGGTCCGACACCCCCCCCACCCACCCCCCCGGGTCCCGCCGCCTGGCAGTGCCGTTCCTCGGCGGCCGGGGAGAGCGCGGCTCGCCGCGGTGGAGGCGCGGAGGGCGGCAGGGGCCGGGCAGCGCAGCCCCGGCGGCCCGGCGGGGTGGCCCGGCGGCGTGGAGCGGCGCGGCGCGGTCCTCCCCTCCCGCCCGGGAAGGCTGGGGCTCCCGCAGCTCTGCCTGGTCCTTGCCGTCCGTCTCTGCTGTACCCGAGGTGCCGCCACCGCCGGCAGGACCTCGGGCACAGCAGAGGTGTTGAGCGAGAAGCCGAGGGAGCTGCGGGCTGCGGGGCACCTCCGCCGGGACTTGCAGCGCAGGAGCCGCTTTCCCAGGCGGATGGCAAGATCCTCGTCCTCCCCACGGGCATGGATTTCATCAAACAAAAACCAGCTTGTTTCTTGGGGCAGAGTTCCCGAATTAGCACGCAATTCCTCTTACGTTGTCGCGTCACAGAATTGCGATTATTCAAAAGCCGAGAAAACTACAGTATTTCATTACCACTGTAAATACGTACGTGACCTTATGGTAAAAGCAAAAGCCATTCTTCTGGAAGGATCGTGAACCAAAGTCATTCAATAAATGCCTTTTCTTCTGTGTGTTTCTTAGCTGTAAATCCAGGCAGTGCCTAGAACAAATATATGTATTTGTTCAAACCGCTTCAATTTGTTTTTTTGCTTTCCTAAATTGCACCCTTGAGGTTCAGATCTGGCTAAATCCCACTCGCTTTATTGAAACTGATGGGCTAAATTTACATGGAGCTGATCTAGGGAGTAAAATGTTCAGGCTTTGGCTTCGGACCACATTTTGGTCCATCGTTTGAAAAAAGACAACATTTTTAGTTTTTTTTTTTTTCCTCCTTTGTTTTTATTGTTCTTGGTTTATTTGTTTTATGCTGCTTCCTGTTTTTGAAGGCAAAAGACCAAATATTACTGCTAAAAAGGCAAAAAAAGAAAAATTGTTATATTTTGACCCATTTAATTTTCCCCTAATGCACTTTTGATTTCTGTTTCTTCCAGTTCTTCCTTTGCTCGGTCTATGTCCCGATGTGCACAGAAAAGATTAACATCCCCATAGGTCCCTGCGGTGGCATGTGCCTCTCTGTCAAAAGAAGATGCGAACCCGTTTTAAAAGAATTTGGATTTGCCTGGCCGGACAGCCTAAACTGCAGCAAATTCCCACCCCAGAATGATCACAACCACATGTGCATGGAGGGCCCAGGAGATGAAGAGGTTCCCCTTCATAGCAAGACCTCCTTGCAGCCTGGAGAGGAGTGCCACAGCATGGGCTCTAACTCGGACCAGTACATCTGGGTGAAGAGAAGCTTGAACTGTGTCCTGAAGTGCGGCTACGACGCTGGTCTCTACAGCAGGTCAGCTAAGGAATTCACAGATATCTGGATGGCCGTGTGGGCCAGTCTTTGCTTCATCTCAACTGCCTTCACAGTCCTGACCTTCCTGATTGATTCATCCAGATTTTCCTACCCGGAGCGCCCAATCATATTTTTGAGCATGTGCTACAATATTTATAGCATTGCTTATATTGTGAGGCTAACTGTGGGCCGGGAAAGGATATCCTGTGATTTTGAAGAGGCAGCAGAACCTGTTCTTATCCAAGAAGGTCTCAAGAACACAGGATGTGCTATAATTTTCTTGCTGATGTATTTTTTCGGGATGGCTAGCTCCATCTGGTGGGTTATTCTGACATTGACGTGGTTTCTGGCTGCAGGACTCAAGTGGGGCCATGAAGCTATAGAAATGCACAGCTCTTATTTCCATATTGCAGCCTGGGCAATCCCCGCGGTGAAGACCATTGTCATTTTGATTATGAGACTAGTAGATGCAGATGAGCTCACCGGTCTGTGCTACGTTGGTAACCAGAACCTAGATGCCCTGACGGGCTTTGTTGTTGCTCCGCTTTTTACCTACCTGGTCATTGGGACTTTATTCATTGCAGCGGGACTCGTGGCCTTGTTTAAAATCAGGTCTAATCTCCAGAAAGATGGGACTAAAACCGACAAACTGGAAAGGCTGATGGTCAAAATCGGTGTCTTTTCAGTGCTGTACACCGTCCCAGCAACGTGTGTCATCGCCTGTTATTTCTATGAAATCTCCAACTGGGCCGTTTTCCGCTATTCGGCAGATGATTCCAATATGGCAGTGGAGATGCTCAAAATCTTCATGTCCCTCCTGGTGGGTATTACATCAGGTATGTGGATCTGGTCAGCCAAAACTCTGCACACGTGGCAGAAGTGCTCGAACAGACTGGTGAACTCAGGGAAAGTGAAACGGGAGAAGAGAGCAGACGGTTGGGTGAAACCTGGGAAAGGGAACGAGACCGTGGTATGAGAAAAGGACGACATCCCAATGGTCTGACTGCTCTCTTGTGAAGGACTGATCGTGTGTAAGCATTGCCGTGTAAATGTTGGGAGTAGAATAGGGAGACGGTTACACAACCTGTCTCTGGGGGATGGAAAAAAAAGCCTTAAAGAATAAACAGCAAAAAGATCATGCTGGAAATACAATAGCCATAAACCATGCTGCCCAAAATAGGAAAGCCCAGGGAGGCTTTAAAAGCTGTGAAATATCCAAACACATTATCTTCCTTTTTTTTTTTTTTTTTTAAAGCAGGATGCAATATACTGAAGTCTTTAGAAGCTGAGGGACTGTAGCCCACAGCTGTGGGATGTTGTTTTCTTTTCATCGTCTTATAGCTGATGAGGAAAGGTGGTCCAGGGTCAAATTCTGGGCTGATTTAGGGTCCAGTTATCGGAAAATGGAGCACCCAGGACCTCAGTTAGATGTCTTCTTTCCAAGTTCAGCATCGTGAAGGAAACGCCTGCCAAAGGTTGTGTCTTTATGCCCCGGGGAATTCTGTTGCTCCCATATGCTGCATGAGTCAGCCAAGGATGAGGTCCTCCAGCAAATACCAAGTGGACTTTCCAGGTCTGAGAATTACCCATGATGAGTAGGATTTAGTGAGGTATTAGTGAGGATGATTCTTTAAGTCATCTGGTGGTCTTATAATAATTTGACTCATTTACTGTCTGTAACCTCATCTGAATTGAGAGTTGACTCTGCCTTGAGCAGGAATTTGGACCTCCCTAGGTCCCTGCCCACCGAATTTTCTGTCATTCAATCAATATTTCTAATTTTTTAAAAGCTTTACTCAAGGCTGTTGTCAGAAGTAGAGGAGTCAGTGGGAGTTGGGAAACTCTATGGTCTTCTGCATCGATTATCGTTATCTGCCTGCCTCCATTCCAGTCCCTTCAGGTGCTCCTGCTATTTCCAGCAGATTACTTTATTCTGCTGCATTTAATAGCTTTAAATAAAGTCTTACATTATAGCGTTCCTTCCTCCAGGAAAGAGAAGAATGAGTTGAGGGTCTCTTCAAACAATGCCAGTTTTCTCCAAGTAAACTTATCTGGCTCTCTCTGGAGACCCATTGCATGAAGCAATTAAGTCTTAATATATTTCATTCAGTGCGATGGTATCTCTGCAGACGCCAGTCTGGGGAGAAGAGAAATGTTAAGTTCCTTGGCAACCTCATGTTCACACAGATCAGTTGTATAATTATGTGTGTCACTTGCAATTAAAAGAACATTCTCAGCCCATGACATCGCAGTACAGCTGACTGCCTCACATCGATGCTCCCATTGCTCAGTGACAGCTATGGAGACTTTTTTTAACGTATATTTACATGCAGAATGTGAGCAGGCATTCAGTCCTCAGGAACGACAAGAGACATTTCCAGTTTCTGTAAAGGGATCCCAAGAGAAGAGATCCAACTTCTCAGTGAATAATGTTTCATAGCAACTGTCGAGTTTTCTTGTCCTTTTATTTGAGGAGGTATGGGCTTGTGCTCGTGGGTTGCTCAAACCTTGTGTCGGGCTTGTTTGGTGATGCAAAGTGATGCAAAGAGAAATAGCTCAGAATTACTTAAGAGAACACTGTTCTGATACTCTATCCCTTTGAAGGACCTTCGGTTTTATCTGTGTGCCCTAAACTTTTGCTCAATTTGTTTGTGTGGAACCTGGTCAGCTGTGGAGCATCCCCCCAGTGCCCTGACTCGCACGACCTTCGAGGGCAGCTGATAGCAGGCACTGCTTTATTACAGTCCTCACTTTCCATACAGGTGCCCCATGTGCTTCCTAAACCACAGTTCATTCCAGCTCTGGCCGTGAGCACTAATCTGTCCCAGAAGCGTGTATTGTTTCAATGTCAATGTTGAAACATGTGCTAGAGCACATTAAAAAAAAAAAAAAAACCCAAACCCCAAACAAACCCTAATTGCAGTCTTTGCGGTTGGGCTCCCTCTCCAGCAGAACAAGTGACAACTTGACACATTCTGCTCGAGACACACAAGCATTGTCTTGGCCAATGCCGCATACCAGCTGAGCCTTTTCATCCTCTCCATAAAGTCTCTTGCTATGAGTGTTGTGCTTGGATCTGGCTGTTCCTCTGTGGACAAGGAGTTCTGCAAGTAGGAAATCTTCAGATGGCCAAGTTTTTCCATCACGCGATCTTTCTCCTGGCACAGCGAGGGATGTAAGGTCAGCAGCTATATGTTGACTTTCAAAGGGTGAGGATGCAGTAGGAGCCTTGTCTTTTAACCTGGTATCAGGCTGTGCCAAAGTGTCATGTTCACTCAAGTGTCCTTCACTCTGAAATGGTTTGGTTACTCTCCTGGCCGATACGACCCATGTGTGACCTGACTGATTCAATAAATGGCATTTTTAACCATGTTATGTACACAGAAGTGAATGTTAAGTAGTCCCTTGTTATCAGATCCCTGCATCTCTGTCTGTGACCCTGTGGACTCTGAGAGACCCATGTCCCTGGTGATTTGAGACATTGGAAGTGAGTCGGATGAGGATAGCACTGCATAGCCCTACAGGGGACCCGGGGGGATGTTCCATTAAAGAGTTTGAGGGACTCAAGTACTATGGGGAGGAGGTGGGCTGGGGAGAGACACCAGCTGCTGTTCCTGAAGGAACATCTTCCCGAGCATTTGGGGGGACATTGTACCAACCCAAAGTGAAATCAGCTGTTGCAGCGATGAAACTGTTCCATAAATGTATTCATCCACATGCATTTACCTTGCTCCGCTTCAGGGCTGTATGAGTGGGAAGTCACAGCAGATAGCCTAAAACCCAGCGGTGGTGAAGAGTGGGTATCTGCAACTCGTATGTTCTCTCGTTTCAACATTGTTATGAATTTAAAGCCAAAAAATGTGTGACTAATCCTGTCTCGGAAGTGGAGTTGCTGCGGTTATACAACTAGAAACTTTGCAGCAGTTCCCTTCCTTGTGCAGTCCCTGCTCCCTTCTCCCCCCTCGGCGTGTGCTCTTCTCACTGCAGGTTTTGGAAGCATCTGCTGGAGAGGTACAAGCTTAGCTCTTACATTAAACAGACAAGTTAGCTCTTTTTTCAGAATTTTAAGGAAATAGACACTGATTATTTTGGGGTGTACAGAAAATATATCTACTTCGATGTATGTACTGTAAATTTCTAATTTATCACTGTAAAAAAAACCAAAAACTTTGCTATTTAATTTTTATATCAAAATAAAATTTTAACCTCTGTGGATAACTAAGGTATTCCTGGCAGCCCTCACGTTTTTGGTGAGTTTGTTTCTTAAATTGGCTTCATCACTGTTGCAAGTGCTTTTTTCCCCTGAAGGAAGAAGGACTGAAATGGTTAATGCTGTGGTGAATGGATGCTCCGAATGGGTTAATCCAGAACCAAATCCAAATGGGTTTGGTTCCAAATGTGGGTTGTGAGAAATAACAGGACAAAACATCATTGGGCAACGGTGAAAGTACGTGCATGCTTCAGGGTTTGCACATGGGGTGGACAGAAACCCTTTCAAAGAAGGTGCACAGGTCCCGGGTGCTGGCTGGGGAAGCAGCTGGAGCTTTGGGCTTGTCTGAGCGTGTCCCCAAAACCGAACGGGAGTGCAAAGATGGAAACAGCCATCTGCTGCTGTAACACGGCCGTGCTGTGGCTCCGGGGGAGAGCAGAGGCTCCTGTAAGGCTCCTTTTTGTTTCATGTGTTATGGAATGCGTGCATCCAAAGATGCGCTGAGCAGTCAGATCCAGGGCGTATGGTGGAGGAGGGCGGTGTAACCACCTGCCTGTTGAGTATATGAGAACTATTAGTGACTTTTGGAAGGGGCAAATTCTGCTCTTAGTAACATGCTTGAAATGGACTCACTCCTAGGGGTAATTTCAGCCCTTCAGAGGACAGATTCATTGATTGCCTACATTTTCTTGCAATATTTTTTTTTAAATTAAGCTTATTAATGCTCTGCTTATTTTTCATTCCTTTTTATCATTTCTGTTCACAGTTAGGATGTACAGTGGCAGCGAGGAGTTCCTTCTTTTTGTGTACATCCCTCACCAATTTCTCTGACACTGATAGTACAGTTTGTGGTATTAGTCATCATCTAAATCCACTTAATCATCTCCATCATGAAGCATTCTGTGTGCAGGATTACTTAATTAGCATGATATTATTCTAATAAGAACCTAAATCAGACTAGAGTGGATAATAGTGAGGATGCACTATAAAGAAGACAGTAGGAATTATCACCTGTGTATCTGTAGCTAATCAAGTTTTGAAAAGCAGCGTCTAAAACCTGGTAATTAGAGTGATTTGCTCATGCCTTTGGCAGCTCATCACTGTAATGTTCTCAGGTTGCTGATTAATGAGATCTCTGACTTCAAACTTGTAATTAGGAGTCTTTAATATAGCTACAGTTAAACATAACAAACAAAAGAGCTTCTGGAGGAGGGTGGAGGATCTCCTCTTCTTGCTGGGGCTGTTCACAGCACCAGAGAACCTCAGACATAGCATTCGAGATGGTGTTGGCTGCGCCAGGTCTCTGATGGCCACTTGTCCATGTGCACGTCCCCCACATCAGGCGTCTCAGAGCATCACCTGTGAAGTGACAGTGGGTTGCTGTAGTGGCTCCCATCAGGGGACAGCCTCCCGAGCCACTGGCATGACAAATCAGCCCAGGTTTGCCTATGGAGGCGAGTATGTGGCTGTAAAGAAAACTCACAACAAGTAGCCTTTATCAGGACTTTTTGTCTGTTGGATTGGTTTTGTCTTGGTTTTTTTAAGCTGTCTTTAAAGAGAGCAAATGTTAAGGAGTTCGGAATGAAGACGACCAGAGTTCTGCTGCCAGAAATCAGGAGCATCCTAAGCTCCAGTAATGCAAAAATGTGGTATCATGAGACCCTGGCTTCGGTGGTGGAGTTTCCACCACACCCCCTCCCTCCTCAGCCGCTCGTTTCCATAACCGCGTTGCATTTCAGCTCCTCCTTCATTTTGCTAGTGCAACTATTTGTGGCACTGAGCTGCAAAGCAGATCAGCAAAAAGATTCGGGTTAAAAATTACCATCAGGGTTTTCACTTTGTTTTATGCTGGAGGTTTATTTTTAACTTGGATCATGTCACTGATCTGGTTTATGCAGCAGCCCCGCCAAGAGCTGTACTGGCACAGCGAGGCAGCGTGAACTGCCGGGGGAGCAGGGGTCTGGCTTGCATCGCCTTGGCTCCCGAAGGCAGCATCCTGTGGAGCTGCTCCCTGAGCCCTCTTGCACCATCATCTCTGTGAGGCCAGAGCTGCCTCTGCCTGCAGGGATGCAGGAATGGGTGAGAGACAAGCGGCAACTACCCGACCGCTTCCAGCTTCCCCAGCCTCTGCTAAAATAGCAAAGCCTTTGGTAGGGCTGTTGGTAACTCCGTAAGTTTGATGCTTCGCCTGGGATGATCGAGTCCAGCTTTGACCTGCTCACCCGTAGGTGAAAGCCCCATTGCACAGCCCCACAGCAGCTGTGTCCCTGATGGTCCGTAGTGCCCTTTTCGGCACGCTTGGGCTAATCGGCTCGTAATATAAGCCAGGAGTTTGCAGCTTCTGCCTCAACCTAGGACAGTTCAACCAGACTGATAAACGTTAAAGTAGTTTGAGTGCGAAGTGGAGCATCTCTTCACGCTCGCAAAGCCGACGCTGGCTGCGACAGTGACGAGGCAGAGCACGGTCCAGGCTGGAACCACATTGTGCCACGTGCCCGCCGCACCTCGCCAAGGAGAACGGACGAGAGGATGGGTGCAGATCAGGCAGCTCCCAGCTGATGCTGAGCTGGTACAGCAGATCCCGTATCACTAGTATTTCCTGCAGCTGGGACACGATTTCTGGGCAGAGGTCCTGCGCATCCGGGCAGAGTCCAGCTGTTATAACAGCTTTGTGTTGTTAACAACCAGACGTTTTGTTTTACGCTCTGCAAACAGCCTACCAAACAGTCACCACGAGGCTGGAAGAGCACGAAGGTGGCTGAGAGGGCAGCGGCAGCAAATGAGGACTCACGTGCTAAGGTATCACTGAGAAACCATGGTTCTGTTTTCCTAGTTTTTGGGGGGAGCAGGGACCTCCCATCTGCCAGATGTTAGGTACAACACCAGAGGAAACAGGTTAAACTCCAAACACAAATATTAGTGCACCGCAAAATTTACTGTAATTTGTAACTTTTGATTTTGTTGTTGTGTTGGCTTGCCAGAAGCAAAAGTACTGATTAATTAGATCCGCTTCAGAGGGCTCAGGGAAGGGAGACTTAACTTTAATTTTGTCCATTTTTAAATCAATGGTTTAAAGCATTAAAAACAAACCAATTACCCATGGCTTGTCGATACACTGGCAACATAAGTATCTTCATTTTATATTTCCATCAGCGTTTAGCTAGTTTCCTGCCTAGTTCTCTCATTTCCTGAGCTTACTCTGAGGAAGGGAAAAACATCCTTCCTGCAAAATAGATGCAAATCATTTGACAATCTGCTTCTACAATATTAAGGTTTCAAACATTATTGTGCAGAGAAACAGCCTGACATTAAACGTTTTAATGGATGAAGTGAAGTATTTTCTTCTGAAGTAACTCAGAGACACTCTCACTCAAGTACTGGGTAAGGGATGATAAGCAGAGTGCCATGGAAAAGCAGGAACTGAGACTTTTCAGGGATTTTTTTTTTTTTCCTTGCATTTTTGGGTCTTTTGCTTGCAGCAAGGAGTGGCTGACATCTAGCGGCAGCTGCACCCTGGCCCCAGCCCCTCGCCGCCCCTCGCCGGCCCTGCTCCCCACTCGTGTCCAGGCCATTCCCGGGGGGTTGCCTGGGGCAGATTTGCTTTTCATGGTACTGCAGGGCTGGGATGCAAAGCGGGGAGCTGCTGCCGGACTGGGGCTTCTCACCTCTGCCCGCTCCCCAGCCCTGCCAGACTGCGCTCTGACCCACGTCGCATTGCTCCCAGGAGGGCTGGTACCTCTTCGGTAAAACCAATGCTGCTGTAGGCTCTCGTAGAGTCATAGAATCATAGAATGGTTTGGGTTGGAAAGGACCTTTAAAGGTCATCTAGTCCAACCCCCCTGCCATGGGCAGGGACATCTTCAACTAGAGCAGGTTGCTCAGAGCCCCGTCCAACCTGACCTTAATATTTCCATGGATGGAGCATCTACCACTTCTCTGGGCAACCTGGTCCAGTGTTTCACCACTCTGGCTTTCTTCCAGGCTCCTAACATTGAACCCATTAAATTGGCATTCAGAGGCAATGGGGTGCAGCAACAGGAGGACTGTCCATCCCTTCCCTCTATCAAGGCTCCAAACCAGCATCTGGAAAGGTGAGGGCAAGGCAGGGCTGCACCTCAGCTGCTGGTGTGAAGGCTTTGTCCAGCAGCACATCTACCAGCTCTGGGCCATACGTGATAGTTTGTACCAAGTGCATCAGCTAAGGAAATCACAAACTCACCCTCCATTTAATATTAATCTTTCCTTGCTCAGCCCCGGGCTTGGGGCTGGTGTGGCTACAGAAGGTGGCTAACATTGCTCACGGAGGAAAAAAAAGACCTGATAACGTGGTAGCATGGCAAAAGGGCCAAAGGGACATCTTTCCCCTGGCTGTGGCATGAGAAGCTGCCAGTGGCAGAAGCCAGTGGCACGTACTCTCCAAAAAGATCATTCAAAAGACTTAACATGATCTCTTCCTTGACCTCACGCTAGTTATGTTTAAAAGAAAAATGATTGGGAGAGCACAGCAGAAAGGAAAGCCTCCAGCCTGAGATGATAGCCTTTCTTCTTTCTTCTGCCATTTGGCAGCGGTGGGAAAAAGCTGGCAGGCCCCAGGCAGAGAGCAAAAAGCATTTGCAGAGTCACGCACAAGAGAAACACAATAAATCCGTAGCATCTTTTTGAAAGGTAGGGGGTGTGGGAGAGGCCTGGAAATGGGGACGAGGGGTTCTCAGAGGAGGAGGGAATATATATATAATGGTGAAAAAAATCAGCTACAGAGGCCCCAGTGTATGAAAGTTATGACAAACAATAATACCATTCCACTCACAAAACAATCATGTTTCTACAGCTGTGGCCTGGCTGGAGCCAAAAGAAGTGAGGAGCCATCCCTGCTTCCCTGGAGAATGGTTTTATAACCGAAGCAGGGAAAGGGGCAGGTCTCATCCTGAAACACCAGTAATTCATGCTGTCAGCGTTGGCAAAGCCGGCCCACAGTTTGCCGTGGGATGAGTTGGGTTTTGCTTCTGCGAGCTCGTGAGGTCCCTCCCTCTCCAAAATGCCCGAGAGCAGCGTCTGCGTCTGCCAGAGCCCTGCCAGCTTCGGGATGCACCAGGATGCTGCACAGGGCTGCATCCCTTCCTTCCCCTCTCCTCAGGATATCAGGCGCTTTTTCTTTTTTTGGCTGTGAAAATTCAAGTCTGAGAGACGTGGCCACCAGCCCAGTCCTCCTTGCTTGTGTGGCCTTTCCAGTAGCTGTGCTCTGCAGCCCCATGACTCCCTCCCGCAGCCTGGGCTCCTGTCATGAGTCAGAAGTTTGCAGTCCTGTTCCCAAATCTGCTACTGAGCTGCTGTCTTGTGTCACAGAGGGGATGGCCCTGCCATGGCAGATTAAGAGAGAGTAGGATCCAAGAGCTGCCATGGCCTTTGGGACATGAGTGATGATAGGATAAGAGGAAATGGCCTCAAGTTGTGCCAGGGGAGGTTTAGACTGGATATTAGGAAAGATTTCTTCACTGAAAGGGTTATCAAGCATTGGAACAGGCTGCCCAGAGAGGTGGTGGAGTCACCATCCCTGGAGGTATTTAAAAGATGTGGAGATGTGGTGCTTAGGGACATGGTTTAGTGGTGGACTTGGCAGTGCTAGGTTAACAGTTGGACTTGATGATCTCAAGGGTCTTATCCAACCTAAATGATTCTTCTATGATTCTATGATACTACTTCGGTACCGGGCCATGCAGAGGAAGGCAGTGTATGGGTATGCAAGGAGTGCCTGGGTCCTGCACCTGGGTCAGGGCAACCACTGGTATCAATACAGGCTGGGGGATGAAGGGATCGAGAGCAGCCCTGCAGAAAAGGACTTGGGGTACTGATGGATGAAAAGCTGGACATGAGCCAACAACGTGCGCTCGCAGCCCAGAAAGCCAACCATATCCTGGGCTGCATCAGAAGAAGCGTGGCCAGCAAGTCAAGGGAGGTGATTCTGCCCCTCTACTCTGCCCTGGTGAGACCCCACCTGCAGTACTGCATCCAGCTCTGGAGCCCTCAGCACAGGAAAGACAGGGACCTGTTGGAGCGGGTCCAGAGGAGGGCCACGAAAATGATCAGAGGGCTGGAGCACCTCTGCTATGAGGACAGGCTGAGAGAGTTGGGGTTGTTCAGCCTGGAGAAGAGAAGGCTGCAGGGAGACCTTATAGCAGCCTTCCAGTACTTAAAGGGGGCTTATAAGAAAGATGGGGACAGACTTTTTAGCAGGGCCTGTTGCGATAGGACAAGGGGTAATGGTTTTAAACTAAAAGAGGGTAGATTTAGTCTAGATCGACAGAAGAAATTTTTTACAATGCGGGTGGTGAGGCACTGGCCCAGGTTGCCCAGAGAGGTGGTAGATGCCCCATCCCTGGGAACATTCAAGGTCAGGTTGGACGGGGCTCTGAGCAACCTGATCTAGTTGAAGATGTCCCTGCTTATTGCAGGGGGGTTGGACTAGATGAGCTTTAAGGTCCCTTCCAACCGAAACTATTCTATGATTCTATGACCTCCACAGTTCCTCAGCTCTGCTAAAGCAACTGAAGCAGAAGAGACACAAGTTTTTAAATGCTCAGCTTTGAAAGCCTTTCCCAGCCAACTGCAGAATAACCCAACTAACGTCCTAGCGACAGAAGAAAGACCAACAGGTTTGAGTATCTGTTGGCCCAAAGAGGCACACAGAGTGGGGTGAGCAGGAGATAAATCTCCATGTGAATAGATTCACAGCAAAAATAAAACCTGACACTTCACAACCCATTCCCTACTGCACCTGTTGGCTCATCACCCCTCATTTAAGGAAGGAAAGAGATTTCTTCCACAAGGAGAGGGGAAGAATCTGCCTTATTAAAAAAAAAAAAAGACTGCAAAGTCCTTTCTCCGTCTAACTTCTATAGCTCATCTACAAATCTACACACAATTTTGACTAAGAGAGGTTTTTTAACGAATGCAGACATGCACATAGACAGCCTTTAGAAATTCCTATCTCAGAATCATATTCTTAATGAAGACAAAGCTCAGGTTAAATAATTTACCTCCTGTTCCAGAGGAAGTGATTGCTGAGCCTGGGACTAGAAGGCCAGTGTTTATGGACCTCAGGCTGCATCTCTTTCTGAAAACCATCCCCATGTTCTTAATTTCTAGGAAGCACTAGAGCAGGTGGACACAGGGCTGCCCTACGCTGGCTGCTGAAGGAGTTGGAGCTGCTGTGCTGTGTGGTGGTACCCATGGCGAGGAGCGGCTGGGATCCGAGGCTGCCTTTCCTGGCTAGCCAGGGCCCTTGGGGCAGGCTTTGGAGAAGTACAAACAGGACCACCACACAGGGTCTCCTGAGCAGCACCATGTTCTTGTGCTAGTGCGTTGATTCCCCTGGATGCAGAAGGAAAAAGAAAAATCTCTCTAATAATGCAGAGGTTGGAAAACAAACTGGGTTTGAGCTCTGAAGAGCAGAGGAAGGAGGAAGGAAGACACCAGAGAGATGCAAACTCGAACAGCATGGAAGGAGAGCTTCAAGGTGCCCCAGAGCGTGGGCAGATGTCTGTCCCGAGGCCAGCCGTGGCTGCTTGGCACTCCTGCGGAGCTGCCGGCAAAGGGACAGCACGCGACACCTCAAAGGTGTGGAGTGTTTAAACTAGTCTTGGCACCGCTGCCCAAAGCAGATGAGGCAGTGGCCAGCTCTTGGCAGAGCTGAAGGGTCAGGAGCTGCCAGCAGAGGCAAAAACTGAGACTGAAAGATTTTCAATAAATGCAGCTCTTTGCGGTGCACGTCTGTCCACAGCTGATCATAGAATCATAGAATCATTTAGGTTGGAAAAGACCCTTAAGATCATCAAGTACAACTGTAAACTTAACACCCTTTAGCTCTTTTTTATTTATGGCTTAATATGCTCTAATCTTGCCCTCACGTTAACAGGAACACTTTAAGCTGGCATTTGAACAGGACAAAACTAGCATTTCAGCTCAATCTGATATCAGCTTGGAGGTACTTGCCAGCTTCAAGCCACTATCTGAGGTTCCTGTTTGATACTTTAAACCACCTAACATCTGCTGGAGGTGAGGGAAAGTGGTTTTGGCTGTGGCTAGAACGTCATATGTTATATCCATGAAGGTAATAGCCAGAAAAAAATGGTAAATAACCAGAATTTTTTTTTTTTTCTGGTAAATAACCAGAAAAAAATAATTGCTATCCTTCTTGGGTGAGTTCAGTAACCACTGACTTGGCCATAAGTAACCATAAGAATGGTTACAATCTGGTTGCTGTATAAATTAAATTGCCTGAGGGCTGGGCTTGGTTCTGGGAGCTCTACCTGCAATTCAGCAGGGCCCTATGAATCCGGATTTCTATAGTTATCACTCATAATGGAAAAGGAAGAATTAATTTCAGTGTGCGTTTCATAAATAAAATAGAGATTAGAAAGGAAGACGACCTTTTAAAGAAGTACCAAACTCTCAGGACCAAGGAGTAATGGAGAAAGGATTGGAAGGGGCATTTCCATGGCATGAGTGTGTGGCAACACCATACAAATCCTATTTCTTCTTGCAATGGGAACACATGAGGACAAACATATTCATTTCTGTCATTTCACTAAAAAGGGTTTTTAAAAATTATTCTATGTATGTGAGTATAACTTCAGTTGGATCAAATATCTTACCAACTTCGCTGAACAACTTCAGCGCATCAACAGGAAAAAATGGATTTACCTTCAAAAACATTGATTTTGACTCTTGATTCAAAGTATTTCAACCTAAATTTTGTGGGAATAAATACCATTTGATTGATTTCTCCCAAAATATTGACTCTGATCTGGAGTGTTTGCTCAGGGACTAGCCTCAGAGCACTCGCAAATCATGGGGGTGTTGTTTACTCACTTGATGAATGCCAGACTGGTGAGCAGGAGGAAGGCTTCAATAAATCATTTCTGACATTAACCTTGCAGAAACAAATTCCCATGAGTATTTGTGTTAGTTCTGCCGCCAGTGCTTGTGCAAACACTGCAGGACAGAATTCACACCACTATCTTTCTGTGACTAGTTTTGCAAACAAGATTTCCTCATCGGCATTTCCAGGCAAAGTCAATGGGACAGGCAGGGATGAAGGAAAATGCACTTTGTTCATTCAAACAACTGTTAGTGTGTCATTAGCAAATATGCATGAAAGTTTCATAACAGATTTTGGGGTTGATAAAAGAAGAAAAGAAAGCATGCATTAGATTAAGCAGTGAAAGATAATTTTTATTTGTGTAAATAAGCAGAATGTTCCAAATGTCCAGCATCTGGCATCTGTGCTTTTTGTATGTGGTATTTTGAGTGTAATCTCTATCTATGCCACAAAATTTTCCCTACAATTTGTTTTTTAGTGTAGTGGTTATGGGATTAAGGTGGTATAGGTCAGACCTTCTTGATCTATCATGAGAAATAGTCGGATATGGAAACCTCTCTTTCTGAGGACAGACACAGTAAGTTGGTAAGTAGCAAGTACAGGTTACATATCATAGAATCACAGAATCACAGAATTGTATAGGTTGGAAAAGACCTTTAAGATCATCGAGTCCAACCGTAAACCTAACACTGCCAAGACCACCACTACACCATGTCTCTAAGCACCTCATCCAAACGTCCTTTAAATACCTCCAGGGATGGTGACTCAACCACTTCCCTGGGCAGCCTGTTCCAATGCTTGATAACCCTTTCAGTGAAGAAAAATTTCCTAATATCCAGTCTAAACCTCCCCTGGTGTAACTTGAGGCCATTTCCTCTTGTCCTATCACTTGTTACCTGGGAGAAGAGAACAACCCCCACCTCTCTACACCCTCCTTTCAGGTAGTTGTAGAGAGCAATAAGGTCTCCCCTCAGCCTCTGCTTCTCCAGGCTAAACAACCCCAGCTCCCTCAGCCGCTCCTCATCAGACTTGTGCTCCAGACCCTTCACCAGCTTCGTTGCCCTTCTCTGGACACGCTCCAGCACCTCAATGTCTCTCTTGTAGTGGGGGGCCCAAAACTGAACACAGGATTCGAGGTGCGGCCTCACCAGTGCCGAGTACAGGGGCACGATCACTTCCCTACTCCTGCTGGCCACGCTATTTCTGATACAAGCCAGGATGCCATTGGCCTTCTTGGCCACCTGGGCACACTGCTGGCTCATATTCAGCTGGCTGTCAACCAACACCCCCAGGTCCTTCTCTGCCTGGCAGCTTTCCAGCCACTCTTCCCCAAGCCTATAGCGTTGCATGGGGTTGTTGTGGCCCAAGTGCAGGACCTTGCACTTGGCCTTGTTAAACCTCATACAATTGACCTTGGCCCATTGATCCAGCCTGTCCAGGTCCCTCTGCAGAGCCTTCCTCCCCTCAAGCAGATCAACACTCCCACACAACTTGGTGTCATCTGCAAACTTACTGAGAGTGCACTCGATCCCTTTGTCCAGATCATTGATAAAGATATTAAACAGAACTGGCCCCAACACCGAGCCCTGGGGAACACCGCTTGTGACCGGCCGCCAACCAGAGTAAACTCCATTCACCACCACTCTTTGGGCCCGGCCGTCCAGCCAGTTCTTTACCCAGCGAAGAGTACATCCGTCCAAGCCATGGGCAGCCAGTTTCTCCAGGAGAATGCTGTGGGAAACCGTGTCAAAGGCTTTACTGAAGTCCAGATAGACAACATCCACAGCCTTTCCCTCATCTACTAGGCGGGTCACCTTGTCATAGAAGGAGATCAGGTTGGTCAAGCAGGACCTGCCTTTCCTGAACCCATGCTGGCTGGGCTTGATCCCTTGGTTATTCTCTATATGCCATGTGATAGCACTCAGGATGATCTGCTCATAGCACTCAGGATGATCTGCTCAATATATATATATGTTGTATATATATGTATATATATGTTGTATATATATGTATATATATATGTGTATATATATGTTTGTATTTTTAATTTAAAAGTTCTCCTAATGATAACCTTGTGTAGAATTGCCATAATCTCTTCAAAAACAGCTTCAGCAAAACCTCTAACTGCAAAAGCTCTAGTGGAACATTGCTCTGCAAGGACACAGACCCGCTTGCATTTGTACTGTGGGGAACTGTGCCTCCTTGGCTGAACAACACTGCTGGAGGTCTGCCAGCACATGGGGATGTCATATCACCACCACGAAGGACTGGCTGAGACCTGAAACCCCACTGATGTCCCACCAATTTCAGAGCTGGGCTCTTAATTGTGGTCTGTTTCTAAACAGAAAGTCTTTTCTAAGTGATCCCTGAAACCCCATTTTTAGATCTCGAGGGCCAGCTGAGTGCTTCCCAGACTCTGGATGAGACTTTGGATGTTCTAGAAACCCTACATGGAGCTCAGCCACTTTCCCATTCTCCACTACTTCTGTTGAGAACAAGCAGGGTAGTCTTGCTTCTGCCACTAAATTAAGTAGGAGGCCCTGACCTCCTGTGGGGAGCAGGACTTTGGCCCTGCTCACTGCTTAAAGAAGGCTGTGGGTTGAACTCTCCTGGTGTGGGATGTGAGCAGGCTGCTCAGTCCCATGGGGTGCTGAGGGGGTGTCCAGGGGACCGAGGATATTCCTGCTGCGGCAGCGTTGCTCTCTACCCACACTCCCACATGGTCCTGCCAGGCACAGCCCACACATGGGTGCATCACCCAGGGTTTCTGCCTGCTGGGACACCCACCCATGGATGGAGAAGGGTGTCTCAAAGAAGGAAAAGCCAAAAGAGAAGCTTTCCAGCCTGGGTTGTCCAGCTGCTGTATCCTACAAGGCTAAATAACACCAGTTTGCCCAATGTGGGATAGACCTTTCCACCAAACATATCTTAGAGCCAGGGAAAGCTTTATTTCTCTATAACCCACAGTGTCGCCTCCTTCATGTGAGAGGTGAAAAACATCTCTGACCCCAGCAGAGCCCTCAGTGGACTGCTGCAAACGCTCATTAAAAAACACCGCACTTTCCTGACTGCTCTGTAACTTTTGTCACATGTGAAGCCCCTTGGCAAGGTTCAGTGATTTCAGGGGTCCTTTTTCCACAAAGATAAATTAAAATTCTGCCTTTCACAAATTAATAGGAAAACTTCCCTGGTGGTTTTTTAGCAGGTGATTCTTCCCACATCACAAGACTCGAAGTCCTTTGGAAACATGTTATTTTTACTTGGCAGAAAGGTGAAAACAACTGACTGAAACGTGAGAACGCAGCATGTGGGCTTGACAGACCACACTGCTCACTAACCTGTCATCGCTCATTCATCCAAGCAGTTGCAGTGGGATGGAAGGGAGTGGGTTTTTCCCTTCTGGGAACACCAGTCTGGAGAAAACAACTCCTCTGAGTCTGCACTCACCATTCAGCAGTGGAGCCAGGGCCTCCAGCCACCACTGGACTCTCTCCAGTGTGTCCCACCTGGAGTGGGAGAGTCCAGCGAAGGGCCGTGAAGATGGTGCAGGGAACTGGAGCATCTCTCCTATGAGGAGAGGCTGAGAGAGCTGGGACTGTTCAGCCTCAAGAAGAGAAGGCTCAGGGGGGGATCTCATCAATGTTTTTTAAATACCTGAAGGGAGGGTGTAAGGGAGGCAGGTTCTTCTCAGTGGTGCCCAGTGAGGGGACCAGAGGCAGTGCGCACAAACTGAAACACAGGAGGTTCCCTCTGAACATCAGGAAATACTTTTTTCCTGTGAGGGTGACCAAGCACTGACACAGGTTGCCCAGGGAGGTTGTGTAGTCTCCATCCTTGGAGATATTAAAAACCCAGCTGGACATGGTCCTGGACAAGCGGCTTTAAGTGGCCCTGCTTGAGCAAGAGGACATTGGATGAGATGACCTCCAGAGGTCCTTTCCAACCTGAACCCTTCTGTGATTTTGTTATTCTGTGACTCCTGCCACAGACAAGCCTGCAGCTCTGACAATGGGAGAAAAATCCCAGTTGTATCCTGGAAACTGAATTTCCCAGTGATGAACACAGGACTTTCCCCTTACCCCCGGGTCAATCTTCTTTCCACCCTGTTGATAGGGAGCATGCTCACCAAATCAAAGAGCAATAGCTGCAAATTCAAGTGGAGCTTCTCATTTCTGAGCAGCCCCTTTCCTTCGGTGGCCACAGACTGGTGGGTTCCCATGTGTAACCTCCACCGTGCCTGCGAGAGCAAGCCTGGGAAAACAGGCCTGTTGTCAGCAGCAGCCTGCATCAAGTCTTGAAAATTTGTGGGGACCTGCAAGCTGAAAAAAGATTAAAGCCTGTGTTTCAGTTAGCATCCTTCATGATCCTTTTGTCCTTACATTAATCCAGGAATGAAGAATAATAAACAAATTCTGCTGTCAGTTTAGCTATGCATAAATGGTGTTGTCCTATAGGCAGGCACACAGCTACCTTATCCTGTCGCCTCTATGGAGGGAACCAAGAGGTGCATTTCTCCAAGTCCTAGGGTGCTCAGACTTTTATTAAATGCTGTAAATGTTCAGTTTGACAGATTGAGTAGAAAGCTTTTCTGTTGAAACAGCTTAGAAGGTTGACCCTCAGGAGTGAAAGGACAGCCGTATCCCAAGGCACAGGCCTGGCATTTTGGAAGGAGGAAAGAATTTGTCAAAATAAAGTATGAATGCTTGGAATTTCACCTGGTTTCAGCTCATGCTCGTGGTTTCAGGGTATGCAAGTGAAGTCTGCAGGCAGAGAGTGGCTGCTCGGAGATGCCACCCTGCCTCTTTGCTTCGTGTATTCCTGGCTCAATGGTGTTCAGCTCCAGCCACCTTTTGGGTCCTTCTTCTCTTAACACTTTTGAAATGACACATGCAATTTAGACTGATTAGAAGTAAAAATATTTTGATTTTCTGGTATGGAAAGGGCACTTTTAAGTCTTAAAAATGATCACAAAGATTTTCAAGAAAAGTTTTTATTCCTCCTGACACAGCTAAAAGAAAATGGTATTTGAAGAATAAGAATCTCTGGCATTTCTTAATTCAGAGTAGATTTGGATCTATTTTCTCCTGGTTTAAGTCTAAGGGCTGAACATTTTGTAGATATATGCTGCTAATACCCTGCCCAAGGCACACAAAAGCTCAGCTGGATACTGGTCAGTCAAAGGGAAAAATGTGCTCAACTCTAAAACCTGTGTCTGCTCCATTGACTTAACTGGGACCAACTGATCGGTGAGCTGACGTGTATTTGTCTACCTGTTCTGTTCCAGCAGCAGAAATGCACTCACTGCCTCAGCTCCGGGAAGATAAAGCAGCTTTGATAAGGAGTCTGTCATGTCAACTGCATGTGGCGTACTTCAGCAAGCTGCCACGCTCACAACTGACTCATTTTATTTGCATTTTGCTCTCGGAGGTGTGAATTATGCCTCAGCCAGTTCTTTCATTTGCCGGCATTTTCATAATTCTCCTATAAAAGTCTGTGCCCAAGCAAGCTGTTCTTCCTTCCTATTGCCCTTATGCTTTTTAACTATGTTACTTTACATCATTTCTGGGTCTTTCAAGAGAGGGTTCTGATGCACCTTCTTAGCAGGGCCATCCTACACAGAGAGCCAAAAGGAGATGCTTTAAAGGTTATTTGAGACTGTGACAATCTGTGACATGAAGACTTCCATATACCATCCCAGCTGGGGCTTCCAAAGGCATGAGTCCCTTCTGAAACTGGAGGCTTAGGTCTTGCTCTTTGCTCCTGAGGCTTGCTCATCTCCTGCCAATACATGACTATCAACTTTTATACTGGTCCAAAATTTGCCACCCCCAGCCCTCTTCCTATGCTTGCTCAGGCCTTGTAAATCTTTCACCACATTAACTCAGTTTCTACCATATATTTACAAAGGTTTGTGACCTTTAACTGTAGTCAATCATTCCCCATGTCTCATTTGTCTCCCCCCCCCCGCCCCGGAGCACCTTCATCACACTGCCATTGCCTGTAAATGATTCACCCAGAGCTTGCAGAGCACCAACTGTATGCCTTGAGGCATGCACAGCTCACTTGCAGTCCTGCTCTGGTTTAGACTTCCCAGATTTTCCAGTGTCTCATTCAGATCTCCTTGCCCTCCAATACATCAGCACTTGCTCCTCATCTTCAGTACAGCAGGTTACTGGTTGCGTTAGAAAGGCTCTGGACGTGAACTGTGGTACATGTAAGTGCAAAGCGAGTAGTAGCTTATGTAGATGGAAGAGTGTAGATCACTGGCGTGGAGTTCTGGGAGTGTGCCCTATTTAAATACACCCTCACACATATATATGTTTATATATCTGTATGTGGTCACAATGTTTGCATGTATTATTAGTACCTGGGTGTATTTTGCATACAAAGTTCAGCATCAGTAATTTGGGGACACTCAGCTCTATCTCCCATCCTCTGTGTGAGTTTATCAGAACATTCTTGAAGTGTCCAAACAATCTTTAAAGTGAATTTTATAAACCTCAAATTAAATTAAAAACTAAAGTTAAACATTGAATTTTAAAGCTAAATCTTAAAAGTATTTAAGGAAAGTGAATTTGAATTAAAAAAATGTTTGAAATAGCCCTATGGGAAGAAACACAGCTAGCCCTGGAGAGAACGTCCTGTCTCTGTACATGGCTCACGTGCAGCCATTCATACAGCCATCATCACCAGGGCATGGGCAGGATCTCCACAGCGTCTGCACCTAAAGCAGGGGTTTAGATCCCAATTTGGAGGCCTGCGAACTAGAAGTTAAATGTTACACTTCTTAGCACTGCTGCATCTAAGTGCCTTCTTTTCTTAGTTTTTTTTCCTAGTTTTTGAATGCTTGGATGAGGTTGATGATCGGAATGCCTGCTACTGCCCTCTCCAGTGGCATTTGGAATATTAAAATTTATATTTTAGGGGACTAATCAAGACTAGCAGCTCATCTCGTTGCTGGAAAAATTAGTATAATATTAGGGATAAGCCTCTGGAAAGTAAACCATCTGCTGTGATAAACAAACTGTTTGCCTGGTCAAAAAAGCAAACCTACCAGTAAAAGCCGATACATTTATTGCCCACATCTACTGAGCCTTGGATTAAGTTACAGGTCAGAAGTAAAATCACAGCATCCATTGCCCAGCAAAGCTGCAGGTAGACTGCAGAGACTTGAGGGCACATGGATACAGGAGCCAGGAACCAGGCAGAACATCCCCAAAGAAGCCTGCTTGCTTAGACCAAGTCTGAGCACAAAAACTTGTCTGAGTACAAGTTTTTCGACCCCCTTATGAGTGAGATGAAGGCCACAGGTTATTGCACAGAGGCAAGTGTGGATTTTAGACCCAAACCCAGCAACGATCATCATCATCTAAATGGTTTCAAGGTGGGTGGTTGAGTTTCTCCACGGTTTCCATTGCAGTGGGGCTGGCTCACGGCGGCTGTCGGAGAGGAGCAAAACCCACCAGTGTGGATCAGGAGGGTGACACCAGGAGACAGGATTCCTCAAAAGGCACGCAGGGAGTCTGAGCAGAGCAAAAGCTTCCTTAAATACGCGGAGATCCTTTAAAAATGTATCCTGACGCTCTCGCCGGTTCTCTTCCAGAAACCTCGTGCCCTTTTCCTGTGCCTAGTGGGCTCTGAAGACCTGCGAGGTGGCCTCCAAGGGCTCTGGGAGCAGCTCCCGGCTGCCCGGGACCTGGCGTGTGTGGCCACTAGGTGTCACGGCTGTCCCACAGAAGCCACGTTGTCCCAGCGCTGGGGAAGCAGCGAGACGGTCCCTTTCTCTGCTCGGCTGCCAGAACCCACACAATCCTGGAACAGCCTGGGGAGCAGGCAGAGCCTATGCCCGGCTGCACCCTGCCGCCATGGAGGGGGAGCAGAGGTGGGGACTGCCGGGGTGTCCCCAGGTGCGGGGCTGATTTTTCAGATTGGCTTGCAAAAGTGTATTCATAAGACAAAAAGTCGCATAAAACGGGGTCCGTATTCCCCAGGTGTCTCAGTTTACACACGCCGGGACAATTTAATATTTCTTTAATGCGGCTAACGGGCGTTGTACTCAGGACTCCAGGTTAAGTTTCATGTGTGTCCTACAACAGTGTCATCAAGTCTCAGCCCTTTTCCCTTTCTGTGGTGTATTTTCCCAGGATGAGTTTCCCCACTTCATTTTAAGCTCTGCTTCTCCACAAAAGGAAAAGTGGCAAATACTTTACATAACTGTAATTTCCACCCAGATCATAAATCTGGTATTTCAGAGAAAATGGCCTGCTTTCTTCCTGGTCCTTAAAAGTATTACTGTATGAGGTTTATCTAATCCTTTGTTCTACTATGTTTATCACCAAGCCTTCAGCCAGGCTTATGCTGGAGCTTTTCTGCAGCTAGATTGTGTCTGTGAGAAAGGAGGCAGCTCAAACGTTTACTCTTTCTCTGAAGCATCCTCTTCCTTGCTACCAAGCACCCTGCAGGTCTCCCGCTCTTTCACCACCGTCCACAAGCCCGCATCCAGCCAGCCCCTCTGTTTACTTTTCCACTGCTGGAGTTGGGATTACCCTCACAGGGAGGCCGTGTGGATCAGTCGCTTCCCATTGTGATCTGCTTCATTATTAAAGCTTTTTTTTTGGGTCTGTTTTCAAGATGGCACGTGGGAAATGCACACCACCTCCCAGCAATGTAAATTAATATTAATTGAGCTCTGTGACAGATTCCCTGTGAGTAGCTTTGCAAAGACGCTCCTGCAGCATGTGTCAAGAGTGGTTAACACATCAGCTGCAGCACAACAAACACTCGGAAAAAGATTTAGGAGGGACTAATCCCTCCAGTGGCAGAGCTCTGTTGGCCTTTGGCAGAGTTACGTCATGGGTGAATTGAGCCTCCATTGTCTAACATCACACAGACTTGGCACCAGAGGAACAATGATGACAATAGCAGATGAGCATTATATAGGCAGAGCTTGACATGTCTGAGTATCACTTGTCCCCACCCTCCCATTCTTTCAGAAGGAGTTCCTGAGCCCATTTGGTTATCAGACATGTTCAGAAAATTGAAGCCAGCACAGTGGAGGTGCCTCCCAGCATAAGCCTTTGAGCATCCTAATAGCTTTTCTCTCTTCTAATTACAATCATCATTTCTGATGACAACTTCATGAAATGAAACATAATTTTGATTTTCACTAAATGGACTCACTGCTATGGTTCACCGTGATTTGGCATACAAGAACAGGAACCATGAAACAAAACGACAGAGGAAGCTGTCATTTCGTGATGCAAGCACAGACTACATTCAGCTTCAGTAATTTGTGCTTTCATTGATGGCATTTTGTCAGGAGTTTTGGTAGACAGTGAGAGGAGGTCTGGTGCCGTTATCACAGAACTGAACACAGGTTTGGGTGTGATTCGCTCTCCTGTTACGGGGTGACCATCGGCCAGTCATTTAGTCTCTCTGCACCTCTGAGCATCGCTCCTCCTTTCCACCACGTTTTTATCTCCGTCTGTCTTTTCCTTTCTGCTTGTACAGTGCCTGGTATGTTAGGCCAGTCTCAGCCAAGGCCACCAAGTGCATCAGCGATCTAATAGTGAGTATAGCAAGTTCCTCTGATTCAGAAGCACTGGTGGGTGTTTGTCTCATGTAGGTGCCAGGATCCCAGGGCAGTATCTTTGTGTGAAATCAAGAGAGTTTGCAAATCTGTTTGGATGACTTCACATGGGAAATGCACAGAAGTCAGCATTAAAGGGATATGAGAAATGAACAGAACTTGCTGTACTCTACTTAGGGAATAAATTGCCAGAAGTCTGCAATTAAATCTTGCAGACAGAAAGCCTTCTGGAATAGGGTTACTTTCTACACATGGTGCTTGACAGTTAAAATTGAAGTCTGTTGAACTTTGCTACATAAATATAGTTGCGTTTCTTTCTTTTCATTTATGAGTCATAGTAGTCTATTTCACTTATTTATGGAGATGAGGCTTTAAGAAAAGATTTAAAAAGCAGAAGTGTGGCAGCTGCTGATGCTAAACATACCTGTCTACAAGAAAACTCAGTAAGATGTTTGGGAAGGAATGATTTTTGCATATGGACTGCGTTATTCATTTTATGGTAATGTAACTTAAAAAGCATAGCCTTACATCTTCAGAAATTAATTACGAAATTTAGAAGGCAGCTGGTCCTAACACTAAGCAAACACAATGGAAAATACAACGTACAAGTAATGCTTTAGCTCTCCGCAGGGCGTTGTACTCCTGTGTGGGCAGCCAGTCCTCTCATGAATTTCTATCATTACCAGTCTTGAGTCCCTGTGCTATTTGCAGCCTGCAAAAACCTATCTGTCAAGATTCAGTGCCAAATATCACTAAGAACAAGCAAAGCCACTTGTTTAATGGCTCAGGAACCCTCCGATTCAGCACAGAGAATACAATTAGATAATAGCCTGTGCTCTTCCTGGAATTCATCTGTATGTTTCTGTTGCTAATGTTTAGCTGCTTTAACAGATGGTTAGAAAATTGGATTCCATTTCCGAAGCTGAGGACATGGAGTGAGCAAAACAAAGATTTCTTTTTTTTTTTTAAGGCAGATCCCAGGAACAGGGCTCGAACAAGTCAACAACTACCCAGTGGTGTTTAATCTGAGGACTGGAAAAAGCTCCTTGCATGAACTTTTTTTGCATGTCTGGGATCAAATCCAGAAAACCTCTCAAAATTTTTGATAAATTTCTTCTCAACTTCAGCGTGGGGTTGCTGGTCAACACTGAGTGACTCTTGACCCAGAGCAACCGATTGATTGTACCATTGAGCTGGGACATGAAGAGTATCTTGAGAGCTCCAACTCTGCCAAAGTGAGGCCAAGAACTTGAATTCAGGTCACTCCTTCCACTCTGAGGGAAGTGTCCCAGCCCCAAGGTTATTGATTAATGATTCTGATGGTTCTAATGATTCTGATGATCTGTCTCACATTTTTCATTACAGACTCCAGAAGATGTTCATTTTATCCCTGGTGGAGAACACAAAACATTTTAGTTCACCAGAATTCATAGGATGGGAACATAGTTGAGATGCTGACTCTGAATTTTTGCTACCATGTTTGAATGTTGAAATATTTGCCACAAAATATATTTGCTGGAAATATATCCCACAAAAACACAAGCTTCCATAGCTCCTACTCACATCAGCAAGCCAACCAGAATACTGTTTCATTCCCATAGCAGACATCTGCCATTCCTTGTCAGTGTTTCGTCAACACGCTTTGGTCTCTCCAGATGGAAAGACCATACCATTGGAATTAGACAAGTAACACTGAAGTTGCTTTTGAGAAGAAAAGCTTCAAATATAACTCTGAAGGACCAACCCAATCCATCACAGATAGGTATTAACTATGATTTCAATGACTACAATCCAACAGGGATCCTGAAGCATACATTTCCCATCCATGGCACTGTTGTGCAATGTGGCAATTTAAATATGAGAGACTAGCATACCGTTTCCCTCAATCCTATTTGTACCCCACAATTTTACGATAAATAGCTCTGTAAAATGCAACTAGTTCCCATCCGCATGCCATAAAAGCAAACATACCAGAGTACCAAAATACCAGACACAAATTGTTATAACCAACATCCACCCACAATCTTAAAAGCAGAAAAATGCAGCCCAAATAAATCATCCCCAGAATGTATGAAAAGCAAAACTGCCTACAAAATGAGATCTAAGAGCATTTTTCAAAGCTGAAACTAGGCTAGGGCCTCTTGACACAAGGGTGCAAACATCTGGCGAGTCTGCCTCACAACCTAATATAACATGGATTGACCTCACCCCCTGTAAGCATGAGAGTTAGAATTAATATTTGAACACCTACTGCTTGTGAGCAAAAAGCAACCTGGCAGATCATGCTCAAGATGCTTTGGTAGGACTGCTGGGATGGGACAAACCTTGCCAAGGGAATAACATTTCAAGGCTTGAGGTGGATGTAGTTCTTGGGAGCTTCTCAAGAGGCAAGACCCATTTAATAAGATATCTGAAGTCAGAACTGAAGGATAGAGTCGGGTGAGAAAGAAGGCAGGCAGCAGCAGAAATTTTACACCAGATCCCAACACTTATGCATAATCTTTTCATTACCCACAGATCTCAGTTGCCCTGTGGCAACCATGACCATAGAGGAGGCTGGACAGAGACTTCCCTTCCAGGCAGTTCAGGCAGTGGTGCTAGACAACTGGCTGTGGTAGAAATGTAAAATCAGAGCCTTTGGCAGGGTTTGTACCTTCCTTCCATTATAACTATGTTTTTATTAATTTAGTTATATTACCAGCTTATCTGTGGGATTTTCCACAATGCTGCTGAGAAAGTCACACAACAGACACAAGGACCATCAAACCCCATTCAAGATGTGTTGCCCTCAGAGCAAACCCCTCTAATGCTACCCTTTATAAAATCATTGCTGTGTAGAAACACATGCAGCACTCAGTATAGCAGGTTTTTCTGTCTTTCAGCCTTTAGAAGAAGCCAACACTATTGGAAGAAAGCTGTTAACAAGGAAGAATATGGGACAAAATTTAATCTCTGATGTTATTTCAGGGGAGTATCGCCAGAGATTTATCTGTCTATACACTTTTTCTGAAAAAAAGTTCAGAGAGAACATTTGTATCCAGAGATGACATTCTCTGCCAGAACAGCCCTAGGTTTAGATATCAGCATCCCTGCAACTGTAACTCCAGCTGTGTTCAGAACAAGATTTACATTTATATATACAAATGTATACACATAAATAATATTTTCCCCATGTATTTTTGAAATAAAGATTTCCCACATACACAGTAAAAGACCCAGGGAATTCAAGGCTTTCCATGGCAGCTGCTTTTATTTATCTCTATTATACCTTTGAAGGTGTTGGTTTCATCCTGAACATTGGTGAAACTGTGAACTTTTTTGTAAGTTGGAGAAAACTCTTTTCCATGCAACTTTAAATATAGCTCATGATCCATACACCTACTCATGCTACCATAGCGATGTGAAGGATGTTCATGTGGGAATGCCCTGAAGTGAGATTTCGGTTCAAAGTCTGACTGTCAGGAGCAGCCATGCTACACCTCGTGGGCAGGTATGAGGCCAGCTGTAAGCACAATGCACCCAGCAATTTCCCCATCTGCTGTCCATATGGGATGGGTGACTGACATGTATCTACTGACACATAACCCATCAGATAGGCTGGAGCATGTCCTAGCTGTTCTATATGTGAATCTGGGGCAGCCTTCAAAAGTCCCTGGCAGCCTACAAAACGCTGCATAGACGTGTCATCTCAGGTAAGTTTTTCAAAATCTACACCTGTCTGTCACGTATAAAATTGAGACAAAAGAGCTTGTTTTCCTCATTCTTGATGTTTGCAGACTAGAGGATTTTTGAGTCAGAGTTCACCTCTAATCGTGTGGTATATTTAAGACTGGCCAGGAAACCGTTTTCCTGCCTTGTGCGAAAATACTCATGGTTCACAAATGTTTCCAATCTCTCACTCAGGCAAAATAAACACCTTTGGAAGCAGAGGGGAACCTTGACTGCTACAACAGCCTCAAGGCGCTGTGCTGCAGATGACACAAAATACAGATGAGAACTCCTTCCTCATGGGAAGATAATTTCTGTGAAAAACATCAGTCAAGGAAGACTCCTTAAAAGCACTGGCTCAGCTCTTGGAGAATTCAATAAGAGCTGTGCTAGTTACGAACGCTTCCTGCTCCTCTGCACCAGAAAAGAACGAAGGAGCTTCCCATTATAAGCACTCTGAGCGTTCACCATTCATATGCCGGTTCCCTCCAAACCTTGGAGAAAATTCATTTCATAGGAAGATTCGGGGCTTTTGCTCTATTGTGTTTCAGGTACCTTGAGGGAGGGAGGGAGGGAGCCAGCAGGAGCGAGATGCAGAAGTCACAAGCATGAGGACCTTCATGGTGCAGTTCTCTCCCTTCTGTTTATCTCAGAAGTACTTGAGTATATGATGTTCCTTCCTTCTCTTGCCTGGGAGAAAAATCCATGTATGAAAAATCAATAAAGAAACAAGCTTTTTACAGGGCTAAACTCAAGCTAGTCAATAGAAGAGAGACTGCTGGCTCTAGCGGTCAGGCTGTCTTGGTGTGTTGGATATTTTTCATTAAATCTCATCCGTACCATGCTATAGCATCTATACTGTTACCAGCTTCAGTGTAGTAATGATGGGGCCTTGGCAGAAACACTATTAGGGGAATAGTGACGGAGACAACAAAGGAGTGTGGTACACAACTTTTTAATACATTTCTCCATGCAGGATTTTTTTTGCTTGTCCAGAACCTATAATTCACCTGAAATGAAAAATCATATGCAGACACTCCTGATGTTTAGTGAAGTCACATCCTAATCTGATTTTCAAGTTTTTATCAAGTTTTGACTACTCAGGAAAGATTAAATAATATTGTTTCTACTTTATCTTTTCTTGGTCCTTCTCCCAGTCTGTAGGAACAGCACTCAGGATGGATAGAGGTATGAAATAATCCTTTCTTTTCTGGAGGAAAAAAGGGTATCTGCAGCCCAAGTTATCCATCTGTATTTTATTTGAGCAAAGAGACAAAACTAAGATAATCCTTTTTCAGCCAAAATCAACAACCTTGAAAAATACAGTCCTGTCCACCAGCTTAGTCATCCTGCATGTTGCCCATTTGATTGGGTTTAGAGCAAAACAAAGAACTAAAAAGAATAGTGTGTGTTGCATTAGGATCTGTACCAAAGTCTGTAAGGGGAGCCAGAGAAAAAATGACTCACGCACTGGGAAGAATTCCACCTGTTCCCATCCAAATTATGTTTCCCTGTCAGGCTGGAAGCAGCTGATGCACTGGTTCCCATGGGAATATTTTCATCTTGAACAATATACACATTTAAAACCACTTCCTGAGTTTGTCCTATTTACGATTATGTTTGCATTAAATGCTGTCCCCTAACCAGCGCAGACCCTGGTGCTGAGTGAGCACTTCTCCCCCCCACCCCGACTTCAGCTCTGCTCTGATTTTTTAAGGAAATTAAGGGTAACTAATGTAAGAAAGGCATTACTATCACCAGGACTGGGAAAGCCATTGAAAAGCCCCCCCTGTGAAAAGGGTTTTATTGGGAAGCAGGAACAAGGGGAAAGAAATTAATTTGCTTGAAGAGGTATGCTAAAGACCATGAAATTCAAAAGAAAGCCATGCCACATAAAGAAAGGCTCACAGGGTGGCTAGAGTAATGGCCTAAAATGTACTACCTAGAGATATTTCATGAGTATTTCTTCCAGTAATTGAGAATCCCTTATTAAAAAGCTAGTTGATTATGCATAAAAGAATACATCAGTAGTTAAAAATCACACAGCCCCTGGATCCCAGTCCCCACTACAGCTGTCTCGTCCTATGCTGCGTGGCCACAAAAAGAAATAGAGATAGGGACTGACCATAAGCAGGCAGATTTTAGAGGCACTTTTTCAAGCTGTTCCTCCAGATGCCTCAGAATCACAATTCTGTAGACGTGAATCAGCCTTGAACATAGGGAGCAAACCAAAATTGCTCCATTGCATTCCTTTGCTTGGTGTCTGGGTGATGGTGAGGAACGATAGCAGTAACTTGCTTCTGCGTCACTCTTGGTGAAGCAGTGTGAGTGAGAGAATTAGGCATGAGGCTGGAATTTATGGATATGTCTACACAGACACGTACAGGCAGATGTGAGCCTGTCTTGCTATATTCTCAGCTAGCCAAATACCAACAAGATGAATGTGGTTTTACTGTGCCAGATCTGTATCCATCGGTATGGACTTCCGTGATTATCTTTTGAGGTCTAGTTCTGATGTTGCCACTAATTTGTCTGTGACTGCGTGATCATTTCTGCATTTCAGACTATCTTCTACTTAAAAGATCTTTCAAGAGTGACGGTGTGTTGAGGGATCAGTCCTCAGTTCGTGCATCTATTCTTATACAAACGTTGGACTGGCTCTGAAGAGAATTGCGTCCATTCCAGCTAACATTGTTTCTGTTTTCAGGCATGCCATTTATCCTCCTATCTGCAAAACAAGGATAAATGTTTCATCACTTGAAGCGGGTTTATAAAAAACATGTGTCTTGTGAAATGTGTTTGTGAACTAGGTTGTTATTACAGTGATTTGAGTAAAATAAGCACCTACCATGGAAGCGGTAAGACCTCCTACTAGCTTCAGCTTCTATACAATTGTTGTTGTTACTATTACATTGTCATTTACTTATTCAAAACTTCAAGAAAATGAAGAAAATGAGCAATGGAATGGAGAAATAAAGACTGTTTTTCTATTTTTGAATAATGCAGAATAGTGCTATAGTCTACTATTCCTCCCTTTGCTGTTGATCGAAAGAGGGCATTTCACTGCTTCAGTCCTAACAACTAGAACGCTGCAGAATGTTCCTACGTGGTTGTTCTTCAGATGAAACTCATCGTCTTTAAAAGTGAATCTGATGAGCCTTTAGGTTAAGGTCATGAATCTCTCCATAGCACTTTCATAGCATAGATTCGAGCCAGATGTTTTACATTTTTCATGCATGAGTCATGAGCTGAATGTCTCACTATTGACCCATGTTTTGGAGAGGAAATGTCAAGAAATCATTTGTGGTAACTGTAGTTTCCTGTCAGCTGGAAAAATGTTGGAAACTCTTTCTAATTAATTTCTGTCCCTCACTGGCTGGAGTTCCGGTCCAAGACCTTTGTAAGTGGGTTGGCATGGTGACAAACTTTATCTAATATGCAATCACTGATTAGAGAAAAAGGGAATGTAAGTGGCAGCTTAGACAAACTATGAGGAAACTTTTTTCCTGACTCAGTTTTTTAAGGCAAGAAGGCATATGGCAAAAGAATATAATAACTGCAATTTGTGTATCATTCAGACTAGTGCCCTCAGAGCAGTTACTAGCTAACGTTCATTATTTCATTTGTACTTGGGAACATTCACATTTCAGATGTACTCCAGCAGATCAGGTTTTGTAGTGGTAAACAAGAAAAAAAACAACCTCATGAGAGCTTGAAACAGCCTGGAAGATTGAATATTTATATTGTCAGGACCTGATATGACCTTCATTAAAATCTACAGAAAAAATGAAACTGAATTCGATATGAGATTGATCAGGACTACAAGTGTTTTCTATACCACTGTGGTTTTAATTACAAGGCAACAAAGGACAGAGAGGGAAATTTTGAAGCCAACAGTTGTGCCAGACTGGCAGTTTTTTGCCTGAAAGCTCCTGCCCCATCAGCATTTGCTGACCAGGCTTGGTAATGAGATAAATGAGCTAATGTGACTTGCCTCTTAACTCACTTGAAGATGTTGAACTCTTTGAGAAAAGGAGATCTAGACTGAGGAGTTAGCCTTCTTTAGATGGATAACCAAGAAGCAACTAAGTCAGAGATCAGGCGGTGAGTTGATTCCACTGTTTTATGGTTGATTTTTTTGAGAGGGGAAAGATGGGGTTAAAAAAATCCATACAAGGTGTGTAGTTCTGTGTAGCATGTTTGCACAGAAAGCTGTGTGAACCTATTTCATTTATGATCCCAGATTTAATGACAAGTGAAGGCTGCTTGGGCTCCTCACTGATGACTCTTATGAGAAGAATTTAGATCACTGGTTTTTGCAGTTTTTTTCTCAGGAGAATCTTGCATTTAGCTTCCTGCATAAGGCACACTAGACCAGGCTCTATGACACTAATATGCAATGGTCATGATTGGAATTGGTCTCTTAGGAGCCTTGAAAAGAAAATTCTGAAACGAAGTGCTGCCAGGACATATTTTGCTTTCTTATGAGGCATTTAATCAAAGTTCTGCTACATAGTAGACATTATAATGGTGATATACCTGATGACTGCAAATCTACACAAGTCCCTGAAGGACCCCTCAGTGCTTCCTTTCCTCTTAAAACATTCAGCCAAAATCAATAAGAAATAATCTTTGTGATTTCTTATCATTAGATTGATATTTCTTAAGTCAGATATTTACGGAACAAGACTTAGCCTATATGAGAAACAATAAGAAGGCAACCCTCAACCCTGGTCTCCATATGGCAGCCACTCAGAACATACACTTCTCAAGGGGCTCACAGAGTCATGACAAACTTTTTCATTCTAAGATATTCAAGAAGACAAACCAGAGACCACTGTTCCAAGGGACTTTTCTCCTAAGTATCTAGTCTCAATGTTGCTGTAGATACCTCTTTTCTTTCTGTCTCTCTTTGAGCTATAGAAAATCGATCAGCCGGTAGTGCTGATTTTATTAGTTGTTGATGGACATGCAAGCTTCAAACTGGACTGTCTGAAAGGTTAAGCAGGTTCATGGAGGAAAGTACTAAATGTGAGGTGGCTGAGACAAGGTCCCAAAATCAAATGCATAACTAGCCACTGCAGTTTGTTTGTACTTCCATTCTGTGTCTGGAGGAACATGCACATAATGAGCCAGACTCTTCTACTCCTGCTTTAACTGGAGGCCACAAAGATTAAAGTAGTATAAATAAAAGGGGATGCCACATCACTGACTTTAGTGAGATTATATGAATTCTTGAAAAAGAAGATGAAAAAGCTGACTTGAAAAAGCTAGATGTAAAGTGAGACTCCACAATCAGATATAAAGTGAGGCATCAGGAAAAACAGAGAAGTCATGGCCAATATCAGAACTATATGGTCAATGTTGGAATAAGAGGAAAAACAGCACAATATCATGGGAATCTACCAGCACTAAGTATTAGGTGGGAAGGAGGATCAAGAAATTCCAGCCTTTATTCCACAGTTCTTGTGCATCGTTGCAGCTCATTTACACCTTCTGCAAAAGCAAATAACAATAAAATGTCATTGTGATAGTTCTGATGGATCTCTTAGCCCATAACTGCTGCTTGGTTAACTCAAACTTCCCAGTCTGTTTGCTTTAATTACCTGCTGTCTCTCATCCATGGCTGTGTACATGCAGCACTGAAGCTTGAGGCATAAACCTGGCGTGTATCACGCAGTGGTAGCTAAAAGAGGCACTTAGAGTGCAGCTAATGCATGAGAAAATGGCCCCTCAATTGTCAAGTAGTAAATTTGCCATGTTGGGGCAAAGCTGCTTTTATTTTGGCTCGTAGAAAACATTTTAAGGTGTCTTGAATTGCGACAAGTTAATTGTCACCCCCTATCTGCTTCTGAATTCATGGCCAGGAGGCAAATTATTTGGGCCAGAAACAGTACCTTTTTATTAGGTATTTTGCAATGTGTAGCACAATAGATTAAGATTATTTGGGCACAAGCACAGTACAAGTAATAAGTATAATGTAAAGAATAAACAAAGATTCAAGACATAAAGCAGTATAAAATAAGACCTCCCATTTTCAAATCCTTTCACTAAGACAATAAAAATATGTGGGCAGGAAAAAGATTTTATATAATAAGACATCATTTGCTTCATCAAGCTAAATTAGGCTATTCTTGCCAAACTGAAAGCACAAGTGATTCATAATTAATTCTGTATCATAGACTCTTTCCTTAAATAAATGAAATTTCTTTTACCAGTTTATGTGAAAATAATTCAATGCCTGAATGATCTAGCAAGAGATGTTTCCCTTTGTGAAAAGCTTTTCCTTTCTCTCACCTGTTTACAAGTGGTAATACAGAGAAACTCTTCCTTAACGGTGCTCTGAGCCCAGAGTACTAGCAATTAAAACAATCATGGAATGCAAACACCATTCTTCAGTAAAAGCCTCAATCAATGCCCCCAGCAAGTGGTATAAGGCACAAGTTGTCCCCTAACTGACACCCACAACCCATTCCTAGGAAAAGGAAGACAATTTTGTAGATAATAAACCTGCTTGTCAGTTGAGATAAATCTTTTTGCTTCCATTCGTGATACGTTATTCTGTATAAACACAAACACTCTGCCTGTGCACATACAACTTTCTAGTCCTCTCTGTTGAGATGTACTAGAGTCTTTTTTGCACTATTTGTCTATCTCCTCCCCATCCACCATACAAGCAGGTTGTTCTTATAAATCCCCATGTATGGATTTCATTATCATACAGACTGCGAGTTCATGTCACAACAAGGCCACTTTAATTGCATTAGCAGGCTTGGTTCAGCTCTGATACAAGTTCCAGCTTGCAAAAAAGACCAAACAATTTTGCAGGTATAAAGACAAGACATGACAATCAGCATGGAAAGATCGTGTTCAGGAAGAAAGAGCTCTCCGATGACCGCAACTTGGCCTATCCTTTGTTGGTGTAGAGCTAAATCTCAGACCTTTCATCTACTAATTTCTCATGTCCCCAAAAAAGAGATGGTGACAGAGTGAGTAGAAAGGTGAAGTTCAAGAATGGAAGGAAAGTTGAAAACCTCCAATTCCTCCATACAGGTGTTCAGGACATACTGCAATCACACCTTTTCTAACACTTGTCTTATAGCATTTATCAATAAGCAAAAATAATCATAGAATCACAGAATCATAGAATGGTTTGGGTTGGAAGGGACCTTTAAAGCTCATCTAGTCCAACGCCCCTGCAATGAGCAGGGACATCTTCAACTAGAGCAGGTTGCTCAGAGCCCCATCCAACCTGACCTTGAATGTTTCCAGGGATGGGGCATCTACCACCTCTCTGGGCAACCTGGGCCAGTGTTTCACCACACTCGTAAAAAATTTCCTTAGATCTAGTCTAAATCTCCCCTCTTTTAGTTTAAAACCATTATCCCTTGTCCTATCGCAACAGGCCCTGCTAAAAAGTCTGTCCCCATCTTTCTTATAAGCCCCCTTTAAGTACTGAAAGGCCACAATAAGGTCTCCCCGCAGCCTTCTCTTCTCCTGGCAGTAACAATCTGGCAGTAGTAATGTGTTTTTCAATGCAAGGGGTATAACTGTAAAGAGAGGATATGGTAACAGCACTTTAGCTGTATATGTAAGAGCAGGGTTGGCAGCAGAGGACATCTAGTGGTGTTTACCTGTAAATTATAAGAATAAACAGGAGTCTTTGTGCATTATTCTGCTGGCAATGCTGGCTCCCAGGGTAAGGTTGCTGTGTTCAAGTGCTGCAGGAGCAGCTGTGTGCCTTCAGGAAGCATTTGTGCTCCTGCTCTTTGCAACTCAGCAGTATATATCTGCATTGCACAAAAATGAGGTACTTATGTACACAGGCTAGAAGCACACTTATAATTTATGTACATATATATATATGGAGGAGGAAAATCTACTACAAGCTTGTCTTTTAATGAAGCTACGAACTAAGCTTATTCAGGTGTGTAAAAAAGATCACTTATATTTTTTACTTACAAAAACATAATGCTGGGGTGTATCAGAAAAACCTGAACTAGAACTAAATAGCTGCTCGCATCACATAAAATGATGTTACCACTTGGGATGAGACACTGCTGCGAAAATTCAATGAATAGTCACATTCCCAGCAACATCACTATCGCATGCCTGTGTACCCTTTTATTAGCCACTCCATGTGATATTGCGTGCTTACTCTAATTCCACACAGAGAAAGCTTCTCGTAATGCCCCTGCCATATAGCTGGAGAAGGATGGCTAATTTTATTTATTTATTTATTTATTAAAAAACGCAGTTGAAAAGGGAGGAGAGGAGAGCCACTGAAAAGGCTGTCTTTTTTGTTTAGCTACATGGCAAGCATACCTTTGGGATGGATTTTCAGCACAGTACTCTCCCTGGCCCTGATCCAGCAAAGCACTGAAGTCTAAGGTTGAAGTTAAACCCATACTTACATGCTTTGCTGAACTAGAGCCAGAATACTGAGTACTTTGCCCAGTCAAATCTCCGGTCCATTTGTACAATAAACAAAAATAATGCCAAAAAGTCACCAGAAGTTCCAACTGTATTTTGAGAATTTATTTCTATACTCCTGGAAAACTAACTTGAGTGCTGAGCAGAAACCAATCAATAGGTTGAAATATAATGCATGTGGCAGACTGTTTGGTGAAATTAATATCGTGAGCATGTCTGCAGTTTTGTACAGAATATCCAGCCTGGTAAACTGCAAATTTTTCAGTCATCCTGTTCCAGAAGACAAAGGCAATTTGACACCTGTGTGATTGCCCAAATTGACAAAGCTCATATAAAAACATCTTTCTTGGAGTAATTGATTTTTATTTTGTTTGTTACTTTTGAAATAAGAAAGAAAGACAAAAAAGCGTCCAATCCAAGTTGCATGTTCCAGTGCTACCTCTTGAATATTATGAGCAACACTTTGTTTGGGTTGAAATATTGACTTACAATACTAAGAGAATCTCATATCAAGCTAAAAGGAAGTGCCAAATGTCAGGATACCCTAATCTGAAAATTTATGTTACGGGAATAATGTTCTACCACACCACTCTTTAAAGACCATCCCTCTCTTGTTTCATCTGATGTCCACTGTATCTTGCCCTCCCACCATGAATCATTGTGAAGAGCCTGGCTCTGCCTTCCTGATGACCTCCTCATAGATATAGGAAGGTTGCTATTAAGTACCCCCAGACCTTCTTTTCTCTAGGCTGATCAAGCCCGTTTCCCTCTGCCTCCCCTCACAGGGCATGCGCTCCATGCCCCTGACAATTTTGGTGGCCTTCCATTAGACTTGTTTAAGTTTATCAGTATTTTTCTTTTACTGGGGGCCCAAAAACTGGTCAGGTCACAATACTCCATGTGTGGTCTAACAAGTGGTGGGTAGAAGAGAATAATAATCACTTCCCTCCAATATCTAGCTACAGTCCTGTTAGCACAGCACAGTAACTTGCTAGTTTTCATTGCTGCCAGAGCACACTGCTGGCTCATGTTTGGGCTGTTGTCTACCAGGACCTCGCAGGACCTTTTCAACAGAGCTGTTTCCCAGTCAGTCAGTGCCCAGCCTGCACCACTGCAATGAGTTCTTCCCTCCCAGGGGCAGGACTTTGCAGCTATCTTTGTTCAATTTCATAAGGTTCTTGTCGACCCATTCCTCCAGCCTGTTCAGGTCTTTTTGAATGGCAGCCCTGCCCTCAAGTGTACCAGCTGCTCTTCCCCTGATCCTCCTACAGTTTAGTGTAACCTGCAAAGTCGATGAGGTGCATTCTGTCTTCTCCTCCAGGTCATTGATAGTGATATTAAAAAAGATACACCCCAGGATAAACATCTGACTAACTCCACTTGTAACCAGCTTCCAGGAAGAGTACAAACCCTTAACCAAAACTCTTTGAACCTGACAGCCCAGCTAGTTTTTCAGCCTCACATAGTAATCCACCTAGTCAGACCTTAATAACGCAACTTGAACAGAAGGATGCTGTGGCTGACTGTGTCATAAGCCTTGCTAATGTGAAGGTAGACAACATCCATCATTCTTCCTTTATCCTTAGACCTAGGTGTGTTATCTTAGAAGTTAAAAATGGTTTACCCTAGGCAAATCCATGTTGGCTATAAAATATAGATGACCTTTCTCTACTATCTTATTCCAAGTAAACACTGAGTTACTTAGATGAACAAAGTACTATTACAAAATGCTGAGTTAGTCTTTTTATTGGTATGGCCTTGGTACACAAAGGAAGAACTGACACAATGTCAGACTTTGGTGGTAGTGAGGCAATTTATTTCACTCAGAAGACCACCCTGGAGACTCTGAAGCATGACTACAGTCTCTTCAGGTGACCATTTTTATCTCTGGATCTCATCAGTACTGCTTTTTAATAGATCTGCTATTGTGTGATGTGAGATACTAATCCATAATTTCCGTTCCTTTTTAACTCTTGAAGAAAAAGAATATAAATGGAGGCTCAGTGGGGGGAAATGGGAATCAATTTTTACAAGATGAGGCAAAGTGATGATCATTTCTTTATGTTTCTTGAAAGAAAAGAGAGTACCAATTTTTGTTTTCTAACATAACTTCTGCATAGTAAGATTGAATGTAGGCATTGAGAACCCCGCTGTTGTCTGAAATATCTTTCTGCCACTCATACACTCTCTCATGAGAAGAACTCACCATGATACAAATAAGAGTAGTTAATTTAACCTCACAAGCGCCAGTGTCCACCTTGGGAAAACAAAACAAAACTCTTTACCATTTCTGCCTTTCTGTCCTATACACGAAACCTTTACCATTTCTACCTTCCTGTCCTCTACACCATAGGAAGTTTTTGCTGCTTCAGTTGAAGCACAGCTATAAATCTGCTGCAAATGTTGAAATTGCTGCTCATTTGTTCAGGAATGAACAACAGGGGACTGGGACAGAACTCTCTTAATGTGGATATGCTGCTGACTGGAGAAGTTTCTATTTGCTCAAGACATGCAATACACTCAGATTTTCCTTCACCCCACCTTTTTGTTCTGGCCTCCTCACAGAAATTACACCCTCGTTAACGGAGAGGAGGGCTGAATGAACTGGCCACGCTCCGGGTTGACAGAAAATTTTGAAATAGAAAACATAGGAACAAGGGAGGAAAAAAAATCTGGAAAATGCTAGGAAAGGTGACCTAATTCTTCTTGGTGAATAACCAGTACCGTGGCGGCAGGGCAGGAGCACCCCCCGGGCCCCGCGGCCCGGCCCGGCCCGGCGGAGCGGCGGTTCAGCACCCTGGCCAGCACCCGCGGCGCCCGCCTGGGCACGGCGCGGCCGTGGGGCCGGAGCGGGGCTGCGCGGCGGGGGTCCGGGAAGGGAGCAGCCCTCGGCGTGAGGCGAGCGCTCCCTCAGCCTCTTCCACAACATCCGCAAAGCCCTGGCCTTTAAGTAAAGTGTGGAAGGGGTCTAGAGTGTGGGCCTGGGCGACACTTTTCGTGCCGGGGTGGGAGCGTTAGCCAGCTTTCTAAGCATTACTACTTGAACCAGCTGAGAAGAGAGTTCTCTGAGTCTCTAGCCCCGGTCACTTCTTGGCTTGTATAGAAAGTGCCTGCAAAACTCTTAGGAAATGTCAGGTTACTTTGCTGTGACATTTCAGGCTGCTTTTTTTTTTTTTCCTGCTTTGGCTAACAGTGGCTTATTACTGCCTGCAATGCTTTCTCAAAAGAAAAACATATCCATGAGCAAAACAGTGGTGAACTTCTTAGGATGTGATCATAAGCAGATGTCAGGAATTCATGACATCCCAATGCATTACACACTATTAAAGGGCAGAGGATGAAAGGGAAAAAGAAAGGTCTGCAACACAGGAGATGTTAAAACCCCTGAAGGTTTACTTTGTTAAACTCAGATGTGTACAGCCCTCTCTGGTTGCTTTCCACTTGGTGGTGGCCATCAGGTCTCAGATCCAGTTGCCCACTGGCTCCTTCCATCCGTACAAGAGATGTTTTCTTTTATTTACTTTCCCAAGGAGTTAAGCTCCTTGTCTTTACACAGCCACTACTCTGAAAGCCTGTAAATCCTGCCCCTGCTACCTGCGCCCAGAGCTTGGGTGTCCTGCTGTCTTCCCGATACTCTGAAAACCAACAGCACTGGTGCCATGGGCTGACACAGGGTCTTCATTCCCCATCCCCTTCACAGACTTCCTTGCAGAGACATGCCTCTGTCTTGCAAAGACCTACCCATCCATCAGCTCTTGGGGTCCCCCAGGAATTCAGCGCACTCTGGTCCCTCCTGTGTTATTACAGCCTGTCTCACTTTTCCTGGACACCGTGCCTTTGCAAAGGGCCTTCACCTTCCTCCAGCTCCAGAGCTGTAAGAGACCCCCAGCACCGGGGAGCCGTGGGCAGGAGGAGAAGAGGGAGGTGACCGTCCTTACCCCCCAGACACACACACACTAGTGACTGTGGGGAACAGCTGGAGGAAACATCCTTCACCCCTCCCTGGGGGCAGGTTGGCGGTGAGGACCTGCTGCCTTCACCCCGGGCGCTGGAGATGACAACCTACCCATGGCCCTCTGCCTGGGGGGCAGGGATGGAGACACCCCCCGCCATCCCCTCGGTAACAGCAGTAGCGACAACACCCCCCACTCCTGCGGGGCACGGGGGGGTAACGACCCCCGGCCGGTGCCCGCGGGGCTGTGGGAGGCCCTGGGACACACACACACCCAGACACACCCAGACACAGACACACAGACACACAGACACACAGACACACAGACACACCACACACACACACACACCCGCTCAGCCGCCGCTCCCGGACGCGGCGGCTCCGCAGTTGCCGCCTTCCCCGAGGGGACCCGGCCGCGCTCACCGCAGCTCCGCCGCCGCCGCCGGCCCCGCTTCCCCCCGGGTGCCGCCGCGCCCTCCCCGCCCGCGGGCCATGCCGGCGGGGCCAGCCGGGGCCGTGCCGCCGCTGCTGCTGCTCCTGCTGGCGCTGCCCGGCCCGGGGCCGGCGGGTGAGTGCGGGGGGACCGCGTCCCAGCCGGGAGCGAGGGAGGGCGGGAGGAGAGGGGCGGCGGGGCCGCTCCCCGCACCCCCGGGCCGCGGGGTTCAAGCCCCGACCCCCCGGTCCCGGCCGGGCGGGGCAGAGGTGCCGCAGCTGCCGGCAGGGAAGAGCTGGTGGGGTGGGGAGTTCTCAGCGAGGGGATTAGAAGGGGCTAAAAAATGGTAATCGACGGAATAATGAATGGAGCGTGTTGGGTTTGATTTTTCTTTCTGTTCTGTTTCATAAAAATCGAAGCCTTTTCTGCTGGAGTAGCCTGAAAGAGGAACTTGGATGGGAGCAGATCGGTTGTGATTTGCATGTTTGTTTGGAAATGCCCGTGTGTCCTTTGGCAAGGGCTAGGTGCCTCATATTGATTTTCCCTTTTTACTCGTTGGCCTCGGAATACTTAAACTAGGCGCTTAAATGCACATTAATTCATGAGTGTAAGAGCAGGTGCTCTCAGGTAGCCCCTGCTGCCCTCGCTGCCCATTCATTCCCCACAGTGAGTATGGGCAACTGCTGGGGAAAAGCTGATGAGGAGATGAGGTGAACCTGCCTTGACCCCCTGAATCTTCCCTGACCCCCCAAGCCAGCAGCCAGGGATGCCCTGGGCTCAGCCCAGCACCTGAGCTACGCCACAGCGGGTGTGAGGCCTTGGGACTCTGATCACCGTTGCCATCCTCATCCTCAGCTGTTTTTTACAGCACTGTAGTCATAGCCTTATCTAAAGATTTGTATTCAGCAGGACAGCTGGGGGCTCTTGTGTCTCCCCCTCCCCAGCACTCCCAGGGTGGTATGCTCACTTCTACCTGTGGCCACATGCTACAGGGGCAGCTCTGAGGTTGCTGCACCCTTCTGTCCTCACCCTCAGGTACCCTGGAGACACAGAGACTGCCTTGCCTGGAGGACAGGCCTCTTCTGGTGGCGTTCTCCACACGTCCTGCCTTGGCAGAGGGGTTAGGGCTCTGACAGACAGCCATGGAGATGCAGGACACATCTGGGGAGCTCTTGGGTCTTGGTAACCATTTGTTCTCTGTCTTCTATTGTCGCTGTTTAAGCCTTTGTAGGTGGAGAAGGAAATTCTAAGCAGGGCAAGAAAATACAGATAAGTTGGTGTCAACAGGTTCAGCATGAACTTCTCCATTCTCATCCCATCTTCTGTCCCTATAAGCCATTTGCAAAAGATGGGAGCATTCCTATAACCATGCATGTCTTCCCCAACCCCGTATGTCCTGCTACGAGGGCAGGGGAGCAATGTCATAGATCTCCACAGAAGGATTCTCCTGATGCCCCACAACTGCAAGTACACACCTCAAACTGTCAAGATCTGCCAAACAGGCTTCTGTGCTAGTTTAGAGTTAGATATCTCTCTCCTATCAGTTTAGGTTTCTTCATCTATGGAAACAGGATATGTTATGTGATCTTTGGTGAGAAAAGCACAGCTGAAATGTCTTTACGTTCCTTATACATATTGCCTAAAAAAAGCCAGGAAAAAATAGCATGATTATTGTGAAATATAGCTGTGGGGGTTGGAGACATTCTTACTTCTAATTTAGGAAGCATATAGAAAGGTAAGAGCCATATACTTATTTCCAGAGCTAAGATTTCAGTGGCCTGAAAGTGAAACTTCTCCCTAGCACATTGAATTGTGAACTCTTAGGTGCAAGACATTACAGCTACCATGCCAGCTGGAAAAGAACATAAAAATATATACAATACATCTCTTACAAAAAATGCTCAGTAACCTACCAAAAGGGTTAATGCTGATGGAAAGAAGAGAACTAAAAGAAAAAAGAACAACCCACTTGGTCCTTTCTGCTACCTGATAAGCCATGGCTGAGCATCAGAAGTATTGCATGAAATATCTGGGGTTACACCATGAGAAACGAGAACAAGACCACCACCAGTGACATACTAGAATACAGCAGAAACAGAGTAGAAAAAACAGCAAAAAGAAGAAGTAAATTCCCATGAGACACATTACCATGGAGATCTCTCACGCTTTAAAGTAACAAACCAATCTTGTGTATGCTTGTGGACTTATTTTCTCAGTTGATCATACTCTAAATTAATGTTCCTCTGCCAAGAACTTGGAAGAGAAAAATGTGCCATTAACAGATGATGTAAGCAAAGTACAGCCATAAGTAGTATGTTGTATACAGTTATCAGCCTGTCAAGATATATTATAACCTATCGTAAGTCCATGGGACACGATAACAGCTCAGTGCAATTCACCTAATAAACCTAGCGTAAAAGAAGATCAGTTTAGCCCATTACCATTCTCTCTGCTGCCTATTCTAAGAAAGTACTTTGTGATTTTTATATCAGTGGGCTGGTCAGAGCATTGTGCTTTGGGTAGGAAGAAATCAGCTCACATGTAAAAGGCTTTGGAAAGTGCTTTTGGAGAATGGTTAATGGAGAAAAATCCTTTGAACCCTGTGGCTTCAGGGACACACGTCCTTTCTTGATGCTGTATGCACTGCTTGGGTTATTAAACTGCCCAAGGGAAAAGTACAGAAGAGTTGTTGGTGCACTGTGAGCCCTTCCAGCACCCAGGAATTTTCACCTATGAGTGAAGGTGCTCCTAGTACCATAGGAACAGAGATCTGAAATTTAGAGCATCTATTCGTGAAAGCACCACTGTTCAGTGCTACTCACAGAAACAATCTGCCACACTGAAATAAATCGTTTTTGAACTAATTTGTGCTGGAGGTGGTCCAGGGCTCACTCATGCAGGGACCTGGAGTCCTAGTTATTACATGCTGATTTGGCAGCAGGTTAAAGGCTCTTACTACTTAAAAAAAATCCTGATACATACTTTTTTATAAACTGCTCTGTCATATTCCTCTTTTTTTGGCAAAACGTTAAAGAGTTCAGGATGCTGCAGTTCATTCCAATGTAGTAGATATGAGCAGAGAGGACTACACTGATTTCTTGTACTCTTCTAAATCTGTGGTGACACGTTCAGTGATTTCATTGGGGCCAGGACTTCACCCTACTATGTTAAATAGATGACTCTTTCCAGACATGTGGGTACAGTTGGAAATACAAAGCATAATTCAATGGTATTTCTACACCACCCAGGGAAGCACTGAGCAGCAATGGCACTACTCCATTCATAGAAAGAGCTTTGCTGCCCGGGGCAAGGCTTCTTAGCTCAGTTACAGCATCAGAGTGACAGAGCTGTGCTGACCCTGGTGCCAGGGCCAGGTTGTCTGTACTGCCCTCCATGACACGCGGAGGTTTGGTGTGCTCAATTTCTTAATCAGAGCTTTTTAATGTACTTTTTGCTCACCTATTTATACCACTGGCTCATAGAAATAACCTTATATATTTATGTATTATGTAATATATATATAATTGTCCTGGTTGTGGCTGGGGCAGAGTTAATTTTCTTCCTAGTAGCTGGTATAGTGCTGCGTTTTGGATTTAGGATGAGAATAATGTTGATAACACACTGATGTTTTAGTTGTTGCTACGCAGTGCTTACACTGGTCAAGGGCTTTTCAGCTTCCCATGCTCTGCCGGGTGCACAAGAAGCTGGGAGGGGGCACAGCCAGGACAGCTGACCCCAACTGGCCCAAGGGCTGTTCCATACCATATGGCCTCATGCTCAGTATAGAATCTGGGGGAGTTGGCCGGGGGGCAGCGATCGCTGCTCGGGGACTGGCTGGGCATCGGTCAGCGGGTGGTGAGCAATTGCATCACTTGTTTTTTTTTTCTTGGGTTTTGTTCCTCTCTCTCTCATTGTTTTCTTTTTCATTATTATTATTATTATTGTTGTTGTTTTGTTGTTGTTGTTATTATATTTCAATTATTAAACTGTTCTTATCTCAACCCATGAATTTTCTCACTTTTGCTCTTCCAATTCTTTCCCCCATCCCACCGGGGCAGGGAGGGTGAGCGAGCGGCTGTGTTGTGCTTGGTCACCAACTGGGGCTAAACCATGACAGTCCTCTTTGGTGCCCAACATGGGGCCCGAAGGGTTTGAGATAATAACAGATTAACCAGAGCATATTAAGGAATTTAGATCTGTTAATAGTTGTGGGTCATGATACTGATTCATCTGTTCTCAATATTGGTTTATCTGATCTGCACTATGCTCATTTTTTTGCTGTACATGTTAAAAACTGGTGGGGTTTTTTGCAGTTGCTGTGCTCTGCAGTGATTAGTGATGTTTTGCCTGCAAGATTTTTTATTAAAACACTGGCCTTGAGCTTAATCTGGTATTTGGGCTTTGTACTGAAGCCATTACTGTACTTCGGATACCACCTCATGGAGACAATTAGCAATTATACTTCTTCTGAGAGGTTTTTTATGGAGGAAATACAAAATGGCACCTTTGCTACCTTCTTCTATGATGTTTTCTCCTTCATTACAATAACTTTTCAGTATCTTCAACATCCCTGAGTAGTTAAGATACATCTATTGTATTGTTTGGGAATATTGTTTCGATTTTGTCTAAGTTTAATAAGAAATTTAAGAATATCATCCAGAGATCTGCCCCAAGGCTGGATAGTTATGAGTGGCAGGGTGTGTGGGATAGCATGGGCAAATGCCTAGGACAGTGGGCACCTCCAGTGTTTTGGAACTTCACCCCTGAACAAGTGCAAAATCCTGAAAAATTGCTAGAATATTTGGAAAAAGTATGCTGTGACCCTGGCAATTCCAGGGAGACACGCATCACTGCAATGTGCTGGGGCCTGGCCCATGCCTACTGAGCCCTGTTCAACACTATTCAGTACCCTCAAGGGGAAGAGAAGGTCTCTGGATCTGACAACAAAACAACAGGCACTGCAGTTACTCCAGCCCCCCTGTGACAGGAAGTGTGGCTGAACCAGGGAACCAACCTGTGCCGGTATCAGTCGCTTCTACACACAAGAAGAAATCTTGGAAGCAAAAGTCATCTTGTTTAGAAAGGGATGATGAAAAAGCAGGGCCATCATGAGGAGAGGAGGAGGAAGAGGAAGAACTTGTAAATGAGAAGGAAACCACCCGATCCCTATCCCTGGGTGAGCTGTGAGATATGCAAAAAGATTTCAGCCGTCATCCAGGGGAGCACATTGTCACCTGACTGCTCCGATGCTGGGATAACGGGGCCAGTAGCCTGGAATTAGAGGGTAAGGAAGCCAAACAGCTGGGATCCCTTTCTGGGGAAGGGGGCATTGACAAAGCGATTGGAAAAGGGGAACCAGCCCGCAGCCTCTGGAGGCGGCTACTCTCAGGTATGAAGGAAAGATATCCCTTCAAGGAAGATGTTGTGTATCGCCCAGGCAAATGGACCACCATGGAGAGAGGTATCCAGTACCTGAGGGAATTAGCCATGCTGGAGGTGATTTGGGACCTGGACAACAAGCAGCTATCCAAAGATCCAGATAAGTCCAGTGCACACGACCCATGTGGCGCAAGTTGGTACGGAGCGCACCAGCATCGTATGCCAGCTCAATGGCAATATTGACCTGGAAAGGTGCGGAGGGACCAACGGTGGATGAATTTGCTAGCTGACTCTGGGAATAAGAAGAAAGTATCTCTTCCGCCCTCATCTCAGCTGTGGAGAAACTGTCCTGGGAGGTTCAGCAACTCAAAGAGTATAGGTCCTACTCTCCACCTGTACGGACCAGTATCTAATCTATTAGGAGTCAGCATTCTTCTGCTCAAGAGAGAGGATATAGAGGGTACACACCATGGGCCACCCTGTGGTTTTACCTGCACGACCATGGAGAGGACATGAGGAAGTGGGATGGAAAACCTACCTCGACCCTAGAGGCACAGGTATGTGAGTTGGAAGGAAAAAGAATCACACAAGGAGGTTCATCCAGGAAAATTGCTGCTCCAGTTTCCAGTGGGCAGTTCCCCAGACAGAGTAGAAGGGCTGATCTTACTCCTGATTTTAATGAAGGAACTCCTGACTCATATGTACAAGTGGGTAATGAATACTATGACCAGGACTAGAGGGGTATTGCCTCCAGCCAAGTGGATGAAAGGGACAATCGGGTTTACTGGACTGTGTGGATTTGATGGCCTGGCACATCAGACCCACAGGAGTAGAAGGCTCTAGCAGGCACCGGTGCACAGTGTACCCTGATGCCATCAAGCTATATAGGGGCAGAACCCATCTGTATTTCTGGAGTGCCAGGGGGATCCCAACAGCTGACTGTATTGGAGGCCCAAGTGAGCCTAACTGGGAATGAGTGGGAAAAGCACCCCATTGTGACTGGCCCAGAGGCTCCGTGCATCCTTGGCATAGACTACCTCAGGAGAGGGTATTTCAAGGACCCAAAAGGGTACCGGTGGGCTTTTAGTATAGCTGCCTTGGAGACGGAAGAAATTAAACAGCTGTCTACCTTGCCCGGTCTCTCAGAGGACCCTTCTGTTGTGGGGTTGCTGAGGGCTGAAGAACAACAGGTGCCAATCACTACCACAACGGTGCACCGGAGGCAATATCGCACCAACCGAGACTCCCTGATTCCCATCCATGAGCTGATTCGTCGACTGGAGAGCCAAGGAGTGATCAGCAAGTCTGGCTCACCTTTTAACAGTCCTATATGGCCAGTGTAAAAGTCTAATGGAGAGTGGAGACTAACAGTAGACTATCGTGGCCTGAATGAAGTCACGCTGTTGCTGAGTGCTGCTGTGCTGGACGTGCTAGAACTTCAATATGAACTGGAGTCAAAAGCAGCCAAGTGGTATGCCACAACTGATATCACTAATGTGTTTTTCTCAATCCCTTTGGCAGCAGAGTGCAGGCTACAATTTGCTTTCACTTGGAAGGGTGTCCAGTACACCTGGAATCGACTGCCCCAAGCGTGGAAACACAGCCCCGCCATTTGCCATGGCCAGATCCAGACGGCACTGGAACAGGATGAGGCTCCAGAACATCTGCAATACATTGATGACATTATCGTGTGGGGCAATACAGCAGAGGAAGTTTTTAAAAAAGGGAAGAAAATAGTCCAAATCCTCCTGAAAGCCAGTTTTGCCATAGAACAAAGTAAGGTCAAGGGACCTGCACAGGAGATCCAGTTTTTAGGAATAAAATGGCAAGATGGACATCATCAGATCCCAATGGATGTGATCAACAAAATAACAGCTATGTCCCCACCAACTAGCAAAAAGGAAACACAAGCTTTCTTAGGCGTTGTGGGTTTTTGGAGAATGAATGTTCCAAATTACAGTCTGATCATAAGCCCTCTCTATCAAGTGACCCGGAAGAAGAACGATTTCAAATGGGGCCCTGAGCAATGACAAGCCTTTGAACAAATTAAACGGGAGATAGTTCATGCAGTAGCCCTTGGGCCAGTCCAGCCAGGACAAGATGTAAAAAATGTGCTCTACACCACAGCCGGGGAGAATGGCCCTACCTGGAGCCCCTGGCAGAAAGCACCAGGGGAGACTCGAGGTCGACCCCTGGGGTTTTGGAGTCGGGGATACAGAGGATCTGAGGCCCGCTATACTCCAACTGAGAAAGAGATATTGGCAGCATATGAAGGGGTTCGAGCTGTTTTGGAAGTGGTTGGTACTGAAGCACAGCTCCTCCTGGAACCCTGGCTGCCGGTGCTGGGCTGGATGTTCAAAGGGAGGGTCCCCTCTATACACCATGCAACTGGTGCTACGTGGAGTAAGTCAGTCGCACTGATCACACAACGGGCTCGGATAGGAAACCCCAGTTGCCGAGTATCTTGGAAGTGATGATGGACTGGCCAGAAGGCAAAGATTTCTGAATATCACCAGAGGAGGAGGCGATGCGTGCTGAGGAGGCCCCACTGTATAATCAACTACCAGAAAATGAGAAGCAATATGCCCTGTTCGCTGATGGGTTCTGTTGTATTGTAGGAAAGCATCAGAGGTGGAAAGCTGCTGTATGGAGTCCTATAAGACAAGTTGTAGAAAATGCTGAAGAAGAAGTTGAATCGAGCCAATTTGCAGAAGTAAAAGCCATCCAGCTGGCTTTGGATATTGCTGAACAAGAAAAGTGGCCAGTGTTCTATCTCTGTACTGACTCATGGATGGTGGCAAATGCCCTGTGGGGGTGGTTACAGCAATGGAAGCAGAGCAACTGGCAGAGCAGGGGCAAACCCATCTGGGCTTCTGCATTGTGGCAAGATATTGCTGCCCAGGTAGAGAACCTGGTTGTAAAAGTACGTCACGTAGATGCTCACGTATCCAAGAGTCGGGCCACTGAGGAACATCAAAACAACCAGCAGGTGGATCAGGCTGCTCAGATTGAAGTGGCTCAGGTGGATCTGGACTGGTAACATAAGGGTGAATTATTTATAGCTCGATGGGCCCATGACAGCTCAGGCCATCAAGGAAGAGATGCAACATATAGATGGGCTTGTGATTGAGGGGTGGACTTGACCATGGACACTATTGCACAGGTTATCCACAAATGTGAAACATGCTCTGCAATCAAACAAGCCAAGTGGTTAAAGCCTCTGTGGTATGGAAGATGGTGGCTGAAATATAAATATGGGGAGGCCTGGCAGATCGATTATATCACACTCCCACAAACCCGCCGAGGCAAGCGCCATGTGCTTACAATGGTGGAAGCAACCACCGGGTGGCTGGAAACGTATCCTGTGCCCCATGCCGCTCCCCAGATCACTATCCTGGGCTAGGATAAAGCAAGTCCAATGGCAACATGGCACCCCAGAAAGAACTGAGTCAGACAACGGGACTCATTTCTCTAATGACCTCATAGACACCTGGGCCAAAGAGCATGGCATTGAGTGGGTGTATCACATCCCCTATCATGCACCAGCCTCCGGGAAAACTGAACAATACAATAGGCTGCTGAAGACTATACGGAGAGCAATGGGTGGTGGGACATTCAAATGTTGGGATACACGTTTAGCAAAGGCCACCTGGTTAGTCAACACTAGAGGATCTGCCAATCGGGCTGGCTCTGCCCAATCAAAACTTTTACTTATAGTGGAGGGGGATAAAGTCCCTTTAGTGCACATAAAAATATGCTGGGAAAGACAGTCTGGATTACTCCTGCCTCAGGCAAAGCAAAACCCATTCATGGGATTGCTTTTGCTCAAGGACCTGAGTGTACTTGGTGGGTAATGCAAAAGGATGGGGAAATCCGATGTGTACCTCAAGGGGGTTAGATTTTGGGTGAGAATAGCCAATGAACTAAGTGGTATGATGTTACTTGCTATATAATACTGTATGTCATCACTTCTATGGTTGCTATATGCCATATCAATGGTATCACAGTAAGAATCACCCAGATTAATGAAGAATGAACTTCGATGAAACCGAGCGAAGCGCAGCGGTGATGGAACCAGAACTGGCTTCAGCATGCAACAATCCAATACCACACACCATCTCTCCTGCCCTGAAGGACTGTTATGACAGATGGAGCCCAAAGTCATGGACTAAATGAACTCAGCAGACATTTGAGAGGGATTGTCCATAGACTAAGGGAATGATATCTGTGTGTATATATCAAAAGACAGGGAAAGTGGTGGTGATTAATTGGAATGTATTGGAAAGGGTAGGACCTGGGCATGATGTAGATGGTATAGAATAAGGGGTGGATACTGTCCTGGTTTCAGCTGGGATAGAGTTAATTTTCTTCCTAGTAGCTGGTCTAGTGCTGTGTTTTGTATTTAGGATGAGAATATGTTGATAACACACTGATGTTTTAGTTGTTGCTAAGTAATGTTTACACTAGTCAAGGACTTTTCAGCTTCCCATGCTCTGCCAGGTGCACAAGGAGTTGGGAGGGGGCACAGCCAAACTGGCCAAAGGGCTATTCCATACCATATATTGTCATGCTCAGTATAGAAACTGGGGGGAGTTGGCCGGGGGGCAGCGATCACTGCTGGGGGACTGGCTGGGCATCGGTCAGTGGGCGGTGAGCAGTTGCATCACTTTTTTTTCCTTGGGTTTTGTTCCTCTCTCTGTCTTTTTTCATTGCAATTTATTATTATTATTATTATTATTATTATTATTATTATTATTATTATATTTTATTTCAATTATTAAACTGTTCTTATCTCAGCCCATGGGTTTCCTTACTTTTGCTCTTCAGATTCTCTCCCCCATCCCACTGTGGGGGGGAGGGTGAGCAAGCAGCTGTGTGGTGCTTGGTTGTGGAGTGGGGCTAAACCACAATAATAATGAACTGGTTAGTTCATTCTGGATTACAGAATCACAGAATCACAGAATCGTATAGGTTGGAAAAGACCTTTAAGATCATTGAGTCCAACCGTAAACCTAACACTACCAAGACCACCACTACACCATGTCCATAAGCACCTCATCCAAATGTCCTTTAAATACCTCCAGGGATGGCAACTCAACCACTTCCCTGGGAAGCCTGTTCCAATGCTTGACAACCCTTTCAGTGAAGAAAAATTTCCTAATATCCAGTCTAAACCTCCCCTGGCGCAACTTGAGGCCATTTCCTCTCGTCCTATCACTTGTTACCTGGGAGAAGAGACCGACCCCCACCTCTCTACAACCTCCTTTCAGGTAGTTGTAGAGAGCAATAAGGTCTCCCCTCAGCCTCCTTTTCTCCAGGCTAAACAATCCCAGCTCCCTCAGCCGCTCCTCATCAGACTTGTGCTCCAGACCCTTCACCAGCTTCGTTGCCCTTCTCTGGACTCGCTCCAGCACCTCAATGTCTCTCTTGTAGTGGGGGGCCCAAAACTGAACACAGGATTCGAGGTGCGGCCTCACCAGTGCCGAGTACAGGGGCATGATCACTTCCCTACTCCTGCTGGCCACGCTATGTCTGATACAAGCCAGGATGCCATTGGCTTTCTTGGCCGCCTGGGCACACTGCTGGCTCATATTCAGCTGGCTGTCAACCAACACCCCCAGGTCCTTCTCTGCCTGGCAGCTTTCCAGCCAATCTTCCCCAAGCCCATAGCGTTGCATGGGGTTGCTGTGGCCCAAGTGCAGGACCTTGCACTTGGCCTTGTTGAACCTCATACAATTGACCTCGGCCCATCCATCCAGCCTGTCCAGGTCCCTCTGCAGAGCCTTCCTACCCTCCAGCAGATCAACACTCCCACACAACTTGGTGTCATCTGCAAACTTACTGAGGGTGCACTCGATCCCTTCGTCCAGATCATTGATAAAGATATTAAACAGAACTGGCCCCAACACCGAGCCCTGGGGAACACCGCTTGTGACCGGCCACCAACTGAAGTAAACTCCATTCACCACCACTCTTTGGGCCCGGCCATCCAGCCAGTTCTTTACCCAGCGAAGAGTACACCCATCCAAGCCATGAGCAGCCAGTTTCCCCAGGAGAATGCTGTGGGAAACCGTGTCAAAGGCTTTACTGAAGTCTAGATAGACAACATCCACAGCCTTCCCCTTATCTACTAGGCAGGTCACCTTGTCATAGAAGGAGATCAGGTTGGTCAAGCAGGACCTGCCTTTCCTGAACCCATGCTGGCTGGGCTTGATCCCTTGGTTATTCTCTACATGCCGTGTGATGGCACTCAGGATGATCTGCTCCATCAGCTTCCCCGGCACCGAGGTCAGGCTGACAGGCCTGTAGTTCCCCGGGTCCTCCTTCCGGCCCTTCTTGAAGATGGGTGTCACATTCGCTAATCTCCAGTCAGCAGGGACCTCCTCAGTTAGCCAGGACTGCTGGTAAATGATGGAAAGGGGCTTGGTGAGCACATCTGCCAGCTCCTTCAGTACTCTCGGGTGGATCTCATCAGGTCCCATAGACTTGTGAGTGTCTAAGTGGTGCAGCAGGTCACTCACCATTTCCCCCTGGATTATGGGGGCTCCATTAGATAAGATTAAGATTAAGATTAAGATTAAGATTAAGATTAAGATAGTGCTCTGTGAGCCATAAAAACAATGAGTTTTCTTACATGTTATGGCTGTGTGCTGACATCTTAAAAAATGGCAGAGTTTCTGACATCCAATAGTCATCTGCTGAAGTGCATCTTGGAGACAAGAGTGTCTCATTGCTTTTTAACCATTTTTAACCATATTTTTGGGGTTTCCAAGGTATTTTATGCAGCACCTTGAGTCAATCCTTAGTTGGTCTGACTCATGCAAATCAGTAGTGCTAAGCTGAGCTCTCTCTTAGATATGCAAGCTAATGGTGCAGCCATCTTCTATTCCTATGTATAGCCTATCTCAGTTGTCACAAATTTTTATGTGTGATTTGTAACCCACAACAATCCTTGCAATGAAAGGAGTGCTGTCATGTGAGAGTCTTGGTACCTCAATTTCCTCAGTGGTATGTCCGAGGTCACAATAGAAGTTTGTGGAGTTTTAGGATACACCAACACTGCAACACCAATAAAAGAGGACCAGGATCCAGGCTCAAGCACTGGGTGCTTGGTCAGCCACACTGCTTAGCTGGTAGCTCCGTTCCTGGCTTGTCTTTGCTTTTCAAGGCTGTCTTCTAAGCTGCCACTTCCTATGAAAAAGAATTTCAGCACGATACCTTGATTTCATCACAGAGATATGTTTGATGTTTATTTTGGTGACCATTGTAGATTCAGAAGTAAATTCAATATTTTTAAAAACTATGAAACTTAAAAAAAAAAAGAAAACATAGCTGAAAGTTTTGTAAAATATGGGAGGTTAATTATGTATAGTTATCTGTTATGTTCCTTGTATCTTTTAAGAAAAAAATCATTCAGACTCAGCCATAGGCATATGACCTTCTTCTTCACTTTGCAGGGGAGGTAGGAAAAATCTGGTTTTGGCTAAAGAAGCTATCAAATAAACTAAATACTGGGCTATGCCAAAATAAAAGGCTGAGTAAATAAAAGAAGTCAAGTACTAGCAGATGACTTACTTGGCTGGGAAGAAACCTAACTAGACAAATATGAGACAACATTAGAGACTTCAGTTGAACAAGCAAATTTACAATGATTGACTTTACAGATTAACTTGAGATAACTGCAAATGTGATCATCCTCAGCCTGTTTTACTGTTTATTCATAATTTCTAACCTCCAAGAAGTAATGGGGAATCTCTGCTCTATCAGAATCATCAGATGAGGCACATCTCTGCATATGAGAATCTTGCAGGTATGCACTGCTCTTTTATAAATACCTGCTTTCCAAGATCTGAGGCCCAGGGGTCTGCCTTCCTCCTGTAAAAACCAGCTCAGGGACACAGAATCACAGAATGGTTAGAGTTGGAAGGGACCTCTGGAGATCATCTCTTCCAACCTCCCTGCTCAAGCAGGGCCAACTAGAGCTGGCTGCCCAGGACCATGTCCAGACAGTTTTTGAATATCTCCAAGGATGAAGAGTTCACAGCACCAATGGGCAACCTGTGCCAGTGGTAGGTCATTCTTGCCCAACACTGGACCCAGCACTCCAGCCGAGGCCTCACCAGTGCTGCATAGAGGGGAAGGCTCACCTCACTCGACCTGCTGGCAACACTTCTCTTAATGCAGCCCAGGATACCATTGCCTGCCTTCTTTGTGTCAAGGGCCCATTGCTGGCTCATGTTCAGCTTGGCCTCCACCAGGACCCTCCAGTCCTTTTCTGCCAAGCTGCTTTCCAAGTGGTCAGCCCCTAGCATGTACTGGTGCCTGAGGTTGTTCCTCTCCAGGTGCAGGACTTTCAATCCTCTTTGTTGAGCTGCATGCAAGACATGCAAGAACGCATACAAGAAGGAATCTAGCTGCACTCAGCCTGAACAAAGGAGGCAATTTCCCTGCACTGGAGCAGACTGAAATCTAGATCTTCAACTGAAGGCATGTCAATGCAGACAGGTCCCAGGTTATGTGAGCAAGGTTAAGGGACTAGAGTCACCACAGAACCTCTGAACTGTGCTCAATGGTGGTCCTATCTCTCCCCATTTCATTCCCTAGTTTGGCTAAGGCTGGATACACCCCTGTGGCATCTGTGAAATCAGGATGGAGGATTCCAGCTACTTCTTTCCCACTTCTACTTTAAAATGCCAAAGGAAGAACCAGCTTTGAGATATTTCAGTACTTCAGCCTCATCCAGAAACTAGATATAAACAAGTAGTTCCACAAGCAGCAGAAGTGATGGTGCCTAGTTTATCCATGACCGTTTATCTCCTGTTTGGATTATCCTGCATCCCTGAATGTGAGCTTTGTTCCAAGCATTTCCCATGGTGTGGATTCTATACTGTTTCTCCTGCCATAGAAACACTTCCATGAGCCCTTCCATCCATATGTGAAGAGGTAAGATAGACACATAAGCTTGTACAAACTCCAGACAGTGGAGAACTACACTCACAATGATCATAAAATGAGCAGCAAAGCAGTAGATGTTCCTAGAAGTGCCAGCTGTGATAATAATATTCAGCTATTTTGCTTCCACTGCTTCCCTGTAGGAGCAAAGGGACCCTTTGCTTCATTTTTTCATCCTTCATTGGCATGGATGCTTCTGGGGTTATACAAGACATGCCACAGCTTTAATCCTGTTTGACAAATTCTACTTTTCTATCTGAAACTGTACTTGGAAAGAATAGTTTAGAAGCAGCATGTGAAAGGAAATATTTAGAAAAAGAGATTATTGGAAAAAGTGTATCTTTGTTTAGGATTTAGTAAATATGGGTGACAGATGCTAAGAATGACATATTGCACCAGATGTTTTATGTATGTTAGGAAAAGAAAGCATTAGGGTTATAGCACAGTGAATCTATTTGTTAACCTTTCTGGCAGGTGCTGAAGGGAGGACTTATACATAAAAACGTAATTTCCATAAACTTTGGAGTATGTGAGGAAGATTAATCATTCTGCAAGCTTGGGTCAGATGCTCAGTAAAATGATGTAATTCCACTGGACCCAGTGCAATTATGTTGATTTATACTAGCTAAGGATATCATACCTACCCCTATTATTTAATTTGTTTTCCTAATTAGAATTGAGATCAGAATATAAGCAGTGTTCAGCACTCCTTCAGGAGTCATTCCATTATTTTAATCGTTAGTAGAACGAAATACCGTAACCCCCATATCCTAAAGTGAAATCTCGTATGTAACTGTACATAACTGTACAGAAGGAGGACTTATTCTTGAGAGTCTTGGTTTGTAATTTTTATTCTCAGTCATTTGGGAATTAAAATCAATTATTAACAACCTAAATGGCTCCCAATCAAAATAAGCCAAGATTCAGCTTAGAGTAGGTTTGATAGGATCAGCGTAATAATAACTTTCCACGGTCTTGGAAAAAAACATTAAATAGTTAGAAATAACTTGCAAATAATTATAAGTCTCTAAATGAAATCCAATCCCTTTGAAATTTACTAACGTACCTTAGTGATCTTGTAAATTCATGTGACTTCCAAAGAATTTTAAGAGTAGTTTTAGAAGTGCCTGAGACTTTCAAAGCTATCCATGAAATACATAGAGACCAAGAAAAATTTTCAAAGACCTTGAATGACTTCATCTTCTAAATTATATTCTAAAAAGTGGTTGAGTACCTAGGAACCTAAAATAGATAGAAACTAGTAGAGCCTAGTGATTTACCACATCTGAGCTGAGCCCAGAAAGCGCCCATGCGCTTGACCAGTCACTTGAGCACAGTGACTTAAACCACCAGAGGCAGAGTAACTTGATTAGTTAAGACTGTGTGACCATACATTGACTTCCGTGGACATGCTTCCAAGGCTATGATTTTGAAGTCAGTTGGGCATTTATAAACACAAATGCTATCAGAATTTACAAAGCCTGTTGCAGGTGTGCTCTGCAATTTGAACTCCTGGCAGAAAAATCTCTCTGAGCCGTGCCAAAGGTGAAGGGACAGCAGCAGAAATAGATGATAGCACAAATAGGAATAAGAAGAAATTGTCCCTGGTGTTGGAAGTCAGCTGGTGAGAAAGCAGGAGGCAGAAATGAGTTGTTATAGGAAGAAGAAAGGATTTTTATGGGGTGAGGGCTGCAAAGGAGGAGCTGTTCCTGCAACTTCTCCTGGTATTGGAGTGGGAGAGGAAGGGCTGTCTCAACAGTTACTTCATTTCCCTCAGTGCCCTCATGGTAATGCTGTAATTTAGAGATGGTTTCTGCAGACAGAAAGGGAAGAAAGTAAGGTCCTCTCTAACCTGCTGGCAGTTGCTGGAGGTCTGTTTTTTGCTGATCATTTTAGACTCAACATAGTTTTTCTACTGATTCTGCAAAAATTACTTTCTGATTTCTGACACAAAGCAGTTTTTCTCATCCTATTCAGTGGAAAATATTGTCTGTTCCATCATTCACAGACCACAAAGAAGATGATCCCCAGAAATACCTCCACAGCAATAATTGGCCACTTCTTAATCTTACCTACCTGAGAAGAAAAACTGGAAAACAATCTTTTCAATTTGAAATGTTCTGCTTACTATTGTATATGATAGCAATGATCTATCATATCAGACATGACCAGAAATTCCAAAGTTATATTTGAAGTATAGTATCTTGTTCATCTTTTCCCTAACAATTTGTTTGCTCCAAGATAATTTTATTCATTGGAACTTTGGTTTAATGATACTCACATACACTCTTTGTCTTTGCACTAGAGGTTACACTCCGAAGTTATTTAGGAGGTTAAAAAGGCAGGTAGGACATACGATCCTTCTTCTAAGGTGCTTTAAAAAATCCCACTAGGCAACTCCATGTTTCTTTAAGCATGCAGGTATGTTAGATAGTCTCCTCTGAGCCTTTAGACAAACAGGCTCATGGAAAGCTGAGTTGATTAAAAAGTGCTATTAGAAATCTACTGTAATCCACAGGGACCAGTAAGGAACTGGTCTCAAACATCTACTGGCTAGAATATCTAATTCATTGTTTTTAGGTGACAAATATATTGGGATTTTCCTGTTTCCTTTGGGAACCTATGAGTCTAAACTACCTCAGTGGAGCTAATTATTTTTTCCTGTAATCCATCCTAAAGTTTCCTTTGCATAACTTCATCCTATTACTCATAGTCTTACCTCATGACCCATGGTCCCTCTGAAATTTAAAATTACATATGCTTGTATGTAATACATACATAGCTAATTTCTATGTCCCCTAGCACTGTCATTAGATTACGTTATATTTGGTTACATTTTGGAAATCTTTTTTTTAACGTAATCATTGTTGTGTCATTAACGTGTAATTAATTGCTCATTTACTCTAAATTTCTGCCAGTTCATTAATGTCTTCCTGTTGCCCAATTGCCAGCCACCTGAACACTGTATTAACCTGGACTGCTCACTAAGTTGGTGCTGCAATCAAGCTGCAATATAAATCCATACATTTCTAAACAAACAAACAAGCAAGCATATAGTTGGTCTATATTGTGTTTAAACGGAGTAAATCAACCTATACCACTTCCTAGACTCTGTCTGCCTGGGTCTTCTAGCATGAGGTCATTATCTTTCCTTTTGCATGGCATTGCTTTCCTTCACAGCTGTATTAAATGTGAAACAGAAGCAGAGTCTTCACTGAAATGGAGTGAATAGGCTCTGCAGAATTTTACATTTGAAAGAAAATGGAAAAATAGCAGAAAACATCTATCAGTGCTTAAAACCCTCTGTTTTGATATTGGGGGCACACAGAGAATAGAGCATTTACAGTTAAGAGGGCAGAGGAGATAGCATGCAAGAAAAAAGTACCCTGAGTCATTCTGCAGATGGGACGGGTGGAAAAACAGCAGAGTTACATTCGACTTGTGAAGAATTTTACAAGTTTATTTTGCATGTGGCTGGCACTCTTGGTACCATATAGCAGGGCTAATTCATGTACCTCTGGACCTCTTTCAAAACCATTAAGCTCCCACAGCTAGACAACAGCATTTTCTCTCCCCTCACCTTCTCAGCTCCAAGTATCTTGCCCAGCGGGTGACATCTCTGTAACGGCAGGAGATGGAAGCCACTGCTGCATCTTTTCCTTCAGCAGGCTTCAAGACTCTCCGCAGGGATTACAGTCAGCATGAAGCAGGTTGTGCCATTTGCTTGGTGGGACTGCAGCGTGGCACTAGTGTATGTGCTAGAGGAGGAGCTGGTACAGAGGTGTTTCCCTGCATGCTGCAGGACAAGGCTACCACATCACCTGCCTCACACTTGCATGTTCAGGCAAATGCTTAAAAGAATTATGAGAACTTTTTTTTTAAAGATAAACCGTTACATCTTTATATTTGCCTCTTGGTTTCTGCACCTTTTTCTCCTCTCACTTTGCATTTCCAAGCCCCTTCTCAGAGGCAGGATGACCACCAACTTACAACTAAAGCTGTGAAAATAACCATGAGGTTTGAGAATGGCCAACGGAAGCATGCAGAAGAACAGCCCTACAGCCCTGCTCAGCAAAGCAGCCAGGAAATGTGACCTGCAGATTTTAGTAGTATAAATCTCAGGACTATAACCTGTGTTAAGAGCCAAAGGAGCAAGATCCTCTTTCCTGGCCTCTGGAGGACTGTTAGCTGTTAGCTCCTGGGACTTTTGCAATAGCCGTCCAAGTAAGTACAAGCAGAGCTGTGTCGGTGCACTTGGCACCAAGGCTGCTCTTGGCATTTTGACTGCTGGTAAGTGTTCTGACCACGCTAAATCCTCCGACTATTGCGTTACCTCGTGATCCAGGATGAATTATTTGCCAGTGACTTGAAGGAATGAGAATTGCTACTTGTTTTACAAGAAGGGATAATAACGGAGACGATAAATCAAGGGGAATTATTGTATCTATTTGGACCATTAGAAGTTCCGTTTCATTCATTTTTTTATCAAATACTTTCCATTCCAGTGGACTACAAAGCTTCTTAATCAGCAAAAATAAGCACAGTAAACTTCCAACAAACTGTAATCACAAGGGACATCCCCAAGATAAAAGCTATCATTTTAAAGTATGTTTTCTTATTTGTGTTCTTGAATAACTTGGATGACTAAAACTTAAGGAAATGTAAAGAGCCAAACTGCTTTTGGAAGTTCATAGTCCAGCCAATAAAATCCATCCACATGGTGGAGATCTCATAAAATAAGTTTTATGAGGGAAGTCAGTCATTTTCAGTGATACTCCCCTGGCAACATTAGACAATACATTATTCTTTCTACAGTTTTGTGGGACAAATACATGAGATTCAGAGCACAATCTTCTGACCATTTTGAATCTGACTCAAATCCAAAGCTCTAGGAGAGGTTCAAAACCTCACCTAAAACAAGATTTCACTTTGGATCCAAACTTAACATAGGCAAAAGGAAGACAGAAGCAAGTCTTTATGGAGTATGAGAAGGTAAATTGGTATTAAATTCACACTCCAGTGCACTCCAATTTAAGTTAAGAATATCTCAGATAAGACAGAGGTTTAAAAAATGAAAGTTAATTTGATGACCCGCTAAACAGCTTGGACAGTCACTTCAGCAGAGTTTCAGCTCATATCTGAAATACAAGGAAGCTATGCAAAAAGCAGCAAAATAGCCACCCTGCATCCGGCTGGAGGATGCAACAGGTATGATGTCTGCACTAGGACAGGGTCAGTAAATGTGGTTTCTCAGAAGACTATAGTCCCAAATTAGGAAACACATCTCAGTATTGAAAAGTTCCCCAAACTCTTTAGGATAGACTCCCAGGGGGTCCGGAAAAGGATGCAGGACTCAATGAAACAGGGATAAACTGCTACAGTGACCAAGAAATACATCTGAGTTTTTTCTCTTTTGCCTTTGTCCAGAGCACAATAATTACTACAAACAAAACAAAAATAAAACCTTAGTAGCCAAAAAAAGGGACTAAAAGAGCTTTGGTTTCTCTCTTCTTTAAGTAGCAGGGACATTTGTTGCATCTTTCAATCACTTTGCTCACTGCAAGCTGATTTGTTACTGTTCTTGTAATAAAGCGGTGAACAAAAGATTTTTATCCAAAGGTTACTTATAAGCCAAACATACTTTGTGGAGAATTCATGGCTGGCTGTACTCAGCAGTACCAAAAATATGTATTTTGGTGTGTGGACATACTTGAAAAATAAAACAGGATTTTGAAATATATTTACTGCAAAGATGTCTGAGTGCATTATTTTTAGATCCACAGTTCCATGTGGAACTCTTATGACCACGTACTGGACAGAAGAGGTAAATGCAATCGATCCAGTGCTGTCAGTCAGAGCATGCCCGGGCATCCTTCTTTTTTGTCCCTTTCATGAGCAGCCCTGAATAAAGTACCTCTTCATCCATTCTTCCATCACATCTTTGAAAATCTGCTATGTCCTGTTCCTGTAAGTCTCAGGCATTTACCAGGTTGCAATTTCTCTTCTTGCTACTGTTGTAAAATCACTTTTTAGCTCTCGTATCTCTGTATCAATAAGCATGGAATTTATCTCATTTAACTTCAGACAGCTATAGTGTAAATGTTTACTTCTGCGCTAGTCATCTAGACTCACCTTATTGCACTTGCATCCGTTCTGTTGTAAACACCCATCTTAGGATAAACTGACTCCCACCTGGCAAAGTACGTATTTCCCTCTGCTTGCCACCAGGATAACCTCGCTGACTCATTCAGATCTGTGTCTTATGCTGCAGAAGTCTAAAGGGGGACAGATAAAGCCTGCTTCAGATGTCTGCTCGTTTCTTTGGTTGCTGTTGCTGCTTTAATAGAACTGACGTCCAAAGTCACTGATTTTCTCCAGGTAAACGAATTTTGTCCACTGCTGGAGGGAGAGGACACCTGCCTCAGCTCTTAGGAAGGCTGAGCTCCACATGAGCTCATCGCTGTGCTTATTCTTGGACACCATCAAGACCATTCTGTTTTGATATCAAGAGACAATGAAGCCTGTGACAGTGCCCCCCCCTCCACCTTTTTCATCATAATTGCATCCAAAAAACAAGATGAAGAGAAACAACCCTCATTTCACTGATGAATACTCCTACTGGGGTTCAATAATATTTTTGGGTGTTGAAACATACCCATATGCTGTAGGAATCTGTGAATCTGTTGGGGCTGACTCTCCACTGCTTGTACCTCGTGTTATTTTCATTAAGACATTTCTGATCTGATTTTATTTTAAAGCTTTCTTTATCTTGAGCATATGTGATAGAAAAGGATGCAAGCAGAAATAATGTTTCCCTTTTACACTATTGAAAGAGCTAGACTGTTTTGGTAAAGCTACAGGGTGCATGGGTCCTCATGGAGATGAGCAATGTGTGGTCTTGGCTTCCTGGTACAAGAAAGACACCTTTGTGAGCTCTGAGGCTCTGAGCCTGAGGTGTAGGGCAGAGGGAGCTTGTAAGCCTGTAGAGCTAAAAACATGAATCACATACAAATGTGGAGTGAATAACTCACTTGGGGGCTTAAATTTCCTAAGAGCCTCTGCACTTTTAATGCCATTGCTAGGTAACCCTTTGATTTATCTTTTAAAATATGGTCCTAAAGCTGCTGTTTGTCTTACCTGAACTTAGTCATCTAAAAATTGTGTGCTAGTCTAGGCTGCTCAGTAACTGAGTAAGACTCTTTTTAGTTGCTAAAATGAGGGAGATGAGTCAGTCCCACCCAGGTGCTGGAGGACCCACTTCCAGTGGCGCCGGAGTAGAAGCAGTGTGGGAACAGAGGGTCACATTTAGGGGAGCACAGTTTGCACACACAGAAATGCAACACAAAGGGCGTTTCTTCCTTGTTTGTATTGGATGCTTTGGGGCGTATGTTTACAGGCTCAGAATGGTAGAAAAAGTAAAAGGAACTTTATTAGTGAACTACTTTGCGTGCTAGGCTAAGGAGAATGATTATTATATGGACTGGATAATTGGAAAGGTTTGGCCATTTGAAACTAGACTGAATAGCTGAAAGCAGCGCCAGGTACAAGACGTAATGGTTGTGTACTGTACAGCTGTGGACTATGTAGACATTGTGCCTATGTTAGATATGGCCTGGAATACTTAACACAGGAGTTTCTGAAATGAAAACTTTTTATTTCTGTGGTAATGATGAAGATTTAAGGACAGAAGTGTGCACCTGTGCTGTGTTAATTTTTATTTCCTGGTAACTTTTAGAGAAGATGTAGGAATGCAAAAGCAGGCTGTAGGAAGGCATGCAGCCAGCATTTACTTTTCTCATGTTCTTTTTGCTTTGAGTCCTAATAAGAGGGGTGACTCCCCATCTTTTAACAGAAAACTAATATAAAAACAATTTACTTTCTGAGTCACTTTATTTATTTATTTATTTTCTTAGGGGATGAAAAGGATAGGACTCTGAGGAAATAATTTCTTTCAAGAACAGGATGAAAAATGCTGTTGTTCATGTCAATTCTGGGATTTTAGACTTTAGTATGAACCCAGTTCTGTCCCCTCTGCTCGGTTTGAATACTTACATGGAAATTAATGTTCCGGTATCTGCTCATTTTTCAATATACGGTGTGTGGTTTTGTAAAAATAATAGTGATTTGTCTATAGCATCAGGCAAAAAAAACACCAAAAAGAAATAGAAGGCTTGTAAAACAGCTATGGGAGGCTCATGCCCTGCAAAATTTCTTCCTGAGGCAATTCTTCATTCCTGGAGATATGGGTCAAAGATGGACATGTTTATGTTGGAAGGAAAATAATGTCAAATCTAGTAGCTATAGAGTGCCTTCTGGCTGTCCTCTGCATTTAGTGAGCCCTGCAACATAGTACAAGGCATCAGCCTTGTATGTCTCTACATCTACTATAGATTGTAGCATTTGACCCAGGGAGTGAAGGAGTGAGCCAGATCAGCCCGTAATAGGTAGCCTGGAGGAGAACAGAGTGTGCCTTTTTGCTGTAAGTGTGGCTAACTCCCCTGAAAAATGCCCCCCATGCATAAGACCCTGAAACTACTTCACTGCACTGCTTTTGGAAAAATGCATATATTTGATTAATCAGCATTGATATTAACATGCTGCATTATAGGGTTTCAAATAAGCACTGAGGAAGGACCAAATAAACAAAAACATTATCAATAGATAGCTTAGAAATTTTACCTTCAGGATTTAAGCTGTTTAAATAACCTTATTTCATAAAATGCAAGCATATAAATATTTTCTGCTCAGATGGCAGCTGATGAGAAACAAGATTCTCCAAGGCACTTTGTGTTTGCTTCAGTAGCAAAACAAAAATATAAGGCAAGAGTCAGAGAAGGATGGCAGTCAGATTTGCTCTAAGCGCCTTGGGAAATATGGTGCCTTTTTGAAGCCCCAAGTGCTGGAGTGATAAGACTGCATGACAATCTGAGTTTTCCTATTTCATATCTGGGTCCTTGGGTTTAAAAAGAAAAGCTTGAAAACACTGAATCTTCAGTTTCATGGGCAAGTAAAAATAGCCCATTAAAAACAAACAAACAAACAAACAAAACCAAAGCAACCTTGAAATGTATTTTTTACTTTAAAACACCATAAAATTCTGGACTGATGTCATGCAATTAGCTGTGTTTTAATAAAGCTTGAATCCAGTTGGCTGCACAGCTTACTAATGAATAACATTTATTGTTTAAACTGCACCAGGAGCAGACTACCAAAAAATGATCTAAGGATTGATTATTGCTTCTCATCTATGTAGCCATACCTTTCGCTCTTTTACTCCAGGATGAAGCACGCTACTGCTGGAGGCTCTGATGAGGATTCCTCTGTTTCTCTTCAGTACTGTTAGTTGGATGTGGGGTCACGCAAGCTGGAAGACTGGTCCTGACTTTCTACGTCCACAGGTTTCTGCTTATTCACAGGCCCGTGAATGACCCTGCAGAGCCTAGGCTTTTCTGGTGCTGCTTGGTCTTTTGAAGCTGGCAAATCTACCTGATGCTTATGTCTCTAAATGATTATTCTACAATTGCATCCTGTTTGAGCGTAAGTAATCCTACTACAAGAAAAATTTGGCCTTAAACCTGAAGATGAAGCCAAAAGGCAAAAAGCAGCCAAATCACACTCTTCAAAGACAACTGCTCTGCTCCAACAACCTCGTACATCGAATTCTCATTTAATTTACAGAAACCCATGTTCTTTTTTGAATTCTTAGGCTAACATCTTAAGTAAATAAGATACATTTGGACAGTCCATTTCTTCTGTATCCAGTTTTCATTTGGAAAGAGATTTTTTTTTGGCTTCAAAGAAGGAAGATTCATTCCTCTAGGTAGTAATATGGAGCTTAAAGAGATATTTCATGGAAGTTAGTGTTGCTTTGAAGATATGTCAAGTTATTTTTATCAATTGCTGAAGGCCATTGCTCGTGACAGAAAATCTACGGAGGTTTATTCAAAACCAGAGCCACTTCCTGAGATTTTCACATTCTCCTTGGTATAGATTTGAAAAATAAAGTATTAAGCTGTATTTCTGGGTTTCTGAATATCCTGGACTAGCTCCATGGAAATGAGAGCTCTTGTGTCACAGATGGTTGCAAAGAAAAGGCAGGAAAATCACTATTGCTACCCAGTGTTTGTCCTGGCATCTTTGCTCTTTGCCTACCAGCCATTAAAATGCAATAATGCTTTTCATGAGTCTAAAGCTGTGGCAACTTACTTGGAGTTATGGTTAAATTCCACATCAGCTAAATGCATGGAGAGGCTTCTATTTTTCCTGTTAGTTCTTTAACAGATGTGGAGTCTCAGTCTTATACAATACCATCTGCAAACCGACATGGTATCAGGCTCCAACATAAAAATGCTTCATAGATCTTCTAGCACAACACAAGCACTAAGAGAAATAAGCCATTGGGATAAGATGTATCATGTTCTTCATGAAAGCTTTAGATTTTACTCTCTTGAGTAAAAGGCAAAAGATCTGTAGACAGGTCAGGGTGAGGGGTCTACATTTGCATTTCAGTGCTAACTGGAGTGATGAACCCATGTCCTGCTTCTGCAGCAATGTGCTTAGATTCAAATCACTCATTGCGGAATAGTGCAGCTAAATCCCTTTGTATTTCCTTCGTATTAGCACCACGAGCCTGATGGTACATGGGGCCTAAGTTTATATCTCTGTTCCACAAACAGTTCTTGGTACTTCTTCCTCAAATATCTCCAGACTTTTCTTCCCCTTCTTTGTTTTGACTCTCACTTGATGATATCTCCTGCTTTCCAGCCTGCTTGTGTTCATTCTCCCAGACCCAGCTGATTCACATCTGGGACAGAAACCTCTATTTTTCTGTCTTTATGTTTGCAGAACACCTTGCACCCAATGGAGATACATAGAGAGCCGCCTTCTGCTAGCCAGATGGGATGAAGAAGTTCTGGGCAATCTACTACCTGAAGTGATTGTATTTTGCTCCTCTAGTACAATCTTACAGATCACAGGCATTCTGAAATTATTAATGACTGAGGACATCATCTCCACAGGCCAAGAAGTGGTTTCACGCTGCTGTGCAGGATTTGATGAACAGGTGGCTGTGTTTGGCTCTGATGAGCTGCAGGGTGAATTGCAGGGCTGGGGAGAGAAAATTGCAGACAGAGACCTTAGAGAACAGCTGGAGACTTTACTGCTAATCACCTGATCTAGTGAGATGTTCTTGGCATATAGCTTTGTGACAGAAGGAATTACAGTGTCTGATTACCAGCCAGAAATACCTAAGCATCAAATCCACCTCGTGCAAGGAGATGGGAGAACTGTAGGCCCTCTGTGTGGGAAGAGGGCTAGGAGGCACACAGAATTGTATGCAAGGAGCCACATGATCTCAGTATGTACCCTCCAGGGCCATATGCCTTTGGTGCATTCAAGGGGGAGATAATTCCTGGTCCTCACATGGTCACATCTGAGTAAAGAACATACTGTAGCCTGTGTGTTTACGCTTAGCACCAGCGGAATTTTGAAAGGCCTCTGTGTATCCTTAAAAATCTCCCGAAGCTCATATCCTAGTAATGAAAAATTACATTATTTGTAGTAAAATGTGATTGTCAGACTTCACTTGACACACATCCCATTCCCTTGGGCATGCAAATCTGCTAGTTCAGTCCTGCACTACATCAAGACCTTGCAGACATTTACCAACTCCCAGGGCTTCCTTTCTTCTCTCTCTCCCAGTCTGAGGAAGAGCAGAGAGCTGCAAAACCCATCTCTTTGATTAGGAGGATAAACTGGAACACTGTTTATGGTAAGACTCAAGACGGCGGCGGTCCAGGTCTAAAGACATCTGTCTGTCCTCAAAGAATGACCCCTGAGTCTAGCACGGTATGCAGTTGGGTAACGTATGTTACTTGTGCATTACCTGGTACTCATCCCACTCCAGAGCTCCAGTCTGTGCCAGCACCATATCAATATCAGCACAAGGAAAGGGTTGGCATGAACACAACCTGTGTTTTGGGTCTGCTTTGTAGAGCTGCAGTCCCAAAGGAAAAAGAAAGCAGAGAGGAAGGGAGCAGCAGTGAACCTGACCTTAGCATGCAGCTGAAAGCCAGACTTCTTGTGGGCTGAGTACTTGATTTTGTGAACAAATGTGTTTAATTGTCTTTAATTTGAACAGTTGCCAATAGATTGTCTTTATTTCTGCTTCTACAGTGAAGTAGGACTTTGTGCATAGTCTTTGTGCGTAGAAAGGTTTCCAGACAAAAATGATCAACTTGCATGGTACATTTGTCCTCAAACAGAAAAAAGCTAGAAAATCTACAGTCCTGGGCTAAGCATGTAGACCAAAATGATACCACACATATAGTGGTATCTTTGTATGTATATTCAGCCCATCTGGTATATATGAACTGCCGTTCTTCCCTAGTTGTCTCAACATGTGAAATGATTCCCATCTGAAAGACAGACATACACCGCCAAAATGAGTCTGGTGGGTTTTCCAGATCTGTGCTTTCTTAGTCTCTAGCCCCATTTCTCCATGTCTTACCCCTTCCCATCTTAACAATTTGAAGAACCATGAAAACTGTTGAAGAAATGAAATTCTGAACTGATGAAACCAACTGAATTATCTGACAAACTGTTGTAGAAACTTGCAAATTTAGGGTCTACATCTCATTTTATCTAATACATAAGGCATTTCCGTGGTGTAGGGCAGATACTGTATTTTATACTGCAGGATGAATTTGCATAATCTTTTCCTGGACTCCACCTCCTCTTCGCACTGTCTGGCCCCTACGGGGAGTGAAAGTAGCTGGGCTGATGAGCTTTGGCCCATGTGCTCTGCCCTTCATGATTACTGAATATTATTTCATGGGGAACACCATTACTTTCGATATCCCAGAGAAAGCATATGTTACTAGAGTCAGTGACTCAGAATTTAAGCAGTGATTCACCACTAGTTTATTTTCAAGACAACATCCCAGAAACTTTTCCGTAGTGCTGGGGTATGAACTCTGTGTTTGTTACCACATGGCTATTTCAGCAAAGTCCCAGCACTAAGATCCAGCACCAGTTCTCACAAAGCCAACACGCAGGCTTTCACTTCACGGCAGGTTTGTAGTCAGGAAGATCTAAATATCAGGTCTGGCTGGTACGTTAAGCCACTTAGGTGCCCAGAGTGTATGCATACTCTACAGCTTTGCTCTACCAGCATGCCTGTGTGGAGTGACCAGTTTCTTCTGCTTTGTAAAGAGCCCAGTACTGAACTTTTCTGGACTCAGGTCATTCAAGAAAATTTGTCCTGACAGAAGAGACATCTTTTAAGAGGACAAGCACTTAACCTCAATCTGAGCTAGACTCCACTGCACTCAGACTTGGAAATGACATTTTGATCCCACTCATTGTAGACAGTGCTCACAGTGACTTATTATAAAAATGTCTTCAAATGCTGATCTCAACTTCTTTCCAAATCACTCCACATACTCATGGGGGAGGTCAGTTTTAGTGCATTTGTCTGTATAAAAGAAAAAAATAGCAAAAATCCCATAAGCAATTCTGCATACATGTGCTCTTGCATGACCAAAGGCTTTATCTATGCTTTGGTAACACATCAAATACATTAAGGCAGTTTTATCCTGAAAATTTTTACAGCATGAGAAAGCAAACAGCATAATTTGAGTAAGTGAGAAGGAGACAGTCAAAGCACACACAATTCAACATATGCGAACAGCCTGGTTTTTCAAAAGTGTGAGAGCTGGTTGGTTTTATTCAGCTATAGGAAAAGATGGGTAAATCATGACATTTGTGGAATCTTCAATTTTAAATGCTGTAAACAAAGCAGGACTGCCCTCCACTCCATCCCGGATGTGCTGGCTGATTTCTTACAAAAGAGGAGAGAATTAGGTCTTCAAGACGAATTTCAAAGAGAGAAAGATTGTAAGTTTAAGGCTGAGTGAGATGTAAAGTGTAAATAGGATCATGGGAAACATAAAAAAATACAGGATAAAGTTGCCTTTATCGGAAGCAACTTGATGAGGGACAAAAGCTGGCCAGACAGAGCAGAGCTATGAGGCTCTTTGGATGTGAGGACACATAGCTGGAGCTTGATGTGAAGTGAAGCCTGAGGTGCAGAGATGTCAACCTCTTTCCCTCTCCTGCACAGTCTTGCTCGCCATCCCTGACTGTGAGCCTTGCCCTTTTCCCTTCCTTGGTGGGTCAGTTTGCTGACAGAGAACAGCAGGGCCAGCACTGCAGGTATCCAAGCTGGCAACCTCTCTGCCATTAAAATCGGAGGCAACGTAACTTAATAGGAAAAGTCAATACTGCAGAGAAAGAACAAGCCTGAACAGCCCTCTGTGTTCTCCCTTTGCAGAGGGACTGGCCCCGGCCACTGCTTGCATCTGTGCGGGGAGGGTTAGCATGCTATTAGCATATCATTTATTCACTGAAAGAGAGGACTTGTATGCCAGCAGCAGCTCAGACGGACATGATCCCAGGGCAGTTGCATTCCCTCTTTCTGAGGCGTTGCCATGCATGTGTTTCTACAGTCGCTGAGATGCAGAAGCAAACAGATGGGTTAGGTGAAAAATGAACTCGTCCTTGGAGCAGCTGAAAATGGTACAAAGGGAACTGAAGACCTCTCGGTGGCATTCACAGATGCCACTCACCTTTGTGTTACCATCTGAATTCTTTGGCAGTGGTTCACATTTTGCACTGACTTTGGTTTCTCGGTTAGTTGAATGAGAGGACTGATCTTGGTGTCCATGCTATTGCTTGTTTGCATTGCAGGAGCAAGAAGTAGCCCCGTTCACAGACCCACCTTCCTCGTTCTGAGGCACTGGGCACCCATTTAATGAGTCCTTGTACAAGAGAGCTTACAGTCTGTATACAAGGCAAGACAAAGGGCAAGAAAAAACAAAATAGGTGAAAAGAAGAAAGTAACAGTGAAATTATCATAAATTTAGCCAGTTACAACCATACTAAATGTAGCAAGAATCAAGGCTGGCATTCTCACATCCTGGCTCTGCTGGGGAGTGTTTTGTCTGGCATCATAACAGAGGTGAGCTTTTAATTAGTATGATCTTGAAATCAGTGGGATATCAGCACAGTAGGAGCAGTGGCTCCACTTCAACACCTCCCATTTAAAGTAGCCTGAGCCCTGGAGAAAGAAATCTTAGATGAGAAACACCAATAAAAGCCACAGCATATTTCAGACTTCTAAAAACTTTCATCAGAATCACTGTTCTACTCACAAGACAAAGGATGGAAAAATCTGGCCCCTATTAAAGAAAAGCTCTTGATTAAAATGGCGATTTTAGTGCAGCTTTCAAAGGAAAATCCTATTTAAAGCTCCTGTTTCCTCATTTTGATAGATTCCCTTGGGAAATGTACATAAGGGTAACTCCTTTAGAAAACACAGTGTGCTGTCCTTTGAACTTAGATGAAATTCCACATGGAAAATATAACAGCTTGGTGTTCTTTTTGCTAACAGAGTCAGGAGAGAGAGGTAGGTATGCAGAATGCACTATATATATGTATATATATATATATAAATCATCTGTGCCAAAGAAAAGAAACAAGCTCAGGGTTTAAGATGACCAGGAGAAATGGAGTGTGTGTCTTGTTTCTGCTCTTGCTTTCAGAGCAGGATTCTGCACTGTCAGGTCCTGCAAAATCATCCTACCTCTGCTGAGAGAATATGACTCTCCATGCAAAAATCAGGTGTATCACTGCCTATGCAGAGGGGTAGACATGCTGCATCAAGCATGACCTCTCTTTATGACAGTGATAAAATAATTTAAAAAATAATACCAATGTGAGATGTTGTCTATAAAGGCAGGGTGAATTATACAGGAATGCCGATAAGCCAGGAATTGGGAAGGTAAACAGAAAGTAGGCTCAGACATAGATTTTAAAGCAATCTGGTCATGTTCTTACCCCAAGCACAGGATTTTATGGTAAGCACATATGTGCTTAATATGCTCATCACACTCCTGACTGAGGACCATAATGGGGGACAGTACTGTAGAGCTCTGAAGCAGGGGGTACTTGGCGCTGATTTGGATATTGAATAGCAGCTCAGCGGACAAGAGTGACATGGTCTGTGCTGCTGGACAAGTGCATTGCTTTCGAGCAGTATTTTGGGGAAAAACTTGTATATTGATCATCAAGAAAAAGACCAGTTAAATAATACCACTTGTCAGCAGTGGATTTGCCAAGTGACAGATCTTGTGTGTCCATAGTTCTAGAGGTTTTTGCTTGCATGTAGCAAGTATCTAACCCCAGGTAAAGGGTCAGTGCCAAGGATAGTCCAAATGAATTGATTAAGCTAAATCAAGGTCAAAGTGTGTCAAACAACATCTCACCTCTCAGGAACAGAATTACTCCAAAACCATTTTCAGGGCCTCATGGCTCAGGTATTAGAGCAGTCTGTCCTCATATTCACTGCATTGATTTTTTTTTTTATTCCCAGTGCAACCCACAAGGGTATTTCCACAGAACCTGGTTCAATACCTGTTTTATGATTTCTTTTTCAAGAATGAAAAACTTCATGTGTGAGATTCATTTGACCAAATAGAGCCATCTGCTTCCAAGCTACTCACGCTCCAACTTCCTTTAGACCCTCTGCAGAGAAAAAGCAGTTTGAGGGAGAGATTTGTCTCATGTTAAAGACAGCTAAAATTAGGCAAATCAATTATGCCCTCAAAGACTATAGTTCTTGCTTTTCTTTGCAAGCAAGCTGAGAGATACTAGCTCATGAAACCATGAAACCATAGAAACTCATAGAAACCATGTACACTGAAAATGTCTAAATGTAACTGAGATGAATGCCAGTGCACCCTGTTTTGTGCTTTCTTTTTCTTTTTCTTTTCAGATACCACCAATGTTACGTTTTTTGCTCAATTCCTGATGTAATTTCTGATTTGTGACTACTCTGTCATTACTAGGTGAGAACACAGAGTTGCCTCCTTTCTCCACAACAGGAGGAGACCACTCTGTTCTGGAGGATACGGTGTCACCAGCTCTTAGCGCTACAGTCATTATCATCGTCACCGTTATCATATCGGGGAGTGCTTACTTGTGTTTCCTGAAATACATCTGCTCTGGATGCTGCAAAGCTACCCAAGTAGTACCAGCCAGAAGACTTGATCCTAGCAGGTCTGAAGAACAAGTCTAATCTCACCTCATCAGGTGATTTACTGAGCAGTGGTAAGAAATATCTGTAACTAAGTATCAGAAAGCAGAGGAGACATGCTATTCGGCAAATAATAACTAACAGACCCCTGCTTAATATCAGGGATTTGCCATACGGTACTCTGTGTAACTTTAATTGATTATTCCAAGGTATAGAGAATCTTCTTCAGAAGTTTTCTGATGAAATGCTAGTATAGATCACACTTTCCATTATTATTTTTCTGTCTTTGACAATGTGTGTCATCCTCTCTCACAACATCTGGTTTATTGCATTTTTTTTGACTCTTCTCTGCTTTCAAATTTGATACTGGATTTGGGGCTCCAGAGATTTGCCATTGCTACCAAGTGTTCTCTCCTGAGGAGAAAGAGCGCAGGACTGGATACCTTGGGAACTGTTTGAATTCGTCATCTTTTGAAACTGTAAAGAAAAAATGGACACACTTTTGGAGCTCTAAAGACAAGCCTTTGGTGTCCATATATAGATATCTGAATGATGCACTATAGCTTGCATTATATCAGGTCAAAATAGATGATCTAGTGATCTTCTGACCATAAACTCTATGCCAACGAATACATTTCTGTTACTAACAGAGCTTTAAAGTCCATGTGTTGCTTTTTCTCTGCTGTTGAAACATTTCATTTTTGCCATCTAACCAAGATGCTATTGAGCATCTATCAGAACCACAACTATACTGACTGTTTAATAAAACTCTCAGCTGATATACTGGCCATGCCAGTGCTATTCCTCCAGTTACACATCCTATCCAGTGAGTGAAACATGTTTGAACCATGTTAGCCAGGGGGAAAAAAACACATCTGGATGAAGTAAAAAATGAATCTGAAGCTTTCTGACAGCAGACATTTTTACTCTTTACTGGGTTCAGCTGAGAAAATGAAGTTCAGAAGAAAGTATCAGTGGAATGACTCTTCTTAAGCCAACTCATTTCGGCTTAAGCTGAACAGGGAAGTATTGAAAACCATTTTGGAAGATCTGATAGTGGGGTTTGCTGTGCAGCTCCCAAAGCAAAAGAGGTACAGATAAATAAAAATAAACATCCAGTGATGGCCTGTTGGAGACCTACCTGCATCAAGTCTTTGAAATGTGTCTTGTTTATCACTAAAACGTTCACTGAGCCTACGTTTGCTACAACAATATTTGCCCTCTTACAAAAGTACCTCTCCAGGAGACATTGCTTTTATGTCAGCCTCTCCTCTTCCTCTTTAAAACAAAACCTAAACAGTTCTAGTCTTTGTTTTTAAAGTAAAAAAGCTTGAAAATGGGATATTTGAAATGCCATGAGGAAAATTTGAAAGAGAAACTCTTATTTTTTCAAATCTGCCTGTGTGGGATGAGCCAATTCACATTTTTTGGAAGAGCTGGGTTGCCAGCACTGTATGCCAGGCAAGTTTTGGACCTGATCTCTGTCCCTTGGGCATCCAGTGCTCCTAATCCAGCAGCGAAGGTGCAGTACAAGAGCCAGGACCACTGTTATTCTGGGAGAGGGCCAACAAAAAGCAGTGCAGCTCTGCATTCAGACCTGGATATCATTGCACGAATAAAATCCATTGTTCTGATTCAGATTTCGCCTGCAATTGATGAGCAGTATTTATGCTTAAAACTGATGTGTTTATCTTGCCAAGTCAAAGGTGTATATTGTGTTTTGCCTCTTAAATCTCTGTGTATTTCAGTAGCTGTGTGTATCTGTGTCACTAATAAGTTAAGAGCTGATTTCTATCAGATGAAAGACTGACCTTGACAAATCTACTTTACAGCTGTGCATATTGGTGAAGAAAATAAAATAAATAAATCTTGATCCCTCTTTCTTTGTATAAAATTACCATTGTGTTTTTATCTGTGAAAGTTTCCCATGACTCCTCATTTCATAGCAGATAGCTGTTTGTGAAAATATCTAGCAAGTCTCAGAAGTACAAAGAAAGCCCATGAGTACTGCTCGTAGCTATCAATATATGCTGGTAGTTGTTGATATTTTGACAGCTGTATTGACAACACAATATTTTGCATTTTGCGTTTTGTATATTGAATTTTGTATTTTGTCTTTCTTATTTTGTGTTTTATTTTCATTAAGACCTTTTCTAACATCTTAACCATTTCTGACTGATAGCCCTAAATAAAATCATCAAATGCATAACTCTGATTCTTCTTGACCTTTGATGTGTTTGGGTTGGTTACTTCCATTCTAGGTACCTGTGTTATTCTGGTTTTACAGAAAGGAATTGCTCTGCTCAGGTTTGTTTCAACACGCAATCAGCCTGCTGCTGGGCTCTTCTGGCTGGAAACAAGGATGTTCCTCTGCATAGGCTGGACTTGAGAAACTTGGATTTCTTGCTCTTCCAAAGATCTTCTATATGAACACCTCAGAGCAGGTCTTACACATCCAAGGACCTCTGCATATCTGCTCAGCATCAGTGCAGGCTGGGGGAAGCCACACCAGCAATTCTCACTGAACCCACAACCACCAGGCTACAGCTCTGGCTGCAGTTTCCATCCTTTCCTCCACTGGGACCTGCTCCACTGGGTAAGTAAGTAATTTAATATGAGTTCACCAAAGAAGAAACAGAAACAGCTTAGTGGTTAGGGTACTGCCCTGGGCGACAGGAGGCATGGGCACTGCTCCCTTTCCCTGGGATTTGCTTCTGTATTTGCCATCAGCCTTCAGAAAAGAAGACATAACCAGGAGCAGACCAGGATCCGCTTTTCTCCCAGGTCAGCTGCCTGCCCAGACAGAAAAATATGGGCCTGATTAATTTTTAATATTTTTATACAGCATGTGACAGCAGCGCTGAGCATCACAGAAGTTGGAAGGAGACCGGAGGAAGTTAGCAAAAAAGACTTGAGGATCAGAACTGAAAAGCCTCAGTACCAGTGGTTGCAGGGAAATCTAACCCCTTAATCCTCATTTTTTAGGCCCATTTTGCAATAAAGCGACTCTTCCTCCTTCACTCACTCCCCGTCCTTAGGAAAAGGCCCTAGCAAAGGAGCTACAACAAAAAAATCCTATGAAGATATCCACCAGAGGGAGTTACATGAATGCAACAAATCCAGGCTGAAATATAAATGGTTATAAACAGGCTGGGAAGAGCTGCCTGTGTGCTTCCCAGGAGGGGCAAGCTGCTCCCCGCAGCTGCTGGTAAGGAGCCTGGGCCGAATTCAGCAAAGTACTGACCCAAATCTGCATAATCTTAAGTGAATACTCAGTGAACTCTAAGGACTTGCTCTGTGCATTGCATTAAGCAAGTGTTTTATTACAGTGGGGTCAAAATACTCAGCGCTTTGCAGGATCATGTGAGGAAAAGAAAAGACTCAGTTTACACCTCGCCTTTTATTTTTCCCTCACTGGCTCACTTGTTAGAAAGAAAGCTAAGCCAGGGCCAGCCCTGTTTCTGGGAGGCCTGGGGAGGAAGCCTTGGAAGCAAACCCAATCGCTTCCACTCAGGAAGAGTTTTTGATGAGGCTGCCTCTGACACGCAGCGACGGCAGCTGCAGACACCGCTGCTCTCGCCGGATCCCGGGTGCCTCTCCCAAAGAGAAAAACTATGAAATGGTGACACGTCTCCATCCAAAATATAGCGTAAATCTCTGGTTCAACGTGAACTCTACCTCTGAGACCTTTTTGTCCAATTCATGTTAATACTGTTTTCAGCAGAGAGGAACAGTGCGTACTACCCCTTTACAAAAATAAAAAGTCAAATTCCTGCCCCCCTCTGCCCAGAAAGCAGGCAAAGGATCACAGTGCTAGCAAATCATTGTGGAAATATCCCAGATTAAAAATACCATTTTAGAGTTGGTTTTGTGTGCGTGTGTGGGGGGGTTTAATGCATCTCCTGGGTATCCTAGAGTCTTGAACAGTTCCTAAAAGAAATTTAAGAAAAAGCACAAATGTTCTTAGTCCACTCTGCTGGAGACTTCAGTCCAAATTCTGCTTTATATTAGAATAAAGGAGCACAAGGAGTTAATCCCAGTTATGTGCTTTGACACAACTCCTGGCTCAAGGCTAGCAGAGGCTGTGAGAAGATGTTAAATGAAGGTGATTCCTGCCTTGATGAGATTATTTTCTAATAAGGAAAAAAAAAAAGGCATCACAATATTAGGAAAGGGCTAGGCTGCTGTTTCTGTGACCGCAAGAACTGTCAGGCGAACAGAAGGAGGTGCAGAGAGGGTTTCGCCTTAGGACATTCCTGAGCCTGAATTCCAGCCCCGAAAGCAGCTGGCCCCCAGTCCCCGGGCACAGCCCTTTGTCACCTCTCCTCCCTCTGTAAACCAGGCATCTTAATACCCCCCCTTTTCACAGGAATGCTAAAGAAAATGCCTTGAAGATGAAGTGCCTGTGTTGCTGTCACGCTGCCAATTCTCCTGTGCTGCGCAGATTCATATGGTAACAGGAGCCAAGGTCAGGGAGGCATTAGTCAGTCTGAATCTGGCAAACAGGGGTGTCGGTGTCTGATAGCCCTCGCTTGCAGATTAGATTAGCGTGAAACGCCCTGCCTAGGTTGTCCTTGAAAACCACTTCAGCTACTGCAGGAGACGGCTGTTCATTGCATTAGCAGGGTTAAAAGCAGGACAGTTACTTTCAACATACATTTGCTTCACCAGTCCTGATTTTCCGGGTTGTTAGTGTTGGTTTAAGCCTATATGATTTGAATGTCAATATCCCCAGTCTTTTTAATGGGGTGCTACAAATCTGTTCATATTTAAGCTAATGTTCTTTTATCCCTTTCCTCTTTTCATTTCTTTCAAGCATATCTAAGGGGTGTCTACTGACAGGCCATTTCCAATGTTGGTTCCCTCACTGTCAAGGTCTTGTTGGTCCTATCCGAGGGTGTAGGTTTTTGTACAATGAATTACTGCAGAAAGACTGTGGTTTAACACCCATCGAGCCTGTACATCCACAGGGTGCAGAGCTGCACAGAATACTACCTCGGCAAAGCAGGGCACCCACATCAGTGTAATTTCTTAACTGACAAGCCCTGCCGTAAGCAAGGCTGATGAGCTTGTGTGCAATGTCCTCTGCCCGATGTGCTCCCAGTTTTGGAGCCAGCTAGCTGGGCCCCAGCCGCCAGGCACCACGCTCCGCTGCTCCGTGCAATGAGGGGCTGCTGGCGAGTTCATCCTTCACTGCTGGATTGGAGCAAACATCTGGATGACAGCAGGTAACCTCGGTCCTGTGACAGGAAATGAGCAGGTCAGGTCTGTGAGGCTTGTTTTGATCCTATCAAGAATGTCCTTTGCAAATCTAACATATTTACTTTTCAAATATTTTCTTGATAGAAAGGCAAACATTAAGAATGAAGAAGAAAATGCCAAGTGGGTTCTCAATGCTGTTTGCCAGTCACCTTTAGTCTGCTGTCACTTGTAGCGTAGAGGAAAGGTGAGTCTTTTGAAGCACTACTGATATTATTAGAAGTCTAAATATTTGCACTGCCTCTCCGTGTCTCCATCAGTCTCACATAAGACACCAGCTTTTCTGTTAGCAGTCATGAAGGTTGAAGTCCTGATGCCAGCCATGCTGTGCTCAGCAGGAGGCTGCGACACAAAGGGGTGGGGAGAGAATATGGACCTCTCTACTTTCCTGCCCCTTTGCATAAAATATTGCAGTTAAATAGATGCTCAGGTTGTGGTGGTGAAAGCAGAGACCGCGCTGCCTTGCAGTGACGCAGTGCTTCAGCTCCGCTGTCTTTATAGCCCTTCCCTCCTCTTCCCAGCCTGTGCACTCACATTTAGGGCAAGTTTTCATTCCCTCTGCAGCAGTGGAAAAGCACGAAGTGAAATACCAAGATTGGGCCTTTGTCAGTATGAACAGGACTTAGGAAAAATGCCAATAAACCTGGTCTAGAACATTTTTCATTTAATTCTGTAGGGCTCTGACAATAAATATATGTTTTTATAGGAGTTCCTTCTATTCTACATACCCTGAACCCCCATTCAGTAAATTACATATGGCACAAGAGTGTGAAACAATCATCCCAAAAAGAAGACATCTCCCTGCTCCACAGTCATTCTGACAGAGCTCTGTTTTGCTCTATACAGGCAAATCAGCTTCCAAAAAGCAACATGTTTCTGGAGGGACAATATTAACAAAATCAAAGCATATGTGAGGAAAATGCAAGTCGAGGCCAGGAAGGCATTCAGCTGTCAGTAAACACTCCCTCCCCTTTATCCCCTACCGCTCCCTTGTCCCCTTTTTCACTGGCACAGGAAAAAAAAATCCTGATGAAGCCATAAATGACACAAGGCATATTTCGTTTTTGCAGTGAAACCAGTGTGAAACAGCATTGGGCTGAACTAAAGCCATACAAACTGGGGATAAGTCAAAGCATCCCAGGCAGCCACGATGTTGCTGAAGACTACGATGGAAGCGGGGCCAGGAGTCACATGGAGATGAGTCCTTGCAGAGTCATTTCTAATTTAATCAAAGTCAAAATACAGTCCAAAATGAGATTGCTGTAAATAAAGGGAAAATTTATTGTTTCCAGATGGCATCATAACACTAGGTTTCAAAAAAATCAAAGCCAACATGTTGAAGAAAATAACCACCCCCTTTGGCCCATCTTACAGAATGAGGTATTGACATCAGACAGCCTCTCTGGATATGGAGATGGTTATTCACATACATGCTCCTTACAAAGTAAGAAAGAAATAAAAACAAGAAAAGGGGCTTCCTGCCTGCCTTCTCCACATTTCTGTTATAGACTGGTCTCTATACATTTCACCAGGCGAGACCATGGGAATCTTTTTTTTCTTCTTGATGACTTTTGATTGTTTCAAACCTGAGTAAGTTACAAATTTCCATCTGAAAAGTCAGCTGTGCTGTGCACAGATACTGGCAGGGAATAGAAGTGAAAGTTATCTGTGCCTTGATTATCTTTGAAGCAAGGGAGCCAAGCTTATGAGAAAATCAAGGGTGGCTCCACCGAACCCAATAGCATAATTTTGATTAGCTACAGTGGGTTCAGGATTTCACCCCAAACATTCCTCCTGCAGTCTGCAAACTGAAACTGAATCTGAAAGTGAAGTTTGGCTTTTTCTCACTTTTCCACCACCATTAATCTGTGTTTGGACTTTCATAAATAATTGTGTTTATAATCCATAAACCAGAAACCCACTTTAATGCTGTGAACTGTGTTGTCCCTGCAGAGCTCACAAGGAGAAGAAGCAGTCCAAGTTTATTTTAGTCAATCAAGTCAGTTGGTAAGGTCCTGTGTATACACAGAAAGGCAGTCTGCTGCATAAGCAAGGGCCAGATATGTTTACATGTTTCCATAGTCACTTAATAGCCACCACATACAAAATCCCCAAGTTTTGCATGCTGTCAGATGAACAAAATTCCACCTGGATCCTAGACTTCATCCTGCTCCCATTAACACTTCCCTAGCTTTAGCTGACATCTTGGGTTCAACAGAATAGTAGCTTTACTTAATTTGTCTAAATTTTTTACTCTGTTCTGGCTGTTTGTTTGGCTGGCTCAGTTTCTATCAGTACCTCTAGTTCTCATAAATGTTTTAAGATAGCCTGTTCACTTTTTCAAAGTGGTGGGTTCTTCTTTGCCTTGCCTTGGTCTGTGTGTGCCAAATTCCTGTCTATGAGCTGCCATGTGGCTTTTCGCTGATGCTCCTTTTCTTTCCACATCTGGGACTGCAGTCAGTGTCTCTTCCAGGACAAGCAAAAAAAACCCTCTTAAAACATCTTCAGAGACTTTACAGGTAGATATATTTTCTAGTTTTATTAATTACTTTGCTGTGTGTGGAAGTCGTCGACTTCTCAGAGAATAAGAGTAGCAAAACTAACTGAAAACATGTAATACTTCACCACAAACACAGGGACTGCTCTAGTGGCATAAAAAATATACTTTTGTATAGCTGTGGCCTCTGCTAAGACTTGCATGCCCTTTCTGAGGAGCTTCCTCTGCTGGTCCCCAGGGCACTGTGCTGTAGCACTGCCACAGCAGGTCCCCCACACTGCAATGCTCCAACCACTTTTCCCCGGCAATGTGGTGACAGCTGAAACCACGGCTTCTGCCTGGAGGGTGTCAGGGTGATGTTCACACTGGTTGCACCTCTCCTTCATATCAGTGTGACACCAGTGTCTGAGACCGTAAGTCCAGAGCCTTAGCCAACAAGTGATGACTCTTAACTACGCACCTCTCAGCATCATTGCAAATCATCTTGCAGACAGCAATGGCTCAGAAGAAGCCAAGCAAGACCAAAGTGATGCTGGTCAAAAAGGTGAAATGCTTTCAAGACCTCACTTGGACACCGACCTCACATTGCTCCATAGCACACATCTCCCTACTATCCCCATGTTGAAGAAACTTGGAGTCCTTCTCAGAACTTGCAGGACAACACTCTCTAAAAGTGTCTTATTTCATCTCTGGCCAGCTAAGAAATTTCCTTTTTCCCTCCTGGATGAGGTCTTGGCGACCCATGCCTTCATGACCTCCCATTTGACTTGCTGTGATTCCCTGTTTGAATCTGAATGTGAAGGCAAGTCCAAGTCAGCTTGCTTTCTCCATGCTTTGGGTTTCCACGAACATAGGTGTCTCCACTGGCTCCCAGGCAGCTTCTCGTACCAGTGATCAAGCCTATTTCAGTTTCCTGAGATAGTGGTGCTACCTGAGGAATAACAAAAAGCTAAGATAAAGCTCCAGACAAAACAAAAAAGCATTTTTTCTCCTCACTGGAGTCTGGCTATTAGAGGAGATCAGACAAGTTCAGTCCCTGAGCACCTTTAGGAAATTAGGTAAACCCTTCCTGCCCGGATCAGCTCTGTCAAAATGTGACTCAGTCTCTGTCACGGCAAGCAATTGTTGTTTCCGTCTCTGGATTAAAATATTTGCAGTTTACTTTTGATGAATATCCACCATCTGGAGGCAAATAAGGAAAGCATTTCATTTTCCTTCAAAGCACTCATCGTTTACACAGATCTAGCTAGTCCTTCCTCTGGGACAATGTGACTTACATAAAGCTGAACTTCCTAAATAAAGCTAAACTTCCTAAATAAAGCTAAAACCAGCTACTAGGAAAAAAACTGAATTTCCCTAAAGACTAGGAAATGAGGGAAATGGCATTAAACATGGAAAAGAAGGACATTTAAGTTATTATTCTTTCCAAAGCTTTGTGTTATAATTGTCACTCTTACAATAGCACCTATATAGAGCAATTCAGATAAGAACCCCCCTGAGATAAGCATTGTGCGAAGTCCTTATAGTACAAGGCAATCCCCATAATAGCAAGGAGATTAATGCTGAAGAGATTGAAGTATTTCATAGCTGAATGTCCTGTCAGTAAAGTCGGATAATAAGCCTTCTTTTCACACACCATTTACCTTCAGCGAAGGAGGATAAATTAACCTGCAGAGTGCACCGCACTAAGGACTTCCAGTATGCAGGCTAGGTCACTTTGGATAAATCTGCGTGGGAGACCTTGGGCAGACATGAACTCACTTGCCAGCGCTCAGAGCAGGTGGGACATAAGCCAGCTTTGACCCGAAGGCTGCGCGACCACGTTAGCGTGGTGCTGAGGTTGGTTCCTCTGCCTGGCTGGTGCAACCCAGGGGAGAGAGCAAAGAGCAGGGGGGAAAGGATAATTCTGTAGATAGAAAGAAGTGAAGAAGAGAGTGTTTAAGTGACTTGCCTAAGGTCACACAGAGGCACTGGCTGGGATGACAACAGGGCACAGCAGTGAAGAGCAGCAAGTCAAACCTCCTTTTCTGGATGGTGAGCAACCCAACATTCTCTGACCTGGGTTTGGAAAACATGTTGTACAGACAAAGCATTCATCTCCTCTTCTTTCTGACTGTGCTGGCTGCAACTTTACCAAGCTTGTATTTTTTTTCATGAATTTCTTTATAATTTTCCCCAGTCCATCACCGGAGTCTGGGGTGAAGTGTTAGATACCAGTGGGGAAGGTGAGTGCACACAGAAGGAATGCAAGTGTTGGAGGAAGCCGGGCTGCCAAACAGCATCTGCGTCTACTGCTGAAGGCTACGTTGGTGCCGACACACTGGGTTATTTCTGCTCTGATATTACCCGGGTGTCTAATTAAAGACAAGGTTAAAGACCCAGCCTGAGATTTAAAGTTGTGAATACTTACCAGCGGAGATTTCAGATTTTGCTTTAGTGTTTAAAAGGTCAGAAACTTTATAGCTCCTGCTAATCTCTACTGAGATGCATCCCAAACACTCTCTTAGGTAGCACAAGCCTAGCTTTAGGACACTGGGACAGCAGGGAAGTATTCCCCTGCCAGGGCTAATGGGAAAAGGTTGCACTAATGAGAAACTTACTCAGATTTTTCAGACTTAAAAATGCTTGGTAAAAACATTGTGCTTTTTTTTTAATACAGGGAATTAAAGAGTTTTTTATTGCAACAAAGCAGTGTATTTTTTAATGCACAAAGTGCAGGGATAAATAATACTTTTTTACATTAGGCTCTATTTGGAAATCAAAAGAAGTACAAAACCATATTTTAAATCTAGCTGCTTATCCATGCCAAAGAGCATGAGTCACACATGATGGTATTCATGGAGAAGCCAGCAGAGCTTGGAGAAATATTTTGGTGTTAGGTTTCTGTTCCATGTCCAGAACCAAACAAACCGAACTGTCCAGAGGGTGAAATCCGAGAATAACAACAGTGGTCAAGATTTTTAAATTCAGGTGCCTAAGAGGTAATTCCTTTTTGGGGGACTTTGATAAAAGATAATATCATTGCTTGAAATTTTGAATCCTACAAAATTTCCAAGAAGTTAACAGGCACCAGAGGTGTGCACTGCAAAGGAAACTGGGGTGGGGATTCAAGTACCTACTTGTAGGTGTCTGCATGTGAACTAGGGACTATGCTCTCATCACAGGAAATATGGATGGTGCCTCCAATAAAGTCATAGCCAATGGAGTCTAGAAATGACTCAGATGACTAACTATCAGGTGACTCCTTCATGGTGAACCAAACTATGCTGAAGGCCAAACTATGCTGAAGGCTCCATGGTCTGTGTTGGTTGGATCTCCATTGACTATAATGGTAGCACAGGCACATACACATCCTCATGTACACACCTGCACGTATGTGTTTTAGTGTCTAACTAAATCCCGTACCAGATTTTAAAATACGGACCATCTGTGTAATGGTAGTCAAGATGTCTCAAGCTATGTCTAAGCCAGTTGTGTCTCAGGTACACCCACTCCATACAGAGGTTACTCCTTTGTGCACACCATGCTCTTCCCCTTGCACATCTGTTTCTTCACAGCAAGGAAACTGAGGTTCTCAAAGTACCCCTGAACCACACCCCAGAGGTGAACACCCTTGCTCAAAGCAAAACAACGGAAGAGTTTCTAACTCTGTCCCCATGGACAACGCAACCCGCTCTCAAGCTGCAAGAATTACCTTACCATGCCTTGTCTCTACAGGTAACACACTTAAAACCTGAGCTTGAAGTTCTGCCTTAAGAGTTTTTTTCAACAGAAGGTTGAGGGACTCTGACCATGGGAAAACAGAATCAGCACTGACAACCCGGGCTATCTACTTTGCACTGTGCTGACGTGAAAGATACTGAGATTCCTGACCAAAACCACTTTCTATCACGCTGTTTCCATGAAAACCAGTCTTGGAAACCAAACATACACAAACACTGTCCTACCAGTCCTTGCAGCCCCCCTGGCACATCTTAGAACTGGCCCAATCTTCCAAATATTTTTAAGAACTCTTCAGGTTTTGTTTCTTTTTCTTCTTTTTCTTCTTTTTTCCTTTTTTTTTTTTTGTTTATCCATTTTCACAACCTTTTTTCCATAGGCAAATTGTAACAGAAGCTCTTGTTACATGGACCTTTAAATACCTGCAGGGTGACTGTCCTGGTTTCAGCTGGGATAGAGTTAATTTTCTTCCTAGTAGCTGGTATAGTGCTGTGCTTTGGATTTTAGTATGAGAATAATATTGATAACACGCTGATGTTTTGGCTGTCACTAAGTGGTGTTTACATTGGTCAAGGACTTCCCCCCCACTTCAGCTCCCCATGCTCTGCCAGGTGCCCAAGAAATGGGAGGGGGCACAGCCAGGATAGTTGATCCAAGCTGACCAAAGGGCTATTCCATACCATATGATGTCATGCCCAGTATATAAACTGGGGGGAGTTGGCCGGGGGGTAGTGATCACTGCTTGGGGACTGGCTGGGCATCGGTCGGCGGGTGGTGAGTGGTTGTATCATTTTTTTTTTTTTCCCTTTTTTTCCCTCCCTTGGGTTTTGTTCCTCTCTCTCTCTCTCGTTGTTTTCCTTCTCATTATAATTCATTATTATTATTACTATTATTTTGTTCCAATTATTAAACTGTTCTTATCTCAACCCACGAGTTTTCTTACTTTTGCTCTTCCGATTCTCTCCCCCATCCCACCGGGGGGGAAGTGAGCGAGCGGCTGCGTGGTGCTAAGCTGCTGGCTGGGGCTAAACCACGACAGTCCTTTTTGGCACCCAACGTGGGGCTTGAAGGGTTTGAGATAATAACAGATTAACCAGAGCGTATTAAGGAATTTAGATCTGTTAGTAGTTGTGGGATGTGGTATTGATCCATCTGTTCCTAGCATTGGTTTACCTGATCTGCACCATGCTCATTTTTTTGCCGTACATGTTAAAGATCGGTGTTGGTTTTTGCAGTTTGCTGTGCTCTGCTTTAATTGGTGATGTTTTGCCTGTGAGATTTGTTATTAAAACAATGACCTTGTGTTTATTTTGGTATCTAAGTGCTGTACTGAAACCGTTACTGTATGTCGGGTATCATCTTATGGAGACAATTCGCAATTATACTTCTTCCTCTGAGAGGTTTTTTATGGAGGAAATGCAGAATTGTACCTTCACTACTTTCTTCTACAATGCTTCCTCCTTCATTACAGTAACTTTTCAGTATTTTGAACAACCTTGGGTAGTTAAGATACTTGTATTGGTATTGCTTGGGAATATTGTTTCGATCTTGTCCAGGGTTAGTAAGCAATTTAAGAATATCATCCAGAGATCTGCCCCAAGGCTGGATAGTTATGAGTGGCAGGGTGTGTGGGATAGCATGGGCAAATGCCTAGGACGGTGGGCACCTCCAGTGTTTTGGAACTTCACCCCTGAACAAGTGCTGAATCCGGAAAAATTAGTAGAATATTTGGAAAAAGTATGCTGTGACCCTGGCAATTCTAAGGAGATACAAATCACTGCAATGTGCTGGGGTCTGGCCCATGCCTACCGAGCCCTGTTTAACGCTACTCAGAACCCTCAAGGATCTGGTGACAAAACGACAGGCACTCCGGCTGCTCCGATTCCCCCTGCGACAGGCACTCCGGCTGCTCCAGCCCCCCCTGCGACAGGCACTGCGGCTGCTGCAGCCCCCACTGCGACAGGCACTGCGGCTGCTCCAGCCCCCCCTGCGACAGGCACTGCGGCTGCAGCTGCACCGAACAACTCTGTTACAAGCATTGTGGTTCAAACAGGGAACGAACCCGTGTCAGTATCAGTCGCCCCTATACATAAAAAGAAATCCTGGAAGCGAAAGTCAGCTCGTTTAGAAAGGGAAGATGAAAGAGCAGGGTCATCACAGGGAGAGGAAGAGGAAGAGGAAGAACTCGTAAATGAGACTGAAACCACCCGATCCCTATCCCTGAGTGAGCTGCGAGATATGCGAAAAGATTTCAGCCGTCGTCCAGGGGAGCACATTGTCACCTGGCTGCTCCAATGCCGGGATAGCGGGGCCAGTAGCCTGGAATTAGAGGGTAAGGAAACCAAGCAGCTGGGATCCCTTTCTAGGGAAGGGGGCATTGACAAAGCGATTGGAAAAGGGGAACCAGCCCGCAGCCTCTGGAGGCGACTCCTATCAGCTATAAGAGAAAGATATCCCTTCAAGGAAGATGTTGTATACCGCTCCGGGAAATGGACCACCATGGAGAGAGGTATCCAGTACCTGAGGGAATTAGCTGTGCTGGAAGTGATTTATGGTGACCTGAACGACGTGCGGTCACCCACAGATCCAGACGAGGTCCAGTGCACAAGACCCATGTGGCGGAAGTTGGTACGAAACGCACCACCGTCATGTGCCAACTCACTGGCAATACTGACCTGGAAAGATCGAGACGGTCCAACAGTGAATGAAGCTGCTAGTAACCTCCGAGAATACGAAGAAAGTATCTCTTCCTCCTTTGTCTCAGCTGTGGAGAAACTGTCCCGGGAGTTCCAACGGTTCAAAGAGGATATGTCCTATTCCCTACCTATAGGGACCAGTGTCTCAGCTATTAGGAGTCAGTGTTCTTCTGCTCAAGAGAGAGGATATAGAGGGTACACACCACGGGGCACCCTATGGTTTTACTTGCATGACCACGGAGAGGACATGAGGAAGTGGGATGGAAAACCTACCTCAACCCTAGAGGCACGGGTACATGAGTTGCAAGGAAAAACAATCACCAAAGGGGGTTCTTCCAGGAAAATTGCTGCTCCGGTTTCCAGTGGGCAGTTCCCCAGACAGAGTAAAAGGGCTGATTTTACTCCTGATTTTAATGAAGAAATTCCTGACTCATATACACAAGAAAAGGGTAATGAATATTATGACCAGGACTAGGGGGGCCCTGCCTCCAGCCAAGTGGATGAAAGGGACAATCGGGTTTACTGGACTGTGTGGATTCGATGGCCTGGCACATCAGACCCACAGGAGTAGAAGGCTCTAGCAGGCACCAGTGCATAGTGTACCCTGATGCCATCAAGCTATATAGGGGCAGAACCCATCTGTATTTGTGGAGTGCCAGGGGGATCCCAACAGCTGACTGTATTGGAGGCCCAAGTGAGCCTAACTGGGAATGAGTGGGAAAAGCACCCCATTGTGACTGGCCCAGAGGCTCCGTGCATCCTTGGCATAGACTACCTCAGGAGAGGGTATTTCAAGGACCCAAAAGGGTACCGGTGGGCTTTTAGTATAGCTGCCTTGGAGACGGAGGAAATTAAACAGCTGTCTACCTTGCCCGGTCTCTCAGAGGACCCTTCTGTTGTGGGGTTGCTGAGGGCTGAAGAACAACAGGTGCCAATCACTACCACAACGGTGCACCGGAGGCAATATCGCACCAACCGAGACTCCCTGATTCCCATCCATGAGCTGATTCGTCGACTGGAGAGCCAAGGAGTGATCAGTAAGACTCGCTCACCTTTTAACAGTCCTATATGGCCAGTGAGAAAGTCTAATGGAGAGCGGAGACTAACAGTAGACTATCGTGGCCTGAAAGAAGTCACGCCGCCCTTGAGGGCTGCTGTGCCAGACATGCTGGAACTGCAATACGAACTGGAGCCAAAAGCAGCCAAATGGTATGCTACAATTGATATTGTTAATGCATTTTTCTCAATCCCTTTGGCAGCAGAGTGCAGGCCGCAGTTTGCTTTCACTTGGAGGGGCGTTCAGTACACCTGGAATCGACTGCCCCAAGCGTGGAAACAGCCCCACCATTTGCCATGGACTGATCCAGACTGGACTGGAACGAGGTTAGGCTCGTTCCAGTACATCTGCAATACATTGATGACATTATCGTGTGGGGCAATACAGCAGAGGAAGTTCTTGAGAAAGGGAAGAAAATAGTCCAAATCCTCCTGAAAGCCAGTTTTGCCATAGAACAAAGTAAGGTCAAGGGACCTGCACAGGAGATCCAGTTTTTAGGAATAAAATGGCAAGATGGACGTCGTCAGATCCCAATGGATGTGATTAACAAAATAACAGCCATGTCTCCACCAACTAGCAAAAAGGAAACACAAGCTTTCTTAGGCGTTGTGGGTTTTTGGAGAATGAATGTTCCAAATTACAGTCTGATCATAAGCCCTCTCTATCAAGTGACCCGGAAGAAGAACGATTTCAAATGGGGCCCTGAGCGACGACAAGCGTTTGAACAAATTAAATGGGAGATAGTTCATGCAGTAGCCCTTGGGCCAGTCCGGGCAGGGCAAGACGTAAAAAATGTGCTCTACACCGCAGCCGGGGAGAATGGCCCTACCTGGAGCCTCTGGCAGAAAGCACCAGGGGAGACTCGAGGTCGACCCCTGGGGTTTTGGAGTCGGGGATACAGAGGATCCGAGGCCCGCTATACTCCAACTGAAAAAGAGATATTGGCAGCGTATGAAGGGGTTCGAGCTGCTTCAGAAGTGGTTGGTACGGAAGCACAACTCCTCTTGGCACCTCAACTGCCGGTGCTGGGCTGGATGTTCAAAGGGAGGGTCCCCTCTACACATCATGCAACTGATGCTACGTGGAGTAAGTGGGTTGCACTGATCACACAATGGGCTCGGATAGGAAACCCCAATCGCCCAGGAATCTTGGAAGTGATAATGGACCGGCCGGAAGGCAAAGATTTCGGAATATCACCAGAGGAGGAGGTGACACGTGCTGAGGAGGCCCCACTGTACAATAAACTACCAGAAAATGAGAAGCAATATGCCCTGTTCGCTGATGGGTTCTGTCGTATTGTAGGAAAGCATCGGAGGTGGAAGGCTGCTGTATGGAGTCCTATACGACAAGTGGTAGAAACTGCTGAAGGAGATGGTGAATCAAGCCAATTTGCAGAAGTAAAAGCCATCCAGCTGGCTTTAGACATTGCTGAACAAGAAAAGTGGCCAGTGTTCTATCTCTGTACTGACTCATGGATGGTGGCAAATGCCCTGTGGGGGTGGTTACAGCAATGGAAGCAGAACAATTGGCAGCGCAGAGGCAAACCCATCTGGGCTGCAGCACTGTGGCAAGATATTGCTGCCCAGGTAGAGAACCTGGTTGTAAAAGTACGTCACGTAGATGCTCACGTATCCAAGAGTCGGGCCACTGAGGAACATCAAAACAACCAGCAGGTGGATCAGGCTGCTAAGATTTAAGTGGCTCAAGTGGATCTGGACTGGCAACATAAGGGTGAATTATTTATAGCTCGATGGGCCCATGACAGCTCAGGCCATCAAGGAAGAGATGCAACATATAGATGGGCTCGTGATCGAGGGGTGGACTTAACCATGGACACTATTGCACAGGTTATCCACAAATGTGAAACATGCTCTGCAATTAAACAATCCAAGCGGTTAAAGCCTCTGTGGTATGGAGGGCGATGGCTGAAATATAAATATGGGGAGGCCTGGCAGATCGATTATATCACGCTCCCACAAACCCGCCAAGGCAAGCGTTATGTGCTTACAATGGTGGAAGCAACCACCGGATGGCTGGAAACGTATCCTGTGCCCCATGCCACTGCCCAGAACACTATCCTGGGCCTTGAAAAACAAGTCCTATGGCGACATGGCACCCCAGAGAGAATTGAGTCAGACAATGGAACACATTTTCGAAACAGTCTCATAGACACCTGGGCCAAAGAGCATGGCATTGAGTGGGTATATCACATCCCCTATCTTGCACCAGTCTCTGGGAAAATTGAACGATACAATGGACTGTTAAAGACTACATTGAGAGCAATGGGTGGTGGGACGTTCAAACATTGGGATACGCATTTAGCAAAGGCCACCTGGTTAGTTAACACTAGAGGATCTGTCAATCGAGCTGGCCCTGCCCAATCAAAACTTTTACGCACTGTCGAAGGGGATAAGGTCCCTGTAGTGCACATAAAAAACATGCTGGGGAAGGCAGTCTGGGTTACTCCTGCCTCGGGCAAAGGCAAGCCCATTTGTGGGATTGCTTTTGCTCAAGGACCCGGGTGCACTTGGTGGGTGATGCGAAAGGATGGGGAAGTCCGATGTGTACCTCAGGGGGATTTGATTTTGGGTGAGAATAGCCAATGAACTAAATGGTATGATGTTAACTGCTATATAATACTGTGTGTTGTCACTTGTATGATTACTATACACCAAATCAATGGTATTTCAATAAGGATCACCCAGATTAGTGAAGAATGAACTTCGATGAAAGCAAGCAAAGTGCAGTGGTGATGGAACCAGAACTGGCTTCAGCATGCAACAACCCAACACCACACACCATCTCTTCTGCCATGAAGGACTGTTATGACAGATGGAGCCCAAAGTCATGGACTAAATGAACTTAATAAACCTCTTAGAAGGATGGCCCATAGACCAAGGGAATGATAACTGTGTGTACATATATATATATATATATATATATATCAAGAGACAGGAAAAGTGGTGGTGATTAATTGTATTAGAAAAGGTAGAACCTGGGCATGACGTAAATGGTATAGAATAAGGGGGTGGATGCTGTCCTGGTTTCGGCTGGGATAGAGTTAATTTTCTTCCTAGTAGCTGGTATAGTGCTGTGCTTTGGATTTTAGTATGAGAATAATATTGATAACACGCTGATGTTTTGGCTGTCACTAAGCGGTGTTTACATTGGTCAAGGACTTCCCCCCCCCTTCACCTCCCCATGCTCTGCCAGGTGCCCAGGAAATGGGAGGGGGCACAGCCAGGATAGTTGATCCAAGCTGACCAAAGGGCTATTCCATACCATATGATGTCATGCCCAGTATATAAACTGGGGGGAGTTGGCTGGGGGGTAGCGATCACTGCTCGGGGACTGGCTGGGCATCGGTCGGCGGGTGGTGAGCGGTTTTATCTTTTTTTTTTTTTTTCCCTTTTTTTCCCTCCCTTGGGTTTTGTTCCTCTCTCTCTCTCTCTCGTTGTTTTCCTTCTCATTATAATTCATTATTATTATTACTATTATTTTGTTCCAATTATTAAACTGTTCTTATCTCAACCCACGAGTTTTCTTACTTTTGCTCTTCCGATTCTCTCCCCCATCCCACCGGGGGGGAAGTGAGCGAGCGGCAGCGTGGTGCTTAGCTGCCGGCTGGGGCTAAACCACGACAGTGACACTGGAAATCAAGGGCTTCTTATGTTCATAAAGCGCCCTGCAATATGTAATCTATATAACAAAGGACAGGAAGGGAGGGAAAATCACCCCTAAAGTCCTCAGAGTTAAATGTCTGAAAGGGTGAGGAATGCTGACAGAGGGGGAGGCGTGTGCCTGCAGCCCAGCGAGAGATTGCAGCAGTGCTGCAACTGTGCTTAAGCAAGGCAGCCCTGATAATCAGAAACACCCAAAGCACTCAGCATCACCCTCGCTGTAAAGGACATCAAAGAGTATATAAAATGACAAGTGGGTTCAATAGAGCATACCCATATAAAGTGTTGAAAAATGAAAGAAAATGAAGGGACTGGGGGGACAGCTGGCATTCAGGGCTCCTCGGCTCTGCTTTTTGCTCTGCCGTTCCTGGGGTCCAACTTCCTTAAGAGCCAGGGCTGAAGAGTTGAGCACTAAGCGATATGTGCCCCCTCGCACAGCCCAGCTGCACCGACTGTGCGTGACCCTGCAGGGGTGATCTGCGAAGGCACAGATTAAAGCCTGGAAACGTTTCCTGGGAAGGGGTGGGCCTCACCAAATGTACAGGACATTTTTATAACCCTGACCGTCAGACTGAAACTGAGAAAACAACAACCAAGCCAATCACAAAGGGTCGCATTGCCAAGTAAGGCAGTTGAAACTAATGATATAAATACACTTTGAACAAGACATCGTTATCAAGAGAGGAAGTATTAAGAGCTACAGTGACCAGGCAACACGGGAAAAAGGAGGATAAAGAGAGACTGAGATAAGGTTAATGAAGAATGACAAATAGAGCCAAGTGCCTTCTTCCTGTTAGGAAAAAAATAGCCCCCTCTCCTTACCTAGCTCAAGGATGGAGAGGGGACTTTCCTCAGCCAAGGACCTGCATGAAGTGAGCCCCAGCAGCAAAAGGGAACTGAAAACCAAATCCTCTCCCTTACAAACACGGGGTGAAGCTCTGGTCCAGCCGCAGGTCAGCTGCTCTCCCCTGGGAAGCCCGCAGAGGATAACACAGCTTATTCCCACGGGGCACGGTGTTTCCCTCCGGGCACAGGCAGCCCATGGCAGTCCCTGGCATGCAGGCAGCACACCGATGGCTCGGGGCACTCCTGCTCTCCGTGACGCCAAGGGAAGCCAAACACAATCAGATCCAGGTTCAACCCTGCGAAAACATATGTGATTGCCTAGATTTGTCATTTTGTTATTCCAGAAAATTTCCAAGAAGGATAATAAACTGAAAGGATTAATTAAAGAGAAAGAATTAATCAAACGCAGAGCAGTACCTTCTGGCTAACAGACCCTGTTGTACTTGCAGCAAGAATTGTTTTCATCTCTCCATGGTGTGGTTTTAATTTCTAATAATTGAGCTCCCTACAGCCATTTGCAAGCAAACTTCCCTGGCTGTCACCAGACTTGAACCTCTCCACTGATGACTGCCTTTCTAGTGGATGGAAAATGCAGCACGCTCGGCAGCAGCGCTGGGAGATCAGGAAGAGCCCGTCCCAGTAACTGGCTGGCTCAAACTAAACTGAAGCCAGTGGAAAGCATCCAAATTACTTTCGAGGACGCTGGCTCAGGGCTTTTGAGATTTCAGGCCAGGATGACAGGGCTAGAAGTCATAGAAGCAGAGCAGGTGTGAAGGTCGGGGAGAGATTTATATGATAGCACCCACTGCCTGTTGCACAGTCGTCCTGCAGAGCAGGGTCTGCCTACCGCCACACTGTCCTGCTAATGAGTGAGCTTTTCCTAAGCAGTGTCAGGACCCTGAGACCAATCATAGGCCTTAATTAATTGACCTGACCAACCTGACCTACATGCTGTAAGTACCCTTGTCTACAGTCCTGTCTCTGGCCCCATCTCCACCTGCTCCTGACCAGGCTGCCTGGATGGACCCCAGACCTTGACTTGTCTGATGGTCACTGGACAGTCAACAGAGCTGGTCTTGGTCTACCTGTGACTGCGCCCTGATGGGGATGGCACTGCCCTTGCTGGGATCACCCTCAGCTTCCAGCTTGTCCTCCCTCATGGAGCAGCCCCACTCTTACTGCTCCTGAGCAGGCACTTAAATATCATATTCTTAGTCCACACGAGGACCCCGTGAGTAGCTAATGATGGCTCTTGCGGACATCCCAAAGCACTTTCCATACTCTGCTTCACTGACCTTCCCAGTTCTGGCAAGTGTGCAGCTTTCCTATGAGCAGGGCAGCGTGGCACAGGTCTCCTCACTGCAAGTCAAATCAAGACAGGTGACCTTCAAGAGCACCTTGAAGACATATGGTTCTCCAGATGAAGAGGAATTCGGTGTGCAGGCCAGCCAACTGAATACTCCATCCAATTTTAAGTTCTGAAGAAAAGGGTTTCTGAAGGGGTTCTGAAGAAAGCTTGGGTTTACATATACCTATAATCAGGTTAAAAATAGAATGTTATGTCATGGCAAATTGTATGTTATATACAAACTAAAAACAAAAACCACCAAAAACCAGCTTCATATACACACATCCATACACTTTCATGGTTTCTTCTAGCTCAGCTCAGACAAAAGGACCTGGGCATTCTTATCATTCAGACTCAAATTCAGATTTGGGAACTTTGGATATGCCATTTCTAGCCTAATTTATCCAGCAATAAGGTAAGGTTGTAATGGTTCGTTTCTCAGAATTGTTCTCAGTCTTAGCACACTACTGGTTTATGTGTTTACAACACAGATTGATACACGCTTCGTATGACGTGCAGGTAGCTCATCACCTGAAAAGTGTATCTGAATAGCAAAGCATTATTAATAATAACTTGCATTTTGATAAGGCTGCAAAAATTTGAGAAAGGGCTAGTGGCAATAAAAAGATGGGTGGGGAACTCTTAGTATCTGTTCTTTGCAACAGGAAGATTTATGACCTCTCACGGGAGCTGCAGAGGGACTTGCTAGCTCTTACCTCCAGACAATGAAATACACTGTGCTGAAACGTGGCAGTTGCTAAGAATATCTGGAATGATATATTCCACATGGCATCCTTTGTGTTTCCACCTGGAGCCTGGTTTGACCTCTAAAAGCTAGCTCTTCGCATCGCTTTTATCTCATGCAGATATAAACGTTCATCGCTACTTCATTTCACTAGCGTATACGTGTAGGTGAGCTTCAAAGCAGCCCGTTCTTTACAAGCTGAGATGTGCAGCGCAGGCAGGCCTGTGCTTACTGCACAACTGCCACATCACTCAGGATATCTGGTGATAATTTGTTCCAATAACATGTTAAGTACTCTTTTTAACAATAATTTAATTTTGTGTTTTAATAAAAAAGGCAGATGTAGGCTGCGGCGGAACAATTCCCTGCACGAAATACCTTCTGAACTCCAGACGAACATACTTTAATAGACTTCCCCTGCATATCATTTAAGAAGATTTTCAAATGTACAGACGCTATCCAGTTACCATCACTTTGCCAGCAGCTGCTTCACAGACCTTTTCTACAGTAAAAATAAGCTATCAAAAAACGACAGCACAAGAAAAATATGGCCAAAATGATAGCATTTGGTAAAAGTACCATCTGCTCATTTAAAAGCAACAAGCGTTTAATATCCTGTAGTCACTCTTGTTTTTCAAGCTTTTTATGGTTCTGAAATATTTGCAGGACAAAGGTCCCACAAGTCCCAGGCGAGGGGAGCGATCCACTGCTGCAAAAACAAATCCAGAACTAAACAGCTTATCGACAAGATCAGCAGAGAAATGTCATTTGCTCCACTGTGTCACATGCAGTCCATGTTTAGAGCTGCCTCCTCGCTCATCAACCCCCCCTTCCTTTGGACCCATCCCTCCTTAGAGAGAAGAAGGGGAATTAGCTTAGAATCCATGCAAAAAGTTTGGAAAATACTAACTTGTCCCACTTCATGCTGTGCAAGGATTTCACTGTAAAGCGAGCAGAGGGATCCAATAGATCTGAACATGTGGAAGTGCTCTTTTGTCGATCCAAAGGTTTTATGGAAGCTAAACCAGACTTATTATTGAATTTCTTTTTGTATGCTGTAAATTACTAAAGAGAGGTCCCAGATTTCAAAATCTGGCCTGGATTTCAACCTCCCAAAGAGCTGGGCTGGTTGATTCTGTGTTTATAGTTCAACTGTTGTCACGGAGCCAGTTGCAAAACTGGCATGTGGTTCCAGCCTCAGATTTTGATTATTTTTGGAACAAGAGCCGAGTGCGCCTGGAGCTGGGATTTTACATTATGTCTCTATTAAGTAACATTTTGCAAATGCTCAGCCCAGAAGGAGACAGTACATTCCAAGGGGCACAGGCTGTTTTAAAACAAAATTGTTTTTTAAGTCTCAGGTTCCCATCTTTTGCATCATCAGGACCTGAGCAGCTCTGAGAGCTGCTTGCAGCCCGGCACGAGATGCCTGCAGCTCATAGCTCAAGCATAGTCCTCGATGGAGCAGTCACAGACCCCATCCGAGTCCTCTTCTCCCGCTGCCATCCTGCAAAACCTGAGCCATCACCAGCAAATTCAACATGGGTATCCCCAGGATGCAGACAGCCCTCCCAAACTGGCCACATCACGCTTCTAATGGCAGAAAGAACCACGGGATTGTGAAGCTCTCTGTGCAATCCCACCACGGGGCTGTGAGCAAGCTAATGCTTCCAAGCTTGGTACAAATGCCCGGCCCTGCCATTCTTCATCATGCCAGCTATGCTCCGAAAGCTGAGCCTTAACAAGGGGCTTTCCCAGCTTAAAACCTTCTGAGCAAAGCTAACCCCATAGCAACAAGCTCTGGGTGCAAGTGGCGGAAAGACGGAAAGTGGGAAATCTGGTGACCTTCCAGGCTCGGTGCCTTTTCAGCTGAACTGTGTGTGATGATGGGTGGATGAGGGGAATAGCAGACTTGTGGCTTGTAATTAAGCAATAAAAAAACCTGTTCTTAAAGCAATGGGAAAGCCTCCGCATGGCATTTATTTATCTCTAGGTTAATCTGTCTTAAGGGTCTGAAAAACACATTGCATCTGCGGTAATTTTTACTGTTTCTGGCCATGTGAGCTTTGTCACTACATATGTCTGGAGCTCTTGAAAATACATTCAATAAGCATGAACTAATACTCACGCTAGCCCAGTGAGTGTGGGTGAATATCCCATAAAATGGCTCTTACCCCAAGGCCAGGGTGGGTGCCTGTATTGTGCATTTTCTGCATATTGAACAAAACGAGGATTTGGGGGCTACCTATGCCCCTGTGGCTCCCTCATATCACCTGCGCCATTTATAAGGCAAGAGACACAAATCAGTAAATGGTATTTCCCCAGAGAAGGGTCACAGAGGCACGGACAAGAAAAAGTAGTTTCTCCCATGGTAGCTCAAGAGAAGAAACCTGTCTCCTGCCTTACAGAGCTGCGTTAATCACCTGTCCCTGCTCCCTCTTACCACTAATGAAGTCAGGGTGTCTAGTCAAACTTGATCTGAATGAATTATGATTCATATCTTACCTAAAGTGACTGTCAGAGTTAAGCAGCCTTTTAAAAATGGAGTTCCTTGAAATACAGATATGTACAAATGTTGCTCAATAAAGATCACTCTTCTAAAATTATTACCCATATTAATTACAATATGATTTTTTTCTCTTCCCCTCCTGCTTGCTATAAAGGGCTACCAGAGCTATGAGAAAGTGAAGTGCTTTTTAACTCTGGATTGCAAACCATCAACACAGCTGCAGATTCATTTCCAGTTGCAGATGCTTTCTGGCTAATGAAGTTAGAGCCAGAAGAAATGCAGTTTGGCTTTGATGTTTTAAACAGTTTATGGGCCTGACTGCTGGAAGGGGAAAAAAAAAATAACCTTTTATTTGTACTTTGGGCAAATTAATTTTTGAAATGGCTGAAAGGCAGACAATGAGCCTTGCACTATCATGCTTGCAGAGCTGCTTTTGAGATTGAAGCTAAACATAAAAACTTGGACGGGAGCCTGAAGTGCTCCCCGGGGAATAATTGTGCAACAGCAGAGGGATGAACTAGATGATGAAATAAATCTTTTTTGCCATTACTGTCTGTGATTCTAAAGTTATTAGAGTGCTACTAAGGACATGATAGCAGGAGAGACTTTTAAGACTCTTGTAAGACTTGCGAGAAAAAAAAGCAAAAAACCCAGCAGCTGTAAAAGCCAAAGGCACTGCCAGGCTTGCTGGCACGCTGTGCAGTTCAGGCAATATAGCAGTTCTGTGAATTTTTAGAATTCTCCAAAACCGCTGGAAAAAGGACAGAACAACCGAGTGACAGTCTGCAAAGAAGGAAAAGGCTTGGGAGCTGCCATCAGAGTGCACATCGAGGTAGGAACCAGAAGCAACTGAGGCGGTGGAAAACAAATCTCCTGCCTAGAGGACAAAATCACCCAACGAGCTTCTGAAGGACAGGACATCTCTAGCCTGCTTGCTCCAGTTCATGTCATATTTTCAATGATCAGAGCAGGTGGATGGAAAATTACCCATTGCCTGGAGGCAACTGAGTGTCTCCAGATGGCAAGGGGAGGAGACAGGCAAGGAGAGTGTCCCAGCTCAGAGCTGGGGTCCTGCAGCTCCACAGGCAAACTGTGAGGGAGGTGAGAGGGGCAGGAGCAGGAAGGAAAAGGCAGGCATGACCAAGGACTCTGTGTAGTTTGCTGCAGCTCAGAAAGTGCCTGAGTGAGCTTACACCTTGCTTCCAGACATGCCATGAGGGCCAACAGGAGCCTTTTTTCATTGCCTAGTGTTCGTGCTCTAATGAAACTTGCATTCAAAAGACCTTTTGGACCATTTTGGTGAGCTTATTATAGGAAAACAGTTTGGGACTGCTCTGAAGCCCTATGCTCTCTCTCTGGCCCCTTTAGGATCCCCATTCAGCATGCACCAGAGCATCTTGGTGTCATCTGCCTGCCTTATTATAGGCAAGATAAAAAAGATGGGATAATTCTTGGTTTTTCAGAGGTACAAAGAGGTGAATTACAGGCAACAGTGTACAATGAAGGAGAAGGGAATTCTTGGGGAAGAAAGTTACAGCAAAGGGAGATGTGGAAGCATGTGGAGAAAACTGGTGGAAAAGAGGGAGCGGAGCTGTGGTCAGAGCTCAAGAGGAGCAAACCCATAGAAAGCAGTGAAAAATAGATAAGTGACTTTTGAGAGTCTTGGATGAGAAGGTGGTGTCTGTGGAAGTGAACAGGATCCTATTGCCCAAATTCCTGGAATAAGAGTCACCCAGATGTCATGGGTTTTCTGCACATGAAGATCCTCAAGCATGTTGAGAGTTGAAAAAAATCTGGCTCTGTATTTCCCCCAAATAGTCTTGCAACACTCTGAAGAAAGACCATGAGCAACTTTTCATGTGATTTGGGTTTTTTGAAGGTGGTGGTGGGGAAATTTCTCCACCCACAAACACAGCATCAAATCTTGCTCAGTAATACAGCGCTACCTGAAACACATCTTTAATGTGGGGGCTTCACAGCATATTAAAACAGCGCATGGCATCAACTCTGGAGGACCCTGTGTGACAACACGCACATGAACTTTGTAAGGTGAAGGAGAAGTGTGCTACATTGAATTTATAGCTGTTATTGCTGTTTAGTTATTAATCGATCAGCAGGCTCCTGTGCTTGCCATGGGGCTTGCCTTACTGTATGTTAGAGTCTAGTGCTCCTTAGTGGCTGCTTTTTGTTTTCGCTGCTTGCTGTACTGCTGTATTGCTGATCATCTGACTCTGCTGTGCCTGGGAACATTCTGATAACAGCAATGGCCATGCTCCTGGGCTGGCAGATGGCCAGGGCATCGCTGCTGTTTCTGCGCTGCTGTACTGGACAGGCTGGAACTTCAGTGTGAACTCAAATCAAAGGGACTGTGACCTGTGGATGAGTTCACATGGGAGCAGGACACCCCAAAGCGTCTGTGGCCTTGGATAAGCCCATGCCAGAGCAGGTACATCTCGAAGCGTCTGCAGCCATGGTTATGTCTGTGCCGCAGCAGGTATACCTCTGAAGGGATTGTGGCCCAACGATAAGTCCATGCTGGAGAAGGTACACCCTGAAGCATCTGTGGCTGTGGATAAGTCCATGCTGCAGCAGGTACACCTTGAAGCATCAGTGGCTGTGCGTAAGGCCATGCTGGAGCACTTCAAAGCATGTGGCCATGGATAAACCTACAACAGAGCAGGTACTCTCCTGGAGGGACTGCAGCCATGGGTAAGGCCATGTTGGCGCGGGTTTACTTCTGAAGGGACTGTGGCTGTGGGTAAGGCCACGCTGGAGCAGGTGTATCTCTGAAAGCATTGTGGCCCATGGAGAAGGCCATGCTGGAACAGGTGCACCTCTGTGGCTGTGGATAAGTCTATGCCACAGTGGGTATACCCCTGCAGAGACTGTGGCTCATAGGCAAGGCTCCATGTGGAGCAGGTACTCCCCTAAGGGACCGCAGTCTGTGGATAAGTCCAAGCTGGAGCAGGGGCAAGGGACGACTTCATTGCAATGTTAAACCCGATGACCTGGTCCAAAAGGACCAGGGGTGGAGACTGTAATGGAAATACCTTTAAATTGTGGTAACCCATGATTTGAGTTGCATGTTATAGGAATTGCTATAGTAGGAACCACCTGAATCAATGGAGGACAAGCCTTACAAGAAGCAGTGCAAGTGCAGCAGTGACACGACCTGAGCAGGCTTTGGTGCCCAGTAACTCCACACAACACACCACCTCTCCTGTCCTGAGTGACCACCATAACAGATGGAGCCCGAAGTCATGGACTAAATTAACTCAGTGGACATTTCGTGGACATTTCGTGGACATTTTACAGACATTTTACAGGGGTGGTCCATAGGCTAAGGGAATGATATCTGTGTATTATATCAAAGGATGGGAAGGGGGTGGTGGTTAATGAGGATGGATCGGATAGTGTGGGACCTGAGCATGACGTAAATGGTATGGAATAAGGGGTGGAGAATGTGCTGGTTTTGGCTGGGATAGAGTTAATTTTCTTCACAGTAGCCGGTATGGGTCTATGTTTTGGATTTGTGCTGGAAACAGTGTTGATAACCCAGGGATGTTTCCGTTACTGCTGAGCAGTGCTGACACAGAGCCAAGGCCTTTGCTGCTTCTCACCCCACCCCACCAGCGAGTAGGCTGGGGGGGGGCACAAGAAGCTGGGAGGGGACACAGCCGGGACAGCTGACCCCAACTGACCAAAGGGCTATTCCATACCATATGGCGTCATGCTCAGCATAGAAAGCTGGGCAAGAAGAAGGAAGGGGGGGACGTTTGGAGTGATGGTGTTTGTCTTCCCAAGTCACCATTACGCGTGATGGAGCCCTGCTTTCCTGGAGATGGCTGAACACCTGCCTGCCCGTGGGAAGGAGTGAATGAATTCCTTGTTTTGCTTCCCTTGTGTGCGCAGCTTTTGCTTTACCTATTAAACTGTCTTTATCTCAACTCAACGAGTTTTCTTACTTTCACTCTTCTGATTCTCTCCTCCATCCCACTGTGGGGAGCAGCTGTGTGGGGCTTAGTTGGCGGCTGGGGTTAAACCACGACAAGGAGATAAGAAGCAACAGAGGGAAAAGTTAGTGCTGTGAGCTGCCCAGCCAAAGCAGAACATATTGTGGCTTTGAGATTCGTGCTATAATATCTTGCATGGCTTTGGAAAGGTCACACATAAAGGGAGAAAATGGTTAGTAGCTAAATGCTGCACAAAGCATCTGGGAGGAAACAAGTAAACAGGAAGGGACAGAGGCCTTTCTTGTAAAGGTCCCAGGGATTTGGGACAGAGGCAGGCACCTACAAATGGCGGCACAAAAACAGGAAAACCTCTTTGAAGGTTGAAGCAATTTTCCTGTTCCTGAAGCAATACAGAAGGGATTTGGTGGAAGTAGGCATGCCTTTTGGTGAATGTGGTGGTTTCTGCTTGCATTTGATGTGGTCAGAGGATCAGAACAACACCAAATGTGGAATGAGATGTGAAGCACAGGTTTCCTGACTTCAAGGTGGTTTCCAGAGCAGGTGATGTGATACCGGGCCGTGTGTCCAGAGTGATGTAGCCAGCATAAAACAAACACTCCTTGCAAAGAGAGGAAGGGGAGAAGATATTGAAAGTGGGAATGAAAAGTGAACTTATAAACTACAATGAAAAGATGCAAAGCCCTGTAAAGGTGCAGAGGTAGGCATGGCCAATCAGGGACAATTTCAGTTTTAATTTTTTTCACTACTACATTTAGTTATAGTTTCCTTAATTTATTTGGCCTGTGGCACAGTAAGTCAAGCGGCAGAAGGAAAGGAATGACTGTGCTGGGGCCTATCCCAGGTCTGCCTGGTGATTATGGCTTGCATTTTCCTTTGAGGGCTTCCCAATCCTCCCTCACATCAGTGGCTTTCACTGGATACCAGAAAATCAGAACAATTCTCAGAGATGGGCAGAAGCCCTAAAGACGTGCTGTGGAGCTCATGTCTGACTCAAATCCCCTTGAATTTTAAGAGGAAACGAAGTGTGTTCCAGGCTGACCTTTCAAATCTATCTATAGTACTTTGATGTTGCTAGACCAGCGTCTGAGTACCTTCCAAATTTAACAGTTTTAGCTGTCAGCTACCTTTCCAAAACAGGAAAGTTCCACTCTCCTGTAACTGAGCTACGAGCCTTCAGCTCCTTTTAGAGACAATAGAGAGAAACAATATTATTCAGTGATTCATCTGACCTATTTTAAACATCAACTTTAGGGAAACTTGAATCATGACCTACAAAATGGCTTCTCCTCTCCATTGACTGTGAAGAAGTATTTATCACATCGTAAACATCTGCATTTACTCAGACCAAATTGTATCCAGAGATGCTAAAGCCCAGATTAATTCTCTTTATTTCATTGGCGTTTGACATTTAAATGTCTTCCAAATCTGTGCGTGGTTACACAGACGGGGAAGTAAATCCAGGTCTGAATTCCAGTCTAACCTCTGATCACTGGATTATCTTCCTTCTGAGTCTGGTATAAAATTAGAAATGGCTTGTTTTTAGCTTCTCTTTCAGTTACAACTAAATTCTCCAAACAGGCCAATATGGTTTGAGTTCTTCTGTTCAACAGAGCATAAATATCCCCAGAAGGTCAAATCTCAGTATTTCCTCCATGTTAGAATTCTTGCTCAGAATTAAATTGTGTGATCATTTAAAACTTAATCCTAACTCTAATTTGTCTCAAATTTACACCACACCAAACCTCTCTAAAATCACATCTGTCCAGATTATTTTGCTTCATGTATTTACATTTGAATCTTTTCAGAAAGCTCTAGAGCTGTTTGAGTTGTCATCCTCTGCCGTAGGTTAGATGAAGTTGTACAATAGGGTGAAAATGGTTTATAGGATTCCTTTCTAGTAATATCATTCAGTTATTAAACTTTGCAGTAAATTTCTCTTCTAACTCAACCAAAACACCACATTTCCAAGGGAAAACAATCATCTTGCCTTTCTCTTCCCTTCATGTATGTCTCTTTTCCTCCGTGCCAATTTTCTCCGCTCTTCTACTAGAGCTTTTCTCCTTCACTGGGGAGGTGGAAAGGGGGTTTCCACCCACTTCTACCTGTAATTGAACTACAATTCCCATAATGAAGAAACAGATGTTCCATGCCCTTTCTGCTGCTTTAACACTCCCTCTTCAGTCATCCAACTCCACATGCTGCTCTTTCTGGCATTGCCATCAAAACACTTTGAACAGCTCTAGAGCTCTTGACCTCTCCTGTCTCAGATCCTCTGCTCCCTAACTTCTGTCAGCCCTCAACTACAAGTCTCTGAGCTCACTGACTCTGCCTGTTAATGAGGTTCCCTGATACTTTCCTTTATAAGATCCCGGTTAAAGGTCCTAAGATCTTGGCAAACTCAAGCTGTAAGGTAGTGATGTTCCTGATGTTCAGCCTTCTGCTGATGTATTCTTGGAAACTTCACTCATTCCTGGGTTGAAACAAGGAGATGAAAGGGATTGTTGCACAGGTTAAAAAAAAAAAAAAAAAAAAAGCCCACATTTTGGGTTAAAAGAGGCTGTTCTAGTGCTGTTGGATTTGGAAGAGGAGCATATATTTTAGCAGACCAGGTGTTTGCAGCAGTGTATTTATCTTCTTTTTTTCTAAAAGTCTGCCCAAATCTGACCAGTCTCTAATATCTCAGAAAAAAAACCTATATTCACCCTACAGAAGCTTCTTCTGTGCAAATAGCTACCGTCGTTGAAGAGTCTGTTCTTACTGTGTATGTTCAAAGCTTTCATTTTTTTCCCATGTGCTTAAACCATTTATACTCATGAGACTGTGGTGCTAACCAGGGCCTGGCGCTAACCTGACTGCAAAGGCATCGAATCCACCAGACCTCTACGACTGCTCCAGTTGAAGACAGCAGGGACAAACATTGACTTTCCCAATGATGAAGAGCTGTGGCTGGCACTGGAACCAAGGTTTGGGACTTCATATCTGCTCTGCTCTGGGTGACCCAGACTCCCAGGAGGACCAAGAAAGAAGTGTTTGAATTCAGTGTGGAAATGTTTACAATAGGAGTAAGAAAAGGGAAAGGATTAGCAGGCAGCTGGAAATTGGGATTAGGAAAGATTAGAAGATGTGACAGAGAAGTTGAGAAGGATCTAAATTTTCATGTGAGACCGTGAATTAGGGGATCTGGTTTGGGACAGGTAGTCAAAGATACAGGTTTGGAATCAATGCAGAGGTGACGTATAGGCTGAAGAAGGGAACACATGGCCAGGATCTCCTCCTCTCCTGTCTCTGTGGGAGCCAGCTCAGATCACTGGTGATAGGAACCAGCCCAGGTGAAGGAGTGAGCTTAAAAAGAGGAAGAAAAGCCAGGAAAGAGGTGACTGGCTGTGGAAGGAGATGGACTGAGAAGCCTGGTGAGTGAGCTTGGGAGAAAGAAGATTTTGTATTCACTGTCTTCTCCAAGGAACTTGCAGCTGTGGTTAATGTTTCATATAGGCAGGGGAGGAGCATTTCCCACTGAAATAGTGCAGGAGTGGAGAAGGGTTCTGGTTTGGCACATTCACAGAAAATCTGTGTACCGTGACCTCATGATTTTAATCCGTAATGCTTTCTTTTTTCTAGCTGGATGGGCTTTTTACTGATTTATAGATCTGCTCCTCTCTATGGCAGACAGGCTGTCTCCAGGCAGAGGCCCACTTTTACCAGCTTCCTGGTCTAGCACTTTTATAGACACCTCTTGACTTTCACCTTACTAGAAAAGCTCTTGGTGTTTGGACAGTCATCAGTCAGGGGAAAGGGCTGAATATCACCTATCACCTTGTGGATAGACATGGTCTCACAGCTGGACCTCGCAAGACATAAATCCCATGCAGTTTAAGAGACCAGGATCTTGTTTTCAACTTGCTGGTACCCGGACCACAGAGCAGCTGGTGGATATTTCCATTTTTGACATAAATACAGTCCTTGAGCTTGACACTGTGTTTGGAGCTTGATACTGTGTTTGACACAAAACTATGATTTTGTTTGTGAGAAGGTTGCTCCCTCATCATTTCACAGAATCACAGAATCATATAGGTTGGAAAAGACCTTTAAGATCATCGAGTCCAACCGTAAACCTAACACTACCAAGTCCACCACTATACCATGTCCCTAAGCACCTCATCCAAACGTCTTTTAAATACTTCCAGGGATTGCGACTCAACCACTTCACTGGGCAGCCCGTTCCAATGCTTGATAACCCTTTCAGTGAAGAAAAATTTCCTAATATCCAGTCTAAACCTCCCCTGGCGCAACTTGAGGCCATTTCCTCTCGTCCTATCACTTGTTACCTGGGAGAAGAGACCAACCCCCACCTCTCTACAGCCTCCTTTCAGGTAGTTGTAGAGAGCGATAAGGTCTCCCCTCAGCCTCTGCTTCTCCAGGCTAAACAACCCCAGCTCCCTCAGCCGCTCCTCATCAGACTTGTGCTCCAGACCCTTCACCAGCTTCGTTGCCCTTCTCTGGACTCGCTCCAGCACCTCAATGTCTCTCTTGTAGTGAGGGGCCCAAAACTGAACACAGGATTCGAGGTGCGGCCTCACCAGTGCCGAGTACAGGGGCACGATCACTTCCCTACTCCTGCTGGCCACACTATTTTTTGATACAAGCCAGGATGCCATTGGTTTTCTCGGCCACCTGGGCACACTGCTGGCTCATATTCAGCTGGCTGTCAACCAACACTCCCAGGTCCTTCTCTGCCTGGCAGCTTTCCAGCCACTCTTCCCCAAGCCCATAGCGTTGCATGGGGTTGCTGTGGCCCAAGTGCAGGACCTTGCACTTGGCCTTGTTAAACCTCATACAATTGACCTCGGCCCATCGATCCAACCTGTCCAGGTCCCTCTGTAGAGCCTTCCTACCCTCAAGCAGATCAACACTCCCACACAACTTGGTGTCATCTGCAAACTTACTGAGAGTGCACTCGATCCCTTCGTCCAGATCATTGATAAAGACATTAAACAGAACTGGCCCCAACACAGAGCCCTGGGGAACACCGCTTGTGACCGGCCGCCAACTGGAGTAAACTCCATTCACCACCACTCTTTGGGCCCAGCCGTCCAGCCAGGTCTTAACCCAGTGAAGAGTACACCCATCCAAGCCATGAGCAGCCAGTTTCTCCAGGAGAATGCTGTGGGAAGCCGTGTCAAAGGCTTTACTGAAGTCCAGATAGACAACATCCACGGCCTTTCCCTTATCCACTAGGTGGGTCACCTTGTCGTAGAAGGAGATCAGGTTGGTCAAGCAGGACCTGCCTTTCTTGAACCCATGCTGGCTGGGCTTGATCCCTTGGTTATTCTCTACATGCTGTGTGATAGCACTCAGGATGATCTGCTCCATCAGCTTCCCCGGCACCGAGGTCAGGCTGACAGGCCTGTAGTTCCCTGGGTCCTCCTTTCGGCCCTTCTTGAAGATGTGCGTCACATTAGCTAATCTCCAGTCAGCAGGGACCTCCCCAGTTAGCCAAGACTGCTGGTAAATGATGGAAATTTCTGTCTTCTTGAGAATGGATTGCATCCAAACATGTTCTTATCTTCCTTCCCTTCCTAGGCTGGGCTTGCTCATGCCCATTGGTATTTGAAGAGCTGTTCAACATTCCAAAAGAAATGGAGCCAGCTTTGTTTCCAAGCTCCTATTACTCACCTTCTTTATCTCTTAGCTAAAAGCTTTAATGGATCTGTTTTGCTAGAGCATTTGAGGTTGGAGGCTATGAAGAACTTCAAAGGTATTTAATAGCAGCTTTGTCACTGATTTTGTAAAAAGACCACATAGTTTGATTAAAAGTAAACTCTGCTCACAATACTGCATGGAACTCTGCTGATCTATTTTTACTGCATCACAAATAAAGCTGAGGAGGGGGGAATCCCACTGACTAAACAGGATGTGTGGGAAGGATGGAGCACGTCTCCATCCTGTATTACCCAGGTACTCATTAACTCTCTGATAACCAGTTTAGACAACACAAAATGGAATGTCTCCAGCACCAAATGGTAGTGATGAGGAAGTAAGAGGAGCGCAGCAGACAAGATAAAACTTGGCAGGAAAATATACAGAGGAATTTCTATTCGTTAGGGCAGAGATTGGAATCTAAGAGTCCTAAGTTTAACCATTCCTTTGTTGTCAGGAAGTGTCTGAGAAGCATAAGCACAAAGATAACTCCCATCCCTGGCTACATAGCTGGCCCACCCTCAAAAAATCCAACTATCTAGTGATGCAGTTTGTGATTTAGCTCAAATGATGGAGGGTCTGTGGTGTAAGACCATGGTCCACATGTGCTGCTGACCAGTGTGGGTACCAGATGGATCCCGGTAGAACAGTTTAAGTTTGCAATCTCCAAACTGTTCCAAAGTTCAGAAATGTGAGCATCTTCTTGGCCCATGCAGCTTTAATTCAAGGTTGATGTACTCTGATAAAACTCGTTAATTAAACAGTACCATGTGTTTTCTCCAATGTGTCCCAGAGCATTACAATATAACCTCATCCTTTGCCACAAAGAACATTCTTTTATTTTTTTTTTTTAATAAACAAAAGGCAAATTTAGGCAGTAGTAGTGTGAAATGTTTATTCTTTAGAAATGATCAGTTACATTCAATATCTTTCTGGATGCATAAAAGTAAGCCATCGTAATGAGGAAAATATTTTTCCAAACTAATGAAAAGTCTCTCTTTGAGTGAAGCAGAAGAATTTTATTGACAAGGATCCTATATAGGCTTTCATACACTCACTGTGTAGATAGACAGATATTTTTGGAATGCATCTCCTGATGAGATATCAGGGCTGTTATTAATTCTGTCTGTCATTTTTATTGAAAGCCAAACAAATTGCATATAGTGTATGCAGAGCAAATGTAAACCTTCAGTGGCAAGTAGCACAAGAACCCCCAAGATCAAAGCAAGCCATGCTTTTTCTTTTACCTGCCTTTTAATATACCATGTTCTGCCTTGGTAAGAACATTTAGCAGGCACATATCATGCATTAAGCATCAAAAATATGTGCAGAATTCAGAAGTTGCAGGCTTTGATTTCTGTGTTTATTAAAGAATAAAGTAAAAATGGTACTTGGTCTCCTGTGTAGTGTTGTGAGACCTGAAGCCACCATATGTGTTAAATTCAGAGGGATCATGTGAAATAGTTCATTAAATCCTGCAGCCTGTTCCCATTTCACCTTCAACCTACTGATCTTTCACAAAAGCAAGTGTTCATTGCTGGGCATATGCTTTCCTATGGCTTGTTCCTTCAGCAACAGGATTTCTGGAAAAATAATGCACTGGAAAAATAAAGCAAGTGACTACAGTGAAGGTGCTAGCGTTTGGTACAAACATAACAAAGTTTCCCTACGCATCAGTCCAGAGGCTACAATTCTCCCTGTATCACAAGGGAAGACATTATTACGGAAATCTGGGAGCAGCTAACAACAGAGATGAGCAACACAAAAACAAAACCCAAACCCAAATAACCCAAAAAGGAGCTATGGAAGTACCTTAGTCAAACCTAAGAGTGATCAAAGAGGATTTGCTCAGGTCAGAGGGGTACATGACTCTGGCTGTTGCACCGCGATGGTGCTGGAAACCACAAATCCCAGCTCAGTGCCAAGCAGCCAGGACTACCCGGGCTGCTCCTGCTGCTCTGTGGCGGGGAAAATAGGTGTCCCGGCAGTCCCCAGCTCATGCCAGGTCACCCCTGAGTGCTGGAGATCCCTCCGAGGCTGTGGCAGAGGCAAGGTGGTGATGCAGGGAACTGTGCCCCTCTCATCAGTGGCAGCTCCAAAATAGGGGGGGGCGGATTGTGTGACCTAGTGCCGACGATATTCATAACTGTGATTCTTGATTTAACTCTTGCGTTCAAATATGCAAAATATTTCACACCCCAAACAGAGGATTTATACTAAAGCCTTCCATAAACTGACTTCACGGACTGTTTTTGTAATCTTTCCAGACTGAAAGAGAAAAAAGTGGGAGGAAAAAGAGGGCAACGCTATTTTTTATGGGGCAAAAGAAAAGGTTCTTGTATTTCCAGATGTCTCATAGCTCTTTCAAGTGTAGAGAAAGATATTATGACAGCAGATTTTATGATTCTTGGCTTCAGAATCACATCAAAATTGCGTTTTATCTGACATCAAAAGAATGAGCTGTTTTATCATCATGATGATGCTAAAGATCTTGCATCTGCTCCAATTAGCAACGATGCAAGTAAGGCAGCTATAGAGAATAAAAAAGTAACAGTTGTGTCCTTAGGCTTTATCTGTGGTTTATCAGCTTCTAAACAATCAGCTATATGAAGAAAGAGAACCAATACAGTGTTTATGTTCCGGATTAGAGCTTAATAAAAATGAATGTATACAACTTTTTCCTAAGCTTGAAACCTAGATAATTTTGAGATTTTGTCCCATAAGACCCCCAATTCTTTTGATAATATTACACTAAAAGCTATTCCCCAAAACTGTAATCTTAATTGAAGTATTTCTTTCTGGTGAACATTAAAATAAAGATTAAAGTGAGCATGATAAAATAGGCCATCTATTTTGCACATAATTTATTGCAGATTCTTAGCATTGCTCAAGCAATGATTTAATTTATAATAATTAGTTTTGGTGGACCTCATCTAACTGGATTTCAGCAAAGCAATTGAAATGGTGCCATGTAGGGAATTATTAGCAAAAGGCTCTGGCTGAAGCAGAGACAAAAGGTGCTGAAAGGGGAGCCATCAGGGTAGAGGGAGGTTACAAGCACAGTTTCTCAAGCATCACTCTCAGCCAGTCTTAACTAAATATATTCACCAGCAACATTTGCACAAGAAGAAGGAGCACATTAATGAAATTTGCTGATGACACAAAGCTGGGAAGAGCAGCAGAATGTCTCACAGGAAGAATTCAGGGAGCCGATTACTGAGAAATACCCTAAAGATATTTCATTATATAAAGCTTAAGATCATGCACTTAAAAGAGGATTGTGTTTCCTGAATGAGGTCTGGTGGAAACAAGGAGACAGAAAGTCTGTTTTTATGGTGAAGCCTGGGAAATGTGAATTTCTAATGAGGATGTCTCCACAGTACCTACAAGCTTGGGTCCAGCCCAGGCAGTTGAGGTTTTTAGCACTGGCAACAACAGCAGTGGCCACAGGTAGTTAGAAAAAATATGAGTATTTCTGGGTAGCCATTTGTAAACGGTTATTTCATTGGTACTGTGAACTGAACGCATCTCACCGCTTCTTTCAGGTTATTCTCTCATTTTTTATTCTTCTTCTTGTTAAATAATTACTTCCCGCAGGAGGCCGGTGGCAGGTATTGAGTGGTTCATTCGTAATGGTGGGAGTGTGGCAATCCCCCTCCCCTCGGCTGTAGCCAGAGACATCTCTGAGCATGGGGAGGGGTCCTGCTGAGCAAAGCTGCGCTCCTTCCACCTGCAGAGCTCACTCAGCCTAACCCTTTTTCAGGGAAAACACATTTCAGAGTTATCCGCACATCTGATGCGTTCCCAGCATGAAGGATTGCTTTTCCCCCACCCACACGCTCTGGGAAAGTCTTTCCTGCCCTTTCATTGCCCACAATGATCCCTCAGAAGGGCTGGCTGGAGAGAAGTGCTCCCACACGACTGGTGACATTTAAGCCACGTGGTAGATCCCTTTGCGCATGGATCCTGCTCCCACCCAACACAATAGCAGACTTTGGTGGGTGCGGGATGAAGCCCAGTGTGACATTTTCTTCCACCCCACGCTTCTTTGCTGAGTGAAGCTTTTGTGAGACGGCGGAGGCCAGAAAGCCCCTGTCGTTCCACCTGTTTCTGTAGCCTCTGGTCCCACGGTCAGTTGACCCTGCGCTGCAGTGGTGCACATCTCCTCACGTGCTCCTTTTCCTACCAACAACAAAACAGGCCCCTGTGTGCTCCATTCAGAATGAACAAGGCTGCAATAAATTCAGGTAAAACATGACTTTTGGATAAGAGAATTTTGTTGAATGCTGTTGATAAGCTGTAATATCATCTTCCAAGCAGGGATACCATCCTTCTTCCCATGAGGACTAGAACACCACCGCAGGAAAAGTTAACTTAAGCAAGGTCTGATTGGAAATTCATTAAAAAGATAGCCTTTTATAGCAATTCACAGAAACCAAAGCTTTGTTGAAACATCCTGATTTCAAACAAGTTTTTATCAGAAAGGTTTCTTTGACCCAGGTGGAGATTTTTGGTCAAAACCAAAGCAAGTGCCACCTGCCTGTCCCCGAATGATCAGAACAACCAAGCCATTGGGTAGGCACTCTCTTTGCAGCAGGGAAGTGCCAACATACCAGCTGAACAGGTTTTCTGAAGTGCACCTTATCCCCTCATTTTTAAGGATCTCCATTCTTTTTCATCATGGGAAGTTTTCTTTCCTAAGGATGGGCAGGAACAGAAAAAGAAGGATGGAGACAGTGAGAAAATACCCAAAAGGAACTGTTTCCTAGCTAGTTCAGGTTTAAACTCATCTAATTAAACCTACCCCTTTCTGTATGATGGCATATATAGTTCAACTTCAGCTCAGAAGTAGGACTTTGTTACACAAGCCTTTAAGGAACTTTTGCAAATATGAACATTTTTGCCCTCTTCTGACCTGCCCATAGCAGTAAATACAGCTGGCTTCACAGGTAAGGGGATGCAAAAAAACCCCCATAAATCATCATTAAATCATTGCATTCTTCATGTATGCAACCTGTGGAAAATCACCAAACCTATGATAACGTGGCATTAGTTATAGGAAATTGTTTAGGATAAGGTGGAAAAATTTATTATACCTTATTACTGCTGTCACTCCAATAAGAGCTAACAACCTTCATACTCCCATCACATGTCAGTATTTCATGAACACGCTCTTTGTATTGGAGTTGGCCAGGCTTGCCAGAAAAATACTCTCTCCTCACCAAATCGGCATGAACGGTGGTTTCCAAAACTGAAACGTGTGCAAATGAGCAAATGTCAGTTAACATGTATCAGATATTTTCATTATATGTGCTATTTAAATGGAGTATTTTATATCATGATCATTTGCTTGGTGAAGTAATAGAAGTGTTTAACTTCTTGTAGATCTCTGCTGACGCATACTTATCTTTTAAAGGGAATTTATTGTAAAAAAAATAAACATTGTCCATAAAATGTTTTGCAGAACATTCATTGTCTCCCCTTGAGCCACAATCACTTAATTACTGTTAGAGATCTTCAGATAAAAAACAGTATGAGCCTGCTTCATGACTCAACCTACTCCCATTTAGTTCAAAATCAATCCACACACAAAGCATCACTGATAATTTTATCCTGAGAGTAATCAGTGTTGATAATAGTGTTTGGGGCATGCTAAGACAACTTCTCTTCTCTTGTTTAATCATTTACCTATAAAAGCCCACATTACCTTTAATAGCAGGCACAATGCACATGCAACCTAATAGTCACTGTGTGAGACAGGAAAAAACGTCTTCTGGTTGGAAAAGATCAAGTTCCTAATTCTAATGTCACTGATATATGCTTTTCCTGTGTACCTACAGACAAGTCACAGTCTAAACTTTTCATATGTGCTGCACACTGGCTTCAGATTTGGTATTTACGCACTCATTTTAAGAGGCTTAATTTACTTCAGCTCATTAGTTTTTCTTCTACACCTAGTAGAACAGGGAAGAGAAACAAACAGTATTATTCATAAAACCCCTACACACATGCACATCCATACACGTGCATATGTACACAGCAACTGATTCACTAGGAATCTTGCTCCTGTGATACGAATCACATCGCCCTTTCACGCCGTTGCTCTTCTCTGTTCACGCTTCCTTTTTGCTCCAGGAAGCAAAGACATTTTTACCCACCCATCGTACTTTATCCACTCTTTGAAAGCTTCTCTTCTCAAGGCCTGTGCATATTGCATTGGCACGCTACCAAAACCCGCTAACAAATGGCAGATTAAGTGGAAACACGGAAAAGAATTTCAAGCATGTATTATACTTGCTTGGAGTTCAGCGTGCAACTTTTAAGATGAGGGCTGCCCTCTAAACAGGCAAGCCTGGGAATTCAGTTGCAAAACAATTACAGATGCAAGGAAAATACCTTTCCTCTGAGAAAGAAACTTGATGATATTCTGCAGTCTTCAGTAGCCTAAGTTCACTGTGTGCTCTGGAAGAGCTCAGCACTGTCTGTGCTTTCTTGAGACTTCAGTTTCCATCTCCAGCACTGTTCTCCAAGGGAGTTATATCACATTAGCTAGAATTTTTCATATGTTAGACTCTTAAAGATGCAGGAGCAGAAGATTGTAATCCTTTCCACTCACCACCAAAACAGCCCCTCTACACCCACCTGCTGTCCTGCCTTAAGATACAAGAATAATGAGGCACCTGATTCAGTTCTTCAGATTATCAGCAGTCATGATCAGTTGGACAATAAAATTTCCAGTGTCGTGCCTGTATATAGTTCAGTTACTTATGTTTCCTTGATGAACTATGTTGGCTGCATGGCTATCTTTCTCACGGTTTAAAGGCTTCATTTGAAAAAAAGCCCTGTTTACAGCATCCAAGCAAATATACTCAGAATGCAATTTCCAGGCCTGCCTAGCAATGGCCCAACCCCTCTCTGAATGAATACTGTGGCAAAATTACCATCAATTCAGGTGGGCCCAGGTGAAACAATGTTGAGCTTTAGCACAACACTACTGTCCACATTATCTGAGATTTCCTTTTCTTTCCAAAACCAATCTGGAATATTTTTATATAGGGTGTACAGTAGAAGAAGACTCTCCCACCCCCGATTACACTAAACTTGCTGTATACTTTTTTTAAAAACAAAAAAACCCTTGCTCACGTTGTGCCTTCTGCACAACTCCACTCTGCCAGTCACTTTGAGAGAATAAAAGATCTCAGTCTACAGTCCAACGAAGCAGTTGAGAACATAGGACCAGCAGATGGGAAGTATGTCCCATAAGCCAGGACTGATGTTCTCAAGCCCACATGACGTAGCGTGCACATCCAGAAATCAGGAAAGGTGTATGGACAGCAATTCCCAAATCAAAAAATAGAACAGTTCTGTACTCCAGTGTTCCTCAAAAACCTGTGGGTCTCACTGTTGGCTTCAGAGGAACTTTTTTCTTACTGCATCAACTAAAAGAAAAAGAAGATGGCCCTGATTTATGGCCTTATACTGACTGGTTCAAATTCCTCCATAGTTTATCAACCCTAAAGTTGATAAAAAAAATGTGACTCTTTAGTCTACTAGGTTATTTTCAGCTTTAACTAATCTGAGCTCATGTCTGGTTTTGGAACTGCAACAATTATATGAAAGCTAAGATTGATTATTACTGTCCAAAGACACAAAGTAATTAAGCCTACTGAAAAAAAAATTAATTTACTTCTGTAACAGGTGGGGACAAAAGAAAACTGAAGGAAAATAAACAGCACTGAGGATATTAATACATCTGTTCTGTATCTGAATGTCCTTCCAAATAAGTAACTGAAATGAGATTGAAAGTGCAACCCAAGTATCATACAAATACAAGAACATCTGCATTGAAATTCCATAACTTTTCTTTATTCACTGTGATACATTCAAACAAAAGTGCTCCAGATAACAGCCATAAAGTAAAGGAAATTAAAATAACAAGGCAGAAAAAGACCATCAGATACATATGGTGATTATTCATATTTCAAAGCATTAGTAACTGCTTGTATCTGAGTGCACCAAAAGCCCACATGAGGGTCCATGTTTTTGTACACTGCATCTATAAAAATAATAATCATAGGCAGCTCTAGCAAAAAATGTTTTTCAGAACTAGAGCCAAAGCCATCACGAAGATAAAGCACCATCAGGCATATGTTTACAAATGCCGTAGTAATTAGTAGAGTGTAAGAAAGGCTTAGCTGAATTAACATTTTCCTTGTACAGCATAGGGAAGCTCTGCTCAGATTCATTCCTTCCCAGCTCTGCCATTTCACACCAGGGACTTGCATTTGCCCCACAACACCAAGCGCCATGGGCAACTTGGTAAGCTTCAGGAGACACTGAGAGATGGGTGGAAGAGAAACTGGAACTGGAGCCAGTGTTGATCCTCCTATTTAAAAAATAATATTGGCATGGCAGCATGTACTTAGCCATGTTACTGCAATACAGTGGCACAATCCACCTGAGAAACACTGCTTGTACAGGCCACACTGACTTCCCAATGCTGTTTGCTGAGCTACAACTATTTGTCTGGACTGATTTTACCTATAAAAGACAGTTCTTGTTTCAAACTACAATTCTGCTATAGTAAAAATGTACGTCACTGTTACCTGTAAGAGACAGCAGAGCATCGCTTCATAGCAAACTCAGATTGCACCCTACAATGTGACTCTATTCCAGCTGCAGAATTACTGAATTGTGCATTTGCCAAGAATTATTTGTAACTCAACAACTTGATGGGGAGGAGGATTCCTACCTCAAACAACACAAGAAAGAGAAGTCAAGATGCCATACAAATTACACTGCCAAAGGGATACAATAGAGAGACACTTAGAAACCTAGGGTCCTTCTACCTGGTGTATTTTTAGGTAGAACAGCATGGATCTTCAACAAAAAGGGGGAAAACGCAGTAGAACCCTTTACCTGCTTTGCAGGCAGCAATTCAGATGGCCAGCAAGACCCAAGACAGGCTTCCTCTCTGAAAATCTGAGTTGCTGACACAAGATTTTCCTTAAAAGATCTAAATAGGTCATAACGGAAAACAAGCCTCTGTCCCCATACACTTTCTATAATAGTATATTCATAGGGATCCTGCGAGGTGTAAGGCTATGCCCCAGTTGCTATAAAGATTTAAGCCCATGTACTATTTGTGTTTCCCAAAGCAGGATACAATGGCATTGCTCATATGACCAACATCATCTTCACAGTCAAGTCCTTGTAACATCAAGGTCTGTTTGTTCAAAAAGCATTTTTCTTAACTATGTTACTAACAAAGTCTCAAATCACTCAGGCCGAAAGAAGGTTAGAAGTGTTATGCAGTTATTTACCCTTCACGCTATTTGTGTGGCATTCATCTCCCACAGCACATGCCTTGCCCTTTTCACACTCCCTTTCTCATGCAGGAACACAAAGCTGTAATGTTTGGGTTGCAAACACCATTAAATGCCCCTCTTCAGCCCCCACCAGCATAGAAATATTTTCTTTTAAAAGTTCAGATCAAAGCATTTCTACTAATCCTAGGATTTATTAAAACAAACATTGTAGGCATGAGATAGTCAACAGCGTCCCTTTTATAAGATTCTTTGGAGATGGTTCTGATTTCGTACTGTTTACTGATCTGCCCCTAATTAATCTTCAGTTGCTCAGCTGCAAATTCAGCAAGTCCACCTGCTCCTTCCCCGCCCAGCAGACGTTCCTTTCTCCCCAGTTTCGAGCTGTAATGACAGCACCACACAGCCCCTGTCCTGAGAACAAGGTGGCTTGCTTGAAAAGCTATATATCACATCCTGATGTTACAAGATCGTATCACACACATTTGCAACAGAAGTCTAGCCTTTCCCCAGATGAGTAATTAAAACCAGTCATTAAGTGCTTTCAAGGAGTTTAATTGTCTTTATCCTTCCCTGCAGTCAAGGTAGTTGCCTTTGATCCAGTAACAGATCTGTGCGTATTTGAGGGGTGTGATGCGAACAGCTACATTGAAATCCTGTGGGGTGCCATTCATGTCCACCCACTGATGGCCTGAAAATATTCCAATAATTTTACGCTCCCATTTGTGATTCTGCCTCTTCCACATCCTCACGTACACCCCAGATCCACTCGCACCCGGCTGGGCATCACACTGCTGGTACAGCAGGTCATACGTTTCATCTTTGACATCACAGAAACGGTAAACCAGGTTTCCCGGACGATCATTGTCGTAACCAGAGAAGTGAATCCTCCCTCCAGGCAAGTGTCTTGCTGGTGGGCTCACACCTATCTTCATAAACTTTCTTTTATGAGGCTTCTTCAGCTCCAGCAGGGCATAGTCATAATCCATGCCAATGTCATTGGCATTGCCTTTGATCCATCCTTTGGGGACATGTGTCCGTTTCACTCGGATCCACTGGAATTTCATTTTCTCGGGCATTGCTGAGCTGGTGGTATTGGCCCCTTTGCTGCCATCTTTCAGTTTGGGCTTTAGAAACCCCACCCGCAGTTTCTGAGCTCCTTTGACATAACTCTTGCCATCATGGATGCAATGAGCAGCAGTAAGAACATGTTTTTCAGCTACTAGCGTCCCTGTGCAACCTGTAGATAGCTTCACCGATGTGGAGAATGGGTAATTCAACAAGAAGTCTTTCCCAAAAATGCTAAACCTGCTGTCATAGCCATAGATCTGCCTCTTAGTTCGAGATTTGCCTTGAGACCCATCACCGCTGTTGCTCAGAATATATATGCCCACTTCAGTTTCAGTGAGGCTACCATTAGCATACAAGGTTTCATAGGACAGGTAGTTCTTCACTTCTTCATAAGTTGGCAGTGGAGAACTTTTGTGGCACGCTGGGCCACAGGGAGATACCACTTCCAGTCTGGCTTCAGCATCAAACTGCGGTTTGTCCAAGTTAAGGGTAGACTGTGGCAGGATAACTGGAACTCTGTAAGATGGCCAAGTTGGCTTCCAGTGAGAACTGGAGGGCATCACATCTTTAGCAGCACACAAAAGGAGGATTAAAGTGGACAAGCCTGCCATTCTGAATGCCAGCCTGTGGAAATCAAAAGGAAGTCCAGTTACTCACCCAAATATGTTGCAAGATTAATCTACCTTGCTAAGTAATGGCTTGCTAACAAAGTACAATATAACAATGGTCAAGTGATTTGAATGGAGCCAACTATCATTAAGTTCTTCAGGCTTCTCAGCATTAAAGTAATACCTTAACATGTATCCTAAAACAAGTGTCCCAGGTTAACACTGAAACACAGGGCATTTAACCCTTAGATGTGCTGAGCCACCAACTCCCAGTTGACATCAGTGGGAAGTTATGGTATTTGTCTTCACACAGTGTAAAGGAAATTCAGACTCTATGTAAATTCCTGCATTCAGAAACCATAGCTCCCGCAAAGAGTAAATGTGTCTTACTTCAGCTAGATTACAGCATTCTCTGAAACCTCCCACCTCCTCTCTGACTCCACTGAGAGAGGTCCTTAAATCACCTCACACCCTTTGCTGTCTTAGCCAGAGACATCAAGCTGATGGTAGGAACAGGCAGGTGGACAAAGAAGGTAACCTGAACAGGAGCTGGGTTGCAGAACGTGACTGCACGGGAGACTCACTTCCCCTTGCAACTCATACCAGAGGAAGGTTTCTGCTCCACACAGCATTCGCTCTGCCCTAGGCTTACATGACAAAGGGTGTTATGATTACACGAGTGCAGCTAATGAAGTAAGTTTACAATTCTTGAGGGAATTTTCAGTTAACATACTGGCTTATTCCTTTATAAACTCAATTAATTAGAAATGCAAACCAGCCCCCTCTGAGCACAGGGAGGCAAATGGGACTGTAAATCTGTTTATGAACCACAGGCAGAGTGCCTCAGACTGCAGAGAACAGCGTGCACTAGTACTGTGTCAAGAAAATGTGTAACTTTAGTTTATTTGAAAATTAGCCATACAGCTGAATCGCTGCAGGAGGCATTGCGCCCTGGGCTGGAAGGCAGGCAGGATCTCCCTCATACAAAGATTACTCAAACAAAATTTCACAATTATGTTGAGCTTACACATATTTAAAACCCTGCTGAGGTTACACTGATGACAACTGCAGGATCATTCCTGAAATACCTCAAACGAGTAAACCAAAGCAAATCACGCAGGAGATGACCACAGCTATCTAAGAACAAAAAAGAAAAATCCTTCTCTCCAATGCTTTTTGTAGGAATACTCCATCCCTAAGCTGCACCAAAAAAGACTTCGGAAGCTACAGACTGCTAAAGTCCAAAGGTGTCCAACTCAAATATTGGGCCTGGATTCTTCCATTGTTGGTAGCATCCTCTTTGGGAATGGAGGCTATAATTAAAGCACACAATGGTTCAAAATATCAATTGACTCATGCAGGATATCAAAACATTTCCATTCCAAAAAACAGACATAGACGAACAGAGCTGATGTTACTGATGCCCACAGAGGCAAGTACTGACTCTTCCAGAAGTGACCATTCTGCTGGTAATTTTTTCATTAACAAACAGGACATCTTTAAAGGGACGTATTTTTTTCTAGAAGGGTTAAGCTCTATAGAATGTATTGCTTTATACCTAACAGGCAAGTCATGCTGGAAAATACAGGCCATTTTAAACATGAATCAGAACTGCATAATTTTGGATGTCCCAAAATTAGAAAACACTTGCTTATATATTCAAGGAAAACCATCAGCTCCTCTGACTCCTTCCATGGCAGAGATTAATATTTGATGTGGCTGGGTTTTGCAAGCTATCAAATGAGACAGTCTCACGTCGGTATAAGGATGGCCCAGGGAACACTTGCTGTATAGCAAATATACTTGTTGTATAACAGTGATTAGGAAAACATAGAAAAAGAAGGTAACAGGGATAAATGATACCACTCCATCCCCACAAAGACAACACACACTAGCAGAAGTCAACTGTTACCTGTCCTGCTTGTGACAGTGAGGACTGTACACAGAAATGTTTACTGGTCTCCCAGTTAGAAACTGAGAACAGACTAAATCACAGTTATGCTGTGCATCAGGTAGCAGATCCCATCATTAAGAGCGTGTATTTATAAGCAGTCTGCTCTCATCTTCTTCACATCAAAGTTATTCCCACAATTACATTTGAAGCTTTCCTGATAGATGGAATCTCTGTCTAAATTGCATCACTCATGCCACTTCTCGGATCTAAAAATCATTCGTGCTAACTGAGCCAATGCTGGCCTTTGGCTGGTTTATTTAGCTGGCAGGGGAAAATTAGAAGTGTCTTGTCAGTTGTTATTTGCACAAGCAGCAAGATTCCCTTGTGCCCGTCAGCGCAGCGACCTGATGAAGGGACTGCGTGCCCAACAGCTTCTCTGCTTCCTCCGAGAGCATCATCGGGGCTGAGAAGAGAAACTACCTCTCCCTGAAACCTGCCCTCCCTTATCTCCCAACCATCACCACTGCAGCAACGCCAATGCTTTCCAAGGCAGTTTTAGACAGTAGAGGGCAGCCGCCCAATGAAGAGAACACAACCGGAGCTGGGATTCAAGTTGGTCCCCAAAAAAGGCTTCAGAAGATCGTATCTGTGTCTGTGCTGTGCTCTGTAAAGCATGTCTCTGAGCAAGCCTTCCCACACCCCTCCCCTGCTGCCTCTGTGCTATGGTCACATTGCAGATATATGGGATAAAAAAGGCTTTTCATCAATTATGGAACTTCTCTATTATTTAAAATGTTATTAAAACCTAACAATAAAACACAGTTGTGAGTTTATATCTGACCATAGCAGCTAAACAGTGCTCACAAACCAAGGCATTTACTGAAGTCTTCGTAATTATGTCTTATCTGGAGACACAACTGGTACTACATCAGTTCTGGGCTGCAATAAATAGAATAAATATCTCCTATTTATAAGAAGATGCCAAATTAGTGCATAGTACCCCTTTCTGTGCAGATCCTTCCTCTTTAAAAAATAAAATGCTTAAGCAGAAAAATGAAGGAATTTTAAAAGTAGTCTAAATTTAAAGAGAGACCCACCAGTTAGCCTCTCCTTTCCTTTTCCTTTCTCTTTTTGTTTAAAACAAAAACAAAAATCTGAAAAAAACAGGGTTAACACCCTCTACGTTCAGCTACTTATTCGTGGGTGACCCTGAAAGATGTCCTCAAACAGTACAAAGTGGTAAGAACCGAGTACTTCCCTGAACGGCTATCACAAAACAATACTGAATGAATTACGATGTGCTGCTCTACTGTAGTACTGCTCTTCTGTTTCTATTTAAACTGTGTCATAAACTCAATCCACTCTTTGACTCAGTACAAAGCCCTGCTCTGATATCCAGCCTAGGAACCCCCTAGAAAGCGGTTTGTACATAATCACACTTGCTAATGGCATTAAAATTTAGAGAATGGAAACAGTGACAGCTACCCTGGGGCTCCCCACGCCGCTAAAACACTTTACAGACACTTTTCCCTGCCTGCTACGGGCATTCACGCCTTGAGATAGATGTTGGTGAAAGAGAACTGCCTTGTTTAGGACGGACATGAATCATTTTCTAATAAGCAAGTAATTTTTCTGGAAGAGTTCACTACTTCGGGGGTGGTTCTTGTAATAGATGGTTAAATAACAATAAATCTTGGAACATACAGTATGAAAGCCCGTGAAGCGAACAGTCTCCATTACATTTTGAAATGAAGAAAGTTTTTCCACAGTGCTGGAAGCCAGAATGGCAAAAAAAAAAAAAAAAAGAAAAGAAAAAAAAAAAGAAAGAAAACCAAGAGAGTAAGAAAGAAAAACCTGCCTCAAACCAAATTATAAAGGTGAACTAAATCACTGTCACTGCCGTGCCAAAATACCTCAGCTGCTTTCCTTAGTCACGGAACTTGTTAAAACACAGCAAAAATAACCGAGTTGCACTTTAAGAATTACAGAAGTCTTACTGCCATTAAAATCTAACATCTCTATTAGCCTGCCTGCAATGCTGAGGGTGGTGTGAGAGTTACACTGCCTTATCCGCTAGACCGAGGGCTGTAAGAAGAGACGTCTCAGAAAACCTGAAACAAACTTTGATACTGGCAGGCCAAGGGTGTCTGTTAACACATACAACGGGCACAGTGGGTATTTTGACACGTGTGTCAGTGACACACACACAGAGAGGAAAGGGATCATATTATGTGTTTACCACTTAGTCCAATTCCTATAGAATAATTTTACTGCCTCCTTTCTCCTTCTTTCCTTTCGCCTCTTTCTCCCTCCCCGCATGTAAAGCAGCTTCGGTTTCACTGTACAAGAGCAAACTGTGTCACAGGCAGACAGTAACTTGAATAAAGCGGCAAGCTGTAAGCGCGGGCATGCATCTCCAGGGCTATCAAACCACCGGGGCAGCCGCGCAAGCGGGGTCTCCGGCGGGACCTACCGACCCCTCGGACCTCGCTCGGGGCAGGAGGCGAACAACTGCCGCAAGGCTCCAGCAACCACTTCGCTGAAGAGATCACGTAATATACGCCTAGTAAACCCAAAAGACTGATGTTCTCAGTCACGGTGATGAATCAAAGTACAGGACCGCAGCGGCTCAACCGGAGAGCTACTTCTGACGCCTCGCAAGTGTGAAACGCAGCGAAGACGATTTTTTTATCAGCTGTTTCCTCACAAGACGCCCCTTCAAAGTTAGTCACCGACATCAGCGAGCAGCGGTGCCGCTCCGGCCGTCCCAGCGGCAGGCACCCGGCGCGGGGACCGCCGGGGAGAAGCCGCGTTATCCCTTTTGTTTGCCCGCCGCCGGAGAGGCAGGGCCGGGTGCGCTCCCGTCGATGCCAGCGAGGTTAAAAACTGAGCTCTACGAGGAGGGCTCGCCCCGAGCCGGGACAGCGGCTCCCGCAGCCCGGCTGGCGGCAGCGCCCGGCGGGGACGGCCGGTGCCCCGCAGCGCCGGGCTCCCCGCGGCTCCGCGCCCGCCGGCAGGTGAAGCGCTGGCCCCGGGGGCACCGAGGGGCGAGAACGGCCCACGCCATCCTCCCCGCCGCCCCTTTGTCCCCCGGGGTGACCCGCACCCCGCCGCACCCTCCCGACCGGCGGGACCCGCTACCTACCAGCTCCCCGCGGCGGCGGCTTCTCCGGCAGCCGTCAGGCAGGTGGCGGGACCGGTCCCATCACTCCCGCCGCCTCCGCGGGGCTGGAGGGCGCCTCCCCGCTCCCTCCCGCCCGGCGCCGTCGCTCAGAGGCGCGCTCCGAGCGGGGCGGAGCGGCGTGGGGCGGAGCGGATCCCTCCCGCAGGTGGCTCCCGCCGCCGCTGAGCCCCGCTCCGCCTCGCAGCGCTCCCGGCAGCGCAGCCGCCCTCTGCCCGCCCCACCGTCCGCGGGGGGCTGCGCCGCCCCGCGCCGGCCGAGGCCGGGGCCGAGGCCGAGGCCGAGGCCGTCCCTCCGCGCAGGCCTCCCCCCGCGGGCCGCCGCCCCTGGGCACCCTGTGGGGAGTCACCCCCTTTTTTCCCTCTTACCCTGATATTTTCATTTATTTCCTGAGGAAAACCGTATTTTTTTTCCCTCATCCTTGTTTTTATTCGTGGTGTCCCAGCACTGCGGGCACCTCAGGGGCCACCAACCCCTCACCCCAGGCCGCCCCAGGGCTTGGGCGGGAGGTTTCAGGGTGCATTGGTGGCACTTCCGTGGCCTCGAGGGCACCAGGCTCTTTGTCCCCAACGTCTGGGTCCCCAGCGTGGCAGGTGCCTTCTCGGAGGGTCCGCAGGTGTGGGGTGAGCCCCCAGGGTCCCTCCTGCCATCGCAGGGCGTAAGCGGATGCTCCAGGAGCTCCGCGGTCTGTCACCTATGTTGCCTCATCAGGCAGATATTTGAATTTAATTGTCGGACACATTCTTTGCATGGGTTTTAATTACTCATCCTTCTTGAATCCTTATAATGATATCTGGCAAGAAAAGAGGAAACCAGAGCCAAGAAGGCAAAAATCCTGCAATACGTTTTAACTCCGCGAGAAAAATCCACAAAACGTTCTGCCAAAATTCCCAGCTGATCGCCATTACCCCAGAAAGGAAATATAAATTTCACAGGAATCAATTTATTTGCTGCCTTCTGCTGACCTCTTCACCCCGCTGCTACCCTTACAAAGGACCAGGAGAGCTTGAAGCACGGCGAAAGCTCTGCCCCACACACAGACCCTATGTGAGGAGCTGAGATGTTACAGGATTTTACATTCTTTGACATGATTTTTCTAATTTGCATTTACTTGGGCCTAGCACCAACCCCATTTGGGTCTGTGGAAAGGTTTTAACAGATGGTTGGAAAAAGCAAGTGCTACAAAAATCGTAACTATTCAGACAAGTCTTTCTCAACTATGAATGATTAGAGGAGAATTACAACGTGAGGGAGAGGTGCCCAGGGGTAGAAGGCAAACATCTCCAGCGGAAACACAGCTAGAGAATACAACTGGTGTCAGGGGGAAGCTAAGGCTGGTGACACCAGCTCAGCTGCTCTTGGGCCACCAGGAAATGATCATGCAACAGCAAGGAAGATTCCTGGAGTATCAGTAGGCAGCTAACAAGTAAGACTCCATCAGCAATGCCATACTAATTACGGATCCTTTCCTTATCTGGACTCTGCGTCTACTCATCTTCTGATCAGAAACGCAGTCCCACTGCTCAGGAGGCTTTGCCTTGTACACCTCTGCTGTTTTGCATGGATGGAGGAGTTGGCCCATGTCTCGTAGTGGGTGAAAGCGTTGTGAGGTTTGGTTATGTAGTGGGAGTCAGGGCTGCAGCAGTGGTCCAGGTGGGCTTTTGCTTTCCATGGTCATACGGCCTCTTCTGTCACAACTGCCATGTGTGCTCCAGGGCCTTCCCAGCTTCCCTCTCACAGGTCTTCCTGACTGCAGTAGGTCACTACACCAAACGAGGTCTCTTGATCACTTTTACTCTTCTGACAGATTGCCCAGCAGTCTCTTCTAGATGACCGCAAAGCCTCCACTGAACAACTCTCCCTATGTCCCTTTCCTGCTTTATCTCAAATGTATCAGTCTTCCTGTATCACACTGCTGTTTTCAAGAGTCTCAGTGGGAAGAAGGAATAAATATTAGCATAATTGTTCTCTTCTTTGTATGTTTTCCCCAATTTTTTATTTACAGTGACTGTGAATACATTCTGACTGACTAAAGAGGGACTGTTTATCTCCAGACACAAATTCAAACAGATGCAATCCTAGAAGATATGACACTGAGAAACGTTTACAGCAGGCAGGGGGGCAGAGCTACAAGACACTGCTGAGACACACATGGTGGGGTTCCGTTCACTTAACTGTAGGGGTTTTGGATGCCCTGGGCTATCCATGATACAGTACAGGACTACAGACCTGCCCCATCTGGAGCAGCAGCTGAAAGTCAGTGCTGGAAAAGATGAAGGCACCCCACCCAAAAAAAGTGTCCATGTAAATGTCCATAGTCAGAGACATCCCACCACACTTCTCATGGTTTTCTGGTGTGTCTCCGTCTTCCTGTGACTGACTGCTGTCTCTCTACTGATTAGGGGAAAGGATCATCTTCTTTTTCTGTTATGTTTGTACAGCACCTGCCACATTGGGGAGCTGGTCTGTAGCTACCATTCCACGGTATTTCAGTTTATAAGACATTATGTGCCTCTCCGTACAACACAGATAGATGAATAGGAGCCACAAGGCTTGGTGTCTACAGGACTCCTCCTGAAAATGGAACCTTAAAGAAAGTGTTGGGCAAAACTTCTTTCATGTCAAAAGGAGTGGAGAAGAATGTTTAGTTCGAAATTTGGTTACAAGACATTTGGTTACTATAAAAATGTCTAGATTTTTATTATTTTTAGGGCATACATTGAACCATAAGCTCAGAAAAGACAGTTTGCCTGGCCTGTCTTAATGCCTGCCTTAAGAAAAAATGAACCACTGCCCAGTTCTCTCCAGCAGCTATAAACAAAATCTAACGTTTTAACTTTCAAAAGAGGAAAAAAATGCCAATTATAGATTTTTTTTTCCCTATGTGTATAATTCTTAAGAAACAAGAGCTCCAGTGAAATTGGGCTGCACAAGCTTTTTTAAAAAAAGAGTGAAGTCGAAGATCTCAGTGTTACTGTGAGCCATTGTTGAGGCAAAGAGCAGTAAGTGACAACATACATCAGGGTGAAGAGGTATTAGCTGTACTACATTGTCAAGTGATAACACACACACTGACTTTTCAGCACCTTGCCAGTAAGCTGAAAATGAAACAGTCTACAGGTGGGAGCCCTAATGAATGGCACTGTCAGGAGATAATTTCTCATGGTTGAAAAAATCTTTTATTCTGCAGGGAAGTGAAGTAACCTGGCATTATGGGCCTGCGCCAGATTCCGCCGCAGACAATGGAGTGATTTCAGAGGCCACTGAGTCTGGAAGGAAGAATGACAACCCACAGTTGGCTCAAATGAGTCCTCCCATTGCTCACTGCTGATGTCATGCAGCAGAAAAGGCCTTGGAGTTCACCACTGCAATGGCAGCTATCCAGCGGGCTCCCTCTACCTTCCTGGGGACAGAGACCTCTGCTCACAGATGCCCTGTTTCCCAAAGCTCTTTCTAACTGTGGGAGGAAGAAGTTAAAGGTGAAGACGCTCTCTATCCTTTTGAAAACAGTCTGTTTTGAAGGCAAGGATGATGCAGACTGGGACTTTGGAGAAGCAAGTCCTATCTTCATCTCTGTCCCTACCTCATTGCAGGACTTCAGGAAGGCTCTGTTGCCTCGGTTCCCAATCTGTGCAATGAGTGTGAGAGAGCATGTCCTATCTGAATGCCGCGTTATGATGAAAAATACAGTGGCGACTGCCCCATGACTGGGTGCTGTGATGACGGGAAGGGGAAGGCCAGACATTTGCCTCAGATATGTTGCACCATAAAATGATACCACCCAGAGAGAACGAACTCTTTTTCTCACGTTTTCCAAGACTGTGGATGCAAGGGTGGTGGGGGAGGCACTTATTCCTAGTTCCCAGAAGGAAGATGCTTTTACTGCCAGCTCTTAAAGGAAGCACGTGAGGACTGAGAATCTGAGTTGTTTCGCTTATGAGAAAGATTGCCAAGTGGGAAAACTGACAGCTGAATGTATACAATGTCCTTCCTGTGCTGGTAAAAATCTTGTCATCAGCGAGTGTGTCGCAGTGGAGCAGGGTGAAGGACTCTAGCCTTGGAGAAGATTCCTCTGCCCAAATAAAGACAACTAAAAGCTAGGCATGACCACCCTAGGTTCCTTTTGCAGGCCTTTAGGGGAAACCTCAGAGGGCGATTTATTACATCATAAAATAGGATATAAGATAGGCCAGACAATCATTCCTTAAAAGCACTCGTTTCCTTCCATTGTCTGCTAGGAGAGGTTAAATCTAGCTTTTTGATGCCTGCAGTTACATGAAGTGAATCCCACTCAGTGTGTCCATCTTCCTGGGTGAATAAGGGTATTTGAGCATCTAGTTGTAATTCATCCTAACAGGGGAAGGTTTCTACTGCACAGTTCCACCTGCAGACGTAATTCTGCAAATAAAGAGCTTTGCCTGAGACAACTCAAGCTTTACAGAAAGTTCTAAAATTATTGGAAAAGTAATCTACTACTATATGGGAAACACAAGAGGTAACATTGGACTGAAAATAGAGTACGTTTAGGAATAATTTTGTAGTTTGTTTCTTTTTTTTTCCCCCCAGAATTCTCAATTGAAAGGCTTATTGGGATTATCTATATCTGTCAGACAGGGCATGGCATTCTCTAAAAATCTGCTTGAAATAGAGTATATTAAGTAGAAAGTTTCGATTGAACTATGAGATGCATAGAAAGAAGAAAATGAGGAAGAACATTCTGAATTCAGCTTGGTTCAAAACTCACAGCTATATATAATATATATGCTCTTAACTATACAGATCTTGGGAATTACTGCTATTCATATTACTGAAAACATTTCTGACAAGTGATATTTAAACTAACAGTGCCCCTTTAATTTCACAATAGTGAAAACTTGTTGAAATAAAACAGGCATCTGGATTTGCTCCAACAAGACTGAGATTCTTGTAAGACACTGCATCTTCACCTTTTGGATAAACAGCATATCGATACAGTGAAGTAATCCCAAAATAACACCTTAAAAATAAAACATTCACTGCAACTGCACTCCCTGAGCACTTCAGGAATTTCCTGAAAAAGGGAATCTTCAGTGTTATGCAAAACTGGATCACATTCGTCACTGCTGTTCTTGTTTTCATGCTAGCCTGTGTCTATCCGCTGAGTTTAGATTCTGCTGTAGGTTTCACTGCTCCGTCTGGCAGTTTTGAATCCACCATATAGTCGTCTAAGAATAGTGAGCTATAACATTTTATAAGTGCTGTATGTGACCATGAAGTTACTGTATAGTTAGAAGGTCATTGAGGTTATTAATAGATGGCTTTTCAGCTCCAGTTGGAGACCATACTCACCTTGTGCCAACTTGTTTAAAGAGAAGCCCGTGTTCAATGCACGCAGAAAAGGAGAAGGTTCCCCCTGCAGTGAGAGCCCACGCCAGCAGATGAGCTGGGCATAGTGTTTGGTCAAACCTTTCACCATCTGCCCATCAGCCTTTGCAGTGATGTTGCTTGGCTAATGCTGGGAAGGGCCTTTCCTAGTCCTGTTGTACAGCAAGAATTGGTAGGATTTCTGATAAGCTACTTGAGCTCAGACTTAGTCTGATGCCTGGTCATGTTGCACCCAGCATGAAGGCACCCTGAAGTTAGCAGTGTGACTCACTCTTAAGTGAGGGACCACATCATATTTCAGACTATGTTCTAGCTACGGTCCGTCTGGCAGCGCAGACAGAGCCTATGCTGTTAAAACTTCCCTCAGGGAGAGGAAGGGTTGGAGGTGGTGTTCTTGGCAAGATCATCCTGCAATGGATGTAGGCCCTGTGGGGACCCCTAAAGCAGATGTATCTCCCTGGCTTAGGGAGACAAAGAAAAAGGAAAACCAGGCAGGGATTGGGACTATTTTAATGAGCAGTTCTGCCTTAATTTCTCAGTCAAATAAGCCTTTGCTGGTAGAATTTCTGTGAGTTCACATAACACCTGTGAATCAGTGCTCCTAAGGGGAATGAACATAGGGGTCCAGGGCATACAGGAGGGCTGTTTAGCCATCACAGCCAGCACACGGGACTGTCTGATAGGGGCCTCTGGTCTGAAACGTGAAGAGGAGTCATGTTAGAACCAGGAGAGGTCAGTTATGATTAGCTTGGAAACAAGTAAACAAGATTAACCTCAGCTAATTTTAGCCACCTAAAAATTATGCCAGTAGCCTAAGGAAGGCCATCTTTAAGTCAGAGGAGAGGAGGCATCTCCAGAGGGCAATCCATCCCACCCATGTTAGATGCTGCAGTTATTATGGAATGAACTGCAGTCTGGAATTATTTTCTCTTGGGCGTCAGTAGAGGCAGCCTAGACAGCTCATGTGGAGAGGACATGTGGCTTTTAAAGTTAGACGGCAATACACCGTTCAGAGTTAAGTGCTCCTCATCAGAGAATTGCTCTTGGGCAGCTCTTGTTCACATCTTGTCAAGATGAGCTTGGCTTGTTTTCCAAATCTAGTGTATCCAGCTATGAAAACAGTGATGATTTTTCTCCCAAATAGGCAACCTGTTTCACTAACCTATGATCCTTTTCCTTCCCTTGTGGCAGATGACATCTTTCATTTGCAAGGTAATAATTGCGATTTTATGCTTCTCAGCTGTGACTGCAGCTGCAGTACTGTATTTAGTTCTGGCTACCTAGTTCCATGTGAGACATAGACAAATTGGAGGTGATTAAGAAAAAAAAATAAACAAAAAATTATTAAAGGTAAATAAAGAAAACTTGTATAGTTTATCATAGGATGAATCTAACAGTCTACACTTGCAGTGTAGAGTATATAGGACCCTAAGGAGGAATTATTTCACATGGCACTAAAGAGTATAATGACAAGAGTATAATGCAATGAGATAAGAAAAGACGTATTTGGGCTAAATGTCGCCAGAAAAATTTCTGACTGTGCGAACTGGTTGTGAAATAGTATCCCAGGGGATTTCCCCCCCCTCAAGGATATATAAACTGTGTAAGGCAAAACATAAGGAAAGGGAACAATCCTGAATATCAGGTAGCAGTTTAGGTAATCCAATAGGTCTTTCCCAGCACTAATTACTACAATCTACAGTTCAAAGCCTAGAAGATAAGAAAACCATTTGATCATATGTCTTGCAGAGACACATCCCATAAGGAATATTTATAGCAAGTCTGGATTTCTTGTAACTTATTTCCGACACAGTGGGCCTTTGAGTGCATTTCAAAACTCAAAGATGAATGTCTAAAAATAGCCCTGTGCTGCTCTATACTATGTACCAGGGACTTACTGGTGGTCTGTAAATATTTCGTCTCTCAAATGTATTCAGAGAAAAAGCCTGTTTCCAAAATGTCAAATCTATGCACTCGGTCTGCACTCTTTCAGTTAAGTTGGGTTCCCTTCTGTACAAAGGAGAGAGGTTTAAGTGGAAGAATTAAATTTTTGATGACATGTGTACAACCTCACACAAGCCAAATCAGATAAAGATATAGATACTATGGTCCTGAGTCTAGGACCAGGTCCACACCAGGAGCTGAGTGATGCATCAAACCTGTAAATATCATTTAGAATTCAACATAACTTTCTCATCCTCATCCTCATTGAAAATATGAACTAAGATAAGTAGGCTATAGTTATCTGCCTACATTTAGCAACAGCCTGAGTTGCTAAATTTAGTAAGTCTGAGAGGCATCCCTTATAACTCCATGGCATCATTCCATGGCCACCTTGGCAGGTGGGCACCTGGGACAGGAAAGGAGTGGGCAGTCCACCCGACCCAGCCATCCACACAGATACTCCCTGAGTGGTAGTTCAGCCACACTCAGGGGAAGTAAAGGTCCTGTCACTGCCCTCATCGTAGTGTATTAGTAGGAGGATCCCATATAACTACTGATTGGAGTAGTGGGCCTGGGCCATGAGGAAAGACCCCAGCCAGAAGCACCAGCTTTTGCTGTACCTTAGGTGCTGCAAAACACTTTGGTCTGTCTTCACTTGATAGTCAAGTTACCCACACAAAGAGGGTTTTATAGCTGGAAGGAAGCATTGTGATCTAGCCTGACATCCTGCACTACCCAGTGGACTTCTCTGCCCCTGGTCACTAGTCTTGTTTGGAAGAACAAGAATTTTAAAGAACAGTCAGTCTTGAGCTAAAAATTATCACAGTGTAGGTATACATTACAGCCTTTGGTTCATCGTTGTCTAGTTATTTCTATTTATATTTCAGCTGTTTATCAAGATATGTTATGGTCAAAGGCCTTAAACGTCTAAGTATTCTGTAGACAAAAAACCAAAGCTGAGCCTTAGATTCACCTCTTAAGTCCAATAAAGGCCCTCTCTTGCAGAATATCCATCAAGGACCATCTGCTGCCTTTAAACAGGTTGCAAGTTCTTTATGGGAACATGTACAGCCTCACAGGTTGAGATTTGCACAGTGATCTACCCCATACCCTCTGTTCTTTTCTGAACATCTTGTGTGTATGTGGCTGAAGAAAACAATTAATAGCAAGTTTAGTGGTTATGTGCAAGAGTGCCTTGATTCTGTTCTCAAAGACAAGTGAAAAACAATGAAAACAAGCAACCTTTTTTTTCTCATTTTCTTCAAATGTCTTAAAAAATATTTTCCTGCAATTTTTCATATGTTGTTTACCAGATTTTATTTATTTATTTACTGTGTTGAAGCTGGGTTGGCAGGCCTGTGGCATACAGCAGATTAATTTCCTGAGAACTTACTCAGTTTCCTTACTCTAACTGAAGAGTCGGGTTTGATAAAGTGAAATAGAGTGAAACGTAAGAGTTTGTGATGTATAGGAGATCAACTTAGATAATATTGTGCGTCCTTTACTGTATCAATCTGAAACTATTAAAGGCATGGATTATAATAAACATGATGTCCTGATACAAAAGCTACAACATGTATGCATGACTCGAAGTATGCTAACTTTACTGATTTGGAGACACACCATTAACCTATTTTAAAATAAATACTTAACAAGCACTTGTTAAATATTTCCTGCATTGCCAGCATGAAGGAATAAGGATACAATTCTCCATTGTACTGCAACAGGCATGATTATATATGGAAAGGCAGTTTTAAAATAACAAATTCTTTATTATGTTTCATTAAAAGCCAGCTGTTTGCTACCAGCAATGAACACAGAAGGGTCTGTGACAGCAATGCTCCAAGTTACACTTTGTCTAAGTGTACATTGCTTATAGTATCATGCTGGTAGCTGCTGACCTGTTCCATTACACGACTTTCAAACAAACTCTCTTTTACCCTTGCTGTAAAGCTAAGCACATTTTTTCAAAGTTCTTAGTAAATAATCGTCGTATCTCCATTTACAAAAATAGAATGCAGCAGAAATTCCTAACTGAGCCTGTGGGGCTGGACAAACGATCACAAATGTTTAAATATTTGATTGGAGAAAAGCCAGATTTTCAATGTCATGGAGAGCGGCCAGTGCCAAGCATCCAATTCTTCTGCAGGACCTGAACGTTTGAGCTGGGGCTAATTGTTTACTCAGTCTGTCTGCCCGGGCAAACAAGCTCCTCGAAGCTCATTGCTGTGAGCCTGCCCGGATCCCCATTCCTCGGCCTTTATGTACTTATTAGGCTTACAATAAAGGACAGCACCGAAGCAAGTGCAGACGTTAACAAAGCCAGGGGAATGCCAGGCCTGGTCAGAATTAAATCAGTGTGTAGTGAATGCTCTTGTTCTGAATGTGAATATGGGGTTTCTGTTGTGAGGGTAGGCGAGTAGCAGAAGGAGGGTGAGATGAAGTCGAGTCCCCTGTACTGAACTCGGCAGGGAAAGCTGACAGCTGACTGAGCCTTAATTAGGACCTGACAACCTGATCCTGCAGGCAATATTCTCATTGACATAAATGGGAGCTCTGTCTGATTAAGAACAGGATTGTATTATATTGCTACATGTATTATTTGTATTTCTGCAGAATCCACAAGTCCTAACTCAGTTTGGAACTGCACTGTGCTGTACATTATAAAAAAGAAAAGAAAAGAAAAGATACTTTCTCACCCTATTTTGCAATCAAGATAGAAAAAACACAGTCTGTCTGCCTGTGTTTGCACACCATGTTACGGACACAACGCTGGAATAAAGCCAAGGTCCCCTGAACCCCCATCCAATAGGCAATATTACTCTAAATTAATTAGGTTTCTCAGCTACATCCCTAACCTTAGTACTTAGCTCACCTTTGAATTTCGTATTCTTTCATATTCCCATAGTAGTTTCAGGAGACTGACAAGAGATTCTATAATACAACCCCATGTAACATTCGGTGAGGGACATAACTTTTAATTTGTCTCTAATGTGCTTGAGGAGATAGAAATAAATTTGTGGAGCTGATTTTCTTTCTTCTGGGAAATGTTTGAGGGACAGAAAGCAAAAGAAATGCAGAGCTGGAAAACAGCAGCTTTTGAGATTAAACTGATTCTCTTGCCAAAAGTTATCTGAGAAGCTGCTTGTTTCCTCATGGTGGTTAATTAATTTCATAGTTTGACAGAGATCATCCAGTGTGGAAATTAAAAAGAGGCTCTCAGTTTAGGTAACAACCTCTGTGATTTCCCTCTGGGATCGGTGGTGTGCTGTAGCGTCAGAGGTATCTCTTGTGCACCAGCACGTGCATTCTTACCATTTAGGCAATCACAGTTTCTTAGGTTGCCCTCTTTTCCTCTATAAATGCGGTCTATAAATTCCTCTATAAATTCCTCTATACACACGCCTTAGCACGTGGCGGCAGTCTCTGTGCTGGGGTTAGGGGACCCTCTGGTCTTCCTCACTCACTCCGTCTCTGGCCTTTCTGCTGAGACAACTGATAAATATGTCAAAAAGTGGTGCTGTTGGAAGACTTGATTTAGATTACAAGCCCATGTCTCCAAACTGCCAGCTGACAGTAACTCTGGTTGCTGCTGCCTTGCACCTGGTTGGAGTGCTTGACAAAAAGGAAAAGCTCCATGTGTCATTGTCTGGCCCTGGCAAAATGCTCCTCTGGTTGTCTTTTCTAACCCACTAAGGAAGACTTTAAAGTAGGTTCTTCTGTGGATGGAGATGAAATCACATAGGAGACAGGGCATTGGGGGAGGCCCTTACTCTCCCTGGAGGCAGAGGACATCCTGGGAAGCTCCTGCACACTAATACACCGTCTGGGAAGCAAACAGGAGGAACTGGAGGTCTGTGCAGCTGCAAAGCTACCCCATCGCTGCAATTACAGAGGCGTGGTGGGATGTTTGCATGGCTGGAGTGCATAGATGCACTCAGATGGAGCTGTAATACATGCATACTCACTTTTTAGGAGATATAGAGAAGATGGGAAGAAGGCTGTGCTCAGTGCAGAGGAAAGCTCCAGCATGCAGAATGTGGAGCTAGGTATCTCCAGAGGTCTCTTACAAACTAAATTTCTCTACAATTCTCCATGAGACATTTGCCATGGAGGATTATTCTTCTGCCTCACAGATCTCTCATCAGGAGGCCAGCCTATATTGTCCATTTTCCCTCTTCACAGTTTATCTCCTCTGCATTCTGCTAGATAACTCTTTTTTTCCCTCCTGGTCATTTGCCAAAATTAGTGATAAAACTGGAATTACAAAGACACTGCCAAGAAGACAAGTTCCTGACATCCTCTGCTGAAAAATCACTTGTGTCTGGGAACGTCAGTCAGTATTTAGTTCGTGTTTTGGTGGACTCACATTCAATTGCTTCTTGCAAGCATTGCATTTATAGAGAAAAAGAGAGCAACCTAAGAAACTATGATTGGTTAAATGGTAAGAGTAGAAGCAGGGCAGGTTTTCTGCACTAGAAGTAGGCACTTTACTACTGTGAAGTATTAGAAGCCCAAAAGCCTGTTAAAGCTGTGGGTCTCATGAAGGGATGGGCTGGAATAGAGGATCCTAAGACAGAGGGGTAGGCTAAACAGAGGGAATTAAACCTGCACTGATGTCTCCAAGTCACTTTACCCTTAACTGGACTTCCCCTGAAACGCCTGATGACATTTTGTCTTCCCCAGCCCTCCACGTCTCACTCTGGCCTTTCCCCTGGAGCCATCAGAAGAGGGAACTTTTGCCTGTGCTGCCCAGCAGCCCTTAATCACTTCCATGCCCAGCTGCAGGCAGTATATCATTCTCCTTACAGCAAACAGTAACCTGGAATAAAAATTAACTTTGAAAACTGCTTTGCAAACCATTATTTGAAGGGATACTACTATCAGAGCCATAACATAAAGGAATGCCAAGTGAAATTTTGAAGGCTTATATTTAAGCTTTTTCTTAAAATCTGTCAGAAATTATTCTGACCAATCACTTTGCCTATTCAATTATATTAATTTACAGCAGGTGAAAACTAATATCCAGTGATAGAAGCAGCTAATTGTTTTATTAGACTGTGGTTTAAATGCAATGGGTAGGAAGTACACAGTCCCATGTGTAACTGCCTTAGGTAGTTCCTATAGCATCCTCGTTATTTGGATGCCAGTCCTGCTAGACCCTGTCAGAAATAGCCTTCTGGAGTTTGAAGCAAAAGACTGGGGTGGGAAGTAGTTGCCACCTTAATTCTGCAGTCATGTTTTCCAGTGATTTCCAAGGAAGAGTTCCTTTGGCATTTAACTGGGAATGACTGCAGATTGGTAAAGTCTTTTTCACTTAGAGGTCCCTCAGTGGCCAAGAGGATGGTAGTTTTGTCTAAGAAAAAAAAAAAAAGCTATCTTTCCAAAAAACTGAATGCAGCCAACTTGAAATACTCAGTGAAATCAGGCACTGCTCCTGTCTCCAGCAGAAGAAAGGGAATGGCAATAAGCAAATGATTAAATGAGATATGTGTAGGTAACTGTGCTGATCCTTTATTTCTGCCATCTCTGGGCTTCCCACCGTAGATCCAGACTTTTGCATGGAGAAAAGAGGCCACACAAACTAGGAAGGATGCACAACGCTGCCATAAGGGAATTAGGACCAAGTTACCTGCAGCTGAGAGATGCAATTTGACAGAGTCTGTAGGGGTGCAGTGCAGGGAGCAGCCGGCACTTTGGGAGGCAAAAAAGAGCTGCTGGGATACAGCAATCAAATCAAAATCACAGGTGAACTTGAATGTCTCAAGGACAAGGAGGCAGTGGCCAGGCAGGGGCTCGTGCCAACTGTTCTAAAATGTCAGCATTTCTCTTGCTCCATGGCTCAGGGATACATTATCTTTTCTGGGTCAGGCAGCCTGAAAATATCCCTCTGGTGAAAACAGGGGATTCAAAACCTGGCAGCTCAGCTGGTTCCATGCCCTGTGTCTGTACCCCTGCGAACCCGCTACAACACAAGGCAAGGGTGGAGGTATCTGCAGGGCTAACAGCAAGCGGGGAAACAGATACACAGCTTGTCTCATCCAGAGATGAGGAGGAGCTGTGGGCAGTGCTAAATGAGGAGAGCAGCTGACTCTACAGTCACCCCTAGGTAAATCCTCACTGCCAAAAGACAGCTTATTCCTCCATCGTCTTCTCCTCAAAGCTGGAGACTTTGTTTCTGGAAGTCTTCTTGCACTGTTCCTGGAAACGTATCACTGTGGAAAGTTTTTATCCACCTATTTGCTGGATTGTACCAAGCACACACATATACATGTATAAGGTAGCTGCATCTCTCACTAAACTGTGTTGACACTGTATAAGAGCAAACCAAAGGACATTTTGAGTTAGTATCTGGATCTCACCAGAAAAAGAGCCATACATTTATTTCATCTTTGTCTACCTATATGATAATGCAGCTATAATTAAAGCATGTATGACTGCCTGAAAATATTCTGACAGCATATTTTTCCTGTTTCATCTACATTGAAAACTTCCTCTATAACAGTGCTGACTTTGATGATATTTTGGTCTGAGTCCTTTGACTAATTTTTCATTTCACAACAACTTGTTGTCTCCAAACATATTTTGTTCTCATAAATTGCATTATATTAATACTCCAAAAAGCTAAAGTCAGAATAGCATTCTTTGTTCTTACCATAATAGAACTGGAATTAAAATGTTGGCATTTCTTGTGGAATGGAAACTTGAGGTTTCAAGCTAGATCTAATAGCATCTGTTTCACAGAAAGGGAGAAAAGTTTCCCTTGTATCTATTCCCTTTATTATTTTAATATAGACCAAAACTTTAAGAGCAGGGACTCACACCTGTTTTGTAGAATCCAGCTGTATTCTCATAAAAGCAGGGAGACATGGTTGTGTCATAAAACGATCTTAACCTCCATGAAAAAATTTGGTTGGAAATCAGAAAATGTACTTCCAGCCAAAATCAGTCAATAGAGGTTCTGTCTCTGTTTGCTGCTCTGATTAATTTAAACTTCACATGTCATGGGGAGGAAAATGGAATACATTATCATTGATGAGCGAGGTTGGCAAGCTATCTCAGTACGCTGGATGGAGCCAGGAACGATGTGCTCAGCTCCACTTACCACCCCTTTGCTTCACTGAGGGAACTTCCTCCTCATTTTCTGGGGGATTGTGTTGGAGGAATGATTCTGCCCAGTCTCTCGCTTCATTTATAGCATGACAAAGCCAAAGTTTTCGAGTTTTTACATCTATTAAAATACAAATCACAATGAGGAACCGAGAACTACAGCACCTTTTAGTAGATAACCATTTGCACCGTCATTGCCAGTTGTGACCTGGAAAGAGGCAGCAGTTTTTCCATGCCAAAGGAAGGTGAGAGAGGCCAGTAGCTTAGCTTGCATCACATATCTTTTCCACAGTCCCAAGCCAAACCACTGCTATAGATTCCCCCCCTCCCAGTCGCTGGACTTTCTAATGTGAGAAATATCTTCTCAAGGAAAGCAGTGGTTACACAGTCACATGGGATCCTGCCTTAGTCATACTGCTGGCTTCTGACTCCGTTTTATGAAACCAGGCAGAGATGCCAGAGTTACTCTCAAGCTGAGATCTCTCCTGTAAGCAGCAGGAGCAGAAGTCAGGAGGGAGTAGACAGGCCCAAAAGACCCTCCCAGTCATCACAGAAAGGGATTTTTATTTGACTAAACAGCAGGCAAACATCCCATTGTATGTTACAGCACATGTACTGCCAGAAGAGCAGGAGATACAAATCTGAAGACCAAACCGCCCATGCTCCCTGAAGACACTGAAATCCTTTTGTAAGACAAAGCTGTTCAGTTCTGAGTCTTAGACAAATTCCAATCTAAGTACAATGCATTTATCTGCACTGCTTTGATAGTAGCAGTTGGATACTTATCTGTCAGTCTCAGACCTTAACAGCTCTACCAGTGCTGTTTGAATAGTTGCTCTGCTGTGCACCAACCTAGATGAGAGTATTTCAGTGCTCAGCAGAGTGTGCTTTAAGCATTAGTTTTATAAAATGCCTTAGGAATGTCGCACTATAAATTGCAAGCTTACTGAAAACCATGAGCATACCCACCCAAACCCTGAATGGTGAGGAAGAGGGCTTGGTGCACCCAGGTAGCCCCAGCATCACCAGGCCACGAGCAGCGTGCTCACTGCTCTGGAGAGTCCTAAGAGGGGAAGTGCAGCTCTGAGCCCTTTGGTCGTCCCCCAGTGCATCTGAACAAGGCAGACATTAGGCACCTGCACTGCGTTTCTGCCCCAGAAGGTGCTCAGCACCTCGGTTACCTATGACTTACAGGGCTTGATGTGCTTTATGTGTGGTATCTAAGACTCTGCCATGGATGTGAATGGCAGGTAGGGAAAGCTGTACAGGGCCGAGTAGAGAGGTCTAGAGAGCTCACTCAGATGCTGGGAAGGATGGCTTTCTGCAAGGGCAGAGCTTTCTGCTGGGGCTATGGAGGGAGACAGAAAAGCAAAATAATAGCCTGAGACTAATGTGCGGAGCTCCTCTCCTCATTCCCAGGCCGAGCTTTGCCTTTCCCTCGCTGAGCACGATGACAGCATTTCCTTCAAAATGTGTCCCAGTGGAGACACAGCGGGAGAGTGAGTTGAAGCAATGCAAGCTGATGGCACCCTCACCTGCAGGAGCAAAGGCAAGGGACAGTCAGGCTCAACAACCGCTCCATGTTCTTAGTCCTCTTCTTCTGCAAGGACTTTACACATGGTGTGAGTAGAGGAGTTCTAACATGGGACCTAAAACTACCAGGCAGAAGATGACCATCATCGTTAGATGTCATTTGCCCTAAACCAGAGCTGTTTGTTGATGGGTGTGCTGGAAATAAAGATTAAATAAGTCCTTCTTTCCCTAAAAGCCTTTTCCACAGGCAAACATGGATGGAATGAGGTCTGTAGCCATTTGGAGAGGCCTTAGCTCCTATTTCCCCTGTCCTGCCACTGTCCTGTGAAGCCAGATAACCGTCCTGAAACACCTCATATCTGTTTTTCTCTCCCATTCCTATTGGTATTGGCATCTAATGCCCAGACCACGACTGATGAGTTGTAAAGAGGTATATGACAACAGTAAGAGACATTTTTCTTCCTCATAGAGCCTCCAGATCTACCACCAAGTCCCCATCCCCAAAACACTCTCTGTGGAGACTGGCTGGAGACAATGTGAAATAAATGAGTTTCAGGCTTCTGTCGCCCCACCTTGGGCCACTCTGACTCACAGGAGCCCACAGTATTGCCTACAATACCATAGTGGGGCTTTTTTGCTTTCCATTTGCAGTAAAGCAGCAGTAATAAGAGTGTCATGAGACCAGCACCAAACAGAAGAAATCCTGCCAAGTGAAGCTGTACTCATGTACAGCTCAAAAGCAGCGAGGAAAGGAACTGTCCAGAGACTAAAACATTTCCATGTTAGACTTACAATTTAATACTTGTTTAATTTAAGTTAAACATTAAGATGGGTAAAGCAGCTTTCAAAACAAAGCCAGTGCAGAGTTGATCCAAAAGTCAACAGGACAAAAGAATCTGGAACAAAAATCTGAGCCAAACCACTGAAGCTGATAATGTCTGGCAAGAAAATTCACCTCGGAGAAGAGCTTGAGGACAACAAAACTCCATTAAAAAACACAAATCAGACCTCACCCTTTGCTGACTGTCTCTCTGTCTTTATTCTGACCAGATGGAAAAGACTCATGGTCTTGGAGGCCTGGGACATGTTTTCTAAGAAGGCTCTGCAGGATCAGGATTGCTTCTGCACTTGGGGATTCAACTTCCAGACCGAGCTGCAGGTGACCCTGCCAACTGGATTCACAAGGACAGAAACCTTTAAGTGACTCTAGCCCAAACTGTATGTACTGACAGAGAGCTGGTCTTGGCCTTGCCAGCTATTAATTGTAGTTTGACAAATTATAAAGGCTTCCTGTCATCCATCAGGGTACCCACTTCCCATTATTCTGGGCTAACAGTCTGTAAAATGAAATGGCAAACAGAACTTCATTAAAACAAAGTAAGCCACTTTCTCGGCTGGCAGGTTTGGAAGAGTAGGAACCGAGCCCCAGGGGTTGCACTTTCAGCTTCGTCTCTGACTAGCTATATAGGGAAAAAAAGGACAAAAAGCCCTTTCAGCTCTCTGTACCTCAGTTTACACATTCATCAAGCAGGGATGCTACTACTTAGAATTCTCCTGAGAACATTATGGAAATGAATTACAATTTATAAAGCATTCTGTGACCCTGGGTGGATGCAAAGTATTAAATTCTCATTCCAAAAATATCCATTAGCTGTCAAAGCACTAAATATTATTATTACAGCGATTGGAGAACTAGGATAGGAGTATTAAAAGCAATATCAATCATTTAATTAATTTATCATCCAGCAGAGTACAAGGGAAAACACATTCCTCCGGTCTAATCTCATACACCTTGCCCAGTTTCCTCTGCCCTCACTGTACGCCTGCAGCCAAGGCAGCTGCCTAGGAAGGTAACACCTAAGTCTCCCAGTGCAGAGAAGACAGACAGACACCTCCAGGAGTAATTCAGATCTTGGATGGGCTGACTCAGGCTCCAGAAGTGTCTTTATCTTTCCAGATCTTAGGCTTGGTCTGTATTAGTAAGTTAAATGTGTCCAAGCTCTAGCCCTGAGGCCAGTTGGCACCATGCAGCCGCCATCCAGGTGAGTAAATTTTCCTGCTCTCCTAATGAAGGTGTCTCTGTAGGGACCACCAGCTGGGAGCGGTCCCAGCCTGCTGGGCTCCCAGGTCATGACCAGAGACTGTTGGGACAGGGCTAGGTACCCTCGGCTACACCAATGCCGGAGCCTTTCTGACAGTATAGCAGCAGTTCACGTCCTTGTGCCCTGTAACAGTCCTTGGCCTGTTTAATTTATTAGTGGAGGCGTAGCCTTAGATGTATGAGATAAGTGTCTGAAGTTAGCTGAGATGTGCTAGGACAACACGGCTACATAAGGGACAGGGTTAACTCTTTCCATCCTGTAGCCATGTGACAATCCTACTCATCAGAAAGGAGGGACAGCCCAACATCTGAGTTGACAAGGTAAGTCTATATAAGCTAAATTCTTCGAAGGAACTCAAGAGAACCTCCTTTTGGTGCTCAGTGCTCTTGGAAAGCAGCTGTTTATGGATTTAAGCTCAGTGATTAAGCCCATGCTATGCTCATAGCCCTATACTTGGGACCTTCCAGAGCCAAGCAAGGGATCACGTTCTCATCTGGTACCAGTCACCTGGGTCACCGGTCATCATGCTCTTCTGTCCAGTGTTGCCAGTTACTGACTGTTGTTTCCACCATCCCCTTCCTGATCATGATAGTTCTGCCCAGTAAAATACTTCTCCCTCATCACCCATATGCCAGCATCTTTGTATTTATAGTGCTGCTCATGGAAGCATCTCCCAGCCTCTGCACACAGCCAGAGAGTGCTGTGTATACCGAATATACAGGTGAGAGGAATCTGGGCACCCGGGACTTGCCCTTAGCCTGGCCACGAGCCAGCGTGACAAACCCAGGAATGCAGGTCAGGACGTCTGAGTCGCAGCCCCCTGCCTGAACCAGGAGACCACAGTGCCTCACAGCTATAATCTGAGCTCTTCTGATCCCACTGCTGTAACCACCCCCTAATGAGTACCAGATACATCCACCTCCACAGGGAGACAGGGAAAAGGACGGGGGATTGCCCCCCTAATGCCGCAGAGAGAAGAGTAGTTCCTGGAATATTTACCAAGCCACTGAACCAAAACTTTGTTTTTATATTCTAGCTGACAGTTTTTCAGAGCTTTTCAGCTCCTCTTTTTATGTGATAGCCATCTTACAGCCCAAATCCTTGAGTCTGTCACTAGAAACCTACTATGCAAAGGCAACATGGCCAGCATCTGATGTCCTAGCATCCAAAAAGCAGCTGCTAGGGGCAGCAGAATAGAAACGAAGGGAAACCTGTGTATACACTCGAAAGTGAAGATACATTTAGCATGGTAAGTGGACATCTATTTAAATATTTTCATATTTCTGTGATGAACCATACCTAATACAGCTATTGCAGCTTGTAAGGATTAGGTGCTGTCTTCAAAGGCTTGTGGTTACAATTAGTCAGAGCTCAGGTAGATCATATGAAGTAAGAGGTGTGGGAGTATTCGCATGTCTGAGCCTACTGTGCTTAATCCTCAGCATTTAAAATACTGCTTTTACCTTGCCTTAAAATATTAACAAAAGGAACTAAAACTTTACATGCCAATTAAGAAAAACTGCTCTAGATGTGGCTCTTGAAGTGCTTTGATTTGATTTGAATGTAACTATTTGGATCGCATGGATAGTAAAAGGCACATGCCTCAGAGTGGCGGCTTTTATTCCCTTAGGGCAACCAGCATCCCCTCAATGCAAAGGATTAAATAAAAACTAAATTAAGAGAGATACTACAGAGAAGGCTGGCTGTGTACTTTTCAATATGGACAAAGCAACCCTTCTCCCCACTGGTAAAAATTCACACTAGTGCAGAGACCCAGCACAAAGCCTAGACGCCACTTAAACATCCTGCTGAGGGGCTTAAGCGTTGGCTAGGCTTTGTGCTAAGCCTCAGTAATGGATTGAATATCACCCACAAGAAAGAACAGGGACAAACTGCAGTTAGATTTTGCCTGGGTCTGATTCTGTATTTCCACAGCCCTTTTATGGTGGGAATTTGGAGTCAATTTGGAATTTGGAATTTGGATATAGGATGTGGCTTCACATTCCACTTCATACCTGAAACCTGCCTTTGTAATGAAAGGGGCATACAGATCTATTATCCATGATAATATTTCTTCAATGTAAATGGACACTGCACACATAAAATATCTGCAGACCAATTACCACCGATCAAAGGCAGTGCCACTCACCTGAAGGAAACGGTGTGACGTGAGTCATTTTGGCTCAGGGTCTCCCATAGGGATTTCACAATCCATGCCTTCATTCCCACACTAAGAGGCATTGTGTTTGCATGCAAGCTGGGGGCCTAACCATGCAAACAGACCTATGCATGCGGTCCCCTGGGATCCTGCTACAGATTCCACGTGGCACTCCACGTGGGTTGCTAAGACCGATTCTTCACTCAGGCATCACTGTATTTTGTCATATAGTGGCTACGTTTGTATCCCAGATTCTGCCCTCAGGAAAGAGGGTGCAGATGTTGTTTGTGGCTACTCTGAACTTCCCGTAATCTATTGATATTTCCAGCCAGGGCAATCATGTGGGTTGGCTGCTACGAAGAATCAGTGCCTCTGCTGGCCTGGTCTGCCCGTAGTGCCATTTCTACACAGCTGCTTCGGCCCTTTCTTCTTCGGCTGCTGCTTCTCGTGGGCTTTCACAAAAGGAAGCTCGAGTGGAAGTTGTTAAAACTCTCCAACTCATCACACCACGGGCATGTTTGGAACAAGACCTTGAGTTGCACCCTGGAGGTAAGAGAAGGGACCCAGGAGGCAAGCCATGGTATGTGTGCATGGGAGAGTCGAAATGTCTTTGTTTATTTATATTTAAATAAGGAAACATAAGAAAAAGCTTAAGATGGGGATCAGTTGAAGAACTCAGTTCAAAAATCATGACAGACACAACTTAGCAGTATACTTCCCACAAGTATAAAGATACCAGGCAGTAAAACTGCCTTACAAACCAAATCCACATCTGTGTCAATACACCAGCCCAGGTGTGAAGCAGTACAGCTTCATTCAGCACTCAGCACTCAGCATTCATTGCTACTCTGGATGCAGCACTGGGCAAAAGCCAACTGTCAGCTTCCAACTCCAAGCTTTGCCCTATTACGATCAAGGAATAAGTCAAGGAAATCAGAGGCCCTGAGAAGTGCTTTCACAATCTTGCCTTACCTTTTACCAAAAATGTAATATTGCATGGCAGTTAGCACCAGCACTGCCGTAGCAGAGAGGGCAGAGGGCCATCACATCCAGCATCCTCTTCCCAAGAACCTGCAGCACCAGATGTTGCTGGGGAGGATACCAGAAACCCCATAAGAAGCATTTCTGTGTAATCTGTTCCCAGAGGAAGTTAGTACTTTATCACTTCCAAAACACCTGATCTAGTTTTTGGTTTTTGCTTTTGAAATATTTTTCCTGTTCCTCTGGATATTATTAGCCATATAAATGCATTGGCCCTTTCAAGAATCCTGCTAAACTCTTGATATTAATGGCTATGTCTAGACTAGTAAATTAAACAGGGCCATGACACTAGCTCTAACACTGCGCATGCTTGTCTATATTGTTTCATGGTCCCTTGACATGGATCAGCTAACAGACAATACCTGAGCACAGTGTAGAGAACAGCACATTCTTGGGACCATTCCCAATGGGCAGCCTGGGTGTGGCGACCCTGTTTTTAGGGGAAAAAGAGTTTAGTCATGTGGATATGAATCATAACATGACCTTTGGCTTCAGGCCAGGCAACAGTCACTGGTCTGTTGCATTTAGTAGTACAGATGTAGCCAGTGGAACTTTTTAATAGCAAGCTCCATGGACCAATTAAGCAAACTGTGAAAAGCATCACTGGGTACCTTTTGAAGAAAGCCCATAATACGTAGCTAGTAGCCTGATCCCCTTCAGGGGAAGAGCACAACATTTCCACAAAGGGCTTGGTGCTGTGTCAAAGCACAGACTGTGTCATGAGGTTTTTGCCATGCTTCCCAAACTTTATCAGCAACCTAAGATTAAACGTGCGCAAAGAAGGCTTAGCACTGTCCCTCCCAAATACCTTTCCATGCCTGTGGGCACATTCAAGACTTGTTGAAGAGAGCTTGGCTGGAATCTGATCAGTTATCTTCAAGGTAAACACAAATACCTTCTAACCTGAGGTGCTTTTGTATGAGGAACCAAATGGGCGGGTTTGGATTGCCTAGGCCAGCCACCACCCTAAATAGGTCTTCAGATTGACAGTAGACAGATATTTTCATAGATGCAAAGAATAACTCTTTGCTCCTGCGTGCCACTTGTGTAGAGAATTTGGATGCTGGAAAGTATCGACTTGAGGACCCTGCTTCTTGCCAGCACTCTTTACCCCCTCTTGTTTCAGCTGGTGAAGGCCACTGAACCCAGAAATCTGTGGGTATGGACTGGGCGGAAGGATACCTAAGGGTCAGTGGATTGATTGGTCAGTCAGTAAAAGGCAAAAAGGCAAACCAGCATCACTGTGGTTTGTAAAATCACATATTGAGATAAAAACATGCATGGCTGAGTTTGGTAGAAACGTCATACTTAATACACAGGAGGAAGTTCATAAGCATCTTAGAGACAATTCTGTAATGTTTCTGTTTTCTTTCAGTATTGTATGTTTGCCATATAAATGTCAGTTTTAGACAAGGGACAAGCAGAAATTATACACATTGCATTTCAGAAAGCATGGGCGTTACCTTTCGCAATGAGCAATTCTGGTAATGCTAAATCATTTGAGGAGGTGAAGACTCTGGCAGAAAGTTGACTGAGCTGTCAGTTCCTGCTGAATTCCAGCCCATGCAGAGATCCTGAGTGTCTAGCTACAACTGAATGGAGAGAGAGGGATCCTTGTTGGGAAAGAGCGGGAAACAGAAAATCTTCTCCGTTCAGCTACACGTACAGGCTAGGAGTACGCAACAAATGGTTTTCTGGACTGCAGACATTAAAGTCTAGGTTCATAATGGACTTCAAACACCAAAATAATTATTTAGGTACAGAAGTCCAATACTGGGATGCCTTGGAGCCATGTCAGCCGCTGCCTAACACCGGAGGAAAAGTCCTCATTGATGCTTAAGAAGAAATATTTTGGTGTACAAATAAAGCCTCCTACATCCTGCCACCACCTCATCACTAGGGGTCTTTATTAAAGGCAAAGTTCTGGTGGGACCTCAGGATGGGCATTCCTCTCTTCTTCCCAGGGCTCAGAGCATATCTGCCTGCTTGGTCTGGTACAAAAACCAGCCAGGACAGGACATCTGGGAAGTGCCTCTGTTTCACATGTGCTGCCCTTTACATGTAGCACCTTAGCATCACTCAGCTGGGGCAGGAGGGAAGCTCTGGTTTAAACTCTTTCTCTGTCTGAACTCATCCACATTCCAGGTGAGTGGTGTCCTCACAGGGGCTTCTTTCAGTCACTCCAGCCTTTTGTAACTACTCCCACTTTGTACAACCTATTGTACTCAAAGCTGGCTCAAACAATTCTGTCTGACCTTAAAATATTTATTTATTTAATATAATGTGGGAAGTAAGAGAGCTGAAGAAAGACCAGTTTCATAATAACAAATAAAATGGTACTTGGAGCAGTCACCAAAGGTAACAGCAGCTGGAGAGCAAGTCCCTGCTGTGAGAAGGCCTTTGAGTAGAGACATCGTGGGTGTCAAGGGAGTCCCCTAACCACAAGGCTGTGGAAATTCCCCATTCAGCATGCTACCTTCTTCCTTTTCACAGCCTCAAAATGCTCTGTGTTCAGAAAACGGGCAGTCTACATAACTACAGTGCTGCTACAGAGGGTATGAGGGGTAGCTACTTCAATGCTGAGCCACATCTATACATTATCTTGAATCTAATCTCACTTTTCTCCTCTTTCAGGCCCATGGTGTTGCCCTAGTTTCCCTTCCTTCTCTGTTGCTTCCTCTTATGAAAAGCCAAGAGGTTTCAAGGTACCTCAGCACTGGTGTGCATTTTACTGATATTCAGTAAATGTGCTTTGATGAGGGAAGAGTGACCTAGGTCCTTCGTTCAGTGATTTCTTAATCACCCTGAGTTATATAGGTTAATACTCTAGCCTGGTCCTGCAGTCCAGTCTGAACCCAGTTTGAAATGTCTGCATCCTAACCACTCTTGCACATACTTTGTAAGCACAGGAGGAAATTGTCCACAAGGTCTCTCTTGGCCTTTGTAACACAAATATGAAAATATTTGCAGTCAAGTTAAGTAGTCGAAAATGCATCCAAAACAGTATTGAGCAACCCTGCTTGAGGAGAGAAGTGTCTATAGAGTCAGTGGGAACTGATATTGATGTCTCAAAGGACTTGGGAATACCAAGGATAAGGCAAACCAAAAAAGCATAAGTAAAGTGTTTAACTGAAGACTGCAAGAACTTTCCCTTTTAGGTAAATCACTCTTTGTATCTGAGTTAATCCCAAGGTGAAAAGGATAAAAGGCAATTTAGTGGGCATCACCCGAGTAATTCCAGAAGCAAACAGTGTTGCATATGGGAAAATCATTAACAAAGAGTGAAAGATAAGCAGTTTGAAAAAGAATTGGATAATTGATGACATTGTCTTATACAGAGATAAGTGGATGTTCTGTTAACCACATCTGACTTGAAACAGTCTGCTCCCTCTGGCAGATCACTCTGCAAGCACTCTCCACAAAGAGGTAGATATAGGTATGTTTGGAAGAAAGGGCCATAAGAGATGCATCTGAATCCTACTCCTAGGGAGATTAGAGTGAATTTTACCTCCTGAAATCAGTGCAATTCCAGTTTGTTCTAAGTACACACATCTATTTCCATATATACATGCAATTCCATTGGGTTCCTCTGTTGCGTCCACATCCAGGCCCTGACAAAGTAGCTGGATGCTCCCAGGAGAAGAAATATGAAGCCAGACAGGTAAGTCCATGTCTTGATCTAGCAACAGTCATGGGCAGGCAAGCAATGTGTTGTGTGGCCCTCTGGAAAAATCAGTGCTTAGTTTCATTAATCTGTTACGATGACTTAGGAAAAACATGTCTGACTTTTATTAACTTATCCTTGCAGGAGAGTTTGGTTAATGTATGGTATGTACATAGTTCTTCCCAAAAGAGTTACCGGTAGGATGGTAATAATTCAAGACTCCAGAAAGTCAAAAGGTGAAAAAACTAAAAGCTGTATCTCTGTGTAAAACCTAAGCACCACTGAAATCAATTGAAAGATTATTGCTGCCTTTGATAGGAACTGGAGTTCACCTTCTAGAGACCTAGTTCCTTTTAAAGCATTTCAGATGGCAAAAATCTTAATTTACCACTGCTGGTTTTAAAGCTTCACAAATGACACTTTTATAAGGACTGATTTCACTGCAACGAAAAACTCTTCTACTTCACTTTAACATTAAGCATTGTGCAAACTCCTTCTGGCTGAAAGTATGGTCATTTTTTATGTTGGATAGTTCTTATGACAAACAACTAAAATATGCATCTGGAACTCTTGGGCTTATGGGACTTAAATCATTAAAATATTTTTATGGGAAAAAAATTATGAGTACAAATAAAAAACCCTACACTTTTGCTCTGAGGGAAAGTTCATTCAAGGGTACAGTATTCAGGGCACACAAACCCACTGTTTAAGCATACGTACGCCTCAGATGCACTGTTTACATGTACGTAGGCCAAACATCTGTGTGTGTTTGTGTGTGTAAAGTTTACATGTCTTCCATTGGATTTGGCCACATTTACTTTTGTATCCAACAGCCCAGTTTGAGCTGGGACCCACTGGTTTTTGAATAGGTAAGGATCAAACTTCTTAAAAACAGAAGAGAGAATGATAGAGCCTTTTTCACACCAGATGATGCTGTGTAAACACAAGGCTCGATTCAGCCATGAGAAGGATGAGCAACCTTTGGTGCTTCCCTAAATTCAGAGACAATGCAATGATTATTTTTAAAATTACCTCTGCATCATAATCTGAATGAACATGTTAAAAAAAGGCCTAGTGACACTTAGCTGCTTTTTATGGGAAAAGACTTGGGTGTTGAAATAGTTTTATAAAAAATGTGTGACCTCTGGACAATTTCCGCTGGTGTTGAAAACAAGCTCTATGATTTTCAAGTGCTAGAGCAATGGGGGAATATAGCAGAAAATTATCACAGGGAATAGAAGGGAGTTTGCTTAAACCAGGGTGGGCCTCTGAGTCTAATAGTTTTTACGAAAGAGTGTTGCAAAGGCTTGAAACCTTCTGTGCTCATGGTCAAAATCTCCCTCACTAGCTAAAAAAAGCAATGGGCGCATTTTGGACAACCTCATGCAGTCACAGGTAATGTAAAGATAAACTCATAAAGGAAGTTCCTGGCTCAGTAGGGTCCCATACACTTTTACTAGTCCCTTCCTAACAGAGCGGGTGAGCGATCTTGCAGTGCACCAGCAATGCCAATGACCGCTTGCTTGGTTATGGTGGCGTGGAGGCTATCATACAGGGTACATGAATGCTAGGAAACGACTGCTGGAATGGCTTAGCTGAACTCAAATATCTGCCTGGAGCACAAAAAAAGGGGAGGTTTCTGAACTACTTAGAGCACAGACCATAAAGGGAAAGGTTTACAATCCCTAACTCCTCCTCCACTTAAGGGGTTTATGATTTATTTACATGGCATGTTTTATAATACACAGGGGATACGTTGTGATCTGGGCTTGGGTTAAACTAAAACAAGTGTAGCTATAGGTATGAAACTCAGTCCTCTCTCTTGTTCCCAAAGCAGTTTTATAATATTCATATTTCTTATTAATGCAGGGTCTAAAGAAGAAGGAAGGAAAAATGACTTTGGGAAGTTGCTCAGTGTGTGTTATAAGGAAAGCCCATGGAATATATGGGGAAATAACTGACCGTAGACGATCAGTACCAAAACCGTGGTGGTTTACCTGACTATGAATAAAAGCAATATGGTTACTGTGACTTTGCCATCTGTCAGCTAAGATGCACCTCAGGTTTGTTTTAAGCCTGTCTGAACAGCTAATCAACATGCATTTGCTGAAACTCCTCTCATAGTGCCTTGGAAAGGATCCACCTTCATGTTAGGGTCAGTTAACACATTTTGTTTTGCAGATATGACAGATGAAGTTGTTTTATGTTGGTGTGTACAGCACTCAGCTGATGGGCAGTGATTCATTAAGCTGTAGTAACACAGCCCATTTGTTGCATTGCTGCGCTCTCAGTTGGATGCCTCAAATGGCAGCCTTCGTGTTCCCCCAAAACCCCAAAGCTCAAAGCCTCAATTCTGTTCTACAACATGAAACCACATACTTTGGCCTCCGTGCAAGGATGCCCATATGACAGAGGCCTTAGTAATACCAGTATCTTCATCTGTCCCTCCCTTTCCCTGCTCTTTCCCTAGCATTAGGATGAAGCTACTTGACATATCTCAATTGATTGGTCTTTGTATACTCGCTTACACTGGCTCTCTATATCAGCACTTTCCGTGCCCTACTCCTTTTATAGGTGCTTCTATTGGATTCACCAGGGCAATGTATAGAAACTTACTTTCTGGAGCTTTACCTTTCTCCCTTCCCTCTCCATGCCTTCTTCCTGCCATCTGTCACCTTCCTCTTGTTGCTGTATCCTTTCTCAATATGTATCACAAGCATTTCTCTAGGAAATAGGCTCAGACTCGGTGTGCTTGTTGTTTCATGATATATTCAGATAGTCATGTTGGAGCCAGGAAACAGTAGGAAGGAGCAAGGCATGGAGAAAAGTAGAGGCAAGGAAAACAACCGATGACTTTCAATGGTTCTGCCAAAAGATAGTCTATGCTGCACCAAGCTGTTTGCCTCCATGTAAATCACATCTTAGGGTTTAAACCATGCAATGGACCTTGCTCCTTACAAGTAAGTGGCATACCAACCCAGGAAACCATCTGTTAAATGCCATCTCAGTACCTGCTGGTTCCTTTATCCTGAAGTCTCTTAGAAGTTCACCTCTTAGAACAGATGTTGCCTTCAAGCTATAGTTACTTAAAATTTCACTGCATGAACGAACATGTGGATCAGGGCTCTACCCTAGAGAAAGCAGACACTGAACTAAAGGAGAATCGCTGATAGCTGTTGGTGTCATGGGACTGCGTGACTCACTCAGAGTTCAGTTTCCATCTGGTAGGAGTCGGTGGCCCAGGCAAATGTGTGTAGATCTAAATCTGATAAATCTAATTTATAACGAGTTCCGGTGTTTGGAAGCAGTGGAGCAATCACTATTCGAGTAAAGCTTTTTTTCTTCAGTGAGATAAAAAAGATCTGTTCTTAATTCTTATCTAACATTAGGAAAATCTTCAAGGGAATAAATAAGGAAGTCTGCTTCTGACAAGTTATCTCACCAAGTCAAAACACAGACCATTTGTATGTGAATTGAATGTATTATAACAGACTTTTCTATAGTCTGATGTTTATCTAGAGATGGGAAAGTGATCCAGATAATATGATTTATCAGTCTCCTAGGAGTATTCCTGATGGGTGTATATTAGTGCTCTGTCCAGTCTAGCTGAAACTCTGACAAAGGATGGATTTTCCTCTGGTTCCTATAGGTAACTGTTTTTCAGCCTAGTAGTGCTTCTTGCATGAGAGTTGTTTGTTCTGTTTTGTATTTGTGCATTTTAAGATTATTTATTTTGTATTATCCACCATTAATCTCTTCATTCATCCCTATACTCATCCAGTGATGAGTGGTGTCCCTCAGGGGCCCATATTGGGACTAGTATTATTCAACATCTTTGTCAGGAATGTGGACAGTGAGATCGAGTGCACCTTCAGCAAGTTTGCAGATGACACCAAGCTGTGAGTGTGTGGTTGATACTCTAGAGGGATGGGATGCCATCCAAAGAGACCTTGACAGGCTAGAGAGGTGGGCCCATGCGAACTTCATGAGGTTGAACAAGACCAAGTGCAAGGTCCAGCACCTGGGTCAGGGCAATCCCAAACATGGATACAGGCTGGGCCATGAATGGATTGAGAACAGCCCTGCAGAGAAGAACTTGGGGGTACTGGTGGATGAAAAGCTGGGCATGAGCTGGCAATGTGCGCTCGCAGCCCAGAAAGCCAACCGCATCCTGGGCTGCATCAAAAGCAGCATGGCCAGCAGGTCGAGGGAGGTGATTCTGGCCCTCTACTCTGCTCTGGTGAGACCCCACCTGCAGTACTGCGTCCAGCTCTGGAGCCCTCAGCACAGGAAAGACATGGAGCTGTTGGAGTGGGTCCAGAGGAAGGCCATGAAAATGATCAGAGGGCTGGAGCACCTCTGCTATGAGGACAGGCTGAGAGAGTTGGGGTTGTTCAGCCTGGAGAAGAGAAGGTTGCGGGGAGACCTTATTGCAGGCTATCAATACTTAAAGGGGGCTTATAAGAAAGACAGGGACAGACTTTTTAGCAGGGCCTGTAGCAATAGGACAAAGGGTGATGCTTTTAAACTGAAAGAGGGTAGATTTAGATTAGCTATAAGGAAGAAATTCTTTACCATGAAGGGGGCAAGACACTAGAACAGGTTGCCCAGAGAAGCTGTGGATGCCCCATCTCTGGAAGTGTTCCAGGCCAGGTTGGATGGGGCTTTGAGCAACCTGATCTAGTGGAAGGTGTCCCTGCCCATGGGAGAGGGGTTGGAACTAGCTGATCTTTAAGGTCCCTTCCCACCCAAACCTTTTGATGACTCTATGATTCATTCTATGATTCTATACTCTTTTCCAGTAATATATTATGCAATGTATACCACATCTGGCATTTGGTGTTTGTTCTCCCATCCCTTCCCTGTGGGCAGAGGCGAACATACTGCAGCACGCTCCAGGGGGAGTTGGGAATGAATCTGTTCAGGTTTTGGGGTTAGTTTTATTTTCTTATAAATGTTCATAATCCTGTGGATTAGTATGAGAAACATTTGTGCTTCTTTTTGTTTCATTATGTGAGACAACACCAGTTTAGTGTACCTGCCTGTCAGGCATTTGTGGCATTCAGGCTTTGTCCAGTTAATGAGAAAAGCATATCATCAGCAAACAAAGGTTGGTTGGGGGTTAGAGAGGTGCTGGGGCTCCAGAGACCCATGTGCAAAGTCCAGCTCTGCCACAGCTTCCTATGTGGTCATGGGTGAATCATGGTGTAATGGGAAGGAACAGCATCCTTCTCCCACACTCTGCCTGTCTCACTTTATACCCCATAAGCTTTCAGAGAACCTTGTAGCGTATTTTTACAGCACCAAGCTTAAGTGCCTGTCTAAGCTCAGGCATTTGGGCTAGGTTATCCTCAAACCAGGACAGCAGAAAGACCTTTTGGTAGCTGAGGTTGACTCTTTCAAGCTACTTGGGACCTTCCTCCCTTCTCCTGTCAGCAGCCACATCCTTCAGTTACTGCTCCTGATCCACAGCACTTCTTCTAAACCTTCCCAGCACTACTCCCTGCTCTGTGTAGAGCTCCATTAAGAGGATGTGGCTCTGCTTTAAGGAATTATTCCCATGTGAATTTTGTGTCAGAGTTGCAAAAAAATCCTCCGGCTCTCCCAGATGACTCGCACTCATCTAACGCACTCGGGAGCAAAGCAAGCTGAGTGCAAGCTGAGCTCACAGATGCAAGGCCAGGTTACCTTCACCGACCCTACATTTCTACCTCCAGGTAGGCGAGATGAGAACCTGTCCCAGTGACAAAGTAACCCAGACAAAAGGGTGGAGAGGACAGGACAGTAGGTACCTACTTCTCAAGCAGCTTTGTGGAGTAAACAAAAATACCTTCTTCCATCTTGATTGTTTCTCACTGTTGGCCTTTTTAACATCTATAAAAAGAGGTGTGATCTATCTTGCTGTGTCTCTGCCAGGATTGTAGGCAACACACAGCCACCATCCAGCATTGTTTTTCTGGATATAGCCTGTCAAAATGGAAGGAATGAGTCAGTGTTGTGCAGAGCAAGAACACCATGATTAACACCTATTTCATGTGTGTTCCTGCCTCTTAATCTGGCAGATGAGGGGTTTGAATTGTTAGGGTTTTCAGCACGCAGGCTCCTGGGTGTCCTATACACTGTCTTACCTGTGCATTAGTACTGATAGGATCCATACACATACATTCAGAGGTACAGACTTGCCCTTTAGGATAGTTAGGACAATTCTCCTTGTTGGAACCTCTTCAAAGGCTGCTTCCCAGCTCCAGCTTTGGAAGAATGGTTGTGGGAGAGAGCCATGACACCCTCCTGCTGCGGTTCCAGGTTTGTTTTCAGAAGCTGAACGGTGGTGTCCTGCCAAGTTGGATACCTGGCACTGGGAATGCAGATGTGATCGTGCACAAGGGGATGCTTATGCACTACAAACTGTTTCCTACAGGTGGAGTGATCTGTTTAATGCTTTGTGGTGGCTCTTCACATTTGCAGGTTAATTTGGTAGGTGCAGAATCACTCAGGGCAATCTGACAAACTCATTTCAAAACAAGTTTTTGACATATAATAATAAGAAAAAAATTGTCTTCAGTGTTCAGGCAGCGGAAGGAAAATTTCCTGTTAAAGGAAATTATGAAGACAGTGTAACTGCTACAGGATTAATTAAGCAATATTTCAGCTGTTTCTAATCACTCATTGTCTCCCTCCAGTATCCCAGGGACTCAGGATGGGCAGACCCTGCGGTCACAGCCTGCTTTGTTATTTAGAGGGGGAAAAAAAATATCTAGCACTTCAGCCTTTCTGCACTCCAAGAATCCTCCCTTCTCTTCCTTCAAAGCTCATCTCAAACCCCACTAACTGGCAAAGCTGTTGCTCCCACCCTCTGTTAACACCCAAAATCTTTCGTATGACAAAAGCATTCTCTACCTGATGCTAAAGAGTCCCTGTTATTGTATGTTGCAGCTGTAAATGTCTTGGGCTTAGGCCCGTGAACATGTTGTTGAGGGGTTAGTTGGGACGTGGGTTCACGGAGCATCAGTCACATCCTGGTAACTGCTGGAGCATACTCCATGGGAAATGTGGCCTGATCGCAGGGAGCTTGTTCCCTGGCGACTGGGGATGAAGCATGCAAAGGGCTGTTACCACAAAATAGCTGAAGTGTTAGAAGTTCACCGCTAGCGAAACTCCCAGCCAGTTGTTGATGTGACCGTATCCTGTTATTGTGCTCCCCAGCATAAATCTCAAATATTCAAGCAGGACTTTTATCAGACAAAGAAAATAACTTCCAACGATAGGTAAAACAACGCAAAGGCATCTGATCTTCTGGCATCAGCTTTAAAAAGGAATAGTTCATTATAAACAAGACTGCATTTTGAAACTAACTTTTGACACAGAGAAGTGACTTCAATGTAATTGTACTGGGTGTGGATGTAAAATACCAGATCTGGCTTTTGTCCTTCCAACCCACTGAGTGTCTACACAAACACACGTCCCATATAGTGTCTTTTCTGAGGTGTGATTCATGGCAAGCTAAAAAAAGGTTCATGTGCAGGTAATGGCCAATATTTATTGGCATGAGGAAAGAGTAGCTGAAAGGACTATTAAACCAAATAATAATAAACTATTCCTGCTAGTCAAGGCTCATTAAATTTTTTATTAGTCTTGCCTGCAATTTTCTGTATGTAGGTTTTGCAGATGATGTTCAAGCTGAGCCAAAATATGTATTGTGAATTATTCTGACCTTGCTCAGAACAGCTTTATATGTTTGCATGCATGCCTGTAAAAAATGCTTTCTAATAACCTGTATCTGAACATTGCCAGATGCATTTGGCACATTGTAAAATACAGAACGTCATTCACCTCCGGGGATTAAAGGCAGTGCTATTTAATGACAGGGACTGAATGTACTGCCCTTGATCACAGTGAGCCATGCCCTAAGCGATCTGTTAAAAGGATTTTATACCACCAACAATAGCCCTAGATTAATCCAAACAAAAAAAAGAAGATGTAACATCACAAGCTTCCACACAAACCAAAGTCTAAACTCTGTACGCAGCAGGGGCGTACCTTCTTGCTACAATCCCTACATCCGTCCCATTGCTGCCGTCACTTTCTGTGCTATGCATCAGTTTAGAGTCACCTCCCGTTACTGTGTGCAGCTTCCTCAACTTCTTGTGCAGTGCCACGAGGTTTATTTCTATTTGTATCTACTGTACTTGCAATCAGACCTATGGCACTCGGCGTGGTAACAGTTCAATGGAAAAGATGATGACACCCAAGAACCTATTGAAAATCTGTATGGAAAAGATGGCCTTGGTCTAGGGCACTAGGCTGGACAGGTGAAACTCCTCTGTTTTACACAGATTTCCCATGCGATCCTAAAAAAGTCACTGTTTAGTTATGGTGCGGGTCCCCTACTGAAAAATGGGAATCAAAGGAGACTGGAGCAAGAATTAGCAGGTTGAAGATGGGAAGCGTTTTGACACCATAGTAACAGAGGGCTCCTCAGGAGGAATACATAGCTAATGCAAACAGGACTATTTCATGCCTCAAGTTGTTCAATTACAAATCCTGGAAGGAGATACTGTGAAAAAGGGCCAAGTTCAATGTATATTTAATATTTCACTGCTGGGGTTTTTGGCAGCTGCTTTGGTGATCAATATACTGTAGAGCAGGACTGTCACTCCCCCTCAAAGTCGTTAGAGTAATGCATGACTCTGCAATCTTTCCAGCATGTCATGTGCTGCATAGCTTATTAGCAATCACGTATATTCCTTATTCTTGCCTCTCCAGAGTTAAAGCTGAAATACATTTTCTCCTGGTAAAGGCCAGGGAACCGGCTTATATACAAACTTTGACATTGTGGTCTTTGGGGAATTGGAACAGCATGCAATACGAAGTTTAAATTTATTTGTTTGGAGGCAAACTTACTGAAATACTAATACTTTTTGGTCTTAGTTATGTTATTAAGTGTAAAACACTGTTAATTAATCTCTGCATTGGAGATCAGACCACAAGAGGAGCAGATATGGTGGTCCTTGACTACTGGAGTTTGATCGGTCATTGTAATTGCTGGAAAAAAAACACGTTCAGAAAGAGAAATAGAGATGAACAGGACTAATGAGGACTTACCCCCTCCCTCTGTGTTTCTCTCCGCAGTACCACAAATGGAGCCTACCATGGTCTTCTTCCCAGGGCTCTTGTTTCTCAACTAAGGTATTGGATTGTCTTGTTCCAAAATGGGATACTGGTGGGAAACTGAATATCACAAATCAAGTAGGATATCATAGCACTGCTGTCCACATTGGCTTAATTTTGTGAATTCTGGAACTCAGGAGATGATTAGGACCTTAATAGCCCAGCTTCAGCTCCTCCAGTGTGTCTGTTAGCCTTTCCCACACCTGCCACTCCTTTTTGTGTCATGCTGTTCCATGATGCATACAGGGAAATGCTAACTGCTTGCAGCTGGGCAGATGGTCAGAAGAGGCATCTCATGTCGCTTTCATTGATTTTATGCCTACTTCATTTAATTTACTCTTTTATAATTACTTGAAACTGCTTGATTGTGCATTCATTAGAGCTATGTAATCCTGTGGTTTCCTATAAAATCTCTTTTCCTTCTTCAGTTCTTTCTGATTGCTTGTTACAACCACCTTCTGCAATCTTCCATAAATCAGGTGGCAAGGTTGGAAGTGGACAGGGATCATTTCTGACTTGGTCCTTTATAGGTCGTTCCTATAATACGCAGAGCAGCCACAGGCTTGGGCTGAATGTCCCACCACGCAGAGCAATCTTCCCTGCCACTGTGCAAGGCATCTTAGCAGCTGTCCTACCCGAGCACACTAAGCAAGAACAAAGCATATCAAGGTTTTTGTACTCATTTCTTTGTTCCATAAAAGTAAGATTTTCACCTGTAGTTTGGCTGTATCGTGTCATGGACTTGCACATTCTCATGGAAGAGGCCAGCTCCGAATAGCGAGCTGAGAGGCCCTTGAGCAAGCCCTAAATGCTGCAGCAAGGGGAGGACACTCGGGCCTTGTAGACTCCACTGCAATTTTTGCAGAACATTAGAAGGAGACCGGTATCCAACCTGTCTAATGGAAGCACCTAAGCTGTACGCTGAATTTTATCCATCTACAAAACGTTCTTTTAAAAGTCAGAACCCATATGGTCTGTGCGGTCAAAGGAAAGAGGTAAGTGCCTTTGGAAACCTCCAGAGGCACCTAAATTGGGTACCCAAACTTAGACAGGCTTTCATGCTGGAGGCCTTCAACAGCACCTAGCTCTTCTGTGACTCTATGGGAAACCCAGCCTATAATGGGCAAGAACTGTTGTACTAGGTTTTGGAAATTTAGGGTGTAAGTCAGTTGCCTAAATTACCCAGACCAAAACCCATCTAGACTCTCAATAATCATGAGACCAAGGGCCAACTCTGCCTCAGGTAAGTACAATTTACAATTCCTCCTCCCATCTGCATTATCTGTTTTAAACTCTGCTGCAGTATGCAGTATGTAGTATGCTGTTAATATTTGATGCTCGACACCCATAAGATGGCTGCAGATCAGCAGTGGGTGACTCCCACTGTTTCATTAATGAGGTCTATTACAATAATTCAGGATGATTATACACACCATGAGATCTTTCTTATTATCTATGATTTATTATTATCTCATATCGTAAAGCTGCATCTAGCTACACAGAAAATTTTTAGTTAAATAATTGTTTCAAATTTCTTCACAGTATGAAAAATAAAAAAGCCATCATTAAGTAGGACATGGAAACAGTGATGGGTTCAAATGATTATCAGAACTAATGAACAGAAATCTGGGTTTCTGATACTCTGTCCTATCAGATGTCGCCAGAGTGTTTGACCCTGAATGCCTCAGTTTCTCTTGGAAAAAAAGCCTATACCTCTCATGGTGTTGTGAATCTTAATTGACTAATATTTTCAAAGCACTTTGTGCTGCTCAGATGAAAGACTTTTCTAAATGCGAAGTATTATTACATGTGAAGTTCATGTCTGGAGCAAATTTTTAAAATAAACAATATGAAAAGCAGAATTAAGAGTGGAAATGCTGATCCAGCCATCAATTACTTCACATCAGAGAGTGGGCAGAGGGTCTCCTTTTATGTTGTTTATTTCAAACAAACAACTCTGGGAATCTCCTGTGGAAATGAAATGCAAAAACCAAAGCCCTTTCATGGGTATTTTTGGTTTATCTCCACATGAATCTTAAATTCATCATGTGGAGAGAATGTGGAACACATTTTTTCCCCTGTATACACTCACTTTCCCACAATGAATAAAATCCATTTTCTTGCACAGTTTGTCTGCTTGTTCACCCAAGGGTAACAAAATAACCCAGAAAGCAGGAACACTCTGTCCCTGAACCCTGTTGAAAACTAAATAAATAAATAAGAGAAAAAGAGGGATGACTCGGAGGGTTCCCAGGCAAACCTGCCCAATTTAACATCGTGTATATAGTGACCACCGACACATGAGCCCTAGAGCTCCTAATTCCTTAGCTATTGCTCAGCAGTGAGTAATAAACCCTCGCTCAGTGACTCACACAGGCTCCGAAATGCAGCTGAGCGTCTGCCAGTGAGCATCCAGGTTTTAGAAAATGTGAGTGGGAAGGGGAAGATTTCTTGCATCTGCCTGTATTTGAAGGAGGGAGAAGCCTGGCACGCTGTGCGGGCCCTTGTGCGCTTTAGTTACAGCTGTTTGGTACGCAGACTATCATACCAGAGGTTCCCAGCACATTCAGTACTCCAAAGGAATTTTGCTTCTGTATTTCGCCTTCTCTTCCACCCTCCTTCCAGCACGCACATAGACCTCACTCTTCTTCAGATTTAATCCTTCGGTTACCAAGATTTCACTTCTAGAGAGACAACATCTAGCCAGGAGATAGCTGTCTGCTGAAACCCTTCTCTCGCTGCAGGATGAGCTTAGCTTTTCCCAGTGAATACTGATGTCAATACGCAGCGAAGGAAGCAGCCAGCTTCAGTGAGAGGAAAATAATCTTTGCTGTAACTCAGTTTCTAAACTGCAGCGAACAAGGCACGCAAACCAGGCTTGTCACAAGTGGTCTCTAAGGATTAATCCTAATCAATTTTGCCTGTTTAAATATTAGACAGCAGCTTGAAGATATGCCTCTATGCTTTAGGATGAGAGGAGTCGGGCATTTCCCAGCTGGTGATTCACCACCCCTTAAACTCTTAGCTTAGGATGGGAGAAAGTGCCCTCTGGAGACATCTTGCTCTGTTGGCTCAAGATTAGACTCAAAATTAGACTGTTCACCTAGCTTAGACTAGCCACCCTGTTTTCAGTAGTTTAGCAACATCTAATGTCTGAGGAGCATTTTATATGGTTTTGGGCTTCAAAAGATCCTTCATTCATTTTCTTCCATTACACAAAATTTTATTACACCACATCGGCAATTTCACACTTGAGCAGGTGATGGTTTGTTTTGTGATAAAGAGATGGTATCACTTTCCTCTTTTTTGTTCTGGCGGTTTGCTTTTGGAAATTTGTTCCAATAACACTCAGTTGCTCACTGCGCTGAACCTTTATATACTCTGCTAATCAAATGCCAAAGGAGAAGAGGGTGCTTAGTTGTTCATGGCCATGCTGACATTCACAGCGGTGTTTCAGTGAAATATCTACAACTGCATAATTCAAACAAATACTCCACCCACATACTGCTGCTAGATGCATGATTTATCCTGTGGAAATATTTTTATCTTAGCAGGTCTTCAGATTTTAGGGAAGATCTGTAATTTGTGCGTGCGCTTTGACTTTAGCATGTCTCTCTACCTTTCTCCCCTGCTATTCCTTCCATTGCTGGCCGTAGTGATGTTGGGATACAGACATACAGGTTTACATCGATTTTGATGGGAGTTTTGGACATGAAGATATTTTGATATCAAATTGCTTTTTAAGATGCTACAGAGTGTTTCCTCATTTAAGAACGGCTCACTGCAATCTTTGCTGATTGCAGACCTCTCTGTATCGGTGATAAATTGCCTCCACTCAGCCCTGGAGAATGAGCTTCTGCATCAGCACTGCACATGCCAATAGGTGTTAGTGGTGTTAGTCGGAGCTCCCTAGGGATGGACCTTTGGCTTGCTGTATCCTTCCCTCCTTGTCTAGAAGTAACACAAATGACTTCATCGTTTAAGATTCATTATGGCATAAATTAGCCATTTTGCACAGTTCACCATTACAATGATCTATGTTTTCCCCAAGTAGTAGATGGCGATTCATAAAGCATTAACTTTCACATGTGGCATTTTCCATGGGTTAAAAAGGCTTTTGGAAGCCTCCTAGACTTCTGCATGGACCCAATAGCCTGTACGGATGTGCTGGCAGCCTCTGCACATTACAGCTACAAGTAGAGGCTGTTCTGATTTTGCCTACTAATTCATTCATCCCCTTTGCAATGTCAAAATTCCCCACTGTGACCTAAAGAATGTCTATTTGAAAAAAAAAAAAAAAAACAAACGAAAAACCAAAACCCAAACTCATTTCTGCCTGGTACAGTGTTATGATTGCTGTTTCCTCTCCCTCCTTTAGAAAAAAAAAAAAAAATCTGTCTGACGCACTAGGTCTGGCAACTTGTGCTGCAGAAGTTTACATCAGCAGAGCCGGTTGTCCACTCCCTTTGCCAGAAGTTAATGTCTCAGAGCAGAGTCAGCAGAAGTGAAGATCTGCCCAGTCCCCAGCAGCTTCGGTGCAAAGTCTAGCTTCAGCTGGAGCTTGACAGGCCACGATTTTTAATGAGGGGCAGCAGTTCTGATTAGAAAATGAACACATTGATTAAATTCCTTCCTACAGTTGGCTCACGCATGCAGACTCCATGACATAAAGTGTATTACCTAAACCGTGGTATATCCTCTCAGCAGAATATCTGAGAGACATTTCTCAGCAGACTATCTAGATTAATTGACTTTTAGCAGTGCAAGCTTTCCTGCACTTCTATTCAATGGCCTTTTAAAGTGTTAATTTCCCATTTTCTGTTTTTCTTGTCTCTGTAATAAGTACGTATTTATAAATACAAGTACTCAGGAAAAATGCTGTGTGTTTGGAATGAAGTGATCAAGTCAGTGATACAAATCTGCTAAACTTCTGCTAGTGTAAATAAGAGGAATACTGATGTCAAGAAGCACTACAATGGTTTATATCAGTCAAAAATATAGGCCCATTGACTTAAAAAATGTTTGTCCTGATTTATTTTAAAGAGGCATAAGAGACTCAAAGTCTCCTAAAATCAGACCCAAAGGCTTTTTGGAAGATTATCTTGGAGCTTATAGAATTGATTGAAGGCTTGATGAACAGATAAAATTTTTACAAACCTTTGTATTGCCAAAAAAAGAGCATTCAATGAGAAAACCAGCAAACATTTTTGCTTTACTTATGTAAATAGCATGCTTTTATGCTACATGATTTAAGAAGCCTGTCACTTTTCTTTTCTTTTATCATAGCATAGGACTCTGCAAAACATTTATGCTGACATTACACACAGTTTTTTTTAAATGGCAGCAAGATTGAGAGCTCCGCTCCAGGTAGGAGAGCGTGCCAGCGGCTGAGTACAGCTGCACCTATTCAGGGGCGCAGCTGACCTTTCAAGCTACTTCTCACTTTCAGTTGTTTACTTTCCTTATCAGCCCTGTATCTCATCAATATACCTCTGAGGAGCTCTGTCATGCGTAACTGGATGCACAGCAAAGCTCAGTAGGAGGCTGCTGCCCTCTGTGAACTGGTTATCGCTTGGAAATTTTGTGCCTGTGTTTTCCCCTTGCCAAGGAGTTTAAAGAAAGCACGCTTTCAGATACGGCGCTAACAAGATGATTTTACTAGGTGGCGGTGATTGCAATTTCACTTGATTGCTATTGGTTGTTAATTGCAGAGCTAATATAATTATACAGAGGCCAGTTGAGTTAAAGTGGATTTCTAAAAGAGCCTTGTACCATACTGGCACCAGTTTCTCTGAGAGCCTGAGAAATCTTCAACAGATGAATTCTTCCAGTGCTTACTCTTACTACAGTTCATATTGGAGACTTGCCCACTGAGGAAAATATCCTTTGGGATAGGGGTGAGTATAAAGAGTAATACATAAATATAGCACTTGGAAAATGCTCCACCTAACATTAAAAAAGGCTTGTCTTCTAGGAACGAGGTTCAAAAAAGGAAGGGATGACAACTGCCTGGTTGTAGAGAGAAGGGTGAAGAAATGCTTTGTGTGCAGTCATGCAGGTTTCTTCATGATATTTTCTCTTTCATGATACCCAGGTTTACTTGGGTCTGCAGGCATTTTTATAATGTTCAGTTATGTGCAACCTTGTATTATTTTCTCATTTTGAAGTATTCAAAAATAACTATTTTTAAAACTCACCTTTTCACACACCTAAGTAAAACATTTAAAAATCACATTGGCAAACAAGCCAATGAATACAACATTTATGAAGTACAAATTATCATCTCTCATTAAAAGCTTCTCACACTGTTTTGTCCTTTCACCGTATAGACTCATACAGCCCTAGAAGACTCAGGAATGTCAGAACATGACCTAAAGTAATTACTATCATAGAATCATAGAATGGTTTGGGTTGGAAGGGACCTTTAAAGGTCATCTAGTCCAACCCCTGCTGCAATGAGCAGGGACATCTTCAACTAGATCAGGTTGCTCAGAGCCCCATCTGACCTGACCTTGAATGCTTCCAGGGATGGGGCATCTACCACCTCTCTGGGCAACCTGTGCCAGTGTTTCACCATCCTCATCATAAAAAATCTCTTCTTTAGATCTAGTCTGAAACTATTGAATTGATCAAGTCAAGTGCTAATTGCAATTTTGCACAATGGAAAAAGATTGTTCAGAAACATGTTATGCTTCCTTTTGTGGCAGCAAGACATTATGAAAACCTCCTTTGACCAAACTCTGGTATGATGATAAGTATTTTATTGCTTTAAAGCCAGAGAGGACTGTTAAAACTTTGGTCACCATGATTTGTTAAACTTGCTGCATATCAGCGGTACACGTACACGTTCCCATGCCATGACAAACGTGAGCTATTCAGAAGCAGGTTAACCCAACTGTCTGTACGCTTGCTCCTGTCAGGCTGAAGGTAATACAGATCACTGTAGTGTACTTTCACTTGTAATTAAGGTACCTCAAACTGCCTTAACAGCAGCAGTGAGTGAGGATGCGCATGGGTGGATCAGCTGACAGAGTAATTTTACCCCTCAGTAACTTGTGTAAGAGCTCTTGTTCATGTGTCTGAGTCTTTGATCACCTCCTTGACTTCTTTTATATCACAAAGCATTATCAGGACATCTTATGGGTTTTTTTTGTGAGCTGCAAAGTCTCACTCAGCATCATTTTAATGAATCCATATTGTTAATGCAATCTTTCAATTGCGCAAAGTTTTCTAGCAAAAATAAGGGTTCAGGTCAGACTTGTGGCACATTACTAGTTGGAAGGTCAGTTGTGCTCCTTCAAATAACAAACTGACTTCTAAGGAAAAAGATTACCCACCTCCTTTTTGTCTTCAAAACCTTCTGTTTAGACACATGTGATGTTACTTGAAAATAGTATCATCATGCTAGATGTAAAAATGTACTCTTGCACCGTACGTAAAATTATTTTTTTTTTTTTAAATGGCTAAAATTTATAGATGGACTATAGCAGTATTCTAGTCCTATTGAAGTCTACTGTAAAACCTATGATACCTTCTATGGGAGGAAGCTCAAAGTCTATGCCTATGAAAAAAATTAAGTTTTAAAATAAATCAAAATTATAATATTGTGTGTCACTATAAATTGATTCTGTTTAGTAGAAATTCAGACGTTAAATAGTGCATTGTCGTTGCTGTTCTGCCCATTTCTCTTCAAGAATTTGGATACTGAGGATCATGCATGTGCACTACAGGGTTAATGTACTGCTTAGGACATCTGTAGTAAGATGGCAGGAAAACAGGAGAAAAAAAAGCCAGCATTTATATTAGAGAGGACAGGAGAATTTATTGACTGATGTGTGTTTATCTCCATGCTCATTTTTCATTTTAAGAGGTGTAAGTACAAACCAGCATCATCATAACTTAAAACTAGCCAAAGGCAGGAAAGAGGTCCAAAGGTCTGATTAACGCCTTAATTGCAGAGCTGCAGATGGTTTTTGTCTGGACGACAGTGAAGTCTCTCGCTGCTGAAGAATAACATTGTGAGAGCATATGTCAAGGAAGTAAACTGTGACAAAGGGAGCCTAGTGATAGATGACAAAGTAAGCAAGGGACTGACAGCCAGGATGTATGGATCCTGTTCCCAGCTCCATCACTGTCTGAGTATGTGACCATGAACAAGAGTCCTCTGCGTGTCCCTCCATCTGTAATGTGTATAAGAAAATACGGAGTGAGCACAGGGGCATTAACCATGCCTATAATTAAAAAAAAAGACTTTGAACTTTGCTGCATGGGACAGGCTGCAGGAATAAAGGTTTTTGAAACTAGCGAGGATCCCATTGCAGGGATCTGCTATTTTATGGTGGCATGCGATCATCTGTGGCGTTTGGTCTGTAACCTTAGGTCTTGTATTTGTTAGATGTGAACAGAAGAGTTCTGGGGCTGCTGCATCTGGAGCAGACTTTTTTGTGAATCCTTGTGGATTAAACATCAAGTATGTAATTGCTTGCAGTTGGAAAAGGCTGGCATGATGTTCCCTGTGGTGCCTTCAAATCCCATAGTCTGACCCAGTTTGATATGCTGTATATGCCATAAAAATTGAGCCCGTAACTTCTAACCAAGCTAAAGCATACCTTTATAATGTATATATTTCACTATAGATACATTACTCTACAGATATTCTCTCTCCATATACGTATGCATACCTACATACTTTCTCCATAGCAATATGACCAAGAAGAGCAGTCTAAATGCTACAGCAGATGAAAATGTTATATCCCCTTCTACGTGGGGAACTCACCATAGCTCTCTGTGATCCAGTTGGCTCCAGACTCTTCTATAGCACTTATAGTTTTTCTTGCCACTATTTGTTGTACAGAGGGGTCCAGATCAAAACTCACAGCCCCTGTTGCATTAGGCTTCTTGTGTCATGATGAACTTATATTAACAATCTGCATGAATGGATAGTATATAGTCTCTGCAAAATCTAATAAACCAGGAGACACACGGCTGCAGAATGCCAAGAATTCTCAAGGTACATGGTTTGAAAACCACTACAGTGTACGTTTATAACAGCAGCTCAATTCATTTCCTGAGAGGAAAGATAATGCCATAGAAGAATAGACACTATAAGGTCCCTCTTTATATGTCAAAGATTCATTCTCTAGTAAGTTTAAAGAGTATTTCATTGGCATTCTCTTAGATGCCAAACTGTTAAATGCAAGGCCACAGCACAAAGAGGTTTCTTAAATTACTACAGGAATAAATTAGCTCTTATAACACGCTTTGAAACTTCAATTGCATTCTGTAGAAACCTGCAAATCCCCAAGTGTATACAGAATCCTACTCCACAAACCATTGTTTCCTTCCTGCTGCTGAAAAATAGCTTAAATAAAATCCTAAGACCTCAATGCTGAATATAAGTGTGCATTTCATTGCTTTTATAGCTTTTTTTTGTAACACTCTTTCTAGTTTTTTAATCAAGAATTTAACCGTTGCTTCAATCAAATTTGCATTCAAGAGAGGCTTGCATGTTAGACAAAGAGCATTCATGTGCGTCTGACAGCAAGCACTCTGCACCCTGGAGATAAAGAATCTAAATCAGATTCAAGCTTTATTTTGCAGTGCCAGGTAAATTTCAGAAACCCAGCATTTGTAATTTGTTCCTCACTAAGTTGCAGAAAATCAGTTTGATGGCTATTGTCAGCCCATAGGAGGTACAAGACGAGAAGTCCCCTGGCAAGGCACTATTCAGTGTCTGCACAACAGTAGGAAGACAATTCATGGCTGCAGAGAAAACCTTATTTTTACTTTTATAAATGTACAATACATCCCTGCTCTGAGAAGCATATAAGCTAGAATTTTAAAGTGAAGGAAATAAAGTATGTGAAAGAGTCCATAGAGTAACGATAAAGTCAAAAGCATATATATGTGTATATATCTCTTTCTATATCTTCCTGCGGCAGCGTGTGCATGAGCCAAAAATGCTCCAAATGCTGTGAGCTTGTTAAAAATAACCTTTCTTAAAACCTTGTCCTATATCCTCAGCGGTCAATAGCGGGAGATCCTCTATGCAGCCACTTCTGCAGCGCATTTAGAAATTAAATACTACAGATACAGCGCTTCCCTCATGCCCCATCTCATGCTTTTTGCCAGTCCATTGTGGAAGGGGTGCGCAGGAATTCCCACCTTTGCCATTTGACCTGTTGTCTAGCCCCAAGCAAGTGATGTCTTCACTTCCCTGCCTGGATTTGTCCCTCTTGGACATACAAACCATAAACAACTTCTGAGGAGTTACTGTTCAAGGCAACTGACTTATCTCCAGGCACTCCTGAAATTGAGATAATAATTCTGTCAATTCAGGGCCAGGAAAAGAAAACAGACTTCTCTTCTGACAGTTCACACATAGCTTTATGGTTTTGTCATGACCCTCGATCCGGCACGGATGAGCAGAAGATAGATGTACAAAGTCAAGATTTATATGGCAACTCTCTCCCAGGAATGTAGTGGAAGTTGTGCCCCCAGCCAGAGGCTGAACCAACAACTCGGGGAGCTTTCTCGATTTCAGATTGCTCTTTTGGGAGAACACTGTCTGACAAGCTCCAAAGCAAGCTATGAAGCCCCATTATTTTGTTGTGCTTTGGAACAGTATTAGGCAGGAGAAGCTGATTTACTTTTGAGAAAATTGTGTGAAAACCTTTTGATGGTAATGAGTTAATTTGGTTAGCTCACTGTATCCTAGTTTATGGGCTTTCCCAGTAAAAAAAAAGGTGTTCTGCTCATGTTCATACAAAAAGAGGCCGTGATTCACAAGTTCTGAGAAGGCACCTCAAAGAACATTAAGAAGCAGAATAAAATTCCTGTAGTGTTTAGAAAATTGGAGCCCAGCCCAAAGAGGTGTCACAGTTACCTTCACTCACTCAGGTCCAATGTCAAGAAATAACAGTTCCCCGCACCATTCAGGAACAGACCAAAGCTCTCAGCCTGGCCAGCAGTCCCGTGGCGTGGGAAAGGCCTTTTAATGTCTTATTTCCTCCTCCTACAGCTTCCCTGTCTTTCATCAAGCAAGCATGGACCATAAATTTGGTTTTCATTATTGGTGTCTGCCTTCCATGGTAGCTGTGCTGATGTCTGTACTTTTGCATCTTGTCTTTAATAGTACTTATTGTCTACTCCTCCTCTGAAGCACAATTAAGTAAGGTCTACCAGAAGGCTTAGAGGACTAGGAGACTGCAGGCTACACATTTTGTAGATACAGAAGCCAGCAATGTCCTGCCCTTTTCTCAGATGGAGGAGTATTATATCTTCAGTATTTGCTACAGATGAGTAAATTTAAGCAATCAGTTCTGCAGAAGACCCAATAAAAGTTATTCTTGCTTGGGTTGATCTAAAGATTCAAATCTATTCTAGATGAAATTTTGGAACTTTTGTTGTTAAATATTTAGTAAATATTTAGTAAATCAAACTCAAAAGTAAATTCACACAGTAAAAAATTCTTTAAAAATCTGTTCTCAGTAAATTATTTTCTTATAATTGATTTTCTAATTCAAAATTGAGACTCGTTAGGGTTTCAGCTTCACTGAAATACTGGAACACTTCTGTAGAAATGAAAATATCCTGTGATAACACCCATTTTCATCAGTAAAACATCACTACTGTAAAAAAAAGTTAAGCTTTCACTAGATCATATTCATACTTAAAATTTTACACTTTTATAGGCCTTCCTGTATTTCCAAGAAGTTGGAAATTTAGTCCATTGCAGGTCTGAAATCCTGAATTCTTTGTTCCACCTACTTACAGTGACATAACAAGGAATTTTATCCAGCCCTGAAATTCTCTTTCCCTTTGTCTCCATTCTCATGGGGCTTGTGTATGTGTCCAGCTGTCACTAGGCACAAGAAGATATAATATTCAACATGCAAGGAAACCTTTTCTGTCTACAAATATTAGGTTAAAAACGTGAAAAATTTGTATTCAATACGTTTCAGGTTGCAGTGTAGATTTTTTTTTTAAATACTGTCTCCGTATCATTGAGAATGGAGTTTTTCCTTTATGAAAGAGGCAGAGATGAAGCCCATGCATCACCTCCCAGGTATTTTCATAACGCCGTAATGCATGATGGTTTTGACTCCTGACAATTCAAGATGCTAAAGCTACTAGTTGGTGAACCAATTCAAACAAACTAACTGGCACTCCTTCTGCTGTTCATAGCAGAGATGACAAGCACATGGACCCCAAAGAGACCTTCTGCATGTAGTCTAAAAGAGTTTAAGTTAATTCTTAGACATACACAGTCAAATTATACTGAAGTTCTGTCCTTCTCTTAGAGCACTTTCAACATGAAATTGCGGGCTTTTTCCAAGAAGAGCACGGAGTATTTTACAAAATGGGCAAAGTGAACTGATTTATTTTGAGTTTTGTAAGTGGCGAGTCTTTCCCCTAGAAAGCACTAGATGGTGGAATTAAGTCCTACAGGTAGGAAGAGCTTGTCTAGATTCTCCAAGGCACAGTAAATGCATTTGCTCGGAGCCTGAGGGTGGAGACCTATTGCTAGGAGAGCTAATGCTACTGCCTGAGACACTTCTCAGCTGTGCAAAGCAGCCTCATTGTGCAGGCTCTCAGCTTGGCACTTTTTCCTCTATCACATAAATCTCCTCAAACAACTTAATGGTACACTTTTGCAAAGCAGTCAGGGAAGTTTCTCCTCTTTTTTTATCTTTGCTCACTAAGAGTGGCTCAAGAATCTGGAGATTTAGTGTTATGGACTCTCCTACAAACAGCAGTGTCAAATGTCCTGTTTGCTACGCGCATGGCCACAACCATCACAAAGACACTGCAAAATTTACAGCGAGACTGTAGAGGGATGGAGAATAACTCATTCAAATTTAGGCTGGCTAAAACCAATGTGGCTGGTGGGAGTAGGAAAGCTTTGAAGAGCTGGTGAGATATTGACTTTGTTTTTATTCAGTGATCCTCACAATTCCAAATTCTCAAGGTGATGTAAAGTCTCAAGATTTTTTTCAATTTATAGCTACGCAAAAAAGCAATAACAGTGGCAAATTCCTTCTTGTGTCTTCCGTGCACTAAGAATCTCCCTGATCATAATCTAGCCTCAGTGATGCACATATTCTTTATCTCCACTGTCTGGGTCTCCCCAGTAGTGTGTCCCTATTTACGGCCAATTTCTGGTATTTGAAAGGAAAGGGGGAAAAAAAAACAAAGACCAGCAAACAACCTCACTCTAAGAATGTATCTATCTGACCTGTGTGTGTGTGTGTGCGGGGAAGTTTTTTTCCCCATGGTCCTAGCAGTTATTAAGTGGCCCCAGTCCTCAAGTATGAGGTTTGAATGTAATCATTGTTTTACAGCAGAGGCGTAAATATCCAGGGCACACTGAGGGCAATGCATGAAGCCATATACTCTTCAGGGAGAAATCATAAGGTCATGGAATCGAACTGAAATAATCTATTCTGTTCTATTCTATGGAGTGCCTATAAAATGCCAAGGCAAGAAAGGACAACCACATCCGCCTAATCAACATCTTTCACTCTGCAGTCCATTCTTTTTGGCACAGACTGTATTATTATTCCCCCAAAATATTAAAGCATATTAAAAAATATGCCAGCAACACAAATGGGAGAAGTTGGAGAGCATCCCTCACCCAAAGCAGGCCTGAGCTTCGTGACGGCGGTGCAGGTATGGGAGCAGCATTGATCTGAAGATGGAATTGAACCTGAATCTTCCACTCTTTTGGGGAGTAATCTGGCCACTGCGTTTTTACACGAGAAGTGGTAGTAGTGGTGATGATGTCACCATTTTAAAGGACAAAAGAGCTCATTTCTTTGAAGAAATAGATGCAGGGACCTGCCTTCTTCAGTGAATACAACATATAGATTACAAGATATTAAAAATATGTGTAATATACATAATATATACCACATACATAGTAGAGTATATACAGTATATAAACAATACAGTGTGTATATAGATTTTCTATATAGAACGTATAGATTACAGGTAGATTGAAATGCCGACCTGCCCACAGCTGCTCGCACTCCAGAAAGAGGCATGTCAGACAAGTCCTTTCAAAGCGCTTCCCAAGGACTAGCAGCTCCTCCGAGCAGCCTTACCCCCCTCCACGTCCTGCTGGGGGGCCCGGGCTTCGCCCAGGGCCCAGGGCACCAGAACCAGACGTCAGGGCCGGGGCTGCCGCCCGCTCTCCTCAGCAGGGGCCCAGGCTTGTCTCTCACGATGCCCTTTATTAAGGCTAACGGAGAAAACACAAATTCGAAAGGAGAGACGACCGCAACGCGCCGGCGGGGCGAGGGGCTCCCTCAGGCCCCGCGATGGCGCGAAGGCGAAGCCCCGGCCGGGCGAACCCCCTCCCCTCAGGCCGCCGCGGCCGGCCGTGCTGCGGAGGTGCCGCGCAGGGGCCCCGGGCGGGCGGGCCCGCTGGCCCCGGCGGAGGCGGGGCCCCGGCAGGCCCCCCCTCTCCCCTCAGCCGCCGGCTGAGCCTTAACAGGTAACGGAGGAGGCGCGACCGCCGCAGGGTCGGGCGGGATCTGCTTCCTGGGTTTCCTTTCGCTTCGGCGGGCACCGCCGCGCCGTGAGGGGCCGGGCCGGGCGCACCTGGGCTGGGCTGGGCTGGGCTGGGCTGGGCTGGGCTGGGCCGGGCCCGCCCTCCTGCCGCGCCCTTCCCGCCCCGCCGGGCGCCCGTGTCCGCTGAGGCCGTCTCCGCCCCCGCCCGCAGGAGCCGCGGCAGGGCGATGGTGCCGGTGTGCGGCGGGGCGGGCGGCCGCCTGCTGCGGATGGCGGGGGCCGGCCGGTGGCCGCTTCTCCTCAGCGTCGCCCGGGGCCGCAGCTGCCAGGCGGGGGGGACCTCGGCCACCCACGGCAGGGCCCTGGCCGTCAAGAAGCGAGGCTACGATATCACCAGGAACCCCCACCTCAACAAGGTCGGTGCCGCTGGGGATTTGTTTGTTTTCCAGGGGCATGAGCGGCCTGGGTGAGAGGGAGGGGAGAGGGGCTCGGTGGCGGCTGGCGGGGTGGGTGGGAGGTGGGGGAAGGTGCTGGGCGTGGATCGCAGGTGTCCCAGCTTGTAAGTATTTTGGCAGCGTTGCCTGTGTCAGTCCCCAGCGTGCAGCCCCGCTCCGAAAAGGGGGTGAAGTGCTGGGGGCAGATGGGGGAGCGGCCGCACGTTGACCCAAACAGAGCATGGGGCGAGTTTTGTAAGGGGCCTGCTGGCTCGGCATCGGTGGCCTCCTTCAGAGCCAGTCACTTGGCTTTCCTCCGTCTGCTGCGGCTGCCATGGTGGTGGCACTGGAAGAACCTGTGTAGGGCAGAAGTGCCTTTGGCAAGAATCTGAAGCCATTTGCCTGAAATCACAAACAAACAGGGCGGGAGAAAGCATGGCCTCTCCTAAAAATCCAATACCAAAACCTGAGGTATTTTGATATACGGTTGTATTATGTGTGTAGGAGTGGAACTGATCATTTACACGTTCATGTTAAAACAAGTGTGTGTGGTTGTTCTTGTTGCAAAGCTTCCTTTTATAGTATATCCATAGCAATGTGTGTTCTGGTACCTAAACAGCGTGTTTTGCCAAGATTAAGATGTATTCATTCTCAATGCTGAGCAAACCTCAACATTTAAAAAATATAAAAGAAAAGCTTTAGGAGAAAGGTATTCAGCAAAGTCTGCAAGGTGTGTAAAATGGCACCCCATAATTTAGCCCCACACTACTTTTCCATCCCTTTCCATAATTTGAAAGGAAAAAAGAATAAAATCGGGATGCAAATTTTGGGATCAAATATGTCAGATTCAGGAATGCTGGGTTTCAGCTTCTTGTATTCATATTGCTAACTACAAATATGTTAATTACCTTAAAAATAAGCAGATATTAAACATGATATTGATAGTTGATGGGGCTGTGACTATTTATCATCTGCTTGTTATGTAGTTATCCAGTATATGAGCCTCCTGTGTCGTCTTCTGGACTTGGAGGCTCTTTGGATCACAACTTTTACTTTGTGTAGTACGCAGTGTGCTGGGCTTGCATCTCCTGCTACTGTTTCAGGATCCGTAGAGGTGCACCCCTAAGGACCAAGGCACACAATGACACAGGATGTTACTAATATGCAACAACTTTGTAGGCAATCTGGTTTGAATTGTTATACGGTGAATGTCTGTAAGACTGAAGAGAAGAGCAATTGCCAACTATCTCATAAGCAACAGTAATTCACCAGCGTTAAGTGGTTTTGATGGGTTTTTCTTCAGTATCTGACTTGTTCTCTTGGGTGTTTGATGATAGTTATAGAGAGTGACATAGCTAATGTTTCTAGTAGTCTTACATAAAATCAAACTGAAAAATTAATACTTTGACCTTTGCTCAGTGTAGTGCGATAATAACACACAAATAGTTGAATCTATCCCATATTTTAAATTGATCTGACTACCACAGAAGTAGATTTTTGAATGTCACATTTGGTGATTTTCAGAACTGAGGCTTTTCTAAACTGTTTTCTCCCCTTTCAGCAAAAGAAAGTATTTCTCTTTAAGTCTAAATGAAATGTTAGTCCATGTGGAGAAAAGGGAAGAAAACTGCTTCTGTGAGAGGTAAAATATATTCTAGTGTGCCATGTTTAATTGGCCATGAGAAATCTCCCAGCTGGTCTCCAGCCTGGTTGTTTGCTGTTTATGTTGTTATGTTCCTCTGTCAGTACAGACCTTACAATCATTGATATAGTCATCTGCGGAACATCCAAGTGAGGACAGAAATGGCTGACATAGGTGGTAAGAGATAAGGACTGCCTGTTTATGCACCTAGGTAACTAGTAACTAGTCATTAGTAAATGCTCAGGCCCTCTTTCCAAGCTTTTCTAAACAGGTTTCTATTTTTCTGTTGCTCTTTTTTGTTACAAAAACCAAAAGTTTTTTGTAGTATCTAAGGAATTAACTGTGTTCAGCTGAAATGGGATATTTTAGACAATTCATATGTTGTCAACGTATGATTGATGGCCCTTTGGTCTGCTATGCTGCAGGGGTGTAGGTCAAAATTAGGGATCTCGATAGGTTTTCAGTTGTTGTACTCTCATCACAAAGCAATTACTGTCTACCTGTTTGGTAGGTAAATGCAGGAATGGGGTCATTGCCATTTTTCTACAGTGGATCTTACTTTAATCTAAGCTGTCATCTGATCGAAGGCTGCTCTGCAGGGTATAGTCCTTACGTCTCTCCAAGAACCTTTGAAAAAGTTTTTTAAGTGAGGGTTTGGACACCAAGTGTTTTGCTGCTTTATTCAAATCCCTGGCTGTTTTATAGCTTTTGGGTGAAGTTTGAAGTGTCAGTCTAAAGCTATGAAGCGCATGGTATTTATTCAACGAAGACTATGTCCCTCCAGCAGAATCACAGACAGATTTAAAGTGAGGCTATTGCTCCAAGTCTTTGCTTGCTTACTAGGTCAAAGCTGCTTTGTGGAAGCCTTTCAGACTTAGAAGTCACTGCTGCCAGGTCCTGTGTAATACCCTAAATATCAGCAAAAGCAGGTGATGGATGTAAGAAATTTGCAGTTCTTTCTTTCCTTTCATCATTACTATGTGAAGTTGGCTGGCTTTTCTGATGTAAAGGAATTAAATTTCTAAATGTTGACCAAGGGTGCCAATACTGTATTAAGCATAGATTGTAAATGAGTTATCTTCAGTTCTTAAATTATTTGACCAGTCAATGCATTTTGTATAAGAGCTTACTTGACTAGGCATTTTGGGCAAAATTTAGAGGAAAAAACTGTCTTGCAGTTAAGGCAAGCCTGGGTTCCATCTCTGAGACTGGGTTTGGTTCTGTGACTGTGTGTGACATTGGGGATGTCACGTGCCAGGTAATCTTTTAGGTTAAATCTTTGGACAGTAGGAGGAACTTTGAAGACAGAACCGGTTATGCTTCATCTATGCTGATGAGACTTTAAGTGCATTGTATTTTTTCTGTACTGTTCAGAAATGGTTCTTCTTTCTGTTTGCAAGTATTACAGCCCTTGTCTGATCTAAGGGCAGGACTCGGGAAATGTCCATTCTTCTGAGGGGTACTTGCGGTCTTAAACGGCAATTGCAGTTGTTCTCAGTTGACAGAACAGTCTCAGAAATAACAGGAAGATGAGGAAGAGCTTGTCTCATGTTTTCATGAAGTGCCTCATGAAGTAGTTCTTCTTTTCCTGCTTTTGAATACTGCAGAATTAGAAAACCTAAAAATGTTAACAATGTCAGATAACCACAGAGAACCGGTAAGAGCTTCTGTGGCGATCCAAGTGCAAGCTGGATTCCAGGAGGATTTGTTAGAAGCTTTGGCCATGTGTAAGTAAGTGACTTGCTGACAGGACAGTAGCAGCGCTGGACTTGCTGAGAAACAAGTCTGTTCTACTGTGGGGCCTCAGCCTTGTGAAAAGCTAATTCAGCACTCGAATCCTGGGAGGAAAGAAGGCGTACCTCTTACCCACTACCTTATTTATCAAAGTTACCTTGTGTTTGGTGTGGTCAAGGCCGTGTTGTGTCCTCTCTCTGCTGCTGCTGTCAGTTCTTACGATTTGTGCAATTCTGTTCATCTCAGATGTGCTGTTCGTGATTCCCCAGTTCTTTCAGGGACTCCTTCAAATTCACGTGCCCTCTCTGTGTTTTAACAAACACAGACTGAGCTGGACAATTCCCAGTTTGACCATATACCTCCAGGGACTCAAGAATCTTGTCTTGTCCAAAATCGAGTGTAATTTTTTTTTTTACATCAGACCGCCTCTAGTTCTGCACTGTTCAATTGGAAGGTTGACGGCACTTCATGCGTTTTGCTGGAAGTCTTAATTTTGAGAGAAATCGTGCCTCTTTGGAGATCTGCCATCACAAACAGATGCAGAACTCAAGGTCACAATTTGTTTCCAGAGTGGCAGGATATTGCTGTATTTGAAGGGCTGAGATGCGTAACAGATAATATGCTGAACTTTTCTGCAAGGTGCAATGTAGAGATGAGAATTTGGGGTCTTCTGTGTACATCTGGATAACACCCTGTACTCTCTTGATGTGCATGCATGCTCTCATTTTCTTTTCATGGAATGTGTCATAATGAATTATCAAAAAAAAAAAAAAACCCAACCAGCAAAACAAAATTACCAGTCTGGATCTGTAGGAACGAAACTTTAAAGAATTGTTGTAGGTTTCTGCAGCGTTTTTGGAATGTACTGCTGTACACATCATTATAAATGCAGAAAGTTTGTTTGTCCTTCAGCTTTGAGGGGATCAGAATTGAGCTGAGGGTTCTTTGAACATAGTGTCAGTAATTTGCCACTGCAGCTGAGAAGAGATGATGCAGTCTTGCACATGACTGTACTCTGCAACTGTGGTGAAACAGGCCTAAAATTAGCTGGATTTGTAAAATGATTGCATTTGAACAAAATTAGTAATGAGCACAAGAACAGTGCATCTGAAATGGCAGTTGGCAAGATCAAATCGAGGCAGGATTCTGTTTTCAAATTAGTAAATCTCCTCTCTAAATCCACAAGGTTTTATTCTTACAACTGGAGTTTCCTGTTGGCTAGCTTTAGGTCTGGATAGACACATCACTACTGAGGTTGGCACAGGGCTTTACGTGGCTGCATGACTCCCAGCATTTGTTAACTTACCATCTGTTCATGTTTTGCAAAGTAAGAATATGAGGTGGGCAAAATTTGGAGGTTCCTGTTGTATTTTTCAGGAGCCCATAGCTGTTTGAGCAAGTCTTAGAGGACAAGTTTTAGACTGGACAAGTTTATTAAAAAAAAAATAAAATTAAATCCACAGAGGGTTACTAAATACGCTAAAACCACACCTGGAAAGTCTCTAAACTGGAAATGATGAAAGGATGGGAGTATGCAGGGGAAGAGTATCCTATCTACCTGTGCTATTGACTCTTCTTAAGGTTTATGGCTGCTGCTGGAGACAGGATGCTCGTGTAGATGAACTGACCTGATAGGACTCTCGTGTTTCTAGGGATATCAAACGAGACACTTTCGTGGCCAAACCGTGGCAGCACATGGGCCACTTCAGACCCAAGCCAAACCATAGTCGAGAGTGCTCTTTATCAAATCATGCTCTAGCTCTCCTAGAGTTGAAACATGAGTGAGATGGAGCACCATGCAGCGTGATGAGCCTTCAATGCTATCCAGGGCAGAGAGGCTGTTTCCATGTTTTTACTTGTTCTTTATTTCATCAGTCAAGCCTAGGTGTATCGCCATTGACTTCAGTGGAAGCAAACTCCGAGGAGATGAGCTTTGGCCCAGTATTTTGGCAAATGTGGTGGTGTTCTGAAAATATGGTTGCTCAGTTACATTTGTTTTGGCCTTCATCCTGGCACGTGGAGTTTCATTTTTGTTTGTTTGGTGTTAATGTCAAGCATATCTTTTTTTTTTTGAGTCCAAAATATCTTTTGGCAATGGCATTTCCTAATGTTTTGGTACCAAAGAACTTGTCGTTATGGCATGGTCAGCAAACTAAGCCCAAACTAAATCTGTCAGTGCTTCGGGTACTGGCAGCAGCCTGTAAAAGTCCCTTTGCTTCCCCAGCTTGGATTCCAGTCCCTCTCCCTTATCATAGCCAAACCAGGAGGCCATCTGCCTTCCTGTCCCTCTGCATAATCTTTTGCCAGTGCTGTCGCTTTCCCCTTTGGGACACCATTAATGCTTTGGGAGTAGAGCTCTTGTGGAAAAGCTTGGAAGTGCAGAGGAAGTCTGTTGCTGCCAAGGTGAGAGGGGTGCTGATGCACACCCTGCCTCTGTCCGGGTTGTACTAAGCCTGTAATATGTTGGTCCTTGTTTTGCCTTTATCCCTTGTAAATACATTGAGAGGTCTTGGAAGTATTGGTTCAGCAGCTTTTATAAGCGCTAAGTTTGTGCTTGCCGTCACTATAAGATATTAATAAAAATAAATTACATTTTGACCAAAATACTTGTTTCTGTTTTCCAAGCAGTTTATGTTATAAAAATACCTTTAAAATTGCCTTTAAGTTATGGAAATTCGTCAGGTTGGCAGCTGCCTACATTGCTTTCTTTTTATCATGCCTTTTCTTTTAGAGAAGCCTTATTCCCTACACCAGATAGATTTTGGTACGGCAGAGCCAAGACTGAATGTAGTTCTTGTTTCATAGAGTGGACGGAGTTTTTTGGCAGTTGAATAAGAATTGTACTTAAGTAACACAAACTGTTTGATAAATAGTATGAAAAGTGATATTGTTGCAGTTATATGGATCTAGGGCTGAATGTTACAGCTTGTCCAGCGTTCCTATTCATTGCATCTAGTGAAATGTGTGGCAAACAACCAGTTGATTACTTTGGAAGCAGTATGGATGTTGGCAAGAAGATGAAGCATATCATATGTGGGGCTGGTCCTGTAAACAGTCTTCACTGACCTCAGTAGGCTTCAAGCCTTGCCCCACGTAAGTAGCATGACATATAATGTCACTGACGTTAGAAACTGTGCTGCTGTATGTTGAGATGAGTCATTGGTGCTCATCAGAATTAGTGATCATTTAACTGAAGCTGCTGAAAGGCAGTGCTAATTCACAAGATGAAACAAAGAGTAATATTTTGTGGCTTGGTTTTGATTTCAGATGGATTTGTCATGCAGTAAGGTACCCACTAGAGATGGGTCCAGCAGCTTTGTAGTGCTGTGTGGCAGTTTGACCCCTGAATTTTTGCTTTTTGTGTGTCCTAGATCTGGCACTCGCTGAACAAAACTGGACCTAGAGCAAATTCCATTTGACTTGATTTTTGGATAAAGAGAATGTAAACTGGATTCCTCTTTAGATTCTACAGCTTCCATGCCCAGAGGAATGCTAGCTGCTGTTACTGGTGTTCATTCAGAGCTGAGAAAGGAAAGGCGGGTCTTTAAGAAAGAGACAAACCAACCCAGCAATTTCTTAGGAACAAGAGATGGAAATTCTTCTGATTTGAAGCCTGATGGTGAGAGAAACTGAGCACTCATGATCCTGAGGTTTGGGTCTCAATGCACAATGTCCCTCCTTCTAGGGGGAAGAGCCCCCCAGCTGATCGGACCATGTGATCTGTTTACCTGAAAGACCCATAGACTAACACCAACTCTCTAATAGAGTCTTACTTTAGTAGAAGCAGCATGTGGATTTTAATTCCTCTATTACAAGGTGAGAGTGTTTTATATAAACACTGAGTGTCTTATATAAAAAAAAAAATGCTGCTTTGCCCCAGTTTTCTCAGTGGAATATACTGAAATCGGTGAGTGGCAAAAATGGGGTTTGTTAGGCTTACAGCGGACGTAGATATGCAAGATCATCTTATAAACTTACAGGATGACCTCAGCTGTGTAGTTTGACCTTTAATCTTGTATCTCTAATCACCATATATCTAGTTTCTGTTCTGTTTTTCATCTGCTGACGCAATCAAGTGCAGTATGCAGTTTCTTAAAATCAGCATAAATTCCATAGCTTGCATATGTTGTGGAAACAGAACACAATAATTACAAATGGTACTGTATTTTTTTTTTTAATTTAGAGCACAGTAAATGGGATCCAACATAGTAAGAGGGAGTTTTTCAGTTTAATACACAGTAATAATCTTCTGGCTGTACCCTATTTGTCCCTTCATGCTCCCTTCCCCGCCCCCACAAATAATTCTTGGTTTTCGTGGCATCTGCAGAACCCTACACATAATCAATTTTTTTTCTCTTTAATAAGAAAGTATACTGGAACAAAGCACACATAGTCATCTTTCTATTCACTAGACATGTTTTGCTGAGGGGCTTGTGCTCCAGCTGTATTCCACAGTTATGAATAAGGTGGACAGAGATGCGCCTTCTGCTCAGAAAGAATCGGGCTCCATAAATTTGTTTATCTGAGAGCCCAGTTTGATCCTACTGTAAGCAATGGCTAGTTCCTGTGTGGTGGGGAGAACCAGGATTTAACCTACAAACTGTGTTAACAGACAACTGCACTCTATTGGTACCCCTTGCTCAAGGGGGAAGTTATGAGTGCTTATATTTAGGCTCCTCCAGGGCTTTGGGATAGTTTTCTATTTCTGACTTGCTATAAGTGATGCTGATTACCTTCCTGCCCCTGCAACTTGCCTGGCTGATGGGAGGTACTGTGCAAACAGCTGCTTTTGGGCAGCTCTCCTGTGGTTTCAGTGTTTTACTCATTCTTCACTTCAAAGAGTACCCCAGCCAGCACATGCGCCCGTGCAGGCAGCACACGGGCATTTCTAGCACCGAGCCCCTTGCAGAGTTAGGACTTGGAGTTTGATAGTGGAGCTGCCAATGCGTGTGACTGCTGTAGCTGAAAACTGGATGCTGCCCTGAATGGGAGACGCCTTGCTTGTACCTGTCTCTGATTAAATGCCATGCAGGAGTATAGATTGTCCTGTTTTGTTGTTTGTTTTTTACCAAGGGAACAGGGAGCTAAGAGGTAAATGGTTATTTTAATTATCCTTAGGGTTCTGGATCCAGAAATATTCTTACACTGGCAAAACCTAGGAGACAAGTTAGGCTGAAAAACCAAAGTTTTTTTGCTTTGTCTCTTGCTTTTCCTCTAACTGTTACTTGTTTTTCTGTCTTTTTCTCACTGACTTATCAGACCTGCTACCAAACCTTGAACAGCCTATTGTAGCTTTCAACCTAATAAATTCTTTTGGGACAGACTTAGCTTTAGAGCTGTTGTGAGCAGGTCAGACAGGCCTTGATGGTTGGGGCAGAATACTGTGCTGTAATTCGCTCTCTTTCAATAGAAGGCTTAGCACAACAGCGAACTTGACTACTTTCAGCTTATAATGTGCTCTAGTAGAGATGATGAGCATGTTTTTAATTTTTAACCTCCTCTTTTGAGGCCCAGAGGTGACACTTGCTATCTGTCTCCCCAGACAACATGACATTTTGATAAATGACTTATGTATTGTTAGCTTAATACGATATCTTTCTTTTAAAAATGTTTTAAATGGCAAAGCTTTTTATAGTTCTGCAGCTGCCAAACACAAAGCTGAGACATAAACTGAGCAGACTATGGGTCTGACAAAGAAAATAACGCCAACGCAAAAGTTTTCTGCATATCAACATTTTTTGCTTCCCTTCACTTTGCAGCTCTCTGTTGCACATGTATCCTTTTTAACACATGGAACCATGGAATCGAAAGAGATTTTCAGTAAATTTTTGTATTGTATGTAAAAAAAGATGAGGTCCACATCTCAGAGCAATTTTTTTCTGTGTGTCTAGCTTATAAAGTGATAAGTCTGTCTTGTAGTATGTCCATATGGAATAGCTCTGTTCAGCCTTGTAAAACATGTAGTTAGGGCTTTACTGTGTTTCTCAACATAGGAAGGAATTAGTTATTTCAAATACAGCAGTGCTATGTTCTCCTGGACAGGACATCTTGAACTTTAACTCTTTGGCTTAGCTAATGGATTTGTCACTTCCCCTAGTGGTTAAATTCCTTATGGAAACTATTAAACTCTGTTTAATCTTCATTTGAAGGGTTTGATGTTAAACCTGTAGGTAATTTTAGCTGTGGTTATTTGCAAATGAGAGAATGGATTATACGTGCCAAATCCTGACATTTTTGGAAGCGTCCAGATTATTAAGAGTTTCTGTTGTCAGGATGGTCTAAGCATGTAAGCAGGGCAGGGGCTGGAGGGAGAGATAATGTGTTTTATTAGGCCAACTGATTTAGGTGGGGGGAAAAGAATTAAAACTAGGGATTTGCATGTTCATAGCCCTTCTTCTAGCAACTTGGGGGTTTTTTATTCCCAACTAGATCAGTTGGTCCAATAAACAAAAAAAACAAACAAAAAACCACCCCAAACCTCTCCCTGTTAGCTGTTTCCTACCTCACAGGGGATTAGATGGCTTCATGTTGCCATTTGTGTCTGTAGGTAATTGCTGGGATAAAACAACTGCATCTGTAAATCAGATCCCTTGATCACAATTATTGGAGGGACAAGGCCCTTCTCTCCCCTAATACTGTATAAAGGTTTCTAAATCTATCCATAAAATAAGCCAAATAACAAAGTTACTTGCTGAAGTGCTAAGTCCGAATACTGTGGAAAAAACTAAGTATAATCTAAAAATGTATCTTATCTCCAATAGATTTGGATTTTTTTTTTTAAAAGACCCTCTTTAAAAAGAAAAAACCTCTGGGAGAGCAAATCGTTTGCGCTCATGTGATGTGCACAAAGTCTGAATTCCAGCAGACACTCTTGTAGGCAAGAGAAAAAGGTTGTGCAATGGTTGCAGGAGCAATGAAAGACACTTGTAGCTGTACTAGAGTGGTTTAGCAGTTTAGGTGCTCTCTGGGTGAGAGATGCAGTTTGCGCAAAAGGATGGGAAAGCGTTTGAAGTGATGCGGATGTTGGGAAGAAGAGTTGGAAGCTCTTCTCTCTTCCCCCAGTGCCTAGCAGATGGCTTGGCTTGATGGGTGAAAGTGATGGAAAGCAATGATAAATGTGACCATGTGCTCCAGGTAGGTGCATCTACAGAAAACTTTCCAAGTGTAAGTTAATGCTGATCCTAATGCAGAATGCCTTGCGTTCTGCAGTGTCTGCTACTTTATACTCACTAGTGAATTTGCTTACATTGGCATCTTACAAGCTTGTCAAGTAAATCGCATTCAAATGCAAACTCAGTTGCTCAAAGGTAATAAAAGAATTTTTTTCCCTCTCAGGTTTGGAGGATTTTCAGTGCACGTACCACCGGGACTTGTTTCTCATTGCACACATGCAATAGATTCCTCTTAGGTTTGGTAAATTGCCCAGGTTGTCATGCGCACCAGTATTTATTAGAAGGATACATGTGTGACATGCCTTTCTCTCTATTTGCTGATGCCAGCAGCTTTTACTGGCTTATGTCTAGGGGCAAAAAAAATGCTTGCAACAGCACAGAGGTCTCCCTTCGCATTGCTCTTTGGATTCTAAGAGGCAGTGTAGGCTTAAACCATTGGGAGGCTTTCCACTGGTTTCAATGAACTTGCATCAAGCCTTTTTTGAATACAGGAACAAGCAACTGCACCATTCAAGATATGAGATTATTTGATCCCAAAAGCATAAGATTAAAGATAGTATAGTGTGAAACTTTACCATCTTGCTCTGTTAATAGATAGTAATTAAAATGGAAGCATATGTGCAAATTTGTGCTTACAAAATCTCAAAGCAAAAATGGAATTTGCCAATATCATCAATTTCTACTGATACGGAATCACATGAAGGCTCCAGCTGCTTCCATAGTTGTGTGTCCCAAAAATCAAAAGTGCTTTTTAGTACCTCTTTATTTTAGCATTATCTGCCCAAGTTCATTCGTCTTCCTTAGGAGCTTTGGAGCAACCAACGCAGTGAGGCCTTTCCAATGCCAAAAACTGTCCTCTGGCATGTAGGCAGGAAGAGCAGGACTTCTTCACAAGAGCTGCTGGAGGAAAAACTAGGTTACTAAGTGAGATACCACAGAGAGCTTGAAGCTGCCCTGGAGAGTTCTTGTAGTAGCTTAATAAAACTTACAAAAGTGCCTTTGAATTGTGACCTTCCAAATGTCCACTGGTCAAGGGTAACTGGGATTATGAAACCAGAATTAATGCATGACTGATGCTTGCTGAAACAGGGCCACTATCCCTAAGGGCAAGTAATTGTTTTGGATTTAACATGTTAACTGTATTTGAAGTTATACGATAACAAAGTCATTTCTCATAGAAATAGAAGTGATGCAAAGGTGCTGGAAAGCAGCAGCAAGACTCTGGCTGCTGCTGGAAAATAGGTTTGGTATTGGCCACTTTTTAAAAGTTAATTGCATTTTAAAGATAAGCTTTAATGGATTTGGCAGTGAGAGTGCAACTGTAACCAGATCTTGCTGTTTTGTACAAGTGCCTTTCAGGTTTCTCTGCAAGGTCAAATGTCCTATTGACTGGCAGCTGGACTGCTTTGCTTGTAGGAATGTAACTGGTATTTGCAACTGATGGAGTTGCAAAATGAGTTTCCCACTGAAGCCAAATATAAAAGTATATGAGAGTCCAGCAGTTTCACTTCCTGCAAAACTGAAAACCCTTGTAGCATTTATTAGGATGTCCTGCAGGGAAAGGGGGATATTAATCTTGTTTGACTTATAGAATCATAATATTTGCACTGCAATTTGTAACACAGAGCAGGAAGTTTTCAATTAGTATTTCCTGAGGAATAGCAAATTCAGTAAAGTGGAGGCTTTTAACTTTTTACTTTTTGTCAGAGAATAAATAAAGCAGCTCACAGGACCTTAAATGTTCCACAGTGTTGGAGTAAGGAAGAAGAACAATGAATGAAGTTACAGACCTACGAGGAAGCAATGAACAGCTGAAACTGTTCCTGTGTCTTTCTCAATGTCTTTGCTTGGCATCATCATAATTTAATCTCTGAACTGTAGTACTGTATCAAGTGAGCTTGTGGGAGTCATAAACCTCAGTCTTGTTGATAAAATAGCCACTTGGTCAGATCACCGCTGGTTTTAAGTTTCCTGCTGTTACAAAATTGCTCTCAAAGTCAGAGCTGATTGCACTGAACCCTGATTTGGGGCCCAACCCAAATTTCCTTGAAGTCTTGGGAGCCTTTTCCCTTTCAGATTCGTAGTAATTCCATACTATGGGTCATGCTTTATGTCTCTTAGAGAGGCTTAAAACTTAATTTTGAGACAGCATCGCTTTTTCCTGTCCAGGCAGAAGAATGTTGCTGGGAGAGGTGAGGCACTTGGGCTGAGGAGCCTCTAGTATGTGAGAGTTTCCAGATCTGCAGTGTGCACGTATGCATGTGTCCATGGCAGTGAGACCATCTGGGTACATGTTATTCTGTGCATTGCAGATACTCCCTATCTCCATTCTGGATGAGATGAGGCACTCCTGTCCCTTAAGTATAAGGAGAGGCCAGGGTGACCCATTCACCCACAGACACCTGCACTGTAAATGTCTAAAGCAGCTGAGATACATTCATGCTGTGAATGGGCACGTACTGGATGGCTTGTGCTGGAGTTGCTACTCTCTTTGCCACTGATGTTTCAGGTACTCTAGCAAATAATTTCCCCTCTGTGCTTCAGCATGCCTGTCTCCTGCCCAAAGCATTGCTACACAGACCTCCTTTACACAGTGTTCTTTGAAAACTTTGTCCACCTGTTTGTAGAACCTTGTAGGCAAAAAGATACCAAAGGACAAATAGTGCAACAGAATGAGCAACCAGTTCTTTTGAACCAGTTTCTTTGTACTCCCTATTTTTGCTCACTGCTATTTTCCTGGAGAGCCTCTCTTTGCTCAAAAGAGATGGAGAGAGGGGCAGAGACGAAAGATGAAAACAGGGAATAGAGAGGCAAGTACAGGAGCTCTGTCCCGTGGGATGAGGAGGAGGCTTTACTGAGCCTGAATTCTGTTGCCTCAGTACGTACTTTAATATTAAAGATAATCAAGTTATCTCTGAGGTTGAGGAATCTTTCCTGCCCTGTATGTTGTATAAAGCAGGGAGAGACATTAAGGGTTGCTGCTCCTGTGCAGAGCAAGTGTGTGCAGAACGCCCTGGCAGTTTGTAACTCAGGGCGGGAGATCCTGTGTGTAGTTCAGGTACTGAGTCTTCACACTTGCCATTACCCATGCTCAGTATCTCCTGAGGTGGTCCAGCAGGTGGTGGATATTTCATCTAAGCTGTTGGTAAGACCAAACAATCTATTGTCCAAGGCTGCCACAAGAGTCCCTCTCACTGGCATTCTTTGAAATATCGTGGACTGAAAATGTCTCCTTTTTGCATGGCATTAATTTCTCAGGGTGCCACGTGTGCGTTCTGGTAATAGATACCGTATGAGCACAAAAGGGAGACACTGGACACCTTCCTGGGATACTTCTAACGTTACTGTTAAATGCATAATTTAAGTTTTAAAAATATCACCTGGAAAGAAATATGTAAAATATTACGTATACCAAGAGCTTACATTCTCCTATCAAGAGTTTGTGTTTATTTCCAGGGTTCTTGTGTTTGTAGCCAGGATTTCGCTGAGAAGAAATATGAAGTACCTCCATGCTGCGACTGATGTGCCAAGGGTGTGCTGGATTTACTGTGCCTTTTCATATTTCTGCAGCACACTTAGGCTGCTTCTCGGTATTGCATTTGCAGAGGTCTGACATGTCTGGATGATGAGACTGACTTGCATCTGGGAACTGTGGGGTAGATTCACACATGCACTATGGCCATATGTCTGGGATTCCCGGGCATCCTGCATCTGCTTTGCATATAGTCTGTACATATGCAGAGAGACTGATCATCTTTTTGCATTGGATTTGCTGTCCATTTACAGAATAACTTTCCATGTCAGACTAGCTCTGAGCTGGCTTCTGGACTTTCAGAAATCCTGGGGCAATGGCCAAAGTCCCAACACTTTTCACCGACAAAAGATCTAGGTGGAAATAGAGAACATGCCTTGAGATACTGGTACTGGAGAGAGCAGATCTCAAAGCTCATTCTTTAGAGAGGAGATCTATATACGTGTTTGGTAATTCACCCGACAAATATGAGGTAAAGAAAAAAGATACTAGAAGTTGTAAAGATACTTATTTATTGCTCCACAAATTAAGAAATGTCTTCAGTATCTAGAATGCACCACTTAGGCTTAGAATTTTCTCCAACTTGAGCCTGAAGTGGAGACACAGATTACTTTTTCACTCCAGTGAGATTGCGGTTAGACACATCATCCCTGGCTGTGGTTGCCAGATTGTGGCAAAATATAGGAACCATTGAGTTTGAACATCGAGAGGTGGAAAAACAAAAAAAAAAAAAAGGAAAGAAAACAATGTGACTGGGAAAAATACTTGTGGTTTATTATTTCTTATTCCTAATTCTTGGAGGCATTCAGCACATAATATGACTTTCAAGGCATGTATAATTCAGCTTGTGCTTTTCTTTAATGAGATTCATTCAGGCATTGAAGTTCGAGCTGTTGGAATCCTAACATGCTCACTGCATTACATCTAACACTTTTGAGCTCCGTTGTGTTTCTCATCAAATGGTTATGGAGAGCAGTTTCTGAATCAGAGAAAGCATTCGAGAAAAGATCAAGCAGTCATGGGCGCATATTAGTGTAGTATATTTCACATTTAGTTGTGGAGCACTCTTCTGAGACAGGGAAATGGAGTTATTCTCACTTCAGTGGGGAAGTGAATTTAGCTTGCCCAAGGTAATATGGGATGTTTGTGGCAGACCAAGTCAGTGAACGAGTCTCTCCAAATTAACTTCTTACCAATTCAGCCAGCATACCTGTCTGCTCAGTTGTCTTATCATATTGTCTTTTATCTCTACCAACAATGATCTCAACCACAGCCTGTTAGAAACACGTGATATGTCAACAGCTATATCCCATACATGTCCTCAAATATGCATAGTTTTATAAAATGAAAAGTATTTTCTGAAATATTTCCCAAAAGTTGTGTGCAAAGGAAGCAAGCACTAATAAGCAGCTGTTCTAGGAAGGTTTTTTCAAATTCTGTTTACCAGAACTCACTTCATTTTTTCCATTAATATGCGTAGTTAATAACTTAAAATTTCTGCCTTTATTATGTAACAGTTCAAAACTTCCAGTCTCACTGTGTATAAGTTTACAGGTGTTGGCATCTGTAACTTGAGGTAATTACCTTGTCTACATTATTAAAGTAATAACTCAGAACCAAAATAGGGTAAATACTTAGCTTAAAGCTAGTGGGCCAGAGATCTGGGTGTGATGTGTGGTCCTCCTGTGGCTCTTGCTTAAGCATCTGATTGGGCAGATGCTACAGTGATTTCTTAGAAATTGAGAGATTATTGGCTTGACTTCCCTCTCGTTTTATTTAATGACACCTTCCAGCAAATGTCTAGGACTAGATCCAAAGCAGATTGAATTTGATGGGAAACAAACAAATAATTACAGCCCTGTGCAGTAAAGTATTCAGATCTACAGCCTTATTGGCTTCATATTGTTTAAGAAAGTGCTTTGCTGAACTGGGGCATAGGTTTTTGATTTAGTATCCCCCTGCTGTAAGATTATGAGTGTCTTCTGGCCAAAGGCTATTTGAGGAGTGGCTTTATAGGAGCACAGCTGGGTTGTAAACAAATGGTGATGCACTTCTGCTGTGCATTCAGAGGGAAGAGAAGCAAAAATAAAAACCAATATATCTGTATTATTGAGTACCAGACAGAAGAAAATCAACTGCAAAACCAAAATGAACTTGCAGAATGAGGCTCAGACAGCTTATAATGTCTCCAGTTGGCGTTTGCTTTATTAAATAAATAAGAAGAAAAACAGGTAATAAATACCCTACAAAATGACACCGTCACTTCAGGTGTTAAAACTTTTGAGTGCCGTAAATTTGTTCTCAGCTTCACGCTGTTGAGGTAACATGAAATTTTTTCATTGGTTCACTTTCTCCTTTTAATCTAAGAAAGGAGGAGCAGGAGAGTAGTGGATGAAAGGAAAGAACGAAGTCCTGAAGCAGTATGACAGACCCTTATATTAGTAGTGGTCTTAGATCCTACATTCTTTAATGCTAGTGTAGGAGTTTGACCTGTCCTTCCCATGTACCGTGCAGTAACTGAGCAGTTTGATTAAAGTATGATTGATTAAATAGACACACTAAGGGTGTTTGGAGCCAGTGTCTGCCCCCAAGTCATGGAGTGCAAACCTTTTCTCCTCCCCAGATAGTTAGATCTTAAATTTTGGTTCACTTTGTCTTGGTGCAAAAGTACGTATTCTGATACATTTGCTATTCTGGTTGACAATTCCCTTGTCTCAACTCCCTAGTTCCTAGGTTTGGGAAGTTAAGGAAAACAAGCAAAGTGTAGCAGTAACAAAGAACATAGCGAGGACTGCCTGTAAGGTATGCCAAAAGCAATAAAACCCCACAGCCATGGCAGACTTGGTCTCTCTTCTACATACCAGGCCCTTTACAAGCCAAAAGTCTATCTGTTTCTTGAAAATAAAACCGAGATCAGCAACATTGTGTAAATGTTTGTTTTTTGATCCTACAGGTCCTTAGATCCAGTGCTTACAGTCAGGAAGTGGAATACTTTCTCCTTGATCCATATAGAAAGACTTATACCTGATAGCAGGTTCAGGATGATGCACAAATTGTGAAATCTGGTGGGAAAATTCAGTGGTAGAAAGATTTGTGAATAATATGAATATGGATGACCAGATCTGTGTAAAAAGTACTCCAAGGCATGGATTTTCAGTGAGGACAAAAATAAACCCAGAATGTTTGCTTCATGCTGAGTCTTAGCAATGCTATTCCAAGATAAACATAGTTTAGAAGTTGGTGGCTTTTGGAAAAAAACTTTTTTTTTTTTTAATGTCTTTAAGTTATTCAGGTAACCTCAAGCTTTGCGGAACTGCTTTCTTTTGTCTGGGGAGAAAAGGCTTGGAGAAGCATCAGGGCAATTTTATGCAGAAATTTTGACTGAGGCCAGCATAATGGAGTAGGGAGGTACCTGATTCTATAAACTTACGTGTAATAGGAAGCTAATTTAATATGTGCAACTGCAGGGGCACCCATCTGCACTTATCACAGCATTTTAATCTGAAGTAAGATTTTGATAGGTTTAAAATATACATCCCCAACAGCACAAGATTTGAGCAACTTCAGTATAATTTGGATACTCATGAAAGTAGAACTTCACATGAAATTTGGCTGAAACTGCTTCCCCCCCCCCCCCCCCCCCCCCCCAAGCAAGCACATGCATGTGCCTAGACCATGATTTTTGGCAAAATCTGGCCTCTTTATTGTGAGTCCTAATCCACCCCTGCTGTTCTCTGAAATGAAAACCTTCTGATTCTCCTGCAGGAAGAGGCATTGCTACTGCCATCTGCAAAACATCATCATCTCCTACATCATGCTAAAATTGCTCTGACCTCTCAGCATATGATGACTTTTAAAGAAAGCTCAAAGGCATATCCTTATCATCTGTTAAACACTGAAGTTAAGAGACTGAATATGTCTTGTCATGTAACCAATTTCTTAAGGTGGGCATCGGTTAATTTATGGTGTTTCTTGTCAGCCATTAATCCATGCTTGAGTTCTTGTATTCTGATGATGGGAAAATTATATGTTTATCTACTTTGTATTAACGCATTATTTTGTGTACTTCTGTATTTTACAATTAACACTTCTGTGAAGCATAACAGCTTTCAAGTGCTGAGCTTTGAATAGAACATTCTGGATATATTTGCACAAGCCATCTCTTTTAGAGCTCTCCTTTGATGAATATTGGATGTAGGATGAATGGAAATGCTTGGGAAAAGCATTCATAGCTTCAAGCCTAAAGCTGCTTTCTGTGTATCATCTCTAACACTTTTGAGAAAAGTGTGAAACATTCCATGCTATTAATTTAACCTTATTTTGGATATGGCATACATTCTAAAAGGGATTTTAATATAACAGTGGGAGAGTGTTTTTACCATCAGGAGTACAAGGTAAGGAGATGAGAAGCAAAATCTCTGTCCTATAATAAAATGAAGAGTGATAGCAAAAGCAATTTGGTGTGTTGCCTGTGTCTATACTAAGGCTGGCTTGGAGGAACCTAGGTCCTGGTTCTGTCTGTCCATTTACCCCGGTAAGCAGCCCAACTTCAGCTTGTTGGTGAAATTGAAAGACCCTTGTGCAGAGCCTTTCAGAATGAAACATGTGTGGTCTTGTCTGTTGGCATCAGGTCACTGAAAAAAAGATGAGAGATAGAGGCATCTGAACCTCACAGTGATCTGCTGCCCCACAGCAGATAGACATATGCTTGAGTGTACTGTAAAGCACAGGCTGTACTTCAGAGCTTTCCTTAGTCGTGGCAGCCTGATCATCCTGGTAATGCTCGCTAGAGGGCTTTTGAGGGTAAACAGGATGGGCAAGCGGTGAAACAGGCCTTGAACCTGGCTTTTTAGAAGACATTGTAGAAGTAGGTGGCATTTCTGTTTCTGAAATCTTGTATAAAATATTTTTGTTTCCAGTTAGTTTACTGTTCTACATCTTTAAGCAAAAATAAACCTCTCAAAATGAATGAAAGAAAAACTGATCCTGTACAAGGGGTAAGGGAGTGAAGTCTGCGTAATGCAGTTTACGGGTATAAAATACTGTATAGTTGCAGTGCAGTGTTCTTTACCTCTCCATTCTGTGTCAGTAGCTCTTTGAGTTTGCAGCACATTAGTACAGATACAGGTATCTTGTGCCATCCTGAAGTCAAGGAGAGGATAATTCTTTTAAACTTTACTGATATATCTCAGGAAAGCAAAGGTAGAATGAATACATATGCATCTCGTCCTTTGAGGACTTAAAAAGCAGTGAGAATTTAGTCAAGTTTAAGATCTGCAAGATTTTCTATTCATCTGGTGACCTGTTCAGCTACCAAGGGAAGAAGAGAGAAACCTTTTTTAATCCAGCTGCCTTTTGGCACAAATTCATTAATTGTATGTGAGCATATAACTAATTGCCCACAGTTTACTGAAGCTTTCTGATACATCTAGAAAAACTTTAGGAAAACATCTGATTTGAATTTGAATTGAGGATTTTTCCATTAGAAATACCTTTTTGTCTTCACTGTGCTTCATCAGACATCAGGTTTTGGTAGTATGATGGTGTTAAGAGGTGATTGTAACCCTTTAACAATTTTAAAGGGGAGGTGTTGTAGATAGTAACATATAAGCTGTTGGGGAAATGGTGGCCATAAGCTTTTTGAAAGTGGTTAGAGGTTTCTCTGAGTTTGATATCCAGGAAGGTTGTAGCTTGACCTCTACAATCAAAATCAAATATGATGTATTACCCATCACAACGTCCAGGTAATCTGCCAGATCTCAACTGCTATGTGATCACTCTAGCAACCTTCCTTGGACTCTGAATTGACAAGAACATCCTGACGCTTGTTTAAACCACAGCTGATGAGCTGCATTGCCGTGTGAGCTAGTCTCAATGACATAATTAAATGTTTGCATTTGTAATCTGGTTACGGTCTCTTAATACAGGCTTTATAGCTCAAGTTCATCCCTGTCTCACAGGAACACTTCAGTCAACACTTTCTGTGAATGGGGCTACTTTGAATGTTGTGTTGTACTGGATTCCTGCCAAGGTAAAAACTCAAGAAACCCCGAATGACATACATCGGACATAGGCAGTATCTGTACTAACAAATTAAACATATCCAAGACCATCCTTTGCCACTGAGGCCAGCTGCAAGGTCTGCATGCACACTACTAAACTCTTACCCTTCAAAACAGCGGGTCTGCTTACTGGGTATGGTCTGGGACACATCATAAGTCGCAAATGGCCAATGCAGGAATCACCAATCCTATAAATAGGACAGACGGATTGTTGCAGAAGTTTTGATTCTAATCGGGAGACATCATGGGTTTTCAGTTAAAATATAGTATTGGTAATTACAGCTTTTGATAATCAGTAGCTGTTGTTTATTTATTTAATTATTCCCTTACAGTTGTTTTTAATATAATTTGGTATGAAACTACAATTCTGCTTTCAATATTAACAAAAGTACAATTTCATTTTTGTTAGCAAAGTTTTCTTTAAATCTCAAAATACGGACTAGGGTTTTAGTTCTGCAACTGATTTACAGCTTGCCTGTAGTCTTTCATTTCACCTTACCAGTTCTATTTTTTTCAGCCAGGGAAACTTTTCATTCATACTGCTTTTTTGGGGGGAGGGAAGGGTTGTTTGTTTGGTTTTGTTTGTTTGTTTTTTAATATCAGTGATGACCCTAGGGTCTCATTTCTTTTGTTACATGCTTTCTACTTAGAGACTGGTGTATGAATTCCCGTACAAAACACTTATGGATAGTCATAGAATTTGGTTTTGGAGCAGAATCTATATCTAATTCTATCCTTAAAATACAAAATATGCAAATGCACTTCACATTGCCTTACTGTTCTTGATGATGTACCTCAGTTGTGCTGTTATGTCTGTTTCTGTTGCTTTGGAATAGGATGTGCAAATTATGAATTGCTCTTTTTTTGTGTGTGTGTGTGACAGCATCTTGCTTTCAGTAAGACTTACAAAGTGGTGGTTCAAAGCTTAGAATATGGAAAAGTACACTGACCCCTTTGAGGGTCAGTACAACTCCGCTTCCCCAGACCTCTGTGCCTGCACTTTTTCAGTGTAAATCCAGTGTGGTCTGTATGACAGCTGCTTGCTGATTTTTACACTAGTCCACAGCAGAGTCAAGGAGTTGAAGGCCCCTTGTGCAACAAACAGGGATTTCCCACCCACATTTTTAAGGAATTCTTTGAAAATTATATTTCTTGTGGGCTACTTCAATGTTGGTGAATCATGCAGCACTAAACCCACAAATTACAGCTTGGTTAAGTGGTCTAGAGTAAACAACAATTCCAGTATTTGAAGAAGAATTTGTGACCCTGAATGCTTGTCCATTTTTTTTCCCCTGACTGTATTGATTGGCATAGCCAAGCTCAATGGAAATGACTGACATATGCCAGGAGCTCATAATTCTAATGCTGAGAATGGCAATGCATATGATTAATCCAGAAATTGTTAATGCATTTGCTGAGCATTTCCACATGGAAAAGGTATTCATTGCCCCAGGACGGTACTTTTCTCATGGACTAGTCTTTCACAATGATTATTAGTATGAAAGCTGAGAAAGTAATTGCAGATTACTTTATACAATTACATTTATCTTTTTAGTTTTCAAACTTTATTATTTAAAATACTTAATTCCATAATAATGTCTTTTAAATCTTGGGTTCTTAATTGGTTTGCACTAAGTAGTTGTAGTTTACAGTATATTGCTTGCTATTCTCGTCTGAATTGGGCAGCTCTTTCAGAGAATGAAGAACTAGAGCCCATTTATGAGGTCTGTTTTCTGGAACAGGGTTGCTTAGAACTCCACGGCTTCTGGTGATCACCAGTACTCTTGGGTTTTTTTGGCTAGTTGGTAGAAATGCCTTTCTACCTGCAACACCTATAAGGTTTGTGTGATTGGAAGGTACCCACAAAAGGTTTCCATAGAAATATCTGGGTGGAAGAGGTCCCAAATACGAGGCAAGTAGTCTGATGCACCTCCAAAAAGTAGTACTTCATCAACCCCGGAATAAGTGATGACTTGTGTTTCAAATACTAGTTCATCATCCTTCCAAAAAAGGTGCTTGTCAAGGGAAGTATCTTGGATGGTGTTCAGTAATCATGTAATTGGTGTTCTGGAGTTAATGAGCCAAGTTCAGAGGGAGTTTGGAAAGTTAGGTCTGTCTTGCTTCACAATTGTCCCTTCATCAGTGGTTGAAGCTCATTGCTTCATGCTTTATGTGGATATGGTAGACTCTTGCTCACCTTACTACAGAGGCAATCAACTTCAGCAAGGCCGGACAGTCAAATTGGATCATCAGAGACTGTAAGATCTTAAACTCCTGCAGCAATTATCTTCAGGGTCTTGTGACACGCATTCCACCCCAGAGGAAATGTTCATGCTTGAACGTAAAGCTTTACCACCATAGCGGTTTACAGACCCTCAAAGGACCCTCACCTGTGTTGTGATACAACCCTTTCTGTGTGGGTGTTTGGATTTTGATAGGGTTTGCTGCATCTGTGAGCCCTGAAGAGGCTCTGCTCATTTGTAGAGTGTTGTCAAATCTGCTTTCTACAAATAAAGAATGTGTTTCTGTATAAAAAGGGAAAAGATGTTTTGGGGTATTTTTTGCAGACAGATCTCACATTCATTAAACACCAAGAAAAGCCTACTGTCTTTATGCTTAGCAAGACTCAGTTCAGAAGCTCTGTCAGGTGTTAGTGTAGGGTTTCAGACAGATCTGGCACGGGGATGGGGATCTAACTGAATGATGCACGTTTTCTCTGTGCTGTGCTTCAGCACTTCAGAAAGGCATTCGGTTCTTAAATGTATTAAGTATCTTTCAAGAAGCACTGCATCTTAGTTTCTAGCTTCACAAGCTTGCGAAACATGAGTTTTGACTGTTTATCTGAGGGAAACACGTATAAATCCTGTAAGTGCTGTTAGCTGGCTACGTGTAAACATGTTAGTAGTAGAGTGTGTGTGATGGGTTTTATGCCTTTGTTCCAAAGGATGTTTGTGCCTTGCTGGTCTTTTCAGTGACAGTTCATGTAGTCAGCCTCTTTTCTGTAAAGACCTTTCATGGCCAGAGAGTTCCCTCACAAGCAGAAGTTTGAGAGACATCCCCGTATATTTAGGAGTTCTTTGTGGGTGAATATATAGGGAAAAAAAGCTCTGGAAGATGTAGCTGCTTTTTAATCGTGCTTTAAATTTCCTTCTGGATAGCCTTGCATTAACAGTAGTGTTGCATCCAAACAGTTTCAAATTACAAAAGCACTCTTTCATCTATTACTTTACAGCCTGTTCATCTAAAGCCATTCATACGTGTTTCACTGTGTCAGGGTGCTATTTCCATAGCACTACCTGTACCATGTTTGCACTTATTTCAACATTTTCGCCTAGCTGCTCTGGCTGGAACTACATGCATCTCAATTACAGAACACACTTGAGTCAGTGTAGGGCTTTTTGGCCAATAACTGATGCTAGATGTTATTTGGCTCTGTCAGCAGGGTTTGGCTGGTCAAGCTGACTCTATTCTGTCCTCCCTCCACCCACCCTCTGATTTGTTTTCCCCTGTTCCACAGCTTGGAAAGGAAAAATCTGAAAGTGAAGAAATCTCAGAGATTCCACTACTTCATTCCCAGTTCTCTGCTGCTAAGAAATCCAGTTCCCCCGTAAATAATAACCACCTCAGTGCAAAGCTTACTGTAGAGAAAGTGCAATCTTGTGTTGGTGTTAAGAATCCATTCCATAATGTGCAGCTACTTGAGTCATTCCTGATGCTGTTTCAGTGCTTTCTAAACTATTAGAACATACTTTTGCCTTTTTAGGGGATTTTGTTACAAGCCACTAGTTGGTAGTTGCAGAATTTTGGTTTGTGCACAAACTGTGTGGTAAGATCCCCTGGCACACGCCTCAGCTCTACGATGAATTGGCCTTGGAGCATTGATGCTAAAGATATCTGTGGAGAACCCCACAGCAAGAAACAGTATGAAAAAACCATGAGAAACTTGAGCTAATTTGGGGTTTCTTTGTATTCTGCCAACCAAATGACTCTTCGTATTCTACCTTCTCTTGTATCTCAGGTAGCTTGATAATTTTACTGCTTGGATATGTCTATGTGGCTTTAATTAGACCAGACCATTTATTCTAGTATCCTGTTCTCACCGTGGCCAGCAGCAGATGCTTAGGGAAAAAGGGGGATAGGCAAGCAAGCAGCGACAGTGCTTCCTGCCGACAGCAGTTTGCAGCTCAGGGACCTACTAGCTTAAATCATTGCATTTAATAGCCTTCAGAATATTCTGAAATAGCCTTCAGAATATTCCCCCATTTTTGTTAAATGCTTTTAAACTCCATATTCAAAGAAGTAACATATAAGGCAAAAGGTTCTTTAAGATGACTGAGTGTTGTATGAAGAAATATCTCCTTTTATTTTGAACCTACAGTTTGGTGGCATTGTTTGATGCCTTCTTGCTCTTCAATTAGAAAAGACTGTGAATAACCACAGATTTCTCTGTCCCTCCAGGAGAAATATGATTTCCAGCAACTTCTTAAGAGACACTTCTAGAGAATCTCAGTGCCTGAGGTGGTGATGGGATGAAGGTGTTATTGATGAAGGCCTTGTGGTGATGGGATGAAGGCTCTGCAGTAGGACAACATGTATTAGACTAATTCAATTTGTCAGATTTAGGAACTAATTACTAGGGCTAACTAGATAGGGTGGATATCTCTTCTTTATTATCAAGTTTTCTGCTTTATGTAATACATTAGTAATGCTCAGATGCTCATGACCTCCTGAATCTCAGCACCATTTTTTCCAGTGTGTGTGGGGAAGAGAATAACACTAAGAGTCAGGAAATGTGGATTCCCTTTGAAGCAGATTAGTTTTGAGTCACACCAGGGTTAAAAACCAACCAACAAACAAAGAAAAAATACCCCCCCCCCCCCAACCCCACACAAGATGATCACCAAAAATTAGCATCTCTAAAATCAATGAATTTTTTAAAAGTAATAGGTTCTCATCCAGTTGCTTAAATTCTCATGGGAAATGAGTGGAAAATTTGAAAATAGAATGGACACTTGATAGTGAAAAGCCCTAGTGTGATGGAGTAGAGCTAGAAAATGAATTTGAAATGTGCAGTTATATGAAGTCAGTTTTCTCATTTCATAAGAAAATAAGAATTCTAAAGCAATGTCTAGAATACAGCTCTGCAATGGAAATTACTTCCATAAACTGAAGCTGTAACTTCAAGTGCATCACATAAGCACATTTTCCACAGCCTCAAAATGTATTTAATAAATTGATATGATAGAATTTCAATATAAATAGCTCTGTGAAAGAGTAAACAACACTGTGGTGGCAAAGCTGTAGAGATAAGCCTTAAGGGTCTTTACAGCAGTTTTTATATGTTGGATTTTTTTAAAAAAAACAAAAGCTGTGTAAAATATATTTTTCTTAAGGAGAAAGTCCTTGTCTATTTTATGTAATAATCTACTCTGAGCCCGGCTTTAATTTTAAATACATAAATAGCTGTGATGCCACAGGCTGGGCTTGAAGTTTCCACATATTTTGAAGTCATCCATTGCACAGCGGGCTCTGAGGATTCGTTATTAGCTGGTAAGGGAATGAATGCAAAACCAGCAGGTTCATCCTCGCAGCCTCAGCGGAAACTCCCTAGGATGTCCTGTGGAGCTGCAGGAGCAGACCCTAAAGCTCATTTATGCTCCCAATCCATCTGCTTTATCTTACTGTGCACTCATCTGCTTCACTGAGGAGTATCTCTGAGCTGGGCTGAGTATCTCACACTGGGCTTCAGTTCTGCAGAGAATGTGAAAGAAAATAAAAAACTGAAACCTAGAACCAAGGAAAAAATTTTGCTGATGGGGGAAATATGGAGACGGAAAGCCCTGTCCCTTCATTTAAAATTGTGGGAGGTTTCTACCATTACAATACTGGAGATGACACATGAGGATGACCTGAGGGCAGGAGGGGAGTCAGGGCAACTGTGGACTTAGCCTTCAACATTGTCCTCAGAGTGACAGTGTGCCCATAAAGATGCCTGTGAGGACCAGTATGACCAGCAGTGCTCATCTGCTGTCTGGAGAGGTACAGCTCTGGTAAAGCGTTCTTCAGCTTTGGCCTAAAATACATTTCTGTCCTGACTGCATAATTTGTAACTTTAATCTGTCAATTTTTGTACCCCAAGTGCATAAGCAGCCCTTCTGGCATGTGCTTCCAAGCTCCTTCTGCAGGAAGCCCTATGGGTCTGTGCAGTTTCATCTGTCTTGGCTGTTTTGTCATCACCGTGGTTGGGTTTTCTGTTTTGGGTGGTTTGGTTTTTTTTTTTTTTTCTTTCAGACTGTAATTGGGGCCTATGCTATGGTTGTCGTAATTCACCTCACTTGCATCCAGGGAATTTGACCTGGAATTCTTTTTGTGGGCCTCTGTTGATTTGTGGTAGAGTGCAAGGAGCTGAGCTGTTTTGTCCTGAAGCCTATTTAGAAGTTGGGAATCAGCTGGAAATTATTAGTCAACTTTTCCAGTAGGGCTGGTAGTGCTGGGTAAGTGGTCAACCCAATGTCTTTGTGAATAGGAACAGCTAGAAACAGCCCTTCAGATCATAGAATCATAGAATAGTTTGGGTTGGAAGGGACCTTTAAAGGTCATCTAGTCCAACCCCCCTGCAGTGAGCAGGGACATCTTCAACTAGATCAGGTTGTGCAAAGCCCCATCCAACCTGACCTTGAATGTTCCCAGGGATGGGCCATCTACCACCTCTCTGGGAAACCTATTCCAGTGGCTCAGCACCCTCATCGTAAAAAATGTCTTCCTTATATCTAGTCTGAATCTACCCTCTTTTAGTTTAAAACCATCACCCCTTGTCCTATCGCAACAGGCCCTGCTAAATGTCTGTCCCCAAGGTTCTAAGGTGAGAACTTACTATGGTGTTTCATTTATTTGCTGTGTAAAACTTTTTCCTTTACAAAAGTATCTTTCAAAATTTTTCAGTGAAAAACATTTGTTCGAAGCTTTCCAGCTTTTGATTAAAATGAAATATTAAAACTCTCTGTTTTTTCATTTACTCTTTTTAAGAAAGTTTTACTTTTTGTCACTAAGTAGAATAAAAGGCTACCTGCTGGTTTTTGCTCTTCTTCCAGTTACCACATTTCAGGGCTTTTTATTTTAATAGCTCAAACTTAAGAAGCTAGAATAATGAAAAGGGAGTTTAAAATATGGAAGGAGGAGGGAACGGATATAGATATATTTTCTTTTAGAAAGACAGAACAGGAGAGGAGGAAATAAGGTTTAAATAACAACATCCAACCTCCTCTGCGGGTCCTACAGGCAGAGATAAACTCACTGAACACAACCAGCTGAGTGTTTTAGTAATCCATCTGAGGAAAAATGAGGTAAAAGGGAAATATGCAAATGGAAAAATTCTTAAAATAAATGTATTCCTGTAATTATATTGTTTAGAGCTGTACAGCATATATGACCTGGGGATCTCATTGTGCTAATTATGGTTAATTCAAATAGTGAGAGACACCGTTCTGCTGCCCTCTGCCACATGAGAGAAGCAGGGAATAGGAAAGGGAGCGATTAAAAATCAAGAGGCACTTCGCTTTGGTTCCTTCAGGCCGACGAACAAAGATGCAGAGCCTGGGTCAGTAAGTGCCAGTCCAGAACTTCAGCGGGATGAGAAAGTCTGGAATGCCTGGTTCAGGTCACCTTGCACAGTGTGCTGGGTCTCAGCAACAATAAATATTTTCCTTGCCTCTGCTCCTGGTCATTTTGTTGTTAAAAAACACACCAAAACTTGGTTTACTATGGGTATCAAAAAAGGCGATCGTTTTTCTACTGTTTTCACCCCTTTTATTCTGAAAAGTGAGTCTAAATGATGAAATCAGTGTTGTGCCCCAGTCACATTATTCTCTTTGCTCTGTCAAACCCACCTGGTTTTTGCAAACTGCTAAGGAGGTGTGATCCTGAGCAAGCTGACCTGCTCTGAGCAGGGGTAGGGCTAGATGAGCTTTGGAGGTCCTTTTCTACCTAAATTAGTCTGTGACTGTGTGACGTACTCATGTAACTGAGGGAGATTCTACTTCAGTGAATTGTATTACAGTGTTTGGGGTTTTGCCTCCACCGCTGCCCTGGAGAGCTAGAAGAGCAGCTCTGTCCTTGCGGTTGAAGCCAGGAGCTTAAGGGGTTGAAGACTCATTTCTAGGTATTAAAAAAAAAATTGGTTTGTTTCTTTTTATTTAGCTTGACATTAATTGATACTTTGTTGATGCTTAAAGGATCTAAAATGTAGGATTTTAATGTTCTGTAATGTTTATTTTTTAAGTGAGACCAAAATTAAACTACAACTTTTGGCAGAAGGCTTTTTTTTTTTTTTAATCTTTGCCAAGGAGAACTGTTGTTTTATTTCTCCTTCCCTATTCCTTAGCACAGAGCTCTCAAAATTAAAAAACCTGCACATCCATACAGCATCTCTGAAGCAGTAAGGAGCAAGGACATTGCTTGTGCTGGCTAGGTCTTCACAGATAACTTAAACCTGCCCTTGGATAGCAAGAAGTACTTTGACAACTTGTTTTCATGCACAAAAGTCTCTGGTTCATTTAAAACCTTGAAGCCAGGGCTTGACCTGTTTTCCACTAGAAATATTTGGGCCATCATTCAAGATGAGAGTCTGTGTGCTTGGTATAGTGCTATAGGATGTGAAAAAATAATTCTGAGAATAGTATCTCCTGACAGTGCTTTGTTCATGTGAAAGTCAGGCAGACAGCTGCTGCCATTTCATCTCTCACAGGCACTGAGTTAAAATCCTTACAAATAGCAGTTCCACACAAAAATTAATCCATATTTTGCAACAGTTTTTCAGACTCTTTTTTAAATTATTATTTTAAATAGATTTGTACATAGGTGACTTCTTTGTTTCTTTAAAGGCCATCAGGAAGACCTGTCAGTGGCTTATTTTAGAGATAAGATAGAGCAGAATGACTGTACTTCCAACATTTAAATATTGCCTGCCATCTGGAAAGGCTTAATTCACAGTAAGGTGCAAGTCTGGACATGAATTTGTAGTGTTTGAGCTCACTGAAAAAACCCCCACACAATAGTTTAAAGGTCAGGTTAGGTAGCAGGAGTTGTCAGGGATTCTATACAATGTGGATTGAAATTTCATGTCTGACTAGGAAGACTATAACATTGGATCCTTATTTATGGCTCTTCTACCAGGACTGTGACTGTAACTGCATACATGGAGATCACAGGGGCAGAAAATACCCTTGTATGTGGAAAATCCAGTTACCACCTTATCTGTTGCTTCAGTCTTGTCTAATATTTGCCCAGAGGTGAAATGGGGAGACACTGTAAGCGATTGTTTCCTGCAGCACCTGATCAAGGTGTGCCACAAAAGAAAATACAACCCTTGCCTTGGCATTAAGTAAGGTGCCAGATCTGGCTGAAAATTTTGAAGTTTTAAGTGCTGCTCATACCAGCAGGTATGAGCAAATTCAAAAATACCACGAGGTATTTTAGATATGATGTCGCTACAGAGATAAAAAGGCCGAGCATCCACCACGGTTGTGCTCAGCTTCTATAAGAGTAAGTATGTGTGTATGAGGAAGATTGATAAAAGGATGCTAAAAAGGGCTTTAAAGAGAATTAAACACTTACAGGAGGTATGGAGATGCTGAACACTGCCACACTAGAATCACTAGTATGTGTCACCTTTTAATAAGGGCTTAGAAAATGGTCAAAGGGAGCAGGTACGGGCTAAACAGCAAAGTAAATTAGGTTATGAAAACATGGGAAGGCAGCCTTTGAAAAGCTGAAAGCATATTCAAAGGATGAAAATGGAAAGGATCCTAATCTCTGAAAGATGAGATATAACAATATAAAGCAAAAAGAAAGAACAGCTAGCTAAAGGACTCAAAACTAGTACTAAATTTTTCAAACATATCAAGAGCAAAAAGCTGACCAGAGAGTCTGTAGGGTCACTTTATGATCACAGTTTTAAAAGGAGCAGTTGGAGATGATGGACACCCTATTGCAGAGAAGCCAAATTAATTATTTGCATTGGTATTCACTATGGAAGAAACAGGTGACAGCCATAGAGCATTTTGGGGTAAACTTGGGAGAGAATATGTCCAATATTGAGGCTGCTGTGGAAGAAGTTACGATACAGTAGATAGTACAAACATGATGGTATTCGCCTAGGAGCTCTAGGGAAACTCAAACATTAAGTAGCTGTGTTGCTTACAGTAAAATGTATCATCGCTTAAAACTTTCTCAGTATCTGAAAACTACAAGGCGGACAATGGCTGTCTACCTTAAAAAGATTCTAAGGGAATGTGGGGAACTACAGGCTTGTAACATCAGCAACTTAGCAGAGACTCTCTAATAAAGGATAGAATGAGTAGATTCTTGGACAAATAGAATCTGCTGAGGAAGAATCTATGTGGCTTATCTAAAGGCTTCTGTAAACCTCTTGGTTTGTAAATCTCCAAAGGGACCAACAAATACGTGGGTAACGTGGTTTGGTTGATATTGTCTGTATGGATTTTGATAAGGTTTTTGATGCAGCCCTTGCCAAAGGCTTTTTAGGAGACAAAGCAGCTGTGATAGAGGAGGGAAGATCCTGGCATGGTTATATCGGTAATTAAAAGATAAGAAACAAAGGCTTGGGGTGAGTAGAGGGGGGTTTCCAGTGAAGTCCCGGAGGAATCTGTGCTGAGATCTGTCCTACTCAGCTTACTCAGAAATGCCCTGCAAAAAGGGATGCCCTGGCAGAGGTCCAGAGAAGGGCAGCAAGGATGATCAAAGATGTAGAAGGGCTTCCATATAAGGAACAGGTGACCAGATTGGGACTGTTTCATTTCCAAAATTGTGAGTGGCACGGAAAGAAAGGACAAAGATGACTTTAGTTTTCCCAGCATGTATGAAACGTAGAATACCATTTTCATGGGTTATCTCTTGGAAGAAAATCCCCAGGAATTAAAACAGGGAGATGAAAATGTCCCAAGTTCCCTCTGATTTTCTTAGTACTTTCCTTAACTTTTCAGACCCTAAACTGAGATGTGAGTTTATTTGTTTGGTATCAGTCTTTTTGTTTTCATTTTGGTTTTGAAGTCCTGGCCATCTCCAGCGCTTGCTGAAGTCATGTCTTCTCAGGTATCTAAAAATCGGACACAAAGTGCTTCAAAACAAGCACTCAAAATTAGTGATAATTTTCAAATTGTTCTAAGTGACTCTGAGTATTGCTCGGGGTTTTTTTGTTAGGACACACATTGTGTCTAAGCAAATGGGTCTAGAGAGACTTGAGTTTACCTGCTTGTGCTAGAAAACCGGCCAGAAATAATGTAGGTCCACTTCAGAAGCCTGTGGCCACGTTAGTCACTGATGAAGTGGCCCGGTGCTTAGTTTCCAGGGTGGAGCAGGATTGGGTTTGTTTAAGTTAGAATGTGAGAACAGTAAATTTGTGCTCTGTCATGTAGGTATACAGGACAGCCCCCAGACCGTTCGTAGTCTTCTGAAGGATGTTACAGACCTGCCAGAATAGAAGGAGGGTGAGGAAAGGCACTTGCAAGTTTATCTGGATTGGAGGAAAAATAGTATTTAAAGCAATTTGCATTCACTGAGTAAATAGGGGATGATGAGATTAGAATCAGCCAAAAATATTTTAGTGCGCGCTCTTTCAAGTTTACTTTGTACCCCTCCTGCATTGTACATACTTGTTTTTCATGAATACACATGAGAGTTAGATCAGCCAGGCCAAGCTTGGATCTGATATAAATAGACACAAAGGTTTTATTGCCTGTGGTCCTGACTCCTTTTTTTCCACTTAGCCTGATTTTACCCCGTTGTTATGTTATTAATGTCAGTGGAGTTGCTCCAGGTATTGCTGATAAGTGATATCAAAATCAGACTTTTAATGAGAACTAGGCTCACTATTTCAATGGAAAACGTTCCCTTAACTGTTGCCAGAAGGAGAGCAGCACTCATTTCCAAACCAGCCCAACTGTTGCTGACATTTATTTGCTATGAGAGATGTTGCAGAAGTGTTGGGGTTTATGCGGATCAGTAAAGGGACTCCTGTACGCTGTATGGGCCAAAGTATTAAAGCTGTTAACTTTTTGTCTGTGGATCGCTTAAAAGATTCCCTTCATTAAAGGGGAGCAGACATTAAATCACTGTCATGAACGTAAAATCTTGTTGTGTTCATGTGCGATGCAATTAAAGGTTTCAGGCATTCCAATAAGGATCAGCCCACGCTGATCCAAATCACTGAACAGGAAATGCTGCTAGGCAAGATCCTGAGCTTAACTAATTAATTTTAATGTGTGTATTAAAGTGTTGATCTAGATAATGCAATAATTACAAATGTTTGTGTTTGAAGACCATGAAAATTGCTAAAAAATGAAATTTTGCAATCATCAGAATGTGAAGGTCGGTCACATTTGGCAAAGAAATGTTTGTCTTTTCCCAGGGCAATGCATTTGTAACTAAGATGCAAGTAAAGTCTCTTGAGTAGACTTAGGTCTCTGAAGCACATACCAACTTTTAGACTCAATAATGCACTACTTCTGTTGCATGTGCAGTCACAGAAATGGATATTTTTGCAGATGCCCAGCAAATAATTTCAAAAACCAACCCAAAGTACTGAATGCCCAAACTATCCTTTTTATGCTGTGTCCTTCAAATGGCTTATTTCTTCCCAGGACATTTAGTTTAACCGTATTAATTTCTGTATGATGCAATAAGACAGTGTTTTCAGAGTCAGTAGCTGATTTCACACTCCTTCTCTTTGCCTTCATGTAATGGTTTCTCACCTACTAAAGAGACCTGAAGAAGTTTGTCTGTTGTCCCACCAGTCCCTAAACCAGCTGCTTTCAGGAATTTGTAAAGTGTATCTCCAACTTTCGAGAACTAGTTAGCTTGTATCTGAGAGTATTTGTCACTTCACTCTGTTTAATTAATGCTACTCTCAAAGGTTCCCTGCAGCTGTCAGATTACTGGGAAATTTATTACCAGACAAAATATAAAGGTAAGAGTTAGGTTTGGCCAGTATCTTCATAGAATAGAGATAATTGTAAGTTATGGTTGTACTACTTTGAACATCTACAAAAGAAAATCATAAGAAAATGTACTTCTAGGAAGTATTTAGCAAATATCCTTTTCAGTGGCAGTGTCTTAGCCAGCAGTGTGCCCAGGTGGCCAAGAAAGCCAATGGCGTCCTGGCTTGTAGCAGACATAGCGTGGCCAGCAGGAGTAGGGAAGTGATCGTGCCCCTGTACTCGGCACTGGTGAGGCCGCACCTCGAATCCTGTGTTCAGTTTTGGGCCCCTCACTACAAGAGGGACATTGAGGTGCTGGAGCGAGTCCAGAGAAGGGCAACGAAGCTGGTGAAGGGTCTGGAGCACAAGTCTGATGAGGAGCGGCTGAGGGAGCTGGGATTGTTTAGCCTGGAGAAAAGCAGGCTGAGGGGAGACATTCTCACTCTCCACAACTACCTGAAAGGAGGTTGTAGAGAGGTGGGGGTTGGTCTCTTCTCCCAAGTAACAAGTGATAGGACGAGAGGAAATGGCCTCAAGTTGCGCCAGGGGAGGTTTAGACTGGATATTAGGAAATTTTTCTTCACTGAAAGGGTTATCAAGCATTGGAACAGGCTGCCCAGGGAAGTGGTTGAGTCGCCATCCCTAGAGGTATTTAAAAGACGTTTGGATGAGGTGCTTAGGGACATGGTATAGTGGTGGTCTTGGCAGTGTTAGGTTTACGGTTGGACTTGATGATCTTAAAGGTCTTTTCCAACCTATACGATTCTGTGATTCTGTCTTGGCTCACTGCAGCTGAGTTCCCTTCCAGCCACCCAAGGCTGGTTTGCCAAAGAGCAGTCTCTCTTCTTTGTGGTACCCAGCGGTTGCTTGAGGTGAGACTTGGCCTTCTGTAGATGAGATGATGTTTCCTCCTATCTCTGTCTTTTTAGGCTTCTTGTTTTGGGCTTTTCAATAGGAATTCTGCTTTAGGAGTTGCATTAAATATATGTTGAAAATGTCTATCTACTTCCCTTCGCCTCTGGGCTCTGGGAGGACGCCGTTCCCCCATGCTGCTTCTAGACTGGCCTTCTCTCTGGTTTCCTGACCTTGTGTAACTTACACTACAGTGTGCTCCTCAGTCACCATATCTATTCTGGCTTTAAGCTGATTTTTCCCATTTACAACCTTCAGAGGACACAGGATGTTTAAGTGCACATATATCTCATTGGATTTGCCATGTGAAGCTTGCTGCAAGCATTTCATACTTCACACACAGTACAGTAATGTATATGGCAGATTTGGCATTGAGTCCTGTCCTAAATTACTTCCCCCACCTGCCCACCCTCCCTTTGTCTCAGTTGGAGGATTTTGCTATTACAGCATCCATGGATTGCTTTGTTGCATCTGAGTGTGCTCTCCTTAAGGCATACGAAGATTATGTTCTGCCAGTGCCACAGTTTGTTTCCTTTTGAAGATGAAAATACAGACACTCAACATGTACTGCAAATGTTACATTTATATTAGAGTTGCATTCAAAATCTCCAGAAAGGCAGTTCCTGCAGGGACCTTAAAATCTAGAAGATTCACAGTGTCGCTCTACTGCCCGTACTGTATCTCGCCTCTAATCTGTAATCTGTCTCTAATCTCTAATCTGTAATCTGCCTTTACTTTTCATCCACTCTGGCCGTGTACATTTGATATGAAAATATAGGGGTTTTCTAATGTGTAGGACACAGAAAGTTTAGCTCCTTTAACAACAAAAGATCTAAAGGTAATATATCTCTAATGTCTTCTAATTCTGGTTTTCATTTAAAGCCTAGGTACGTATCCTGCTAAAATGTCTATTGCTATTGAGAGAAAAATGACTGTTAGCCAACCATTTTTTCTAACTCTTTAAGAGTTTCACGGTTAATGTATTTCCTACCTACATCCACTTCAGCAGCTGTGCGTGTACTTGTGTACAATTATGGAAGAAAAACTACTTGCACTAGTTAGAACCAGAACAAGACGTAAACTGTGGCCTCATGTCAGCATGATTTCAGTTCTGCTGAAGTTAATGGGAAGTTAGTGCAGGCTCCTATACAAGCATTTTCTGACTTTGCGGCCACCCTGTGGATAAATACCTATTGCATCTTCTGTGATCCTAATATAGCCAGGGAAACTCAACACAGAGCTGTGGAAGAAGTGATAGGAAGAGAGCAAAAAAGGAATTGCTGCAGCATGTCATAAACACGGACAGCACTGCCCAGAGATTAAAATGTGCGCTTGTTGTCTCCTTTCATCAACTTTTCCCTAAGACTGTTTACTTAAGAGCTCCTCAGCTATTGCCAGGAATGCAGTTATCCTATTTTAGGCTATATGTACTCAATAAGCTCTAAGCCGTTCCCACAGTGGGTGAGAGAGGCTTTGAGCTGGTGCTGTGATGCTGCAGTGCTATGGCCCGCCAAACTCTGCAGGTATTTAAAATAAACCTCTTTGCTCTAAGGTACTCACCCTCTCTGACATAATGAGCAAACATTTAAATGTAGCTTTGTTGTTTGGTCATTTTTCTCTCACTTGTATGAACTGAACCTGCTAAAAGTACAAAAAGTCGACGCCTCCAGATAATCTACCAAAATCAGATGCAGAGGGAGAGGAGAGAATTTGAAGCAGAGGGAGCAGGCGACAGACACGAGAGGCCACAGGGCAGATGGAAGGGAGAAACTGATATAAATTTAGCCTCATTTTATGTGTGTTACGTATCACCAATGCTTCTGCTGAATCATCAGGTCTTGTCTTTTAAACAAATTACCCACTGGTTATGTGTGTGAAAATACAGAAGATACAGAGAAAATACAGGCAAGAAGGATTTTATACTTACATAACCTGCTGCAGAAAAATACTTGCCTATTCAACCTGGTAAGCTATGGGGATCATAATGCCTTTGCTGCTGTATCTGTGAATGCTTTTTGTATACTGCATGGCCTCTACTCTGAATCTAAACAAACCAACTTAAACTTAAACAGCCCTGTGAGTGAACTCGATTCAACCTCCCTGCTGGAAAGTGAGGCCTCTCTCATTAGCAATTTCAGATGGAACAACTTCCATTTTTCTGGCTTATGTTCTTTGTACCACAAATTAATTTTTTTATTAATAGACTAAAAGGTGGAAAAATAGTAGCAGTTTGGGTGTGTAGGGAGAAAGAATTGAAACAACCATCTTTGGACAGCTTGGATCAGATTCGTCCCAGCAGCAGAAGTCCAACTCCAAGCAGGGCTGAATTTGGCACCGTCAGATGCTGCTCTACCACTGATGGGGCTGGATTTGTCCTGCCTGGAATTTGAGTAACAGGCTGTTTCTTGTGCTTTCTTCACTCTGCTGCTTATTAAGAATTTGACCTTTTGAGAGGTCAGTGTCTTGGTGCACCCTAGAGTCATGTAGGTGAGTGGGTATTCCAGCTAAATCTTCAAATACAAGTCAGCCCTGGAGCTATCTTAAGGAGCAACATCTTCTCATCTGCTCATGACTGACTTGCTGCCATTCCTCCATAGCTTTCTGTGTTGCACCGTCACTCATTTCTGTGAAGGCTTTTTGTTGGGACCCAAAAGTGTATATGTGATTTCAGCTCTGTTATGTGTTGAGTTCATGTTGAAATCCTTGTGCAACTTTGCTTCACTTCATTCAAGTGTTTGTCTGACAGTTATCTAATTTTTCCTGTTGTTCTCTACTAGATGAAACAGGGTCATCTGTTTACAGCTATGAGCGTTTCCACTAAGGCAGTAGTTTAAAACAAGCAGATTTCTTTTCTTAGACATCAGCGCGTGACCTGATGTCAATGTGAAGGATTTAAGAAAGCCTGTTTTGGCTGGCGTAGCAGGCATCTGTCTGTGCACATGCCTAAACCGATCGCCTGCTGGGGGTCAGGAAGAGAATTCCTCTATCAGGAGCAGCACACAAAGAGCCAGGAGCATTGCTGAAGGAGGGAAAAGCTCACATTCCTCCAGGGCACCAGCTACCTGAGGCTTTGACGGGGACATGCAACACGGGACCTGCCAGCCCTTTGCTCAGGGGACCAGCTTCGTTCTGCCTTATGTGGGTACCCATCTTTGACTCTCTGTACACCGCAGCATTTGTTACACGTCCTCCAGGAGGAAACCCTGACATCCAGTTCCTACCTGCTGTATTAAAGCCCCTTAGTTTTATTTCTCTCTGAGTGAGTCGAGGGCACTGTGGTCTGTAGCTCCCCACAGTGGGAGATCTCTGGTAATGCTTTAGGCTTGAGTGAGTTTGCAGGGATGGGGAGGGTGGCTGGGTTTGTTTTTTTTAACTATCTCTGCACTTAGCCTGTTTCACCCTTTGCAGGAGGTAAAATATGTCCCAAGTAATGAGATTTTTTTTTGTCAGTTTGTCTGCAAGGTTCAAAGGAGCAGAAATGCTTGGTAGCTTTTGTTTCCCCTTTGGGAAAGAAAAATGCAGCCCTCAAATTCCTGCTGCGCTGCTGGTGAGTGAAATCTGTCCTGAACTGCAGCCGTACAGCACTAAGGGCAGGCAGGGGAACGGCTCTCATCTAGACAGAATATAAGCGTGCAGGCATCTGCAAGCCAAATAAAATCCTTCATCATAAATGAGGAGGGGAGGGATTTAAAAGCAGATTCTGGTTTTGTTTGGGCCAGTACCTTTGGATAAGGTTTGACTCAGATGAGGTGGTTAACATTTCTCCCAGGTTTCAGTCTGCTTCTCTGAAGAGCAGTGTGTGCTCTTTAGATGAGGCTGCCTGGAGAGATGCCCCAGCTCTACTAGTCCCTCCTAGGAAGAAGCTAGGCCAATCTGCTTGGGATTTCCCTTGTAGTGTCCCAGCTGGCTCCTCAAATGGGCATGGGATTTGTTGATGACCACAAGAGAGAATGAGGGAAAGAAGATGGGAAGGAGATAATACTACCATGTACTACCAGATATAGTATATCTGGTAGTATATACTAATATACTACCAGATAATACTACCAGGAGGAAGTACTACCATCCCTGGAAGTATTTAAAAGACGTTTGGATGAGGTGCTCAGGGACATGGTATAGTGGTGCTCTTGGTAGTGTTAGGTTTACAGTTGGACTCAATGATCTTAAAGGTCTTTTCTGACCTATACGATTCTGTGATTCTGAGAGTTGTGCCTTCATCAAGTCCCACCTCCAGCTGCTGGAGGCAGGTGTTATATTGAGACTGGTCTTGAGTGCGCTCAGTCCGTGTGTGGAGGGAATGTCCCTCATGGGAAAGCCTTTAGCTGCAGCAGACCTTTTCTAGGATAAGTTGTCCTCTGAGACTGTAACTCAGAAAGGTCCCTGTGGCTGGTTCCACAATGTACCAATCATGGGAAGGACACTGGTGAGCAATGGACCGTGGATGGACTCCTTGGGACTGTCCCATGGATCTGGGTCACACTGATGGGAATGAGACACCCACCACTGTTGACCGTCTGCATTGAACTGGAGATTCAGTTATTTCAATAAGCAACCACTGAAGTCTAGGATTTTCCAGGCTGAAGCAACACAAAATAAGACTTTCATGGTCCATGCACTGGCCATCTGACAAGTGGCTGTTACCCAGAACAGGAAAATCCTACGTCCATGTCCCAGTCTTGCATTTGCTCTTGAGGCTGAGATAGTCACAAAGAACAGAAGAGGATTTTCCTCCTGATTTTCACCCCATTATGTTACTGTGACTTTTTTTTTTTTTTTTATGTCTATCTGTGCATAATGCTTTAAAATGGGTTTGAATGTTTCTTCAGAAGTATGATTTACATCTTGCATTTGGTGCTAACAAGCTTAGTTTCTCTGTGTGTGTTTGCTGCCACTTGCTATAGTTGCACTTCACTCAGCTGAAATAATAAGCGTCTACACGGATCAATCTTCTGTTCATAATCTGTTTTGATTCCAGTTCAATTCCTTGTGTGCCCCAGCACTGGGACTCCAGCCCTCCATCCCTTCCTGCACTGTGCAAACAGAAGAGATATCTTCTAGCCAGGAGAGGTCTCCGTGAAGGAATGGAGATCTCTGTGTGGAAAATTGGAGAACCATTGCACTAGTTTAGCATTGAAACTTTTGAACTGCACATGCAACAGGAAAATAGGAGTAGTCTGAAAACACTTTTCAGGCTATTTTTTCAGGTCAGTTGCACACACAGGCAGATGTTGTGTGCCTTCAGTCAGTATTTCTTTTTTTTTTCCCTTGGACCCATATATGTACTTTATGTAATGTCTTTGTAGTCAAGGAAGGAGGACAGTCTTTCATACAGATACCCCCTAGTATCTTCCCTTCAGGTCAGACCTGGCCTGAAATAGCCTAAACTGTTTCTTGAATACATTTTGTAGTGTTTAATTCAGCTGTGATTTCTACCCCATGGTTTTGTTGGTGTTTTGTTTTTGTTTTGTTTTTCACAAAAGCCATAATTTGAAGGAAGTGTAAGCACAACACATCCTTATTTTTGATTACATAAAATTTATTAAACCCGGCTATAAAAATTGCTGGTTTATATTATAACTTTTGAAAAACAGATCGTGAAAAGCTCTAGAGAGCTCTTTGAAAAATGTATTTATAAGGATGCTATCCAACTTGTTTCACTATAATCATATTCAAGTAGCATCAACAGGAGTAGCTGATGAGCTTTAGTGGGGACTGCTTCACACGCTTGGGGTTTTCTACCTTCAGTATTCCACTGAGTGATTTCAAGAAGCAATATTATTTATAACCATAAAAAAGCATATAAAGTTTTATTTTTAAAATCCACCATCTTTGCATCTGTGCACTTCAGCAGCATCCCTGTGCACTACAGCTGGGAATTGGCCCCCAGGTACTGAAAACCCGATCATTTCCAGGCAGGTTGTGACACAGGTCTATGTCACTGCTCTAATTCTTGGCACAGTTTTCCGAAGTTGTAAAAGTCAAAAGCCAGTGCACTGGAAACTACATTTTGCCACGGATGCAGGTTAGTAAGGGCTTTTCCAGGGGAGAGGGTTCACGCAGCGCTGAGTGACCAACCATTCCTGTCTCAGGAACTCGGTGCTGTAGTGGAGGGCTGCAATAACATCTTTGCTGCAAGCAGATTTACACAGATACACCCAGAACAAACATTTCCTGTCATTTTTTATCTCCTTTGTTAGATACAAACACAAATGTCTCCAAGGACAATCAAATGGGAACACTTTGCAGTTGAACCCAAGCAGTGAGCAAGTGCATTAACATGCAGGATCCCATTTTAGTTTTCTAATTAAACTCAATTGTGTTCTCTGACCTGCATTTCAAATACTGAATATTTAGTGAGATTCGTACTTTTTTTCCCCCTAGCCTGCCTCCTTTCAGGCTTTGTTCAGCATGTGAATAGCTCCGTTAGGGAAATGTGAAAGCACTGGACTATGCATTGAGTTGCTATTTTGACATTCCAGATGGAGATGCTTCTAAGCTGTAAATTACAGAATTGGACATCATTGGTTTGAATTCAGATCAGTTTGGCCTGAAAAGCTGGGTTTAGCTATTTGACCTGCCCTGACCCATTTCTGTGCTTTGTTCAGTAAGGTACCCGAGTTGTTTGCAAATTTCTTCCTACTCTACTGTGTACAGAAATCTGAAGTATTCAAATGTTTTAGCCCATATCTCTTGCTTTGGTGAAATAAAAATCATTTTGTGCCTCATCATAGTATGAGATTTTTTAAACATTTTTGTTGCTGCCCTTTCTTTTTTATTTTTTCCAGCATGCCCCAGTTTCAGAAGTGTAGCTACAAAAAAAAAAAATGCTTATAAACCCCTTGAAACTCTGGACATTGTTGAGGCTAACATTTAATACAATGATTAAAGCCAGTATTTACAGTTACCTGAGATGAAATTGGAAAGGTACTGGGTTGCAAACCTTGGCTCCAGGAAGAAGTACAACACTCTGCTTGAGTCACAGCCTAGTGCAGAGCTTTCTCACATGTTGGAGGGACGGAGCTGCGAGAGTAAGACCAGCGCTGATGGGTCTGTGCTGTGTTCGAGCCAGATGCTGAAGAGGCAGCAGTAGCAGCCCTGAGATAAGTGGGAGAGGTGGAAAGAAGCAGTGAAGTGAGGAACATCACCTGTTTTCTCAAGTGAGGTTTGGTTACAGACAGGTTGGGATTTAAGAGACCTGGGGTACTTCCCTGGATTTTCCTGTTATTTACTGAATGAACCTGAAGGTTCGGAGCATTGCTGAATCACAATAAAAACACAGGTCCTTATTTTCTACTTCCAAAGGCTCTTAAGTTGAGTGCATGAATGCCTCAGCTGGTACATATGTAGGTGCAGATAGACTGTTCAGGCATAAACCCCAGACCTTCAAAAGGAAACCCGCTGGATGCCAAGTGAATGCCCGTTTGCCATCCCTGCAAATGGTTTCCCAGTTTTTGAAACAGCTGGTGCTGGCTGTTGTCCAACCCAGGAGAGCAGGTTGCTTGGGTCATTGGCCTGACACCATTGCTGTTCTGGCTGTGCCTCTCCACCTGTCTCGCTGCTGGCTGCTCTGCATCCTGCCTGCACCTCTTGCCTTTTCTCCAGCTCTCGTAGGAGACATCCCATCCGCTCCCACACTGCAATTCCCAGCTCTTCAGAAACATTGACACCCAGCTTTGCTACTGCAGCACACTCGCTGCCCTTGAAGGTGCTGGGAGGTAGAGGGGAGCTCGCCGAGGTACGCTGCTGCTGCTGCTTTCTGGACCCTTCCCTGTGGCTAAAATCCTTTCAAGCCAGCATGCTCCAACCTCCATAGCTTGCTGACTGAAGCTTGTGAAAAGTAGCCTGTGGCATGGACAGATGTAATGCACCCGGATCACTTCTCCAAGTTGTCTGCTTCTTATTCCCTTTTCGATTTGGCCTTTGGAGAGGCTGGGAGAAATGGGAAAACATAGCTTAACGTTGTTACTTATTCAGGTCTCATAGGGAGGCAGGAGATGTCTTCTTGGTTTTTGCTATTTTTCCTTGTCTACCACTAGGTTATTGTCCCAGTCCAGAAGAGGAGACTCTCTGGAGCATGAGTTATGGTGTTTATCCTCCCTGGCTGTAGGTTAGGGAATGGGCAAATTTTTGTTTTCACTCCCCCAGAGCAAGTCATGAATGCAGTGATACTGTGCTCAATATTTGATTTGTAGGTTGGCTGATGCAGGGTCATAAAATGCCTGTGAACCAGGCAGGTAAAGCTGATATAAAAGGTTTTTCTTAGTGGGGAGAGGAACTGGTACCCAGGCCCTGTGCATCTCTTTCCCTTTCCATGTCAGTGCAGGGTATTCGCAGGGGAACTGTAAAAGTCGTATACTACAGGTGGTGTTGCTGGGACTTTGCAATGAGAAACAAGTCCTTTAGCTGACTGAAGCAGTCATCAGCTGGCTCCAAATGTGAGCTGGCAGCCACTTCTGCCTGCAGCCCTGAGCTGTCGTGGCTGATTGCAGCTACAGCCGGGAGGTGTGTCTAGAGATGGAAGGTAGTGCCTGACAGCAGTGAACTGCCTGCATGCTGTACACAAGGCTGTGATGTAGACCATGGTAGTGTGAAGCAATGATAATTCAAGAGTGCTTACAGTGTAGTAAGAGCTATGCCTAAGCTTAAAGGACTGGGAGGGAGAGAAGAAGCGTCAAGAAGTCAAAGATGTACAAGACAGAGAAAGATGTACATTGACTGTGTTCCCTTAGCTAATTTTTGCTTTGTTTCATGATTTCAGAGGTGTTTTTCCACCTAGTTTTTATACTTTTATAACGACCATGGCCCACAAAGTAAAACAACTCACTTGTTCCATTTTGCCTTTTCCAGTCCTGCGTTGTTCCTCTGAGAAGTGCAGTGCAGACGTCCTCTGGCAATAGCTGTTGAGTAGCTCATTCTGATGGGAACCTGCTGCTCTTTGAAACATCCAGTCTAGGATATTTTCTCCTGAAATGTGAGGTGTAGCCAACGTTTGTGGTAGTGGCAGCTGCAGTACTTACTTTTTGTTCACCTGAACAGCTTGCGCTTTATGTGTTTTGGATGCAGTACGTAGAAATGATACCGTAAAATGATTCCATTGGTGTGTTGCCTCCCTATTCACTCTACTCACTGCTCCCTCTAAGTCCTCATGGACTGGTGAGGTTTAAGCAATCTGCGTTTATCAGATGCTGATGGTTGCTGCTGCTTGAGATAGTGTGAATGCTGTTGGCACTGAGAGCAATGGTTCCCCCCCTACTGAGTGTACTGAAACCAGAAGAGCCTCCCATCCTGCTCCCATGCGCTTTGCCATGGCAGAAGACAGAAACTGAGAAATCACTACTCTAACCTGGCTGTTAGAAATTCAAATGCCAGCAGTGATATAAAAGAGGTCTCTTTTTTTTCTGTGCTTTTTACTGCTTTCTGACTATTGTATGCTCTGAGTTAGCAGTGATTTTGAAGGAAATTTAAGCAATGCAATGCAATTATTGTATTTGCTCATTACATTTTCTGATGACAACGAGCTATGGAGGGCCTGCGAGAACATCAGAGGGCAGAACTAGAATTCAAAATGATTTGCACAAACTGCAGAAATTATGTGAAAAAGCATATACACGAGGTTGATTTGCAATAATCAACAGTGCAGACACAGGATGAGGGGAGAAGCCCAGCCAGAGAGCAGTTCTGCAGGAAAGGATCTGGGGGGGTTGTGATGGATGTCAAACCAAAGACAAGACAACAGTGTCATACTGCTGTGAAAAAAAGCAGTCTTTGTTCTAGAGTGTATAGACTGGAGTGTCCTTTGCAAGATGTGTTTAGTGAACGTTCTCCTCTCTTTGGCCTGCGTAGGTGAGCTGGGTGTTGTGCCCCATCTGGGGCACTGTGCTTCCAAAAAGATGTGGCCCACTTGGCCAGAGGGTGGCCATTCAATAAAGAAGTGAGGGTGACATGACAGTGGTTTTTAAATATATAAAGTTGAGCAGTAAGACAGAGGGATAAATTGTCTTTTGTAGCTGTGGGAGATATGATGGGAAGTAGCAAACTTCACTGCAGTGAGGGCTGAACAAGAAGGTCTTTCTGTAGTGAGTTGAATGGGCAACATGGAATTTGTAACATGGGAGATTGTTAGGACTAAAGCAAAGGTCTGTCCAGGGAGATGTAGGTGTAGCTCATCTTGCCTTATGGTGGAAGAATGAGCTAGATGACCCTCTTACACCCCTTCCAACCCCCTTTTTTCTCTGATTCTGCGACCAAAGGACAGTAACTTCGCAGCTGAGTGGGCCTTAGACCCAAAGGGTATATTGGCTGTGGGATATTTCCATGGAGACTTGACTGAGTGGGAAGGAAATGAATCTTCTCCCAAGGCCACTTGATAGGGAACGTAGTCTCTCCAGGTAGATCAATAATCGTGCGTTTCCCTCTCCACTCCAGGAGAACTAATAGGGGCAAAGCAGCATTAGGCAAAAAATTTTGGCTCATGGCTGCAAAATTGTGCATAGATCTCCCTCTGATATATTTCCTACCCTGTGCCAACATGCAATGACATTGTGTGGGCTATGCTAGCAGGGCAGTGGCAAGGAGAGAGGAGCTGGATTATCCCCTTGAAGAATTCAGCTGGGGTAACAGTGTGCAAAGGGAATTAACTTTCATTAAAGTAGTGAGTTCAGCTGGAAGCATAAGATTTGCAGAGGCTGCTGCTATCTGCGGATTTATTTTGGCACTACAAGCACAGTCTGAGATCAGAATGATGGAAAAGCAGCACCCAGAACAGCAAATTCCTGTTCATTGATTTTCATAACCCTCCTTGTTAAGTCTGTACCACATAAGCAGCTCTGAGCACTTGCTCTCTCCCTCCTTCCATGCAACAACCGACCACCTTTTTAACCAAGGAGAAAATTGGAATCAGGTCAGAGTTTACTTTAGCGAACAGAATTACTATTTATGCACAATATGAAGCAATTTGGGCTTTGCACAGTAGGGAATAAGATGGTAATTACAGTTTGTCATTTTTCCCTTCCTCATTTCCAAAAAATAAAAGGCTGAGATGATTTGGGATTTATTTGGCAGATTTGACACCTGTTCTTACTTCCTGGGATTGAAGGGGAGAAAGCGAGTTGGAAAGTTCAATCTCAGACAAAAAAGAAATGTCTAGAAAAAAAACCAACTGCATTACTAATAATTCCAACGTGATGCTATTACGGTGTGTATAGGCTTAAGCACAGTCCAAGGAGCTTTAAACTCCTGAATACTAATTCAAACATGTTTGTAAAAAGTGGATACTGTGCCTTAACCATAAATAAAAGGGATGAGAGAAGAGTCCTGGGGGTAGTTTTGAGCCAAACTTGCTTTTAATGAAGCCCTTCAAAGTTTTGCCACTAGCTTTAGTAAGGTCAGATTTCACCCTTTGGAAATGATCCTCCCTAGAAATAGAAATAGGCTGAGCTTTTATATAGGTGGATGGGTTTGTCTCAAATTTCTGTGAATTTTCCAGGTTATCTTTGGGAGTTAAGTTATGCAAATAAATTAAAAGAAATGGGAAAAAGCGTGCATGTGTGTGCATGCATGTGCTTTTAGAAAAACATGTTGAATATATTAACACTGAATGAGAGCAGAGGGAATTCATAAAATGTTTTACATTCTACTAATTCCTGAGCTACGCAACAGATGTGAGACTAAACCAAGTGGCACTGGTAGAAAAAGCTTTTTGCAGAGTTCAGTGGACATCTGGCTACAGTTAAGGCAAGCTTTTTTAATACAGGATGAATACCCTGTTAAAATATGCAGTCCTATATGTTCTGAATTGGGAAGGGCCTACATTAGTCAAGGGGACTATAAACAAAGATGCAGCTATTGGGAGAAGTGTTCAATAACTTGCATGTTATGAGTGTTCAAATTGTTTTGGCTCTGGATCTAAGAATCTCACTGATGAGCTGTTCAGGATTCAGAAGGAATCAAAAGAGAAAAAAAGAAAGACCAAGGGACCCCAAACTGCAGGGAATCTCCTCTCTTGATGGCTGCCTTCTGCCATGACGTGAGCTGCTGGAGGTTGCTGGCTCAGCTTAAGATCTTGCTCCAGATCCTACTGGGGTAGCCCAGTACTGCTGCTGATAATGGTGTTGCCTCGTTTGTAGGCTCTATGATTGATGCAGAGACCTGAAGCTTTCAGACAGGGCAGATTCCTCAGCAGGGTTTTTGAAGGCTAGGAATTTATTTTTAAAGAGTGCAAGACTTCATACCTTATGGCTGTTTTAAGGCTGATATAAGCTTTTCACATCAAATGGTTCAACCTGTTTCCATGGGACAGGAGTTGTGCATTCCCAGGTTATTGTCATTCCACTGGCTCTACTTCACCTTTTCTGAGGTTTTGCTGTGTTTTTCATCCACATTTCTCCCTTTCTCCTATTTGCAGCTGAGCTGTGCCTTAAGAAAGTCATAAACCCTTTGCATCACAATATTTTTTTTTTTTTTTGCAGAGGGAACAGCTGTGACACCAGGAATTGGAAGTTAGTGGACCAGATCGTGGTGGTGTGGGAGTTCTTCCTTTAATAAAAGTTCAAATGCAGCATTTCTCTGTGCTTTAAGTAACCGTGTGATACACGCTGCATACTCCTGCTGGGAGCAACGTTTCTAGTGACCTGATCTTAGGAAAAGCTCAAAGTCAGTATTTTATACCCTTCCTTCTATCCCACTGTCAGCCACCTTCAACGAAGCCCATGACATCTCTCTTCTTGAAGTCCTGACATCCTTGTCCATCTGTGGCTATTTGCCTCTACTCATACTTCTCTCACCACGTTTTTCTTTTCACTGGTGGACTTCTTGGTGGAGAATCTTCTGTCATTTGGCCCCTTCTCCTTCTCTTTCCTTGATCTTTGAGAGATCTTAATCATAACTATAAAAGCAACTACTATCACTATGTGTATATCTTACGGTTATATTTCTCCACATGCAAACCTCTTTCCAAACTACAGTCCTTTCTCTCTGAGCTACAATTTTAGCCTAATTCAGTCTTATCTGACCTCTCCTAAGAGGTATCTAGCTGTTAGCTCACCTCTGTGTACCTAGGATGGAGAACTTGATATTTGATTCCCTACCTTCTTTCTGGATCACTGTAAGCAGCAGCAACCTCCATCCTCATGCTTAACCCATACCCTGGGTCTCTCTAAAGGTTGTACTCAGTATATCTGCATGTTATCAATTGTGTTTTGCATAACATCTCTAATGTATGGTCTTTCTTACGCTAAAATGTCACACAGCTATAATTTCATCCAGGCTTTTAGAATTCTGTATCTGAGTTAACCTGAAGTGTTTTTGCTTTGTTCCTAGCCTTTCTGTGTGCTGCTATTCTTTCTCCACTTTTCTGTAGTGAATCATCCAGTCTTTGCGGTAAGAGCGGTTCACAGGTGATCCTCATTGCATGGCTTCTATTAGTTATTGTCAAGATGTTGACTCCCAGTTCAAACCAGCCTGCAACATGAGCCTCTGTCGTTCCGTTGTTATATTCTCTGGTTTCTCTCATTTCCCCCCATTAGAAAGAACTTCCTCTGAGTACCACCCAAGCTTCTATACTATCAGCTTCTCAAAAACCAACTACCTCACCAAGTCGGGCTTCTGATCTATCAAAATCATCGCTTATCTTGGAGGTACATATTTTGTGCTCTGCTGCATGCCTGTACCAGATGGACCGTCTTATGCTTTATAATCTATTCGGGGCAGGTTTTTGCTCTGTTAATACCACCTCCAGGACAACCGCTCTGGGGCTCACTAGCTGAGACACACCCCCCCCTAAGGTGCCATGGTAATTCAAGAAGAGAAGGAAGTTTGCAGAATATTTGGTAGGCTCCATCCGCTTACCTCTGAGCCCTGGCCTTTGAGAGTCTTTCTTTAACCTTTTGTCCAGTATGGAAACAATGAATTAATTCCTTTCTCATTTTAGGGAAAGTGCTGTAAACCTTTAGCCTGTGACCTCCCTGAAGAGCTGTGCTGGCAGGAGTGTGCTTTGTGTGTGCTTCTCAGCCCTTCCTGCAAGGCTGAAACTAAACATCCATGTTTGGCTGCAGTTCTGCAGTCTGGAAAAACTTCCCTTTAGTGCAGTAAAACTGAAAATTCATTTTGCACGCTTCAGCCGCAGACCACGAAATTCAACTTGTGAACTTTGCATGGCAGTGATGTTGGAAAGCTGAAGTGTTTTTGTGTTCGCAGTAAAATGTGTATGGAAAGTGAGCTATTGGGGGAATTGAGATCATATTTAACTTATTATTTACTACATGTCAGATTCGTAGGATCAATTAGGTTTTCACAGAATTTGTGAATGAATGTAACAGGACTGAAGTACAACCTCCCCGGTGATAGAACTAGGACTAGGAGCCATCTATACCCTTTGGTGTAGTGCCATCCCCAAACATCTCCTTACAGCCTCCTGACCCACGTTCTCCTCAGTCTGCCTGTGACACACACAGGGTGTAGGCATCTACACCAGAGGTTGTTCCCTGGTCTTCCCTTATAACCAGTGGGAAGAAATAAGCACCTATAGGGTACTATCACCCGAGCTGAGAAATCCGCCTGCAGATCAGATGCAGCAGTATTGCCTCTGTTAGGCTTTTGTTTTCAGCCTTGAGAAATGGTGTTGTATTACCCAAATGTTAGCTTTGCTTAGATACCTGTGCCCTGCTAGGAGCTCTCTGCTGAGACAGGAGACCCCCAGCATTAACACTGATGGGGCATTCCTGGTGTGAGGGGTGGGTGACGTTAACCCAGGCTGAGCCGGAACCAGGCAAGAGAACATGGGGAAGGACTCTCTCTCTCTCTTATGGAAAGTGTCTTTTTTTATATATAAAACTTTACACAAATGATACAGGACAGGAAGAGTTTGGGTTTCTTTGAGATCTCCTATGAAGAGTCACCACATACAATCCACATGTTGCTTTTTTTTTTTTTTTTTTTTTACTTTAGAAATGAATGAGTGATAAAAATAATGTCTTTAGGGACTCAAATATCAGATTTCTGAGCATTCAAATATACGCTACTTGGAACATTAACTATCTTTTAACATTTGTTTAGATTGTTGGGTTTTAGTATTTTATTTTTGTTGCTTGCTAGTATAAATAGATAGGTGATCTATAACATATGTAGAGCTATAACTAGCTAAGTCTGGTCAGCAAAAACATAAATAGCAATGTTCTGTGGAAATATGCCTGTTCCAGGTAAACGCCATGAAATTACTTTCCACGCACATGATCGTGTCTCCACCAAAGAAACACAAACTCTTTAACCACACAGCTTCCCCCTTAGGATCTTCCCCAGTTTACACCAATTGTGTAATTCTACCTTTGGGGTTCTTAGCGTGGAGAATCATTGGCATCACATTGTTGTGGGCATCACACCATTATGCTTTCCTAGCCTTTTTCATTTTGAATGTTCCTAGGAAAATTTTGGTGAACATTTTGGTAGAAGCAGTTAAGGCTGGTCTACTGCTGCTACTGAGTGGCATTAGCAGGAAAAATCTCATATGGTGTCATTGTCTACTTGTGTTCTGCCCTTTCTGGTGCACCCAATTAATTCTGAGGGCAACTGTTGCATATTAGGTAGCTAATGATCAAGTAATTTATGCTGATTACGTACTTGCTGTGGCTGGTAATGCATCCCAACTACATGAAGCAAGGCTTCACAGGAGTGAAGCTCCTGTGAAGGAGCTCAAGGAGTGTCTCTTCAAGGAGTGTCTCTTGCTCAGTGTTTCTTGCTGTTACAAAGAACAACGTGCTCTCTTTTCCGCTCTACTGTATAGATCCATAATGTCTGTTCAATAGATGCATAGTTTCTCTGAGGAAGCATTCCTTGGCTGTCTGTTATGCTATAGCATGATTTTTCTGCTTAGCCACATCTTTCCCGGTCATTGCCTAACAGGCCCGGTCATTGCCAAAGCTGGCACTGTGAGCTCCTAATTTGCATGGCGTGCTCAGCTGGGTGTCACGCAGCTCATTGGGAGTAGCTTGATTTTCTATGCAGACATTTCAATGGAGCCATAGGCAATAAATCGATGTCCTAGGGTGAGGGGGTTTTTCTCTGTGTCACTCACAATAAGAATTCAGCCAAAGATCTTCTGTGTTTTACCTCTGAGACAAATGTCATCCAAAAGCAAGACGACTTGCACAGAAAGGTTACTTTAACATAACAAATATTTTTGAGCTGACTTACTGACTTGGCTGCGGATGTGCTGAGAGTACTGCGAGGCTTGTGCTGAGGACGAAGCTCGTCGTGCTAATCGGTATTGCTCCTCTGTTGTCTCCTGCCTCTCTTTACTGGTTGTCTTGTTGGGATAGAGCCTATCTTTTTTCATTACTTTGTTTTGATCTCGTTTTTCTTTTTTTACAGTGTGCTTTGGACCCTAAGACTGTGATGCATGACAGGAGCTATTCTAATATGAATATTTTTGAGGGTTTGTTCATAGTCCAGAACAAAACTTTGGCATTTATTGAAATGAAATATGCTCCCATTCTTTCAGTCTGTCTGGATTTCACAGTCCTCTCCTAGTACCTGGAGTGCGTCGAGCTTATTTGTCTGTGCTGCTGTTAAACAATGCTCTTAAGTGTAGTTGTGTATACTAAATGCTGCCAGGCTGTTTCTATAAAGGGCTATGTCTCACGACTGATTTTTTTCATAAGGAGAATTTATGTTGATTAGTTACTTAAAACAAGTAAAACGTTCAAAATGCTATAAATGATAGTGTTTCCTCCTTATTTTCAAAAGAGAGTTTTACTGAGAAATAAATAACACAGTACAACCTAGATTTAGATAATCTAGGAGATGAGTTAAAAGGTAAGAAAGCAAGCCTAGGACTCCCATTCTCTAAAGAATTGTGTACACTTGACATTACATATCAAATGAAGGAAAAAAAGTATGTCCAAAAGCCTTTGTAAAATCAGGAGGCCTTCATTTCTGGTGCTTGGAAAAGAATGAAGTCAGAAGAGGAAGGATGTGCAGGTGAGTTTTCCACATGAGAGAGAAAAAACGAACACAAAGGAGAAGACTCAAACCTGCAGCGGTGAACACAATGAAAAAAACCCTTTCTCCTCACTCAAGTAAAAGACCCCAGAGAATCTGGATTAGAAATGTAGTGTGAAATGCCAGTAGAGAGGCATCAAAGTCACCTAGATACCCAGTTCCCATGGACTACCAGATTCCTACAGTAACATTTCCATTCTTAGTGCTACACTGCTCAACAAGCTCAACAGAATATATGTACCCTGTGTATATATAGTGTCTGGCACGGGTGGGCATCAGTCTTTGTTGGAGGCTGCAGGTGCCACCAGACTCCAAGGTGAGGAATGCTCTGCTCTGAGCCTGTGAGAGGGGAGGGAACCGAATCCAGAACTGGCAAGTCCCCGTGTGATGAATTAACTGGCTTTTCTTTCTGCTGTGGTGGGAGCACGCAGCTCTGATCTCAGTTGGAATTTGGGGGCTTTCCTGTAAACTTAATAGCACAGGACACGCTACAAGAGGCAACGCATCAGGAGCAGAGCTGTGCTTTGTGCAAGGACAGGCTGCGAGCGACAGTCTGTAGTGAAAGTCTGCTAAAGCCTTCTGAGGCCCCTGCCACGTGTGACAAAAGGAATCGGATACTGTGCATCCTGGAGCTCGCTTGGAGGTGGCACCTCGGTATTTTGACCATCTGTGAAGGTCCCATTGCCTCTTCTCCGGGAGGGTTTCTCCTCCTGGAGTTGGTTCCGGTCTAAAGAAGGAGCAAAGGACGAGCAGTGAAGTGGTGAAAAGGGGTATTCGTGTTGCCTCTGGTGTGGGCATGTCTGGATGAACTCCTGGTTTGACCTGAAGACTTCCTTTTTTTTTTTTTTTCTTTTTTTAACCAGCATTAGGGAATTCCTCACCAGCTTGTTTTTGCAGTAGCCAGGCCAACAATGACAAGAATGTGGAAATCAACTAAGCAATTATATTCACAGTGGTGGTTAACAGCATCCCTTCATCTGAAACAAATCAGTTACAGTCCAGTGAAACCTGCTGTACCTAGTGTGTGTACATAATAGAGCCCTTGTTGTGCATTTTCAGAGCATGCCAGATCACTTAAACAGGGTTGATGAGAGGCAACAAGGAGAGAAATTTTATGTTTTATTAACCAGAGACACAGAAACCTGGATATTATCTTATTTAACCCCCTTCCCAACAGAGAAATCTGTCATTGTATTTATAAAGGTATTTCTCCAGGTGCTGCAAAATGTTGTAGGAATGAAATCCAGGAGTATAACTTAGAATTAGCTGTGAATGAGAGCGATGAGCAATTGCCAAGGTAGGAAAAGTCAGCTAACAGACTTAAAATTAGTGGGAGTTACTCTGACCTTGGTCATCTCTGACAATCTGCTGTACTTTCTATACCACTGGTGTTTAACCTGTGAACCCCAGGAGTCTGTGAATTGCTTCTAAGCATGTCTGTGAAGGGTGGTTAGGAACACCAGTGCACGTCTGCTAAACAGCAAACAATGTATGGACATTTCTAAAAGAACATTTGCATCTCGCTGGAAGATTTTCAGTGACCTACAACTCAAACGAGACTAAAAAAATGCGATGTGTTATGACAGATAGAAGCTTGTAGACATCAGCCAGGACGTGCAAGTGGCAATTTGGAAGGCCTGCCCTAATGTACGCTCCCATTAATGTCAGCCTCGATGTATATCTTGTGCAGAATTTGTTCCTTGGTGTTCCCTGACCTAACGAATCAGCTCCTGCTCTTGGAAGTGAAAGGCATTAATGGTCCCAGGCTGTGCACCATAGAAACTCCTTGTTTATGGGGCTTTTGTTGTCTTTTTCTTGAAATCAGGGGGAAGACACTTCAATGTTTTCATTGACTTAGTGACTGTTAGCAGGTTGGGGAAGATTCTGCAGCTGGGTTTGGCAGTGTCCACCCAGCAGTCATATAGTTAATGCAGCTAATGCCTGCTATTGCTGAATTTGTTGTTTGAATTACTCTGTAGTCTGTGCAATTCTCTTGAAAGTGAAAACAAGCTGTTCAGAGTGAATTGAACAACAGGGTCCTAAATGGGAATGCAGTGTGAACTACAGTAGCAAATTTTCATGGATTAATGGCCAAATTGTTGTCTCATTAAAGTCCGATGGCAAAATTCCCATAGGCTACAACAGGGACAGGATTTGACCCTAAGAAAAGATTCCATTTGAAGCATTTGAGTGTCTCCCAAAAGCCAATTATTAAATCAGAGGCGCCATAAAAACTGAGCTGAAATTTATTTCAGGACAAGGAAACACAGTTGGGAAGTCAGCAAATGCTCGCCATGTCATTTCTATGGTGACTTCATTGCAGAACTCAGCACTGGCCTGTGCACAGTGCTGACAATAAGGCTGACATGAGAAAGAGCCTGAAAGAATCGCATTGTAACTGATGAAAAGAAGCTGTTTCCATCAGCCACCTCATCAAGCAACTTGGCAAAGCGGAAGCAGAAAGGTCTCTTCTGGTGACTGACCTCCACCGCATTTCTCTTCTTTCAGTGCCATCAATAGGCACCACCTGGCTCTGCTCCAGCCTCTAAAGACAGCTCCAAGTAATCAAACGGTTGCTGACAAAACCACGTTAACAGAATGTGTCTGTCTCCACAGTACAGTTCAATACCTGCACATCATTATTTCCTCTTCCTCTAAACAAACAAAAAAAAATCAACAGAAAAAATACATTTACATGGCTACATGTGAAAGGTGTGTTACATATATTTTTTTTTATTTTTTTTTTCTTCATGGTTAAATAGAAGAAATCAACTGGTAGAGGCTTTCCCAAAATGCCATTTTATCTTAAGGACTTCTGCTAGGGACACTAACCTCCTAATTAGTGATTCTGGACTCTCTCATTAACAAAACAATAAATGCCAAGCACATGCACATCCTCTTAATATGCTGGGATGCTTTAAGCCTTGGAAATTGCAGAGGAGGTCTCAAAATTAGAAGGTGAGGAACGTGGTTGTCCAACAAGCTGACATCTAGAAAACTCACGTAGCCCTCTGAATGAAGTGAAACCCTGTAGTAGAGGCAACTCACTGGTTACAACACCGTGGTGCAGAAACAGCACCCGGCTGGAGTAAATTACCTGGAGGGAAGTGCTGGCTCACTGAGGGGAGAAGGGTTGACCTATAACAAGCAGGAAACCTGATTTTGTGTTTTTTCTTTGTTGTCCTAAAGGTTCTTTCTCCTTGGCTGGCAATCCTTATGCCCGTGTTTGTCTGTAAGCAAGTTCTTGTTATCAGAAGGCAGCCCCACAACTTTTGTTTTTATTTAAGCAGTCAGGTAGCTTGTCTAGATCCATTCATATGTATTCTTCTTTTTCCCTTTCCAGATGCTTTTAGTCTGATTTTATATTAGGGCTATTTGGCTAGAAATTAGATCTCCCTTTGAAAGCAATTTTAAATGTTTGGGGGGGGACGGGGGGACGGGACACACGACACACGTAGCCAGGCCTCTGGCTCACAAAAAAACCCCTGTTGTTTTTTTTGTGTGTAGCCAGCCAGGATAATTTTATTTTATTCAGAAAATCAAATGTATAACATAAAATACTAACAGCCACTAGGGAATCTGTAGTTTTTTGTTACTTTTCTGGTCAGAGTTGTGGAGGTATTTAGGCAGTGCTATATTAAATCTCTGGGATCTGAACACAATGCAAATTAGAGACCTATCCTATTAATATATCTTTGATAATCCCAGTAGATATCTTTCTGCACCTACAGGTCCCTAAATACCCTTGGAAAATATGGCTCTGTTTTCATTAAGTAAATGAGAGTTTCATTTTGACTAAGTAGATTTGATTCTGCTTTGGTAAAAGAATGGAGAAGGAAAACAGGTTCTCCTTTATCAAATATGAGTTGGTTTTCCAACTTTGTGGCTAGCCCAAATGGAGAAAAAATACCGTACCTGCTAGCTAAACTCAAATCCAAAGACATTAAGATGAGACATTTCAGAGTAGCAGAAATGAAAGGATTTATGTTTGGAAGAGTGTACTTCATTGGCATTGTTACATACGGTACCTGATACTGGACTTTGACTCTGTTGATTCTATGTAAATTAAAAAGCATCAGTTTTCTTTCCAAGAAATGTAGCTTAATAATGTAATATTTATTTTGTTACAGAAGTTATATTTATTTTAAAAACCTTGAGTCTGTAATATCATAGAATAACTCAAGTTGGAAGGGACCCATATGGATCATCGAGTCCAACTCCCTGCTCCTCGTAGGACCTCTCAGTTTTAATATGATTAAATGTCAGTATGTCTTGCCATTGCTTCAGCTTTCACTTAAAGGAAGTTTTATTTTTGAATAATAATGGAATAATTGCCATTATTTACTTTTATGTTTTTGTCTAGCAAACAAATCCCAAAGACTTATCATATCTGATCTGCTCTGGAATCAACATGAGTTTTGCTGTGTAATTCACTGGAGCCAGGGTTTTACCACTGGAATCCAATTTGTCTTAAGCTGGAAAGAAGGGCTAGGCTGAGCGCTAAGCCAAACCCTCCGGCTAAGGAACAAAGAAAGCTTCGTCCACTTTGCTTTCCCTTTCAGTACATAGAGGGTATGGTTTTGCAAGGCCTAAATGCCAGCTTCCTAATTTCCACCCTAGCCTGCTTCTGAACAAAGGCCTGCGTTAAGCTCAGAACAAAACTGCAAGCCTTGGGCAGAAGAGATGGCTTTCAGTCAAACTTCTGTAAAAAACTTCTTTAAAGTTGGCTTTCAAGTTTTCATGTTTGAAATTTTTTCTAGCAGAAGGATTAACTCAGCACTTTTGGCGTTAGATCCTCCTAGTTGCTCTTCTTTAGACTTCATATCACTGACTGTCATCCTGGGACTCAGCCACGGAGACGCTGCCCTCATTCCTTCGGGGAGTCCAGACTCCGTTTGTGGTTAGGCTCTCCTTCGTTGTGCTTTGTGTTTTTGAAGGGTTGACTTGACAGAGTTTTAGGAATACAAAGTTGTTTTGAATTGTGAGGGGTATAGTTGCTGAAGGGAAAGGCTTTTGGTCATTTCCAGAAGGTCACACCCTGGATCTACTTCAGTTTGTCTGAAAGCTTCTTCCAGAGCTAGATATTTGACATTGTGTATGCAGCTTGCACATGACTTGCCTTGGAATGCGGTATCTGCCCTGTCTCAGAAGACCAGACACTGCAGTCGTTCAAAGATCAAGCTCTATATCAGAATTCAATCTGTGTAACCAAGGGCTCAGTCCACTGATTTCTTTAAAAAAGCAAGACCCAAGGTTTAACAGTGCTGTTTGGAAACCCGTGTATACACTTGAACATAAGGCTGATGGACTCACAACAGCCCCTGTCCCAAAGGGAGCAGATAGCCACTCTGTGCCAACTGGAGTTATTTTGTGATCTTCAAATCGGTGTGCACTGAGTTGCCTAACACAGCCTAGAGCAACAAATGCATGGGAACTGTCATTAGGTATGTTTGAAGGATCCTCTGTGTTTATCGCTGACATTATTCGTACACAGAACATTTTCATGAAAGTAACCCAAGTTACTAATAACTGTGAAAATAACCAAATTTTAGTGGCAAGTTTTCTTTATTGTCTGGTGAGGTAGCAGTAAGGTTCATCCTGCAGATTTGGCAATAATAATGTTTGTTTCCTTAGTTTCTGACATGCACACATCTAATACCAGCTAGAAAAAACAAAAACCTTGCTTCAGGAAATCATCGGAGGAAATATGATGACAGTGTGTGACTACTGCAGCCCATACGCAATGTTCACTGATGTTCTTGGAAGCTCTGAATGATACATTCTGGAAACAGCAACGTCCACAAGATAATCTGACATTAATTATTGGCTCTGCCACTTGACTTCTTTGCATTTTCCGTGAAACAAAATCAGAAGAGAGAGAGAGATGGAACTGAATGAACAAGCTACATCTGTGTTGTAATAAAGCAGTAGAAATTCCATGAGGAATGAAAATGCAATTGCACTTGGAAATGTCGGTGCCCAAGTGACTTTCCCTGGGAGCTCCCCTTGGGTGCCAGAGGAACAAAGTCAGCTCTTGGGGCAAGGCCTGGCCCTTCCCGACCATTGCATGGTATTAGAGAGCTGCACAGTTTGTAACCCATTAACTGCTCATTTTCCCCTTGCCCATCCCGTTCTACTTTTTTTTGGTCACATTGTTTTTGACAGAAAGCTCTAGGAAGTGTGTGAAGCTAGTTACTTAACCAGCTGGCTGGACTCATTTGTCACTCTGGTTAGTATGATACGCCTGTTGTCATTACAGCCTTTCAGAGCTGCAGGATATGATCCTCTTGAATTACTGAGTGTAAGACATGGTGGCATTAACAACTGCAAGAGACCTTATGCTCAGGTACTCCTCTTGCTGCCCTGATTAGGACTTCCCAGCAGAAAACATTTTCCTCAAACAGACCCCAATGTTATCAGGTTGCAAACCAATCTGTGCAGCTCAGTGAAGGAAAAGCCTGCTGCCTCTCACTGACATCTTGTACTGAATTCTGGGTCCGGAGGGACTGGACTAGCACCCTCATGCACAGATTGCCACTCCCTTGGGTAGAGATACCTGGGCTTTGCCAGCTACTCTATTGCTCTTAAGCAAGTTTTCAGACACAAGGATATAGTATCACGCACACACTACTGAAACAATTACAGAGGTATGAAGGCACAAGCAAAGCACTATGCTGTTCTTCTTAAATTGCTGTTAGGCTCTTTCAACCCACAAAAAAGCTGTCGGTTTGCTTACGCAGGTATTGTGACTGGGATCCCATCTTTAGGGATTCCAAGCCTTTGTCCAGAGCATGTTTTTTATTGAAGAGGGTGTTGATGCAGTTGTATGCGCATCCTTAAATAACTCCCTGGGGTGCCGTTCAGCTTCATGCCTTCTCTCTGAGAGCATCCTTTAGTTCATCAACATCAATAATGGATCAGTCAGTCAAAACTGCTGACCTCTTCTGCTGGGTTGGGAAAGGATGCTGTCGTGTGGCAGCAAGGCAGAGACATAGCCAGAGGGTAAATGATGTTGGTTGACGACTGACCTGGCAAAGTCAGTGCTTCTACATACTGATGGAACAGAAGACAAAGCTTTTTTAAACACACAAAAGACATGCCATACGGACACATATTCTGACAACCATGCTTTTATTGTAAAGGATAATAAAGCAGAGTGTGACTTTTTAGGTTTTGTTCAATACCAAACATAATGGTGACCCTACAACTTCAGGAGTGAGTGGTCCCTCACTCAGATTTTATGCATATTGTGATAACTTCTTTTATCTGAGTTTCAGCCCCAGGAGGAAGGTGATTGTGTCTCTTAAAACATTGAGAACTGACAAAATCACACTGACACCAAAGCATAGCCTTATTTTCCCCAGAATATAGACTCATGGAATGGTTTGGGTTGGAAGGATCTTTAAAAATCATGTAGTCCAAACCCCCAGCCATGGGCAGGGACATCTTCCACTAGACCAGTTTGCTCAGAGCCCCATCCAACCTAACCTTGAACACTTCCAACAACGGGGCATCCACAGCTTCTCTGGGCAACCTCTTCCAGTGTCTCACCACCCTCATCTTAAAAAATGTCTTCCTTACGTCCAATCTGAACCTACCCTTTTTCAATTTAAAACCATTACCCCTTGTCCTGTCGCAACAGGCACTACTAAAAAGTCTGTCCCCATCTTTCTTATAAGCACCCTTTATATTTTGAAAGGTCACAATAAGGTCTCCATCTAGCTTTTCAGCTCTGAACATCCAGGGCTTCAGTTATTTCAAACACTGAGCAAGTTCAAAATCATTTTACATTTGCTTTACTCTGATGTCACTGCATGACTGTGGTGCCAGGCAGAGGAGAATCAAAACTCTGGACTGAAACCTGAGTTTGAGGGGTCTGTTTCCAAAGATGTGCCCAGTGTCATCAGCTGGTTTTGAAGAAAACAAAATCAGTGGCCGTCCTGTTGTCCTGCATGCAAGTCTTTCACAGCAGGTCATAAGCAAAAATCACTTCAACCTTCCCAGTCTTTGCAGACTCTGGCTGGCTCTGCCTCCAGGGCTCCCCAGACTGCACCATGCTCTTTCAACAAGGCAGGTATTATTAAGTTGAAACCCAACTTTGAATGGCAGGTTTGAAGGTTTGATGCATCAACAGGTGTCCCCTAACAGAGGTGCATGAGTGCAATCAATGCTTTAGCCATTGTCTTCTCCTGATCATCCATATAGCAAATTATTTTGGGATAACGCTTGTGTATTCAAGGAGCCTGGACTGTGTTTGTTACTCTTGCTGCAGTCACGCTTCATCTTTGCGTCATTTAGCCAAATTGTTTCGGTTACAGAAGAATAGATGTTCTGTTGGAGGAAGGAAGCTGCTGCGTTGGCCTCGAACAACACTCATCTAAGCTAAGGAGAGGCTGGAGTAATTGTGCCGAGGTGGACAGGCAGCAGCCATGCCAAGAACAATATTATTTGCATTTTAAGTTATAGCATCTAATGGAATCAAGAACAGAACCAGGTTTTTTTCTAAACTCATTTGAAGGTTTGCCAAATGGGCGATTTACAGCTTCCTCGTAGTAATGAACAGTTCAGCTGTCTTGACCAACATGTGGTCGCACATGTTGCAAACTGACATAAATATTTTATATTTGCTCTTGCTGCAGTTCCTGTTCCACAGAAATGTTTGTCAAACAGCTCAGGGAATCAAAAGGGTTTTAATCTTTAAATTTCATCCCAGAGTAATTGTACTTTTTTTTTTCCCATTCTGAACTTGGATAACTTGTTTCATACTGCCCTTGATTAAAAACAGTTGGAAGAGGAGGATAGGAGTTTTCATTTTTGAACTTTTTTGGAAAAATCTCAGGAACTTTATTAGTTATTTGATTTATAGTCTAGTGTAAATATCTTTCTAGTGCAGCGGGTGCTTTTGAAACTGGAAGTGGTTAAGCTCAATCTTGAGAAAGTGATAAAAATTAAAGCACTTGTGTGAAATTAGTGGTATTTTGTCACCTGGAATATTTGGACATAGTTCTGGACATATGAAAAAAGCTGAAATTTTGAGGAGCAAAGAAAGTGGAAAATAAAAGGACTATATCATTGGAAGAATATTTAGAGGTCCTGGGGGGGAAGTTTGATAGAAAGGATGTATCATTTTGTATTTGTGTTATTGTACAAATTGCAGTCCAGATGCTCCAGTATCGGGGCCAAACATGCTAAGTGCTGTGCATTCAACTGCATATGATTTAGAGACAGCTCAAATCGAGTTGACAATAGACCAAGATAGCAGGGAGAGTGCACGCAAAGGTGATGAGAGCTGTAGACACGAAAGGTCGGATCGCACGTATGTGAGCACTTCATGCATCTTCCTTTTTCCTCTCTGCATTAAAAAGGAAGAAAAAGTTTGAAGTAAAATATTCAGACGAGGAGGAGGACAAGGGGCTGGGTCAGAGGGTAGTCATGGTAGGCTAGCTACTCTCCCGGTGATGCCAAAAGTAGTTTGGACAGTTAGATGACCGATCTCAGCATTTAAGGAAAACATGTGCTTGGCGAAACAACAGCCCCTGAGGTCAGCATGGAGATCATCTTAGGGCTGGCTGGAGGCTGGATTGGAAAAGGACATGCATTTGTGCTACATATATATATGTGTGTGCATACATACAGCTTTAGCTACATGTCAGTGTTAAAAGGGGGTTTTGTGAACTACAGTTGTAGAAATGCTGGAGTAAAGAGAGGGAAGCAAGATGCTTAATGCCTTGAGAGACAAAATAAAAGACCGTCGGAGGGCTGAGTCTGTGGAAGGCTGAGAAGTGGGAAGCAAAATATCATCATGGTGCAAAGCACATCTAAACTCTAAGGAGAGCTGCCAAATGAGGACAGCACAAAGACATCCTCTTGCCTTCCAGAGGGAAGCTGGACGCTCTCAAGAGCGCTGTACGTCTCTCAGCTGGCGTGTTGCAATGCCAATGGGCACCACAATGGGTGACTATACCTTGGCCCCGTGCACTCACAATAGCTACAGTTTCTCTGTTGAGCCCCAGCATAAGCTGCCTGGGTTGAAGTCCATCAATGACCTCGCAGTGCGGATGGACTGCAGAAGCAGGGAGGGAAGAACAAAAGCAGTGCGAATTACTCAAATGGGAAATGGAGGCTCACACAGATTTCCTGCGGGATGCTCTGTGTTTATCTGCGTGTCCTGTTTCAAGTGTTGGTTGTAAAATTGGGGGAGAGCTTAGTGGTGTTTTTTCTAGTGTGTTTGTTTTACTGAGATGACAGATTTCTTATTTAGAGCCTTCTTTATTTCTCTTATTCTTAATTTTTAAAGGAAAACATTGCCTTTCTCTAGAATGTTTTCTCTGAGGAGGTATCTGAATGTTTTGTAAGCATCTCAAATGGCCCGTAGTGCTCCGAAGCAGGCGTATGTTACGTCTCATTAAACTGCTATCAAAATTGTGGTTCAGAAGCCAAGCCTGCTTGTCCTGGATTAGATGGGAATGAGCAGAGAGCATCTGGTACTGAACAACAAGCTGCTGTTGATGGTTCCTTTCTACACAGCTTTGGTAGAAGAAGCATACGAGGACCTATGAATGATACGGTGGAGAAATCATCTCTGGTAAAGTCAGTAACAAAACTACTGTTGGTTTCATTCAGATTAAGCTTCCATCCAAGCGATCTTCTTGTGAAACAGCTAGTTCTATGGCTTAGGCAGTGCTTTTCGGTGGTGTTCAACCAAATACAGCCATCAGCAATCATCCATGAACTGTAATCCAGCTCCAGCCTACATTTAGAGCAACCTCATTTGCTGGAGTGGCAACAGCAAATGAGATGCAAGTTGCGGAGAGACTCCCATCCTCCAAACCCACAGCATGATGCAGTTTGCGTGCGAGCAGTAAGTTCACGAGCCTCATTTTATGTAATTTGCTGGAACCTCAAAAGGAGTTAGTGCTCTCTATAGCACCGAACCCAAATTATGTGCAACCACAATTCCTATAACCAGCTGCCTGTACAATGGGAGAAGTTTCCAGACATTGTAAAACTGGCTTTTAAAACTGTATTCTCTTAATGTTTTGGATCACATTTAAACCTTAAAATTGCCTTGATCTTTCTTCTCAGACATATTTGCTTGTCCGAACTGAGGATGAGGGCTGGTTTTCATAGACTTAGGAATGCTAGCATTGTAATTTATGTGAATTCTTCCTGTCTAAGAAAAACATGATATTTGGGAGAAACGTGTGTCTGCAGCATCACAGAAACTGCCATACTCTGACAGAAATACTGGTTTTTGTGCTTGGCAAACCTCCTACAGAAACTGATTTTACCCTGCTCTCTCTCCCCAGGAGGTGAAAGAATATCATCCCCCACAGCTGAGATAGATAGCCAGGTGGGCTACGAGCTTCTCCTTTCTATCCTGGGCTAGCTCATTTCACTTGCTAATTGGCATAAAAAGGTGTGACGGTGGTAGGTGTAAAACAGATGTGGAATTACACAGGGAGGCTGGGAATCATGTAGAGGAGACACCAGAATGTCTTTATTTTCTTGGGAGTCAGGAGGGCCAGTCCACTGGGATCTGTGTGCCAAGATCACGTGGGATATTTTTGATAGGGGGCTGAGAATTTGGGGTTCACCTCAGGAATCTCCCTGTGCGCTTGGCTGTAGCACAAAACCTGATGTCCTCATTACTGCTTGCTTCATCAGGCTTCCCTTCTCTACCAAGTATTTTGCTATGCGTGAAGAGGCAACCAGTGAGTGTTTTGCATTTTAAGCTCATCCAGCCAGGAACAGTCTTTTACTCTGCTGCGTGCGTGTATGCACGCACCATGTGTCCCACCGTATTTGGGACTCTGTGCTGCTCTGTTGCTCCTAATAATTTCTGAGGATTTCTCCTTTTTTTTCCCTGTTACACCACATTTTTCTGTAGCATGGCAGTTCTATTCTCTATGTGGTGATTTTACTCTTCTTTACTGAAAGACACTGAAGCTTGTATTTAGACACTTCATGCATGTAAAGACATTTGTGAATCTAGTCAAAATCAAAAGAAATGTCAGCCTAATCTATTTCTCACTAAAGCCAAAGAAGCATTCCCATTAGCTTGGCTAGAACTCCATGAGGATCTTAATATTTCTTTTGTGGGAAGAAGGAAGGCATTGAATTTGGCCCAAAATTTGGGTTTCTTAAAAAAAGAGCTGTATCTTGTCACCTCTTACTTGGCATTAATTGTCTATCTCCACCTTTCCTATCAATAGAGCAATGATGCTATTTTTAACCATCTGCAAAGTTCATAGATCCTTCACAAAACCAGCCCATATTGTTTCTAGCATATGGATTTATTTTGTTTTCCTGTGGAGGAAAAATTGCTGCCCTGGAGGCTGGCAAACTGTGGGAAATAGTAATGAGTTCTCTGCTAAATTTGGTAGGGAGCTGTACCCCTGCAGTCTGAAATCACAGTGCAGGGCTTGAGGAGCTTAGCACTGAAGTTCTTCCTATGGATTAATTAATAAAACCCTGAAGACATTTGGCTTATGAGTTTTATTTATTGAGGTAAACGTCGTGTAACATGTGGGAACAGCATGGCTTTGCTTCTTCTTGCCTGTGACCCTGTCACCTCTTGCCCATCACATGCCCATCAGGGATGTCCTCATCAGGAAAGCATTTACTTCTGTGAGATAAACTGTGCAGGATCAGGTCCCTGGTCAGTAAGTATTCTGGTACAGGACTTTGTCATGTTCCAGTTCTGCGCACTCTTACATTGGTGTAAATCAAAAGTCACTGTTGTAAGACAAGGTAAAAATGAGAATAATAATGGAAATTTGTCCCTCTAATCCAGTGAAAGGAAGTTACTTGCACAAAACAAAACAGTTACTGGTAAAACCTCATTAATAGTAGGGACAATTTATGTCGTAATTGAATTAGTCGACCTCATTCAAGATGGTTCCCCAGGAACTAAAACAAACATGAAGTTGAGTTGCTTAATTATCTTTGTCTTCGAGGTTTTTTTAGCGTTCCCAGGCTCTGTGGGAGAGGAAGGAATAATGATATGAAAGGATTAGAAATCCACAATTATATCACTTTGTAACAAAGGGGATGGCCAAGAGTGTGGGATTTTTCAAGTAGTGACTTTGAACCCAGAAAGAGGCATAGACACTGTGAGAAAAGTTTGTAAATCATGGTCAACAAAAAGTTTGCCCAGCAATCACTGCTGAGAAGGCACAGTGAGGAATCTTCCTTCCAGGTTTCAGAGAAGACATGCTGAACGATGTCTTCCCCATACCCCAAAGCATCACAGGTTTGGGTTTTTTCCAAGCTTAAGAGCACAAACACATACAAATTGAAGGTAATAAGAAGCTACAAGACATTTAAAATGAGAAATTAAAGGATTACCCCTCCAATGTGCCTCCTTCCCTCTTTTTATGCAGATAATATTTTCAACACAGCTTTTCCAGGGTGGGATGCAGTGCAAGACAGGGCCTGTGGCAGTCCATCCATGCCGGCAAGAGAAGCTTGAGTAGCTGAGAAGGAGCACTGTGAAGAGGGTTATCAAGTCAGCTGGAGTTGAGGAGGCCACAGTAAGATCTGATCTTTGTAGAAAACTCTTTCACAGTGTAGAAAGTTGATGTTTTCTGCAGTTGCCCTCTGCTCCCCAGCCCCTGCGTGCAGTCTCAGTGGGGATTAGTTTAGCTTCTGGCGCTGACCCCTTACGGGAGGAACTTTTGCTTGCAGATAGTCAAAGTACATCCTGACTGTAAAATTGGACAGGTGCAAATATCTATGGAAAACACATTACAGGAAAAATCTGTACGGAATAAGCTTATTAATTTCCCTGACTATTAGGACTTCCCTAGCATGGCTGTTAACATACTAATTATAAAGAAGTGGATTAGCTGTGCCTGCTCTTGCAGCCTGCAGCGGTGATCCCTGTGTGTCTGTACTTCCCCCGTGTCCCCTTCCAGCACTCTGCTCTTTTCAGACTAGGAAGTTCCCTGTTCCAGGGACTGTTTCCAAAGGGTTGGGAGATGTTCACTGATCCTTGTTTACGCAGCTCAGAGACTGCCAGGCCAGCTTTCAGTTGCATGCATTAGGGACTGTGGTCCCAAAGGCAGCCTGAGAACCGCAGCTTGCGTTCCAGCATCACAGAGGGCAATGGCCTGGGACTGTACAAACTGCATAAACCCCTTGGTCTGGTCATCCAAGCCGCCCCACAGCCCTCCCTGTACTGTGGCTGCTAGTCACTGTCTAGAGCACAGAGATACTGAAAGATGCAGTAAGCCAAGACTTTGCTCCAAAACGATGCTGATCAGCTGGAGGTGGTCTGAGCTGCAGTGGACTCTGCATGTTCTGCACTAGGTAAGGCCTCATTCAACCCCTGATTAAACCCCCACTGCCTTAACAACAGTTTCCTGATACCCTAGGAACTACCATTTTGTGTCTTTGTTCCCATCTACGGAAGTATGATCTATAATGAGTAAATTACAAGGCTAAGCCATGCTAGCATCCCTCCTGCTTGTATTCATCCCTGAGTGAAACACCCCCTTCTCACTGCTGGAGAGTGCAGGCGGTGATAAAACTAATCATTATCTGTGAATTGGCTTCGCCCTTCAGTTTTTGAAATAAGTGGCTTTTATGGGCTTGAGCTGCAAAGAGGGAGCTGCCACAGAGCAGACTTGGTGCTGTCAGCCATAAGAAAACAGAAGCATTTGGGGTTGTTTGCAGCAAGCCTTTTTCAGCACAAACCCCTCGCTTAGCCCCTATGTAGCGTGAAGCCTTGTGGGCAGCTGATATTTTTGTCTTTGTTTTTGGGTAGTGACATAGCATTTGCCCTCTCCATGACAACTCATTTCCCACACATTTAAAAATGAATCGGAGCACCTGGCTTTAGCTCTGCAGGGCTGTGGCTCACCATCTAATCATTAGACCTTTCAAGACCAGAAAAAGAGTGGTACAATATAGCTTTCAGGCAGTCTTAAAAAAAAATCCAACCCTAAAAGCTTTAATCTTAAACATAGCAATACCTCGGTGAATTCCAGCTTTTGATCTGGGGCAGAATGTGTTTCCAAATTCATTTCACGCTGTGCTGTTTCAGTGAATATAACCACTTCACCCAGGGGTCCTACTCCTAGACCTTCCAAGAAACTTCAGAGAGCAGCTTTCAAAGTTAGGGCAGGCAATTTCTGCTCCGCTCCCGACCCTGCCACAGAGCCACTGTATGATGGACCAGCTCTGTACTTAAAAGTGTTTTGGAGATTTGACTGGTTGTGAAGGCAGCGACTTCCTCATCACGTTGCAATTGCTCCAGTATGAAGATGCTTATACTGGTATAGCTCATTTGGATGCAGTAGGTGCAAAGGTGCGGTGAGCTAGAGATGCCGTATATTAGTATGACCATGCTTACCCTTGGACCCTTAACAGCACAACTGTGGTTGTGTTTAAACAAGCAGTTTAACCTGTTCTCACAATCCAAAAACATGCATCCATGTGCATAGATCTCCAAAACGCTTCAGATTCAAGTTCAGAGTCTTGAGTTTGCCATGTCTTGAAATAGTGAGTCGGCACTGGAGGAGACCGGACTGCTGGCACTATGCAGACATAAAAACTAGCCAGGAATTAAGCACCAAGCAGAGCTGTGCCTGAGGTGTGCACGAATGTCCCTCCCATCCCGAGTTACGCAGACAAACTGCCCTACAACCCCACGCTCCCTTTTGACCCTATTCCATCTTATTAATTATTACATTAATTCCCAATACCACTTCGAGAGATTTCCCAGCACACTGCTGAACACTTTTCAGCCTGGTGAGTTCCTCCCACAAAGGGAGAAAAAAAGCCCAGCAGGACTGAAGGGCAAGTGCCCTAATACAAGTGCTTCACCTGCATAGCAGCGGTAAGTCCATCACAGCTCTCACACTGCCCCGGGGTGAAGGGAAGCCGGATGCTCCTGGCCATGCTGGGTTGTAGGAGATGTCATTCAGGCAGAGCCCAACTCACTGGAAAAAAAAAAAGGGGGGGGTTACTAGTGGGCATGCAGACTGCTGTTCCTGTAAGGCATCGTGGTATTATTTTGCATAGAAATGAGCTGAAATACAGAAATTTTTTCTTGTATTGGATGTGTGATCATTTGATGAAATATTGAAACTTTTCATTATTTTAGTGGGTGGAAAATAAATGAAAGGCCTTTTTTTCCTATTGAAAAAAATACCTCAAGAAGATTTTTAGTGTTTGGGGGCAGCAATAGCTAGGATACCGCATTTCTGCCTTTTCTATCCCTTTCTCTTTTAGACGAGTAGCCACCACGGGTTTACTTTTTTTGCTGAGCTTCATTTCTGTTCCAGGGATGAGCAGGGCTCAGGTCTGTGACCCTGATCAGCCGACTTGTGATGTGACTCTCTCTAGACAAGCAAGCGGAGTATTAGTGCCAAATACTTCTGTCTATCCTTCATGTTCAAAGGTCGCAGGAAGTAAATACTTTGAAAGTGTATCTTTTTTTTTTCTCCATTCATTGCAGATAAACTTTGACATTTGCGGTAGCTCTGTTTTCCCTGCCATGATACAATATTGTCAGTGTAAAGCCAAATACTGACGTAGAGCTGATGTCCTCTGTTGATCTTAGTCTAGTATTTCGGAAGTCTCCAGTGTGGAGAATACAGAGGGTTGCAAGTTTTCTGATGAGAATGTGTTGGGTTTTTTTTTAATTCATAAATGATGACTCACAAAACCTCGAACTTTTATCTTGTGGGAACATACCAGTTCTGCTATGAAACTCATTTGGGGGAAGGCTTCTCAGGTCCAGGAAGGAAATTTGGGTCAGAAATGTCAGGCACTTCAGCAGAACCAGCCATGTCCTGGGTACAACCTTCACCAAGGACTGCAGAGACCTTGATGCTGTTTCTGGGTTTGACAGCAAAATCTCGACCTCCTGCCGGCTGGGCAACTGCTGACTCCTCGTCTGCTGGCTGGGAGAGGAATGATTTCTCTTTGTCATGTTCTTGCATCAAAGATTTGGAAAATACTTGGCTCTATCCTCATACAGAGCAGAAAAAAACTATTAAAATGCTTGTGGGATAAAGATTGTTTTCTTCTCAGATGTCCTGAATATCTTTTCTGAAATATATGAAGACTTTTTTTTTTTTTTAATTGCACTAGTGCACAATTTGGTAATAAAAGAGGTGTCACACTATGTACAAAGCATGGATCTGGCAAACAGGAGAATCAGTTTCAGTCCTTTCCTCTATCCTGTCACAGGTTACTTGGTATCGCTGATAGTTTGACAAACATTTTCACCAGCAGCCGCACTACTTACAAGTGAGCAGCTCTTCCAGCGGTCCATTCCCATGGCTGTGTGTCCCTGGTGGCTGTGCCCAGGTTTGCCACTGTCTGTAGAGCCATCTATGGTGTATCATCAGCCAGGAGAGCTGCTCCGAGCACAAAGACCTGGTTATTTTTAATCCAGGTACTTCCTCTTGCTGATTAACCATGTGACTGCACACATGCTTGTGCTGGCACAACTGTTGGGATGGCACGGGGACAGGAACAAGCAACAGGAGGTGAGGGAAGGCTGCCAAAACCAAGTTCATCAAGATATGTCATCAGTTTTTTCTTGTGCACATTAAGAACAGTTATTTGTCATAGAAAAACACTAAATCCATGGAAGAAAATAGCAGTTTAACAGCTATGTTGTCATAAAGCTGCTCATTAAGATTTTTTCCAAGCATTTGTCTGTGTGCTTGAGTAGACGTAGTCCAATAATTACTGATTTTGAATATTTTACTGCCAGCTGTTCATCAAGATATGAATCAGTTGGTTAGTTATGGGTGAAGTTTTCATTAGGATTTAAGCTCCTTAGACGCTTCTGAAAATGTTTCCTTCTATCCTGCTGTCTAATCTGCTATCAGCATAGCAGAAATCCCATTAATTAAGGACTAAGACCTTTTATAATCTTCTTCCCAGACTGCAGAGTGCATTTACTATTGCTGTTCATCGGGCTGAGTCCAGTGCAGGATGCCGCTGGCCATCTGGAGCATCAGCCCCTGCATGCACGAGAGCAGAACACACTCAGACTTCTGCCTAGGAAGGATGAAATTGTCCCGTAAGAGCAGGGATATCCCATGCAAGCTAGCATTCAAGCTTCAGCTGTGGGCCAGTGTCAGCTACTTAATAAGACTTGTGCCACTCTATGTGCTCCTTGAATAAAAAAAAAAGGTTTGGCACTGAGAAAGCATCCTACATGTCAAGTCTGTCTTCTGTGCTGCTAATATGGCATTAATACACATTGTGACTGATGGAAAACTAGCAGGTAACTTAAGTTGATGAGTTAGGTATGCTATGCTGAGTTGATGAGTTGGGTATACTATTCAGTGTCCAAATCTAAAACTGATACGTGATTTGAAAGGATTGTGAGAGCTGGGCTTTCAGGAAGGCCATTGAAACTTGTAGGCATGAACTAATTGAGTAACGTAAGAGCATAAAGTGGAAGAAACCCTAAGGATGTATACACTATAAAGTTTTATACACTATAGAGACCAACCAAATTCAAATGGCAGAAGAGTGTGAATCATCAAAGCCCTGCTGGCACAAGGGACTGCTAATCCAGAAGCTGTAGGGTCTGGGTGGTCCGAACCCTGCATTTCCTACAGCCAAGGACTGCCTCCAGGGCCTCGGGGGCTGCATGCTGTTGCTTGCTTTCCTCTTGGGTATCCTATCTGGTAGTGCATATTGTGCCGTTTGAACGTGCCTTCCTCTTTTCTTCCCAGGGAATGGCTTTTACACTTGAAGAGAGGCTGCAGCTGGGAATTCACGGCCTCCTTCCTCCTTGCTTCTTGAGCCAAGACGTTCAAGTTCTCCGTGTTATGAAAAACTATGAGAACAAATCTAATGATCTAGACAAGTAGGTAAAAAACATCTTATTTCCTCCTCCCTCCCCCTTTAATTTTCAGTTCCTTAAAGCCCCTGGGAAGACTTGAGGATCCTGCTTCAAGGCACACAGGTTTTCTTCAGAGTCACTTTTTTCTACCTGTCCATACTCTCCAGCACCAGGAGTGTTTATTCTGGCCTGCGTGCTGTCACCTCAGTTACATGCCATCCCAGTCCCAAAATAGCACTAGTACTGCTTTTTTCTACCACCACATTGCTGGAAAGTTCTGGTATTAGCCTGGCAATTCACTGTACTTTGGGTACAAGTACACAATGAAAAGGCAGTCCCTGCCCCAGAGCACTTGGAGGTAGAATGAACGCATGTAGTGCATGTACCTATCTGTATGCTCATCAATACATCCACTAAAATACTGGCTGGAAGAACAGAAAGAACCTGCCAACTGGTAGGAAAAAAATTTAAAAACCAGAAGCAATGATGTGTAATGACTAATCTTTCTGTTCCTGAGCTTGCATTGTGTCCAGTATTGTTCATCAGGGTTATTGATAGAAGATGGTGTTTGATTCCTGTCGTGACGGATGGTGGGGTTTGCATCTCCGTCCGTCTCAGTTGTTATTGATATGGGGACTGAGGCAGCAGGACTCTTCCCCTGTAGAGCAATTCCACTGCAATGGCTTTTCTGTGTCACAAATGCATGTGTTGATCTTGCAAATTGTATATTGTGGGCAGCATGCGATGCCTTTTTGAAGCCACACTGCAAGATTGGGCGCTGAACACAAAAGGGAGTTCATCACTCTGTTCATACAAGTTTCTCAGACAGAAAAGCATTTGCAATCTCTCTTTACTTTTTGAGTTTTTCATTTTTCTGGCTTCAATTTGACAAATTCAATCTTAGCCAATGAAGCATTTTCAAGAAAGGAAAATCTTTGGACAAATGTAACATATTCTAAGTCACTAAGTGGTCATATAAACTCAGTGATGCATGCGTAAGTCTGGACAACACTAACAATACAAAGTTGATTTAATATTTTCATTTTCTAAATTAATATTTTTGTCTTTTTTTTTTTCCAAATATGGGATTTAACTATCCTTCTGTGTTTATTGATTAAGTAATTGAGGATGTGGGATAATGGAGAGAGAGGTTTTGCGGAAATATTTTAGGAGAGACAGTGCTTTGAAATTTGCATATTAATATTTGCATACATGCATATTTCATCTTATAGATTGCAGATTTTGATAATAAAGATGATGTCCCGCTCTGTCCCAGGTAGCCCTGAAGTCTACTTTTGACCTTTTCCATTGCATTTGTTTCTAATGCAAATTCCAAAATTCTGAGGGTACGCATGGGTCTGACCTCCAGCTTTACCGAGTCTTTTGTGAGCTGTCAGTGGGGGTGGTGGAGCCAGTCAGGTCCTCTGGGAAATTTTGCTCCAAGTAGCTGCTCACAAGGTAGCATTGAGCAGTGTCAGGGCTTGGGAGAACTGAGTACATACTGAGTGAGCCAGCTACTGCTTTTTATGAAACTGCTAACATCCATAAATACTGATTTATATCTGTTTTATTTTACTTTTAAGGTATATTGTTCTTATGACATTACAAGACAGGAACGAGAAGCTTTTTTATCGAGTGCTAACCTCCGACATAGAGAGATTCATGCCTATCGTTTACACCCCAACAGTTGGCCTTGCTTGTCAGCAGTATGGTTTGGCTTTCAGGAGACCACGGTGAGTGAAGAGACCGTTCTTGCCCCTTTTTTTAATTTCACGTGAATGTTTCTTTTGTATCGACAGTCCATCTTTATGTGGGTGGCCCAAAACATCTAAAACTTGATCCGTCATCAAAAGATGGACCAGCAAGCAGCTTCGTGTGTGTACATTTGATGATGAGCTGGGGAGTCAAGAATAGCTCTGCCTTCTTCCTATGAACAGCAAACAGAGTGGTTTTGTTCTCAAACAGTACTGTACAGTCTGTGTGCAACTTAGCTCCAAATGGCTCTCTGAACTTATGGCTGCACCCCTCCCCATCTGCTGTCTCAGGAGCACTGAGTGCCTTCTGCAGTGCTGGCGTTTGAGTAATTGCTGGATTTGGGATACGTTGTGCTGATTTTCAACTTCTGTATGCACTTCCACCCCCCCCCCCCCCAAGAATCATTTTCTGAGATGATGCTCTGCATCAGTGCCTTCCTCGCTGCTCTGAACAGTTACTGTATAAATTCATGCAACGTTAAACACTGTGTACTGTGTTGGAAGGCCCTGTTCTGCATAATTCTTTTTAATGATTAACATTTAGATAAAGCCCTCATTAGCATTCTGAAATACCTTTTAGTCCTAGCCTGAAAATTCAATGGTAAGGTTCAGTTTTCTTTGCAAGCTTTGTATTTTTTTGTCCTCAAAATGTACCAGTAGGCAGATAAACATTTTAGCTTTTGCTCTAGAAATATGCAAAGTAAAGGAATGGAATAATACCATTTTAAAAGCATTTCACAAGCATGAGGTTTAACTGCATTTTCAGCTGAGAGTAATGTGATAGATGGGGAAACTGAGGCAAGTTCTGCTGACTGACTCAGGGTCACAGGGCAACCCTGAGGCAGACCTCAAAGATGTAAGGGCTGTGTAGGCAGATAGTGAATAACATACTGTGGATAAGATTAACTTGGCAAACATGCTTGCATCCTGCTTGTCATCAAAATTTCTAGTAAAGCTGCTGTCTTCGTTCACGGGCTACTCCTCGGGATTGATTTTTGGTTTGTGTCTATCATGGGTAATTGTGTTCTGTTCCTCGATACCCAGCTTCTGGATCTGCTGGGCTATGGTGAAGTCATTCATCTAGTCAAGCCTTGATCATATTCCCTCCTCCTCCTCCTCAGTGTGTATGAGGAAACCAGAGAAGGAATTGCTCTTTGTACAGGGGGAGGACACTTACTTCTGGGCAGGGGAAAAGGTAGCAGAGATAAGAGAGCCCAGACTCTGTCCCCAGGTGTTGAGCTGTGAGCACTGTCAGGCAGGGAAGAGCACACTGCTGGTTCTCAGCTAATCAAGATTCACAGCAGGCAACTCCTGCTGCACAGCCACTGTATCTCTGCCTTCAGTCTGCCTTTACCTTGCAAGAAGTTCAAACAATGTTTGGGAGCTTCACCTCTTTTATTTTCCATCCCTGTTGTTATCCTCAGGAATGCAGGGGTGTCTGTCCATATACTGGACTCTTTCTGCAGTTATTGCTGTTGGAGAATTCCCCTTCCTGTAACTCACTTCTTTCTCATGTTTTAAACACACAATCTTTTACCAATGTGGTAAGAACATCTGTTCTCGTAGTCTGACAGTTTTGCTGTTGAACTTGGGCTTGGAGCTGTTCTGGATTCCAGCCCGTGGCTTCCGCAGGAAAGGGCAAACTATCATGCCCTTAGTACACTGAATTTCCTATGGTGGGGAGTTTGTTTTTCTGAAGATGTAGAGTGAATTTCAGCCTACCTCAGATTTGGTTTTAATCAAGGTTGTTTTAGCAAAGAGTGGTTTTGTTCCATAAAGAAAAGAGCTATTATATGATGTAAAGTGATGAGATTAAAATGAGAAGCATTCATATGTGCTTTTTTTGTAGATCTGACTCATATTGTCTTGCAGTATATATTTTCTCTCCTGGAGCATATTATGTATATAAGGGTTGTCAAGCACTGGAACAGGCTGCCCAGGGAAGTGGTTGAGTCACCATCCCTGGAGGTACTTAAAAGACATGTAGATGTAGCGCCTGGGGACATGGTTTAGTGGTGGACTTGGCAGTGTTCGGTTAATGGTTGGACTCGATGATCTTAAGGGTCTTTTCCAACCTAAATGATTCTGTGATTCTATGTACATCAGGAGCCGGCCTGTAAGACACTTAGTTCAGGGTAGGATGCCAACACTTTCTGCTAAAATCATTGGGACCTGCAGATTTGGGGAGCTCAGGAATTAAGATTTAAGTTTGTATTTCTAGCTCTTCCCATGTTTGTTATCCTAAGCTGCACTGACAGTCTGAAAAGGTGATTCTTCTAACCTAATTGTATTTGTATCAAAAGGTTTTTCAAACAAAATGGCGCCCATGTGAATATATTTCACTGTTGGTTTAGGGAGAACATAGCACCTAGAACTGGAGAGGATGTTCAAGCCATTCAGTTTTGCTCTGCTGTCACAGGAAGCCTTATCATATAAACCTGTTCATTAACTGATTATGTTTTATTTTAAATCTGCAATACAGCTGCCCTATGTAGCCTATTCCAGTACTTAACTGTCATATAAGTAGAAGGTGGTTTTCCCCTACTATATAAGCTAAATGTTCTTTGCCAATATCATCCTCTCTACAGTAGCCTTTTCAGGGTAGAAAACTGGGATTATGTTCAGCCTGGTGGTTTTCTTGTCTGTAGTTCTTGCTGTTCCGTCCAGGTTGTCCCACTCTGGAGTACCCTGTTTGGCTACATTTCTTCTGACATGAACCACAGAAGAGTGAGCACCGCTTTGCCATGGAGGACTGGCAGTGCCAAGGGGACCGGAGCAGTTAGCTTTTAGCTTTTGCTAACACGTCCCAGTGTGCCCTCGCCTTTTGTGGCATTATCTGAGTGGTCTGATTGCTGTAATTCGCTTTGTCATCTTCTCCCTCTGAATCTTTTCTTTAACATGATTACCCCACCAGATACATGCCACTCCATAATTGTGCTTAGCATTTCTCCTCACTACGTGTCCTGCTGTGAACTCTGTCCTGTTGGTTTTGGGTCATATCTCCAGCGAATCAAAGTCTTTTTAAACCTATCCTCCGGAGTGCCGCGCCTGCCAGCCCAACTCTTTGGGCAATGGGGAGCTGGTTTGAATGTTTGCTGCAGCAATTACCTTTTCATCCAAAGTGTCACATTTAAGGCTGTTGATCAGGCAGGGGAGGTGAGACATCTCAGTTTTAAAACACCACATGGTGCTCCAATATGGATGGACACGCACATATAGCACAGCTGATGGTGAGGAGGGAAGTCTACAGAATATTATGCAGTCTTTCTGCGGCCACAGCAGCAGCAATTAGTGACCTGTGGACACGATAAACTTCTTCCCTGTGATGAGATCCTTCTCAGCCCCATTAGTGCTTGGCTTTATATTTGAAGGTTGAGCCTGGAAAGATTAAAGCACAAGTAACTTGCTTACAAAGCAACTCTTGTACAAGCATCTGAAAATAGTCCTATGAGGTCCAGCAGGGCTTCTCTCATCAGAACACATTTATCAGTGTTCGCATGGCTGCAGATTTTGTTTGCCAGATACTGCTGTCATAATTGCAGGGCTCAATGCCTCTTTTACCTTTCCTGGTCTCAATGTACAAATTCTTAAGGGTGGACTTTTTACCTGCACTTCTACAGGGCTGGTGTCCAGAGTTCTCCTCCCAGGTCAGGGCTCCGACATCCTCTTTGCCAGCAGATTTATCTGCTCCAAATGTGATCAGACATCTACTGTTCTTTCCTTTCGAAAAGCTACACGACCAGCAGTCTTAAAACACAGGTTTTCTCTGTTTACCAGTAGAAAGCTACTGGGAAAAAAAGACTTGCAAACATGCAACTCTTGGCATGCTCATCTATGATGCCCATAGTCTCCCCCTTCTGCTGGTGGGCCAGGCAGAGCTCCTGTGCCCCAACAGGTTCCTGTCTCTTCCCCAAACTCCTACCGCCTTTCTCTTCAGGAGTCGCTTTAAATTCTCCAAGCAGGCTTTTCTTTTTCTGTGGCCTCAGACTTTTTCCTATGTGCTAAAAGCTCAGGTTTTTAGAACAGCTGGAAGAGAGGTGGAACCATCAAATTATTAAAAACGGCACTCTGGCACTGTCCCACAGCCCTGAAGTTTTTGCTGGAAGGTGTCTATGTTGAATAATATTTTTCCTATCCTGTTTTCCAGACAGCTCCCTGCTGAGTTACCAATATTCGTTTATTCAAAGTCATGCAATAAGCATTCAAATCTTGAGGCCAAAGTACAGTGCCATTTTATATTTTGTATTTTTAAAATAAAACAATAGAAATTATTGTATAATCCATAAGTACAGGTTGAAGTACCAAGCAATTTCACCTCTGTCACACTTATGATAAAGACCCTATCAAAATCTCCGTCTTCTGACCACATTAAATAAGCACAAGAGAAGAGCAACTATGTCCAAAGAGAAGTCTTCCTAGCCACGGATCCTGTCTGCAGTGGTGGCCAGTAGCAGGTACCTCAGGAGGAGAATAAGACTAGGTTAGGCAAATATGCTCACTTCTTGGGAGCTTCTCAGGTTATGCTCCTCCACAGTTGGCGTCCCAGGGACTTGCGGCTGTAGTTTTGTTACAAAAACTCTGCTGCCACGTTTGTCTTCACAAGTTCTGGAACGATTGTGAGGGGACCCAGATGTATTCACATTGTCAAGGCCAAAGTATATTGCTGGAAATAGTGTCCCAAGGTGACAAGGTTTGAATCATGTATAGGTGTAATTTCTGATGCTCAAGGGTGGCCCAGACTTCAGGGAGATTTCTTGCAGAGTTGTACAGCTTCAGATCCTATGGCTGAAATACACAGCTTTGCAGTCTGTCTCCTGTGATCCATCCCTGGTTATTCACTCCTCCTTTCCACCACCCTTGTGCCTGCACAGATGTCCATGCCTCTGTGCAATGATCTGGTTCAGGAATAAATGTGGGTAGATCCAAGTCTTTTTTGGGCCAGACTAGCAGTAATCCAGATAGCCAGTTCACTGCCAGCTGCAACAGGAGTTGTGCTGACATGGTGAAAGGGATGTGCAGAAGCAGGAGCAAGCTGCTGAAGGCATGCGGAGGACAGGTTTGCTTATGGTCAGCAGCAGCGATGGCATAATTGTAGCTTCAAGCAAAGGACAGGTTACCCTAGGTACTAAGGAACATGGGCCTTGGAAGTGTTTGCTTTTCAAAGCCTGGGGATCCTTCATTCTCACCAGAAATTTGGTAGAGGGAAGGAATGAAGTGTACCAGAGCAGGGCTTGCAACTTTCTGAGACACTAAAAGAGGAAAGAAGGAATTTTTATCCTTTGATATCATTAATAGAGTCACCGTTATTTTAGGAAATGCTTGCACCAGCCCTAAAAGCTTTAAAACTGTGATTGAGGGTCCTTTTTGCTTTAGAGTGAAGATACAAAGTCCTCTACAAAGAAAAGTGCATAGTAGTATTGTGATCTTTTTTCCTTTTTTGCTTCTTCTTTTTTTTTCAATGTAAAATGTACTTAATGAATATCATGGGGGTCCTTATGCAGCACAGGACAGAACATGTGCAGTGCTATTTAAAAGGTATTTGTTAAACTGGAGGATCTCTTTTAATTGTGACAGTATCTTTGGAAAGAGACTTTATACTTTTTCACAAAGCACAGAGGGAACTTATCTCAGGGCATGGAATCAGGGTTTTATTTCTTCTGTGATAGTGAGAGATAGTTTATTACAGTGGCATAAGACCACAGTCTCTCGAAACACTGGGTAATTCATGAGCATGCTGGTATTTGAAAGTATAAAGTTGTCAGCTGCTCTGCAAAAGCTTTTGGCATCCCCTGAGAGCAGGACTGGAACAGGTTGGTGTGTCACCATTGGAGGAAAGCTATGGGCACAGAAAAAACTTGCTTAAGTTCACTCTCCTTTTCTGGAGACATAAGTATCCTTGAGGACTGATGCAGAACAATGTGAAACATGTTGGGGTGAAGCTGAACCTGGAGAATGAAAGCTAACAGGATGCAGATGGTGCGAAAATCAAGTCTGACAGAATAATGATCTGTGTCTCTGATGAAAAATGAGCAAGTGAAACATCAGTCAATCTACAGAATTGTCTTGTCAACAGATCTGGCTCTGCTGAGGCTTTTTTTTTAATGATGTTGTGCAGTCTGAGCAGCAGGAGGGAAAGTTGCCTGCCATTTCTAGACACTTTAAACCCAAACCAAATGGAAATTAGAACAAAGATCTAAATCCCATAGACTTGTCCCTAACCACAGAATTGTCTGCACTCCCTCTTCTATGAAACAGTGGAGACCAAAAGTTAGTGGGAAGATTGGGTTTTGGATTATTGTCCTGAAAATTGTACTTTGAAAGCCCTTTAGGCAATCTCTACTTCTTGCAAAAACACTGATTGTCATAACTTCTGTTGTTGGCACCAGCCTGGTTCATCCTTCTTCCAGAAGCAGCTGAAGTCTGTGTAAGAGAAGATGAATGTATTTAATGATCTGTGTTTAGATAACATCACCTGGTCTTGTAACAGACTGAAGCAGGGAGACCTGTGGAAGGTGTCATGGGGACAGCGTGTAGTCAGGAAGCCCCGAAGATATTGGTAGGGGATATAGGTGGGAGTTAGTCATAGAATGGTTTGGATTGGAAGGGACCTTTAAAGCTCATCTAGTCCAACCCCCCTGTAATGAGCAGGGACATCGTCAACTAGATCAGGTTGCTCAGAGAACCAGCCAACCTGACCTTGAACGTTTCCAGGGATGGAGCATCTACCACCTCTCTGGGCAACTTGGTCCAGTGTTTCACTACCTTCATCGTAAAAAATTTCTTCCTTATATCTAAGTCCTAGTTATGGGGCCAGGTTATGGAATGAGGAGGAGAAGACCATGGCTAGAGTAGGTGAGAAGGAAGCAGTTAGCGCAGAGGGAGCCCAGGGCTGCTGAGAACGGCTCAGCTTTTCTGGAAACCTCTGCTGAGAGGTGGCAGAGTGGTTCAAGGGTTCCCACTGCTCCCTCTGTGCTGACCCCACTTTTTCCAGGCAAGTCTTTTCAGCATGCTGTACCCCCATCCTTGTCCCTTCTCTGTTTCCCCTTCAGTTATCAGCCGTGTATCAGCCGTGATCTGAGGTACCATGAAGACTGGGGGAATAGGATGGACACTGTTGGGGCTGTGAGGCTGTACCAGGGTTATTAAATTGGGGTGGGAGTGAAAAAGGACTTAGATCCCTTTTCTCATTAGAAAAACAGTCGGTGCTCCTTCTTCCATATCTCCAGTCCACTCTCACTCTCTCTCTCTCTTACTTTTCCTGGGCAAAATGTACAGCTCTAACACTCAAGAGAAACTTCCACGGGCATGAGGTAAAATCTCAGGCCCATGGAAGTTAACAGCAAAGTCTTACATTAATTTATGAAGATCAGGCTTTCCCCTGCTGTCAGAGGTGATTTAGATTTAAGTCTGTTGAAATTCCCTGATTTACCAGGAGAAGCTCAAAGGAAGAGGTGGAGTTGGCCAAAAGAAAGAGGTTGACCTGGTGAAGGAAATTCAAGAGGATGTGTTTGCATTTAATCTGGCATAAATCTGTGCTGCTGCCACAAGGAACAACCCCACCTTAAAAAAAAAATACCAAAGACAGGGAGGAGGGAGGAGAATGAATACCAGGATGTAAATTAGAGTGGAAATAACACTAGCTATCATGAAAACCTTGGACAGCAATATCCATTGGGCTGTGGGACAGCCTCTCATGGACTTGGGGACATTTTTTATGAGGAGCAATCCTCTTTTTTAACTGTTTAGTTTATGGGATATTTATATTAATAAATTACACATTTTAATTATCTAATTTATATTGACTTTTGTATGCTACCGCAAGGTAACTGTGAGATGCTGTCTCATGTTGCTGTGTAACAGCTGTGTCAGAGCTAGCAAGCTAGCATCCTTATCCTCTAATAACAGGGCATCCATTTCTGAAAGAGAAGAGAAATCAATAGGCAGCATAAAGAGCTGTTTTGCATTTGCCAAAGAGTTCCCCAACAGGTCTGCAGAGAGTGAGGGCTTCTGTGCTTTGATACTGTAATTTTTACCTTCCTTGGGTTTTCCTGTGTTTGGGGTTTTTTTCTGGAGAACTCTGTGTGCAGATACACCGTTCAAACATTTTGACAAGGCAAGCAACACACATCTTCTGTACATGATTGTGGAAGACCTGCTATAAAAGCTGCTGATATTTTCTGTATTTGCTGCAATTTATGGCAAAAGTTAAAAATTTTTATTAGGTGGATTCACTAAGACAGAATATGCAAGGTTAGATTTAATTTATCTGAAAGATGATTGCTCTGCTACTGTCAAAATAATATTTCTTTGTCAAGCTTTGTCCTAATTCTGTGTTCATTCTTGGGGCTCCCTGCAGTGCACTTTAAAAGTGAAGTTGTGGGTCTTGGAAGAATTTGCACAGCTCAGGAAGGAAATATAATCAGGGTAGGACTTAATTTAACTTCCCAGGGATTTTTGATCCCACCTTAACCTCTGTACTATCAAGTAAAACAGAATACATTGTGTGTTTAGTAGTGAAAACAGGTAAGAGCTCCTTGGTTGACATCACTGAGCAACAGAACTGATTGCCCATCTCAACACGTTTCTCTTTGCAACCCTGTAATCTTCCAGTTACTGAGATACTGCCAGGATCCAACACACAGGCTGGTTTAGGACTAAGACTCCAAAAAGGCAGTGAAAAATCCAAGCTGAGTCGGATTTTCCTACACTTAAAGTTGTTTTTGAGCGGAGGGCTTCAAGCCCCTTGAGCGTGATGAGCTTAAATGCAGCAAAGGATATTGAATTTGGGAAATGCCCACACTTGCTGGTTGGTGGGATCCCTGATTGGTGGGACCTTAACGTCTCACCTCAAAGCCTGGTCTTTACCTATATGCATCTGTAAATTTACGCATGGGCAGCAGAGTAATTATGAACAGCCTGGTTCCTTCCTCTCCCTCCTGCACATAGCAAGAATGGGTGCTGAGGGTAAGCAAGAGTCAGATCCCATGCTGCAGACCTGCTTGGCTCTTACCCAGGTCTTGGCTCCAGGGGCTCAGTCCTTATGTAGATCTTCTCTGAGCTCTTCTTAAACACCACTGTTGAAACACCACTACTGAAAAAGACACTGGAAAAAAATTGTTTCTGAAGTTCTGAAATACAGACAGGATTTAACCACTGAATTATGCTATGACATGACAATTCTCTGGTTAAACCCTTCTGTCCTGAGAATCCAGAAGGGACAAGGGGCTCATGACAACCAAAAGCAATGTGAGTCTGTTGGCCTGCCTTAATTCTTCACTATGAATGGCAGAGATTCACTGGGGACCTGATGCCAACCCTCTGCATTTTCACATTGCTTCATAATGACCAATATCAGTAGTTACTGCGCTGGTCTTTCTCCATTGACCCTCGGGAGCAAGAGATGGCTATTTATTCTTTAGGCTGCTTCCTGACTAGCAGAGCCAATGAATCCAGGATTCCTCCTGATTTCTGTCCACTGTTCCCTGACACGTCCCCTTTGCAAGACCTGTTCCCTTCCACATCCCTTTCATCCCTTCTCAATATCCACCTGTGCTCCACCATAGCCACCCACACCAGCTTGTGCTTCTCCCCTTCCCTCAGCCTTCTTTAGGGAGCAGTGGGCACAGCTTTGGGTGCTCTGCTTGCTGTCCTCTGGTTTCCTACCTATGCGTTTTTGATCCTGCCCCATAACCATTGCTTTTTCATTTGGTTTCCTCTACAGTCAGCTTTTTCCTCCTTTTCTCTGCCTTCTGCTTAGTCCTGCAGCCCACGAAGGCTCTGAGGCTTTGCTAGGGCTGGGCTAGTGAGGGCTCAGTAGGAACTAGGTGTGAAGCAGCACATGTGTCTAGCTGCAAGCTATCTTTTTGGCCAACTGTCAGAATAATTGTCAGAGGAAGGTCTATGTTCCCCTCCCCAGAGTGGTGGAGACATGAACCCCATTATCTTTTCCCTTTATCTCAACAGTGATTTCCATAAGAGGGTGTAGGAACAAACATCTTTTGAGACCTTTGCCTTTCTGATAAATTTGCTTGAAATGAACTAGCAGGTAAGAGAGGACACAGAGTGATTGTATAAACTCCCTTTTTCCTGGAAAAACAAACTGCTACAAATAGTGCTGGGTGTTAATAACTTGGCAGACTAGGAGATGGATCTGAAAGGTTTGCTTTGGGCTCTGACCTGAACCTTCCTGCTGTGGCAGGATTTGGACTATGCCAAAGAACTAGGAGGGCTGCAGCTCACGCTGAAGCCTGTGTGCATTGCTGTCTGCATTTAGGAGCAATCCCTTGTATGTGCTCATTGAACTCTCTCTGTTCCTGATCTTTGGCAGTTTCCTACAGCTTAGCTGCTTGCCATCCCTTAGGATCATGGAGATTTCCCTGCGTGGGTTTGGGGGGTTGGTGTGGATAGTGAATCTTTCATTACTGTACCTTGGAGCCTGCATCTTCTGGCTCCCACACTGAATTTTGGTTTTCCTGCCTAAAATATATGATGACAACTTTAAGGACATTTATAATATTAATGCAATCATTCACCTTGCAGATTATTTGAAATTAAATCTCTTAGCATGCTTAAATTATAGGATATTGCCTTATAAATCTCTGTATAGATTTCATTAATAGTTGATTGTGCTTGGTTTCTATTATTTTTTCATCAGTACCTCAGGGTACTGTTCAGCATCCTACAATTTACAAAGAAAATTATCTAAAACAACGAAAAGTTCTTGGCTTTTATTATAAACAAATCTGCAAAAATAGCTGATGAATCACCACAGAGATTTTGTCCAATTTGATGATTAATTGTACTGTATTTAGACAAATCAGTGCATGCAAGCACATACTTTCTCTCCAAAGCCTGTAGCCCACAGGCATTTACAATCTCAAGCTCCCTAAAAGAGCCAAGCAATTTCAAAGTTTATTTTGTTATTCTGAAGCCTCTTATCCTGTTCTGGCAGAGACCTGAACCAAAAGAATCAACAATAGGGGTGCAGCTGGTGGAAATGTCTCTAGAGGCTCAGATGTGTAGATGTGGTGCTTAGGGACATGGTTTAGTGGTGGACTTGGCAGTGTTGGGTTAACGGTTGGACTCAATGATCTTAAAGGTCTTTTCCAACCTAAACGATTCTATGATTCTATGATATTGCTCAACCTGTCAATTTTGTATATGAGCCTTGAAAGTGTAAATAAATAAAACCAAATGTAGGGCTTTACTGTAACCACATTGCTAGCACAGACTGCATCTCTAGCACAGACTGGCCTTTAATCCAGAGCAGGTCATCCAGCCTGTTCTTCTGGCTCAGCAGTGACAGTTTTCTGTGGTTAGCATGCAGCAAAAGCCAAGACCATCAGCTGATCCCTCCCTTGCGTGTGTCCCCTTTGCAGCCTTGGACAGCCAAAATACCTACCAGTCATCTGGGCTTGGGGAATAATTCAGCCAAACTCCAAAGAGCACAGAGCGGTGTGCAGCAGCAGTCAACATCCTTTCACAGTGACAAGCCAACTTGTCTTTTTCTTTTCTGAGTGTGAAGATAATTTTTCCAGGTGAACCTCAATGTTACTCTGATACAGTCTTGCTCAAAGCTTTCCAAGAGCATCATGCCTTTATGTAAGGCAATGGCTGTGATCCCTGCAGAAGGTCACCTTGTGCCATGCCTGTCAGAGTCTTTTCCTGTGCAACCTCGCATCTCAGTGTAGGTTTCTGACCGCTGTCTCACAGCTTTTTCATCGCTGTTCAACGGCAGCCTCGTGCAGGCTCAGATGTTGGCAAAGATCTGACTCATCTCTTTTGTTTGTTGCTTTTTTAAGCAATGGGTTCCCATGGACTTCCTACCCGTTCTGAGGGAAGTCCAGGCCCTGCTAAGTCAAAACACGCAAAGACTTTTATGTGAGCAGGATTTCATCACCTTCAGGTTGTGAGTGGAGATGTTTAACCTTTGTCCTGAGCATTCTTGTTCTGAGAATGAGCCTTTCCTATCCGGATGAAAACACTGAATCATGATGCCTGCCTGTCTGATGCAAGTATTGTGAGTATGTTCATTTCCTTAATGCTAATCCACCTGGTCGTCTTTATCCTCTCCTTGCTTGTAGAGTAAGTTCCCCTCATAGCACCCAGAATAGAAGTTAATAAGTGGAAAGAAAATCAAACAAAAGCCTGAGTTTTGTTGCCATATTCATGGTTTAGTCTTGCAATTCATTGCACGGTGGTACGGCAGCACACACACAAGGAGCCAGACTCCTTGCAAGCACCCCTCTCATGTTGGACAGCAAGCAATGTGTAAGTATCTGTAGAATCAGGGACCTTAGCTACCATTTTCATCTGCTTCCCCTCATCAGTCCCTCTTCTCAGGAACAAGTAATTATATAAGGCAAAGACTGGTAGCCCATTAAAGAAGACATCTCTGATTTTTCTGAGATCCCATAAAGAAGATTGATGGACTGATTGCTGCGCAGAAAGCACATGGAACTTGCAGTTGAGTTTTTTGTGTTCTTTGTGCTACATACCAAACCCTGGGCAAGCCTGACCATTGCAGTATCTGTAAATATTGGATAATGCTATTAAAATACATACCTCCCCTACTAAGCAAGTATCTTTTTCTTCAGAGAGTAGTCCTTTTAGAGGAGTGAGGGAGGAAAAGAAGGACGAAGCTGCGCTGGTTGAGTGGGGGTTTTGTGTTTTTCAGCTCCTGTCAACTTAGAAATTTTTGGGATCCTTCTAGTTGCGTCTCTTTTCCTCCACAGGGACTTAAATATACAAATATGGTCCTATCTCAGCTAGTAAGGAAAATTCACATGAAGCAAAGAGTAGGGTCCTTTTGCTTCACACTAGTATACAAGTCAGTGATCCAGCGCCATCATCTGTTCTGCTCTTCGGTGGCTTTTGACCAGGATGGTAAAGTCGGTGGATATAATTGCTGACTGTTATTCATATATGATGACTGTAAAGAGGCCATTAATTGTATAGATGTAAACACGCAACTGAAGTTGTAGCAGTGCTACCCAAAACCACAGCACAGGACAAGACTGTAAGAGGAACACAATGCTGGCCAAAGAGGTCTTACATGGAGCCTGATAAAGCAAAGGCATTGATTGCATTGGATTTCTGCTTGATTGCATGTCAGAGGCAGTGGTAGGCTAGAAAAGTGGGGCAAGACAACACCAGGAGGGTTGCAAACACAGCCACAGAAGCATTGGTGTGGAAAGCTATTCGGGAAAGGGAGGGAGACTTTTGGGTAGAAGGGAAGCAAGGAGAGAGGAAAGAAGTTGCATAATCTTTTTCACTCCCCTCTGAGTTTTGGGAAATGAAGCTTTGCACATTCTCTGTAAATAAACAATAGTGCTTTAGAGATAGCACTCCTGGCTCCATTGTACACTGTTTCTTCTAAGGGGAAATAGCTCACAAGGCAGCATTGCTAACCATGAAGATCAGAAAGGGGAACGCTACTTTGCCTTTTTGAAGAAGTAACCGCTCATTGAATGAAAGCATTAAAGAATATTTTGGTTTCCTAATACCTGAGACATGTTAAAACTTGTTCATTCCCAAATGTCTAAAAGACATGAATGTTATTCTAAAAAGACACCACCAGTATCTGGCATTGCTTCCACTGGGCGTCAAATGTATCCTGTCTCCCTTGTCCCTCTTTCTAAAATGAGCCTTGCAATTCTGGGATTGTCTTCATTGTGGGTCTTTCAAAATGCCATCAGGATGGCCAAGATCTAACCAGTACTGAGCATCACAGCAGGATCCTTCCCATGGCTCACATGCTAGGCTGTGTAGCTTTATAATACCAGGAGCACTTCCATGAACTCAGCCAGAACAAAATCAGAAAGGAAAAGAAAATGTCCCTGGCTTAGGGATGAGAAAAGGTCTTGTGTGGTGTAGGTGAACATATCCAACCCCTTTGACAGATTCTGCAATGATGATCTGCAGTCTGCTAGATTGTGCAGTCCAGTTCGGGCAGCTTGACTTGACTTGCTGAAATCCAGATAGAAATACTGTCTCAGTGACAAATTAAGAAGTTGTAACACTCCTCCAAGTTTCCTGGAACCTTACAGACGTGCTCAGTAGCGCAATAAAATCTGATCTGACTTCCACCTTAACTAAAGGCAGCTGTAGTGAAACCTGGGATGTTAATGGACTGAATAGGAGACTGGAGCTCTGAAACCCTAATGAATGCAGGCTGGAACACCCTCTGCTCTGAATTACCCCCACAAAGGTAACAGCTCTCTGAAGGTTACTATTTAGCCAGAAATAGTGGTACAGTGCCTACATTCTGGCTTGATGTTTCTGGGGCAGTTAATTTTTTACTAAGCTCTGTTTCTTGTATTTTTACCCCCATGCATGTGTGTTTGGCTTCCAGCTAACTGTGTGCATAGCTTCTTCTCTGTGGGGGATAAAGATATACAATGACTAAGCCCATGTAGAATGGCAGGATCCTGGGCACAGATGAGTCTTCTGGTCCGGTAAACCAGGATGCATGTTTGCCCCACACAGTGCCCATGTTACATGACTTGATCAAAATGACTTATTTTTTTAGCATTTTATTTTAATTGAATCATTTTTATTGAGTTCCAAGGGGGATTAAAGTAGAACTGCCTCATTGTCTTTTTGTTTCTCTGAAGCAATTTATCAAAAGTAATCCCAAGAGAGATGGAGAAGGCATAATGATAAAGGCAGCATCTGTTGCATTCACTCTTCAGAATGCTTAGGCTGCATCTTTTCCTCAGAAAAATCAAGTTAATTAGTTTTATTGCTGCTTGGATGTTTCTTATTTACTACTGGTCCACATAGACGAGCCTGTCACTGTGAGTATTCAGAGCTCTGCCCTGCTGTCCTCAAAGGCACAAATGAGCTTTTGCTCCTGTTACCTCTCCCATAAGCTGTGTACCCTTGAGAGAAACCTGGCTGCTGCTCTTCCCTGTTCAGTCACCAGCAAACCTTTTCCAGAGTTCAGTTTGCAGAGCTTGTCTATTCCTTCTGTCTGTCTTGCAGAAGGGATTTTAGGAAAGATTAACCATCTACCAATTTTGGGCATCTTATTTCAACAAGTTGGCCAGCTCATCTCTGTCGGTAACTGTTGTCATCAGGGGGAGAGCACGACTCTCCTGGGGACCATATAAAATGAGGAGTTGCCTGTGACCTCTGAATCTAAAGTCTGACGTGTGTCTGTTTCCCTTTGCGTCTTTTTAAAAACACAGTGAATTCGCGGAACTGCCTGTCAGAGTTGGTCGTTTCATACTTGACCTACAAAGGGACTTCCAGCTCACCACTACCAGGATCCCCTTCTGAATGCCTGAACACCTGATGGGGTCCACAGTTCCTGGACCAAGTTCAGGAACATGCTCCAGCTGGGTGCCTAGAGACATTGGAAACTTTTGTGTTTTGTTGAAACTGGGCCCTTGGCTCTCGGATTTAGCATTAGGGAAATATGAGGCTTGCTTAGATATGTGCCCACTTCCCGATGTGGTTGTGACAGTGAGAGAGGTCACTTTCCCCAGGTGGATCACCGTTCTGCTCCTGAAGGTTTTCCTTCCAAAGCTGGTAGTGCCATTAGTGCGTTAATTGTTAGTCTAAATTAAGCCATCTGATTTTGCCTGAAGTAAGGAGCAATTTTTCACCTGAATTGCTCCATGCATGTGACAGCAGAGATAAGCAGCTAGGACTAGCGATCTGGTCAATGGCATGGCCTGAAGGGAGAATGAATGTGTGTCATAGCCTTTTTGTTTTCAGAAAAGGATCCACGGAAGTCAGCATACTCAATGGGAGGGCCTGCTTAACATCAAATAAACATAATATTAAGTAAGGGAATGCAAATTCTGAGAGGGGTGCCTCTCCGTGCTTGGTTCTCAGTTACTGAGCTGGCTATCTAAGCCAAGCCAGCCCTTCCTCAGGGAAAACATGCTGTGGTGATAGCCGTGAGAGCCCTTCTCCCAAGTAATATAGTGAGAGCAGTCATCAGATTTTGGAAGACCCAGACTGAACTCTCTCTACTGCCAGATCCGGAGCAGGGATTGGAAATCAGCCCACTGCCCTCCCGAGACAACAGTCAGAGTCAGGAGCTCTTCAGAGGCAGCAGGTATCTGCCCTCTCCACTTTGTATGAAACAACTAGCAATTCATCAAGCTGCAGGGCCGGTGGTGGGTAGACAGTTGGGTTTCAGCTTCTCCTGCAAGCACTAGATGTCTTTCAAAGGTTAAATAGCTGGTGGACTCCCTTCGGCACTGAAGGGATGTGAATGTATGAGACACGCAGCTAGACACTTAAGTAATAGTTGTCTTTATTATGTATGGAAAATGTTACGTTAAAACAATAGCATTCTTTTTTAAAGCATGTCATAACTTGAAGTATCTGCAATGATGTTACTAATTTGTGCTTTTAATTCCTGGTTAATAACTGTTTTCTAAACGTAGATGGCAGCAGTACAGTACCCCTTTTTAATGAAGATTAACATCTGTGAATACTGCCTTTGAGATAGGCCATGTGTATGTGATTAGTTCGTTGGTTACTGGGCACAGTTTTAAAGAATTATGCTGAATAAATGAACCATTACTTTCCTTTTTTTTTGCATTTCTGATCTTTCTGTGTGATTGCGACTCGATCAGTGTTGAAGTCAGCACTTTTATTTTTCTTCTTTTCAAAGTAAAGGGCTTTTTCGTTAGGATTCCCACAGTTAACTGTGGGAAGATATCTGCCCCCCCCAGAAGAATCTTGTGAGAGAAGTCCGTGCTGTAGAGAGTAGCCCAATTATGGTTTATTATTCATCATTCATATGCACTTACAATGGAAGTTGTTTTCAGCCTCCTCTAAAAAGGAGACTTTTTCTAGCTAATATTTCACATTAGAACCCCAAACTGTGAGCTGATCTGAACTTACTGGGGGTGAGCAATAGTAGAGACACGTAAGCAGCAAAAATGCATTTCTCCATTGTTCCAGCTGATACTAATCACTGGTACAACTCCTGCTTTTGTGAGCAGATAAGAAGGCAAGGAAAATGGGTGCCTGCACCTGCCAAGAGGAGTCATCGAGCTAGAGCCCTTGATTTGTGCTGATTAGAGAGCACTGTGAGCAACATAAGCAATTTCCCCTGAGACAGATATGGAGGAGGTTGTTTCTTTTGGGTTTGTGCTGCCTAAAAGGAGCTTCAAAAAATCCCAAAATATCTGAGCAGAGATCAGTCAATGGGAATAATACTATTCTGGGTATTGGAAGAATCCTTGCTGAGGATATTATTTTCGTTAATAACAGCAAAGAGGAGAAAAATAAGCTACAGGTCTAAAACATATTTCAAGAATGCTGTCTTCCAGTTCCTAATCTTATTAAAAAGAAGGCATTTTCCTTTAAACCTTGAAGACCTTTGTGTTGAGAAGTGATTAGCCTTAGTACAATAAGGTATGCTATTGTGCATGCAAATACTTCATACTGAGGTTTATTCCAAACATCTAATTTTCTTTTTCATTTCTCATAACTTTTGGTGTTTTTCATTTGGTGAATGCAAGTGTCAAAAACTGGAGTCAGATATTCAGGGGAAAAAACAGTATTGCAAGGGCAAGTTTGGCTTGGTCAAAGCAAATGCCATGGCAAATATTGATCTAATTGCATCCAGTTGGAGCTCTTGTTGACTAGAGAGGGGACCCGACATGTCTAGCTCTGCAATAGCCATCCACATCATTGACATTGGTAGCTGGGTGAGAAGGATCATGCTTTTACTGTTTGAACTGCCAGCAATAAGCTCCCCAGGAAAGACTGTGTAACAAGGTTTAAGGTAAAACCATCAGCCTCCCCTGCATTTATCAGAATTATTTTAACTAGAAAGGTCTTCTGCACTAAAGCAGTTTGCTTCCTGTAGCAAAGATGTTTCACAGGGGTGAAATGTGCAACACCAGTGGCTGTTGACTGAAGTTGCCATTAAAGATATTGAGCCTTTGGGTTTTGAAATGAGAACTAAATGTGTTATTAGCTGTCCCTTGAGGTCTCATTTCCATGGCAGTGAATAGCCTGTTTTTGTGCTCAGTAGCTCATTTCCCTGCATTTTCAAGTTTCACCTGTTTTATTTTATCTTGGAGTTATTAATTTTACAACAAGGCTTCTCTTTCTTCTTTTTTTTTTCTATTCTTAGGGGGCTGTTTATCACCATCCATGACAAAGGCCATATTGCAACAATGCTAAACTCTTGGCCTGAAGAAAATATTAAGGTATGTGGCATGTCGTCTGTGGAATGGGAAATTACAGGGAGTTGGGTGGAAAATGGGATATTGAATCGAACTGCTTGGCATTATTTACAGAATTGCCTATTTAAAAGGACAAGTTAAATATTCCCTTCCTCAGACAGTTTTCAGGCTAGTGGTTCGACTTCAGAGACTCTGTCATGGGTGTATGTGGTCAAGAACATCTTTATCATAGGTAGCAGGACCATGGGCAATAAAAAGAGCGAGCATGATAATAAGTTAGTACAGAATAGAGGCCCTAGCAAAGAAGTAAGATATGTGTGTTGAAGAATCCTTGGCTAACTCACAACTTGTTAGATGTACCAAAGCTCTTTAAGATATCTCTGTAACCAACTTGCTCATAGGACTCTTTCCCAAATCCAGTGAGTCATGCAGCATCCAGAACACTGGCAACTCTGGAAATAATGTTTGATATCCAGCAGCTGAAAATATTACTGACACTCCACCCAAAAAGTGATCTTGTGAAGTGTTTTTCACTAGAGCTTGGGGCTGGGCAAGTCCCTGGCATGAAATAAGTCAACACTTAAGACAGGTCTCGCCAGTCACCTCCTTCCATCCGTCTGAAAGTACATGTGCCTGGGAATTTCCCTGGCTATTGACAGAGCTTCAGTCCCCTATCAGTTAGCTGTTTCTTCCAGGAACAAAGGTTTGGCAGCTGAGTAAATCTTGCAAGCATTTTCCGTTTCTAAGGGAAAAAAAAGGAATTTAACATGTTTCCAAAAAAAGTAATCATATTCCTATAACCTTGTCTTTGGAACCATAAAGAACAGATGCAAACTAGAGATTTTGTCCTTGCTTTGCCCAAAGATCTCAGTATTTCCATTTGTTTCTGACGCAGGACTGTGAGCAGAACTCATGGCTAATAGAGAAGTTTTTGCAGATGGGGAAACTGGCACAGATAGATTAGAGGCTCTTGTTGAAACAGCCCCCTCTGGCACCCAAAACAGACCATAGGAAGGGTCCATGGAAGAGATTCAGACTATCTGCTTTCCAGGTTTGCCAGACTACAAAGGCAGCTAATTTCATCACTATCGCTGTTTTGGACCGCAGGGTTCCCTGTGTGATTGTACACAGAATTCTCCATGCCTGAACTGGCAGGCACTGGAACACTTGAGATTTTGAGATAAGTAGGGAGGCACCTGGACTGCACCTAAGTCCCTGGAGGGACCCAGTTTTTTGAAAAGGCTTGGACCACACTGAACACCAACAAGAGTAAGTCTCATTAAAGACAGTGAAGAAATACCTAGAGATGCTGCCCCACCTTTTGCTTTGTGGCTCCTTAGAGCTTCGTGGCAACAGCATTTACTGTGGAAATGGGAAATCGGGGTCGTAGGCCTGCATCCTCTGCCTGGAAGGGTGCTCTGCTTAGTTTAGCAAAGCCTCAGCCAAGCTCCGATGTGCTCCACCTCCACCTCTCCTGTTGAAGTTGGGCTGCTCTGAAAGAATCAGAGTGCTGGAAGCAGAATGAGTGAGAAGAAGCCATTTCTGAGCAAATTCATGTGGGAGTGTGGGTTTTTTGTGGCTCTTCCAGGGTTGCTAATGAATTCTGCCATGAAGAAACATTGGATAAAATGTCGATAGCCCTCCCAGTGCCTCCCCTTGCTAATTTTCTCTCTGGTTCCTTAATCTTGTACTCTTTTCTGTATGATGGTCCCACTAGAGCAGGAGGAATGCAATCATACAGGATAGTGTTGTGGTAGGGTGTCATCCTGGGGAATGACAGCGATGGGTTGAAACCACCTCAAAGTGAGGGTAATGTAGAAACCGTATCTCCTATTCCTAGACAAGTGTGCTGCCCTGCAAGCTACTGGACTGGCCTTGCTACCTTACTTCCCTCCCTCCTTCCATGGATGCTCACCCTGAGAAGTGCACTCAGCGTCTTGAATCCCCGTCAGGATTACTGCTATACAGGGCTGTTCAGACTCATCCTTCCATGTAGCATTTTCTGTTGGTGTACTCAAGGCAGAGTATCAGTTCATCCCAGAAAGGCTGACCTCGAGCAATCAATACAGAGAACTGGGAATGCCAACAGCGGCACTTGCCTCTCTGCATTGCCTCAGCAGTTTGGAGATCAGCATAGTGCTCTGGATCATTCTGCTGGGCCAGATGTCTCCTACTTAGGCATTGCAAAACTGGGCTAGCTACCTACAGCAGCTGACTAGATACAGCCTATGGTCAAGAGTCATCTCAGTTAACATCAGCTGCTTGAAGACTCAGTGCCTAATCTCAGCTTGTGCGTACTTCTGCAGTGATCAATGAAGAGGGAGATGAGCATCTTCAAAGAGAAATACCCCTTTCATCCCTTCCCAAAGCAGCTGCTGGAGGGAGGAGGTGCACTCTGGAGGTTTCTGTCTCTCCCCATCAGCTATCAAAGAAGTTTAGAAACCAGTTAGATGATTGGCTTGCACACCTAACCTTTAGCCAAAGACTTGACTAGAGTCATCAAGAAAATTTGTAGCACAGCTGGAAGTAGAAAGCAGGTTCCTAATTGTTAAACCAGTGGTTCAGTTAGAAGGGTCTGTCCTGCTCAGCCAGAGATTAATGTCCTGTTTGTTGAGTTCTGATCACATGAATGTGAGCAATTAAAAACATTACTTTAATGTGCTTGTATATCAGGTACCCACTGAAATTTTGTGCTTTTTTTTTTTGGTGTTTTTCAAATCTGAAGAGCCACAAACAAATGTGAATCCCATTTCCCCTCTCTGATACAGACAGCAATGAATGTTTCCCGTGCTGTATTTTCTGTTCTCCTGTATTTTTCAGCGTTACCTTGAGAAGCTTTGGTACCTATAGAGTGCAGCACATCTAAGGCTCAAGAAATTTTCTCTCACTGATAGATATCTAAGTGCTATCAAGAAGTTTTTAGGTTTGCCTGAGAACACTTATTTGTTTGGATGAAAGAGGATCTGTGCTCCAGAGAAATATTTTGATTCATTAGAACTTAATTCTTTTCTAAAAAAAAATATTCTCTGCATAGTTAGGATTTTAACTCCTTTTCATATAATTTGCATCAGTTTCAGGATAAGCCTGTAGCAGTGCATGTGCTTGCTGCTTTCCCTATTCCCATTACTGCCTTCCAGTCCCAATTGCATCCTCTGGGTGTGGTAAAGAAGTGAGTGCACACCCAGAAACAGATGGAGCCCACCCAAAAAGAGACTTCCCCATCGCTAACACTTCACATTGACTCAGAAGGAAAAACAAATAGGAAAATGATCCAAAATGGACATGGGTAAGTGTATCACTGCCATGACTGAATTTCCCGTGTCGGGGATTGTCCAACCTCTAGCCTAAGGATAGGTGTATAGTCCTTTTAGTTTTAATAGATTTTTCATTGAAGGATCACTTTTAGGAATTCTAACTCCTAGTGAAAAGAAAGTGGCAACAGCACAACAACAAATATTCTACATATAGGAGGACCTTTTCAAAATTATCCCTATTACATACTGGTTGTCACTATTATTAGGTGCATTACAACCCTGGAATGTAGCATGCCTCAAACCACCAGAGGTTTTTTTTTTTGCTACAGGGCAAAATAGACGTAAAAGGCAGAGTAGATGCATGTGTCTTCTGTATCTGTAGTTTCTCCTCAGGCTTCTTCCTGAACTATGCAATGTAATGCAGTTCTGCTCTGCCATTACAAACAGTGGTTTAGGTTTAGGGAAAATAGCCTTGGGATGTGTATATAGTTTATGTTGAATAAGAAGGGACACTGAAACAGATGAGTATGAGTCTTCCTGAAATAGGAAAGTGCAGCAAGAGGTTTATTCTATTCCTAAACAATGAAATGCTTTTCCATCGCAGCAATAAACCAATACATCTTTATTATCCCCCCCCCTTCCCCAAGGAAGTACATCTGTTGAGATAGCTTCTGATCTCCCGTTCTCTTACTAAAGCACACGCATGTGTATGTCTTGTGTCCTAAGTTTAGCCTTAACTTTGCAGATCAGCAAATAAAGAACTTCTCTGCAGTCTTCTCCTTTGAAATCCAAGCTAGACTGTGCACTTGAGTCCCCTGCAGTCTGATAAACCATTAGATGTGAGTGCCCTGTTCTCTGAAGTGCTGGGACAGTGCTGAAAGTTGAAGTTTATTATTGTATTTACAGCTTTTCTCCTGCAGTGGGACTGGACTCCAGTATATTCCTGTTCTTACTGGATTTCTGAACTGCCCCAAAGAGTGCCTGACCCTGGGAACAAAACTGACAGACAGAGTAGTTAACCTAAAAATTGGGAAGTTTAGTCAGATCTGCTCAGTCATTTGCGTCCTAAGGTCTCAATGATGTACAATGTGGGTTGAAGAGCTCAACTTTAGGCTTCTAATTTGGACAACATTAAGCAGGCTTTTATTTCCCTTCTTGTCACAAAGAAATGATACAATAACAATAAAAACCTAAAATTATGGATCAGAGATTTTCGTGAGGTAGCACATTGCAGTATTGCTGAAATGCAAAAGGCCAATTGCACAAAGCATTAAATGGCAATTGTTTAACTTCCCACTGGGTGGGAAAAAAGGTCTAATATTAAATACATAGTGTGGGATCCCCTCTGCAGTCCATGCTGCTGCCCATGCTGATGGCTTCTGTCTACCTGCCTTGCAGTCAGGGGGACCAGAGGCAAAGGGACCCAGTTACAATGAGTTTTGTTTTGATTATCTGATGTTGGCTACTCCACAGCTGCTCTACAACAGTGTGAAGACATGAGCTTGTTACTTCCACAGATGCAGTTCATAAGCACAAACACTTTTGTACAGAGCTCTTTTCCCAGAAAAAGAGAGGAAAAATCAAGGCCAGATCTCTTCTCTGATGCTTCTTGTCATACAGCTGAGGATGCACAAAAAGTCATGCTGGTTGGGCTCTGCTACAAGTGAATTGAAGTTCTGGCAATCAGAGCTGCTGCTCTCCCACACTGCAAGCAGCTACCCATCAACCACATTATCTCTACCCCCAAAAATTAACAGCCCTCTATCACTAACAGCTAATTAACATGGCGTCATGTAGAAGGAGCAAATATCCATTGCACAATGCAACTGCAAAATGGCATTGGTGTGAAGACAGTGGAGCTGGGTTTGCTTCTAGAGCCTTGGCAGCACCATCCAACAGTCTCTTTTGATCCTCCTAGGCTATCGTGGTGACAGATGGAGAGAGGATTCTCGGTTTAGGAGATCTAGGAAGTTATGGCATGGGTATCCCAGTGGGGAAGCTTGCTTTGTACACAGCTTGTGGTGGAGTTCACCCACAACAGTGTCTCCCTGTCCTGCTGGATGTTGGCACAGACAACGAGGTAAGACAGTTTTTCATAAATCTGGCGGGGGGAGAAAGAATTGAGATTAATGCTTAACTGAGGCCAGTTCCCTAAATATGGAGGCAAAGCCGGAGACATCCAAGATGAGATGATGGCTAGACCAGCACTGCAGGGAAGTGGCAGGTTTCATTCCTGTTTGACACTCAAGAAACTTTTGCTCTTATGGGGAACTGAAATAAACACTAAATAGCCTCATGGTCCCCTGGTGAGAAGACTCAGAGTGTTGCCAGTTGGAGCTGAAGGGTCAGCTCCACCTTTCAGCATGGCAAGGTGAGTTGAAAGGTTTTGTACAGGAAGTCCCAGATTAATTCTTCCTCTGGTAATTGTGAGAAAACAGGCAGATACTTGTGTCTGCATAGAGGTTACTGTATTCCAGAAAATGGAGAATCCCTGGTGGGTGGTTTGGGAATGATTAATTTCAGTGTTTTGTCAGATTGCACACTTCACTGCACATGATAACCAGACAAGAGGACTCCATCTGTTTGCAGATTTTTGCCTTATGACTCTGGCTCAGAAAGGCCGAAGTGCAACATTTTAGCGATGCCAGAATGGACATCTGTGAGGATGTCTTTTTTAAAATGAATATCCTATAGTTATTTGTGATGGCCCAGGTTTGTCCATTTTTGTAAAATGTACTTGTGCCTCACTTGACCCCGAGTAAACCAAACACATGTTTCTTGAGAGAAACAGCAAATCTGGGGTATAAGAGCTTTGAGTTCGTGTATGAAGACAAATGAGTGCTGACATTTTCAGACATGCCTGTGCTCAGTGGAAAGCTAGATTTTCTGCACCTCTTTCACTCCAGACCACAGTGTCTCACACTGGACACTTGAAAAGAATGAAGGAAAGCAAAATTAGTGGCCACAGATGACATCTGGGATGAGATTCCCAATTACCTCATTGGTCTCTGGTCCCAGGATTATTTTATCCCTTTAGCACAGTGGCCTGTCATGGACTTGTGGAATATAGGGTGTGTTCATCTCAGCCTGATCCATGGTCTTTCCTGAAAAGTGGGATCAAGGAACTTGCAGGGCTCATTGACAGAGCTTTAAACTAGACTCGAAGGGGGAGGGGGATAATATCAGGCTTGCCCGAGAGAAGCTGAGGGGCGACGTGCCATGGTTAGAGGGAGCGGCTGCCAGCAAGGACACTCGGCCTGAGTCCTCGAGATGTGTGGGGTACGCTTGGGCACAGCCGAAGTTGAGTGGAGTTGAGCCAGGGGATACTGAGGCAACGGGAGCCAAGAGGGAAACACCAGTGAAACGCCTCAAAGCACGCAAGGGGTGTTCTTCTATGAAGGAGGCACGGACGACAGCCCAGCTGAAGTGCCTCTACACCAATGCACGCAGCATGGGTAACAAGCAGGAGGAGTTGGAAGCCATTGTACATCAGGAAAACTATGATATGGTGGCCATCACGGAAACGTGGTGGGGTGACTCGCACAACTGGAGTGCGGCGATGGATGGCTATAAACTCTTCAGGAGGGATAGGCGAGGCAGGAGAGGTGGTGGGGTAGCCCTATACATCAGGGAGTGTCTGGATAGTTTAGAGCTCGATGATGGTGATGATAGGGTAGAGTGTTTATGGGTAAGAATCAGGGGGAAGGCCAACAAGGCAGATATTGTGGTGGGAGTCTGTTACAGACCCCCCCATCCAGGATGAGGAGACAGATGAACTATTCTATAAGCAGCTGGGTGAAGCCTCACGATCGCTAGCCCTTGTTCTTGTGGGGGACTTCAACTTACCAGATGTCTGCTGGAAATACAATACAGCAGAGAGGAAACAGTCCAGGAGGTTCCTGGAGCATGTGGCAGATAACTTCCTGACGCAGCTGGTGAGGGAGCCAACGAGGGAAGGTGCCCCGCTGGACCTCTTGTTCACCAACAGAGAAGGACTTGTGAGCCATGTGATGGTTGGAGGCTGTCTTGGGCAGAGTGATCATGAAATGATAGAGTTTTTGATACGTGGAGAAGCAGCGAGGGGGGTCAGCAAAACTGCCACCTTAGACTTCCGGAGGGCGGACTTCGGCCTGTTGAGGAGACTGGTCGAGAGAGTCCCCTGGGAGGCAGCCCTTATGGGCAAAGGGGTCCAGGAAGGCTGGACATTCTTTAAGGAGGAAGTCCTAAAGGCACAAGAGCGGGCTGTCCCCAGGTGCCGAAAGACGAGCCGGCGGGGAAGAAGACCGGCCTGGCTGACTAGAGAGCTCTGGCTCGAACTGAGGAGAAAGAGGAGAGTCTATGACCTCTGGAAGAAGGGGCGGGCAACTCAGGAGGACTACAAAGGTGTAGCGAGGTTGTGCAAGGAGAAAATTAGAAGGGCCAAAGCTGAGCTAGAGCTCAGTCTGGCTGCTGCTATAAAAGACAACAAAAAACACTTCTTCAAATACATTAGCAGCAAAAGGAGAGCTAAGGAGAATGTCCAGCCCCTAGTAGACGGGGGAGGGAACACAGTGACCAAGGATGAGGAAAAGGCTGAGGTACTTAATGCCTTCTTTGCCTCAGTCTTTATTAGCAGGGCCGACTGTTCTCTGGGTACCCAGCCCCTGGAGTTGGAAGATAGGGATGGGGACCAGAATGGAGCCCCCATAATCCAGGGGGAAATGGTGAGTGACCTGCTGCACCACTTAGACACTCACAAGTCTATGGGGCCTGATGAGATCCACCCGAGAGTACTGAAGGAGCTGGCAGATGTGCTCACCAAGTCCCTTTCCATCATTTACCAGCAGTCGTGGCTAACTGGGGAAGTCCCTGCTGACTGGAGATTAGCGAATGTGACACCCATCTTCAAGAAGGGCCGGAAGGAGGACCCGGGGAACTACAGGCCTGTCAGCCTGACCTCGGTGCCGGGGAAGCTGATGGAGCAGATCATCTTGAGTGCCATCACATGGCATGCAGAGGATAACCAAGGGATCAAGCCCAGCCAGCATGGGTTCAGGAAAGGCAGGTCCTGCTTGACCAACCTGATCTCCTTCTATGACAAGGTGACCCGCCTAGTGGATGAGGGAAAGGCTGTGGATGTTGTCTATCTAGACTTCAGTAAAGCCTTTGACACGGTTTCCCACAGCATTCTCCTGGAGAAACTGGCTGCTCATGGCTTGGACGGGTATACTCTTTGCTGGGTAAAGAACTGGCTGGACGGCCAGGCCCAAAGAGTGGTGGTGAATGGAGTTTACTCCGGTTGGTGGCCGGTCACAAGCGGTGTTCCCCAGGGCTCGGTGTTGGGGCCAGTTCTGTTTAATATCTTTATCAATGATCTGGACGAAGGGATCGCGTGTACTCTCAGTAAGTTTGCAGACGACACCAAGTTGTGTGGGAATGTTGATCTGCTGGAGGGTAGGAAGGCTCTGCAGAGGGACCTGGACAGGCTGGATGGATGGGCCGAGGTCAATTGTATGAGATTCAGCAAGGCCAAGTGCAAGGTCCTGCACTTGGGCCACAGCAACCCCATGCAACGCTACAGGCTTGGGGAAGAGTGGCTGGAAAGCTGCCTGGCAGAGAAGGACCTGGGGGTGTTGGTTGACAGCCGCCTGAATATGAGCCAGCAGTGTGCCCAGGTGGCCAAGAAAGCCAATGGCATCCTGGCTTGTATCAGACATAGCGTGGCCAGCAGGACTAGGGAAGTGATCGTGCCCCTGTACTCGGCACTGGTGAGGCCGCACCTCAAATCCTGTGTTCAGTTTTGGGCCCCCCACTACAAGAGGGATATTGAGGTGCTGGAGCGTGTGCAGAGAAGGGCAACGAAGCTGGTGAAGGGTCTGGAGCAGAAGTCTGATGAGGAGCGGCTGAGGGAGCTGGGACTGTTTAGCCTGGAGAAGCAGAGGCTGAGGGGAGACCTTCTCGCTCTCTACAACTACCTGAAAGGAGGTTGTAGAGAGGTGGGGGTTGTTCTCTTCTCCCAGGTAACAAGTGATAGGACAAGAGGAAATGGTCTCAAGTTGCGCCAGGGGAGGTTTAGACTGGATATTAGGAAATTTTTCTTCACCGAGAGGGTTATCAAGCATTGGAACAGGCTGCCCAGGGAAGTGGTTGAGTCACCATCCCTGGAGGTATTTAAAGGACATTTGGATGAGGTGCTTAGAGACATGGTGTAGTGGTGGTCTTGGCAGTGTTAGGTTTATGGTTGGACTCGATGATCTTAAAGGTCTTTTCCAACCTATATGATTCTGTGATTCTGTGATTCTGTGATCTCTGAGTTCAGACCCTCTGAGGCTAAAGAAGGAATTAAGTCTCAGTCTCTCACTTCGTGGAGTTTCCAGTCAATAGACCGTTGTACTTGACTTCGGCTCCTTCATTTCTTGCTTCTCCTCCACGCTGGTCTGCACACCACCGCGTGTCAGCATGCTCTGAGCCCCCCAGCTGGAGCTCCCCTCCAAAGGGACCTGGCTGTTTGTGCTTTTCTTCCCATGGGAAGCTTCTGACCCATGCATGACCATCTGTTTCTACCTCAGCATCCAGGGGGACACTAAAATCCAAAGTGGCACCAGTGATTTTTAGGCATCTCCAAAGGTCAGATGGTGTCAGAGAAGGGGACTCCCAGAGTCAGTCTTGGGGACTTTTGTTCTGCCCAAGATCAAGTGTAGCTTATGTGTCCAGGAACAACTCTGTGAAGCCAATTTCCACAGCTGGGATTAAGATATAGAACTTGCTGTTTTCCAGCAATATAAACAATATATTTCCTCACAATGTAAATGATTTGTTTATTTATTTAATGGCTTTCTCATGGGCATAAACCCAGCTTAACCCAACCCTAAGCACATCCTACAAGCATCCTGCCCCTTGACTAAACTCTTATTAATGCAGAAATAAGACGCTTCCTGTGGGCATTCATCCTGTTCATCTCTGCCTATTAATATATGTTGAGCCTAGGGTGACTCTGTTACTAACACAGGCGCCTCAGGTAGAATGGAGTAAATATAGCAGTCATATTATATTTTTAGCATCAGTTCTCAGCTTCTCTTTCTGACAGTCCATAATACTTTGTATACTCTTTTGGCAAATTGGTCTTTTTTCAGAGCTTGGCATTTCTCAGCTTGCCTATGGGAGAATTTTATACTCCATGAACCAGCCCCAGAGCACGTGGCACTATAGGAGCAATCAGTGAAGTAATGCAAATGGGTCTGCTTTCTGTTTCATGGCCCTGAAGAGTTAATGTATCAAACTCAGAGGAAAACCTCTTTCATCTTTCCTTCTAAGGGAGAACAGCTGTGGCTGTAAAAACAGATCTAATTTTAGCATACCTGCCAATATTTAGGGCCCATATGGCTGCAGGACAATAGGTTTGTGATGGCTCGTCCCCTTCTCATGTGGATGATGCAGTTGCTGAAATTGGAAGGGAAGTAGAGTTGCTTTGCAGTGACTCACGGAGGTCTTGGCCCACCTGTCTCCTGCCCCTGTTTGTCCTGTTATTTTTCCCAAAATATGTGCTGTTTCCATGCTGACCCAGTCCTTTTTAGGTGGCTTAGGGATCCTGACTTAACACCTGCTGGTTGGAGGAATGGCCTGGTTTTTTATTCCCAACAGGAGCCAAAAAATAAACTGATTTGTTGTATGAAAATGCCTTGCCTTGACACCTGCAGATAACTGGAGGTGAGTGCTAGGTAGGTGCAGGGCTTGGGAATATTTTGGCATCTCATCACTGGTTCTGGTTGGCTCAGGGCTGGCACCTAAAGGCCTGTATGACACATGTCATTTCAGGTTACTTCAGGCGATCTGCATTGCTCAAAGTGCTGTTTATGGTCAACAGCTTTCCTGGTAACCTCAGTGCAAAATTAAGAACTGATTGAACAGTAAGCACTCCCCACACAAGGTCAGTTGTTTTTACTAGGAGTGAGGCACCTTGGCAGGGAGCCATGGTAGAGCTGTTCTGGGGATGCAGAGCTACATCTCCTATGGCAGTCAAGAAGCATTACATCCCTCTGACTTTATTTACACAAAAAGATAGTCCATAGCTTCTTATGGAAACACTTTCTGCTCAGGAAGAGCTGTGTGAGCTGGCCTTCACTGCACAGTAAGTAAAATTAATATGATCGCAACAGACAAACTTTTTGGGTAGGCTGGGGCATAAATCTCCATTCATCTGTGGAAGAGAAGATGTCAACAGAATTGCTTTGTGTCCTAGGCTCTCCTGAGTGATCCACTCTATATTGGACTGAAACACAAGAGGGTTCGTGGGAAACAGTACGACGAACTGATTGATGAGTTTATGCAGGCAGTTACCAACAAGTAAGTGGGATTATATACATGGCTCCTCTGGGCTGCTTCCATTTAAGAACAAATGTTGCAACTCGTGAAATAAACATTAGTATAATTGATCGTCCAAGCAAAGAAAGGTCATTTAAATGCAAGTCTCCTGGGTGGTCTACAAATGACTCTTTGTGCTTGAGCACTCTGTGTCAAAAATATTTGTCTTCAGAGAACTGAAATGGGACTGACTATTTATAACCATTTCCTGTCCATATAGGCCAGAGGTGTCAAACATATGCCCTGTGGGCTGTACCTGGCCTCCATCATGCATTTATGAGCCTCATTCAGCATAGGCAGAATCTAAACTTCAGTTTGTTTACATTTTGCAAAGGAAGTTCCTAGCTTTCACCATTGTGAAGGAAATCATCTAACTGGAAATGGCATGTTACTCCACACGGTGATGTCTGTGTGAGTCTGCAGACTGCCTGTCTATTGCTTTGTTAAAAATAGGAGCTTCCCTGCTGGCATTTAAGTCTGCAGAGTGAGAAGGCCAGGATTATAAGCATTGTCTTTTTAATGGTGGGGCAGACTGAGTGCATATTTCCATTCTTACTGACTAGCTGGGATAGAGGGTCTCTGATGTACCAGGGCGGTTGATATGGGAAGAGCAGAACCACAACCTCAGCGCTGTACGTGCACCTCTTGCACTGCATTGCGTTCCTCTTTCTGAAAAAAGAAAATATATTGAAATCTCCATGACTATCTGGAGAGGTTACCATAAGTGAGAACAACTGTTAAAAAAAAATAAAATTGGAAAGCCCCAAGCTCCTAAGCAGCTTTTTTTGCCTTTCCTAAAGCAGCAGATGATATTGATAAGGCAGAGAGCTGCAGTCTGTGCCTGATTAATAGGCTGCTGCCTGTCTGTATGTTGTAGGGTCTTTTCTTCACAGCTGAAGGAGCTAGGTTGATCTTCCCTCTTTCTGTGTCTCCAGCCAGCTCTGTGTGTGTGTGTTCCTGCCTAAATGGAAGGCAGTGGGTGGTACGTGTGTCATCAGCTTTCAGTTCATCTTGTCTCCCTTGAGGTAGGAGGCATCATGTCCAGTGTCTAATGACAACACCTACCCGTCCACGGAGAAGCATATCTTTACGTAAGGTCTGACTGCCCAGCTAGCTGTGGGTGGAGGGACGTAGGAAATAGGGGCTGAAACGCTGAGGACCATTCAGTCACAGCTGACAAACCAAGTTTTGAGAGGGATGAGTGCATCATGGAGAATTTCAGCATCTGTTGATGCGGTGGCTCTGTGCAGTATTGTGCTGCACCCTGTGCATGTGCAATGCTGCTGTTAGGACAGGAGCCTCTCCTTTGCTGTTCAGCAGCATGATGCAGAGAGAATTTTATGTTTGTGCTCTGGTTTGTCCTTTATATTTGATAAGAAACTTGACTGAAATGTCAGTTGACTGCAGTGTAGTGTTATGTTAGAAACTTGTGGGTTATCTAGGGGGAAGAAATTCTTGGAGGCTAGAAAACTGGTAAAACACTCCTAGGAAATCACAAGAGGCTCTACAAGTAGAAAAGATTTAAGAGCTGTCAGGGTTGATTTGTGGGTTTTTGTTTGTTTTGATTGTAGTCACTAATTAATCCTCCAAGGAAACTATCCCACTTCCTTCTGGCCAGGAGACGACAGGTATTGCAGTGTTGGTGCTGATGACAGAATGAGAACCCAGATGATGGTCTCAGCCATCATAAATTTGGCTCTGAGATTTATGCTTGTGGTGTTAAATGCAAAGGTCGTTGTACTCACTACTCCTGCGATGTCAGTGACAGGGCCAGAAAGACAATTTGCCTTTTCTGTGCTTGCTGCTGGAGAGGAAGGATTGGCTGTTATTTTCCTGTGTTAAGTTTACATGCGCTAATCTCCACATTGAAGGGGGAAGACACTCGGCCACAAAACAATGAACTCTCATCTTGTGAGGAGGTGATGCCATGTCTAATGCTTTCATCCAACTAGTGGGAATTGAGTTCCTGGGTCCTCTGTCCCAGTTTTTCTATTTCTCTTAGCCAGGATGAATTGCTTGAACATGGTAAGCCCCCAAAAAGTTATCTGCAAAATGGGGCTGGGAAATTCCACTTTGCACTTCTCCATTCACATCTGTAAAGTATTTGGAGATCCTTGAATGAAAGGAGCTATTACCCTATATTATCATCCTGACCACCAGCATGCTTTAAAGCATTGTTGGAGTATGATCCTTTGTGAGCTCTGGGCTGGTGAATAATCCTGCTATCAGCCTGGGTTTGGCAAACTTATATGAAACAGATTCATTTGGTCTCAAATTTCCACTGGAATGACTGGATGCAACCCAGTAGGAGCTCTCACTTCTGTTACGAAAGGAAGCAGAAATTGTTCAGAAGGTCAAGAACATGCTGCTTTATTGTAGCCTGCTCCCACATGAGAGGAAACCTGTGAGTGGAAACTGCTGTGATCTTCAGTCTGCTGTGATTTCTTATGCAAGTCTGTAATGTCACATGCAAATTCAGTTATTTGGGGAGGAACCTTTTGGGTTGCCCCAAATTTTTTGCAATTTTGGGGTTTCCTTTTCAGCTTGATGTTCATGCAGAAATTGTCTACTTCCTGAGGGTACTTCACCTTCTCATGGAAACTATTTGTCAGTTCCTCTGCAGGAGTACCTCCCATCCTGTCGAATCACTGCTGGCTCAAGGGACATTTGTCACTGAAGTGGAATGTGTCAGAGCCCACAAGAAAGCCAGGGGAGTGAAGATTTACTCTTCTAATGGAATAATAACATCAAACAGATGTTAAATTTCTATAGCTGGAGACCGCTACAGTCGGCAGAAGGGGCTCCTGGTCTCATAATAGTCACCTAGTAATGAAACAAGGAGTGCATCAGAGGCTTCAGAGTTAGCACTTACAGTATTTCGAAATAAAGTGTGACTTCTGGGCAATTTTAGAAAGGAAAGCCCCTTCTGAAACAGCTGGATAAATTTCTGTGTTTTTCTGCTGCCTAAACCTCCATTCATTACTCTTTCACCTAAAACACATTAAATGATTGAGCTCTTTAACAAGAGCTCCAAACAATGCATTTTGCTCCTGTTGGGAGGCAACTGCATGCAAAATTTGGCCTGTTGAGCCTAGCCTATGACTAAATGAAGCAGCCTGACAAATTGCTGCTTTCTCTCAATGAATAATATGCTTTGTATGGGAAAATACACTGCTTCAGTTTTCCCTCTCCTCAGTTACCATGGCAAAGGGCAAGTCAGTCTTATTCTTGAACTGGTACATTTTTGTAGGCTGGAATAAATATTCACCTAAAGTGTCCAAGGATCATAATCAGAGGAATCCACAGAATTTCTGGGCCTTGCCTATATGAGCAAATTAAGGTTGAAATCAAAACGCCATGGGAGATGTGTTGTGCTGGGGCATGTTCTCTGGACTCTGAAGGGTTTCAGGCTGGCACGTACAGTAACAATATGTGTTAATCCTCAGACTCTGTTTCAAAGCAAACTACCACTGGAAATTTTTTTCCTCCTTCTCCTTTTCTTCTAAACTGGTATAGAAACTGGAGAGCAGTTCCTTATGTGTCCTATTCCATTCGCTCCTTCTGTAGTTTCATCACACAGTAACAGGGCAGCTTGATGGCTCCAAGGGGCCAGAGGTGTTGACGGATGGCCTGTCCCCAAGCTCCAGCCTCCGTTTCGAATGCTGGCCTCAGTCGCTTGCCAGCAGACGCTGAGCATGCAGGCTGAGACTCTACGAGATGCAGTTCCACACGCCAGCAAACCATCTCGCAGAAGCCTCATTAAGCTGTCATAACTTCACTCCCCTTTCTTTTCCCATCAGTGCCTATTAACAGGGTGACCAGGGAAACAGAAGCTTTCTATTAGCCTGTGCCTTGTGGCAGAGCACAGAAGGCATCAGGAGATCAAGCACTCAGTTTCTCAAAATGGGAGAAGAAGGAAAGTAGCTCTGCTGAGTTTGTTTTTCCCTGTGCCTGTTTTATACCTGATTTCTTTTTGCCTAATCCCTTCTTAGTATTTTTACTCATAGACACACCAAGTCAGGTCCCATGTGCTCGCCAACAAGCAGAGCCTGCTCAAAAACAAGCCACCTCTGTTTCAGCAGTTCTCCAGGGCTGTGGATCACAAATTCACCAGCACCTTTTGGAAACAAAATCACCAGTACAGGTGCTCCCATATTATTTCTTCAGATGCTCTGGTTAACTTGGCTAATTGATCCTGAAAGACTAGACTTAAGTCTCTAGGCACCACTGGCCTCCACAAAGCCCTCACGTAATACTGCTAACACCTAAAGTCCCTCCTCAGCATCTGCGTGTCTGTTAGGAGACCTGCACACCATCACCAGTGTCCTGGCAAGGCTGATGGTATAGACCGACTCCAGCCTTTATGGGAATACAAGGTGGATATTCTCCTTGCCCATCTGCCTGTTACCACGGCCAGAGGGACTCTTGACACCATGCAGAAGGGAGAAGTGATGGCAATGGGAAGAGCCACCCCAGCTGTCCATCATCCTGGCTTGATGTGGGATGAGCTCATCAGCGAGCTCCTACGATCTGCTTTTAGCCACTGGATGATATTTGAAGTCAAAGAACAATATTTAGCTTGATTTTCTGCTACTGAGGAATGATTGAGCTCCAGATGTGCTGCTTACAGGATCTCTGTGGTAATACACTTTATTACCTTGCCCTCAGATCCTTTGGGATAATGCATTTACAGATGTCAAAAAGCCCTCTGCCCTAGGCTTTCTGTCTGTGCTTTCCACCTAGGCCAGATTCACCACAGCTGGTTTAGAAAGATGTAGCTGGAGAAGATCTCTTTGGGTGGGAGGCAGGTGGTGAGGCTCCGTTCCTTGTCGTCTGTCAGAGGGTAGCTCAAGGCTACATCTGAGGGTCAGCACTTGCACGGTTGCATCTTCTGCTTATGCCCTGCTCTCAAGAAACCTTGTACCTCTAGCTACAGTTGTTCCTCAGACCCACTGCAAGGAGGGTGATGTCATTTTGCATAAAAACACAAGAATGGACATAGCAGCCATTAGTGTTGATCTTAGTGCTTGGAAGTCATGAGACATGCTGCGCAAAAGAGTTGGTTGTTTGGGGGGGGGGGGGGGGGAGTTTTGCTGCTGTAAGGACTATACTGAAGGTTGACTATGATTTTTCAAGATTTTTTGCCCAAGAGCTTTGTGATTGATCTCGGCTTGATCTTGCCCTGTATCCTGCCTCTAACAGTAGCTCATAGCAGATGCCCTGGCATATGACTAGGAACAAGCAGCAAACAATCCTTGGCATACCCCCAGCTTCCAGTAATCCAAGATTCAGGGATTTCCTGCTATTTTTGTGCTTCAAGGGTCACTTTCATTTAGCACTCACTGAATCCGCAGCAAGCTCTATGCCTCAGAGCGTGGCGGCTGTGTTTATGTTGGCAGAAACCTAGTGAGACTCCTACCCAACGTTAGAAATAGTCTGCAGTCTAAGAAGATGGTGAGGCAGGCAGCAGTTCCCGTTGGGTTCATGATGCAGCTCCCTGGCATGGGATTTCTAAACCCAGGACCTAGACCTCTAAATTTTGTATTGGCTATAATATGAAAGGCTACAAGTTTTTGCAACACTCCCGTCTGTTGGCTCAAAACCAAACGTTCTAGCATAAAAGCAACTGCATTTTTGTCTCACACACGATGACCATCATAACTGCTACATCTGCTATAACAGTCATGACTTCTGTTGTGGATCCTTGGGTCCAGCTTTCACCATGCTATGATTATCTGACAATCAACGAACCTTACCCATGACATTTCTATTTCAAAACAAAGTAACAGAAATGATCATGTTTTCTAACTTATCTCTTCATCTCTCCTTTTAACACTAGTAGAACTATTTAATGAGTGATATCCACAGTGCTATTAAATCACATCACTGTACTGAGTGAGGCTTTGAAGGGCTTTTTCAGTGGTTTCAGAACCGGAAGGTCAACTTTTATTTTAATTTACCAAAATTTTAGTTTTCATTGTCAGTTTTTTAAGGGAAAACTCACCTTCCTCTTAGCTATGTGGAAGCATTAAAAATTAAAGGCTTGTTCTGATGTTAAGTGTAACATCTGTCTGCAGCCTGTAAGCAAACAAATGTTGCAAGCTCTCCCTGCAAACAATAGTGCACTTGCCTGGCCCCATGCCTCCTAGTAGTAAACCCATCTCACTGTTGCCTCTTTACCTATCTGGGTTTCCTCTTCCTGGCCAGAAACGCATACAAATATGCAAACAGTGCAATCCTGACATGAGATTTCCCAGACATGAATGACAGGAGAAAAGCCTTAGCCTTCTGGGATGTACCTATGCTTTTGTGTCACCTGCCTATTGCAAAGAGCCCAACAACCACACCAGAGCTGCCATGAAGGGGCTGTCAGCAGACTCAGAGGTGTGAAGGAGCTGGGTCCCCAATAACAAGAATGAGCCTGGGCCTCACGCCCTTTTTACGTGGAATGAACAAAGGTATTTTTCCCTCTAAGCCTCTTCTTAGCTTGGTGCCAGTGTTTGCTTATTTAAGATTGCTGGTTCTGTCTCTATTTCTAATGTAGATGAAAGTGTATCTTGTTCTGTGCCTTGAGTCAACCTTGGTGTCAGATGGGACAACAGTCTAGTTTTCTTCTGCTCTTGTTTGTGAAAACGCAGTTTGCAAAGACCTTATGGGAACAACTTGCCTTTTCTCTCTCTGAACGCCCCAGCTGGCCCTGGACCCCATTTCTGCCCACCTGAGGCACACTCAGGCAGGACCCCCTAACACTGCAGAGGCACGGGGGTGCTTCCCCTTCATACACAAGGAAAATGCAGACTCTTACGTCACTGCCCTCGTCCTCTCCAGGATCAAAGTAAGATCCTGGCTGTAGCAGGATGAGGGAAGTGCTTTGCCCACTTCTAAGCTACTTCTTTTGTAGCTACTTCTATACTAGCAAACAAGAGAGGCCAGAGCCCATTTTCTGGTCATAAGGCCAAACGGCACTGTGGTTGCTGCTCATATCCATACTGCTTAGCCTTACCCACACTGCTTAGCCCTCTTACCGCTGTAAAGCCACAGGCAGACGATCTCTTGAGGTGGTGCCTGACCAAACTGACCCCTAAACTGTGGCCCAGAATTGTGTGGCAGAGTACTGCTGGTCTGACCAAAAGCCTGCCAAGGGTCCTGTTAACAGTTTAACAGTACGAATGGCCTCAGGACACTGGCCAGACCCAGGTGCTAGTGTTGTTTAACTTCCTAGAGTGGACTTTGGTTTTCCAATCCTGAATGCTGATCACTTGCCAAGCATCATTTTTTCCTAATGATGGACTCCTTTACTGAAAATTTCATTTTTTCTTGGAAATCAGAACTTTGGTTGCTGGTGTATCAAGCAGCAGTAAGGAAGTCTCAAGGACAATTTGGCTCTTCTCTGCCTGGTTTTATCTAAGACTATGAGTAGGAGTTGCAGTGCATCAAAGCAGACTCCTTACATCATGAATGACTGAAAACAGTGCTATAAAATGCTAAATTCAGACAGGGATTGGAACCTCCTGCCTGTGATTCTTTCCATAAGGGAACTGGACCTTCTTACAAATATTTTTTTTTCTTTTTTCATACATGTAGGAATGTTTTATACTCCGTGCTCATGGTGAACAAAAATGCCCTTTTGATACTGGTCAGCAAAGGCACTGCACAGGTCCTCAGGCCACCCTTGAAGTTCTGACTTGTGCAGTTTTGTTCAGACGCTTCTCAGATGGCAACTGCTGCCTCATGAATTTTTTCCTCTCTGACCTTGTGGCTTGTAATGAGGCTGGATGAGCTCGAAGAGTTACATACAAATGAGGATGAAACAACCAAGTTGCATAACGAGATTGTTCAGGCAATTGAGAGGTCTCTTGAATAAAGAAGCTAAAAGCAATGTCATCAGGAAAACATCTGCCTCCCTCTTCTGGGATTCACGCTCTTTTGTTCCATGCTTGTGCTCATCCAAGAGAGATGTGTATCATCCTCTACAGGGGATACAGACTTTACTAACAGCATCTTTCCTGTTAACATAGCCCAGAGACTCAGCATAGCTCTAGGTTGATATTAACAGCACCAGAACAACAGTACAGGGATAAACACAGCCTGAATCCTACACTTGTTTGTTTTCCAGGAAACTGAACAATTTCCTAATAAAGATTTTTGGGTGGTAATTTTTACAACAGACTTGTGCTATTGTATGTGTTTAGCTCCTAGAGTCATCCTTCATTAAGGCGACAGTCTTATTATTTTGATCAATAGTATATTATTTCATTAAAAATCCTGTTTGTGCAAAATTTGCTAGGCAAGGTGTGGAGGTCGGACTAAAATGAGTGTATGGGACCATTCTGTAAAGCTTTTCTCAGTGGGGCTATTTTTACAGGAAGGTTTTTGCAAGGTATGGGAGAGAAAGCCATTTGGGTCATAATTATGGTACAAAACCCCCAAATATGCAAACTAATGAGACAATAATATAATCTTTGCCATGAAAGACAACTGATTTTTTTATGAGGAAGAACTGACAAAGTGCATCTTTTTGTTTCTAACTCTATGAAATAGCTAAATTGATTCCAGAGATGGTAGAGAACAGGGTCCCCAGCTGGTGGTCTGGCAGGCAACCAGGAGACATGGTGATGGTATTAAATAATGAATCTTGTAGTGTCACCAGTTACCAGACAGAAGTGAAGAACTGTTTTTAGAGAGAAATTAGATTCAGTGTTTTATCTGAAAAAACCACACAGAGCCTTCAGCAAGGGGTATCAGAGTTTGCACCTGACATTAACCCACCATACAGCAAACCAGCAGAGTTTGGTTTGTAACTCCAAAAGGTCTCATTTTTGCTGAAAAGTGTGTATGTGTTGTGGTGGTTGAGGGGGCATTGGTGTTAAGACATCAGTCTGGATAATATTTAGTGACCATAAAAGACTTCATTGTTATAGCCTCTCTCCATTTCTATCCAGCATGTCTGAATTCTTTCAAAACCACCTCTGTCAGAGAGGTACAGAAATGAACTGTCCAAGCATCCTTTTCCACAACCTGCAAATTTAAGAATTATTCATGCTAAGGGGAAAGCTCCAGTTCCACAAGAAGGCATAGGACTGCAGAGATCCCAAGAAATGCACACTTCAGTGTGCCCAAGAGGAATGGGAACAGCTTTGAATCCAAAATCAGAAGATCAAAAAACAAAACCTTCTTTTTTTGAAAGGGGGGGAAAGAACTGGGAAATGGAAGAAACCAAACTGGAGATTGGCACTTGCTCTGTTTCAATGTACCTTATCAGTCTGAAATCCTGATAGTCTGCATTTGAGCTTTCCTTTTAGATAAAGGCAATTAGATCCTGGGTGTTTAACTACTACTGTCCCAGATGCCAAGAAGATGATAGAATGCTCTAGAGAAGATGAGTCACTGACAGTCAGGGTGAGATTACTGCAAGGAGCCAACCTTAGCTGGCCATGCCTTTCCTGGACGGGAAAACATTCAGTCCTGATGTGACCTGCTGCTCTTGGCTTCAGGCTGAAAGTTAGGAAACAAGTCACATGGATCAGTAGAAGGATGGAAGAATCTATGAGAACTGGCAACAAGCCAAGCAGACGGACCTCAGGAGCCTCTTCCTACCACAGCAGTTTGCAAGTTCTCTCTGCAGGGCCACCCTCAAATTTAGCAACAAATTTAAGGATATTTAAATGTCTTGGAGGAGATCTTCAGAAATCCTTGTTCAAATACTCACTTTACAATCACTTATTCTATAAAGAGGGATCCTGCACCTATAGACAGCAAGCATGTTCTAAGTGCTTCAGTGTGTACTAACTCAGAACAGCACTCATATCAGATGTCATAAGTTAAACGGAGCAAAATTTCTTAGCTGGTTAGACAAAAGCATACCTCACTAAAAATGATTCCTCCAACAAGAAATAGTTAATTTTGGTTTCTTGATGGAAACTACAATGTGTCCAATGAAGCACAACAATTTTGCAAAATCAGTTTTGTCAAGATCCAGTTTTCATTTAAAAAATGTTATGATGGGGGGAGACTAGCCAGTATATTTCATTCCATCCTGAAGTATTTCCATATAACCTGACAGGGACCATTTGGATACTGTACACAAGGGATGGAGCGGGGCAATTTCTATAGAGAAGATCAACAAAGAAATTACAGGCTTTGAAGGACAGCAGCGCATTGCAGTTGAAAGGGTGATAAGCCAGTGGCCTAGGGTGCATGTCGTATATTTAAGAACTTCCTAACCAGCTGTGATAATTAGATAACAATAGATTATGTCTCCTAATTTAGGTGTCTAAAGTTAGACATCTAAATTTAAGTTGGTCATCTTAGGCTGTCTTCATAGAGACTGTGGAGAAGGAGATGTCTCCAGAGATGTTATCTACTTCCATTTTCCTTTTAGACTAGTTCAATGAAGTTGCTATTGGATGTGCCTCTTTCTCTCTGTTGTCTGAGAAAGCAGCCAGAGGTGTCTAGGTCAGCATTACACAGCCAAATTTTAGATATGTAAAGGTAGTGGAAGAAATTCTAGTCTGCGCTGCATTTTGTTGGCTGAATTCCAGCACAAGTAGCAGCTCTTTGACCACCCTTTCCCTTTGCAATAACAGATATTCTTCACCTTCTCTCCTAAACTGTTTTTTTTTAGCATTGTTGCATATCAAAGCGCTTCTGTGCTTCAGTCCCATGTTGGCTATGTTTTACTTTTGGATGCTACCCAAGTACTTTGCAGAGTGCTCTGAATTCCTTTGGGATGAAACAGGTTACACAAATCTTGAGTTACTATGCTGTGGAGGAAGGACAGTAGAACTGACTCATCATGTTGGTACTCACAAGGATGTTACTGCAAATGGCCCCAGCAGCTGTTTTGTTCATACTCCTTGCCAAGTTTAACCTTAGGCTGATCAGGTCATCCTAAGGTGGAGCATCGCACACAGCCACCAACGTACCGTTAGGAAAGAGCAGTAAGCATTAACTGGTGCATTTCTAAGATGGCTCAGTAAGTCAGCTGCCTAATTTGTGTTTCATTTCAGTGACTTTGAGCAGCACAAGTTCTTTAAAGTCCTCTCAAAACCCCGGTAAGGTGGGTAGTCCTTGAGGACTAGGATCATCATCCCGAGATTCCCATCTTTAACTGCGAGTCTGAAATATTTGGTTCTTTCATTTAAAGCATCCAGTCTTCGGGTCTTGCCATGACCAATTTGTGGTCTTTATTAATGAAAACTTTAGTTCTGACATTATGCAAAGGCTCACACAAAAATGTGGTTTATACTTTAAAAATATAAGTGGACATATTGCAGAGAAAAACAAAACAATCTTCCGAAAAATAGCTCAGTGAAAAGAGTTTGCATTCCAGCACTGTCCTGTCATACTAAGGGGCAGGAAGAGAAATGTTTAGGGGCCACCATACCTTCCTTGTGCTCTGCTCAATAAAAAATGATCAAAGACAAAAACAGAAGTAACTGTGCACTGTCTCATGCTGCAGACCAGGAATGTGAAGTGAGGAAGGAATTCTGTGCTCAAAAGAAAAAAAAAATGTTCAGGTTAATACTCTTGCAAATTTGACTCTGTAGTCAGGGAAACCCACCCACCTACCCTTATGCTCTTTGGAGAGCTGGTCACACATACATTAATGCTGGCTGAGATCACCGATTTTATTAAGCAAGTCAGTAATGTTACTTCCTCAGTGATACAAATAAATAATAAGACTGGTGTTAGAGAAATAGTTTCTATAGCAACTGAAGTTGCTTAAAGATTTGCTAATTCTTTGCCGTGAGATGTTAGCAGATGTTCCAGATGGTGTGTCATCTCCCTCTTAGCCTTTTTTTCCTTACACATTCAAACGATGGATAAGAGGATCATCCATTAGAAAACTGATTTTCACAGGCACTTTTTGTATTGTTTATTTGCACAAATTCCTTGGATATCCACAATGTTCATTTTGATTTCCAAGACTTTACAGAGAGAAAGAGACTTGGGAATCTTCACCTATTGCTTTTCAGGGTGTTGCTCAGCATTTCAGAAGAAATTTTGATACTGGATGTCTCCTTGATAGCTGCCAGAATCTGCAGTGGGGAGGCTTAAAGTGCATAAGCAGTCTGTCCCTCAAATCCTCAGTGTAACTTGTAGTTAGCAGCATGCTGGGGACAACTTAAGAGCATCTTATAAAAAAGAAATGCAAAATTTCAATAGACTCCAGTTTCTGTTGAGCCATGTAACATGGCCTGTCATATAGGGTGCAGGAAAGAATTTGTGCTGTTCAAAGTCACAAAACCAATGGCAGCAGTTGTCCAGTCCCTTTTCTAGGGCTTTTTTCCCCTTCAAGTATGGCAAGCTGGAATTTCACCACCTGAGCATCTTGATCCTGCTGAATTTCAAAGCCTGTTGGTCCCCTGGAAAATCCATGCCTAAACCTCCATATCCAAGGTGAGGGTTGTGGTGCAACTACAACAGGAATATTGCACAGGGCTCTTTTGTTGCTCCCTTCAGCACAGTAAACAAGACAAGAAGTTGCTGCCTTTCTGGCCAGTATGATGAGTCACGCTTGCATCTGCCTACCTAGAGAGGGCTCACTGGACTCTGACATTACAGAGTGGGGAGTAAGTATACTTTATAAAGTAGGAGCTATCAGATGGCACACAATAAATATAGACTAATTTTGAAAGCAATTTTTAACCCCTCTGCACTGCATTCTCTTTCAGAAGAGATATGGGGAACACATACGGTGGGGACTGGCTATGGTAGTCCATCTCTGATGGTACCCTGGTAGTAGAAAGGTACCCAGACTGCACGTGAGATAAATTGAAGACGCCTTCAGTCATTGGATTCCACACTAGCCAGGAAGAAAACCACCCACCATGGCATGTCCTCCCTTGCAGGTGTGCCACATCCATTCCCACCATCACCAAAGGAGAAGCTGAAAAGAGCTGAAAGGTGCCCAGGAGAAAGGAAGCAGCAGCACATTCTGGCATGGAGCTGTGCTGTACTCTGTCAGGGATCTCTGCGCACAGGGCTCTGTAACATGGACATGTCCCATTCTGCTGCTCTTTGGTGGCCGGAGGAATGACACTTCCCTCTGAGGATGACACTGCATTGCAGACCCATAGAAAAGTTTCCACAGCTTCTGTGTCCCTGATTCAACAAAGACTCCAAGCACCTAATTTTTCATTGAAATTTTGTCAAATATTAATATTATTTTGCAAATATTAAGCTTAGCAGGATATTGGGAGACTTAACTGGAGCGAGGCATTGAGTTGAATCTGAGCTTTTTGTATCTAAGAGAGTCATACACAGCTGTAAAATCATTGTGGTCCTTTTCTAAAAGCAAGCACAGAGAATGTGAAGCAAGTGTAAGAGCCAACCCTTTTCCCTTTTTGAGACCAGAGGGTTTATAAAGCAAGAGTTTCTCATGACAGACAAATAAAGGAGCACAATGCATGTGCTTATCATTGTCTCTTTGCTGACAGACATACTTGAAATGGAAAATAATAATGAAAAATTCGAGGCCCTTCCAGGAAAGCCTGACTGCCTGCACTGCAAGTGCCATGAAAAGAGCTTTTCATGACAGGAGCTACAGTTCTCAAATGGAGCATGTTTTATCCAGTATCAATTTCTAGTTTAAAGCAGGGGTGTCTCCTACCTCACATTTCAGTGGCAAAGGAGGAAGGTCTGAATGGGAGGTACGTAAGGTGATGCTGTCTCTGCAGTGCTTACCGTCCCAGAGAGGCTCAAGTCTCTAACACAGTGCAGCTATTTACAGCCCTCTCACCTGCCTGCAGCCCAGAGGTTGCCAGTAGTTGCATTACTCCTTCCCTGAGTGTCTCCCACTGCCCCATCACATTTATGTGAGAGACAAGGCTACTTATGGCCCTTCTAGGTTTTAACAGCAAAGCTTTAATGCAGCCTAGAGTCATACAGAGTGCTGAAAGTGTATAGATATGGAGCAGTCTGAATATTACCCAGTTTTTAGAAACTGCACACTTGCCCTGATATTACTGGACAATTATGGAAAGTTTGCACTTATTTCCTGCCTTTTGACTCTACGGGTCACTAGCTGTCATTGCGTGCTGGTTTCCTGCAAAGCAACTCAGTGGAGAGGAACATGCTTCCAAAACACAAAAATCTGACTATGAAATCACACCATGAAGCACTCAGTCCATGGGATCCTACGTTTTTTCCTATCTCGTGGTCACCTACAGTTGAAGTGGGCACTTGGTGGTGTCCCTTTAACTGATGTTCCCTTTGCAGTCAGATTTGCTGTACTGCAACATGGCAGTTGCATCTCCTTCACTTTGAGAAGCTCATCGGTAAATATGCCAATGAAAATTTGTCGTACCAATAGTCCAAAGATGCATATATATATATATATATATATATGTATACATATTAAGAAGCCCCTTGAAATATGAATACAATTTATTCTTGGTGACTCCACATTTCTGAGTGTATGGACCTTGGGAAGGGTGTGATCCTGTTTGCTGTTACTGTGATGCGTTTCTCTCACGATATTTTTATCTCTGCACTAGAATCTCTAGCTACATTGTCCTGGTAAAAGATGTATATATCGTCCTACGTTGTGGGAATATTTTTATCCATTTTTAATTACCCTTTAACTTGCAGGTATGGCATGAATTGTCTGATCCAGTTTGAAGATTTTGCCAATGCTAACGCTTTTCGTCTCCTCAATAAATACCGCAACAGATACTGTACATTCAATGATGATATTCAGGGTAAGTACTGTTAGGAAAATGCAAATTTAACCTTCACCTTGTCATGAGGAAAGGTGATTAAGATCACAAGACTGTTTATTATACAATACTCAGATGTGTCATAAATTTTAGAGTTTACATGTAAGCATTTAAAAATATAAACAAAAGCACAGCAGTCTAAGTTGAAAAGTGAGTCTCCGTTGTTTTTAGGAATTTAGCTGTTCACTGCAGAAATGTTGTTGAAGGGAGAAAATGGATCATGTGCTTTAGATTATTAAGGTAATTTAGAGAGTTCCATTGATTTTCTATAATTTAGCTAAAACAATGATGACGTTTTAACAGCTATGAAAGGCTTTCAGTTTCCATGAGCCAGGTGGTCATTAGCTGATCCCAGCATTGTCCCTCTATTGTTATCCTCCTTATTACATGCACAAACGAAAAGTTAAACCAGCTTCTTTCCTCTCCATGGATGCTAACTCCAGGGTAATCTGAGAACAGATATGTTCTCCCCTACAGTCATTAACATAACTCTTCCAGCGCCAAAGAGAAATGACAGCAGCGAAGCTGGGGTTATAACCAGCATGTCTCCCAGGCCCTGTGAGGCTCAGCAGTCAGAAGAATTGCTCAAATGCACAGAGGCAGGCAAGCTGCATATTGGTGGCATCCTGGTCTGGTGCTGACTTTGCTTTAAACCATTGGAAGGGCTGTTTGCCCCCATCCGACAGGGACAAGATCTTCCCAAGTGATTACAAATAACCAGTTCTTCTCCTGTGAGTCCCTTCATCTTTTCTTCTTTTGTCTAGTCCTGCTTGCAACATGCAGAAATTTCCAAGGTTTGTTGATTTAATTACTTGCAGTCAGCTGGGCTTATCCTCACTTGTACTTGAAAGAGACTGAAAGAAATGACAGTGTCGTTTTTCACACAATGCTGGTTCTTTTCTGAGCAGACTTTCCAGCACTATTTCTGCATCTGCTACCCATCTAGCAATATTTGGCAGTGTGTGTAACAGCTTGTTCATACCTGTCATGGTACAAGAGGGAGTAAGACCCTAGCTTGTGGGAATATGGTTGGTGTGATGGGATGCATGGTCCTGCTCAAAGACACTTTCATGAAGAGGTTTTAGAAGCAGAGAAGCTTAAGGCATTTCAGAGAAGGTGAGATAGATACTCCTGTACAAGAAGATTCATTAGATGTTCTTGCCGCCCACAAAAGCTTTCAGTGGAGAGAGGAGCACGGAAAAAGAGAACACATGAGATAGATAGATAGATTTTTGAATGGAAGTCTTGAATGGAGGAACCAAGAACTCAAACTTTTCTGGAGATGGACAGATGAAGCCCATAATAAGAAGCCAATGATGAAAAGATTTATTTTGGATTAGTTGCTCTCTCTGCAAGTGGAAGGGGACTCAGCAGTCAAAAGGAAAAGAGGCCAGGCGATGTGGCAGATCTGTAGGCCTGGAGGTAGGTTTTCTTGGGGGAACTAAAGTGAATTGGAAGGGTTTCTTGGTGAATTGGAATGATTTCTTCAATTGACAGAGAGAAGAAAAAGAGGATATTAAAGCAAAAGGGAAGATTCTGAGTGGGAAGCAGGAGACTGTATTTTTTATAGTTTCTTTTTGGCCACAGGTCATAGCTGAATGCCTCAGACAGTTCCTGGAAATGACTCCTGCAGAGGGGCAAACCACATCCAGGAGGATGCTGTAAAACAGCATTGCCATAAAATGGACCTTATCTGCTTCTCCTCAGTTAGATGTGTGTCACGGCACATGGGAGATGTCAAGTCCCCTGAAAATTCTCCAGAGTCCCACCTGTTAAAACAGTAGGATTTTACCACTTGCTCGTAAAACTCCCTTATATTCTCAAATAAAGCATCTAGCTGGCACTGGTTTCACAGTAGTAGATAAGGAAAGAAATCCTGCTGATCTTTTGCACAGACAAGCGATAAGTCAAGGGAAGCAAGCCACTGTTTCAGGCTTTTTTATGTAGCTGTCAGAAAGAAAAGGGGATTACAAGCCAGGGTTGTAGTCAGGAATGAGTTTTAAGGACCTTTGGGAAGCTGAAGTAACTTGGATCTGCTCAGTTAACTCTGTCTTGGAGTCATGTCAGAGGTGAATGGAGTTGAAGCTGGGATAAGTAGTCTGACTTACCCACCCTAATATACCCCTCTGTATCCCCAGACGATATGAGAAAGGTAGGAAGTGCCATTTTCTCACTTACACCTTTCTGTTCTTTGGTTTTGCCTCAGGCTCTCTCTTTTCTAACATGCTGGTGTTTCATGACTCACCTACTTAAAACAGTGGGAGAGTTCAATGCAAATTGTGTTTTAAATGATTAATGAGAATTATACAAAGCCTTGTTTAAGCAGGCCTGATTCATTTTACTCAAGTCAGGCAGGAACAGACCTCCTGAAGCCAGAATTACCCCACCTTCGAAGCCACTGTTGTTTTAAGTATATTGATTTAAAAACACATCTTAGGCACAAACAGTGCAAGTTAGATCAGACCTGAGCTATACTAATTTAAACTCATTGCCCATTGGTTAGTGGGACTCTGAATGCAGTATGCCTACACACACACACATACACACAGATGAGGTGTGGGAAGAAAGTATAAATTGTTCCACTTAATCTCCATTAGGCCTTCCTCTTCCTGCCCCCGAAAGTAGTTTAAAATATTAACGCCTACTTTTTTTTGTTACACAAATTACCATATTGCCAAATCCATCCTAACCCCACAGAATTAAAATGACTCAGACCCCTTCCAGTTCGAGCCAGCCTGCTGATGCTGAGTGGGACGCCTGCCAGGTACCACAGACCAGGACAAGGTGATTGCTCTTATTCTGAAAGCCATTAGCCTGGCAGCTAGCAGGAGCTGGCTCACAGTGCCCGCGCGTGGGAGCTCCCCATTAAGGGAGTGCTTCTCCTTCCTCTATGGGGGTGATGACATCAGTCCTTTCCCAGCTCTGTCTGGGTTCATGCAAGGGGCAACAGCTTCAATTTCAGCTCTGTGGGAGAGAATTGATTGTCACTTCTTCCTTCTTCCCAGTAAAGTACCAGGGCAGGCAATGAAGCACATAAGAAATTAGAGGGACATGAGAATGCTTTAGATCCTTCTCTTTCTCTTCCTACTGTAACTTTGCTCCACTTAATTGTGCATAAACAGAAAGCGGACAACTGAAAAGTCTTACAAAAGCATCAAGTCTTGTGAATCCCCGAGACAGGCTTCGTGAATCTCTGGCTTTGTTCTTCATACAAGAAAATATATAAAATCATTGAAGAGGTTAGTTTGGAAGGGACCTCTGGACATCACCCAGTCCAACCCCTCACTCAGTTAAAAGGTGATTTCAAAGTTAGATCCAATTTTGACATTAGATCAGGTTCCTCAGAGCCTTGTCCAGCCAAATATTTTTCAATATCTACAAGGATGGATATTCACAACCTCTTTGTGCTACCTGTTCCAAATTTTTTTCATTTTCCTTGTGCTTTTTTTTTCCCCTAATATCTAATTTCCCCAGATGCAACTTGCGTTCATTTCCCCTCATCCTTTTGCTGTGTACCTCTGAGAAGAATCTGGCTCCTTTACAAACACTCAGTAAGTAGTTGTAGACAGAAATTAGATGCCCTCTTAGCCTTCAACCTAATCAAACCCGGGTTCTTCAGTCCTCCTTGTACACCCTGGTCATGTTGATGGCACTCCTCTGGACTTGCTCCAGTTTGTCAATATATTCCTTGTGCTGAGAGCCCCAAACTGGAGAAGCTAGTCTAGATATGACCTCAAAAGTGCTGAAATAGAAAGAAATGATCACTTTCTTTGACCTGCTGCCTAGATTTCTCTTGACACAGTCTAGCAGGCTGTTGGCCTTCTGTGCCACAAGGGTGCATTGCTGGCTCATCTTCAACTTGTCCACCATTACCTCCAAGTCCTCTTCTGCAAAGCTGCTTTTCAGCCATCAGCTCCTACCATGTGCTGTTGCATGAGGTTATTCCTTCTTCCCAGGTGCAGGACTTTGCATTTGCCTTTGCTGACCTTCATGAGGTTTCCCTGAGCCCATTTCTCCAGCCTGCTGAGATCCCTGTGAGTGACAGTCATTGATCACTATCCCCAATTTGTAATCATCCATGAACTTGCTGGGCATGTACTCTGTCTTATCATCCAGATTGCTAATAGAAAGTAAATAGTACTGGCCTCTTTGTACCACTGACCACAAGCCTTTGAGCCCAGCAGCCCAGACACTTTTTCACCCACCTGATAGTCCACTTGTTCAGTCTGTATCTCTCCAGTTTGGCTACAAGGATGCTTTGGGAGATTGTTTCAAAGGCCTCAGGCAGGTCCAAGAAAGCAACACCCACTCCCCTTTCCTTGTCCACATAGCCAGTTGTCTCATCATAGAAGGCAGCTAGGTTAGTCTGGCATGATTTGCCTTGGGAAATCCATGCTGTTCTCAATCACCTCCATGTTTGTAGACATGCCTTCCAGGAAGATTTGCTTTGTAATCCCCAGGTACTGAGGTTAGGTTGACTGAGCTAAAATTCCCTGGATCCTTCTTCTGGCAATTCTTCATAGAATCATAGAATGGTTTGGGTTGGAAGGGACCTTAAAGATCAACCCCTGCCATGGGCAGGGACACCTTCCACTAGACCAGGTTGCTCAGAGCCCCATCCAGCCCGGCCTTGAACACTTCTAGGGATGTGGCATCCACAACTTCTCTGGGCAACCTGTTCCAGTGCCTCACCACCCTCATGGTGAAGAATTTCTTCCTTATAGCTAATCTAAATCTACCCTCTTTCAGTTTAAAGCCATGACCCCTTGTCCTATCACTACATGCCCTTGTAAAAAGTCCCTCTCCAGCTTTCTTGTAGGCCCCCTTCAGGTACTGGAAGGCTGCTATAAGGTCTCCCCGGAGCCTTCTCTTCTCCAGGTGTAACAACCTGAACTCTCTCAGCCTGTCTTCATAGGAGAGGTGCTCCAGCCCTCTGACCATCTTCGTGGCCCTCCTCTGGACCCTCTCCAACAGGTCCATGTCCTTCTTATGTTGGGGGCCCCAGAGCTGGATGCAGTACTCCAGGTGGGGTCATCTTCTTGTAGATGGGTGTGACATTTGTCTTTTTTCAGGCATTGGGAATCTCCCTGATTACCAAAACCTTTTAAAGAATGGCTTTTTAATGCCATTGGCCATGTACCTTAGCATCCTGAGATGCATCTCATCAGGTCTCATGGACTTCGTCTGTTGAATAATCCCTGCTAAATAGGCAAGAGTCCATAGAAACCCTGTAAATTTGCACACCTAAGGTTCTCAACATGGAACTAGGGCTCTGTGTGCAATGCCTCACTGTCTTTGTGGTAAAAAGCCTGTCTAATTCCAACACAGCCTTCAAAGATGTGCACTGAATACCCACAAGAATCAGCAGGAGTTTGTGCCTGGGCTAAGCAGAAATGGGATCAGACCCATCAACCTGTGAATTGAGATGGACTACTTGGCTTGCTGAACTGAATTCAGTGTCATTATTCAGTTCTCTGATCAGACATAACAAAAACATTATTCACCATGAGAGTGGTTGAACACTGGGACAAGTTGTGCAGAGAGACTTTGGGACTTTTATCCTTTGAGAAGGCCCTAAGCAACCTAATCTAATTTGGAAGATAGCCCTGCTTGAAGCAGATACTGGGCTAGGTGACCTCCAGGCATCTCTTCCAATCTTATTTGTTCTATGAAAAGTTCATTCTCCTCATTGATCAGTGTGTTACCCTCCATATTCACATATCAAACATGATTTCTTCAGGCTTAGATTGCTTACTCGGTACTGAACAGCAGAAGTTGTTCTGCAAGTTTAGTCAGAGTTGCAGAAAAATGAAGAAATCTCTAATGGGTTATTTAATTAATTATATCTGATCATGTCATTCAAAAGCCTTTCACGCATATGGGTAGGACAGAAAGAGTAGTGCACAGAAGCATAAAGCCTACTATCTGCTGACTCTGGGCATCTTCAGCAGTCTTTTAAAACTAGACCTGATGTAAGTGTAACATTGATAGCTCCTCAAAGAACCACCAATCTGAGTGTTTCAGATATATCCGTATCCAGTTTGAGACACTGTGAACAGATAGGATTTCTAAAATAGGCTGAACACCTACACCATCCAATGAGACTTCTTCAAGGCACTTCAAGATGGGAAACCCCAGATCACTAGCCACTTTAAAAACACCCAGCCTTTTGTATTTTCATAGTCCCTCTACAACTAAAGTAGTCTACAAGCAACGCACAGGGGTCATTACTTTCACAGAACCTCTCTGGGTCTTTTCCCACTGGTTAGAGCAATGATTCCCCTTTGTTGCTGGATGTATGACTGCTGATGAGCCTCAAAATATCTCTTGACCCACCAACCACTTTTTCTCATTATCCTAGCAGATAACCTTTCCATAACCTTTCCAGGACACTTCAGGAAGCAGTGTCTCAGCCTGGAGGAACACTGCTCCCAGACCTCAGCTGAGGTTGGGAACAGGCTGACTCCAGTGCTGCAAATCTCAGCAGCTTCAAAGATTTGGGCAAGTTAGAAATCAATCATGTGCAAACATGGCCTGATTTGTAGGCACGTTTCCATGTGCTGTGTGAAGCAGGCAAAGCTAGTTTTTGGCTCGGCATTAACTAATTTCAGCAGATTAAAATGGTACAGTATCTTACTTTGTTGTTTCAGCTGGTGTGGAAAATGCATCAGTAATTATCACAGGAAACTAAGGAGGGGGGGAAGCACAATAGGAAGGGACCGCTGGACGATACCCTGCTGCAGAACAAAGCAGGCTATGTCCTGCCAGGCAGCTCCTGAGCAGCACGCTTTCCCTGTGGGGATTTACCCGGCCTGAAGATAGATGTGGAGATGTTCTCAGTCCTGCAGTGGTTTACCATTACCAGGCACTCTCGTACATGCTGTGCTCTGCAGCAGAAGAGGCTCCTGCATTTTTCCTTGATGCTACTACATTAACTATTTAAGGGCCAGACTTGTGTCTAAATCACACATTGGCTGCTAAACAAGCCAGGTCAGAACAGTATGGACTCCTGGGTGTAAATGGGCCTCGGTGTCTTGGGCTTAGTGGTGCAGGGCCCTAAAGATCTGGCCTGTATCTTCTGTCATTTGGGGGATTGTAACATTAGGTCCCCTTTCCTCTCCTGCTTTTCTTGTTCGCTGTTTCTCTGGATGCCACTGCAAACTCCTGCTTTGCAGTAAAGAACAGCATACATCACCTCAGTATTAAGCTGTCTGTGATCTTTAAGTGAAGACCAGGCTAAGGAGGCAAAATGAACAGGAGAACAGGGCTGTGCTCTGAAGTGGTTTAGCTCGCTGGTATAAAAAGCATCCACAGGGTCTCCACTGCTGCAGTGGGGATGGGGATGCTTTCTTGTGAAGTGCTGGCAGCTGCCCAGTAGCCTCTGCCTTTGTGGACGAGGGGGTCCGGTCTGCCTGTTGGCACAGCCTGTGTGCTGGCTGGCACGCTGCACAGGCAGGAGTGAGGGCAGTGCTGCAGGCCAGCGCTGCAACGTATTTTTAAGGCACTGCACTGCATAGTTCAAGCACTTTACAGTGGAAGGATTAGGAATGGGCACCTAGAGATGACCTACGTTAGGCATCTGCTTTAAGATGAGCTCTGCATCTCCATTGTCAGACAGCTCTTCACCATACCACTGCCTCTTCTGGGTCACCAGTGTCCCTAAATCTGTTAATGGAGAAACTGAGTTCCTTCTCTGAGCATCGATGCTTTGTGTTTTACTGCTGTTCTTGTTGACTTGCTCCACACCATTTCTAGGTTTATTTTCTTAATGTCTTACAGAGGCCCTTTGGGGGAAGGCTAACACTAGCCCGCAGCCATGGAGGTGAAGACCTCGAGCTGCAAACAATTCAGCAGCTTTTTGCTTCAGCTTTGTTGTGTTTGACTTTTGATTATGTATTTGGAGTGGATCTGGACAAGCTCCACTCTGCTTTCCAGTAACAGGCAGAACTGCTGCAGGGAGTTAATGTGAACCAGGATTTGGAAAATCCCTATGCTTCCTCTGCATCCATAAATTTAGATATATTTTCTTGGCTTCCCTTTGCTGGAGCTGTTAAACTGGTGTTTGCCGTTCCCTGGGCCCTCATCTTGGCATGGTTTTAATGGGGTGAAGCATAAGCAGGAGGGGCAAGGGTAAAAAATAAAAGATCAGGCTGAATTTGGCCATATCTTCCACCAGTGTGCTGTGGAGAAGGGGGAATCACCCACAGGGGTGTTGTATGAAGAAGCGGGCAGTGGCGTGGCTGCGTGCTCCCATCGCTGCTGCTATCAGAAGGATTCGGCATGGTGGTGATGCTCTGCTCCACCCAGCCAGCGCCGGGCCAGGTGTCAGAGCAGTGCCAGCCCTCAGCATGGGGGGCTTTGGCCCCAAGCATCCACAACGTCCCCGCTTCCCACCGTGTCCCCTGCTTAGCCACTGGGTGCTGTCACACTGGTACAGCCTTGACATTGGTGCTGGGCAGCACTTTCCCTGTGGCACTCATGCCAGCGCTGCCCGTAACTCCATGTGCGAAGCCGCTCGCCCCTCTGTCCGCTCTCCCCTCTCTGAAGGAAGGATAAGGTCCCCGGGCATAGGTGCCTCTGGGCTGCAGCCTTTTCCATCTGTGCAGTGTCTTGATGCTGCGGAGCAGATCCTTTCCCCCGAGTTTTGGTCCAGTGTAGCTCCAGCTCCCTCTTCTGGGGCTTGTTCTTACTTACATTAGTGCAAATGGAACATCAACCTCAAAGGGGTTTTCCTTAATGTTTTACAATATTCTGAATGTGCCTGAGTGTCAGAAATTAATTCCTACAGGATGGCCATTTTCCTGAGTGTACCTTAGTTTTAAATGCCTCTCTTCTTTGCTGGTCCTGTTGCTGTGGACTCCCCAGAGAGGCTCCTGAGGTCTGCTTGCTATTTGGTGATATTATGTTGAACATTCACTTTGAGTCTCGGACAGACGGGATGATTTGTGAGCATTTTCCTTTCTTCTCTCTGTGCGCCTCCATGTCTCACCTCAGATACAGACCAGCCAAGCTGGGTCTTGCTAATTACTTAAGGAAGTAGTTATCTGCAGTAGCAGCATTCAGCCTCGTTGGAAAACAGATAGATAGACCAACGTGTTGAAGCATGGTTGTTTTTTTCTTGCCACAACTCATGGTGAGGGGTTCCCCCCGCCCTGCCATCTCATTTTGTGGTCTTTTCAGAATTGAAGCACAATGATTAGCCAGTTCCTTACATGAACCAGCAGTGAACTCTCCTCCATAGAGATGCTCTATTGTTCCATGCTCAGAAACTGTAATTATCAAAGAAAAATATTGAGCTGAGGCCAAGGTACAGTAACTTTGTTACTTGAGTAACGGGGGTGAGATGCAGTTTGGGAGACATGGAGGGATTAGAAACACATTGGAGAGAGAGGAGGAGGATTAGGAATGGCAGAGCTGAACAGAGTCCTGCTGTTAGCCAGAGCTGCAGTGCGAGTGCAGGGGGATGAGTAACGGCACACCCAGTCCCACAGGTCTCCGCTCTGCAAAATGCACGCTGCTCTACAGACTGAATCCATGCACCCTTTCTTTCCATTTGCCCCACTTCTCAAATTCTTGATGGTAACATCTTTAAAAAGACCTCGAGTCCCTCTGCTGAATGCCCCACGAGCATTTTCCATTTAAATGGTTTTGCAGATGCCAGCATTTGTCCCATCAGACTTCTTGACAATCATAAGTTACAAAGCAATTTTGCCTGGGTCAGGACCAAGAGAAACAAGATACTTGTCCAGTTACATTTCTTTCTTTTAAATACTTCCCAGGCATCTATTGCTGCTAATGCTGTGACCTGACAAACTGTCACACTGTAACTGTTCCACTTCGGGATTTTTTCCTCTGATCCGTTCCCCACTCCCACCTACGCGGGGATTTGGGGATTTCTGTGCAAAGTAAGCCTGGGAGATAGTGTGTGAGCATGTGTGAGCGTCGGCGTAGGCATTCATATTCTACTGTATGTCATAAGCGTGGCATCGCTGACAACTGTGGGACTCTGGACTCTCCCCACTTCTTTGCAGTTCAGACTGCCAGGGTGGGATCCCTTCCTCCAACCTTTAGATGTCTGCACTAGAAGTGTCTACAGGTATTCCAGTTATCTTGTCTCTCTTAAAAAACTGTGGTGGTAGTGACACTTTTAGGGTGCATTTCATTTGACCCAGTCCAGGTGTCTGCTTTAGCATGCGCAGGATCGTACATGTTTGTTTAGAGGAGTCCCATCCTTAGCATCTGGCATGGCAGCAAGCCAAGCAGTCCTGCTGATTATAGACTCACCGAAATACAGAGAATGAGCATGGGCTAGCTATATGACACCCATAAAAAGCAAAATCTAAAACCTAGGCAATTATCTGGTGTTCCCTTAAATTCCTTGGATGTTCATTATCTTCCTCTGTAATTTTTCTAGTCCGAAGGCATGGTATTTTGCCAGGTACATACATTACCCTAAATACAGCTTAAAAAGGCAGAGATTTTGTGCAGGAGAAGCAAGAGGAAATCCTTCATATACATCCTTCAGTTTTCTGAGTTGACATGTTAATACTGAAGCAGCAGAGCACTCAGTGGCTGGTTCCCTCCCCATCAACTCCCTTTTAAACTGACTGAATTCAGCTGGTCTGGATCTGGAAATAAACTGGTCCAAACTGTTTTCTGGGCTAATAAAGGGAATTCATCCTTGGTGCTGAAGCTAATGTCTCAAGTGATTCTTTGCAAGAAAGAAGCTTAAGAAGCCATCAACTGTTAGTCTAGTCCACTTTGTGTTTAAGACACGGATGCTTGCAATGCCCTCATGAGTAAGAAATGGTGTTGCTGCCATTCTGTACCGGTGTGCCTGTGCATGGACACCACGGCACTAATGTTTGCTGCAGGAATGTGGCCACTGCCACCTCTGCTAAACCAGAATCACTCTTAGTGGCACTGATTATTAATTTTTTGAGAACTATAACTCACCTGAGTTATAAAAGCAAAATGTCAGTGAGCTAATGGTACTGATAAACACTTCTGGTCTGGCCAATAAAGATTTTCTTTGTCAGAGTAGCTTATATAGGTTCCCTAAGCAAAATAAGCCATGTCAATAAGAGTTACTTCTCTGCCAGAGTAGCTGTGCTCCCGCTAGGTTTTCTGCTTGCGTGGAAATAATGAGAGAGTAAATCATTCACTGATGCTATGATATACCAGTAGATTTCTAGTTTAGCTGTGGCTTTTGCGCTAAAGAAAAGGAGCAGGTAAAGCTGAATTTATTTTCTCTGTCCTTGACAGATGAGGCAGCACCCTCTGCTGGTTTCACTGCTCATGGTCATGCTCATTTCACTGCTCGTGAGCTGTTCTCGTTTCCCAGCTGGGCTGTTTGCTGGTGCGTGGCAGCACCCCAGGCCCTAAGGACCCTGCAAGGGGTTCTCACTGAAGCACTGACTGATTGAAACCCTGATGCACTGGCTGATTAAATAGGCAGAAAAATAGGAGATGCTGGAAATTTGGTGAAATCAGGTTTATTAGCCTAAAAGCGTTCGTTGTCCACCCCACCCATGACCACCCACACAAGACTTGTTACTTGTGGACTCCCTGATTTCTCACAAAGCTTCTGAAGATGAGAATGGAGAAACCAGCATTAGAGCTGGGGACAGCATCAGAGCTGTGGGCACATTAAAACTGGCATCCTTTAAAAGGCTGCGGAATAAAACTAATGGACTCAATGATCCTTATTGGGTCCCTTCCAACTTCATATATTCTATGATAAAACTGCCTCCTCGATTCCTAGCTCACCTTTAACACTTGTTAAGTGTTTAACAGCTTGCCCAGGTGACCTGAGATACCACCACTGCCTGAATCCTCATTAGTCTGTGCCTTACTTGGTTTCTTCCCACCATGTTCTTTCACCTGGGATAGGACATTAGGTAATACTATATGTGATTGATGCGGGGTGAAGGCAGGTTTATTCAGTCTAGGCATCTGCCTCCCTTGATGGATGGAAAGAAATATCACGGTGGCTGTAACAGCAGGACTCTACTCTCCATATACTGGATTCTTTCTCACTAATCCGGGACCAACTCATGTTCTCAATGACTCCTTAATGCTTGGCAGTGAGGCATGATGGTTCTGAGTCAGGGTATCAGAGTATCAGGGAAGTAAAAAAAAAGAAGGTGGTGCTGGGCTGTGAAGGTAAATGGGGAGGAAGAGGATGGTAATTCCATGACCACAGAGGATTTTGTGACAAAGGTGCCCAAGTTCAGACCACTGCTCTGCTACAGATGTCTTATGTGACCTTAGACAAGTCACATGCATCTTAAACACTTGGGAGTTACGTTTTAACTTCTTCTGGCATTCTGGGACTCAGTGGCCCTTTGAGTCTATATAGAGGGAAATAGGTGTTCTCCTGCCTTGCAGGGATCTTCTGACGATTAATATTTCAGAGTAGGGAAGGCATTCTGATCCTTTAGTGACAGGATCTAAGAGAATGGTCCCTACCACAAGGTTTCTAACGCCATATCAGTAGGGTAGACAATCCTTTTGCCAGGATGACCATCTCATGGTGTTTCTCTCTTTTCAGGCACTGCGTCTGTTGCAGTCGCTGGCATCTTTGCGGCCTTAAGGATCACAAAGAACAAGCTCTCTGACCATAAGTTTGTTTTCCAGGGAGCTGGAGAGGTAGGAATGTTCTTGAGTTTGTTCCCAAATATGATCTAAATTCAAATTTAGAGAGAGAAAAGTCAACCATGAAACTTCCTGCAAGGCTTGGTTTCATGAAAACAAAGCACAGAAGCAGGTTCCTTGCCACTGGGCAGGAGTGGGCCCCACAGGTGGATCTTGCTGCTGCATAGAAGTTGTCAACAGTCTTTCAGTGACCTCTTGGCCCGTGAGTCCTGGGCAGACTTCCTGGATGCTACGAGGCTGCCCATGTGTCAGTGGGGCTTTAAGTACCTTGAGGGAAGTCCCTTATGAGGTAGGGTGCTGCAGGAACATTAAGGAGGCTGGTTTGAGTCCTCAGGGTTGGTATTTAGAGTAAACCAGAGCTGCTTTAGCAAGAGTCAAAAGGACTCAAAGAACCGTAAGAACATAACCTCACTTTTTGGAGTCAGTCATATTGCCCCCATGGCAGAAGTCAGGTAGTCTGTAAGGTGCCTTGCTCAAAGAGAGAGGGGGAAGAAAAAGTTTCTAAAGCCTGGACTGTGGACTAAAGGTGTTGGTCCAGGTCCTGGCTCAGCTCTCGCCCACCTGTGGGACTTTGGGCAAGGTCTGTTACTTGCTGTTTGTCTATCCCTCTGTGAAGCAAAGATTGCTTCTTCTCTTTCTCCACCCTTCCTGACAGACATGTCTGTGCTGTGGCACAGAGACCATCCCGCCTTGTTAGTCCCCATCTGGGCAGGAGGGCTGGGCACAGCTGTAGGACCACTAACACACACAGCATGTCCAGGGCTGTTTCCTGTGGCAGGGATGTCCTGTGGCAGGACAAGACTTTCCTCTTGGTAGTACTTCAGATGCAGCAATCCGACTCTGCTTTGAGTTCCTCTGTACTGGCATCGTCACCAACGTTTGTTCAGTGTCTGCCCCTTTTCCTTCCCTGCAGCAGCTGGTTTAAATGGTGTAGACAGCCTCTGCCTGTCAAGGTACCACCTCCACTGCTCCAGCCTCATGGGCAGCCTGCTCTGCTGGACGATTGGGGTTTTTTTTATTTATTTATGGCAGCACCTACAATGCTAAGATCAGCCCCATGCCATGGCACTGTACAACCATGGAGCAGAAAGCCTCCCTGCTTTGTGCAGTGCTGGGGGATGACCGAACACATCTCTCATTTAAAATCTGCCCCCCCTCAAAGATGATGATACCCCAATGAAGCGTTTATATACTGTGTTCCAGGCTGCAATGGGCATAGCTCATCTCATCCTCATGGCCATGGAAAAGGAAGGAATTTCACGAGAGGATGCCATCAAAAAAATTTGGATGGTGGACTCCAAGGGACTGATTGTGAAGGTAAATTTGTCTCCAGAGCTGAGCTCTACTCCCTGCCACCTCCTGCAAGCTAGAGAGAGGCCAGAGCAGGCAGATACCTTGGACCCTGCTCAGCCCTGGAGTAAGGGCTTCAGTTTTGCTGGTGCCAGCAGAGCTGTTCCTGCTTTCAGAGGACTAGATCTCATGGTGACAACAGTGTACCAGCAGCACTGTCTACGCTAAAGGCAATGCTTTGAGCTGGGTCTCTAAAGTGGTAGGATACACTGATGTCTCAGTGGTATTGTAACTCCATATGGCCATGGTGTCAAACAGTGCTGGAAGTCCTGCATGTCAGTCATATGAGGTATTTTCAACAGCAACGTTGTGCCCCTGCTTGGTGATCCAGCCTGGCCCAACTCTACTCTGCACTCCCTGGGTCCTCAGGGCCTCTGCCCTTGTCCCTTCTCAGACTTGAGGAGACTTGTGCTATGTGTACAACTTCTCTGCCTTGGCAGCCAGACCTTTCCTCCACATGATCAATGTATTTTGGAGGGTGAGAGGAGCAGAGGCCAGCCCCGTGTGACATTACACCAACATCTCAATGCCTGACTGGCTGATGCTGAGGAGCTGCTCTGAGGAATCTGGTTTAAGTAGGGGGCCAAGAGATGAAATTAACTGATGAGTTACTATCTTATGTCTCCACCTTTTGCCAACAGACCAAAGTTTGACTCCTCTTTTTCCTCACAGGGTAGGAGCCACCTGAACCATGAGAAAGAAATGTTTGCCCAGGACCACCCCAGTGTGAACACGCTGGAAGAAGTTGTGCAGAAAGTGAAGCCTACAGCAATTATAGGTGGAGTTCCCTTAGCGTGACCTTTTCACGTCAATTCAGTTCTTAGGAGAGTTTCTGTCTTTCTTCCAGGGCCTCCTTTTGTTCTCCCAGTCAAAACAAAATGAGCTTTTTTTACTCCCATTTTGTCAGTTGAGTTTTCCACATCCTTTTCCCTTCAACTGTGGGGCACAGGCTTCCTCTCTTTTGGAGCTGCAGGAGCCCTCCCAGACAGGGCTGCAGAGGGAGGTGCCGCAGGAGGCAGGATTTGGGGCTCTCGGCAGCAAGCGCGGCCCGGGCAGGCGGAGCAGGATGAGGATGACAACAGGCAGCTTGGGCAGTTCTTGGGGAGGCAACATGCTGAGCACCGCAGCCAGACCAGCCCAAACACTGATTCCCACCCTGCCCAGAGTAGCAGAGGGCTTTATTTTGAGATAGGCTTTTAATCTCACCATAATATGAGAAACATTCCCACTTGCATCTCCAGAGATGGAGCCCATTCCCTCCCACAGTTCATTTATCGGTACAGGCATTCAAGAGGGATCAGCCCAATGCGCTGAAGTCAGACAGTCGGAAAGCACCGTCTCACTCTGCTGTTGTTGTTTTAGGTGTCGCAGCCGTTGCAGGAGCTTTCACTGAGAAGATTTTGAAGGACATGGCAGCATTCAATGAGAGGCCCATCGTGTTTGCCCTGAGCAACCCCACAAGTAAAGCGGAGTGCACAGCGGAGCAGTGCTACCGCCTCACCGAGGTACTGGAGCTCAGCATAGGGAAGCTGGGTGCTCCAGGTACACTGTGGCCATGACTGTACCAAGGAAACCACAGTGGTGCATGGTGGGCGGACAAGTGACAGTGGGCATAAGTTGAAACGAAAGACATTCAGGCTCGTCATAAAGAAAAACTTGCACACTGTGAGGAGAGTCAGGAGGTGGAACAGGGGCCCCGACTGCTCGTGCAGTCTCTGTCCTTGCATGTTTTCAAGACCAGGCTGGATAAAGCCCTGAGAAACCTGGTCTGATCTCATAGCTGACCTTGCTGTGAGCAGGAGTTTGCACTAGAGACCTCCCTAGGGTCCCTGCCAGCCTGAATTACTTTGTGATCCTATACAGAAAGCACTTGCCTCCTTCACTCACAGCTGTCTGAGATGTCCCATCCTCCCAAGTTACTGTCCCCTGTGTTTTGCCACCCTAGTTGTTTGTGTAACAGTTTCATCACCCAACTTGGGTCCAATATCACTGAAGAATTATTTTCATGTGGATTGACTTGGGGTAAGAGAGGAGGCCTTGTCTCACTCTCCCCTTTGCCTCCCCCCACCATCTCCTGTTTCTGTGTCTTAGTGCTGCTGGCTGGATCAGTCATACAGCCCCCAGACCCTTATCCCACATGAGTCTCTCTTCACACTCCATAGATGGTTGATAGAGAGGAAGAGAGACTCCTCTCAGCAAGTTCAGAGCACTTGCACTTGGGCAGTGCAAACATCCACACGGTGCTCAGTGGCCCTGTCCGTGGCCCTGTTCATGACTCTGGAGACCAGGCCCTTCAGAAGGGCCTGAAGATGGCTCTGGTGGAGATGTTTCTCACTGACTGGCTGGAGATTTGTCCACTTGTGTCACGGATGGAGTGATGCACTTCATTTGTAAGAGAGAAGCAAAAATATACTTCATTGATATCAATGGTAAATGCGACAGTGGTTTAACGAGATTCGATGGTAAGGTACACTTGATTATTTACTGCATAGAGGACAGAACAAAACTGTCAGGGAGACCCTCCCGTTGAGTCATGAAGTTCAGAAAGGATCCCCTTGCTTTCGAAACTCTTCTCAGAGAGGAGTCTAGGTGCAGCTTGATCCAATCCTTGATCCAATCCTTGATCCAATCCCAGACTTGGTCAACAGTTTATGTCTAAAGGATTATATATACACAATCAATCCTTTATATCACTTAGCTAAGATTTCAAAGTTTAGCATGCTATTAGTCACTTACCAAGGATCTGTTGCGGCAAGGAATCTCTCAACCTCGAGGAGTAACCTCGAGAGGCGTCCCTACTCAAGGGGAGATCCTGGCGTGCAGCCCGCTGCTGTGCAGGAGAGCTCAAAGGGCTCTTGGGCTGCTCACTATTTATGGAGGTAAGATGACTGGCCCATAGCCATATTTGCACGCCAACCACAGATTTTAGTTTCTTTGCTGTGGTTAGGTGGGTGCATCACACAATAGCCCTTGACTATTGTGTTGTTATCTGTCTCCCGAATCCACTTTGAGCCAGATGCAGCCATCACGACCAGACACATCCATTACAACCATCACTGGTGGTTATCACTTGAGCAGGGTTACAGGAGATAAAGGTCAGGTTTGGGGGGGGGAGCACACCATCACAACTTGTCACCAGAGTCCCCTGAGCGCAGATCACGGCAAGCAGCAGAAATGTTAAGATGTCTCTTCTGAATTTGGATGCCTCTTTCTCTCTCTTCTCAGGGACGGGGAATATTTGCAAGTGGGAGTCCATTCTCAAAGGTGACCCTACCCAACGGACAGACCTTCTTCCCTGGCCAAGGAAACAATGCCTACGTTTTCCCAGGAGTGGCACTGGGAGTCATTGCCTGCGGAGTCCGGCACATCTCTGACGATATCTTCCTCATCACAGCGGAGGTTTACAAATGGCATTTAACGTTTTTAAAAAGATTATAAGAGGCACATGCACCTACTTCAGGTGTTTTCAAGAACCTGGCCTGTGGCAATGCCTTGAGTGGAAATTGCACCACCTCAGCAAAAAGCTGCAGCCTCTCCCAGTCTCAGGGAAAGCTCAAGCTTCCATTGCACCTACAAAGGTGCAGGAGCCATGACAGAGTTCCACTCATTCTCCACAACTGATGCCCTGCCACAGCACTTCCATCATTCTGGCTCCAGTTTTAAGTCTGTAATGAAATGTATACACACATGTACTTCGAATAGCTCAGCAGTTCCCATTGAGAACTAGTCCCAGCTCCGCCACTGCTGAGGTTTCAGCCACCTATCCTGTAATGCTAGTGAATGTGGTAAGTGCTTGAGCTCACCTCTATAAACTACTTTTCTCTTCTTTCTAGTCTATCGCTGCCGAGGTGACAGAGCAGAATCTTGCAGAAGGAAGACTCTATCCCCCCTTGGACAGCATCAGAGAGGTGTCTCTCAAAATTGCTGTGAAAGTGAGTACTCATTTATTTCCCCTTTCTGTGTTAGGGAGGGCAGGAATTGCCTTGGCATCATTCTTGCTTTGTGTTTTTTCAATTCAACTTTTTCTACAGCATAAAGCAATGATTCTCAGGAATCCTTCCAGCCAGAATTACTGCATTCATTTCTCCCATCATTAAAGCCTAAATGCGAAAAATACTCCTGATTCTGGGTGCCTCACAGCTCGCAAAGTTCTTCTTTATTGCTTGGAGCTGTGAGTGCTCAGTGCTTCAGGAAATCAGGTTTAGGGTCAAATTCAAACATGACGCAAGTTGCCAAAAGATTTTAGGTTCCAAATTGCTATTTTGGAACCTCTCCTCCTGTATTTGATAGAGGCCTAAGTACCTAAATGCTATTGCAGATCTGAGCTTGTTGTCCAGTTGTGGGATTGGTGCCCTGTATACATCAAATTTGTCATTCGCATTCAGGGTACACCCACTGAGAATCACACTGGCCTGCTAGGAGTTACCGACAGATATACAGGGTAGCTGAGGAGCTTCGGGGCATGAGCGGAGGTGGTTAAATGGCTGCTCTCCTTTAATTGCACAGTCCAACCATTTTGCCAGGGCAGGGGTGTGCATTTCTAAGCTGCTAGTAATTGCAGGCAGCTTGCATTCCCTCACCCAAGTGATGAAGCTGACTCAGGGAATCGCACAAAAAGAAAACAGCAAAAAAGGACACAATTTTGAGAGGGGAGAGGGGGGAAAGAGGGAAAATACAGCCAGGGCCAAACTGTAGTTGATTTCAACTTCATAATGCACCAGCTTTATTTCATCAGCTCACTTCGCTTATCTTTTTGCAGATTGTTGACTGGGCCTACAAGCATGGTCTTGCTTCTTGGTACCCCGAGCCAGCAGACAAGGAAGCCTTTGTGAAACGGCTCGTTTACAGTCCTGATTACGATTCATTTGTTATTGATGATTACAGGTGGCCCCCCGCAGCCATGCAAACACAAGATGTATAAGTTTTTGTGAGAACTGTTTCCTCATTTTTTCCATCAGTTCCCGTGGTTCATATTATTGCTGATATAAATGCACCTCCAGGCTTGCAGAATGATAAAAGTAAATGAATCCAAGTAGTTTTTTACTTGCCGCTACTTTTTCTCTGTGGGAGCGTATCAGTAGGGAATAAAACAGAGTCGAAGCTGGGCAGTCAGTACTCCAAGGAGAGAGGCAGACTATGGCTGCAGCCCATCCCAGTCAAGCAGCACTGCATATTGCTGCTTGCTTAACATATTGCGCGGCTCTCAGCTCAGCTGCCTCGGGAGAAGCTCCCTGGGCCAGCTCAGAAGCAAAGAGTCCTATTCCTAGTGGGACTGCCTACAGGAAGCTCGGAGCCCCACTTCCATGGTGGCAGCTGTATGCATGATCATTCCTCACACACACTTTGCCCGTGGCTCTCTCGATGTGACGGGAAGCGTGTGCATTGCCCTGGGAGAGGTGCATGCTTGGGCAGTGCTACCCTTTCCTGCTTCAAAAGTCCCCAGTGTTTGGGGGGTCTCATCCAACCCAAGCTGGTGTGTTGGCCACACAGCCTGGCACTGTCCTGTGCCCCACTCCCTTGGAGACAAACCCCAAAACCTCCCTCAGCCCCATGGGGACAAGAGACTCCCTCCCCTCTGCAGTCCAGGCTGCTCTCCAAGGGCACAGGAGCCAAGGGGCACACAGCGGGGAGCCAAGCTGGAGACCAGGGCACCCCTGAACCCACACACAGCCGCCCACTACATCACTGCATCTTCTGCTGCGCGCTGCTAAGGAAGCACTGCCACCAGCCAACGGCCCTCCTGGGGGTCTCTCTCTGTCACAGAGTCCCAGGGAGGCTCCCCTAGCCCTGAAAAATTGTCACACCCCGCTAAATACTATCCCAGTGGGCTGACAGTGTACCTGACCGTCATTGGGAAAGAACAGAGGGTCTTGCTGGCAGCTCTTCCCTTCCCGGTTCTCACCACTCACACACAGCAAGGCCGAGGCTGGTTACCACAGTCTCTCTTTAGTATCTTTAAGTGGCTTTTAGTACCAGGAAAAGCATCTCGTCCCTTTGCTGATGAGCCACAGTCTCTCCAGTGTCCGTGTGCTTGTAATGCCAGCACCTTTCACGCTCCTCGCATAGGTAGGTCTTCTCACCTAGGCTAAGGAAGGAAAGACAAAGCCGTCAAGTATCAGGTTCAGAGAAAGAACTGAGAAATACTCGCATTTCTTGAGCAAGAGACCCTGGAACTGAAGTTTCCTTGTCTTTTCTGTGGCTTCTGGAAAAAAAAAATCTGCTTTTGAGAAGGGAGGTAGCAGGGTGGCAATTAGTTTTTTTGTTTCAGAAAGGTGCCTACACAGCTGCTTTTCTCTTCTTCCCTCTTCTTCCTGTGCACCTCCCCAGCGCTCAGTTAAAGGCTTGACCTTTCTGTGTATTCAGCTTCTGGGCCTGACTTCTCAAATACTAGGCAAGAATGAAAAACAAAAAGAAAAAAAAAGAGAGAGAATGCCTTATAGGTGGAGCCACGAAGAGCAACTTTCCTGAACAGCCTGGGAGCATTGCGGAGTGCTCAGCCAGTCTCATGAGAGTCACCTGACAGTCTTCCCCTTCAAGCACTGCCAGCAAGAAAGGCTTCATGCTTCCGCCAATGAAGCCAAAGACAAGACGCTTTTTGACAGGTGGCTTGAAAGTCTGAATTCTTCAGTATTCCAGAAATGAGACTTCAGAAGCATGGTTTCTTCTTCAGAATACTGCTTCTGGTCCAGCTTGTCTTGCCCAGGCAAACAGCGAGTCTAAGAGAGGGAGGATCAAGCCAAGCCCTTGCCACAGAGAGGCCTCTTTTTATCCTCTGGGTTTATCCGACATCTGTCATGCCTTGTAGGGATGAGGCCAGCCAGAGACACAGCAGCCCCTGCCTGGCTCTGTGGAGGCAACGATACCCCTGGGACCTGGGGACCTTCAGCCCCAGCTCCCATGGCAGAGGCAACAGGCTCTTTTGGGGGAAATCTGAAAATGCCTTCCATACCTCGGCCCTTCTCCCTGTAAGAGTCTGAGCCATTTCTCATTGGAACCAGGAACAGCCCAGGGTGTCGAACAAGCTCAGACACACATGGAGTGATCCCAAGAGCGTGTGGCCCTCTCCCTGTATCATGAACTCAGCCCTGATCACTGTTACCATATGTTGTTGGTTAATGATTGTAGGCAGCCAAATACCATAAAACAGCTTGCTTACTCTCAGGCAGTGGCATGGAGAAGAGAATCAGAAAGGTAAACATAAGAATACCTCTGGGCTGAGATAAAAGACAGATTAATAGGTAAAGCAAAATCTGCACACACAAGCACTCTGAGGAGCCAGCTCCCACGTCACTTCTTCCCCTAGGCTCTTCTTCACTCCTTGCTTCTCCCTTCTCTTTCTCCACCTGCCCCTTGGCAGTCTGAAGAGGCCCTTTCCCAGCAGCTCTTCCAGGTGCTACGTAGAGCCCAATCCTGGAAGCAAGGAGACCAGAGCAGTGTGATTCCAGGGCACCACCTCCCAGGGCTGCAGGGCTCTGGCCTTGGCGCCACCTTCTGAGAGATGCTTGCTGTCGGTTGGGAAGGGAAGGGAAGGGAAGGGAAGGGAAGGGAAGGGAAGGGAAGGGAAGGGAAGGGAAGGGAAGGGAAGGGAAGGGAAGGGAAGGGAAGGGAAGGGAAGGGAAGGGAAGGGAAGGGAAGGGAAGGGAAGGGAAGGGAAGGGAAGGGAAGGGGCAATCCCTAGCCCCTGGGCCACGCTGCGCTGTGAATCCACTCATCTTCCAAAAGAAGCAGGAGCAAGCGTGGAGCGATGGGAGATCCCCTCCTTGGAAAAAATCTCCCTCCAGCTCTTTCCCCAGCAGTGGGCAAGCCCTGGCACTACCGGCTGACCCAAGAGAAGCTGAGAAGCTGCTGACGTGGTCAGCAGCCAAGGGCTGCAGAAGCAAACGTACTCACCTGGGGAACACGACGACATCGCCAGAAGCCGTCTGGGAAAGGGCGTTCTTTCTGCCTGATAGGGCCGAACCCGTCGTCCCTGGCCTCTGCAGGAGAGACAGCCCCGGGTGAGACCATTGCCAGGAAAGGATCCCGTTGCCAACCAAGGCAGCCAGCCTTTGGGCTGCTAAGGCAGAAAGCTGCCCTCTGGCAGAGCTCCTGTCCTCAGCGTTAACCCCTCTGCATTCGAAGCAGGAGCTGCTCAGCGAGCGCCTGCACCCGGGTAATAACACTGCCTGGCTTTGTGCTAAGGCAAGAGGCAGCCGTTTCAAGCAGGAGACGAGTCAGTCCCGCAAGGAGAAGTCACTGCCAATGGCCTTTCAGGGCATTTCCCAAGAACCCATGGCAGTGCTGGCGGAGTCAGACACTCACGCTGAGGAGAGATTTCAGCAGGTGGCCGGTGCTATCCAGGGTGCAAACAAAGCCTGCGGAAAACCGCATTGTGACTTTCTTCTTCCGGAAGCGCAGGCAGCCAAGGTCCTTGAAGATGAAGTCTACATCCCGCTTCTCTGCCAGGGTGTAAGACAGAAAAAGCAGGGTCTCTTGAACGCAGCTGCCATGAGCAGAAACGACTGCCAGTGGAGCCATCAGGGTGCAAACAGTGCAGAGAGGGACCTTTTCAGGAGGTGCAGCTTGATGGCGGTAGGAGGTTTGGGGCTGTCTTTGCTTGTGAGGAGCTCAGGCTGTCCTCAGGACCTCCTGAAGGAGCTCTAAACTCCTCTCAGTCCCCTGGCAGTAGCAGTTCAGCACGCATCTCAGGGCCCCCACAAGAGGAAGCCATCCCTTTTATTTGCGTCCTTAGCAGGGAAAGTGTCTTTCTCATGACCTTATGTGAACTTCTCTGACAGGTGAAAGACGGGCTTCTGCGCGTGGAGGAACTGATGGCCCTCCATGGACAAATCGTATTGAATAAGGCAGAAGGTGCCCAGTCCAGGTACTGTGACACCATGAAAAGAGAGAGAAAAGGAGGAACAGGGCTCAGTATTTCTGAGGTGGGACATAGCTTCGCCGAGCAAGTCTGTTGTGACCTGGCCGATGCTCATGGGGAAGGGGCCAGATGGCAGCAGTCTGGAGAGCTCTAGAGATGGCCTTGCCCTCTGGGCCTTTTTCACCTCCCTCCAGAGGTCCTCCAGACCAGAGCAAATGCTCTCAGCTAGGGAGGACCCCCCCAAGGGCTTTCCAACAAGTGGGGAAAGCATGGAGAAATGCCTCAGGCTGAATGCTGGGCTGCCCGCTCTGTCCACACGCAATGCACAAGCTCCAGGCAGCATGGATCAGTTCCTTCTGCTGGAGCTGGGCTCTTCTCTTTGTCCCAAGTGTCAGAGCAACAGCGCCTGTGCCATGTCTGTAGCCCGCAGTACTGCCAGGGTGTTTCTTCTGCATTAAGAGATGATGTGGTGTCCTTAAACACCCCCTACATGTCTCCAGGATAAAATCAGGCACAACAGGGCTGCTCAGCTGCCTGTTAAACTCCTGTGAAGCTCACTCTGCCCCACCAGTCAGAATGGTGGCCCAAATGGGAAGAAAAGCGACTCCTTGGATACCCCTCCAGCTGAGGCCCGCTCCCTGGAACGCTGCAGCAGCTGCGGGACACTGACGCGTTTGGTACGACGGCTCTCATTCCATGGCTCTAACAGCCAGAGCGAGCCCGCTCTACAGCAGCGCTCATCCAAGCCCCAGGGTATCTGGGGAGGTTTGGTTAGTCGAACCACGCCAACCCCGGCACAAGGGCTTAAACCTTCACCGGGCGCCTGGTGCTACCCAGGGTGTGAAGTACTTGGTGCCTCGCTTTTCATGAATGAGCAGAAGGCCGGTGCCCTTGAACAAGAAAACAACATCCCGCCCGTCCCTGAGGGACTGAGAGCGGGGCCCAGCTCAGCACAACACCTTGCAGAACACCAGGAGACAGGCAGACAGGAGCACAGTGACTCTCCCAGCACCGAGGCGGGGACGGACGAGGTCTGCGCCTGCCAGGCTACAGCGCCGCGCACACGCAGCTCTCCTCAGGGGCTTCGTCCAGCCAGCTCCAGCTCCAGCTCCAGCACCACCCCAGGCCGGCCAGTCCCAGCAATAAGGCCCGCCATTCACACACCCGAGAGGGAACGTCCCGCCAATCACACACGCGAGTGGGAATAGCCCGCCAATCGCACACCCGAGCGGGAACGGCCCGCCAATCACGCGCTGCCAAGCCAGCAGGCTGCTCCCAATCCGGTGCCAGCTTCCAGAGGCCCCGGGAAGCTTCCAGAAGGAGCGGCAGGGCCCTGGGGGGGCGGGCAGCCCAGCAGGCCCTGAGAGGGGAGGGGAGGTGCAGCCACGGGGGCAGCTGGGGCCAGGGCTGGGGGTGGCTGCTGGCCCCAGCGTGAGAGGGTGGCTCCCACCGAGAGCCTGCCCACCAACATGAGCCCACTCAGACACACAGGAGGGAGCCGCAGCCACGACCAGTGGTCACCGGGGGACGTAAAACTGCCTCAGAAATGCTGAGGGGAACCCCCGCCCCACCCCCCCACCCTCCCAGCCCTCGGTCCTTCGTTCATGTAGCAACACTCAGCTTCATCAAACAGGGTCCGTATCCTGCCGAATCCGGAAGAATAGCCAATTGCACTTGAAAGAAACTTACAGCAAGGGTGACTGACTAAAGGTCTCTCAGAGCATTAGCAAAAGAGAGAAAGCAAGCCTGCGAGAGAGGGTGAAATATGCACAGTAATGACACAGGCCCGTAGAAGGTGCCTTCCCGGCTCTCTTACGTCCGTCTCAGACAAGGGTCCGCCATCAGGGCTCTGGCTCGGGAAGCCGCTCGTGCTGCCCTTCTCTGCCCCAGAAGAAATCCCAAGCAAGCAACGCAGACAGGCCCGGTGCTGTGTCCTGGTGGCAGGAGGATCTCCGTCTCCTTTTGCCCTGTCAGGCCCCATCCTCGCATCCTTCCAAGAGCTCGTCTGTGTTTCGGCATGGCTGAGCCATTTCTCGCTGGCCTCCAGGAACAGCCCAGGCTGTTGAAGAAGCTCAGACAAATGCTGCGTGATCCCAAGAGCAAACACACCGACTGTCCTGTTTTCCAAGCAGCTCTCAGGGGACGAGGGCACGGTGGGAAGCCCAGTGTACCCAAGCTGGTGGCCAGGATCCTTCTGAGCCCAGGTACGGACACCGCACGCACACGCTGCATGCCACCCCTGCCTTTTCTGCTGGGCGCTGCCGAGGAAGCGCTGCCCACAGCCAGAGGCTCTGTCTGGTGGTGTCCCCATGTCACAGAGCCCTGAGGAGGCCTCCCGTAGCCCAGAGCGATTGGCCCTGCCCCGCCAAAGAAGGCCTCAGCGGGATACCAGTGTCCTCAGCCGTGATGGGGACAGTGAGCTGTACGAGGGCAAAAGCTCCAAGACCTCTCTGGCCTTGGCCAAGAGAACAACCGGGGAGCAGTGCCAGGCTACAGGGGTGAGTCAGCGAGCAGCTTAGGGAGGAGAAAGCCTGGTGAGCCCGGACAAAGAGCTGCTTGGGGCAGGACGGAGGGTCCAGGCGGGCTTCCTTGCAAAAAGGAGAGGCCGCTCCGGCAACTATTTGTGCTGTGATACTTGACACATTGGCTTCATCCTGTACAGCCGCCTGTGGGATGGCGTGGGGGATTGTTAACCCGTCTTCCTTTCCCAGTAACTCCAAATAAATACATTGGAAAACCCTCCAGCTGGAAGCAACTCTCTTTATTGTTCACTAAGCAGTGGGATTTCGCCCAGGGAAGTGCTCTCTCCTCCTCTGCTCCACAGCTGCAAGAGGGCAGCGCTGACTCCCCAGCCTCTCCTCCCAGCTGCAGGACTTGGGGCGCTGGAACCCTTCAGGCTGGTCCTACGGGTGGATCTTCTCAGAGGTGCTAGGGAGCGAAAAAGAGAAGGTTCAAGGTTCAGGTCCAGCGAGGGAGGCCAAGAAACACTGCCTGCCCCCTTCAGCCTCAACACTCGTGGGTGTGTGCCTGGCCTGCGGGAGTCCCCATGGTCTCTCTGGCTCTGGGGAGGCCCCTCCTGTCCCAGCCAGCGACGGGAAACCTACGCAGCGCCAGGCTGAGGCACTGTGCGAGGCCGGGGCAGAGATCTTTGGCTGAACAGCTGCAGAGGCGCAGGGCAAGGCCTGTGGCTGCGGATGCTGGGTGGGAGGAAGCAGGGGCTCCAGGTTTTGAGGGGCTGGAGCCCAGCACCTCATCCTGCTGGAGAATCCCTGAGTGTGAAGTGGAGCCGCCCGTGGGTGTCGGGTGCCAGCTGGAGCTCTCACCTGGTGCACCCACCCGCTGCCCCAGAGCGGGAGGGATGGCTGTTTGAGAGCCGCAGGATCCAAAGCCTGCTGCCGCCCCCTGAGCGGGGAGAGCCCAAGGGCCCTGGTTGCCCAAGGGGCTGCTGGTAGGGGCAAGGTGGCTGTTGCAGCAGAGGCTTACCAGAGCCGGAGCTCCTCTGACGTCTCCCTCAGCATCTCCACAGCTCTGCTCTTGCACCTGTCTTCCCACAGGGCTTGCTTGCTCTTCTCCAGCAGCCTCCTCACCCGGATGCCCCGCACGCAAAGGGAGCTGCAGCAGCAGAGAACACCACCCTCACTTGGGCTGTCAACCTGCCTGCCTCTGCCTGCCCCCAGTCCCCAGGGCCAGGGAGCACAGCCCCCTGCCACTTGGTATCCATGACCAGCAGCTCCAGGGGAGTTTTAGCCCACGGCCATTGGGCTGCAGGGGGACAGCTGGCGTCAGGGCCTCTTCCCCGTCATTCCCTAGCAGAAGCAGCCAGGGGATGGAGAACCAAAGCCCACAGTCAGACAACCTGCACCCTTGATCCCTTGTAGGAGTGCTCACTTTAGCATTAGTATCAAGGCTTGTTGCAGCCTTAGGCCGCAAGAACTTTCACCGGCATCCACCGACCGTGCACTGAACTTTTACTTGGCTACATGAAGGAAGGCCCCCAAAACCAGTGCAAACCAGAAAGATAAGGAGGCTTCAACCTTGGCAGAAGCTGCGATCTTAGAGAGGAGAGAAGAATCGGCCCGCCTAGGGACAATGAAAGGGCCCAATGAAGAATGGGAAGACCCCAGGCCCAAATACTACTATTGGTCCGAACTGTCTCCTGAGGGGTGGGGAATTTAGATTGTAAGGGTATAATTGCCCAGGGATTTCTTTGTCCTGGGTCCCTCTCCGGAGGCACCCAGCTCGAGCTGTTTTCACCACTGTACAAACCAATAAATTCTTCTGGCGTACGTCGTATCGGAGACTCTGCTTCGGGAAACCTCAGGTCGAGCCCGAGGGGAGAGGAAGCGCCCGAGAGTGAGTGTGTGTGTGTGAGCGAGCAGTCGCAAAGGGGCACCCGTCAGCTCAGTGGAGCTGCCCGCTGCAAGGAGACTCTGGTCCTAGCAGTTAAAGTCGCAGGTGGTGTATGCGCGACTCCCTGAACACTGTGTGAATGCTCGGGCAGCGGCTTCTCCTTCTCCATCATCCTCAGATGGCCAGCTGCCGCTTCACTCATACAGGCCTCTGTGGGAGCTGGCACACACTTACTTGGTCAGGGACTTGTCCAGAGCAACCGCCTCTGTCTTCTTCTCGGGGGGATGAGGGATGAGAAGACGCTGCTGCTTCAGTTGCGCTGGGGCCACCCACACTCCCGACTTGCCATCCTGTAAGGCTGGCCGTCCTCCGCGCGTCAGCTGCACCTGTATTGGCATGAGACAAAGATGGGAGCCCGACCCGACCTCACCCCAACGTGCAGCACCGTGGCAGGCAGCGATGCAAAGACCTCGCCCGTCATCCAGCCCACTTGCCACCCAGCGGGCTTTCTGAAGCCAGGCTGGAGCAACTTCCCCAGTCAGGGACACTGCTGGTGTAGCTGCAGGTCCTGAGCACAGCCGTGTGCTCAGCACAGCCCCCAGTGCCACCTCCGAGTAGGGCCAGGGTTCGGCCCACTCTTCCCTTGGCCCCTGCGCTCTGCTGTCAGCTGCCTGCGGGCAGCACAAGGCAGGGAGGGGACCGTGCTGGGCACAGCAGGAGCTCCGAGTGCAAACGCTATGCTGGCGTTGGGCAGGCCATACCAAAAGGTCCTGACCACCCAGCCTGCCCACAGCTCAGAAGCGACCATGCCTGCCCACTGCCCTGCTTCCTGCCGCTCCATGAGCAGGCACCCCAGGAGCGTGTGATTCCCAGCATTTCACAGCACGGCTCCTGGGGAGCAGGAGAGCCCGTTCCTGACGTTCCTCTGCCTCGTCTGTCTATGGGCTTTGGGAAAGCAACGCCCCAGCCTTGGCAAGGAAGCTCCCAGGGCGGGCATAGTCTTCCCTCCCAGAAAAGCCGCTTACCGCACTTGCTGTGCTCTTGCCAGCCTTCCCCTTCCTTTCCAGCTCCACGAGCCGCAGGGAGGACGCGCTGTCGTCCAGCAGCTTCGGCTTGTCAGCCTGCGTTTTCAGCTATGGGGCAAGCAAAAGCACAGAACGCGTTTCAGATGGAGGTGCCAAGCCAGGAGCTGCCACCCGGCAGCGTGGCAGGCCTCCCAGTGGGGTTTGCCCAAGCTCAGGGCAGTTTCCCCTGCAGCTTTCTGTCTCCAAGAAAGTCAGCAGGAAAGGCTTCAGCCCTCGGCCTCTGAAGCCAAGGGGAAGAAAGCTTTCCCTGCAGTGGGCTTGCAAGGAGTCCTCGTCCTCCAGGGAGGAAAAAGAGACTCCGAAAGTGCCTGTCTTTCTCCTGGAGGGAAGCTTACAGGTCAAGCCCAGAGAGGGAAAAAGTGTCTGCCGTGGCCCCCCGTGGGCAGAGAAAGCTTAGCTTTGGGAGTGCTTTCAACCGCTTGACGTACCCAGGCCCTCTGTGCCTCATTCCTCTGCCTGCGAGCCTGGTACTCTGCCCACATGCGCCCTTCCTCCCTTTCTTTCTGGAGCCGCTCCTCGGCCAGCGATGCCCGGCGAGTTCTTTCATCCCGCTGCATACACAGGTAGCATACTTCCTGCCGGCAGTAAAAGCAGGCAATGGTGAGAGAGACGTCAATTCAGGAAGTATCTGGAATCGGTATGCATCTAACGACGCAGACACGCTGTCCGCAGGCGGTACCTGTCCTGCTCTCCGGTGACCCTCACAGACAGGGGGTAGGGTTTGGGGCCGGGTCGTAGCAGACCGCTTGCGCTTCCCTTCTTCTCCCTTCCTTGAAGAGCTCTCCTCGTGCACCGCCTGCAGTCTGCAAGCACACAAGAGGGGGACTTTATGACACGGCTTGTGCTCACCGCTGGCTGCTGCTTTGGCAGCACATGGCAGCTCTCTGCGTGGACCATCCCTCGTCTCTTCGCTCTGCTCTGACCCAAGGAGAAGCTGTAGCGCGAGCTGTGGCACCAGCCTCCCGAAGCAGAGTTCAGGTGCCCACATCCAGACCCCGTCCAGAGGAACCCACTCCCTTGCCCGTCCCTGAGCCCTGCCCTCCTCTGACCAAAAGAGGAGACTCCCTGGCAGCTACGGAGAATGAGAAGACAGCCGTAGCCTTCTGCTGTGAGCTTCTGCAGGCGCTTCCCAACAGGGCTGTACGCTGGCAGCAGGGGCAGGACAGCAACCCCTGCAACAACCTGCTTTTTGCTGCCCAGCAAGGAAAACCCTGCAAAAACCTTGCTGCTCGCTGCCCAGCAGGGACAGGGCGGTTTGCCAGGACACGTGTCACGATGGGTTTGGTTTTCACCAAGACCCTACGTCCAAAGACAGGCTCTTGCTGCCTCAAGGACCGGAGCCCTGGGGTTGCCTCCTCCAGCTCCCCACCAGCCTCACCTGAGAGAAGGCTCTTTTGCCCTGGCAGCCTCGCCCAGCTCTCCTTCCACCGTCACCCGAGGCAGTCTGGCCAGAGAGACATGTTCGCGTGAGAGCAGCCGGCGCTTGTCAGTGAGAGGCCCTGTAAGAAGGCGACAAAAAGGCTCTTCAGAGCAGCCCCTTGGTGACCGTGCGACCAGGCAGGGACCAAGCCTCCCTGCATGCCGGTGGGGAAAGGGGCTAGCAGAGAGGGACAGGGACACTCTTGCACACCAATCTGTGCTTGAGCCTTTCTCCCTCTGAGCCTCGCCCAGCTCGTCATTTCTGTGGCCTGACAGGGCTCCCGCTGGTCTTCCTTTCTCCCCGCATTTCACAGGCGGGCAAGTGAGCCTTGGGCCTCTCTGCTGCCGTCGTGGCCCCAGACTGTCCCTTTGGGCACGTCAGGACCACAGAGGAGTTGTCAGGAGACAGGAGCTACAGGAGCCCCCTGCAGAAGGGGCCTAAGCAGTATCGAATGCAATTGGAAGCGCTGGGCTGCCCTGCCATCTTGGTCCCTACCAAGGCCCTGCAGAGCTACTGTCACTGGGAATCAGAGTCACAGCAGGGCCTCATCCTGTAGGAAGCACAGCCTTTCAGCCGTGGCTCTGGAGCCCTTGCCCTTAGGAGAAGGTGCAGAAGGGTGCAGAAGGTGGAGAGGTCTCGCAGGAGCCATCGCTCCCAGGAGCCAGCTCTCACAGTACCTGTTCTCTGAGGCTCTTCCTCCCGCCTCGCTTCTCCCTTCTCCTTCTCCTTCTCCTTCTCCTTCTCCTTCTCCTTCTCCTTCTCCTCCACCTGCCCCTTGGCAGTCTGAAGAGGCCCTTTCCCAGCAGCTCTTCCAGGTGCTACGTAGAGCCCAATCCTGGAAGCAAGGAGACCAGAGCAGTGTGATTCCAGGGCACCACCTCCCAGGGCTGCAGGGCTCTGCCCTTGGCGCCACCTTCTGAGAGATGCTTGCTGTCGGTTGGGAAGGGAAGGGAAGGGAAGGGAAGGGAAGGGAAGGGAAGGGAAGGGAAGGGAAGGGAAGGGAAGGGAAGGGAAGGGAAGGGAAGGGAAGGGAAGGGAAGGGAAGGGAAGGGAAGGGAAGGGAAGGGAAGGGAAGGGAAGGGAAGGGAAGGGAAGGGGCAATCCCTAGCCCCTGGGCCACGCTGCGCTGTGAATCCACTCATCTTCCAAAAGAAGCAGGAGCAAGCGTGGAGTGATGGGAGATCCCCTCCTTGGAAAAAATCTCCCTCCAGCTCTTTCCCCAGCAGTGGGCAAGCCCTGGCACTACCGGCTGACCCAAGAGAAGCTGAGAAGCTGCTGACGTGGTCAGCAGCCAAGGGCTGCAGAAGCAAACGTACTCACCTGGGGAACACGACGACATCGCCAGAAGCCGTCTGGGAAAGGGCGTTCTTTCTGCCTGATAGGGCCGAACCCGTCGTCCCTGGCCTCTGCAGGAGAGACAGCCCCGGGTGAGACCATTGCCAGGAAAGGATCCCGTTGCCAACCAAGGCAGCCAGCCTTTGGGCTGCTAAGGCAGAAAGCTGCCCTCTGGCAGAGCTCCTGTCCTCAGCGTTAACCCCTCTGCATTCGAAGCAGGAGCTGCTCAGCGAGCGCCTGCACCCGGGTAATAACACTGCCTGGCTTTGTGCTAAGGCAAGAGGCAGCCGTCTCAAGCAGGAGACAAGTCAGTCCCGCAAGGAGAAGTCACTGCCAATGGCCTTTCAGGGCATTTCCCAAGAACCCATGGCAGTGCTGGCGGAGTCAGACACTCACGCTGAGGAGAGATTTCAGCAGGTGGCCGGTGCTATCCAGGGTGCAAACAAAGTCTGCGGAAAACCGCATTGTGACTTTCTTCTTCCGGAAGCGCAGGCAGCCAAGGTCCTTGAAGATGAAGTCTACATCCCGCTTCTCTGCCAGGGTGTAAGACAGAAAAAGCAGGGTCTCTTGAACGCAGCGCTGCACCGTGTCCCGAGGAATGAGCGTGTCCAAGGATACCGAGGTATAATTCAACAGGACAATTGGAAGAGCACCTGGGAAAAAACAAGCGAGGAGCAAAGTAACTTGGACGTTGCTGAAGCACAGGACAGTCAAGTATGGGCAGCTGCCAAGCTGTGCTAGAGAGCTGTCCTGCAGACTCCTCTGGTGCCGTTCTAAAATGAAGTCTGCGTAGCCCCTTCCTGTCCCCAGCTCAAAGCACTGTCTGGGCTGAGAGGCAACACTGGAGAGAAGAGAATCCCTGAAAAGACAGAGCTCAAAGGGCCTGGTGCCCCACACCGCTGGCGCATCACTCATGCCACATCACAACCTCCCTGCTGCCAGCCCGCACCTGCAGCTGTGCTAGCTGCCGTGAGCAGAAGCGACGGCCAGTGCGGCCATCAGGGTGCAAACAGTGCAGAGAGGGACCTTTTCAGGAGCTGCTGCTTGGCGGGCAGTCGAAAGTTTGGGGCTGTCTGTGCTTGTGAGGAGCTCAGGCTGTCCTCAGGACCTCCTGAAGGAGCTCTAAACTCCTCTCAGTCCCCTGGCAGCAGCAGCTCAGCATGCACCCCAAAGGCCTGGCAAGAGGAAGCCGTCCTGTTCATCTGCCCTCTTACCAGGAAGAGCTGCTTTCTCATACTGGAGCCCGTGAACCCATGCAAAGTTCTCCGACAGCTGGAAGATGGGCTTCTGCGTCTGGAGGAGATCAGAGCCCCCCGTGCACAAATCGTATTGAACAAGGCAGAAGGTGCCCAGCCCGGGTATTGTGACACCCTGAAAAGAGACAGAAAAGGAGGAACAGGGCTCAGTATTTCTGAGATGGGACATAGCTTCTGCGAGCAAGGCGATGGGCCATTGTGCCCCAGCTTATGGGGAAGGGGCTGGATGGTGGCAGTCTGGAGAGCTTTGGAGATGGCCTCGCCCTCTGGGCCTTTGTCACCTCCCTCTGGTTTGCTCTCCCAAGAACTGCTCTCTCCTGTGCTATAAGAGCAGAGAAACACCCTCAGCTGGGGAGGATCCCCCAAGGGCTTTCCAACAAGTGGGGAAAGCCTGGAGAAATGGCTCAGGCTGAATGCTGGGCTGCCCGCTCTGTCCACGCGCAACGCACAAGCTCCAGGCAGCATGGATCGGTTCCTTCTGCTGGAGCTGGGCTCTTCTTTTTGTCCCGAGCGTCAGAGCAGTGGGGCCGGTGGCACGCCTGTAGCCCGCAGGGTCCCTCCGGGATGTTTCTTCCGCGTTAGCAGGTGGTTTGCAAGTTGGGGACTCTTGGGACAAGCAGGGTAGGAGCGGATCAGGAGACGGCAAAGCCCACCTTGTTCAGCGCAAGCTGCCGGAGGATGTACTGGGATACACCGTCCCAAATTCTCACAATCTCTGGAAAGCAAGAGAAAGGGAGGTCATGCTCCACGTCAGCCCTAGGCACGGAGGTGGCAGCTGCCAGTGTCCTGGGACACTCCCTCCTCCTCCCCAGGTTGAAGTCCGGCACGACAGGTGAGCCTGCCCTACAGCAGCGCTCATCAGACAGCTCCTGATGGCCTCACCATCATCCGAGAGGTTCATGAGGGTTGGAATCATGAGGCGGCCGCAGCGCAGGATGGGAGTGCTCCTGGCCTCCATCTGGCTCCGGCCCGCCTCCATCCTTCACCAAGCAGCCGTCCCACGCCGGTTCGCTGCCTCCAGTTGCCTTCTACTCCTCACTGCAAGGCGTCTCCTCAAGAGCAAAGCAGCAGCCAGAGCAGCAGCCACCACCTCACTCCTGAAGGCCTCGCAGCCAAGTGGGGCTGGCACCGGCAGCAGGCCTGGTCAATGGGACGTGTCGCTAGGTCACAACTGGCCCCATTGTCACCCCACCGCGCGTGTCACAAGTCGGGGGGCGCATCATGCAGCGAGGCCTCAAGCAGCGAGGCCCACCAATCACACGCCCGAGTGGGAAGGGTCCGCCAATCACACACGCGAGTGGGAATAGCCCGCCAATCGCACACCCGAGCGGGAACGGCCCGCCAATCACGCGCTGCCAAGCCAGCAGGCTGCTCCCAATCCGGTGCCAGCTTCCAGAGGCCCCGGGAAGCTTCCAGAAGGAGCGGCAGGGCCCTGGGGGGGCGGGCAGCCCAGCAGGCCCTGAGAGGGGAGGGGAGGTGCAGCCACGGGGGCAGCTGGGGCCAGGGCTGGGGGTGGCTGCTGGCCCCAGCGTGAGAGGGTGGCTCCCACCGAGAGCCTGCCCACCAACATGAGCCCACTCAGACACACAGGAGGGAGCCGCAGCCACGACCAGTGGTCACCGGGGGACGTAAAACTGCCTCAGAAATGCTGAGGGGAACCCCCGCCCCACCCCCCCACCCTCCCAGCCCTCGGTCCTTCGTTCATGTAGCAACACTCAGCTTCATCAAACAGGGTCCGTATCCTGCCGAATCCGGAAGAATAGCCAATTGCACTTGAAAGAAACTTACAGCAAGGGTGACTGACTAAAGGTCTCTCAGAGCATTAGCAAAAGAGAGAAAGCAAGCCTGCGAGAGAGGGTGAAATATGCACAGTAATGACACAGGCCCGTAGAAGGTGCCTTCCCGGCTCTCTTACGTCCGTCTCAGACAAGGGTCCGCCATCAGGGCTCTGGCTCGGGAAGCCGCTCGTGCTGCCCTTCTCTGCCCCAGAAGAAATCCCAAGCAAGCAACGCAGACAGGCCCGGTGCTGTGTCCTGGTGGCAGGAGGATCTCCGTCTCCTTTTGCCCTGTCAGGCCCCATCCTCGCATCCTTCCAAGAGCTCGTCTGTGTTTCGGCATGGCTGAGCCATTTCTCGCTGGCCTCCAGGAACAGCCCAGGCTGTTGAAGAAGCTCAGACAAATGCTGCGTGATCCCAAGAGCAAACACACCGACTGTCCTGTTTTCCAAGCAGCTCTCAGGGGACGAGGGCACGGTGGGAAGCCCAGTGTACCCAAGCTGGTGGCCAGGATCCTTCTGAGCCCAGGTACGGACACCGCACGCACACGCTGCATGCCACCCCTGCCTTTTCTGCTGGGCGCTGCCGAGGAAGCGCTGCCCACAGCCAGAGGCTCTGTCTGGTGGTGTCCCCATGTCACAGAGCCCTGAGGAGGCCTCCCGTAGCCCAGAGCGATTGGCCCTGCCCCGCCAAAGAAGGCCTCAGCGGGATACCAGTGTCCTCAGCCGTGATGGGGACAGTGAGCTGTACGAGGGCAAAAGCTCCAAGACCTCTCTGGCCTTGGCCAAGAGAACAACCGGGGAGCAGTGCCAGGCTACAGGGGTGAGTCAGCGAGCAGCTTAGGGAGGAGAAAGCCTGGTGAGCCCGGACAAAGAGCTGCTTGGGGCAGGACGGAGGGTCCAGGCGGGCTTCCTTGCAAAAAGGAGAGGCCGCTCCGGCAACTATTTGTGCTGTGATACTTGACACATTGGCTTCATCCTGTACAGCCGCCTGTGGGATGGCGTGGGGGATTGTTAACCCGTCTTCCTTTCCCAGTAACTCCAAATAAATACATTGGAAAACCCTCCAGCTGGAAGCAACTCTCTTTATTGTTCACTAAGCAGTGGGATTTCGCCCAGGGAAGTGCTCTCTCCTCCTCTGCTCCACAGCTGCAAGAGGGCAGCGCTGACTCCCCAGCCTCTCCTCCCAGCTGCAGGACTTGGGGCGCTGGAACCCTTCAGGCTGGTCCTACGGGTGGATCTTCTCAGAGGTGCTAGGGAGCGAAAAAGAGAAGGTTCAAGGTTCAGGTCCAGCGAGGGAGGCCAAGAAACACTGCCTGCCCCCTTCAGCCTCAACACTCGTGGGTGTGTGCCTGGCCTGCGGGAGTCCCCATGGTCTCTCTGGCTCTGGGGAGGCCCCTCCTGTCCCAGCCAGCGACGGGAAACCTACGCAGCGCCAGGCTGAGGCACTGTGCGAGGCCGGGGCAGAGATCTTTGGCTGAACAGCTGCAGAGGCGCAGGGCAAGGCCTGTGGCTGCGGATGCTGGGTGGGAGGAAGCAGGGGCTCCAGGTTTTGAGGGGCTGGAGCCCAGCACCTCATCCTGCTGGAGAATCCCTGAGTGTGAAGTGGAGCCGCCCGTGGGTGTCGGGTGCCAGCTGGAGCTCTCACCTGGTGCACCCACCCGCTGCCCCGGAGCGGGAGGGATGGCTGTTTGAGAGCCGCAGGATCCAAAGCCTGCTGCCGCCCCCTGAGCGGGGAGAGCCCAAGGGCCCTGGTTGCCCAAGGGGCTGCTGGTAGGGGCAAGGTGGCTGTTGCAGCAGAGGCTTACCAGAGCCGGAGCTCCTCTGACGTCTCCCTCAGCATCTCCACAGCTCTGCTCTTGCACCTGTCTTCCCACAGGGCTTGCTTGCTCTTCTCCAGCAGCCTCCTCACCCGGATGCCCCGCACGCAAAGGGAGCTGCAGCAGCAGAGAACACCACCCTCACTTGGGCTGTCAACCTGCCTGCCTCTGCCTGCCCCCAGTCCCCAGGGCCAGGGAGCACAGCCCCCTGCCACTTGGTATCCATGACCAGCAGCTCCAGGGGAGTTTTAGCCCACGGCCATTGGGCTGCAGGGGGACAGCTGGCGTCAGGGCCTCTTCCCCGTCATTCCCTAGCAGAAGCAGCCAGGGGATGGAGAACCAAAGCCCACAGTCAGACAACCTGCACCCTTGATCCCTTGTAGGAGTGCTCACTTTAGCATTAGTATCAAGGCTTGTTGCAGCCTTAGGCCGCAAGAACTTTCACCGGCATCCACCGACCGTGCACTGAACTTTTACTTGGCTACATGAAGGAAGGCCCCCAAAACCAGTGCAAACCAGAAAGATAAGGAGGCTTCAACCTTGGCAGAAGCTGCGATCTTAGAGAGGAGAGAAGAATCGGCCCGCCTAGGGACAATGAAAGGGCCCAATGAAGAATGGGAAGACCCCAGGCCCAAATACTACTATTGGTCCGAACTGTCTCCTGAGGGGTGGGGAATTTAGATTGTAAGGGTATAATTGCCCAGGGATTTCTTTGTCCTGGGTCCCTCTCCGGAGGCACCCAGCTCGAGCTGTTTTCACCACTGTACAAACCAATAAATTCTTCTGGCGTACGTCGTATCGGAGACTCTGCTTCGGGAAACCTCAGGTCGAGCCCGAGGGGAGAGGAAGCGCCCGAGAGTGAGTGTGTGTGTGTGAGCGAGCAGTCGCAAAGGGGCACCCGTCAGCTCAGTGGAGCTGCCCGCTGCAAGGAGACTCTGGTCCTAGCAGTTAAAGTCGCAGGTGGTGTATGCGCGACTCCCTGAACACTGTGTGAATGCTCGGGCAGCGGCTTCTCCTTCTCCATCATCCTCAGATGGCCAGCTGCCGCTTCACTCATACAGGCCTCTGTGGGAGCTGGCACACACTTACTTGGTCAGGGACTTGTCCAGAGCAACCGCCTCTGTCTTCTTCTCGGGGGGATGAGGGATGAGAAGACGCTGCTGCTTCAGTTGCGCTGGGGCCACCCACACTCCCGACTTGCCATCCTGTAAGGCTGGCCGTCCTCCGCGCGTCAGCTGCACCTGTATTGGCATGAGACAAAGATGGGAGCCCGACCCGACCTCACCCCAACGTGCAGCACCGTGGCAGGCAGCGATGCAAAGACCTCGCCCGTCATCCAGCCCACTTGCCACCCAGCGGGCTTTCTGAAGCCAGGCTGGAGCAACTTCCCCAGTCAGGGACACTGCTGGTGTAGCTGCAGGTCCTGAGCACAGCCGTGTGCTCAGCACAGCCCCCAGTGCCACCTCCGAGTAGGGCCAGGGTTCGGCCCACTCTTCCCTTGGCCCCTGCGCTCTGCTGTCAGCTGCCTGCGGGCAGCACAAGGCAGGGAGGGGACCGTGCTGGGCACAGCAGGAGCTCCGAGTGCAAACGCTATGCTGGCGTTGGGCAGGCCATACCAAAAGGTCCTGACCACCCAGCCTGCCCACAGCTCAGAAGCGACCATGCCTGCCCACTGCCCTGCTTCCTGCCGCTCCATGAGCAGGCACCCCAGGAGCGTGTGATTCCCAGCATTTCACAGCACGGCTCCTGGGGAGCAGGAGAGCCCGTTCCTGACGTTCCTCTGCCTCGTCTGTCTATGGGCTTTGGGAAAGCAACGCCCCAGCCTTGGCAAGGAAGCTCCCAGGGCGGGCATAGTCTTCCCTCCCAGAAAAGCCGCTTACCGCACTTGCTGTGCTCTTGCCAGCCTTCCCCTTCCTTTCCAGCTCCACGAGCCGCAGGGAGGACGCGCTGTCGTCCAGCAGCTTCGGCTTGTCAGCCTGCGTTTTCAGCTATGGGGCAAGCAAAAGCACAGAACGCGTTTCAGATGGAGGTGCCAAGCCAGGAGCTGCCACCCGGCAGCGTGGCAGGCCTCCCAGTGGGGTTTGCCCAAGCTCAGGGCAGTTTCCCCTGCAGCTTTCTGTCTCCAAGAAAGTCAGCAGGAAAGGCTTCAGCCCTCGGCCTCTGAAGCCAAGGGGAAGAAAGCTTTCCCTGCAGTGGGCTTGCAAGGAGTCCTCGTCCTCCAGGGAGGAAAAAGAGACTCCGAAAGTGCCTGTCTTTCTCCTGGAGGGAAGCTTACAGGTCAAGCCCAGAGAGGGAAAAAGTGTCTGCCGTGGCCCCCCGTGGGCAGAGAAAGCTTAGCTTTGGGAGTGCTTTCAACCGCTTGACGTACCCAGGCCCTCTGTGCCTCATTCCTCTGCCTGCGAGCCTGGTACTCTGCCCACATGCGCCCTTCCTCCCTTTCTTTCTGGAGCCGCTCCTCGGCCAGCGATGCCCGGCGAGTTCTTTCATCCCGCTGCATACACAGGTAGCATACTTCCTGCCGGCAGTAAAAGCAGGCAATGGTGAGAGAGACGTCAATTCAGGAAGTATCTGGAATCGGTATGCATCTAACGACGCAGACACGCTGTCCGCAGGCGGTACCTGTCCTGCTCTCCGGTGACCCTCACAGACAGGGGGTAGGGTTTGGGGCCGGGTCGTAGCAGACCGCTTGCGCTTCCCTTCTTCTCCCTTCCTTGAAGAGCTCTCCTCGTGCACCGCCTGCAGTCTGCAAGCACACAAGAGGGGGACTTTATGACACGGCTTGTGCTCACCGCTGGCTGCTGCTTTGGCAGCACATGGCAGCTCTCTGCGTGGACCATCCCTCGTCTCTTCGCTCTGCTCTGACCCAAGGAGAAGCTGTAGCGCGAGCTGTGGCACCAGCCTCCCGAAGCAGAGTTCAGGTGCCCACATCCAGACCCCGTCCAGAGGAACCCACTCCCTTGCCCGTCCCTGAGCCCTGCCCTCCTCTGACCAAAAGAGGAGACTCCCTGGCAGCTACGGAGAATGAGAAGACAGCCGTAGCCTTCTGCTGTGAGCTTCTGCAGGCGCTTCCCAACAGGGCTGTACGCTGGCAGCAGGGGCAGGACAGCAACCCCTGCAACAACCTGCTTTTTGCTGCCCAGCAAGGAAAACCCTGCAAAAACCTTGCTGCTCGCTGCCCAGCAGGGACAGGGCGGTTTGCCAGGACACGTGTCACGATGGGTTTGGTTTTCACCAAGACCCTACGTCCAAAGACAGGCTCTTGCTGCCTCAAGGACCGGAGCCCTGGGGTTGCCTCCTCCAGCTCCCCACCAGCCTCACCTGAGAGAAGGCTCTTTTGCCCTGGCAGCCTCGCCCAGCTCTCCTTCCACCGTCACCCGAGGCAGTCTGGCCAGAGAGACATGTTCGCGTGAGAGCAGCCGGCGCTTGTCAGTGAGAGGCCCTGTAAGAAGGCGACAAAAAGGCTCTTCAGAGCAGCCCCTTGGTGACCGTGCGACCAGGCAGGGACCAAGCCTCCCTGCATGCCGGTGGGGAAAGGGGCTAGCAGAGAGGGACAGGGACACTCTTGCACACCAATCTGTGCTTGAGCCTTTCTCCCTCTGAGCCTCGCCCAGCTCGTCATTTCTGTGGCCTGACAGGGCTCCCGCTGGTCTTCCTTTCTCCCCGCATTTCACAGGCGGGCAAGTGAGCCTTGGGCCTCTCTGCTGCCGTCGTGGCCCCAGACTGTCCCTTTGGGCACGTCAGGACCACAGAGGAGTTGTCAGGAGACAGGAGCTACAGGAGCCCCCTGCAGAAGGGGCCTAAGCAGTATCGAATGCAATTGGAAGCGCTGGGCTGCCCTGCCATCTTGGTCCCTACCAAGGCCCTGCAGAGCTACTGTCACTGGGAATCAGAGTCACAGCAGGGCCTCATCCTGTAGGAAGCACAGCCTTTCAGCCGTGGCTCTGGAGCCCTTGCCCTTAGGAGAAGGTGCAGAAGGGTGCAGAAGGTGGAGAGGTCTCGCAGGAGCCATCGCTCCCAGGAGCCAGCTCTCACAGTACCTGTTCTCTGAGGCTCTTCCTCCCGCCTCGCTTCTCCCTTCTCCTTCTCCTTCTCCTTCTCCTTCTCCTTCTCCTTCTCCTTCTCCTCCACCTGCCCCTTGGCAGTCTGAAGAGGCCCTTTCCCAGCAGCTCTTCCAGGTGCTACGTAGAGCCCAATCCTGGAAGCAAGGAGACCAGAGCAGTGTGATTCCAGGGCACCACCTCCCAGGGCTGCAGGGCTCTGCCCTTGGCGCCACCTTCTGAGAGATGCTTGCTGTCGGTTGGGAAGGGAAGGGAAGGGAAGGGAAGGGAAGGGAAGGGAAGGGAAGGGAAGGGAAGGGAAGGGAAGGGAAGGGAAGGGAAGGGAAGGGAAGGGAAGGGAAGGGAAGGGAAGGGAAGGGAAGGGAAGGGAAGGGAAGGGAAGGGAAGGGAAGGGAAGGGAAGGGAAGGGAAGGGGCAATCCCTAGCCCCTGGGCCACGCTGCGCTGTGAATCCACTCATCTTCCAAAAGAAGCAGGAGCAAGCGTGGAGTGATGGGAGATCCCCTCCTTGGAAAAAATCTCCCTCCAGCTCTTTCCCCAGCAGTGGGCAAGCCCTGGCACTACCGGCTGACCCAAGAGAAGCTGAGAAGCTGCTGACGTGGTCAGCAGCCAAGGGCTGCAGAAGCAAACGTACTCACCTGGGGAACACGACGACATCGCCAGAAGCCGTCTGGGAAAGGGCGTTCTTTCTGCCTGATAGGGCCGAACCCGTCGTCCCTGGCCTCTGCAGGAGAGACAGCCCCGGGTGAGACCATTGCCAGGAAAGGATCCCGTTGCCAACCAAGGCAGCCAGCCTTTGGGCTGCTAAGGCAGAAAGCTGCCCTCTGGCAGAGCTCCTGTCCTCAGCGTTAACCCCTCTGCATTCGAAGCAGGAGCTGCTCAGCGAGCGCCTGCACCCGGGTAATAACACTGCCTGGCTTTGTGCTAAGGCAAGAGGCAGCCGTCTCAAGCAGGAGACAAGTCAGTCCCGCAAGGAGAAGTCACTGCCAATGGCCTTTCAGGGCATTTCCCAAGAACCCATGGCAGTGCTGGCGGAGTCAGACACTCACGCTGAGGAGAGATTTCAGCAGGTGGCCGGTGCTATCCAGGGTGCAAACAAAGTCTGCGGAAAACCGCATTGTGACTTTCTTCTTCCGGAAGCGCAGGCAGCCAAGGTCCTTGAAGATGAAGTCTACATCCCGCTTCTCTGCCAGGGTGTAAGACAGAAAAAGCAGGGTCTCTTGAACGCAGCGCTGCACCGTGTCCCGAGGAATGAGCGTGTCCAAGGATACCGAGGTATAATTCAACAGGACAATTGGAAGAGCACCTGGGAAAAAACAAGCGAGGAGCAAAGTAACTTGGACGTTGCTGAAGCACAGGACAGTCAAGTATGGGCAGCTGCCAAGCTGTGCTAGAGAGCTGTCCTGCAGACTCCTCTGGTGCCGTTCTAAAATGAAGTCTGCGTAGCCCCTTCCTGTCCCCAGCTCAAAGCACTGTCTGGGCTGAGAGGCAACACTGGAGAGAAGAGAATCCCTGAAAAGACAGAGCTCAAAGGGCCTGGTGCCCCACACCGCTGGCGCATCACTCATGCCACATCACAACCTCCCTGCTGCCAGCCCGCACCTGCAGCTGTGCTAGCTGCCGTGAGCAGAAGCGACGGCCAGTGCGGCCATCAGGGTGCAAACAGTGCAGAGAGGGACCTTTTCAGGAGCTGCTGCTTGGCGGGCAGTCGAAAGTTTGGGGCTGTCTGTGCTTGTGAGGAGCTCAGGCTGTCCTCAGGACCTCCTGAAGGAGCTCTAAACTCCTCTCAGTCCCCTGGCAGCAGCAGCTCAGCATGCACCCCAAAGGCCTGGCAAGAGGAAGCCGTCCTGTTCATCTGCCCTCTTACCAGGAAGAGCTGCTTTCTCATACTGGAGCCCGTGAACCCATGCAAAGTTCTCCGACAGCTGGAAGATGGGCTTCTGCGTCTGGAGGAGATCAGAGCCCCCCGTGCACAAATCGTATTGAACAAGGCAGAAGGTGCCCAGCCCGGGTATTGTGACACCCTGAAAAGAGACAGAAAAGGAGGAACAGGGCTCAGTATTTCTGAGATGGGACATAGCTTCTGCGAGCAAGGCGATGGGCCATTGTGCCCCAGCTTATGGGGAAGGGGCTGGATGGTGGCAGTCTGGAGAGCTTTGGAGATGGCCTCGCCCTCTGGGCCTTTGTCACCTCCCTCTGGTTTGCTCTCCCAAGAACTGCTCTCTCCTGTGCTATAAGAGCAGAGAAACACCCTCAGCTGGGGAGGATCCCCCAAGGGCTTTCCAACAAGTGGGGAAAGCCTGGAGAAATGGCTCAGGCTGAATGCTGGGCTGCCCGCTCTGTCCACGCGCAACGCACAAGCTCCAGGCAGCATGGATCGGTTCCTTCTGCTGGAGCTGGGCTCTTCTTTTTGTCCCGAGCGTCAGAGCAGTGGGGCCGGTGGCACGCCTGTAGCCCGCAGGGTCCCTCCGGGATGTTTCTTCCGCGTTAGCAGGTGGTTTGCAAGTTGGGGACTCTTGGGACAAGCAGGGTAGGAGCGGATCAGGAGACGGCAAAGCCCACCTTGTTCAGCGCAAGCTGCCGGAGGATGTACTGGGATACACCGTCCCAAATTCTCACAATCTCTGGAAAGCAAGAGAAAGGGAGGTCATGCTCCACGTCAGCCCTAGGCACGGAGGTGGCAGCTGCCAGTGTCCTGGGACACTCCCTCCTCCTCCCCAGGTTGAAGTCCGGCACGACAGGTGAGCCTGCCCTACAGCAGCGCTCATCAGACAGCTCCTGATGGCCTCACCATCATCCGAGAGGTTCATGAGGGTTGGAATCATGAGGCGGCCGCAGCGCAGGATGGGAGTGCTCCTGGCCTCCATCTGGCTCCGGCCCGCCTCCATCCTTCACCAAGCAGCCGTCCCACGCCGGTTCGCTGCCTCCAGTTGCCTTCTACTCCTCACTGCAAGGCGTCTCCTCAAGAGCAAAGCAGCAGCCAGAGCAGCAGCCACCACCTCACTCCTGAAGGCCTCGCAGCCAAGTGGGGCTGGCACCGGCAGCAGGCCTGGTCAATGGGACGTGTCGCTAGGTCACAACTGGCCCCATTGTCACCCCACCGCGCGTGTCACAAGTCGGGGGGCGCATCATGCAGCGAGGCCTCAAGCAGCGAGGCCCACCAATCACACGCCCGAGTGGGAAGGGTCCGCCAATCACACACGCGAGTGGGAATAGCCCGCCAATCGCACACCCGAGCGGGAACGGCCCGCCAATCACGCGCTGCCAAGCCAGCAGGCTGCTCCCAATCCGGTGCCAGCTTCCAGAGGCCCCGGGAAGCTTCCAGAAGGAGCGGCAGGGCCCTGGGGGGGCGGGCAGCCCAGCAGGCCCTGAGAGGGGAGGGGAGGTGCAGCCACGGGGGCAGCTGGGGCCAGGGCTGGGGGTGGCTGCTGGCCCCAGCGTGAGAGGGTGGCTCCCACCGAGAGCCTGCCCACCAACATGAGCCCACTCAGACACACAGGAGGGAGCCGCAGCCACGACCAGTGGTCACTGGGGGACGTAAAACTGCCTCAGAAATGCTGAGGGGAACCCCCGCCCCACCCCCCCACCCTCCCAGCCCTCGGTCCTTCGTTCATGTAGCAACACTCAGCTTCATCAAACAGGGTCCGTATCCTGCCGAATCCGGAAGAATAGCCAATTGCAGTTGAAAGAAACTTACAGCAAGGGTGACTGACTAAAGGTCTCTCAGAGCATTAGCAAAAGAGAGAAAGCAAGCCTGCGAGAGAGGGTGAAATATGCACAGTAATGACACAGGCCCGTAGAAGGTGCCTTCCCGGCTCTCTTACGTCCGTCTCAGACAAGGGTCCGCCATCAGGGCTCTGGCTCGGGAAGCCGCTCGTGCTGCCCTTCTCTGCCCCAGAAGAAATCCCAAGCAAGCAACGCAGACAGGCCCGGTGCTGTGTCCTGGTGGCAGGAGGATCTCCGTCTCCTTTTGCCCTGTCAGGCCCCATCCTCGCATCCTTCCAAGAGCTCGTCTGTGTTTCGGCATGGCTGAGCCATTTCTCGCTGGCCTCCAGGAACAGCCCAGGCTGTTGAAGAAGCTCAGACAAATGCTGCGTGATCCCAAGAGCAAACACACCGACTGTCCTGTTTTCCAAGCAGCTCTCAGGGGACGAGGGCACGGTGGGAAGCCCAGTGTACCCAAGCTGGTGGCCAGGATCCTTCTGAGCCCAGGTACGGACACCGCACGCACACGCTGCATGCCACCCCTGCCTTTTCTGCTGGGCGCTGCCGAGGAAGCGCTGCCCACAGCCAGAGGCTCTGTCTGGTGGTGTCCCCATGTCACAGAGCCCTGAGGAGGCCTCCCGTAGCCCAGAGCGATTGGCCCTGCCCCGCCAAAGAAGGCCTCAGCGGGATACCAGTGTCCTCAGCCGTGATGGGGACAGTGAGCTGTACGAGGGCAAAAGCTCCAAGACCTCTCTGGCCTTGGCCAAGAGAACAACCGGGGAGCAGTGCCAGGCTACAGGGGTGAGTCAGCGAGCAGCTTAGGGAGGAGAAAGCCTGGTGAGCCCGGACAAAGAGCTGCTTGGGGCAGGACGGAGGGTCCAGGCGGGCTTCCTTGCAAAAAGGAGAGGCCGTTCCGGCAACTATTTGTGCTGTGATACTTGACACATTGGCTTCATCCTGTACAGCCGCCTGTGGGATGGCGTGGGGGATTGTTAACCCGTCTTCCTTTCCCAGTAACTCCAAATAAATACATTGGAAAACCCTCCAGCTGGAAGCAACTCTCTTTATTGTTCACTAAGCAGTGGGATTTCGCCCAGGGAAGTGCTCTCTCCTCCTCTGCTCCACAGCTGCAAGAGGGCAGCGCTGACTCCCCAGCCTCTCCTCCCAGCTGCAGGACTTGGGGCGCTGGAACCCTTCAGGCTGGTCCTACGGGTGGATCTTCTCAGAGGTGCTAGGGAGCGAAAAAGAGAAGGTTCAAGGTTCAGGTCCAGCGAGGGAGGCCAAGAAACACTGCCTGCCCCCTTCAGCCTCAACACTCGTGGGTGTGTGCCTGGCCTGCGGGAGTCCCCATGGTCTCTCTGGCTCTGGGGAGGCCCCTCCTGTCCCAGCCAGCGACGGGAAACCTACGCAGCGCCAGGCTGAGGCACTGTGCGAGGCCGGGGCAGAGATCTTTGGCTGAACAGCTGCAGAGGCGCAGGGCAAGGCCTGTGGCTGCGGATGCTGGGTGGGAGGAAGCAGGGGCTCCAGGTTTTGAGGGGCTGGAGCCCAGCACCTCATCCTGCTGGAGAATCCCTGAGTGTGAAGTGGAGCCGCCCGTGGGTGTCGGGTGCCAGCTGGAGCTCTCACCTGGTGCACCCACCCGCTGCCCCGGAGCGGGAGGGATGGCTGTTTGAGAGCCGCAGGATCCAAAGCCTGCTGCCGCCCCCTGAGCGGGGAGAGCCCAAGGGCCCTGGTTGCCCAAGGGGCTGCTGGTAGGGGCAAGGTGGCTGTTGCAGCAGAGGCTTACCAGAGCCGGAGCTCCTCTGACGTCTCCCTCAGCATCTCCACAGCTCTGCTCTTGCACCTGTCTTCCCACAGGGCTTGCTTGCTCTTCTCCAGCAGCCTCCTCACCCGGATGCCCCGCACGCAAAGGGAGCTGCAGCAGCAGAGAACACCACCCTCACTTGGGCTGTCAACCTGCCTGCCTCTGCCTGCCCCCAGTCCCCAGGGCCAGGGAGCACAGCCCCCTGCCACTTGGTATCCATGACCAGCAGCTCCAGGGGAGTTTTAGCCCACGGCCATTGGGCTGCAGGGGGACAGCTGGCGTCAGGGCCTCTTCCCCGTCATTCCCTAGCAGAAGCAGCCAGGGGATGGAGAACCAAAGCCCACAGTCAGACAACCTGCACCCTTGATCCCTTGTAGGAGTGCTCACTTTAGCATTAGTATCAAGGCTTGTTGCAGCCTTAGGCCGCAAGAACTTTCACCGGCATCCACCGACCGTGCACTGAACTTTTACTTGGCTACATGAAGGAAGGCCCCCAAAACCAGTGCAAACCAGAAAGATAAGGAGGCTTCAACCTTGGCAGAAGCTGCGATCTTAGAGAGGAGAGAAGAATCGGCCCGCCTAGGGACAATGAAAGGGCCCAATGAAGAATGGGAAGACCCCAGGCCCAAATACTACTATTGGTCCGAACTGTCTCCTGAGGGGTGGGGAATTTAGATTGTAAGGGTATAATTGCCCAGGGATTTCTTTGTCCTGGGTCCCTCTCCGGAGGCACCCAGCTCGAGCTGTTTTCACCACTGTACAAACCAATAAATTCTTCTGGCGTACGTCGTATCGGAGACTCTGCTTCGGGAAACCTCAGGTCGAGCCCGAGGGGAGAGGAAGCGCCCGAGAGTGAGTGTGTGTGTGTGAGCGAGCAGTCGCAAAGGGGCACCCGTCAGCTCAGTGGAGCTGCCCGCTGCAAGGAGACTCTGGTCCTAGCAGTTAAAGTCGCAGGTGGTGTATGCGCGACTCCCTGAACACTGTGTGAATGCTCGGGCAGCGGCTTCTCCTTCTCCATCATCCTCAGATGGCCAGCTGCCGCTTCACTCATACAGGCCTCTGTGGGAGCTGGCACACACTTACTTGGTCAGGGACTTGTCCAGAGCAACCGCCTCTGTCTTCTTCTCGGGGGGATGAGGGATGAGAAGACGCTGCTGCTTCAGTTGCGCTGGGGCCACCCACACTCCCGACTTGCCATCCTGTAAGGCTGGCCGTCCTCCGCGCGTCAGCTGCACCTGTATTGGCATGAGACAAAGATGGGAGCCCGACCCGACCTCACCCCAACGTGCAGCACCGTGGCAGGCAGCGATGCAAAGACCTCGCCCGTCATCCAGCCCACTTGCCACCCAGCGGGCTTTCTGAAGCCAGGCTGGAGCAACTTCCCCAGTCAGGGACACTGCTGGTGTAGCTGCAGGTCCTGAGCACAGCCGTGTGCTCAGCACAGCCCCCAGTGCCACCTCCGAGTAGGGCCAGGGTTCGGCCCACTCTTCCCTTGGCCCCTGCGCTCTGCTGTCAGCTGCCTGCGGGCAGCACAAGGCAGGGAGGGGACCGTGCTGGGCACAGCAGGAGCTCCGAGTGCAAACGCTATGCTGGCGTTGGGCAGGCCATACCAAAAGGTCCTGACCACCCAGCCTGCCCACAGCTCAGAAGCGACCATGCCTGCCCACTGCCCTGCTTCCTGCCGCTCCATGAGCAGGCACCCCAGGAGCGTGTGATTCCCAGCATTTCACAGCACAGCTCCTGGGGAGCAGGAGAGCCCGTTCCTGACGTTCCTCTGCCTCGTCTGTCTATGAGCTTTGGGAAAGCAACGCCCCAGCCTTGGCAAGGAAGCTCCCAGGGCGGGCATAGTCTTCCCTCCCAGAAAAGCCGCTTACCGCACTTGCTGTGCTCTTGCCAGCCTTCCCCTTCCTTTCCAGCTCCACGAGCCGCAGGGAGGACGCGCTGTCGTCCAGCAGCTTCGGCTTGTCAGCCTGCGTTTTCAGCTATGGGGCAAGCAAAAGCACAGAACGCGTTTCAGATGGAGGTGCCAAGCCAGGAGCTGCCACCCGGCAGCGTGGCAGGCCTCCCAGTGGGGTTTGCCCAAGCTCAGGGCAGTTTCCCCTGCAGCTTTCTGTCTCCAAGAAAGTCAGCAGGAAAGGCTTCAGCCCTCGGCCTCTGAAGCCAAGGGGAAGAAAGCTTTCCCTGCAGTGGGCTTGCAAGGAGTCCTCGTCCTCCAGGGAGGAAAAAGAGACTCCGAAAGTGCCCGTCTTTCTCCTGGAGGGAAGCTTACAGGTCAAGCCCAGAGAGGGAAAAAGTGTCTGCCGTGGCCCCCCGTGGGCAGAGAAAGCTTAGCTTTGGGAGTGCTTTCAACCGCTTGACGTACCCAGGCCCTCTCTGCCTCATTCCTCTGCCTGCGAGCCTGGTACTCTGCCCACATGCGCCCTTCCTCCCTTTCTTTCTGGAGCCGCTCCTCAGCCAGCGATGCCCGGCGAGTTCTTTCATCCCGCTGCATACACAGGTAGCATACTTCCTGCCGGCAGTAAAAGCAGGCAATGGTGAGAGAGACGTCAATTCAGGAAGTATCTGGAATCGGTATGCATCTAACGACGCAGACACGCTGTCCGCAGGCGGTACCTGTCCTGCTCTCCGGTGACCCTCACAGACAGGGGGTAGGGTTTGGGGCCGGGTCGTAGCAGACCGCTTGCGCTTCCCTTCTTCTCCCTTCCTTGAAGAGCTCTCCTCGTGCACCGCCTGCAGTCTGCAAGCACACAAGAGGGGGACTTTATGACACGGCTTGTGCTCACCGCTGGCTGCTGCTTTGGCAGCACATGGCAGCTCTCTGCGTGGACCATCCCTCGTCTCTTCGCTCTGCTCTGACCCAAGGAGAAGCTGTAGCGCGAGCTGTGGCACCAGCCTCCCGAAGCAGAGTTCAGGTGCCCACATCCAGACCCCGTCCAGAGGAACCCACTCCCTTGCCCGTCCCTGAGCCCTGCCCTCCTCTGACCAAAAGAGGAGACTCCCTGGCAGCTACGGAGAATGAGAAGACAGCCGTAGCCTTCTGCTGTGAGCTTCTGCAGGCGCTTCCCAACAGGGCTGTACGCTGGCAGCAGGGGCAGGACAGCAACCCCTGCAACAACCTGCTTTTTGCTGCCCAGCAAGGAAAACCCTGCAAAAACCTTGCTGCTCGCTGCCCAGCAGGGACAGGGCGGTTTGCCAGGACACGTGTCACGATGGGTTTGGTTTTCACCAAGACCCTACGTCCAAAGACAGGCTCTTGCTGCCTCAAGGACCGGAGCCCTGGGGTTGCCTCCTCCAGCTCCCCACCAGCCTCACCTGAGAGAAGGCTCTTTTGCCCTGGCAGCCTCGCCCAGCTCTCCTTCCACCGTCACCCGAGGCAGTCTGGCCAGAGAGAGACGTTCGCGTGAGAGCAGCCGGCGCTTGTCAGTGAGAGGCCCTGTAAGAAGGCGACAAAAAGGCTCTTCAGAGCAGCCCCTTGGTGACCGTGCGACCAGGCAGGGACCAAGCCTCCCTGCATGCCGGTGGGGAAAGGGGCTAGCAGAGAGGGACAGGGACACTCTTGCACACCAATCTGTGCTTGAGCCTTTCTCCCTCTGAGCCTCGCCCAGCTCGTCATTTCTGTGGCCTGACAGGGCTCCCGCTGGTCTTCCTTTCTCCCCGCATTTCACAGGCGGGCAAGTGAGCCTTGGGCCTCTCTGCTGCCGTCGTGGCCCCAGACTGTCCCTTTGGGCACGTCAGGACCACAGAGGAGTTGTCAGGAGACAGGAGCTACAGGAGCCCCCTGCAGAAGGGGCCTAAGCAGTATCGAATGCAATTGGAAGCGCTGGGCTGCCCTGCCATCTTGGTCCCTACCAAGGCCCTGCAGAGCTACTGTCACTGGGAATCAGAGTCACAGCAGGGCCTCATCCTGTAGGAAGCACAGCCTTTCAGCCGTGGCTCTGGAGCCCTTGCCCTTAGGAGAAGGTGCAGAAGGGTGCAGAAGGTGGAGAGGTCTCGCAGGAGCCATCGCTCCCAGGAGCCAGCTCTCACAGTACCTGTTCTCTGAGGCTCTTCCTCCCGCCTCGCTTCTCCCTTCTCCTTCTCCTTCTCCTTCTCCTTCTCCTTCTCCTTCTCCTTCTCCTTCTCCTTCTCCTTCTCCTTCTCCTTCTCCTCCACCTGCCCCTTGGCAGTCTGAAGAGGCCCTTTCCCAGCAGCTCTTCCAGGTGCTACGTAGAGCCCAATCCTGGAAGCAAGGAGACCAGAGCAGTGTGATTCCAGGGCACCACCTCCCAGGGCTGCAGGGCTCTGCCCTTGGCGCCACCTTCTGAGAGATGCTTGCTGTCGGTTGGGAAGGGAAGGGAAGGGAAGGGAAGGGAAGGGAAGGGAAGGGAAGGGAAGGGAAGGGAAGGGAAGGGAAGGGAAGGGAAGGGAAGGGAAGGGAAGGGAAGGGAAGGGAAGGGAAGGGAAGGGAAGGGAAGGGAAGGGGCAATCCCTAGCCCCTGGGCCACGCTGCGCTGTGAATCCACTCATCTTCCAAAAGAAGCAGGAGCAAGCGTGGAGTGATGGGAGATCCCCTCCTTGGAAAAAATCTCCCTCCAGCTCTTTCCCCAGCAGTGGGCAAGCCCTGGCACTACCGGCTGACCCAAGAGAAGCTGAGAAGCTGCTGACGTGGTCAGCAGCCAAGGGCTGCAGAAGCAAACGTACTCACCTGGGGAACACGACGACATCGCCAGAAGCCGTCTGGGAAAGGGCGTTCTTTCTGCCTGATAGGGCCGAACCCGTCGTCCCTGGCCTCTGCAGGAGAGACAGCCCCGGGTGAGACCATTGCCAGGAAAGGATCCCGTTGCCAACCAAGGCAGCCAGCCTTTGGGCTGCTAAGGCAGAAAGCTGCCCTCTGGCAGAGCTCCTGTCCTCAGCGTTAACCCCTCTGCATTCGAAGCAGGAGCTGCTCAGCGAGCGCCTGCACCCGGGTAATAACACTGCCTGGCTTTGTGCTAAGGCAAGAGGCAGCCGTCTCAAGCAGGAGACAAGTCAGTCCCGCAAGGAGAAGTCACTGCCAATGGCCTTTCAGGGCATTTCCCAAGAACCCATGGCAGTGCTGGCGGAGTCAGACACTCACGCTGAGGAGAGATTTCAGCAGGTGGCCGGTGCTATCCAGGGTGCAAACAAAGTCTGCGGAAAACCGCATTGTGACTTTCTTCTTCCGGAAGCGCAGGCAGCCAAGGTCCTTGAAGATGAAGTCTACATCCCGCTTCTCTGCCAGGGTGTAAGACAGAAAAAGCAGGGTCTCTTGAACGCAGCGCTGCACCGTGTCCCGAGGAATGAGCGTGTCCAAGGATACCGAGGTATAATTCAACAGGACAATTGGAAGAGCACCTGGGAAAAAACAAGCGAGGAGCAAAGTAACTTGGACGTTGCTGAAGCACAGGACAGTCAAGTATGGGCAGCTGCCAAGCTGTGCTAGAGAGCTGTCCTGCAGACTCCTCTGGTGCCGTTCTAAAATGAAGTCTGCGTAGCCCCTTCCTGTCCCCAGCTCAAAGCACTGTCTGGGCTGAGAGGCAACACTGGAGAGAAGAGAATCCCTGAAAAGACAGAGCTCAAAGGGCCTGGTGCCCCACACCGCTGGCGCATCACTCATGCCACATCACAACCTCCCTGCTGCCAGCCCGCACCTGCAGCTGTGCTAGCTGCCGTGAGCAGAAGCGACGGCCAGTGCGGCCATCAGGGTGCAAACAGTGCAGAGAGGGACCTTTTCAGGAGCTGCTGCTTGGCGGGCAGTCGAAAGTTTGGGGCTGTCTGTGCTTGTGAGGAGCTCAGGCTGTCCTCAGGACCTCCTGAAGGAGCTCTAAACTCCTCTCAGTCCCCTGGCAGCAGCAGCTCAGCATGCACCCCAAAGGCCTGGCAAGAGGAAGCCATCCTGTTCATCTGCCCTCTTACCAGGAAGAGCTGCTTTCTCATACTGGAGCCCGTGAACCCATGCAAAGTTCTCCGACAGCTGGAAGATGGGCTTCTGCGTCTGGAGGAGATCAGAGCCCCCCGTGCACAAATCGTATTGAACAAGGCAGAAGGTGCCCAGCCCGGGTATTGTGACACCCTGAAAAGAGACAGAAAAGGAGGAACAGGGCTCAGTATTTCTGAGATGGGACATCATAGCTTCTGCGAGCAAGGCGATGGGCCATTGTGCCCCAGCTTATGGGGAAGGGGCTGGATGGTGGCAGTCTGGAGAGCTTTGGAGATGGCCTCGCCCTCTGGGCCTTTGTCACCTCCCTCTGGTTTGCTCTCCCAAGAACTGCTCTCTCCTGTGCTATAAGAGCAGAGAAACACCCTCAGCTGGGGAGGATCCCCCAAGGGCTTTCCAACAAGTGGGGAAAGCCTGGAGAAATGGCTCAGGCTGAATGCTGGGCTGCCCGCTCTGTCCACGCGCAATGCACAAGCTCCAGGCAGCATGGATCGGTTCCTTCTGCTGGAGCTGGGCTCTTCTTTTTGTCCCGAGCGTCAGAGCAGTGGGGCCGGTGGCACGCCTGTAGCCCGCAGGGTCCCTCCGGGATGTTTCTTCCGCGTTAGCAGGTGGTTTGCAAGCTGGGGACTCTTGGGACAAGCAGGGTAGGAGCGGATCAGGAGACGGCAAAGCCCACCTTGTTCAGCGCAAGCTGCCGGAGGATGTACTGGGATACACCGTCCCAAATTCTCACAATCTCTGGAAAGCAAGAGAAAGGGAGGTCATGCTCCACGTCAGCCCTAGGCACGGAGGTGGCAGCTGCCAGTGTCCTGGGACACTCCCTCCTCCTCCCCAGGTTGAAGTCCGGCACGACAGGTGAGCCTGCCCTACAGCAGCGCTCATCAGACAGCTCTTGATGGCCTCACCATCATCCGAGAGGTTCATGAGGGTTGGAATCATGAGGCGGCCGCAGCGCAGGATGGGAGTGCTCCTGGCCTCCATCTGGCTCCGGCCCGCCTCCATCCTTCACCAAGCAGCCGTCCCACGCCGGTTCGCTGCCTCCAGTTGCCTTCTACTCCTCACTGCAAGGCGTCTCCTCAAGAGCAAAGCAGCAGCCAGAGCAGCAGCCACCACCTCACTCCTGAAGGCCTCGCAGCCAAGTGGGGCTGGCACCGGCAGCAGGCCTGGTCAATGGGACGTGTCGCTAGGTCACAACTGGCCCCATTGTCACCCCACCGCGCGTGTCACAAGTCGGGGGGCGCATCATGCAGCGAGGCCTCAAGCAGCGAGGCCCACCAATCACACGCCCGAGTGGGAAGGGTCCGCCAATCACACACGCGAGTGGGAATAGCCCGCCAATCGCACACCCGAGCGGGAACGGCCCGCCAATCACGCGCTGCCAAGCCAGCAGGCTGCTCCCAATCCGGTGCCAGCTTCCAGAGGCCCCGGGAAGCTTCCAGAAGGAGCGGCAGGGCCCTGGGGGGGCGGGCAGCCCAGCAGGCCCTGAGAGGGGAGGGGAGGTGCAGCCACGGGGGCAGCTGGGGCCAGGGCTGGGGGTGGCTGCTGGCCCCAGCGTGAGAGGGTGGCTCCCACCGAGAGCCTGCCCACCAACATGAGCCCACTCAGACACACAGGAGGGAGCCGCAGCCACGACCAGTGGTCACCGGGGGACGTAAAACTGCCTCAGAAATGCTGAGGGGAACCCCCGCCCCACCCCCCCACCCTCCCAGCCCTCGGTCCTTCGTTCATGTAGCAACACTCAGCTTCATCAAACAGGGTCCGTATCCTGCCGAATCCGGAAGAATAGCCAATTGCACTTGAAAGAAACTTACAGCAAGGGTGACTGACTAAAGGTCTCTCAGAGCATTAGCAAAAGACAGAAAGCAAGCCTGCGAGAGAGGGTGAAATATGCACAGTAATGACACAGGCCCGTAGAAGGTGCCTTCCCGGCTCTCTTACGTCCGTCTCAGACAAGGGTCCGCCATCAGGGCTCTGGCTCGGGAAGCCGCTCGTGCTGCCCTTCTCTGCCCCAGAAGAAATCCCAAGCAAGCAACGCAGACAGGCCCGGTGCTGTGTCCTGGTGGCAGGAGGATCTCCGTCTCCTTTTGCCCTGTCAGGCCCCATCCTCGCATCCTTCCAAGAGCTCGTCTGTGTTTCGGCATGGCTGAGCCATTTCTCGCTGGCCTCCAGGAACAGCCCAGGCTGTTGAAGAAGCTCAGACAAATGCTGCGTGATCCCAAGAGCAAACACACCGACTGTCCTGTTTTCCAAGCAGCTCTCAGGGGACGAGGGCACGGTGGGAAGCCCAGTGTACCCAAGCTGGTGGCCAGGATCCTTCTGAGCCCAGGTACGGACACCGCACGCACACGCTGCATGCCACCCCTGCCTTTTCTGCTGGGCGCTGCCGAGGAAGCGCTGCCCACAGCCAGAGGCTCTGTCTGGTGGTGTCCCCATGTCACAGAGCCCTGAGGAGGCCTCCCGTAGCCCAGAGCGATTGGCCCTGCCCCGCCAAAGAAGGCCTCAGCGGGATACCAGTGTCCTCAGCCGTGATGGGGACAGTGAGCTGTACGAGGGCAAAAGCTCCAAGACCTCTCTGGCCTTGGCCAAGAGAACAACCGGGGAGCAGTGCCAGGCTACAGGGGTGAGTCAGCGAGCAGCTTAGGGAGGAGAAAGCCTGGTGAGCCCGGACAAAGAGCTGCTTGGGGCAGGACGGAGGGTCCAGGCGGGCTTCCTTGCAAAAAGGAGAGGCCGTTCCGGCAACTATTTGTGCTGTGATACTTGACACATTGGCTTCATCCTGTACAGCCGCCTGTGGGATGGCGTGGGGGATTGTTAACCCGTCTTCCTTTCCCAGTAACTCCAAATAAATACATTGGAAAACCCTCCAGCTGGAAGCAACTCTCTTTATTGTTCACTAAGCAGTGGGATTTCGCCCAGGGAAGTGCTCTCTCCTCCTCTGCTCCACAGCTGCAAGAGGGCAGCGCTGACTCCCCAGCCTCTCCTCCCAGCTGCAGGACTTGGGGCGCTGGAACCCTTCAGGCTGGTCCTACGGGTGGATCTTCTCAGAGGTGCTAGGGAGCGAAAAAGAGAAGGTTCAAGGTTCAGGTCCAGCGAGGGAGGCCAAGAAACACTGCCTGCCCCCTTCAGCCTCAACACTCGTGGGTGTGTGCCTGGCCTGCGGGAGTCCCCATGGTCTCTCTGGCTCTGGGGAGGCCCCTCCTGTCCCAGCCAGCGACGGGAAACCTACGCAGCGCCAGGCTGAGGCACTGTGCGAGGCCGGGGCAGAGATCTTTGGCTGAACAGCTGCAGAGGCGCAGGGCAAGGCCTGTGGCTGCGGATGCTGGGTGGGAGGAAGCAGGGGCTCCAGGTTTTGAGGGGCTGGAGCCCAGCACCTCATCCTGCTGGAGAATCCCTGAGTGTGAAGTGGAGCCGCCCGTGGGTGTCGGGTGCCAGCTGGAGCTCTCACCTGGTGCACCCACCCGCTGCCCCGGAGCGGGAGGGATGGCTGTTTGAGAGCCGCAGGATCCAAAGCCTGCTGCCGCCCCCTGAGCGGGGAGAGCCCAAGGGCCCTGGTTGCCCAAGGGGCTGCTGGTAGGGGCAAGGTGGCTGTTGCAGCAGAGGCTTACCAGAGCCGGAGCTCCTCTGACGTCTCCCTCAGCATCTCCACAGCTCTGCTCTTGCACCTGTCTTCCCACAGGGCTTGCTTGCTCTTCTCCAGCAGCCTCCTCACCCGGATGCCCCGCACGCAAAGGGAGCTGCAGCAGCAGAGAACACCACCCTCACTTGGGCTGTCAACCTGCCTGCCTCTGCCTGCCCCCAGTCCCCAGGGCCAGGGAGCACAGCCCCCTGCCACTTGGTATCCATGACCAGCAGCTCCAGGGGAGTTTTAGCCCACGGCCATTGGGCTGCAGGGGGACAGCTGGCGTCAGGGCCTCTTCCCCGTCATTCCCTAGCAGAAGCAGCCAGGGGATGGAGAACCAAAGCCCACAGTCAGACAACCTGCACCCTTGATCCCTTGTAGGAGTGCTCACTTTAGCATTAGTATCAAGGCTTGTTGCAGCCTTAGGCCGCAAGAACTTTCACCGGCATCCACCGACCGTGCACTGAACTTTTACTTGGCTACATGAAGGAAGGCCCCCAAAACCAGTGCAAACCAGAAAGATAAGGAGGCTTCAACCTTGGCAGAAGCTGCGATCTTAGAGAGGAGAGAAGAATCGGCCCGCCTAGGGACAATGAAAGGGCCCAATGAAGAATGGGAAGACCCCAGGCCCAAATACTACTATTGGTCCGAACTGTCTCCTGAGGGGTGGGGAATTTAGATTGTAAGGGTATAATTGCCCAGGGATTTCTTTGTCCTGGGTCCCTCTCCGGAGGCACCCAGCTCGAGCTGTTTTCACCACTGTACAAACCAATAAATTCTTCTGGCGTACGTCGTATCGGAGACTCTGCTTCGGGAAACCTCAGGTCGAGCCCGAGGGGAGAGGAAGCGCCCGAGAGTGAGTGTGTGTGTGAGCGAGCAGTCGCAAAGGGGCACCCGTCAGCTCAGTGGAGCTGCCCGCTGCAAGGAGACTCTGGTCCTAGCAGTTAAAGTCGCAGGTGGTGTATGCGCGACTCCCTGAACACTGTGTGAATGCTCGGGCAGCGGCTTCTCCTTCTCCATCATCCTCAGATGGCCAGCTGCCGCTTCACTCATACAGGCCTCTGTGGGAGCTGGCACACACTTACTTGGTCAGGGACTTGTCCAGAGCAACCGCCTCTGTCTTCTTCTCGGGGGGATGAGGGATGAGAAGACGCTGCTGCTTCAGTTGCGCTGGGGCCACCCACACTCCCGACTTGCCATCCTGTAAGGCTGGCCGTCCTCCGCGCGTCAGCTGCACCTGTATTGGCATGAGACAAAGATGGGAGCCCGACCCGACCTCACCCCAACGTGCAGCACCGTGGCAGGCAGCGATGCAAAGACCTCGCCCGTCATCCAGCCCACTTGCCACCCAGCGGGCTTTCTGAAGCCAGGCTGGAGCAACTTCCCCAGTCAGGGACACTGCTGGTGTAGCTGCAGGTCCTGAGCACAGCCGTGTGCTCAGCACAGCCCCCAGTGCCACCTCCGAGTAGGGCCAGGGTTCGGCCCACTCTTCCCTTGGCCCCTGCGCTCTGCTGTCAGCTGCCTGCGGGCAGCACAAGGCAGGGAGGGGACCGTGCTGGGCACAGCAGGAGCTCCGAGTGCAAACGCTATGCTGGCGTTGGGCAGGCCATACCAAAAGGTCCTGACCACCCAGCCTGCCCACAGCTCAGAAGCGACCATGCCTGCCCACTGCCCTGCTTCCTGCCGCTCCATGAGCAGGCACCCCAGGAGCGTGTGATTCCCAGCATTTCACAGCACAGCTCCTGGGGAGCAGGAGAGCCCGTTCCTGACGTTCCTCTGCCTCGTCTGTCTATGGGCTTTGGGAAAGCAACGCCCCAGCCTTGGCAAGGAAGCTCCCAGGGCGGGCATAGTCTTCCCTCCCAGAAAAGCCGCTTACCGCACTTGCTGTGCTCTTGCCAGCCTTCCCCTTCCTTTCCAGCTCCACGAGCCGCAGGGAGGACGCGCTGTCGTCCAGCAGCTTCGGCTTGTCAGCCTGCGTTTTCAGCTATGGGGCAAGCAAAAGCACAGAACGCGTTTCAGACGGAGGTGCCAAGCCAGGAGCTGCCACCCGGCAGCGTGGCAGGCCTCCCAGTGGGGTTTGCCCAAGCTCAGGGCAGTTTCCCCTGCAGCTTTCTGTCTCCAAGAAAGTCAGCAGGAAAGGCTTCAGCCCTCGGCCTCTGAAGCCAAGGGGAAGAAAGCTTTCCCTGCAGTGGGCTTGCAAGGAGTCCTCGTCCTCCAGGGAGGAAAAAGAGACTCCGAAAGTGCCCGTCTTTCTCCTGGAGGGAAGCTTACAGGTCAAGCCCAGAGAGGGAAAAAGTGTCTGCCGTGGCCCCCCGTGGGCAGAGAAAGCTTAGCTTTGGGAGTGCTTTCAACCGCTTGACGTACCCAGGCCCTCTCTGCCTCATTCCTCTGCCTGCGAGCCTGGTACTCTGCCCACATGCGCCCTTCCTCCCTTTCTTTCTGGAGCCGCTCCTCAGCCAGCGATGCCCGGCGAGTTCTTTCATCCCGCTGCATACACAGGTAGCATACTTCCTGCCGGCAGTAAAAGCAGGCAATGGTGAGAGAGACGTCAATTCAGGAAGTATCTGGAATCGGTATGCATCTAACGACGCAGACACGCTGTCCGCAGGGGGTACCTGTCCTGCTCTCCGGTGACCCTCACAGACAGGGGGTAGGGTTTGGGGCCGGGTCGTAGCAGACCGCTTGCGCTTCCCTTCTTCTCCCTTCCTTGAAGAGCTCTCCTCGTGCACCGCCTGCAGTCTGCAAGCACACAAGAGGGGGACTTTATGACACGGCTTGTGCTCACCGCTGGCTGCTGCTTTGACAGCACATGGCAGCTCTCTGCGTGGACCATCCCTCGTCTCTTCGCTCTGCTCTGACCCAAGGAGAAGCTGTAGCGCGAGCTGTGGCACCAGCCTCCCGAAGCAGAGTTCAGGTGCCCACATCCAGACCCCGTCCAGAGGAACCCACTCCCTTGCCCGTCCCTGAGCCCTGCCCTCCTCTGACCAAAAGAGGAGACTCCCTGGCAGCTACGGAGAATGAGAAGACAGCCGTAGCCTTCTGCTGTGAGCTTCTGCAGGCGCTTCCCAACAGGGCTGTACGCTGGCAGCAGGGGCAGGACAGCAACCCCTGCAACAACCTGCTTTTTGCTGCCCAGCAAGGAAAACCCTGCAAAAACCTTGCTGCTCGCTGCCCAGCAGGGACAGGGCGGTTTGCCAGGACACGTGTCACGATGGGTTTGGTTTTCACCAAGACCCTATGTCCAAAGACAGGCTCTTGCTGCCTCAAGGACCGGAGCCCTGGGGTTGCCTCCTCCAGCTCCCCACCAGCCTCACCTGAGAGAAGGCTCTTTTGCCCTGGCAGCCTCGCCCAGCTCTCCTTCCACCGTCACCCGAGGCAGTCTGGCCAGAGAGAGACGTTCGCGTGAGAGCAGCCGGCACTTGTCAGTGAGAGGCCCTGTAAGAAGGCGACAAAAAGGCTCTTCAGAGCAGCCCCTTGGTGACCGTGCGACCAGGCAGGGACCAAGCCTCCCTGCATGCCGGTGTGGAAAGGGGCTAGCAGAGAGGGACAGGGACACTCTTGCACACCAATCTGTGCTTGAGCCTTTCTCCCTCTGAGCCTCGCCCAGCTCGTCATTTCTGTGGCCTGACAGGGCTCCCGCTGGTCTTCCTTTCTCCCCGCATTTCACAGGCGGGCAAGTGAGCCTTGGGCCTCTCTGCTGCCGTCGTGGCCCCAGACTGTCCCTTTGGGCACGTCAGGACCACAGAGGAGTTGTCAGGAGACAGGAGCTACAGGAGCCCCCTGCAGAAGGGGCCTAAGCAGTATCGAATGCAATTGGAAGCGCTGGGCTGCCCTGCCATCTTGGTCCCTACCAAGGCCCTGCAGAGCTACTGTCACTGGGAATCAGAGTCACAGCAGGGCCTCATCCTGTAGGAAGCACAGCCTTTCAGCCGTGGCTCTGGAGCCCTTGCCCTTAGGAGAAGGTGCAGAAGGGTGCAGAAGGTGGAGAGGTCTCGCAGGAGCCATCGCTCCCAGGAGCCAGCTCTCACAGTACCTGTTCTCTGAGGCTCTTCCTCCCGCCTCGCTTCTCCCTTCTCCTTCTCCTTCTCCTTCTCCTTCTCCTTCTCCTCCACCTGCCCCTTGGCAGTCTGAAGAGGCCCTTTCCCAGCAGCTCTTCCAGGTGCTACGTAGAGCCCAATCCTGGAAGCAAGGAGACCAGAGCAGTGTGATTCCAGGGCACCACCTCCCAGGGCTGCAGGGCTCTGGCCTTGGCGCCACCTTCTGAGAGATGCTTGCTGTCGGTTGGGAAGGGAAGGGAAGGGAAGGGAAGGGAAGGGAAGGGAAGGGAAGGGAAGGGAAGGGAAGGGAAGGGAAGGGAAGGGAAGGGAAGGGAAGGGAAGGGAAGGGAAGGGAAGGGAAGGGAAGGGAAGGGAAGGGAAGGGAAGGGAAGGGAAGGGAAGGGAAGGGAAGGGGCAATCCCTAGCCCCTGGGCCACGCTGCGCTGTGAATCCACTCATCTTCCAAAAGAAGCAGGAGCAAGCGTGGAGTGATGGGAGATCCCCTCCTTGGAAAAAATCTCCCTCCAGCTCTTTCCCCAGCAGTGGGCAAGCCCTGGCACTACCGGCTGACCCAAGAGAAGCTGAGAAGCTGCTGACGTGGTCAGCAGCCAAGGGCTGCAGAAGCAAACGTACTCACCTGGGGAACACGACGACATCGCCAGAAGCCGTCTGGGAAAGGGCGTTCTTTCTGCCTGATAGGGCCGAACCCGTCGTCCCTGGCCTCTGCAGGAGAGACAGCCCCGGGTGAGACCATTGCCAGGAAAGGATCCCGTTGCCAACCAAGGCAGCCAGCCTTTGGGCTGCTAAGGCAGAAAGCTGCCCTCTGGCAGAGCTCCTGTCCTCAGCGTTAACCCCTCTGCATTCGAAGCAGGAGCTGCTCAGCGAGCGCCTGCACCCGGGTAATAACACTGCCTGGCTTTGTGCTAAGGCAAGAGGCAGCCGTCTCAAGCAGGAGACAAGTCAGTCCCGCAAGGAGAAGTCACTGCCAATGGCCTTTCAGGGCATTTCCCAAGAACCCATGGCAGTGCTGGCGGAGTCAGACACTCACGCTGAGGAGAGATTTCAGCAGGTGGCCGGTGCTATCCAGGGTGCAAACAAAGTCTGCGGAAAACCGCATTGTGACTTTCTTCTTCCGGAAGCGCAGGCAGCCAAGGTCCTTGAAGATGAAGTCTACATCCCGCTTCTCTGCCAGGGTGTAAGACAGAAAAAGCAGGGTCTCTTGAACGCAGCGCTGCACCGTGTCCCGAGGAATGAGCGTGTCCAAGGATACCGAGGTATAATTCAACAGGACAATTGGAAGAGCACCTGGGAAAAAACAGGCGAGGAGCAAAGTAACTTGGATGTTGCTGAAGCACAGGACAGTCAAGTATGGGCAGCTGCCAAGCTGTGCTAGAGAGCTGTCCTGCAGACTCCTCTGGTGCCGTTCTAAAATGAAGTCTGCGTAGCCCCTTCCTGTCCCCAGCTCAAAGCACTGTCTGGGCTGAGAGGCAACACTGGAGAGAAGAGAATCCCTGAAAAGACAGAGCTCAAAGGGCCTGGTGCCCCACACCGCTGGCGCATCGCTCATGCCACATCACAACCTCCCTGCTGCCAGCCCGCACCTGCAGCTGTGCTAGCTGCCGTGAGCAGAAGCGACGGCCAGTGCGGCCATCAGGGTGCAAACAGTGCAGAGAGGGACCTTTTCAGGAGCTGCTGCTTGGCGGGCAGTCGAAAATTTGGGGCTGTCTGTGCTTGTGAGGAGCTCAGGCTGTCCTCAGGACCTCCTGAAGGAGCTCTAAACTCCTCTCAGTCCCCTGGCAGCAGCAGCTCAGCATGCACCCCAAAGGCCTGGCAAGAGGAAGCCGTCCTGTTCATCTGCCCTCTTACCAGGAAGAGCTGCTTTCTCATACTGGAGCCCGTGAACCCATGCAAAGTTCTCCGACAGCTGGAAGATGGGCTTCTGCGTCTGGAGGAGATCAGAGCCCCCCGTGCACAAATCGTATTGAACAAGGCAGAAGGTGCCCAGCCCGGGTATTGTGACACCCTGAAAAGAGACAGAAAAGGAGGAACAGGGCTCAGTATTTCTGAGATGGGACATCATAGCTTCTGCGAGCAAGGCGATGGGCCATTGTGCCCCAGCTTATGGGGAAGGGGCTGGATGGTGGCAGTCTGGAGAGCTTTGGAGATGGCCTCGCCCTCTGGGCCTTTGTCACCTCCCTCTGGTTTGCTCTCCCAAGAACTGCTCTCTCCTGTGCTATAAGAGCAGAGAAACACCCTCAGCTGGGGAGGATCCCCCAAGGGCTTTCCAACAAGTGGGGAAAGCCTGGAGAAATGGCTCAGGCTGAATGCTGGGCTGCCCGCTCTGTCCACGCGCAATGCACAAGCTCCAGGCAGCATGGATCGGTTCCTTCTGCTGGAGCTGGGCTCTTCTTTTTGTCCCGAGCATCAGAGCAGTGGGGCCGGTGGCACGCCTGTAGCCCGCAGGGTCCCTCCGGGATGTTTCTTCCGCGTTAGCAGGTGGTTTGCAAGCTGGGGACTCTTGGGACAAGCAGGGTAGGAGCGGATCAGGAGACGGCAAAGCCCACCTTGTTCAGCGCAAGCTGCCGGAGGATGTACTGGGATACACCGTCCCAAATTCTCACAATCTCTGGAAAGCAAGAGAAAGGGAGGTCATGCTCCACGTCAGCCCTAGGCACGGAGGTGGCAGCTGCCAGTGTCCTGGGACACTCCCTCCTCCTCCCCAGGTTGAAGTCCGGCACGACAGGTGAGCCTGCCCTACAGCAGCGCTCATCAGACAGCTCTTGATGGCCTCACCATCATCCGAGAGGTTCATGAGGGTTGGAATCATGAGGCGGCCGCAGCGCAGGATGGGAGTGCTCCTGGCCTCCATCTGGCTCCGGCCCGCCTCCATCCTTCACCAAGCAGCCGTCCCACGCCGGTTCGCTGCCTCCAAGTTGCCTTCTACTCCTCACTGCAAGGCGTCTCCTCAAGAGCAAAGCAGCAGCCAGAGCAGCAGCCACCACCTCACTCCTGAAGGCCTCGCAGCCAAGTGGGGCTGGCACCGGCAGCAGGCCTGGTCAATGGGACGTGTCGCTAGGTCACAACTGGCCCCATTGTCACCCCACCGCGCGTGTCACAAGTCGGGGGGCGCATCATGCAGCGAGGCCTCAAGCAGCGAGGCCCACCAATCACACGCCCGAGTGGGAAGGGTCCGCCAATCACACACGCGAGTGGGAATAGCCCGCCAATCGCACACCCGAGCGGGAACGGCCCGCCAATCACGCGCTGCCAAGCCAGCAGGCTGCTCCCAATCCGGTGCCAGCTTCCAGAGGCCCCGGGAAGCTTCCAGAAGGAGCGGCAGGGCCCTGGGGGGGCGGGCAGCCCAGCAGGCCCTGAGAGGGGAGGGGAGGTGCAGCCACGGGGGCAGCTGGGGCCAGGGCTGGGGGTGGCTGCTGGCCCCAGCGTGAGAGGGTGGCTCCCACCGAGAGCCTGCCCACCAACATGAGCCCACTCAGACACACAGGAGGGAGCCGCAGCCACGACCAGTGGTCACCGGGGGACGTAAAACTGCCTCAGAAATGCTGAGGGGAACCCCCGCCCCACCCCCCCACCCTCCCAGCCCTCGGTCCTTCGTTCATGTAGCAACACTCAGCTTCATCAAACAGGGTCCGTATCCTGCCGAATCCGGAAGAATAGCCAATTGCACTTGAAAGAAACTTACAGCAAGGGTGACTGACTAAAGGTCTCTCAGAGCATTAGCAAAAGACAGAAAGCAAGCCTGCGAGAGAGGGTGAAATATGCACAGTAATGACACAGGCCCGTAGAAGGTGCCTTCCCGGCTCTCTTACGTCCGTCTCAGACAAGGGTCCGCCATCAGGGCTCTGGCTCGGGAAGCCGCTCGTGCTGCCCTTCTCTGCCCCAGAAGAAATCCCAAGCAAGCAACGCAGACAGGCCCGGTGCTGTGTCCTGGTGGCAGGAGGATCTCCGTCTCCTTTTGCCCTGTCAGGCCCCATCCTCGCATCCTTCCAAGAGCTCGTCTGTGTTTCGGCATGGCTGAGCCATTTCTCGCTGGCCTCCAGGAACAGCCCAGGCTGTTGAAGAAGCTCAGACAAATGCTGCGTGATCCCAAGAGCAAACACACCGACTGTCCTGTTTCCCAAGCAGCTCTCAGGGGACGAGGGCACGGTGGGAAGCCCAGTGTACCCAAGCTGGTGGCCAGGATCCTTCTGAGCCCAGGTACGGACACCGCACGCACACGCTGCATGCCACCCCTGCCTTTTCTGCTGGGCGCTGCCGAGGAAGCGCTGCCCACAGCCAGAGGCTCTGTCTGGTGGTGTCCCCATGTCACAGAGCCCTGAGGAGGCCTCCCGTAGCCCAGAGCGATTGGCCCTGCCCCGCCAAAGAAGGCCTCAGCGGGATACCAGTGTCCTCAGCCGTGATGGGGACAGTGAGCTGTACGAGGGCAAAAGCTCCAAGACCTCTCTGGCCTTGGCCAAGAGAACAACCGGGGAGCAGTGCCAGGCTACAGGGGTGAGTCAGCGAGCAGCTTAGGGAGGAGAAAGCCTGGTGAGCCCGGACAAAGAGCTGCTTGGGGCAGGACGGAGGGTCCAGGCGGGCTTCCTTGCAAAAAGGAGAGGCCGTTCCGGCAACTATTTGTGCTGTGATACTTGACACATTGGCTTCATCCTGTACAGCCGCCTGTGGGATGGCGTGGGGGATTGTTAACCCGTCTTCCTTTCCCAGTAACTCCAAATAAATACATTGGAAAACCCTCCAGCTGGAAGCAACTCTCTTTATTGTTCACTAAGCAGTGGGATTTCGCCCAGGGAAGTGCTCTCTCCTCCTCTGCTCCACAGCTGCAAGAGGGCAGCGCTGACTCCCCAGCCTCTCCTCCCAGCTGCAGGACTTGGGGCGCTGGAACCCTTCAGGCTGGTCCTACGGGTGGATCTTCTCAGAGGTGCTAGGGAGCGAAAAAGAGAAGGTTCAAGGTTCAGGTCCAGCGAGGGAGGCCAAGAAACACTGCCTGCCCCCTTCAGCCTCAACACTCGTGGGTGTGTGCCTGGCCTGCGGGAGTCCCCATGGTCTCTCTGGCTCTGGGGAGGCCCCTCCTGTCCCAGCCAGCGACGGGAAACCTACGCAGCGCCAGGCTGAGGCACTGTGCGAGGCCGGGGCAGAGATCTTTGGCTGAACAGCTGCAGAGGCGCAGGGCAAGGCCTGTGGCTGCGGATGCTGGGTGGGAGGAAGCAGGGGCTCCAGGTTTTGAGGGGCTGGAGCCCAGCACCTCATCCTGCTGGAGAATCCCTGAGTGTGAAGTGGAGCCGCCCGTGGGTGTCGGGTGCCAGCTGGAGCTCTCACCTGGTGCACCCACCCGCTGCCCCGGAGCGGGAGGGATGGCTGTTTGAGAGCCGCAGGATCCAAAGCCTGCTGCCGCCCCCTGAGCGGGGAGAGCCCAAGGGCCCTGGTTGCCCAAGGGGCTGCTGGTAGGGGCAAGGTGGCTGTTGCAGCAGAGGCTTACCAGAGCCGGAGCTCCTCTGACGTCTCCCTCAGCATCTCCACAGCTCTGCTCTTGCACCTGTCTTCCCACAGGGCTTGCTTGCTCTTCTCCAGCAGCCTCCTCACCCGGATGCCCCGCACGCAAAGGGAGCTGCAGCAGCAGAGAACACCACCCTCACTTGGGCTGTCAACCTGCCTGCCTCTGCCTGCCCCCAGTCCCCAGGGCCAGGGAGCACAGCCCCCTGCCACTTGGTATCCATGACCAGCAGCTCCAGGGGAGTTTTAGCCCACGGCCATTGGGCTGCAGGGGGACAGCTGGCGTCAGGGCCTCTTCCCCGTCATTCCCTAGCAGAAGCAGCCAGGGGATGGAGAACCAAAGCCCACAGTCAGACAACCTGCACCCTTGATCCCTTGTAGGAGTGCTCACTTTAGCATTAGTATCAAGGCTTGTTGCAGCCTTAGGCCGCAAGAACTTTCACCGGCATCCACCGACCGTGCACTGAACTTTTACTTGGCTACATGAAGGAAGGCCCCCAAAACCAGTGCAAACCAGAAAGATAAGGAGGCTTCAACCTTGGCAGAAGCTGCGATCTTAGAGAGGAGAGAAGAATCGGCCCGCCTAGGGACAATGAAAGGGCCCAATGAAGAATGGGAAGACCCCAGGCCCAAATACTACTATTGGTCCGAACTGTCTCCTGAGGGGTGGGGAATTTAGATTGTAAGGGTATAATTGCCCAGGGATTTCTTTGTCCTGGGTCCCTCTCCAGAGGCACCCAGCTCGAGCTGTTTTCACCACTGTACAAACCAATAAATTCTTCTGGCGTACGTCGTATCGGAGACTCTGCTTCGGGAAACCTCAGGTCGAGCCCGAGGGGAGAGGAAGCGCCCGAGAGTGAGTGTGTGTGTGAGCGAGCAGTCGCAAAGGGGCACCCGTCAGCTCAGTGGAGCTGCCCGCTGCAAGGAGACTCTGGTCCTAGCAGTTAAAGTCGCAGGTGGTGTATGCGCGACTCCCTGAACACTGTGTGAATGCTCGGGCAGCGGCTTCTCCTTCTCCATCATCCTCAGATGGCCAGCTGCCGCTTCACTCATACAGGCCTCTGTGGGAGCTGGCACACACTTACTTGGTCAGGGACTTGTCCAGAGCAACCGCCTCTGTCTTCTTCTCGGGGGGATGAGGGATGAGAAGACGCTGCTGCTTCAGTTGCGCTGGGGCCACCCACACTCCCGACTTGCCATCCTGTAAGGCTGGCCGTCCTCCGCGCGTCAGCTGCACCTGTATTGGCATGAGACAAAGATGGGAGCCCGACCCGACCTCACCCCAACGTGCAGCACCGTGGCAGGCAGCGATGCAAAGACCTCGCCCGTCATCCAGCCCACTTGCCACCCAGCGGGCTTTCTGAAGCCAGGCTGGAGCAACTTCCCCAGTCAGGGACACTGCTGGTGTAGCTGCAGGTCCTGAGCACAGCCGTGTGCTCAGCACAGCCCCCAGTGCCACCTCCGAGTAGGGCCAGGGTTCGGCCCACTCTTCCCTTGGCCCCTGCGCTCTGCTGTCAGCTGCCTGCGGGCAGCACAAGGCAGGGAGGGGACCGTGCTGGGCACAGCAGGAGCTCCGAGTGCAAACGCTATGCTGGCGTTGGGCAGGCCATACCAAAAGGTCCTGACCACCCAGCCTGCCCACAGCTCAGAAGCGACCATGCCTGCCCACTGCCCTGCTTCCTGCCGCTCCATGAGCAGGCACCCCAGGAGCGTGTGATTCCCAGCATTTCACAGCACAGCTCCTGGGGAGCAGGAGAGCCCGTTCCTGACGTTCCTCTGCCTCGTCTGTCTATGGGCTTTGGGAAAGCAACGCCCCAGCCTTGGCAAGGAAGCTCCCAGGGCGGGCATAGTCTTCCCTCCCAGAAAAGCCGCTTACCGCACTTGCTGTGCTCTTGCCAGCCTTCCCCTTCCTTTCCAGCTCCACGAGCCGCAGGGAGGACGCGCTGTCGTCCAGCAGCTTCGGCTTGTCAGCCTGCGTTTTCAGCTATGGGGCAAGCAAAAGCACAGAACGCGTTTCAGACGGAGGTGCCAAGCCAGGAGCTGCCACCCGGCAGCGTGGCAGGCCTCCCAGTGGGGTTTGCCCAAGCTCAGGGCAGTTTCCCCTGCAGCTTTCTGTCTCCAAGAAAGTCAGCAGGAAAGGCTTCAGCCCTCGGCCTCTGAAGCCAAGGGGAAGAAAGCTTTCCCTGCAGTGGGCTTGCAAGGAGTCCTCGTCCTCCAGGGAGGAAAAAGAGACTCCGAAAGTGCCCGTCTTTCTCCTGGAGGGAAGCTTACAGGTCAAGCCCAGAGAGGGAAAAAGTGTCTGCCGTGGCCCCCCGTGGGCAGAGAAAGCTTAGCTTTGGGAGTGCTTTCAACCGCTTGACGTACCCAGGCCCTCTCTGCCTCATTCCTCTGCCTGCGAGCCTGGTACTCTGCCCACATGCGCCCTTCCTCCCTTTCTTTCTGGAGCCGCTCCTCAGCCAGCGATGCCCGGCGAGTTCTTTCATCCCGCTGCATACACAGGTAGCATACTTCCTGCCGGCAGTAAAAGCAGGCAATGGTGAGAGAGACGTCAATTCAGGAAGTATCTGGAATCGGTATGCATCTAACGACGCAGACACGCTGTCCGCAGGCGGTACCTGTCCTGCTCTCCGGTGACCCTCACAGACAGGGGGTAGGGTTTGGGGCCGGGTCGTAGCAGACCGCTTGCGCTTCCCTTCTTCTCCCTTCCTTGAAGAGCTCTCCTCGTGCACCGCCTGCAGTCTGCAAGCACACAAGAGGGGGACTTTATGACACGGCTTGTGCTCACCGCTGGCTGCTGCTTTGGCAGCACATGGCAGCTCTCTGCGTGGACCATCCCTCGTCTCTTCACTCTGCTCTGACCCAAGGAGAAGCTGTAGCGCGAGCTGTGGCACCAGCCTCCCGAAGCAGAGTTCAGGTGCCCACATCCAGACCCCGTCCAGAGGAACCCACTCCCTTGCCCGTCCCTGAGCCCTGCCCTCCTCTGACCAAAAGAGGAGACTCCCTGGCAGCTACGGAGAATGAGAAGACAGCCGTAGCCTTCTGCTGTGAGCTTCTGCAGGCGCTTCCCAACAGGGCTGTACGCTGGCAGCAGGGGCAGGACAGCAACCCCTGCAACAACCTGCTTTTTGCTGCCCAGCAAGGAAAACCCTGCAAAAACCTTGCTGCTCGCTGCCCAGCAGGGACAGGGCGGTTTGCCAGGACACGTGTCACGATGGGTTTGGTTTTCACCAAGACCCTACGTCCAAAGACAGGCTCTTGCTGCCTCAAGGACCGGAGCCCTGGGGTTGCCTCCTCCAGCTCCCCACCAGCCTCACCTGAGAGAAGGCTCTTTTGCCCTGGCAGCCTCGCCCAGCTCTCCTTCCACCGTCACCCGAGGCAGTCTGGCCAGAGAGAGACGTTCGCGTGAGAGCAGCCGGCGCTTGTCAGTGAGAGGCCCTGTAAGAAGGCGACAAAAAGGCTCTTCAGAGCAGCCCCTTGGTGACCGTGCGACCAGGCAGGGACCAAGCCTCCCTGCATGCCGGTGGGGAAAGGGGCTAGCAGAGAGGGACAGGGACACTCTTGCACACCAATCTGTGCTTGAGCCTTTCTCCCTCTGAGCCTCGCCCAGCTCGTCATTTCTGTGGCCTGACAGGGCTCCCGCTGGTCTTCCTTTCTCCCCGCATTTCACAGGCGGGCAAGTGAGCCTTGGGCCTCTCTGCTGCCGTCGTGGCCCCAGACTGTCCCTTTGGGCACGTCAGGACCACAGAGGAGTTGTCAGGAGACAGGAGCTACAGGAGCCCCCTGCAGAAGGGGCCTAAGCAGTATCGAATGCAATTGGAAGCGCTGGGCTGCCCTGCCATCTTGGTCCCTACCAAGGCCCTGCAGAGCTACTGTCACTGGGAATCAGAGTCACAGCAGGGCCTCATCCTGTAGGAAGCACAGCCTTTCAGCCGTGGCTCTGGAGCCCTTGCCCTTAGGAGAAGGTGCAGAAGGGTGCAGAAGGTGGAGAGGTCTCGCAGGAGCCATCGCTCCCAGGAGCCAGCTCTCACAGTACCTGTTCTCTGAGGCTCTTCCTCCCGCCTCGCTTCTCCCTTCTCCTTCTCCTTCTCCTTCTCCTTCTCCTTCTCCTTCTCCTTCTCCTTCTCCTTCTCCTTCTCCTTCTCCTCCACCTGCCCCTTGGCAGTCTGAAGAGGCCCTTTCCCAGCAGCTCTTCCAGGTGCTACGTAGAGCCCAATCCTGGAAGCAAGGAGACCAGAGCAGTGTGATTCCAGGGCACCACCTCCCAGGGCTGCAGGGCTCTGGCCTTGGCGCCACCTTCTGAGAGATGCTTGCTGTCGGTTGGGAAGGGAAGGGAAGGGAAGGGAAGGGAAGGGAAGGGAAGGGAAGGGAAGGGAAGGGAAGGGAAGGGAAGGGAAGGGAAGGGAAGGGAAGGGAAGGGAAGGGAAGGGAAGGGAAGGGAAGGGAAGGGAAGGGAAGGGAAGGGAAGGGAAGGGGCAATCCCTAGCCCCTGGGCCACGCTGCGCTGTGAATCCACTCATCTTCCAAAAGAAGCAGGAGCAAGCGTGGAGTGATGGGAGATCCCCTCCTTGGAAAAAATCTCCCTCCAGCTCTTTCCCCAGCAGTGGGCAAGCCCTGGCACTACCGGCTGACCCAAGAGAAGCTGAGAAGCTGCTGACGTGGTCAGCAGCCAAGGGCTGCAGAAGCAAACGTACTCACCTGGGGAACACGACGACATCGCCAGAAGCCGTCTGGGAAAGGGCGTTCTTTCTGCCTGATAGGGCCGAACCCGTCGTCCCTGGCCTCTGCAGGAGAGACAGCCCCGGGTGAGACCATTGCCAGGAAAGGATCCCGTTGCCAACCAAGGCAGCCAGCCTTTGGGCTGCTAAGGCAGAAAGCTGCCCTCTGGCAGAGCTCCTGTCCTCAGCGTTAACCCCTCTGCATTCGAAGCAGGAGCTGCTCAGCGAGCGCCTGCACCCGGGTAATAACACTGCCTGGCTTTGTGCTAAGGCAAGAGGCAGCCGTCTCAAGCAGGAGACGAGTCAGTCCCGCAAGGAGAAGTCACTGCCAATGGCCTTTCAGGGCATTTCCCAAGAACCCATGGCAGTGCTGGCGGAGTCAGACACTCACGCTGAGGAGAGATTTCAGCAGGTGGCCGGTGCTATCCAGGGTGCAAACAAAGCCTGCGGAAAACCGCATTGTGACTTTCTTCTTCCGGAAGCGCAGGCAGCCAAGGTCCTTGAAGATGAAGTCTACATCCCGCTTCTCTGCCAGGGTGTAAGACAGAAAAAGCAGGGTCTCTTGAACGCAGCGCTGCACCGTGTCCCGAGGAATGAGCGTGTCCAAGGATACCGAGGTATAATTCAACAGGACAATTGGAAGAGCACCTGGGAAAAAACAAGCGAGGAGCAAAGTAACTTGGACGTTGCTGAAGCACAGGACAGTCAAGTATGGGCAGCTGCCAAGCTGTGCTAGAGAGCTGTCCTGCAGACTCCTCTGGTGCCGTTCTAAAATGAAGTCTGCGTAGCCCCTTCCTGTCCCCAGCTCAAAGCACTGTCTGGGCTGAGAGGCAACACTGGAGAGAAGAGAATCCCTGAAAAGACAGAGCTCAAAGGGCCTGGTGCCCCACACCGCTGGCGCATCGCTCATGCCACACCACACCCTCCCTGCTGCCAGCCCGCACCTGCAGCTGTGCTAGCTGCCATGAGCAGAAGCGACGGCCAGTGCGGCCATCAGGGTGCAAACAGTGCAGAGAGGGACCTTTTCAGGAGCTGCTGCTTGGCGGGCAGTCGAAAGTTTGGGGCTGTCTGTGCTTGTGAGGAGCTCAGGCTGTCCTCAGGACCTCCTGAAGGAGCTCTAAACTCCTCTCAGTCCCCTGGCAGCAGCAGCTCAGCATGCACCCCAAAGGCCTGGCAAGAGGAAGCCGTCCTGTTCATCTGCCCTCTTACCAGGAAGAGCTGCTTTCTCATACTGGAGCCCGTGAACCCATGCAAAGTTCTCCGACAGCTGGAAGATGGGCTTCTGCGTCTGGAGGAGATCAGAGCCCCCCGTGCACAAATCGTATTGAACAAGGCAGAAGGTGCCCAGCCCGGGTATTGTGACACCCTGAAAAGAGACAGAAAAGGAGGAACAGGGCTCAGTATTTCTGAGATGGGACATCATAGCTTCTGCGAGCAAGGCGATGGGCCATTGTGCCCCAGCTTATGGGGAAGGGGCTGGATGGTGGCAGTCTGGAGAGCTTTGGAGATGGCCTCGCCCTCTGGGCCTTTGTCACCTCCCTCTGGTTTGCTCTCCCAAGAACTGCTCTCTCCTGTGCTATAAGAGCAGAGAAACACCCTCAGCTGGGGAGGATCCCCCAAGGGCTTTCCAACAAGTGGGGAAAGCCTGGAGAAATGGCTCAGGCTGAATGCTGGGCTGCCCGCTCTGTCCACGCGCAATGCACAAGCTCCAGGCAGCATGGATCGGTTCCTTCTGCTGGAGCTGGGCTCTTCTTTTTGTCCCGAGCATCAGAGCAGTGGGGCCGGTGGCACGCCTGTAGCCCGCAGGGTCCCTCCGGGATGTTTCTTCCGCGTTAGCAGGTGGTTTGCAAGTTGGGGACTCTTGGGACAAGCAGGGTAGGAGCGGATCAGGAGACGGCAAAGCCCACCTTGTTCAGCGCAAGCTGCCGGAGGATGTACTGGGATACACCATCCCAAATTCTCACAATCTCTGGAAAGCAAGAGAAAGGGAGGTCATGCTCCACGTCAGCCCTAGGCACGGAGGTGGCAGCTGCCAGTGTCCTGGGACACTCCCTCCTCCTCCCCAGGTTGAAGTCCGGCACGACAGGTGAGCCTGCCCTACAGCAGCGCTCATCAGACAGCTCCTGATGGCCTCACCATCATCCGAGAGGTTCATGAGGGTTGGAATCATGAGGCGGCCGCAGCGCAGGATGGGAGTGCTCCTGGCCTCCATCTGGCTCCGGCCCGCCTCCATCCTTCACCAAGCAGCCGTCCCACGCCGGTTCGCTGCCTCCAGTTGCCTTCTACTCCTCACTGCAAGGCGTCTCCTCAAGAGCAAAGCAGCAGCCAGAGCAGCAGCCACCACCTCACTCCTGAAGGCCTCGCAGCCAAGTGGGGCTGGCACCGGCAGCAGGCCTGGTCAATGGGACGTGTCGCTAGGTCACAACTGGCCCCATTGTCACCCCACCGCGCGTGTCACAAGTCGGGGGGCGCATCATGCAGCGAGGCCTCAAGCAGCGAGGCCCACCAATCACACGCCCGAGTGGGAAGGGTCCGCCAATCACACACGCGAGTGGGAATAGCCCGCCAATCGCACACCCGAGCGGGAACGGCCCGCCAATCACGCGCTGCCAAGCCAGCAGGCTGCTCCCAATCCGGTGCCAGCTTCCAGAGGCCCCGGGAAGCTTCCAGAAGGAGCGGCAGGGCCCTGGGGGGGCGGGCAGCCCAGCAGGCCCTGAGAGGGGAGGGGAGGTGCAGCCACGGGGGCAGCTGGGGCCAGGGCTGGGGGTGGCTGCTGGCCCCAGCGTGAGAGGGTGGCTCCCACCGAGAGCCTGCCCACCAACATGAGCCCACTCAGACACACAGGAGGGAGCCGCAGCCACGACCAGTGGTCACCGGGGGACGTAAAACTGCCTCAGAAATGCTGAGGGGAACCCCCGCCCCACCCCCCCACCCTCCCAGCCCTCGGTCCTTCGTTCATGTAGCAACACTCAGCTTCATCAAACAGGGTCCGTATCCTGCCGAATCCGGAAGAATAGCCAATTGCACTTGAAAGAAACTTACAGCAAGGGTGACTGACTAAAGGTCTCTCAGAGCATTAGCAAAAGAGAGAAAGCAAGCCTGCGAGAGAGGGTGAAATATGCACAGTAATGACACAGGCCCGTAGAAGGTGCCTTCCCGGCTCTCTTACGTCCGTCTCAGACAAGGGTCCGCCATCAGGGCTCTGGCTCGGGAAGCCGCTCGTGCTGCCCTTCTCTGCCCCAGAAGAAATCCCAAGCAAGCAACGCAGACAGGCCCGGTGCTGTGTCCTGGTGGCAGGAGGATCTCCGTCTCCTTTTGCCCTGTCAGGCCCCATCCTCGCATCCTTCCAAGAGCTCGTCTGTGTTTCGGCATGGCTGAGCCATTTCTCGCTGGCCTCCAGGAACAGCCCAGGCTGTTGAAGAAGCTCAGACAAATGCTGCGTGATCCCAAGAGCAAACACACCGACTGTCCTGTTTTCCAAGCAGCTCTCAGGGGACGAGGGCACGGTGGGAAGCCCAGTGTACCCAAGCTGGTGGCCAGGATCCTTCTGAGCCCAGGTACGGACACCGCACGCACACGCTGCATGCCACCCCTGCCTTTTCTGCTGGGCGCTGCCGAGGAAGCGCTGCCCACAGCCAGAGGCTCTGTCTGGTGGTGTCCCCATGTCACAGAGCCCTGAGGAGGCCTCCCGTAGCCCAGAGCGATTGGCCCTGCCCCGCCAAAGAAGGCCTCAGCGGGATACCAGTGTCCTCAGCCGTGATGGGGACAGTGAGCTGTACGAGGGCAAAAGCTCCAAGACCTCTCTGGCCTTGGCCAAGAGAACAACCGGGGAGCAGTGCCAGGCTACAGGGGTGAGTCAGCGAGCAGCTTAGGGAGGAGAAAGCCTGGTGAGCCCGGACAAAGAGCTGCTTGGGGCAGGACGGAGGGTCCAGGCGGGCTTCCTTGCAAAAAGGAGAGGCCGTTCCGGCAACTATTTGTGCTGTGATACTTGACACATTGGCTTCATCCTGTACAGCCGCCTGTGGGATGGCGTGGGGGATTGTTAACCCGTCTTCCTTTCCCAGTAACTCCAAATAAATACATTGGAAAACCCTCCAGCTGGAAGCAACTCTCTTTATTGTTCACTAAGCAGTGGGATTTCGCCCAGGGAAGTGCTCTCTCCTCCTCTGCTCCACAGCTGCAAGAGGGCAGCACTGACTCCCCAGCCTCTCCTCCCAGCTGCAGGACTTGGGGCGCTGGAACCCTTCAGGCTGGTCCTACGGGTGGATCTTCTCAGAGGTGCTAGGGAGCGAAAAAGAGAAGGTTCAAGGTTCAGGTCCAGTGAGGGAGGCCAAGAAACACTGCCTGCCCCCTTCAGCCTCAACACTCGTGGGTGTGTGCCTGGCCTGCGGGAGTCCCCATGGTCTCTCTGGCTCTGGGGAGGCCCCTCCTGTCCCAGCCAGCGACGGGAAACCTACGCAGCGCCAGGCTGAGGCACTGTGCCAGGCCGGGACAGAGATCTTTGGCTGAACAGCTGCAGAGGCGCAGGGCAAGGCCTGTGGCTGCGGATGCTGGGTGGGAGGAAGCAGGGGCTCCAGGTTTTGAGGGGCTGGAGCCCAGCACCTCATCCTGCTGGAGAATCCCTGAGTGTGAAGTGGAGCCGCCCGTGGGTGTCGGGTGCCAGCTGGAGCTCTCACCTGGTGCACCCACCCGCTGCCCCGGAGCGGGAGGGATGGCTGTTTGAGAGCCGCAGGATCCAAAGCCTGCTGCCGCCCCCTGAGCGGGGAGAGCCCAAGGGCCCTGGTTGCCCAAGGGGCTGCTGGTAGGGGCAAGGTGGCTGTTGCAGCAGAGGCTTACCAGAGCCGGAGCTCCTCTGACGTCTCCCTCAGCATCTCCACAGCTCTGCTCTTGCACCTGTCTTCCCACAGGGCTTGCTTGCTCTTCTCCAGCAGCCTCCTCACCCGGATGCCCTGCACGCAAAGGGAGCTGCAGCAGCAGAGAACACCACCCTCACTTGGGCTGTCAACCTGCCTGCCTCTGCCTGCCCCCAGTCCCCAGGGCCAGGGAGCACAGCCCCCTGCCACTTGGTATCCATGACCAGCAGCTCCAGGGGAGTTTTAGCCCACGGCCATTGGGCTGCAGGGGGACAGCTGGCGTCAGGGCCTCTTCCCCGTCATTCCCTAGCAGAAGCAGCCAGGGGATGGAGAACCAAAGCCCACAGTCAGACAACCTGCACCCTTGATCCCTTGTAGGAGTGCTCACTTTAGCATTAGTATCAAGGCTTGTTGCAGCCTTAGGCCGCAAGAACTTTCACCGGCATCCACCGACCGTGCACTGAACTTTTACTTGGCTACATGAAGGAAGGCCCCCAAAACCAGTGCAAACCAGAAAGATAAGGAGGCTTCAACCTTGGCAGAAGCTGCGATCTTAGAGAGGAGAGAAGAATCGGCCCGCCTAGGGACAATGAAAGGGCCCAATGAAGAATGGGAAGACCCCAGGCCCAAATACTACTATTGGTCCGAACTGTCTCCTGAGGGGTGGGGAATTTAGATTGTAAGGGTATAATTGCCCAGGGATTTCTTTGTCCTGGGTCCCTCTCCGGAGGCACCCAGCTCGAGCTGTTTTCACCACTGTACAAACCAATAAATTCTTCTGGCGTACGTCGTATCGGAGACTCTGCTTCGGGAAACCTCAGGTCGAGCCCGAGGGGAGAGGAAGCGCCCGAGAGTGAGTGTGTGTGTGAGCGAGCAGTCGCAAAGGGGCACCCGTCAGCTCAGTGGAGCTGCCCGCTGCAAGGAGACTCTGGTCCTAGCAGTTAAAGTCGCAGGTGGTGTATGCGCGACTCCCTGAACACTGTGTGAATGCTCGGGCAGCGGCTTCTCCTTCTCCATCATCCTCAGATGGCCAGCTGCCGCTTCACTCATACAGGCCTCTGTGGGAGCTGGCACACACTTACTTGGTCAGGGACTTGTCCAGAGCAACCGCCTCTGTCTTCTTCTCGGGGGGATGAGGGATGAGAAGACGCTGCTGCTTCAGTTGCGCTGGGGCCACCCACACTCCCGACTTGCCATCCTGTAAGGCTGGCCGTCCTCCGCGCGTCAGCTGCACCTGTATTGGCATGAGACAAAGATGGGAGCCCGACCCGACCTCACCCCAACGTGCAGCACCGTGGCAGGCAGCGATGCAAAGACCTCGCCCGTCATCCAGCCCACTTGCCACCCAGCGGGCTTTCTGAAGCCAGGCTGGAGCAACTTCCCCAGTCAGGGACACTGCTGGTGTAGCTGCAGGTCCTGAGCACAGCCGTGTGCTCAGCACAGCCCCCAGTGCCACCTCCGAGTAGGGCCAGGGTTCGGCCCACTCTTCCCTTGGCCCCTGCGCTCTGCTGTCAGCTGCCTGCGGGCAGCACAAGGCAGGGAGGGGACCGTGCTGGGCACAGCAGGAGCTCCGAGTGCAAACGCTATGCTGGCGTTAGGCAGGCCATACCAAAAGGTCCTGACCACCCAGCCTGCCCACAGCTCAGAAGCGACCATGCCTGCCCACTGCCCTGCTTCCTGCCGCTCCATGAGCAGGCACCCCAGGAGCGTGTGATTCCCAGCATTTCACAGCACAGCTCCTGGGGAGCAGGAGAGCCCGTTCCTGACGTTCCTCTGCCTCGTCTGTCTATGGGCTTTGGGAAAGCAACGCCCCAGCCTTGGCAAGGAAGCTCCCAGGGCGGGCATAGTCTTCCCTCCCAGAAAAGCCGCTTACCGCACTTGCTGTGCTCTTGCCAGCCTTCCCCTTCCTTTCCAGCTCCACGAGCCGCAGGGAGGACGCGCTGTCGTCCAGCAGCTTCGGCTTGTCAGCCTGCGTTTTCAGCTATGGGGCAAGCAAAAGCACAGAACGCGTTTCAGACAGAGGTGCCAAGCCAGGAGCTGCCACCCGGCAGCGTGGCAGGCCTCCCAGTGGGGTTTGCCCAAGCTCAGGGCAGTTTCCCCTGCAGCTTTCTGTCTCCAAGAAAGTCAGCAGGAAAGGCTTCAGCCCTCGGCCTCTGAAGCCAAGGGGAAGAAAGCTTTCCCTGCAGTGGGCTTGCAAGGAGTCCTCGTCCTCCAGGGAGGAAAAAGAGACTCCGAAAGTGCCCGTCTTTCTCCTGGAGGGAAGCTTACAGGTCAAGCCCAGAGAGGGAAAAAGTGTCTGCCGTGGCCCCCCGTGGGCAGAGAAAGCTTAGCTTTGGGAGTGCTTTCAACCGCTTGACGTACCCAGGCCCTCTCTGCCTCATTCCTCTGCCTGCGAGCCTGGTACTCTGCCCACATGCGCCCTTCCTCCCTTTCTTTCTGGAGCCGCTCCTCAGCCAGCGATGCCCGGCGAGTTCTTTCATCCCGCTGCATACACAGGTAGCATACTTCCTGCCGGCAGTAAAAGCAGGCAATGGTGAGAGAGACGTCAATTCAGGAAGTATCTGGAATCGGTATGCATCTAACGACGCAGACACGCTGTCCGCAGGCGGTACCTGTCCTGCTCTCCGGTGACCCTCACAGACAGGGGGTAGGGTTTGGGGCCGGGTCGTAGCAGACCGCTTGCGCTTCCCTTCTTCTCCCTTCCTTGAAGAGCTCTCCTCGTGCACCGCCTGCAGTCTGCAAGCACACAAGAGGGGGACTTTATGACACGGCTTGTGCTCACCGCTGGCTGCTGCTTTGGCAGCACATGGCAGCTCTCTGCGTGGACCATCCCTCGTCTCTTCGCTCTGCTCTGACCCAAGGAGAAGCTGTAGCGTGAGCTGTGGCACCAGCCTCCCGAAGCAGAGTTCAGGTGCCCACATCCAGACCCCGTCCAGAGGAACCCACTCCCTTGCCCGTCCCTGAGCCCTGCCCTCCTCTGACCAAAAGAGGAGACTCCCTGGCAGCTACGGAGAATGAGAAGACAGCCGTAGCCTTCTGCTGTGAGCTTCTGCAGGCGCTTCCCAACAGGGCTGTACGCTGGCAGCAGGGGCAGGACAGCAACCCCTGCAACAACCTGCTTTTTGCTGCCCAGCAAGGAAAACCCTGCAAAAACCTTGCTGCTCGCTGCCCAGCAGGGACAGGGCGGTTTGCCAGGACACGTGTCACGATGGGTTTGGTTTTCACCAAGACCCTACGTCCAAAGACAGGCTCTTGCTGCCTCAAGGACCGGAGCCCTGGGGTTGCCTCCTCCAGCTCCCCACCAGCCTCACCTGAGAGAAGGCTCTTTTGCCCTGGCAGCCTCGCCCAGCTCTCCTTCCACCGTCACCCGAGGCAGTCTGGCCAGAGAGAGACGTTCGCGTGAGAGCAGCCGGCGCTTGTCAGTGAGAGGCCCTGTAAGAAGGCGACAAAAAGGCTCTTCAGAGCAGCCCCTTGGTGACCGTGCGACCAGGCAGGGACCAAGCCTCCCTGCATGCCGGTGTGGAAAGGGGCTAGCAGAGAGGGACAGGGACACTCTTGCACACCAATCTGTGCTTGAGCCTTTCTCCCTCTGAGCCTCGCCCAGCTCGTCATTTCTGTGGCCTGACAGGGCTCCCGCTGGTCTTCCTTTCTCCCCGCATTTCACAGGCGGGCAAGTGAGCCTTGGGCCTCTCTGCTGCCGTCGTGGCCCCAGACTGTCCCTTTGGGCACGTCAGGACCACAGAGGAGTTGTCAGGAGACAGGAGCTACAGGAGCCCCCTGCAGAAGGGGCCTAAGCAGTATCGAATGCAATTGGAAGCGCTGGGCTGCCCTGCCATCTTGGTCCCTACCAAGGCCCTGCAGAGCTACTGTCACTGGGAATCAGAGTCACAGCAGGGCCTCATCCTGTAGGAAGCACAGCCTTTCAGCCGTGGCTCTGGAGCCCTTGCCCTTAGGAGAAGGTGCAGAAGGGTGCAGAAGGTGGAGAGGTCTCGCAGGAGCCATCGCTCCCAGGAGCCAGCTCTCACAGTACCTGTTCTCTGAGGCTCTTCCTCCCGCCTCGCTTCTCCCTTCTCCTTCTCCTTCTCCTTCTCCTTCTCCTTCTCCTTCTCCTTCTCCTCCACCTGCCCCTTGGCAGTCTGAAGAGGCCCTTTCCCAGCAGCTCTTCCAGGTGCTACGTAGAGCCCAATCCTGGAAGCAAGGAGACCAGAGCAGTGTGATTCCAGGGCACCACCTCCCAGGGCTGCAGGGCTCTGGCCTTGGCGCCACCTTCTGAGAGATGCTTGCTGTCGGTTGGGAAGGGAAGGGAAGGGAAGGGAAGGGAAGGGAAGGGAAGGGAAGGGAAGGGAAGGGAAGGGAAGGGAAGGGAAGGGAAGGGAAGGGAAGGGAAGGGAAGGGAAGGGAAGGGAAGGGAAGGGAAGGGAAGGGAAGGGAAGGGAAGGGAAGGGAAGGGAAGGGGCAATCCCTAGCCCCTGGGCCACGCTGCGCTGTGAATCCACTCATCTTCCAAAAGAAGCAGGAGCAAGCGTGGAGTGATGGGAGATCCCCTCCTTGGAAAAAATCTCCCTCCAGCTCTTTCCCCAGCAGTGGGCAAGCCCTGGCACTACCGGCTGACCCAAGAGAAGCTGAGAAGCTGCTGACGTGGTCAGCAGCCAAGGGCTGCAGAAGCAAACGTACTCACCTGGGGAACACGACGACGTCGCCAGAAGCCGTCTGGGAAAGGGCGTTCTTTCTGCCTGATAGGGCCGAACCCGTCGTCCCTGGCCTCTGCAGGAGAGACAGCCCCGGGTGAGACCATTGCCAGGAAAGGATCCCGTTGCCAACCAAGGCAGCCAGCCTTTGGGCTGCTAAGGCAGAAAGCTGCCCTCTGGCAGAGCTCCTGTCCTCAGCGTTAACCCCTCTGCATTCGAAGCAGGAGCTGCTCAGCGAGCGCCTGCACCCGGGTAATAACACTGCCTGGCTTTGTGCTAAGGCAAGAGGCAGCCGTCTCAAGCAGGAGACGAGTCAGTCCCGCAAGGAGAAGTCACTGCCAATGGCCTTTCAGGGCATTTCCCAAGAACCCATGGCAGTGCTGGCGGAGTCAGACACTCACGCTGAGGAGAGATTTCAGCAGGTGGCCGGTGCTATCCAGGGTGCAAACAAAGCCTGCGGAAAACCGCATTGTGACTTTCTTCTTCCGGAAGCGCAGGCAGCCAAGGTCCTTGAAGATGAAGTCTACATCCCGCTTCTCTGCCAGGGTGTAAGACAGAAAAAGCAGGGTCTCTTGAACGCAGCGCTGCACCGTGTCCCGAGGAATGAGCGTGTCCAAGGATACCGAGGTATAATTCAACAGGACAATTGGAAGAGCACCTGGGAAAAAACAAGCGAGGAGCAAAGTAACTTGGACATTGCTGAAGCACAGGACAGTCAAGTATGGGCAGCTGCCAAGCTGTGCTAGAGAGCTGTCCTGCAGACTCCTCTGGTGCCGTTCTAAAATGAAGTCTGCGTAGCCCCTTCCTGTCCCCAGCTCAAAGCACTGTCTGGGCTGAGAGGCAACACTGGAGAGAAGAGAATCCCTGAAAAGACAGAGCTCAAAGGGCCTGGTGCCCCACACCGCTGGCGCATCGCTCATGCCACACCACACCCTCCCTGCTGCCAGCCCGCACCTGCAGCTGTGCTAGCTGCCGTGAGCAGAAGCGACGGCCAGTGCGGCCATCAGGGTGCAAACAGTGCAGAGAGGGACCTTTTCAGGAGCTGCTGCTTGGCGGGCGGTCGAAAGTTTGGGGCTGTCTGTGCTTGTGAGGTGCTCAGGCTGTCCTCAGGACCTCCTGAAGGAGCTCTAAACTCCTCTCAGTCCCCTGGCAGCAGCAGCTCAGCATGCACCCCAAAGGCCTGGCAAGAGGAAGCCGTCCTGTTCATCTGCCCTCTTACCAGGAAGAGCTGCTTTCTCATACTGGAGCCCGTGAACCCATGCAAAGTTCTCCGACAGCTGGAAGATGGGCTTCTGCGTCTGGAGGAGATCAGAGCCCCCCGTGCACAAATCGTATTGAACAAGGCAGAAGGTGCCCAGCCCGGGTATTGTGACACCCTGAAAAGAGACAGAAAAGGAGGAACAGGGCTCAGTATTTCTGAGATGGGACATCATAGCTTCTGCGAGCAAGGCGATGGGCCATTGTGCCCCAGCTTATGGGGAAGGGGCTGGATGGTGGCAGTCTGGAGAGCTTTGGAGATGGCCTCGCCCTCTGGGCCTTTGTCACCTCCCTCTGGTTTGCTCTCCCAAGAACTGCTCTCTCCTGTGCTATAAGAGCAGAGAAACACCCTCAGCTGGGGAGGATCCCCCAAGGGCTTTCCAACAAGTGGGGAAAGCCTGGAGAAATGGCTCAGGCTGAATGCTGGGCTGCCCGCTCTGTCCACGCGCAATGCACAAGCTCCAGGCAGCATGGATCGGTTCCTTCTGCTGGAGCTGGGCTCTTCTTTTTGTCCCGAGCATCAGAGCAGTGGGGCCGGTGGCACGCCTGTAGCCCGCAGGGTCCCTCCGGGATGTTTCTTCCGCGTTAGCAGGTGGTTTGCAAGTTGGGGACTCTTGGGACAAGCAGGGTAGGAGCGGATCAGGAGACGGCAAAGCCCACCTTGTTCAGCGCAAGCTGCCGGAGGATGTACTGGGATACACCGTCCCAAATTCTCACAATCTCTGGAAAGCAAGAGAAAGGGAGGTCATGCTCCACGTCAGCCCTAGGCACGGAGGTGGCAGCTGCCAGTGTCCTGGGACACTCCCTCCTCCTCCCCAGGTTGAAGTCCGGCACGACAGGTGAGCCTGCCCTACAGCAGCGCTCATCAGACAGCTCCTGATGGCCTCACCATCATCCGAGAGGTTCATGAGGGTTGGAATCATGAGGCGGCCGCAGCGCAGGATGGGAGTGCTCCTGGCCTCCATCTGGCTCCGGCCCGCCTCCATCCTTCACCAAGCAGCCGTCCCACGCCGGTTCGCTGCCTCCAGTTGCCTTCTACTCCTCACTGCAAGGCGTCTCCTCAAGAGCAAAGCAGCAGCCAGAGCAGCAGCCACCACCTCACTCCTGAAGGCCTCGCAGCCAAGTGGGGCTGGCACCGGCAGCAGGCCTGGTCAATGGGACGTGTCGCTAGGTCACAACTGGCCCCATTGTCACCCCACCGCGCGTGTCACAAGTCGGGGGGCGCATCATGCAGCGAGGCCTCAAGCAGCAAGGCCCACCAAGCACACGCCCGAGTGGGAAGGGTCCGCCAATCACACACGCGAGTGGGAATAGCCCGCCAATCGCACACCCGAGCGGGAACGGCCCGCCAATCACGCGCTGCCAAGCCAGCAGGCTGCTCCCAATCCGGTGCCAGCTTCCAGAGGCCCCGGGAAGCTTCCAGAAGGAGCGGCAGGGCCCTGGGGGGGCGGGCAGCCCAGCAGGCCCTGAGAGGGGAGGGGAGGTGCAGCCACGGGGGCAGCTGGGGCCAGGGCTGGGGGTGGCTGCTGGCCCCAGCGTGAGAGGGTGGCTCCCACCGAGAGCCTGCCCACCAACATGAGCCCACTCAGACACACAGGAGGGAGCCGCAGCCGCGACCAGTGGTCACCGGGGGACATAAAACTGCCTCAGAAATGCTGAGGGGAACCCCCGCCCCACCCCCCACCCTCCCAGCCTGGTTCATGTAGCAATTCATGTAGCAAATTGTCCTTCGTTCATGTAGCAACACTCAGCTTCATCAAACAGGGTCCGTATCCTGCCGAATCCGGAAGAATAGCCAATTGCACTTGAAAGAAACTTACAGCAAGGGTGACTGACTAAAGGTCTCTCAGAGCATTAGCAAAACAGAGAAAGCAAGCCTGCGAGAGAGGGTGAAATATGCACAGTAATGACACAGGCCCGTAGAAGGTGCCTTCCCGGCTCTCTTACGTCCGTCTCAGACAAGGGTCCGCCATCAGGGCTCTGGCTCGGGAAGCCGCTCGTGCTGCCCTTCTCTGCCCCAGAAGAAATCCCAAGCAAGCAACGCAGACAGGCCCGGTGCTGTGTCCTGGTGGCAGGAGGATCTCCGTCTCCTTTTGCCCTGTCAGGCCCCATCCTCGCATCCTTCCAAGAGCTCGTCTGTGTTTCGGCATGGCTGAGCCATTTCTCGCTGGCCTCCAGGAACAGCCCAGGCTGTTGAAGAAGCTCAGACAAATGCTGCGTGATCCCAAGAGCAAACACACCGACTGTCCTGTTTCCCAAGCAGCTCTCAGGGGACGAGGGCACGGTGGGAAGCCCAGTGTACCCGAGCTGGTGGCCAGGATCCTTCTGAGCCCAGGTACGGACACCGCACGCACACGCTGCATGCCACCCCTGCCTTTTCTGCTGGGCGCTGCCGAGGAAGCGCTGCCCACAGCCAGAGGCTCTGTCTGGTGGTGTCACAAATCGGGGGGCGCATTATGCACCGGCAGCTCGGCCCCTCCAGGGCATTTGGGTTCAAGTGGCTGATCATCTCTCCTCTGGGGTCAACCCACCCCCAGGGCAGCCCCTAATTCCTGGGCTGCCAGAGTCCATGAGAGGGATGATCAAGCCATACCCCTTCCACAGACGGGCCTCTTTTCATCCTCTGGATTTGGCTGACAAATGTCAGGCCTTGTAGAGACGAGGCCAGCCAGGAACACAGCAGCCCCTGCCTGGCTCTCTGAGGACAACCACACCCCTGGGACCTGGCTACCTTCAGCCCCAGCTCACGTGGCAGAGGCAACGGCTCTTCTGGGAGATGTCTAAAAGTGCCTCCCATGCCTGGGCCCTCTCCCTCTCAAAATGTTCCCTGTGAGCCTGTAAATCAGCCCAGAGACACTTCTCCTCTTCTGCTCCTCAGTCTTCATGAAATATGAACACTAACGACACAAACACGTAGAAGGTGCCTTTCCAGCTCCCTTATGTCCAGAGGCTCTGTCTGGTGGTGTCCCCATGTCACAGAGCCCTGAGGAGGCCTCCCGTAGCCCAGAGCGATTGGCCCTGCCCCGCCAAAGAAGGCCTCAGCGGGATACCAGTGTCCTCAGCCGTGATGGGGACAGTGAGCTGTACGAGGGCAAAAGCTCCAAGACCTCTCTGGCCTTGGCCAAGAGAACAACCGGGGAGCAGTGCCAGGCTACAGGGGTGAGTCAGCGAGCAGCTTAGGGAGGAGAAAGCCTGGTGAGCCCGGACAAAGAGCTGCTTGGGGCAGGACGGAGGGTCCAGGCGGGCTTCCTTGCAAAAAGGAGAGGCCGTTCCGGCAACTATTTGTGCTGTGATACTTGACACATTGGCTTCATCCTGTACAGCCGCCTGTGGGATGGCGTGGGGGATTGTTAACCCGTCTTCCTTTCCCAGTAACTCCAAATAAATACATTGGAAAACCCTCCAGCTGGAAGCAACTCTCTTTATTGTTCACTAAGCAGTGGGATTTCGCCCAGGGAAGTGCTCTCTCCTCCTCTGCTCCACAGCTGCAAGAGGGCAGCGCTGACTCCCCAGCCTCTCCTCCCAGCTGCAGGACTTGGGGCGCTGGAACCCTTCAGGCTGGTCCTACGGGTGGATCTTCTCAGAGGTGCTAGGGAGCGAAAAAGAGAAGGTTCAAGGTTCAGGTCCAGTGAGGGAGGCCAAGAAACACTGCCTGCCCCCTTCAGCCTCAACACTCGTGGGTGTGTGCCTGGCCTGCGGGAGTCCCCATGGTCTCTCTGGCTCTGGGGAGGCCCCTCCTGTCCCAGCCAGCGACGGGAAACCTACGCAGCGCCAGGCTGAGGCACTGTGCGAGGCCGGGGCAGAGATCTTTGGCTGAACAGCTGCAGAGGCGCAGGGCAAGGCCTGTGGCTGCGGATGCTGGGTGGGAGGAAGCAGGGGCTCCAGGTTTTGAGGGGCTGGAGCCCAGCACCTCATCCTGCTGGAGAATCCCTGAGTGTGAAGTGGAGCCGCCCGTGGGTGTCGGGTGCCAGCTGGAGCTCTCACCTGGTGCACCCACCCGCTGCCCCGGAGCGGGAGGGATGGCTGTTTGAGAGCCGCAGGATCCAAAGCCTGCTGCCGCCCCCTGAGCGGGGAGAGCCCAAGGGCCCTGGTTGCCCAAGGGGCTGCTGGTAGGGGGAAGGTGGCTGTTGCAGCAGAGGCTTACCAGAGCCGGAGCTCCTCTGACGTCTCCCTCAGCATCTCCACAGCTCTGCTCTTGCACCTGTCTTCCCACAGGGCTTGCTTGCTCTTCTCCAGCAGCCTCCTCACCCGGATGCCCCGCACGCAAAGGGAGCTGCAGCAGCAGAGAACACCACCCTCACTTGGGCTGTCAACCTGCCTGCCTCTGCCTGCCCCCAGTCCCCAGGGCCAGGGAGCACAGCCCCCTGCCACTTGGTATCCATGACCAGCAGCTCCAGGGGAGTTTTAGCCCACGGCCATTGGGCTGCAGGGGGACAGCTGGCGTCAGGGCCTCTTCCCCGTCATTCCCTAGCAGAAGCAGCCAGGGGATGGAGAACCAAAGCCCACAGTCAGACAACCTGCACCCTTGATCCCTTGTAGGAGTGCTCACTTTAGCATTAGTATCAAGGCTTGTTGCAGCCTTAGGCCGCAAGAACTTTCACCGGCATCCACCGACCGTGCACTGAACTTTTACTTGGCTACATGAAGGAAGGCCCCCAAAACCAGTGCAAACCAGAAAGATAAGGAGGCTTCAACCTTGGCAGAAGCTGCGATCTTAGAGAGGAGAGAAGAATCGGCCCGCCTAGGGACAATGAAAGGGCCCAATGAAGAATGGGAAGACCCCAGGCCCAAATACTACTATTGGTCCGAACTGTCTCCTGAGGGGTGGGGAATTTAGATTGTAAGGGTATAATTGCCCAGGGATTTCTTTGTCCTGGGTCCCTCTCCGGAGGCACCCAGCTCGAGCTGTTTTCACCACTGTACAAACCAATAAATTCTTCTGGCGTACGTCGTATCGGAGACTCTGCTTCGGGAAACCTCAGGTCGAGCCCGAGGGGAGAGGAAGCGCCCGAGAGTGAGTGTGTGTGTGAGCGAGCAGTCGCAAAGGGGCACCCGTCAGCTCAGTGGAGCTGCCCGCTGCAAGGAGACTCTGGTCCTAGCAGTTAAAGTCGCAGGTGGTGTATGCGCGACTCCCTGAACACTGTGTGAATGCTCGGGCAGCGGCTTCTCCTTCTCCATCATCCTCAGATGGCCAGCTGCCGCTTCACTCATACAGGCCTCTGTGGGAGCTGGCACACACTTACTTGGTCAGGGACTTGTCCAGAGCAACCGCCTCTGTCTTCTTCTCGGGGGGATGAGGGATGAGAAGACGCTGCTGCTTCAGTTGCGCTGGGGCCACCCGCACTCCCGACTTGCCATCCTGTAAGGCTGGCCGTCCTCCGCGCGTCAGCTGCACCTGTATTGGCATGAGACAAAGATGGGAGCCCGACCCGACCTCACCCCAACGTGCAGCACTGTGGCAGGCAGCGATGCAAAGACCTCGCCCGTCATCCAGCCCACTTGCCACCCAGCGGGCTTTCTGAAGCCAGGCTGGAGCAACTTCCCCAGTCAGGGACACTGCTGGTGTAGCTGCAGGTCCTGAGCACAGCCGTGTGCTCAGCACAGCCCCCAGTGCCACCTCCGAGTAGGGCCAGGGTTCGGCCCACTCTTCCCTTGGCCCCTGCGCTCTGCTGTCAGCTGCCTGCGGGCAGCACAAGGCAGGGAGGGGACCATGCTGGGCACAGCAGGAGCTCCGAGTGCAAACGCTATGCTGGCATTGGGCAGGCCATACCAAAAGGTCCTGACCACCCAACCTGCCCACAGCTCAGAAGCGACCATGCCTGCCCACTGCCCTGCTTCCTGCCGCTCCATGAGCAGGCACCTCAGGAGCGTGTGATTCCCAGCATTTCACAGCACGGCTCCTGGGGAGCAGGAGAGCCCGTTCCTGACGTTCCTCTGCCTCGTCTGTCTATGGGCTTTGGGAAAGCAACGCCCCAGCCTTGGCAAGGAAGCTCCCAGGGCGGGCATAGTCTTCCCTCCCAGAAAAGCCGCTTACCGCACTTGCTGTGCTCTTGCCAGCCTTCCCCTTCCTTTCCAGCTCCACGAGCCGCAGGGAGGACGCGCTGTCGTCCAGCAGCTTCGGCTTGTCAGCCTGCGTTTTCAGCTATGGGGCAAGCAAAAGCACAGAACGCGTTTCAGACGGAGGTGCCAAGCCAGGAGCTGCCACCCGGCAGCGTGGCAGGCCTCCCAGTGGGGTTTGCCCAAGCTCAGGGCAGTTTCCCCTGCAGCTTTCTGTCTCCAAGAAAGTCAGCAGGAAAGGCTTCAGCCCTCGGCCTCTGAAGCCAAGGGGAAGAAAGCTTTCCCTGCAGTGGGCTTGCAAGGAGTCCTCGTCCTCCAGGGAGGAAAAAGAGACTCCGAAAGTGCCCGTCTTTCTCCTGGAGGGAAGCTTACAGGTCAAGCCCAGAGAGGGAAAAAGTGTCTGCCGTGGCCCCCCGTGGGCAGAGAAAGCTTAGCTTTGGGAGTGCTTTCAACCGCTTGACGTACCCAGGCCCTCTCTGCCTCATTCCTCTGCCTGCGAGCCTGGTACTCTGCCCACATGCGCCCTTCCTCCCTTTCTTTCTGGAGCCGCTCCTCAGCCAGCGATGCCCGGCGAGTTCTTTCATCCCGCTGCATACACAGGTAGCATACTTCCTGCCGGCAGTAAAAGCAGGCAATGGTGAGAGAGACGTCAATTCAGGAAGTATCTGGAATCGGTATGCATCTAACGACGCAGACACACTGTCCGCAGGGGGTACCTGTCCTGCTCTCCGGTGACCCTCACAGACAGGGGGTAGGGTTTGGGGCCGGGTCGTAGCAGACCGCTTGCGCTTCCCTTCTTCTCCCTTCCTTGAAGAGCTCTCCTCGTGCACCGCCTGCAGTCTGCAAGCACACAAGAGGGGGACTTTATGACACGGCTTGTGCTCACCGCTGGCTGCTGCTTTGACAGCACATGGCAGCTCTCTGCGTGGACCATCCCTCGTCTCTTCGCTCTGCTCTGACCCAAGGAGAAGCTGTAGCGCGAGCTGTGGCACCAGCCTCCCGAAGCAGAGTTCAGGTGCCCACATCCAGACCCCGTCCAGAGGAACCCACTCCCTTGCCCGTCCCTGAGCCCTGCCCTCCTCTGACCAAAAGAGGAGACTCCCTGGCAGCTACGGAGAATGAGAAGACAGCCGTAGCCTTCTGCTGTGAGCTTCTGCAGGCGCTTCCCAACAGGGCTGTACGCTGGCAGCAGGGGCAGGACAGCAACCCCTGCAACAACCTGCTTTTTGCTGCCCAGCAAGGAAAACCCTGCAAAAACCTTGCTGCTCGCTGCCCAGCAGGGACAGGGCGGTTTGCCAGGACACGTGTCACGATGGGTTTGGTTTTCACCAAGACCCTACGTCCAAAGACGGGCTCTTGCTGCCTCAAGGACCGGAGCCCTGGCGTTGCCTCCTCCAGCTCCCCACCAGCCTCACCTGAGAGAAGGCTCTTTTGCCCTGGCAGCCTCGCCCAGCTCTCCTTCCACCGTCACCCGAGGCAGTCTGGCCAGAGAGAGACGTTCGCGTGAGAGCAGCCGGCACTTGTCAGTGAGAGGCCCTGTAAGAAGGCGACAAAAAGGCTCTTCAGAGCAGCCCCTTGGTGACCGTGCGACCAGGCAGGGACCAAGCCTCCCTGCATGCCGGTGTGGAAAGGGGCTAGCAGAGAGGGACAGGGACACTCTTGCACACCAATCTGTGCTTGAGCCTTTCTCCCTCTGAGCCTCGCCCAGCTCGTCATTTCTGTGGCCTGACAGGGCTCCCGCTGGTCTTCCTTTCTCCCCGCATTTCACAGGCGGGCAAGTGAGCCTTGGGCCTCTCTGCTGCCGTCGTGGCCCCAGACTGTCCCTTTGGGCACGTCAGGACCACAGAGGAGTTGTCAGGAGACAGGAGCTACAGGAGCCCCCTGCAGAAGGGGCCTAAGCAGTATCGAATGCAATTGGAAGCGCTGGGCTGCCCTGCCATCTTGGTCCCTACCAAGGCCCTGCAGAGCTACTGTCACTGGGAATCAGAGTCACAGCAGGGCCTCATCCTGTAGGAAGCACAGCCTTTCAGCCGTGGCTCTGGAGCCCTTGCCCTTAGGAGAAGGTGCAGAAGGGTGCAGAAGGTGGAGAGGTCTCGCAGGAGCCATCGCTCCCAGGAGCCAGCTCTCACAGTACCTGTTCTCTGAGGCTCTTCCTCCCGCCTCGCTTCTCCCTTCTCCTTCTCCTTCTCCTTCTCCTTCTCCTTCTCCTTCTCCTTCTCCTTCTCCTTCTCCTTCTCCTTCTCCTCCACCTGCCCCTTGGCAGTCTGAAGAGGCCCTTTCCCAGCAGCTCTTCCAGGTGCTACGTAGAGCCCAATCCTGGAAGCAAGGAGACCAGAGCAGTGTGATTCCAGGGCACCACCTCCCAGGGCTGCAGGGCTCTGGCCTTGGCGCCACCTTCTGAGAGATGCTTGCTGTCGGTTGGGAAGGGAAGGGAAGGGAAGGGAAGGGAAGGGAAGGGAAGGGAAGGGAAGGGAAGGGAAGGGAAGGGAAGGGAAGGGAAGGGAAGGGAAGGGAAGGGAAGGGAAGGGAAGGGAAGGGAAGGGAAGGGAAGGGGCAATCCCTAGCCCCTGGGCCACGCTGCGCTGTGAATCCACTCATCTTCCAAAAGAAGCAGGAGCAAGCGTGGAGTGATGGGAGATCCCCTCCTTGGAAAAAATCTCCCTCCAGCTCTTTCCCCAGCAGTGGGCAAGCCCTGGCACTACCGGCTGACCCAAGAGAAGCTGAGAAGCTGCTGACGTGGTCAGCAGCCAAGGGCTGCAGAAGCAAACGTACTCACCTGGGGAACACGACGACATCGCCAGAAGCCGTCTGGGAAAGGGCGTTCTTTCTGCCTGATAGGGCCGAACCCGTCGTCCCTGGCCTCTGCAGGAGAGACAGCCCCGGGTGAGACCATTGCCAGGAAAGGATCCCGTTGCCAACCAAGGCAGCCAGCCTTTGGGCTGCTAAGGCAGAAAGCTGCCCTCTGGCAGAGCTCCTGTCCTCAGCGTTAACCCCTCTGCATTCGAAGCAGGAGCTGCTCAGCGAGCGCCTGCACCCGGGTAATAACACTGCCTGGCTTTGTGCTAAGGCAAGAGGCAGCCGTCTCAAGCAGGAGACGAGTCAGTCCCGCAAGGAGAAGTCACTGCCAATGGCCTTTCAGGGCATTTCCCAAGAACCCATGGCAGTGCTGGCGGAGTCAGACACTCACGCTGAGGAGAGATTTCAGCAGGTGGCCGGTGCTATCCAGGGTGCAAACAAAGCCTGCGGAAAACCGCATTGTGACTTTCTTCTTCCGGAAGCGCAGGCAGCCAAGGTCCTTGAAGATGAAGTCTACATCCCGCTTCTCTGCCAGGGTGTAAGACAGAAAAAGCAGGGTCTCTTGAACGCAGCGCTGCACCGTGTCCCGAGGAATGAGCGTGTCCAAGGATACCGAGGTATAATTCAACAGGACAATTGGAAGAGCACCTGGGAAAAAACAAGCGAGGAGCAAAGTAACTTGGACGTTGCTGAAGCACAGGACAGTCAAGTATGGGCAGCTGCCAAGCTGTGCTAGAGAGCTGTCCTGCAGACTCCTCTGGTGCCGTTCTAAAATGAAGTCTGCGTAGCCCCTTCCTGTCCCCAGCTCAAAGCACTGTCTGGGCTGAGAGGCAACACTGGAGAGAAGAGAATCCCTGAAAAGACAGAGCTCAAAGGGCCTGGTGCCCCACACCGCTGGCGCATCGCTCATGCCACACCACACCCTCCCTGCTGCCAGCCCGCACCTGCAGCTGTGCTAGCTGCCGTGAGCAGAAGCGACGGCCAGTGCGGCCATCAGGGTGCAAACAGTGCAGAGAGGGACCTTTTCAGGAGCTGCTGCTTGGCGGGCAGTCGAAAGTTTGGGGCTGTCTGTGCTTGTGAGGTGCTCAGGCTGTCCTCAGGACCTCCTGAAGGAGCTCTAAACTCCTCTCAGTCCCCTGGCAGCAGCAGCTCAGCATGCACCCCAAAGGCCTGGCAAGAGGAAGCCGTCCTGTTCATCTGCCCTCTTACCAGGAAGAGCTGCTTTCTCATACTGGAGCCCGTGAACCCATGCAAAGTTCTCCGACAGCTGGAAGATGGGCTTCTGCGTCTGGAGGAGATCAGAGCCCCCCGTGCACAAATCGTATTGAACAAGGCAGAAGGTGCCCAGCCCGGGTATTGTGACACCCTGAAAAGAGACAGAAAAGGAGGAACAGGGCTCAGTATTTCTGAGATGGGACATCATAGCTTCTGCGAGCAAGGCGATGGGCCATTGTGCCCCAGCTTATGGGGAAGGGGCTGGATGGTGGCAGTCTGGAGAGCTTTGGAGATGGCCTCGCCCTCTGGGCCTTTGTCACCTCCCTCTGGTTTGCTCTCCCAAGAACTGCTCTCTCCTGTGCTATAAGAGCAGAGAAACACCCTCAGCTGGGGAGGATCCCCCAAGGGCTTTCCAACAAGTGGGGAAAGCCTGGAGAAATGGCTCAGGCTGAATGCTGGGCTGCCCGCTCTGTCCACGCGCAATGCACAAGCTCCAGGCAGCATGGATCGGTTCCTTCTGCTGGAGCTGGGCTCTTCTTTTTGTCCCGAGCATCAGAGCAGTGGGGCCGGTGGCACGCCTGTAGCCCGCAGGGTCCCTCCGGGATGTTTCTTCCGCGTTAGCAGGTGGTTTGCAAGTTGGGGACTCTTGGGACAAGCAGGGTAGGAGCGGATCAGGAGACGGCAAAGCCCACCTTGTTCAGCGCAAGCTGCCGGAGGATGTACTGGGATACACCGTCCCAAATTCTCACAATCTCTGGAAAGCAAGAGAAAGGGAGGTCATGCTCCACGTCAGCCCTAGGCACGGAGGTGGCAGCTGCCAGTGTCCTGGGACACTCCCTCCTCCTCCCCAGGTTGAAGTCCGGCACGACAGGTGAGCCTGCCCTACAGCAGCGCTCATCAGACAGCTCCTGATGGCCTCACCATCATCCGAGAGGTTCATGAGGGTTGGAATCATGAGGCGGCCGCAGCGCAGGATGGGAGTGCTCCTGGCCTCCATCTGGCTCCGGCCCGCCTCCATCCTTCACCAAGCAGCCGTCCCACGCCGGTTCGCTGCCTCCAGTTGCCTTCTACTCCTCACTGCAAGGCGTCTCCTCAAGAGCAAAGCAGCAGCCAGAGCAGCAGCCACCACCTCACTCCTGAAGGCCTCGCAGCCAAGTGGGGCTGGCACCGGCAGCAGGCCTGGTCAATGGGACGTGTCGCTAGGTCACAACTGGCCCCATTGTCACCCCACCGCGCGTGTCACAAGTCGGGGGGCGCATCATGCAGCGAGGCCTCAAGCAGCAAGGCCCACCAAGCACACGCCCGAGTGGGAAGGGTCCGCCAATCACACACGCGAGTGGGAATAGCCCGCCAATCGCACACCCGAGCGGGAACGGCCCGCCAATCACGCGCTGCCAAGCCAGCAGGCTGCTCCCAATCCGGTGCCAGCTTCCAGAGGCCCCGGGAAGCTTCCAGAAGGAGCGGCAGGGCCCTGGGGGGGCGGGCAGCCCAGCAGGCCCTGAGAGGGGAGGGGAGGTGCAGCCACGGGGGCAGCTGGGGCCAGGGCTGGGGGTGGCTGCTGGCCCCAGCGTGAGAGGGTGGCTCCCACCGAGAGCCTGCCCACCAACATGAGCCCACTCAGACACACAGGAGGGAGCCGCAGCCGCGACCAGTGGTCACCGGGGGACATAAAACTGCCTCAGAAATGCTGAGGGGAACCCCCGCCCCACCCCCCACCCTCCCAGCCTGGTTCATGTAGCAATTCATGTAGCAAATTGTCCTTCGTTCATGTAGCAACACTCAGCTTCATCAAACAGGGTCCGTATCCTGCCGAATCCGGAAGAATAGCCAATTGCACTTGAAAGAAACTTACAGCAAGGGTGACTGACTAAAGGTCTCTCAGAGCATTAGCAAAACAGAGAAAGCAAGCCTGCGAGAGAGGGTGAAATATGCACAGTAATGACACAGGCCCGTAGAAGGTGCCTTCCCGGCTCTCTTACGTCCGTCTCAGACAAGGGTCCGCCATCAGGGCTCTGGCTCGGGAAGCCGCTCGTGCTGCCCTTCTCTGCCCCAGAAGAAATCCCAAGCAAGCAACGCAGACAGGCCCGGTGCTGTGTCCTGGTGGCAGGAGGATCTCCGTCTCCTTTTGCCCTGTCAGGCCCCATCCTCGCATCCTTCCAAGAGCTCGTCTGTGTTTCGGCATGGCTGAGCCATTTCTCGCTGGCCTCCAGGAACAGCCCAGGCTGTTGAAGAAGCTCAGACAAATGCTGCGTGATCCCAAGAGCAAACACACCGACTGTCCTGTTTCCCAAGCAGCTCTCAGGGGACGAGGGCACGGTGGGAAGCCCAGTGTACCCGAGCTGGTGGCCAGGATCCTTCTGAGCCCAGGTACGGACACCGCACGCACACGCTGCATGCCACCCCTGCCTTTTCTGCTGGGCGCTGCCGAGGAAGCGCTGCCCACAGCCAGAGGCTCTGTCTGGTGGTGTCACAAATCGGGGGGCGCATTATGCACCGGCAGCTCGGCCCCTCCAGGGCATTTGGGTTCAAGTGGCTGATCATCTCTCCTCTGGGGTCAACCCACCCCCAGGGCAGCCCCTAATTCCTGGGCTGCCAGAGTCCATGAGAGGGATGATCAAGCCATACCCCTTCCACAGACGGGCCTCTTTTCATCCTCTGGATTTGGCTGACAAATGTCAGGCCTTGTAGAGACGAGGCCAGCCAGGAACACAGCAGCCCCTGCCTGGCTCTCTGAGGACAACCACACCCCTGGGACCTGGCTACCTTCAGCTCCAGCTCACGTGGCAGAGGCAACGGCTCTTCTGGGAGATGTCTAAAAGTGCCTCCCATGCCTGGGCCCTCTCCCTCTCAAACTGTTCCCTGTGAGCCTGTAAATCAGCCCAGAGACACTTCTCCTCTTCTGCTCCTCAGTCTTCATGAAATATGAACACTAACGACACAAACACGTAGAAGGTGCCTTTCCAGCTCCCTTATGTCCGTCTCAGACAAAGGTCTCCCATCCAGCCTCTGACTCTTACTGTCCTTCTTCTGGCATCCCGTGGGAGCTACCGTCCCATGCTGGCAGCAGTCTGCAGACACACAACAGGAGGAGTCTCCTCCTCAGCTTGTGCTCACCACAAGGGTAACTACGTGTGCAGCAGAAGGCGTGTCTGCTGGAGAACTGTGTGTGGCACAGAGCAGTAGCCCCGAGCTGTGCTGATCAGCTGTGGCCTCATGCCCGGGGAGCTCAGATGCAGGCCTTCCCCTCGAGACAGAGAAGCCAATACTGACACTCCACAGGACAGGTGTCCGGGGGGTGGCCATCCCTCCTCTCCTGCCACTTCCACGAGACACTGCTGGGTGGTCCAAAATGCTGGCATATGGGATTCTAAGGGGGATTCTTGTTGGGAGAGAGGGCAAGAGAGAAAGCAATCTAGTGTGGGAAGTGGTCTCGCCATTGGTGCTTCTGTTGTGCCTGCCACAAAGATGGCTTTTCCTCAAAAAAAAAAAGCCTCTTTCCCTAAGGCCACGAGATCTCTCTGGCCTTGGCCAAGAGAACAAATGAGGAGCAATGCCAGGCCACAGGGAGGGCTCAATGAGTAGTTTGCGAAGAAGAGCACCTGACGAGCCCAGACAAAGAGGTGCTTCATGCAGGACAGAATGGGGAAGAGGTAGAAACCTCCAAGCTCACTGCATTGGGTTTATGTGGCAAGGTTTTGCTAGTGGGGGGCTACAGGGGTGGCTTCTGTGAGAAGATGCCAGAAGCTGCCCCCATGTCAGATGGAGACAGTTCCAGCTGGCTCCAAGATCACAGAATCACAGAATCACAGAATCATATAGGTTGGAAAAGACCTTTAAGATCATCGAGTCCAACCGTAAACCTAACACTACCAAGACCACCACTATACCATGTCCCTAAGCACCTCATCAAAACGTCTTTTAAATACCTCCAGGGATGGCGACTCAACCGCTTCCCTGGGCAGCCTGTTCCAATGCTTGATAACCCCTTCAGTGAAGAAAAATTTCCTAAGATCCAGTCTAAACCTCCCCTGGCGCAACTTGAGGCCATTTCCTCTTGTCCTATCGCTTGTTACCTGGGAGAAGAGACTGACCCCCACCTCTCTACAACCTCCTTTCAGGTAGTTGTAGAGAGCGATAAGGTCTCCCCTCAGCCTCCTTTTCTCCAGGCTAAACAATCCCAGCTCCCTCAGCTGCTCCTCATCAGACTTCTGCTCCAGACCCTTCACCAGCTTCATTGCCCTTCTCTGGACTCGCTCCAGCACCTCAATGTCTCTCTTGTAGTGAGGGGCCCAAAACTGAACACAGTATTTGAGGTGCGGCCTCACCAGTGCTGAGTACAGGGGCACGATCACTTCCCTAGTCCTGCTGGCCACACTATGTCTGATACAAGCCAGGATGCCATTGGCTTTCTTGGCCACCTGGGCACACTGCTGGCTCATATTCAGCTGGCTGTCAACCAACACCCCCAGGTCCTTTTCTGCCTGGCAGCTTTCCAGCCAATCTTCCCCAAGCCTGTAGCATTGCATGGGGTTGTTGTGGCCCAAGTGCAGGACCTTGCACTTGGCCTTGCTCAACCTCATACAATTGACCTCAGCCCATCGATCCAACATGTCCAGGTCCTTCTGCAGAGCCTTCCTCCCCTCAAGCAGATCAACACTCCCACACAACTTGGTGTCATCTGCAAACTTACTGAGGGTGCACTCAATCCCTTCGTCCAGATCATTGATAAAGATATTAAACAGAACTGGACCCAACACCGAGCCCTGGGGAACACCGCTTGTGACCGGCTGCCAACTGGAGTAAACTCCATTCACCACCACTCTTTGGGCCCGGCCGTCCAGCCAGTTCTTTACCCAGCGAAGAGTACACCCATCTGTTGGGTTAAGAGTTACTGTCGCATACAAATAAGAGTCTGAGGGGTGGCTGAGGGGAATCCTCCCGTTGAGTCACGAGGTTCAGACAGGACCCCCTTGCTTTCTAAACTCCTTCTCAGAGAGGAGCCTAGGTGCAGCTAGGTCCAGTCTTAGTCTCAGACCTGGTCAACGGTTTATTTTCTAAGGACTGTATGTGTAGCCACTTATTGGTTCAGGGTTTTCACTAAGGCAACAGCATTAACTTTTACACCCCCCCAGTCTGGTCGTGTTGAAGGAACTATCACGGCCAGAGCAGTGAAGAGTGCAGTTTATTAGAGCAACAGACACACAGATTCTTTGGATTACCGGTGATAAATTAACTGTCTGCAAAGCACATACAAATGTCAAGAATATGAGTAGGAATAACACGGCCGGACACAAACATGTATATAACACGGCCGGAAGAATATGAGTAACACGGCCGATATAACACGGCCGGAGGGATACGGGTAACACGGCCGGATATAGCACGGCCGGAGGAATATAAGTAACACGGCCGGATATAGCACAGCCGGAGGAATATAAGTAACACAGCCGGAGGACAAACGCGTTAAAAGAAAAATAATAAAGCGACTCTATAGAGATTTCTAAGTTTTCCGGGGAGGCACTTGGTATAACCAAGTGTTCGACTCTTACCCAAAGGCGTCCCGATGGGGGGGAAGAGAGGCTCAGCCCGTCGACTGATCCCAGACGTCAGAGTGATACACGATGGTGTCTTCCCTAACATTCTCTTTCTCTTAAACCATTTTATACTATTTTTCACTCTTCGGGTGGAGCTTGAGTGACTCTAGTCATACATACCTTTGTTTAGGATTGGTGTAAAGTTTTCTCGCTTCGCTTTTAAAGGTATAAGCTAGAAAAATTCAGTGCGCAAGCTCAGTGAGGGGTGGTCACACCTTGGAGGCGGGTAGCTTTTGGGATGGAGGTGTGTTTTGGTATTATAATGATGTTATAATGAGCAAAGTTCACCAAAAGGACAGCATTTTGTCAAAAACGTGGCAGGCTGTTGGCCCAGGGTAGTAAATATGCAGCTTATCAGTTCTTTGACACCTTTAAGTTCCCCTATTATTGCAGAGCCTGGCCGCGGCATCTCCACACCGCTCCACCCTCTGGGCAGCGCCTCTTAGAGTCAGCACACCAAGTTCCCCTGGCGTTACCGACATCTAAGGTTGCAGGCCTAGGGAACTCCCATGCAATGGATTCCTTACATGTCAGCCGCATTCTACCTGGGAGGCTTCTTCAATGCTGTGCCTTAAGTGTGAATATAAGTTTTAATTTTTAAGTTACCTCAGCCATTATCCCACATAATCCACCCCGTGACTATAGTCACTCAAGCTTCACGGTGCCTTGGGATGCCTCGGGTGTGTCACACACATTCTCAGGGCGAGGATTATCGAGTACATACACGTCTTGCGTGGATATTTGATGGGACAACCGCTTTACCATAGCCCAGAGTCTAACATACAGCGCAATGGTTAGAATGAAGCATAACACAGTGAGCATTAGCAGAACAACAACTGGATGTAGCATCTTATTGAGGATTCCGGTTGCAGTCGGTGACCATCCTAGCAAAGTGTCCCACCAATGGTGTCTTCCATCCTGCTTCACTCGTTCTAAGACGCGATGTATCTCGTCCGCATCATGGTGGACGGTGACTAACGTTTTATGTCCATTATTTTGGATGCGTTCCAGCAGTTGATTCAGGTCATCGTGTTGCAGTAGTTTTCTCACCAATGTGAGGTTCATTCCAATATGGGCAGGTAATAAGTCTTGATGCAGTGTATAGTCAGCTTGCAGCAGTTGGTGAGTTGTGACAGGAGCTGAATAGTTGAAGTCACATCCCATAATTTTGGTAAAATTGCAAACACAAATATTTGAGTGATTACCTATATCTACAGTGGTATTATCTACAAATACAGAATCACAAAAGGTTCTCATGCAAACACATCCTTTCCCAATATATACAAGTACAGTTTCAGGGGCTTCATCTGGTTGTACTTCAAAATGGCAAACATTTTGTTCAGTGTCAAGACAAATGTCTTGGGCTTTGAGGGTGTTACTCTCACAAATAAATCCTTGTTGTTCCCGTACAACGCACGCACTCACATCAATAGTTTGCCATAGGTTCCCATTTTGTTGGGCCCATACTCTATGTTCTAACGGATAGAGTATGGCTCCATTGTGATTCAACCCCAACGCAATGATTGGGTATATGGTGTATACCGAAGCATTGCGTATTGTTAAGACAAAAGCTGTGGCTTTGCCATCAGTAGGGTCATAGGTGAAATTAACTGGATACCACCAGGACTGGAATTCTTTCTCAAATTCAGTTGCATTATCCCAAATTACTTTTCGGATTTCAGTGGGCATGGTGCCTTCTTCGCCCTCTCATATAATTGCAGCTACTATAGATTGCATCCACAGTTGAGCTTGGATACAACTGAGAGCTAAAGAAACATTGTTTTGGGCTGCACCAAGTGCATCCACAATTAACTGGTGGTCCTTCTCATTTACCTTTCCCCACTAAGGCAACATATCCGATAAGAGCCATTGTTTAGCTCCCAGAGCTGAAAGAAGATTGTAAAGGGTGTTTCAGGGCACTCAAGTCATTGGTTACTGTGGCTAATTTATTAGCAAGTACTTCAGCATCTATGCTGTTTAAGGCTCCCAGTCCCGTTCCTAAGACACCAGTCACATCTCTCTTTGATCATTTTGGAGAGATGAGAGTCCGTTTATGCAACCATGCTGACCATCCTGCGTAAGATGTGCTCAGGAATGGTGAACAGGTAGGTTTAATTGCAGAGATATTAGTCTGCTAATTCCACTCGTTTGAGGGAGTATGACGGATTAAACAGCACTTGTTGCTGACCTGTATTTTTAATTATGTAAGGACCTGTGTTGAAGGTGAAAGGAGTTAGACTAATGGGAGGCCAAGTCAATACATTTTCAGATGTTTGCGGGGGCAGAGGTTCCTTATCCTTTGCAACTGGCACAGATGTTGCTGTATCAATCACAAATTCGAATAGTAATTCAATGCCTCTGTAACCCCAAAGACAGTACACAATTATAGGGTTGGTAAAGGTAAGAATGTACCAGCAATCTGAATTTGGTTCAGTTATTGTGTAACACTCAGCCTTACAATTTTCCGGTCTGGAAGAGTCAGTATAGACTGTTTTAATTTCAGTCGGCCTGTGGTAAGTAGACCCATTAGTTACTCGGCAGCTAATCTGTATTGTCTGCCCTGGAATGGCTTGAAGTCTAGCCATCCGAAGAGAGTCATTCCAACTCCATTCATCTGTTGAGTATGCTTCATTTCCATGCATAACTAGAACAGAGAGACTTAAGTTCCTTCTGTTCTGTTGTGTTCCAGTGCTTGCACTATATCGTGACAATGCATAGTCCCAAGGGTCATCGTGAAGTTCTGTGGCAAGGAGAGGTATATTCCTAACTCCATCTTGCAGTGTGTCAAACGGAGTGGGTGAGGTTAGGTCGGGTGGTGTAGTTGGATCAGGTTCAACCATATCTATTTTGAACCGGAATGACAGGCCTATACATTGTCGCATTGACATCCCTGGCCCCATGCAGTGTTGTTGCCATACACAGGCTACAATAGTGGGTCTCACTAGAGTAAAGTTATACCAGCAATCCCATTCGTTGGTAACACAAGACTTTGATGCTATTGGGCTTCTAGAAACGCTGGATATTATCATAGATGTGACCCTTTCATGGGTTGACCCGTTGATCATTCTACACCCTACCCGTATCTCTTCTCCTGCTTTTCCCTTCAGGAGTGGAAGCCATCCTTCGTCCCAGCTCCACTCGTGCCTCGAGAACACCTCAACTCCATGCATGACTACAGGAGCCAAATTTAGCCTTTCCTTGATGGCACGTGTTCCCATAATCCCATTGTATTTAATGTGGGCTTGGGACCACGGCCATCCTGGGTCTTTCTGGCTACACATTAAAGGAGTTGTCTGCAAAATGCTGCCGAATTTGAAGTATACTTTGATTCCAATACAACTCCCCTTGCCGCATTTTGCAGACATCTACCTCAATTGGAGTCGTCTTCTTTCAGGATTCCTGTGAACACAAAAAGAAAACAAACGTGCTCGGTTGTATTTAACCGGCAGGGTTAAAAAGAGGGTGAGATGCACCAGGTGCTAATCCGGTGTACTTTTCCTGCCAAGGCAGCCATCCAGGGATGAGCAGCTCCCTGTATCAGTGTCACTATTTTTGCCATGTTTGGAACTGCAGCAGTCAAAGGTGCAGTGTTAGCGTTTAACTGTCGGTAATCTACTGTAAAACACCATTGGCCGGTTGGTTTCTTTACTGGCCACACCGGTGAATTATAGGGCGAATGAGTCCTTTTAATGATGCCTCTTTTTTCCAATTCCGTTACCACCCCGTCAATCCCCATAAGCGCTGCTGCTGGAGATGGATATTGCCGAACATTAGTGATTTTAGAGGGGGGTAAGGGTATAGGTGTTTGTAACAGACTCAGTTTCACTATGCCTGATTCCTTTTTACCTCTTGCAAAACTCCACACAGTTCCATCTGGGAGTTTCCACATACGCCCACGCAGTATGTCAAATCCTAGAATGTTGGTATATGCAGCACTGGCTAATACCTCTGCCCTGGTTAATCTTCGTTCTTCTAGCAACCAGGGTGATTTTTTTTCGGCGGTGCATTCCTTTTCAACTCCTGTGAATTTAACCCTGCGTCGGCCAGGTCTCATGCCCAGGGCTTGTGTTGTTTCATGGGTGATTACTAACATTTGGGCCCCGGTATCAATAAGAAAGTTTACCAATATTTTTCGGGGTCCAATGGGAATGGCAATGGTAGGGTCAGAGTATTCATCAGAGAGCCATTGAATTGCTAATACCTGCCGAGCAGAGTGGCTCACTGCCCTCCCTGGGGATGAAAGTTTTTTTCGTTGAGATTCTGCCTTGTCAATTAGGCCTGGTGCAGAAGGTGCACTTTCCTTGTGGGTTGGGGGTTTTCCAGCTAGGCAATTCTCCCCAGCTGGGTTATTCTTTTTACCCAGAGATTGGACCAATGGTGACCATGGAATTGTTCGCACAGTAGTGCAGATTTCATCATTGTCATCAACAGCGGTCTCAGTTTTGACCAAAGGTTGTAAGGAAATCAATTGAGGCTCGGAATCGGAGGTACCTTTGACCTCATGATCATCACTGTCAAACCAAAGATCACCATCCCCAATTTCAGGGTTTGCACCATGCATTAATCTACGAATCTGCTCAACTGGAGCAGAAGGCTGTATTTTATCTAGCAGCTGATTAACCCTTTCCAGCAACTGCTTAAGGTAGTTATTCTCGCTCACAAGTCTATTATTCTCATTTACACATCTACTATTCTCACGCACAAGTTTAGTACTCTCACTCACAAGTTTACTATTCTCATTTACAAGCTTACCATTTTCACTCACGAGTTTACCATTCTCACTCGCAAGGGTGTCGTTTTCACACACAAGTTTATAATTTTCACTCACGAGTTTACCATTCTCGCTCACAAGTTTATCATTTTCACTCATGAGTTTATCAACTCGGGTTCTTAGAGTTTTTCCTGTCTCCCGCTCCAAGGCCAATGATGACTTCAACACCCCATTTTCTGATTCTAAAGCTGAATATTCCACATTGGAAATTAGTCGGGGAGCAGGGGTTTTCTTAGCTTCTTGCTGAGCACAAGACAAACAGGCTCCTAACACCGCACAAACCACACGCTTACTCTTTTTCACTCCAAACCTTTGCGCAGCCTGACACTGCTCAATGCGTTCTATCACTTTCTCTTCATCCTTCCAAAATTTTTGAGCCCACTCCTTCCCAGCCTGGGAAGGGGCACATTTGTATTTTTGCAGCAATTTATCCATGGTAATCCTGCCGACTACGCCAATTTTCTGTTGGGTTAAGAGTTACTGTCGCATACAAATAAGAGTCTGAGGGGTGGCTGAGGGGAACCCTCCCGTTGAGTCACGAGGTTCAGACAGGACCCCCTTGCTTTCTAAACTCCTTCTCAGAGAGGAGCCTAGGTGCAGCTAGGTCCAGTCTTAGTCTCAGACCTGGTCAACGGTTTATTTTCTAAGGACTGTATGTGTAGCCACTTACTGGTTCAGGGTTTTCACTAAGGCAACAGCATTAACTTTTACACCCCCCCAGTCTGGTCGTGTTGAAGGAACTATCACGGCCAGAGCAGTGAAGAGTGCAGTTTATTAGAGCAACAGACACACAGATTCTTTGGATTACCGGTGATAAATTAACTGTCTGCAAAGCACATACAAATGTCAAGAATATGAGTAGGAATAACACGGCCGGACACAAACATGTATATAACACGGCCGGAAGAATATGAGTAACACGGCCGGATATAACACGGCCGGAGGGATACGGGTAACACGGCCGGATATAGCACGGCCGGAGGAATATAAGTAACACGGCCAGATATAGCACAGCCGGAGGAATATAAGTAACACGGCCGGAGGACAAACGCGTTAAAAGAAAAATAATAAAGCGACTCTATAGAGATTTCTAAGTTTCCCGGGGAGGCACTTGGTATAACCAAGTGTTCGACTCTTACCCAAAGGCGTCCCGATGGGGGGGAAGAGAGGCTCAGCCCGTCGACTGATCCCAGACGTCAGAGTGATACACGATGGTGTCTTCCCTAACATTCTCTTTCTCTTAAACCATTTTATACTATTTTTCACTCTTCGGGTGGAGCTTGAGTGACTCTAGTCATACATACCTTTGTTTAGGATTGGTGTAAAGTTTTCTCGCTTCGCTTTTAAAGGTATAAGCTAGAAAAATTCAGTGCGCAAGCTCAGTGAGGGGTGGTCACACCTTGGAGGCGGGTAGCTTTTGGGATGGAGGTGTGTTTTGGTATTATAATGATGTTATAATGAGCAAAGTTCACCAAAAGGACAGCATTTTGTCAAAAACGTGGCAGGCTGTTGGCCCAGGGTAGTAAATATGCAGCTTATCAGTTCTTTGACACCTTTAAGTTCCCCTATTATTGCAGAGCCTGGCCGCGGCATCTCCACACCGCTCCACCCTCTGGGCAGCGCCTCTTAGAGTCAGCACACCAAGTTCCCCTGGCGTTACCGACATCTAAGGTTGCAGGCCTAGGGAACTCCCATGCAATGGATTCCTTACATGTCAGCCGCATTCTACCTGGGAGGCTTCTTCAATGCTGTGCCTTAAGTGTGAATATAAGTTTTAATTTTTAAGTTACCTCAGCCATTATCCCACATAATCCACCCCGTGACTATAGTCACTCAAGCTTCACGGTGCCTTGGGATGCCTCGGGTGTGTCACACACATTCTCAGGGCGAGGATTATCGAGTACATACACGTCTTGCGTGGATATTTGATGGGACAACCGCTTTACCATAGCCCAGAGTCTAACATACAGCGCAATGGTTAGAATGAAGCATAACACAGTGAGCATTAGCAGAACAACAACTGGATGTAGCATCTTATTGAGGATTCCGGTTGCAGTCGGTGACCATCCTAGCAAAGTGTCCCACCAATGGTGTCTTCCATCCTGCTTCACTCGTTCTAAGACGCGATGTATCTCGTCCGCATCATGGTGGACGGTGACTAACGTTTTATGTCCATTATTTTGGATGCGTTCCAGCAGTTGATTCAGGTCATCGTGTTGCAGTAGTTTTCTCACCAATGTGAGGTTCATTCCAATATGGGCAGGTAATAAGTCTTGATGCAGTGTATAGTCAGCTTGCAGCAGTTGGTGAGTTGTGACAGGAGCTGAATAGTTGAAGTCACATCCCATAATTTTGGTAAAATTGCAAACACAAATATTTGAGTGATTACCTATATCTACAGTGGTATTATCTACAAATACAGAATCACAAAAGGTTCTCATGCAAACACATCCTTTCCCAATATATACAAGTACAGTTTCAGGGGCTTCATCTGGTTGTACTTCAAAATGGCAAACATTTTGTTCAGTGTCAAGACAAATGTCTTGGGCTTTGAGGGTGTTACTCTCACAAATAAATCCTTGTTGTTCCCGTACAACGCACGCACTCACATCAATAGTTTGCCATAGGTTCCCATTTTGTTGGGCCCATACTCTATGTTCTAACGGATAGAGTATGGCTCCATTGTGATTCAACCCCAACGCAATGATTGGGTATATGGTGTATACCGAAGCATTGCGTATTGTTAAGACAAAAGCTGTGGCTTTGCCATCAGTAGGGTCATAGGTGAAATTAACTGGATACCACCAGGACTGGAATTCTTTCTCAAATTCAGTTGCATTATCCCAAATTACTTTTCGGATTTCAGTGGGCATGGTGCCTTCTTCGCCCTCTCATATAATTGCAGCTACTATAGATTGCATCCACAGTTGAGCTTGGATACAACTGAGAGCTAAAGAAACATTGTTTTGGGCTGCACCAAGTGCATCCACAATTAACTGGTGGTCCTTCTCATTTACCTTTCCCCACTAAGGCAACATATCCGATAAGAGCCATTGTTTAGCTCCCAGAGCTGAAAGAAGATTGTAAAGGGTGTTTCAGGGCACTCAAGTCATTGGTTACTGTGGCTAATTTATTAGCAAGTACTTCAGCATCTATGCTGTTTAAGGCTCCCAGTCCCGTTCCTAAGACACCAGTCACATCTCTCTTTGATCATTTTGGAGAGATGAGAGTCCGTTTATGCAACCATGCTGACCATCCTGCGTAAGATGTGCTCAGGAATGGTGAACAGGTAGGTTTAATTGCAGAGATATTAGTCTGCTAATTCCACTCGTTTGAGGGAGTATGACGGATTAAACAGCACTTGTTGCTGACCTGTATTTTTAATTATGTAAGGACCTGTGTTGAAGGTGAAAGGAGTTAGACTAATGGGAGGCCAAGTCAATACATTTTCAGATGTTTGCGGGGGCAGAGGTTCCTTATCCTTTGCAACTGGCACAGATGTTGCTGTATCAATCACAAATTCGAATAGTAATTCAATGCCTCTGTAACCCCAAAGACAGTACACAATTATAGGGTTGGTAAAGGTAAGAATGTACCAGCAATCTGAATTTGGTTCAGTTATTGTGTAACACTCAGCCTTACAATTTTCCGGTCTGGAAGAGTCAGTATAGACTGTTTTAATTTCAGTCGGCCTGTGGTAAGTAGACCCATTAGTTACTCGGCAGCTAATCTGTATTGTCTGCCCTGGAATGGCTTGAAGTCTAGCCATCCGAAGAGAGTCATTCCAACTCCATTCATCTGTTGAGTATGCTTCATTTCCATGCATAACTAGAACAGAGAGACTTAAGTTCCTTCTGTTCTGTTGTGTTCCAGTGCTTGCACTATATCGTGACAATGCATAGTCCCAAGGGTCATCGTGAAGTTCTGTGGCAAGGAGAGGTATATTCCTAACTCCATCTTGCAGTGTGTCAAACGGAGTGGGTGAGGTTAGGTCGGGTGGTGTAGTTGGATCAGGTTCAACCATATCTATTTTGAACCGGAATGACAGGCCTATACATTGTCGCATTGACATCCCTGGCCCCATGCAGTGTTGTTGCCATACACAGGCTACAATAGTGGGTCTCACTAGAGTAAAGTTATACCAGCAATCCCATTCGTTGGTAACACAAGACTTTGATGCTATTGGGCTTCTAGAAACGCTGGATATTATCATAGATGTGACCCTTTCATGGGTTGACCCGTTGATCATTCTACACCCTACCCGTATCTCTTCTCCTGCTTTTCCCTTCAGGAGTGGAAGCCATCCTTCGTCCCAGCTCCACTCGTGCCTCGAGAACACCTCAACTCCATGCATGACTACAGGAGCCAAATTTAGCCTTTCCTTGATGGCACGTGTTCCCATAATCCCATTGTATTTAATGTGGGCTTGGGACCACGGCCATCCTGGGTCTTTCTGGCTACACATTAAAGGAGTTGTCTGCAAAATGCTGCCGAATTTGAAGTATACTTTGATTCCAATACAACTCCCCTTGCCGCATTTTGCAGACATCTACCTCAATTGGAGTCGTCTTCTTTCAGGATTCCTGTGAACACAAAAAGAAAACAAACGTGCTCGGTTGTATTTAACCGGCAGGGTTAAAAAGAGGGTGAGATGCACCAGGTGCTAATCCGGTGTACTTTTCCTGCCAAGGCAGCCATCCAGGGATGAGCAGCTCCCTGTATCAGTGTCACTATTTTTGCCATGTTTGGAACTGCAGCAGTCAAAGGTGCAGTGTTAGCGTTTAACTGTCGGTAATCTACTGTAAAACACCATTGGCCGGTTGGTTTCTTTACTGGCCACACCGGTGAATTATAGGGCGAATGAGTCCTTTTAATGATGCCTCTTTTTTCCAATTCCGTTACCACCCCGTCAATCCCCATAAGCGCTGCTGCTGGAGATGGATATTGCCGAACATTAGTGATTTTAGAGGGGGGTAAGGGTATAGGTGTTTGTAACAGACTCAGTTTCACTATGCCTGATTCCTTTTTACCTCTTGCAAAACTCCACACAGTTCCATCTGGGAGTTTCCACATACGCCCACGCAGTATGTCAAATCCTAGAATGTTGGTATATGCAGCACTGGCTAATACCTCTGCCCTGGTTAATCTTCGTTCTTCTAGCAACCAGGGTGATTTTTTTTCGGCGGTGCATTCCTTTTCAACTCCTGTGAATTTAACCCTGCGTCGGCCAGGTCTCATGCCCAGGGCTTGTGTTGTTTCATGGGTGATTACTAACATTTGGGCCCCGGTATCAATAAGAAAGTTTACCAATATTTTTCGGGGTCCAATGGGAATGGCAATGGTAGGGTCAGAGTATTCATCAGAGAGCCATTGAATTGCTAATACCTGCCGAGCAGAGTGGCTCACTGCCCTCCCTGGGGATGAAAGTTTTTTTCGTTGAGATTCTGCCTTGTCAATTAGGCCTGGTGCAGAAGGTGCACTTTCCTTGTGGGTTGGGGGTTTTCCAGCTAGGCAATTCTCCCCAGCTGGGTTATTCTTTTTACCCAGAGATTGGACCAATGGTGACCATGGAATTGTTCGCACAGTAGTGCAGATTTCATCATTGTCATCAACAGCGGTCTCAGTTTTGACCAAAGGTTGTAAGGAAATCAATTGAGGCTCGGAATCGGAGGTACCTTTGACCTCATGATCATCACTGTCAAACCAAAGATCACCATCCCCAATTTCAGGGTTTGCACCATGCATTAATCTACGAATCTGCTCAACTGGAGCAGAAGGCTGTATTTTATCTAGCAGCTGATTAACCCTTTCCAGCAACTGCTTAAGGTAGTTATTCTCGCTCACAAGTCTATTATTCTCATTTACACATCTACTATTCTCACGCACAAGTTTAGTACTCTCACTCACAAGTTTACTATTCTCATTTACAAGCTTACCATTTTCACTCACGAGTTTACCATTCTCACTCGCAAGGGTGTCGTTTTCACACACAAGTTTATAATTTTCACTCACGAGTTTACCATTCTCGCTCACAAGTTTATCATTTTCACTCATGAGTTTATCAACTCGGGTTCTTAGAGTTTTTCCTGTCTCCCGCTCCAAGGCCAATGATGACTTCAACACCCCATTTTCTGATTCTAAAGCTGAATATTCCACATTGGAAATTAGTCGGGGAGCAGGGGTTTTCTTAGCTTCTTGCTGAGCACAAGACAAACAGGCTCCTAACACCGCACAAACCACACGCTTACTCTTTTTCACTCCAAACCTTTGCGCAGCCTGACACTGCTCAATGCGTTCTATCACTTTCTCTTCATCCTTCCAAAATTTTTGAGCCCACTCCTTCCCAGCCTGGGAAGGGGCACATTTGTATTTTTGCAGCAATTTATCCATGGTAATCCTGCCGACTACGCCAATTTTCTGTTGGGTTAAGAGTTACTGTCGCATACAAATAAGAGTCTGAGGGGTGGCTGAGGGGAACCCTCCCGTTGAGTCACGAGGTTCAGACAGGACCCCCTTGCTTTCTAAACTCCTTCTCAGAGAGGAGCCTAGGTGCAGCTAGGTCCAGTCTTAGTCTCAGACCTGGTCAACGGTTTATTTTCTAAGGACTGTATGTGTAGCCACTTACTGGTTCAGGGTTTTCACTAAGGCAACAGCATTAACTTTTACACCCCCCCAGTCTGGTCGTGTTGAAGGAACTATCACGGCCAGAGCAGTGAAGAGTGCAGTTTATTAGAGCAACAGACACACAGATTCTTTGGATTACCGGTGATAAATTAACTGTCTGCAAAGCACATACAAATGTCAAGAATATGAGTAGGAATAACACGGCCGGACACAAACATGTATATAACACGGCCGGAAGAATATGAGTAACACGGCCGGATATAACACGGCCGGAGGGATACGGGTAACACGGCCGGATATAGCACGGCCGGAGGAATATAAGTAACACGGCCAGATATAGCACAGCCGGAGGAATATAAGTAACACGGCCGGAGGACAAACGCGTTAAAAGAAAAATAATAAAGCGACTCTATAGAGATTTCTAAGTTTCCCGGGGAGGCACTTGGTATAACCAAGTGTTCGACTCTTACCCAAAGGCGTCCCGATGGGGGGGAAGAGAGGCTCAGCCCGTCGACTGATCCCAGACGTCAGAGTGATACACGATGGTGTCTTCCCTAACATTCTCTTTCTCTTAAACCATTTTATACTATTTTTCACTCTTCGGGTGGAGCTTGAGTGACTCTAGTCATACATACCTTTGTTTAGGATTGGTGTAAAGTTTTCTCGCTTCGCTTTTAAAGGTATAAGCTAGAAAAATTCAGTGCGCAAGCTCAGTGAGGGGTGGTCACACCTTGGAGGCGGGTAGCTTTTGGGATGGAGGTGTGTTTTGGTATTATAATGATGTTATAATGAGCAAAGTTCACCAAAAGGACAGCATTTTGTCAAAAACGTGGCAGGCTGTTGGCCCAGGGTAGTAAATATGCAGCTTATCAGTTCTTTGACACCTTTAAGTTCCCCTATTATTGCAGAGCCTGGCCGCGGCATCTCCACACCGCTCCACCCTCTGGGTAGCGCCTCTTAGAGTCAGCACACCAAGTTCCCCTGGCGTTACCGACATCTAAGGTTGCAGGCCTAGGGAACTCCCATGCAATGGATTCCTTACATGTCAGCCGCATTCTACCTGGGAGACTTCTTCAATGCTGTGCCTTAAGTGTGAATATAAGTTTTAATTTTTAAGTTACCTCAGCCATTATCCCACACCATCCAGGCCATGAGCAGCCAGTTTCTCCAGGAGAATGCTGTGGGAAACCGTGTCAAAGGCTTTACTGAAGTCCAGATAGACAACATCCACGGCCTTTCCCTCATCCACTAGGCGGGTCACCTTGTCGTAGAAGGAGATCAGGTTGGTCAAGCAGGACCTGCCTTTCCTGAACCCATGCTGGCTGGGCTTGATCCCTTGGTTATTCTCTACATGCCGTGTTATAGCACTCAGGATGATCTGCTCCATCAGCTTCCCCAGCACCGAGGTCAGGCTGACAGGCCTGTAGTTCCCCAGGTCCTCCTTTCGGCCCTTCTTGAAGATGGGCATCACATTCGCTAATCTCCAGTCAGCAGGGACCTCCCCAGTTAGCCAGGACTGCTGGTAAATGATGGATAGGGGCTTGGTGAGCACATCTGCCAGCTCCTTCAGTACTCTTGGGTGGATCTCATCAGGCCCCGTAGACTTGTGAGTGTCTAAGTGGTGCAGCAGGTCACTATTTCCCCCTGGATTATGGGGGCTCCACTCTGGTCCCCGTCCCTATCTTCCAACTCCGGGGGCTGGGTACCCAGAGAACAATTGGCCCTGCTATTAAAGACTGAGGCAAAGAAGGCATTAAGTACCTCAGCCTTTTCCTCATCCTTGGTCACTGTGTTTCCTCCCCCATCTACTAGGGGCTGGAGATTCTCCTTAGCTCTCCTTTTGCTGCTAATGTATTTGAAGAAGTGTTTTTTGTTGTCTTTTATAGCAGCAGCCAGATTGAGCTCTAGCTCAGCTTTGGCCCTTCTAATTTTCTCCCTGCACAGCCTTGCTACACCTTTGTAGTCCTCCTGAGTCACCTGCCCCTTCTTCCAGAGGTCATAGACTCTCCTCTTTTTCCTGAGTTCGAGCCAGAGCTCTCTAGTCAGCCAGGCCGGTCTTCTTCCCCGTCGGCTCGTCTTTCGGCACCTGGGGACAGCCCGCTCTTGTGCCTTTAGGACTTCCTCCTTAAAGAATGTCCAGCCTTCCTGGACTCCTTTGCCCTTTAGGGCTGCCTCCCAGGGGACTCTCTCGACCAGTCTCCTCAACAGGCCGAAGTCCGCCCTCCGGAAGTCTAAGGTGGCAGTTTTGCTGACCCCCCTCACTGCTTCACCACGTATCAAAAACTCTATCTTTTCGTGATCACTCTGCCCAAGACAGCCTCCAACCATCAACCTCCAACCATCAACCTCCAACCAAGATGGACCCACCACTGGCCAAAGCTGAGCCCATCACCAACGTTGGTAGCTCCGCTTTGATAACATATGTAAGAAGGGGTAAAAGCTGCTGTGCAACAGCAGCTGGGAGAGAGGAGTGAGAATATGTGAGAGGAACAACTCTGCAGACACCAAGGTCAGCAGAGAAGGAGGGGGAGAAGGTGCTCCAGGTGCCAGAGCAGAGATTCCCATGCAGCCCCTGGTGAAGACCATGGTAAGGCAGGCTGTCCTCCTGCATCCCATGGAGGTTAACGGTGGAGCTGATACCTACCTGCAGCCCGTGGAGGACCCCACGCTGGAGCAGGTGGATGTGCCCTGAAGGAAGCTGTGACCCCATGGAGCGCCCGCACTGCAGCAGGCTCCTGGCAGGACCTGTGGCCTGCGGAGAGGAGCCCATGCGAGAACACATTTTCTGTCAGGACCTGTAGCCCCCCAGGGGACCCACACTGGAGCAGTCTGTTTCTGAAGGACTGCACTTGTGGAAAGGACCCGTGCTGGAGCAGTTCTTGAAGAACTGTGGCCTGTGGGAAGGACCTATTGGAGAAGTTTGTGAAGGATTGTCTCCCATGGGAGGGACCCAACACTGGAGCAAAGGAAGAGAGGGAGGAGGGAGGAGTGGCAGAGATGAAGTGTTACAAACTGATCGCAACCCCCATTCCCCATCTCCCTGCACTGCTTGGGGTGGAGAAGGTAGAGAAGTCAGGAGTGAAGTTGAGCCCAGGATGAAGGGAGAGGTGGGGGGAAGGTGCTTTTAGATTTGTTCTTCTTTCTCATTATCCTACTCTCTTATTAATTGGCAACAAATTAAGTCAATTTCACCCAGTCGAGATTGTTTTGCCCATGATGGTAATTGCTGAGTGATCTCCCTGTCCTTAACTCACATGCCTTCTGTCGTACTTTTCTCCCCGCTGTCCTGTTGAGCAGGGGGAGTGATAGAGCAGCTTGGTGGGCACCTGGCAGCTAGCCAAGGTTAACCCATCACACTCACCTTTTCCATGGAGGCTGTCAGTGTAGCTTGACTGGAAGGAGTGCTGGGTGGGTGCAGGCTGGGAATGACACCCCCAGTGCCGTCCTTGCACGCAAAAAGAAGCCCCAGCCCTTGTTATGCCTGGGCTTCCTTTAGAGGAGGAGAGGCCATTCAGGCAAATATTTATGCCATGGTGCTTCCCACAATTGGCTTCATTCCATACAAGTACTTGTGGGATGGTGTGGGGGACTGCAGAGAGCAAGCTCACAACCCTGGACTCAAGGACAGCATACCGTCACCTCTTCAAATGTCTGCTTGGAAGGGTAGTGTGAGATAAGGCCCTGGAGGGAAGAGGGGCCTGGGAAAGCTGGTTATATTCCAGGATCACTGGCGCGAAGCCCAAGGGGAGAGCAGCAGGTATTGTCCGCTAAGACTTCAGTAAGGCCTTCGACACTGTCTCCCCTAAGATCCTGCTAGAGAAGTTGAGGAAGTTGGGAGGAGTGGCTCATAAACCAGAGAGCTGTGCTGCTATCCAGAGGGACTCGACAGGCTGGAGAAATGGGTTGAGAGGGACTTCATGAAGTCCAACCAGAGGAAGTGATACTGAGCATCAGGAAACACCTTTTTTCCTGTGAGGGTCACTGAGCACTGGAACAGGTTGCCCAGGGAGGTTGTGTAGTCTCCAACCTTGGAGATATTCAAAAGCCGCCTGGACATGGTCCTGGGCAGCCAGCTCTAGGAGACCCAGCTTAAGTGGGGGGAGCTGGACCAGATGACTTTCATGTCAGACTGGTGGCCCCAAACAGGAGGCAAAGTGACTCCTTGGGTACCCCTCCAGCTAAGGCCCGCTCCCTGGAACGCTGCAGGAGCTCCACCGACGCCTTTGGTATGACGGCTCTCATTCCATGGCTGTGACAGCCAGAGCGAGCCCGCTCTACAGCAGCGCTAATCCAAGCCCCAGGGTCCCTGGGGAGGTTTGGTCAGTTGAACCACACCAACCCCGGCACTAGGGCACACACCTTCACCAGGTGGCTGGTGCTACCCAGGGTGTGAAGTGCTTGCTGCCTCGCTTTTCACGTATGAGCGGCAGGCCAGTGTCCTTGAAGAGGAAATCAACATCCCGCCTGTTCATGAGGGTCTGAGACAGAAAATAGCCGGGTCAGTTAAGTGCAGCCTCCCAGAGTCCTGAGGAGAGAGGGTGTCCCCAGACAATGGGGCCCAGCTCAGCACAACACCTTGCAGGGCACCAAGAGACAGGCAGAGATGAACACAGTGAATCACCAGCGCCTAGGCTGGTATGGCCAAGGTCTGCGCCTGCCAGGCCGCAGCGCTGTCCTGCTGCACCTCTGCGCAGGCTCAGGTTCTCTCCTGCTGAACCATGGAAAGGTTTCCTTCAGGATGAAGGAAAAGAATGGCCATTCAGGAATTTAGATGCCACCTGCCATCACTGACAACTCTGTCATGGACAGGCCAAGGCCTTCCCAAGCTTGAGGCAATTCTGGGAACCAGACTTGGAAAATGACCGCCAGGGCTGCCAAAGGAGTCTTGAGCTGACCTTGCTTGCAGCAGCTGTCCTCTATTTCTCTGTATACAGAGGGAGCATATTTCCCCTGGGGCCTGAGAATGGCAAGAACGTACCACGTAAGTCTTACAGACAGAATGAGTCTCACCTGTCTTTGGAGGGGATTTCTTCATTTTCATTACTTTGTATTCCTGGTTTCCCACCACCACACCTTTTCTGCTGGGCCTGGATTTCAGCCCTTCTGCTGGGAGTCTCTGAACCACTTTGACAGAAATAAAAAAGCTTCTCTGTTGCCACGAATAATCTGAACAGCCTGGGATTGAGAATGAAACTGTCTCATTTCTGTCCCCTAGAACCGTCATGCACATGCCAGTGGATGAGCAAGATGATCCATGAAGGTGCGGGAAGAAAGTACTAGAACTTCTATCTATATTTATTTTTATCTAACCAAAAAAAAGAAAGAACGATTCACTCAGATTTAATATACAGCTTGACACTGGCTCCCTCACTCGTTTGGTCCCTATGTCAGACGGCCATGTCACGCACGGTCCATGAGAGGTCCCGAGGGAAGAGTGGGTGCTCCACAACCCAGAAGGGTTCACAAAGGCACCCTCCCTTGTTCACTCACTCCATTTGACTCTTTCAGTTAAGCATTCACATCCACTATCTTTAACCATGAACCTCGCCCTGAGCGTACATTGTGACTTGAGATATTAGCTAGTGGTAGGATGAAGCTATCACCATTAGCATGACAGTTAATAACTAAGACAAACCTCTGCAATTTTTTCAGTGAGGTTTAAACTCGGGCGATACTCAATCCAGTTACAAAATTTCACTAAACTTAATAACAAATTTGAGAAGCCTACTCTGAGGTTTCTTACTTAACAGTAAAAGACAAAAAGCCACATACCGTTGGGTGAAACATTTGTTCTTCTTGCCCTGGTAAAAATGGCTGAAATAATACATGGAAACAGTACGGCAACAAACATGCATTCCCCTGTCAGCAAACACTGTTGGAAGATTCAGATACATTGAAGATTCAATACATTGCTGAAGATTTGAAGACACAAGTATTAGAAGAATTTATGCAGTGTGGGAGGGTTGCTGTGCAGTTGGATAAAGTCCAGATGTTTCTGACATGTCTCAGCTTATGGTATTTGTTAGATGCTGTTTCAACAATGAAATACACAAAGAACTACTTTTTTTGTGAGCTACTAAAGGAAAGATGTACTAAAGGAAAGATATATTCTCAACAGTAAATTACTTCTTTAATAAAAAGAATGTTTCATGGGAAAACTGTGCACGTGTAACCACTGATGGAGAGACTGCTTAGACTGGAATAAAAAAAAAAAACAACACAGATTGAGGGGTAAGGTTACAGAGATAGCACGGCCCATGAAATTTATTCACTGCATCATTCATAGGCAAGCTTTTGTAACAAAGAGATTGGAGCCAGCTCTAGGTGCCCTGCTTGAGCGGAGAGTTGGACCAGATGACCTGCAGACGTCCCTTCCAACCTCAACCATTCCGGGATTTTGTGACTCTGTGACAGGCATTTTTTTCCAGAAGCCATGGAAAGGGGGTCTCATGCTCAGTGAAAGGGAAATTCAAATTGTAACTGCTCAGCAGTGGTAATCTGTAACAGAAGAATGATCTGGCATGGAGGACAAGAAGGCCCAACTCAGAAGGGGTTTATGAAAGGCAGGTCCTGATTGACTAACCTGATCTCCTTCTATGACAAGATGACCCGCTTAGTGAATGAGAGAAAGGCTGTGGATGTTGTCTACCTAGAACTTTAGTAAAGCCTTTGACACCATTGCCCACAGCATTCTCCTGGAGAAACTGGCTGCTCGTGGCTTGGATGGGAGTTCTCTTTGCTGGGTAAAACCTGGATGGATGGCTGGGCCCAAAGAGTTGTGGCGAGTTGTTGTGCAATTTCGTATACTACTTATATAGAACTTGTTTAGTATAACTTGCTTAGCATTAGTAGCTACATTTCCTGAAGCCTTAGGCCGCAAGCTGTGAACTTTCACCTAGATATGTTGAAATTTTACCTACTCAAGTACAAGAAGGCCCCAGAGACAGTGCAAGCCAGAAGATAAGGAAGCTACATTCATTAAGAGAAGCTGCAACCTTAGCAATAAGAAAAGAAACGCCCAACTAGAGACAATGAAAGGACCCAATGAAGAATGGGAAGACCACAGAGATTCCTCGCGGGGGCAGACCAGGCCTCGTGTTTGGAAGAAATCTTTGCTGTCCTACGGGCACCTCAGCCCAAAAAGTGCTTTGAGCTGGGGACAGGAAGGGGCTACGCAGACTTCATTTTAGAACGGCACCAGAGGAGTCTGCAGGACAGCTCTCTAGCACAGCTTGGCAGCTGCCCATACTTGACTGTCCTGTGCTTCAGCAACGTCCAAGTTACTTTGCTCCTCGCTTGTTTTTTCCCAGGTGCTCTTCCAATTGTCCTGTTGAATTATACCTCGGTATCCTTGGACACGCTCATTCCTCGGGACACGGTGCAGCGCTGCGTTCAAGAGACCCTGCTTTTTCTGTCTTACACCCTGGCAGAGAAGCGGGATGTAGACTTCATCTTCAAGGACCTTGGCTGCCTGCGCTTCCGGAAGAAGAAAGTCACAATGCGGTTTTCCGCAGACTTTGTTTGCACCCTGGATAGCACCGGCCACCTGCTGAAATCTCTCCTCAGCGTGAGTGTCTGACTCCACCAGCACTGCCATGGGTTCTTGGGAAATGCCCTGAAAGGCCATTGGCAGTGACTTCTCCTTGCGGGACTGACTCATCTCCTGCTTGAGACGGCTGCCTCTTGCCTTAGCACAAAGCCAGGCAGTGTTATTACCCGGGTGCAGGCGCTCTCTGAGCAGCTCCTGCTTCGAATGCAGAGGGGTTAACGCTGAGGACAGGAGCTCTGCCAGAGGGCAGCTTTCTGCTTTAGCAGCCCAAAGGCTGGCTGCCTTGGTTGGCAACGGGATCCTTTCCTGGCAATGGTCTCACCCGGGGCTGTCTCTCCTGCAGAGGCCAGGGACGACGGGTTCGGCCCTATCAGGCAGAAAGAACGCCCTTTCCCAGACGGCTTCTGGCGATGTCGTCGTGTTTCCCAGGTGAGTACGTTTGCTTCTGCAGCCCTTGGCTGCTGACCACGTCAGCAGCTTCTCAGCTTCTCTTGGGTCAGCCGGTAGTGCCAGGGCTTGCCCACTGCTGGGGAAAGAGCCGGAGGGAGATTTTTTCCAAGGAGGGGATCTCCCATCACTCCACGCTTGCTCCTGCTTCTTTTGGAAGATGAGTGGATTCACAGCGCAGCGTGGCCCAGGGGCTAGGGATTGCCCCTTCCCTTCCCTTCCCTTCCCTTCCCTTCCCTTCCCTTCCCTTCCCTTCCCTTCCCTTCCCTTCCCTTCCCTTCCCAACCGACAGCAAGCATCTCTCAGAAGGTGGCGCCAAGGCCAGAGCCCTGCAGCCCTGGGAGGTGGTGCCCTGGAATCACACTGCTCTGGTCTCCTTGCTTCCAGGATTGGGCTCTACGTAGCACCTGGAAGAGCTGCTGGGAAAGGGCCTCTTCAGACTGCCAAGGGGCAGGTGGAGGAGAAGGAGAAGGAGAAGGAGAAGGAGAAGGAGAAGGAGAAGGAGAAGGAGAAGGAGAAGGAGAAGGGAGAAGCGAGGCGGGAGGAAGAGCCTCAGAGAACAGGTACTGTGAGAGCTGGCTCCTGGGAGCGATGGCTCCTGCGAGACCTCTCCACCTTCTGCACCCTTCTGCACCTTCTCCTAAGGGCAAGGGCTCCAGAGCCACGGCTGAAAGGCTGTGCTTCCTACAGGATGAGGCCCTGCTGTGACTCTGATTCCCAGTGACAGTAGCTCTGCAGGGCCTTGGTAGGGACCAAGATGGCAGGGCAGCCCAGCGCTTCCAATTGCATTCGATACTGCTTAGGCCCCTTCTGCAGGGGGCTCCTGTAGCTCCTGTCTCCTGACAACTCCTCTGTGGTCCTGACGTGCCCAAAGGGACAGTCTGGGGCCACGACGGCAGCAGAGAGGCCCAAGGCTCACTTGCCCGCCTGTGAAATGCGGGGAGAAAGGAAGACCAGCGGGAGCCCTGTCAGGCCACAGAAATGACGAGCTGGGCGAGGCTCAGAGGGAGAAAGGCTCAAGCACAGATTGGTGTGCAAGAGTGTCCCTGTCCCTCTCTGCTAGCCCCTTTCCACACCGGCATGCAGGGAGGCTTGGTCCCTGCCTGGTCGCACGGTCACCAAGGGGCTGCTCTGAAGAGCCTTTTTGTCGCCTTCTTACAGGGCCTCTCACTGACAAGTGCCGGCTGCTCTCACGCGAACGTCTCTCTCTGGCCAGACTGCCTCGGGTGACGGTGGAAGGAGAGCTGGGCGAGGCTGCCAGGGCAAAAGAGCCTTCTCTCAGGTGAGGCTGGTGGGGAGCTGGAGGAGGCAACCCCAGGGCTCCGGTCCTTGAGGCAGCAAGAGCCTGTCTTTGGACATAGGGTCTTGGTGAAAACCAAACCCATCGTGACACGTGTCCTGGCAAACCGCCCTGTCCCTGCTGGGCAGCGAGCAGCAAGGTTTTTGCAGGGTTTTCCTTGCTGGGCAGCAAAAAGCAGGTTGTTGCAGGGGTTGCTGTCCTGCCCCTGCTGCCAGCGTACAGCCCTGTTGGGAAGCGCCTGCAGAAGCTCACAGCAGAAGGCTACGGCTGTCTTCTCATTCTCCGTAGCTGCCAGGGAGTCTCCTCTTTTGGTCAGAGGAGGGCAGGGCTCAGGGACGGGCAAGGGAGTGGGTTCCTCTGGACGGGGTCTGGATGTGGGCACCTGAACTCTGCTTCGGGAGGCTGGTGCCACAGCTCGCGCTACAGCTTCTCCTTGGGTCAGAGCAGAGCGAAGAGACGAGGGATGGTCCACGCAGAGAGCTGCCATGTGCTGTCAAAGCAGCAGCCAGCGGTGAGCACAAGCCGTGTCATAAAGTCCCCCTCTTGTGTGCTTGCAGACTGCAGGCGGTGCACGAGGAGAGCTCTTCAAGGAAGGGAGAAGAAGGGAAGCGCAAGCGGTCTGCTACGACCCGGCCCCAAACCCTACCCCCTGTCTGTGAGGGTCACCGGAGAGCAGGACAGGTACCCCCTGCGGACAGCGTGTCTGCGTCGTTAGATGCATACCGATTCCAGATACTTCCTGAATTGACGTCTCTCTCACCATTGCCTGCTTTTACTGCCGGCAGGAAGTATGCTACCTGTGTATGCAGCGGGATGAAAGAACTCGCCGGGCATCGCTGGCTGAGGAGCGGCTCCAGAAAGAAAGGGAGGAAGGGCGCATGTGGGCAGAGTACCAGGCTCGCAGGCAGAGGAATGAGGCAGAGAGGGCCTGGGTACGTCAAGCGGTTGAAAGCACTCCCAAAGCTAAGCTTTCTCTGCCCACGGGGGGCCACGGCAGACACTTTTTCCCTCTCTGGGCTTGACCTGTAAGCTTCCCTCCAGGAGAAAGACGGGCACTTTCGGAGTCTCTTTTTCCTCCCTGGAGGACGAGGACTCCTTGCAAGCCCACTGCAGGGAAAGCTTTCTTCCCCTTGGCTTCAGAGGCCGAGGGCTGAAGCCTTTCCTGCTGACTTTCTTGGAGACAGAAAGCTGCAGGGGAAACTGCCCTGAGCTTGGGCAAACCCCACTGGGAGGCCTGCCACGCTGCCGGGTGGCAGCTCCTGGCTTGGCACCTCCGTCTGAAACGCGTTCTGTGCTTTTGCTTGCCCCATAGCTGAAAACGCAGGCTGACAAGCCGAAGCTGCTGGACGACAGCGCGTCCTCCCTGCGGCTCGTGGAGCTGGAAAGGAAGGGGAAGGCTGGCAAGAGCACAGCAAGTGCGGTAAGCGGCTTTTCTGGGAGGGAAGACTATGCCCGCCCTGGGAGCTTCCTTGCCAAGGCTGGGGCGTTGTGTTCCCAACGTGCAGGATTCAAAGTGAACCACTTGAGGGCTGCAGAGGACTTCTGTCCGTAGCTTTTGCCGGGCTGAAAAGGTCCTGTCAGTGGTTCATCCCTTTTTAGCAGGGACTTAAGCAGTGGCAATGAGTATTTTTTTCTTGTCGAATCTTGTACAAAAAAAAACCGTGTAGAGGGACTCCTTACTGAAACCAGAAATTGCTGTGTGGCTGCCCTACAAGACACATTAACTATTAAAAGTGGTTAAATCAATGTAGGAAAAACACAAGTTGAGTATTGTGGGACAGAGCTGCGCTCTGTTTGTGTTTGGGGTTTTTTTTCCCCTAATTTAAAGCAAGGATACTTATAGCAGACCATTTTGGATTTCTCTGTTTGCTCCCACTTTTTCTCTCAGCAGCAGAACAAGTCCTCTATTCCTAAGTTGTTCTTCTCTTCCTTTGAAAAAATTAGGTGATTTGAAACCAGTAATAGAAATAGCATAAATACAAGAAAAATATATCAATACAGGTAATAATGTGACAATATTAATACCTCTTTCAAGTCCAGAGAGGATCACTGTGGCATCCTAACATCATGCTAAGCCTAGCAATTGACTGATACCTGAATTACCTCTGCCAGAAAAAGCCCTTCACTTCTCTTTGCTTAGTCACTCATGTCTCTCCTCTTGTTTAACAAAATTGCATCTTATTTATAATCCCAGCTTGTCTGGATTAGTCAGGTCACGTTTCCCCACAGTAAAACATGTTCTTCCTTCCCTGGCAAGGCCCGTCTGTCAGCCAAGCCAGCGCAGTGCTCGGAGCGCTCTGCCGCAGGCTGCAGCACTGGCTCATCCCCAGCATCCAGGAGCCAGCGTGTGGCTCTGACAACCAAAGGGTCTCTGAACAACACAATAAAAATTAATTATATCGAGGTCAGGACCATGTTCCTCTGGCCCGACTTTTACTTCAGCCCTTGTGCCTGGTGTTTCTGTCAGCTGGCTCTAGGCCTGAAGGGTCATCTAATCCATAAAAAATATTAATCACGGACTTTTGGATAAAATTCAGGCTATCTAGTCATCACATTTGTGCTTAGCACACCAGGCGTGTTCTTACAAGCAGCCACCACGAATTAAACCTCTACCCTTTAAGTCACTTTCTGAGGCTTCTTCCTCACAAGCCTTGACTTCATGTGCAAATTGGAGATACTTGTTTTGCTAGCACTTCAAGGGTGTGCTGACCTTTCAGTCCTGAAAGGAAAATCTTGATAAAATCACTAATTAATGACTGAGTTTGAATCATTTGTCCCAGATATGTGGATAAACAAAGAAGCTAAAGGTCTGGCTATTAAACAGGAGAGAAAGGGTTTTCTTCACAGAGCTTGGCTGTTCAAATATCTAAAATGATAGTAATTGATTTATATTCAATTATTTGAGTGCACAGAAGCAATTATAGCCAATCTTCAAAGCCTAGTTCTACTGTGAAGCGTTACTATGCAAAAATGATTCCTTATTAGTTACCCGCTGATGAAAAATGGTGGTAGGAGGATGGAATTTCCCTTTTATTGAGAATTCACACCCAATTTTACCTATCTGATCTCTGCTTTTTGTATATTGAGAACAATAGGGCTGTTTACTCCAGACCTAACGAATCTAGCTGACAAACCACTGACAGGGAAGAGAACCGCTGGAACTGGGAGAGGATTTGATCACAGAATTGTAATACTGGCTGGTATTATTCAAACAAGAGATCTGTCAGAGTCCAGCTCAACTCACAGTCACCCTGCCTGTATTCATATAGTCAGCAGTCAGAACAATAAATGGTATTTTAATCTGTAACTCCTGCAGATTGGTTCAGGAAATCGCTGAGATTTCCAGAGATCTCACAAATTCACTATGAACCTCATTTTTAACTGCTGGAAGGAAAGAGCACCTTTCAGAGTGCTCAGCCTCAATACCCAAAGAAGCACTCCAGCTAGCTTAGGAGCTGAACACATCAAAGAGATGGGAGGAGAAGGAAATATTACGTATATCATACTAAGAGAAGGTCCAGGATATCTCTCAAGGCCATGCTGGAGCGTTGTCCTAGCCTGAACACACAGCAGAGACCTGAGTACACTCAGCACAGGCTCGAGCTCTTCACCGTGAGATTTGGATGACTACCTGCAAAAAGGGCTGTGTCTGCTACATGTCATGGAAACGGGTCATGAAACCATCACCCGTTTCAATGACATGTAGCAGACACGGTCCTATAAACTCGTTCTTTACCTTGCAGTGTAGCAAAGCCTGTATCACAGTCTGCAATTAAGAAAATGAGAAGAGACAAAGTCTGAGCCACTGCCTCTCCTGTGCCACCATCCCTGGTCCAGCAGCCTGTGTCAGGCAGGATTCTTTACATGTGAAGAGAGTCTCGGCAACATCAAATTAAAAATCATTCACTGAGTTTTCACAACTGTGGAGGCACACAGAGGTTTAAGCAGTGGGCCTGTATCTTTTATAAAGCTGAACAAAAAAAAATCAGTAACGATTATGCCCAGCTTCTACTCAAGAAACAGAAAGCAGTCTGTATTCCCTATCTACAGCTACTAGTAAAGTAATATTGTTGTCACCCAGTATCTTGGCTTTAACTTGCTCCCAGTCTGCAAGCAGATTTGCTTAGCTGAGCTGTGGCTGAAACGGCTGAGCTGAACTCCAGCCATTCCCAGGCTAATCGGTACAACCCCCAGTTCACGTCAAACCATCCTTGAAGATGGACTTGGGCACTGATCACAGGCTGGAGTAATGGAGGCACAGGTACAGTTCCCTTTGGTCCACACTGCTAAGAGATGGCTCCTATGGCAAAGAGGCAGGGTAGCAAATGGGGACAGTCACCTCTTCATCTGGCACAGCAGGATTTGCCAGAATTTGTTCAGCAGAGCCCGCAGACTGAATAGCAATTAGCTGCTAAGACTGAGGCAGTCTAAAATGTCCAAAAGGGGACATCCTAACACACAAAACATGCACTAACAGGAGCACCAGAGCCCATTACTACAAAGCTTGAATCCTGTCCTCTCTCCCTTATTGCAGGCCAATCCACATTTTCTTACATGCCTAACGTTGTCGGGGAATACCTGGAGGGAGCACAGGGTAAAGTGTGCAGTTTTAGCTGCCTCTGGGAGGGTCACAGAGATTTCATAAATAAGACGCAATTCCCCCGTCTCAGAGAAGGAGGGAGGAAGGATCGTGTGAGAAATGCTGCATATTCCTCAAATCCTACACTGGCCAATTCAAGCAATTGAACATATTTTCCATGGACAGCAATGCAGTGAGGCTGACTCTGTGATCTCTGGACAACTGTGGGTCTGTGGACTACAACCAAAATAACCATGAAAAATAAGGCTTTGACAGTACATTTACATTTTATATGCCTCCATAAGCATAAAAGGCTAAAAACCTCCAGTCTAGGGAAGTAGTTCTTTGCCAGGGAGGGAGGGGAGTCACCAAGGATAATCGAGGTTACAGGGAGGTATCGAAAAATATTATAAAGCACAGAAAATAGAAGTTCTCCCCTCACCTGTTATAACATCACCTTTCAGCAATCATCTGTCAATCTTTACCCACACAGATTTTGGTAGAGGGTGTCACTATAATACACTCTTTTTTCACTCTTTTATGTGGATGTGTAGCAAAAAACATTGGATTTTAAACAAGTGTTTACAAATGTTAAAAATGATAGACGAGTTTATTGCAGAGAAGGCAGGCTGCAGTCTCTTTGGTTGACATAAAGCTATCCTAAAAGCATTCCCAACTCTTATTTCATATAGTCAGGTTTGTAGGCTTGAACTCTCACATTTCCATCTTAATTGCTTGCACATCACTACGGAATTGCTCCACCACCTTTTTCCTCCTGTTGCCAGTAACTGCAGAATGACCTTCAGTTTTTGCACTGCTCCCAAAAGCCGTTTATTCAAAACATCAGAAAACAAAAAGAATTTACAATGAACTTCTGTATCTTTTTTACTAACATTGTTTGAACAACTATGTAGGCTCATCGAAGATGACTCATCATCGATGGTCAGGCTGTATTAGAGCAATCCCAAGATGAAGTTGTTAAATAGTTAGCAAGCCTGTTTCAAAAACCGACCCAAGAAAATAAAGGCATCTTTCTGCTTTCTTGAAGCAGCTTTGGGAAAGACCCAGACTGTTTAAGTCACGAAATACTGAGATGCAGTACTAACTATTCATGGTGAACCCTTTGTTGTTCCTCAGTAAATCACCATTAAGGAAAGGTAAGATGCCCTCACTTAAAAAGATAACGCAGGGTTCTTGTTATTCCCCTTTATCATCTTCGGCTGCATATGAAAAATTATTAAGATGTGTATGGTTTTCCACCAAAATCTCCAGTAAAATCAGATAATATGTGTCAAATACACCAGCAACAAAATGGAATTTAGTATATCTGAGGAACTCAGTGCAGGCTTTGTGAAACAAAATAGTTTGATCATCTGACCTTGATCCAACCAAACAGAACCCACTTCCATGCAAAGGGACACACTTCTTTTAAGACAGAAAAGCTAAAAAGGATCAGCTTTAGTTCTTAGGGACAAACTCCTTGTAAAAATGCCCCAGATAAACCAAAATACCTTGCTCGATTACAAAAGGTTTTATTCTTACAGATGCTTAAGGTGATGCTCTTCAGTGTTTCAGCGGAGAAGGCAATTTCCCAAGGGTGTTTCTAAGTGAGACTCTTACGTGACATTTTCAGTGCCTGCACAATTGAAGCTGGGGGAAACAACTGCAACAAAAAGAGCCCACACATGCACAAAGAAGCTAAAAGATGCAGCTCCGCTAGATGGCAATCCTTGGTCTGGTAGTGGTGCCCTCACCTCCTCCGCAGCAGCAGAGGAGCTCCAGCACTCCTCAGGAGTTGCACAGAAGTCCTTTGTCTGGCCTGTGCTGTGGGAAAAGCAGCCGGGATCGACCCAGCCATTGTTAGCTCCTTTCCAGCCATATCGGACTTCCCATACCAGGTACTCCTCAAATATATCCTCTGGCAGAAATGCAGCAGCACTTCAAAGAATACTGATACTAAATTATTTTTTTTTCAGTGTAAGCTCCTATAAATCCCCCTTTAAGGAACTATTGCAGAATAGAAGCTAAGCTGAAGCAACATCTGCAGCTGCTGCTCAGTCAGGCTGACTCTTGGAGCCTGCCCCCAACTTCTTGTAAGCCCACAAAGAACCCTCCCAACCTGGCAGCATCTGGAGCGGGCTGCCACGACAGTTTTGTACCAGCCCAGCTCTGCTGACACCCACAGAGCCACTTCTCCCACCGGTTTGAGACAAGATATAACCCAAGAAGGCTGATGATGCTCTGCTTCCGAGCACCACAGGTCACCATCTACATGGAAGCAGAGCACCCAACAAGTGAAAGCCACCGGCAGGTCAGATTTGTGGCACTTCACGGCTACTCAGAATAAAAGGGTGAGACCTGTGGGCAACCAAACAATTCAGGTTTGCAATGTCCACATAGCGTGTCCCAGAGTCTATTCCTGAAGACCTCTTTTAGACTTTTTTCAAGCAAAATCTCACTGAAGTATGCGAGACAGCGGACAAATAGGATGGCTCTAAGGTCTTCAGGATTAGATCCCTGGTTAATACACATTTGCATATTGAGCTTGTGAAATAAATAAATGGCTCCATGAAATCCAAAGTGAAAAAAAGGTGTTATCTTTCCTTAGCAGAGACCATTGCATTATCAGCTTCCCCTTCATTTGCTCGGCCTGCTGAAAGCGCAGATCTCGGGCACATGGCTCAGGTGGGAAAGCTGGGCAGTAAGATCTATATTAGCACAGCACCATCGAGCTGAAATACTCCAAGCAGCTGCCAATACGTGCTACAAACTCACATGCTTGAAGCAGTTGCTAAACAACAAAAACCCACCTCTCCAACCAAAATAACCCCCTTGTTGGTCTTGTCTAGATAATCTAAAATGTAGTTTTACGCAAGCTCTGCTTGGACCTGGCGGTGCGCTGCTTGCAAATGCAAACTCGCCCTCTCTTCACTGGGAGCTTTGCCAAAGTGAAGACAGCAGGACTGAGTTCGCAGAGTGGGACATTGTCCTGTCACCAAAACCAGCAGCGGGGCAGGATTAACCTAATTTGTAGCTACCTTGGCTGGACCGGCTGCCCATTGTTCCTCATACACACTCTCGTGAAGCTTAGTTAAATAAATTACCACCAAATTATACTTGAAAAGTGCATTTCCTTAACAGGGTTCAGCTACTGGACACCGGAGTGCTGTGGCCATTCATCCATGGTGGTTCCTTTCCTTACAGCTCGTGGAGACCTTGGGCAGCTTTTGGGGAGGAAAGAGGCAGCCTAAGTTACAGCTCTTGCTGCTCAAAAGTAAAATTAAGCCAATTTCCGAAACAAATTATCTCATGGTTTATTTCCAACAGATCTTGCTTCACCTCTCCACACATCCCAGCATCTTGACCCCAAGTCTCTGAAAAGTTAAACCTGGGTTGATGAATGAACAAAACTGTTTTACCTTTCACGTTATCTTTTAAAAGACAGAAGGCACAAGGATTTGTCACCACCGAGGGTAAAACCTCAGGCTGATCCGTATGTGGATCCCGTTTCAAAAACAAACAATCCACTTGGGACTGGCGGGGAGCCAGCCTGCGGGATTGCCTTTTAAGACTCGCATCTCAATAGGAAACCTCCAGTATTTTGATCTGTTTTCATAACTGTAACAATTTTCATCCCTTGGCTTTGTAGCGTATTATCATTCCCTTCTTTCTAGTGAGTTAAAGAAACAGCCGGTACAAATGAAGGCAAAACAAGCACGGGTCGCTGTGGATAAAATACGGCATTTCAAAAGATTTAGGGAAGACAAAAACCACTGCCTGTCTTAACTCCTGCCAAGAAACCATTACAGAGGATGGAGGCGCGGTGAAAGCCCCTTGAACGCTGCATTTCAACGGCAGTAACAACCACAGATCTTAGATCTATTGTGTAGCTTTATTTTTATAGGACCTATCATAGACTCTTTTACATAACTTAAATGATTATCAAATAATCTCCTGTACACAATGAGACCGAGCCGCATTGCTTTCCGAGCTTTGACACATTCCTGGAAGAAATCCAACCGTCTGTAGGAATCACATCGCCGCAGTGGCTACAGTACATTTTTGTCCCAAACTTACGCCATCAATTAACTTACGTATCGCTGTAAATCGCTGTTTGCAAGATCCTGCAAGACAGTGTTAAATTTCAGGACACTAAGTTTTGGTAGCAGCATTTTTAATTTTGCTTTGCTTGACATTTTTTTCTCGCCTTTGTGTCCTTGGCTGAATATCCGCCAGCGCTTACGATGCAGGCAAGCCTGGGAAACATTTTAACCGCACCGCAAGAGTCGACCGAGTTTTACTTTTAGACTGAGATCGTTTACAAGTGGTTACGGCTGCCTTCAAGAAGAGCAGCCCCCGTTGCAACGCCGCGTAAGACAGGTACACCGAGCCGCGTCTGCCTACAGTAAGACAAAACCTGACCCCTAAGGAAGGCTAAGGAAGGGTGGTCGCCGGCCGCTAGAAAAACACCTGAAGGAACCCAGAATGTCACATTTTATTTGCAGCGTCTCCCACACCGCAGGAGGAGGCCACTCGCAGAGGACGAGGCTGAGCCCTGCGGGAGCCGCGGCCGTGCTTTCGGGTGGGGGGGGACACCCCGGCGGCGGGGCGAGCGGAGCCCCCGGCCCCACGCATGGGCGCCGGGCGGCCCCCGCTCTCCCCCAGCGCCCGCCGGCCCCCGCGGCCGGGCCGGCCCGCTCCCCCCCTTCCCCCCAGCCCTGCCAGCGGCCGGGCGGCGCGGTTGGGGCCGGGGGGCCGAGCCCTGCGGCGCTGCCCTACAGGCCGGAGTAGGCGGCGCGGTGGTAGCCGGCGCCGTAGTCGTAGGGCACCTGCGGCGGGGGCAGCGGGCACTCGGGGAAGAAGGGGGCGAACCCCGCCGACAGGTGCCCGCCCGGCTCCTCGCTGCCGCCGCCGCCGCCGCCGGGGGCCGGCTCCCCGCCGCCGGGGTAGAGCGGGCGCAGCGCCTCGGCCGGCGCCTTCTTGGGCGGGCTGCAGGGCCCGGCCGGGCTCCAGGGCGGCTCGGGGTAGAGCAGCCCGCCCAGCAGCGGGTGGTGGGCGGCGGGCAGCGGCAGCGGCGCTTCGTAGAGGCCGTGCTCCAGGCCCAGCTCGGCGGGCAGGCGGGCGGCGGCGCCGCCGGGGAAGGCGTCCGGCGGGGCGGCGTGCTCGGGCAGCAGCGCGCCGTACTCGGGGCCCAGCAGCTCGAAGAACTCGGCCGCCTCCGCGCCGCCTCCACCGCCGCCCTTCTCCAGCTCCTTGGCGCCCGGCGGCGGCCCGCGGGCGGAGGCGGCGGCGGGCAGCGCCGGCTCCGTGAAGAAGGAGGGCGGCAGGTTGCGGTCCCGCAGCGGCACCTTCCGCGGGCCGCCCGCCGCCCCGCCGCCGCCGCCGCTCGCCGTCCCACTGGCCGCCGCCTCTCCGCCGCCGCCGCCCCCCGCCGGCCCCCGGCCCTGCTGCAGGGAGCCGAAGAGGGCCGCCAGGCTCTTGCTCTGGAGGCTGCTGGCCGCCTGCGAGGCCTCCCGGCGCGGCGGGGGCTTGGCGGGGCAGGCGGCGGGCGGGGAGGCGGCGGCGGGCGGCGGCGGAGCGGGCGGCGGCGGCGGGGCGGCGGCGATGATGCCGGTGCAGCGCTTGATCTGCTTCTGCAGGTACTTCCTGTGGTTCACCTTCCGCTTGGACTTCACCGGCTTGTCCAGCGCCAGCTTGATGTTGCTGGAGGCCGAGTCGATGAAGCTCAGCAGGTCCCTGGTGGCTTCTTTAAAGTCCCCCGCCTCGCCCCCGCCGCCGCCCTCGTAGCCCTTCTCCAGGTCGGCATAGCCCAGGAGGCCGCCGCCGGCGGGGAAGCAGAAGGAGAGGAGGTGGTGGGGGCTGAGCAGCGCGGCTGGCACGGCCATGGCGGGCGGCGGGGCGCCGCCGCCCCGAGCTCCGCAGGGCTGCGCCGGGCGGGCGGTGGCAGCGGCGGGGAAAAGGCGGCGGGCGGGGGCGGAGGAGGGCTCAGCAGCGGGGCTGGCCCCGGCCCTCCCCGCCTCCCCGCCGGCCGCCCGGGGGCCGGGCCGCCTGCACCCAGCCCCCGGCCGGGGACGCGGGCAGCGGCAGGGGGGCGGCGGGAGCATCACCGCCGGCGCAGGTAGGGGCACGCAGCACCCCCCCCCTCCCGGGACGGGTACCCACAGCCCCGAAGCCAGCTCCACAGACACCCCCGACCAGACACACGCACCCGCTCTGGGCCGGGTGCACAGCGTCCCCCGGACCCCCCCGGTGCCATCCGTCGCTGGCATGCAGCCACCCCCAGCGCTGGCCCCGCCTGCGCAGCTGGCACAAGCTGCCTTCCTCTGCCCGGGGCCGGGGCCGGCCGTGCCGGGTCACCTGCACGGCTCTGGCTGCCAGGGCAGGCAGACAGGCTCTTGCTCCGACACCGGCCAGGATGCACAAGCCTAAATTAATTTGCAAAGGGTTTGTTGTTTGGGTTTTTTTCCAAGCTCATCGCTATGCACGTTACCCAGCACATTGTATTTTCCTAGTCAGGTCAAGTCCTGAGAAACTCCAGCGCTGTGGTCCACTAGAGATTTTAAATGACTGGGCTGCATTCCGTTAAAACTGAAGATTTTTACTAGCATGGGTTTCATGAAGCAGCGGTATAAATCTTCTATATGGAAGGTAGAAAAATCAGCGAGGTGGCTGCTGAAAGTACTGATGACAGCTCCTGAAGGAACTATCTTGTCTTTTTCTGGGGGGAAAAGGTATTTGGTTGATTTTCCTTTAGAAAACTTTTACGTTGATGCAGAACAACATCAACGCGTTGAACTCCAGATTTATTTTTAGTGATTTTATGTCTTCAAATTTGAATAACGATGCATACCTGATTTTGACTGAAATAAAGTGAGTTTTCTTGGTCTGCATCAATGCATTAGAACTGCAGCAGTTTTGTGTTGGAAGGAAAACACAGAAAGCAAAACTCTGCTGAAGAAAAGGGAAACAGGCTCCTAAGACTGTACTTAGTGGTAAAAAAGGAAAAAATCAGCCAAATTCACCTCACTGTGGTTTCAAACACGTGTTGAATGCCAAGCAAGTATTGTGAGGAGAAAAGAAGAGAAAGCACATATCTCATGAGAGGAAAAAAAGGCTCAAAACCCTTGACAAAACAAAAATGCTGATTTTCTTGGTCTCTCACCTGCACCTCAGCAGGTCTGGGCAGGGTCCCATCGGCAGGCAGAGCCTCGCGGTCCCAGGCACAGCCTTGGCTCTGGTGCCGGCACATCTGGACTGGGGCTCCTTGCAAAACCTGCTCTGCTGGAGCCTCCCAGAGTCTCTTATTTGGGGAGTTCCTCTGAGTGCAACTGTGTGATTGAAGCAAAAAGTACTGGTGGGCAGAGGGCTATGGGAAATCTGTGTATCTCTCCATATCAGAATGAGTATGTATACATAGGAGGTGGATTTAAACCACTTAGCTCAAGTACAACTGACATGGATTAGCCACCTGAGTTTCTACCCTGAGGTCCTGTCACGCCCTGTCAAGCTTTGCAGCCTGCTCCAAGCTCCCTTATTGATGGGGAAATGTAAAGAACAATCTCTATATATATGTGTGTGTGTATATATATATATATATATCTCCCCTGTGTGCTCCACTAGATAGTTTTGCAATCCACTTTGAGGCCACTTCAAACTGCACGTGGGTCTAGAAAATGGGGATCACTATCTGTCGCCGGGTGTGCAGCCAGTTTAGGACCATTTCTTACCTGAGCAACGTGAAATGACTCTGTAACAGAGCAGCAACTAAGTTATCTTCAAGTTAGGATCTGCTTTGGCATTATAGCCGCAATATTTCATAGCCTGTCTAAAGGGGGTTGTTAATGAGTCTGGGTGGTATTATATGCAGAGTGGCTAAATATCCGGTGGCTTAGAGGAAAAAAAAGCTGAAAGCCCTGGCCTCTCTTCTGTAAGGCTGAATTCATTCAATTAAACAGCTTTGAGAGCTCAGCTATGGTTTAGCGGGAGGCTTTATTACCTCCTAAAAATTGGAGAGTATTAAAACAATTGTCAGGCATGCAAAGGAAAGTTTGCATTCAGTTGTGCTAAGCAGCCAAATTTACATATTCTCAACCAGATCTGGAGATTTAGAAAGCCTTCATAATTGCATTAAACATGCTTATTCTCCATGTTCTCTCAAGCAGAGCTGATTACCCCAAGTTGGGCAATGCCTGGAGGGAAATTTCCTAAGCCACATGATGTCAACAACTTGCAGAGAAACTTAATTTTTCCAAGGAAATAGCGGTTTGGTTATTCCTGCAAAACGTCTCTCTTTCCCAGCAGCTCTACGAGCCAGTGCTTGTCTTCTGCCCGTGCTCCTTCAGGATGATGATGCTCAGCCCGCGCAGGGTGGCTCTCATGCCCCACCAGCAACCCACCTCAGCTCGCTGGCAAGGTCTAATGTCCAGGAAGTGCTGGGATTAGATCCACAAAATAACCCCGACCCCAGGCAAATGCTTGGACCAGATGTCCTGGTCCCTCCACTCTCTCCCCCCGTCAGACCAAGGCGAGTGAAGTGGCTGCAGAAGCGCTTCCCCCACCCCAAACCTCCGTCCCGCAGGATAGCGTTCAGTGCTCACTAAGGGGCTCCAGGGGCTCTACTGCTATTTTCTTGCCCACTTTTGTGTAGGAAATGTATCTAGTTTTGTTTATTTCCTTGCTCATTACAGGCAGCAGCATCTTGACCAGCTCCAGGGATTAAACCAAGGCTCTCCAGAACGATGCTCTTGGTGTCAAGTTTGGCTTCTTTAGAGGGAACCGCAGCACGGTCACCCTGTGAATTGAAGGGAGCAGGGACACGCCGTGCTCACTAATGCTTTGCACCAGCCACAAATTGAGCTTGTAGCCACACGACCAAGCCCTTTGCAAGAAGATTAATTTGTTATCCTTACGGACCGAGCGGGCCAGAAAGGAGAGAGCGCCTTACACAAACAAGAAGGCCTTGCACAGCTGAGGACCATGTTACAGTGCCAGCATTTTTGTGGAGCAGCTCCTTACCGGAGGCAGTTGCAAAAGCTGAATCCACCCTCCTGATGCTCGCGGGACCGCCCGTCTCAGTGTCCACACCAGGGTAAATCCTCTGCAATGCAGGGACAGGCAGTGGGATCCAGCCCAAAGGAAACATCTCATACGGTGTCCCATCACTAGAAGAGGGTGGATTCAGACTAGATAGAAGGAAGAAATTTTTTACAATGAGGGTGGTGAGGCACTGGCACGGGTTGCCCAGGCACGGGTTGCCCAGAGAGGTGGTAGATGCCCCATCCCTGGAAACATTCAAGGTCAGGTTGGACGGGGCTCTGAGCAACCTGACCTAGTTGAAGATGTCCCTGCTCATTGCAGGGGGGGTGGACTAGATGAGCTTTAAAGGTCCCTTCCAACCCAAACCATTCCATGGTTCTATGATCACTAGCAAAACCTTCCCTTGGGAAAGGCGAACCAAATCCAGCACCGAGCCCAGCCCTCACAATTCACAACACCCGTTTTCCTCTCACCGCAGCATGGGGAAGGCAGCGTGAAAGTACGAAAATCTCTACGACAGGGGAAGGAGGACTTTATTTCCCCCTGGCTGGTTGTATGGCCCATATGGTTATCGAGTTATGGGAAAATCTGGCTGCCCAAACAGGTGTCACCGCTCGCAACCTACAGTCTCATTTCCTGATCGCGTCTTAATCGGCGAGTTGGTTGTGAAAGTTGATTTCTTGCACATTCTTATATCAGTGGGAATTTCTGCCCTTCCCTGACAAGTATTATAGGCAGCCTTTGACATACAGCCCTACAGGACCTAAATAGGCTGCTATTCTTTCCCTACGCTGAAAGGGAGCTTTGTGCCAGGGATTCATTAAACTGCACTGCACAGCCCTTCATAAATGGGCTCAATAATGAACAGTCGATTTAACTGGAAAAGCTGCTGGAGCTGTTAAATTAAAGGGAAATAAAGTGCACTTCAGGCTCAGTCTGCCAGAAGAAAATGTTGACCTAAAAAAAAAAAATCTTCATTTTACTGAATCTCTTGCAAACAGGCTAAAATCTTCAGGAAGTTTATACTCGCAACAGTGGGAGAAATTTTAAAACATACTGGTTTGCTTCCCACTAATAAAGAAAGAAAAATTGACAATAAAATATGCAGTAAAATCAGAAGGAGGGGTGAAGGGCATATTCCACTTAAGCCAAATTTAAGCCACTTAAGCCAAATTTAGTATATGTGTGTAGATACGAGATTGTGTGGCTTATGTAGATCCAGTCCTCACCTGCCTTAAATCACTATAGACCGCTTCAAACGGTGCGTCTTCATACATGTGCATACACACAGTTCCTTCCTTTACAGTCTTAGCTTCTTAGAGATGCTATTTTACTCGAATGAAATTATTAGCGGGCATGGGACTGCAGAGCTGGCACCCTGCAAACGAAGCCCAGTTTTCCTCTTGCAGCCTCTGGATGCCGGTGTCTCAGTTTCCCTTCCCCTCTTTCAATCTCGGTGTGCATTTCACGTTCTCCAGGGATATGTTCCCCCCAGAAGAAAGGGCAAAGCAGGTTTTGGTGGCTCTGCTGGCACCGGTGAGTGGGTGACGTGTGTTTGTAAGCACTGCATCGCATTGGAAAGAGCTGTGCAAGGATAAAGCACGAAGCTGTGTTGTCTGTGTTTTGAGGATCATCACTCCATCAGGAGATCCTGTAAAGGCTCTCCTGGTCCTTGCCCGTGCTGGGCTGAGCTCTGAGATGCCACTGGAGACTTCTGGGTTTCAGTAAAGTATGTCTGAGCTACACACAGGTGCCTGAGGTGGACTTTAAGCATTTAACCTGAGATATTTTTATATGTTTATTTTAAGAAAGCAGAAAAAAACCCCAGATATGGTTTAGAACTGGAAAAGAAATAGTGGGTCACTTCAGGCCCTCATCCAATCAACTTCATATATCCAAAGTTTCCACTGGAACCAAGTTCATAAATTCATCAGGGAGGGACTTTTTTTCCCATTTGCCAGTATTTTGTGAAATCTTGGGGGTTTACGCAGCCCAGCCCTGCAGCGCCCTGGCCTGGGATCATGTTGCTCATAAGGCAATGGTCATTTCACCCACGTGAGGAGTGCAGGACTCAGCTGAAACATGGCCCACACATGCGGGGACTATATTTAATCTTCTGGATTATTAAGAAAGTCCATCATTTAGCTGAGCCTGACCCACCTCATGGTTTTGTAAGAGTGGAATTCCTTAGCTCAGTGGGGTTACTTCAGCATAAAACTGGGGTTGCTTAGTGGTGAATCAGCTCTTCCATCATAGCCATCTTGTTCTCCTTCATCTGAGCAGGCGTAAATATCGTTCCACAGCTGTGTTATGCACTTTATATATGATATTTTGCGAAGGATCTATCTGTGGGAAGGTAGACTGGAAGCTTAAGGGCAACAAGATCAGAAGAAGCATGCAGTGGGGAAGGGACCATGTCCAAATCTAATTCCTGGGCCAGATCATCTGAAAACAAACCTCAGCACCAGCTTAAAAAACTGTGTTGCTTTCACTGTTTCATGTTGTAGCTGGTTTTTCATGATATAAACTTCCTGGTTGGAGAAACACTAATCTTCTTCATAGTATCGTAACTTTTGTTCAAATCTGCTATATAATTTTAAAGGTGATGGCAGCAGGCTTTCAGTTCTTCACTGAAGGTGCCTTTAGTAGGTTAAATATTTTTTCATACTTTCTGAAAACATGAGCATTCAGGCAGAGTATTAGCTGTAATATATTAGTCTTCCACCTAAATTTTGCATAATTATTTATGACTTGATTAAAACTGTCCTGGTATGATCAAAATCCCACAAAAGTTGCAAAACCTTGAACTTTGCTGAAAAAATAATGCATCCGATAACTTTTGTGGGCTGCTTTCTTGAAAGCAGAACTTGGGTGTATTGCTGGTGGCTCTCTGTCACCACTACAAGAGCTGTGCAAAACCACCACTTGCCTCTTCAGGAAAGAGTTTTCAGGGTTGAAATTGTAATTTCATTTCATTAAATCTTCCTCATAGTCCGGCACTTGGCTACTGGTAGAAATAAGCATTGAGGAAGCATTTACAGATACTTGAACAGAACAAGAAAATAAATTACTTTTCATACTATTGAGGAATACTTTTTTCATATTTTTTTTTCCTCAGTCCTTGTGTATTCCTTGAAATTTGCAGGGTTTTATCTTTACTCAGAGACATTTCTACAGATAAACGTGTGGGTTTTGAGATCAAACTCATTCCTTTATTTTCACTAGTCATGCAGGGTGCTGCTTGGAAATGCTTTGCTAGGTGGAAATAAAATGTGAAATGCAAACAAATAGCAATGAACGTCAAGCACCGTCTTGTTTGCTGCACACTATCCTTCCACTAATCTCTGTTTGCTTGGCAGGAACCAGTTTATTTGATCTCATGGTTCCTGACAGGCTTTGACGGAGGTGCTGCATCGTTTTGGGAGGACAGGAGCTCCTCACGTCTCACCTGATGCAAACAGGGAGGATTTAGCAAATGCTGCAAAATAGTCTTCATGTATCTCAAACTCGTCACTGAAACCAAAGGCGCTGAGGTGTTTCTCAGAGGTCCAGCTGTGTGCCATCCGCATCATGGGGGAGAGCATCGGAGGGCAGGGTGCTGCTTGGTGTGTGGTCCATGGTCATACACAGCCTGGCACCAGTGTTTCGGAAAGAAGTCTTCTCATTCATTATTTATGCTCTGAAATAAGGACCGTGTCCAAACTCCAGCAAAGCCATTTCCACTGACTTTCACTGAGTGATGAATAACCCCAGTTAATGGACCTAATTTTCAGAATTGCTGGGCATCAGTGACTCCCATGACTCTGCTGAGCCAGTCCCCTGTCTCTTTGTCCTCCATTTGGGAATAAGGAATTTTCTTGAGCCAGGAAACCCCATGCCAAAATCTTCATATGACATGTGGCATCTTCCCTCTGTGTAGCTATGAGATAAACTCAGCTTTTCCTTCCAGCTCTCCCATGGCCTGGGCTCAGCCCTCTCTCTCTCTCCAGGTAGCTTTCAAATGATGCTTCAACCATGCTGCAGAGCCCCTGACATGCAGGTGACTTCAGGTACCTATGACTACAGCAATGCTGTCGTAACTCTTCTTATTCCTTTGTGTCTCTTAAATAAACCTGGTGCAGCTCAGCTGATGGATCTGTGACATGATGACACTGGCAAAACGGTGGTCTCTGCCTCTGGAGCTGCTCTGGTGCTGCCTCGTCTGCATCAGCCCCAGGGAGAGAGCTGGGGCTCGGGTGCTGAAATGGTGGGAGCTGTGTCACCCCATGGCAGACACCACCACAGCCCAGGTATTTACCTAAAGGAAATTTTTTTTGCTGGTGTGTTACAATTGTTGGGAGATATCTGCATCACAAGACCATCTTTAAATGTTGGTCAACACTGTGTCCTAGTATTTAAATGATTAAAGTCTTTTTTCTTTCCAAGAGTTGTTTTGTCTTGTTTTGTTTTTTCCATAAAAAAGGACAATTGTGGAACTTTTAGTTGCTTTATTTTTAATTGAAAATGCTATCAAAACTGTGACCAGTTTTGCCTGTTGAAAATGGCCCATTAGAAAGGTCATTTCCTTCAGCAAAATGCCCTCATCCAAGCACTGTTTAACAGCTTAACTAAATAGGCAAATATGATTTTCTATTCCCAGTCTCACCCCCCATCCACTGCAGGGCTGGGCTGCTCCGAGGAGGCCTCCGAGTTCTGGACCAGGAATATGTTTTTGACAGGGTGACATGAAGATCTGACAGATCCATGTCAAAAAATGTTGGGAGCAGGACATCCAATGCCCCTTGCCGGGCTGCCATGGGGAAATCCAGGCTCCACATTAATTCCTTCCTGGATCCTCTCCACATATGTCCTTTCTGGGAGGCAAACCCAGGTCTTATCTTCAATGAATATCATGATTTCCTGATACCAGCACCAATTTTATTAACTCCCTTTATGTTTTTTCACCATTTATTTTCTCCACTGCTGAGATATGTCTGCAGGGAGTTTAATCTCATCAGGAGCAGGAATTGGTCCCAAGACCCCTTTCGTACAGGAGAAATAACCTTCTCGTTGGTGCAGCACAGTCTGCAAGCTGAGATGGCCACCAGTCTGCAGGACTTGGGGACAGCAGGAGTCCCTGCTCCCGCACAAAGCGCTTCTTTGGCCCACCCTTGGCCCCGACACGTTCTCACATGGAAAGCCCCAGGCCCTAAATCTGCACAACACAAGCATCAGCCACCCAAGTCAACCTCTGGATTTCAGTGGGTTTACTCTCAGGCTTAGATTTGGGCATACCTTGCTGAACGGAAGACTTTGTTCACAGCAAGAGGGGTTCAAAACCATTCTGTGGTGCACAGCTACCTTTTAAATGTTCATAGGATTCATTAAGAGTTTAAATCCTAATATCTTACTTGTCTATAAATTATCTAGATAAACACATAATAAATCATTATATACACATATATACCCAGAGTGGGAGCATACTGTGATTAGAAGCTTTGCATACAGCAAATACATATAGACTAAAAATACTGGAAAAAAAAAAAGACTTCTTTTTTGAAAGCTATAGCTAACAAAAATGTTGGATTTTTGGTTAGCAGAAATGTTTTCTTAACCAGATGTTTTCAGTCTTTTCTTAACAGAGCCACTCGCAGATTGTGCCCTGAATTATTTCATGTTTAGAAATGGTGTCTTGTTAAAAGGGAGAGGGAGACGGAGGGAGAGAGTCGCACAAACTGCCATTATCATGCAAATAGCCCCAGAGGAAAAAGGACAGTGAAAATGATAGCACTGATCTAATTATCTGCAGGCCAATATAGCTAAGTCACTGAAAGAGGCCCACAGAAAAGGCTGCCACAGAAACACAAAAAACAGCCAGAAAACAATAAGGAACTTAGCAACAGTATAAAAACGGACTTCTTTCTGTGCACAAAGAGTAGTTTTATGAGCATTTTTCTTGCTTTCAGTTTGCAGAAAAGGTTAGAGCACATTTTAAATTCTATGCCAGGATTTTTCCGCCCCCCCCGCCCCCCAGCCCCTAAAGATCCTTTGGCACGCCGTCATATCGCTGCACGCCCGGCGGTGAGAACGCGGCCGCTCCCGCTTAGCGTGTCCGAACCACCACGCGTGTCGGGGGCTGCTGAGTTCATGCGAGGTGGATTTCGGTAGCGCCCTTCTCGGGGGCTTGGATTTTGATCAAGACATTCAAGCTTTGCCCTTTTTGTGTGTTAACGTTCTTGGCTTCCTTTTGGTGCTCCCAGGGGGTTCCCAGCTGGAGGATGGAGAGTTTGTACGCTGCCCACCCTCCCTTGGGTGACCCGTGTGAGGGTCTTGAGGGGAGCTGTAGGAGGAGCCCGGCTATTGCAGCCTGCACCTGGGCACAGCCATAATTCACCTCAGTAAGGACCTCAGTAAGGACCACGACGTGCTGCCCACCAGCTTGCCAAATACAGACACTGACAAGCAATAAAAAAGACCCGAAAGCCACTGATCGTGGCTGCCAACAGGACCCCACATGAGCAGCTCACCCACAGCTCCTCTTCTGTGGACATGGCACTTAGGGACATGGTTTAGTGGTGGACTTGGCAGCATTAGGTTAATGGTTGGGCTCAATCACCTTAAGGGTCTTTTCCAACCTAAATGATTCTATGACTCTGTGCTTCTTGTTGGCAGAGAGAAACGGGCAGCTCCAGAGTAACTTTTCTGCCCTATTTTAGTGATCCTGCCTTGCGATTGCCTGTTTTCCCACTGACCTGAGCCCCCATGATCAATCTGATCAAACTAATCCCACCCAGATCTTAAAAGCTCAGGGCACCTGCCAACTCAGCCCAACTTCCGTTGGAGCTACAGGTGTTACAGTGCAGGACAGTTGCCCAAAATGTCCTGAAAATGCTTTTTAGCCACTCAAAGGTCACCACGCTCCTTTTTGAGGGGGAAAATTCCCAGCCAGTAACTGTTTCTGTTTGTTACAGGTTTAGACCAGACTGGGACCAAAATTGGAAAGACAAAATGCAGAGCATTTCTTTACAAATTCTGCAAGTCATCTAATCCCACCTATTAAGCTTAATGAGATCTGAAAATATCCATAATTAGCTTCATGTCCGGAATGTGCAGATGCTACAACAAATAGCTGCCGGATGTGGTAAGCCTTGTCCATATGGCTGGATGCTCTAGGAAAATGAAGGTGAGGAAGGGCAATATCTTCTCTGGGGTGGGGCTTTGAGTTATTTCTTTTGGTCCTACGGAAGGGACTTTTAAGAAGGATCTGAATGGGAATATGGAGAACTCATTCAACTTGGGTGGGGAGAGTCATCAATATAGGCAAAATTCAGTCTTCTGGTGGCAGCACAAGGAGCAAGAAGAGAAACCACTGGGAAACCCTGAGGGATGAGGGGATTCAGGCTACATCCTCAGACAGGGTGGGCACTTTTGCCGATGACTCGAGCCAGTTCTGAGCCTAGCACCCCTCACAAACAGATAGACGTGCAAGATATAGAAATACAAACACTGTGCACTCAATTCTGCCCAGAGGCAGTTTATTTAGACCTGCTCAGAGGAAGTCTGGTGATTTTTTTGCAAGGGACCATCTTTAAGCCATCTCTCTGCAGTCTGGGACCTTCAGCTCTGATCTTCAGGTGAGGACCACTAGGTCTGGACCACTGCAGAGTGAACACACAGCCCAGATGCACTATTTAAGGGTGGATTTTCCTTAGAAGTGTGGTATGGGTTCATGGGATGGTATGGGCATCATGGGGGAAGAATCAGAAGGAGAAAGAGGGCAGAAAGACTCAAAGAAAGAAACAAATAACAGACTTTTGGAAGGACGAGCAGATCCACTTGAAGAATTCAGTTCTCGAGAAACATATGTTAACTCTCAAGTGCTTAAAAAATTCATTGTGGATAAAGGTTCCTCTATCTAGCTAGCAAGTGCTTCTTGTCCTCCTGCCCAGTCTGTGTCCTAAGAGGATAAACTGGAGATTCATAGTGCACATGACTTGAGTGGCGATCTATGGAAACCCGGGTCAGTAAAGGGTATTGGTCTGGGCAGCAGAGCCCTGTTGGATTAGAAATCTGCTAACGAGCCACAGGCAGACCTGTGTGTGTCTGCCATGGTCCTTCCTTCTTCTCCTGTCTCAGCCCCAGCTCCCACCACTGTCTGGAGCCAGCATCATGTGCAGCCCCATGGTGAACAGCCTGAGGAGCTGCTCAAGGTTAAACCTCTCCCTTTTTGATCTTGCCAGGTTCACCTGAACCCTGATCAATTCCCCAGTACCCTTCACTGCATCACCAAACACTTGTACCAGCTTTTCCTACCTAACAGACCTCTTGAAAATACAGCAAAGAAAGAAAGAGCAGAAGTCAAGTTGGCATGAAGAGCGTGGCAGGTAGCTCTTTCTCTAGCATGGCCATCCAACTGCACAAAGTCTTTCTGTATTTGAGGATGCAACACACAACAGCAAAAGAAATAAAACAGATGAAGGACACTACCACAAATACTAAGATAGAGAAATAAAAAGCACTCAGCCCCTCCATCCAGCTCTCTGGAGCACTCTATGCATCTTATTTTGACTTTATAAAGTGTCCCCGAAACTCATCTATTTCCTATGAGAGCTTTGTTAGCATTTATACTATTGGGGGGGTGGGGTGGTGTCATTTCTGTGAATAGTTGGTTAAGGTCAGAAAACAGATTTTGGTAGCAAAATTGGCTGTGTCAGATAAATGTTAGTCATGGTGATTATCTGCCAGGGAACGTGAACAGGCTACAAAGCGATAAGAGGAGTTGCTGGCACCAGAGATCCTGTTTAAATTTGTTCCATGTACATGGAATTTAATTTATGCAGGCTTTGCAAACAACATCTGATCGCTGTGTCAGATGGTCCGGCAGCAGATCAGCAGCCGCCAAACTTGTACCCAGTCGAACTCACCTCCTCGTTTGCTGCACTGGGGAGAGATGGAAGGGATTTGAGCCTTCTTCCTCACAGCTCTTTGCGCATTTTTAGGTCTTCCATGTAGCAAGTCTCTCCCCATCTGATCTCTTTTGTGACAGTATCTACCCAACACACATTCTTCCCTCCCTGGTTTTTTTTTTTTATTTTACTTGCTGCTTCCCAGGCCACTCTGTTGGAAGAAATGACATCATCAGAGAAATATCTGACATTTCAGCTGATCTAAATTCAAAATACACTGAGTATTGAATAGCATGGCACAGCAGACAAAGACCACTGACAGTCACAGGCCATAGCAGATACCTCAGGGAGGAACAAGATCAAACACTACTTTGGTTAACAAGGACCATGAAAACTAGACTAAATTGTCGATATCTAAACCACACCCTTATCACTTCATTATGTAATAGGCTTAATTCCTTTCTGTGTTTCCCAGATGCAAAATACACACCAGTAATCTGCTGTGATGGAGGCGTAGAGATGAGCCTTGCAGTCTGATATGCACAGTCTGTGATTTGCCCCATGACATGAAGGGCCATGTAGAAAGGGCCAGCCATAACCCAAGGGGGTAACGCTTCCTTAGGACTCCTCCAGATTATGGGGAGAAAGAAGCTGAGACCAGAGGTGACTTTGTGAGGTTGCCTTCGGCCAGGCACCCTCAGCATGCCTGGAAGGGCTGCCCGTCTAAGTACCCCAGCTCTTCCCATCACCAAGCAAAAATACGACTATTTTTAAGTGCCTGGGAGACACAGATCCCTTTCTAAGCACATGGAGGATGTGTCTGTGCTGGTAGCCAGGGAGCTGGTTTCCAGCCACTTTGACTAATAGTCGGATTTCTGGCTTGCCCTAATGCTTGCCCCAGTTGATCCTGCTGGCCCCAGTCCATAGTCACTGGCCAAGGAGGGGTTGGTTATGCCCCTACGACATTAGCCAAAATTGGGCACCTGGGGCCACAGGGGCTGCCTGGGTGGTATGTGTTTAGGCTTATACAGGACCAGAAGACACTATCCGGGTCGTGGAGCGCAGACAGCTATGCAGTAAGAGGTCCCCAAGCCACAAATTGGAGGAGGACAGGGACAGTCTAGGGGGAGTGTTGCTCTGTGCTCATCCCATTCTTATAGCTCTTCCCAAGGGTCTCCTCTGGCCTCTGTCAGGGAGAGGACATGAAGTTGCTGTAGCAGACATGCAGTTCAGAAGCGTCTGTAGAGCATCCATTTCACATGCCACTACACACCTTGGACCGTAGGAAATGAACTCCAGCAAAAGACCAAATCAACAGCTCTAAAATGCCTCAGGAAGAGAGGAGGGGAGACCTGCAACGTCGGTGTCTGGGCTTCTACAATAGCAGAGAATTCATGGAGTAAAATCTCAGATGAAGCTATGAAGTGTCCCAAGCTTCACTATGCAGCAGAAGGAAAATAAAATGCTAATTTATAAACACAGTGCAGACTAAGTTGACTTGCACCCCTCACACTGGTGTCTGATAATTCAGGATCCATTGGGACAGGGAGCAGAAGTGTTCTGTAGCGTCATGCCGAAGGCACCTGCCTGGGAAGGGAAGCCCTGGGTTCAGGTATCTGCTCCCAGTGCTGCATTGGTTTTTAACATGAAGGACCAAACTGCCGCCCCCTCTCACTTCCATCCTCCCCATCTTCTCCTCCATCAGCAATGACTGATGGACGTCCTTGCGTCCCCAGGACATTCCCTGATGTCCCCTTCTGTTGTGACAGCAACCCTCTGCCTTGAGGATGAGCCCCAAAGACAAGGACAATTTATCCGTTGGCGTTTTAGCTGGAGATCAGATATAATTCCCTGCCCAGACGGACATTTCTTGTTGGGCCAAACCTTGAGGCTCACACCCCTAAAGATGCCTAATCCCTACCAGTTTCTGGAGTGACTCAGGGAATATTGCCTAAATTCAGAGATGAGCTGTGATGGTAATTATCCAGGGCTGTAAGACTTAAAGGAGAATACTTGGTCAGGTACAACCCCTTCCAACTAAAGTAAATTAAAAAGAAGAAATAAAATTTTTAAAAAATTAAACCTCCCAAATACTTTAGAAAATTTGTACAGTTTTATCCACATTTTCCAGTTTTTCTTTTTCTATTTGCCACACACAGTATTATACTTTTGCTTTTGAAAAAGAGAGAGAAAAAGATAGAAAAATGAAGAAGTAGGAAACAGTAAAACAAATAATTTTCCATCTTGCCAGAGAAACAGCCTCCCCATTTAAAAAAAAAAAAAAACAAGTCAGATTTTTCTATTTTGAGAATAACACTTGGTAAAAGCAATCTGATTTAGAAATCTCAGCCGGCTCTCGGTAACAAGCTGCCCTAAGAGCAGCGCCGTATTCCTGCACCCATCACCACGGCAGTCGCACAGGCACGTCATTCACGCTGCCTTTCTTCCTCCCTGACATGCGGCTCCGCATAACATCGCTGCAGACGTAACGGAGAGCAGCTCGTGATCTCCCACTGCTGCCTCCCTCCGCTGGCCACCGCTTTCCCCAGCGTCGGTCAGGGTCATCTTTGGCTGCGTGCCCTGTGCATGTGTGTGCATGTGCAGGTTCCCGTGCTAAGCAAGGGGCTGCTGTAGTTTGACTTTCTCTCGAGAAAAGGTGTGCACACCTCATAACTTGCTGCTGTCACTGTCCTCTTTTTTTTTTTTTTTCAATGCAAAAACTTGCCCAAAAGAAGTTGTGTAAAGATGTAATCAGCTAATTACTTGTAACTGGAATAACCTGGAAGGAGAAAGGCTGGAGGACTGGTAACGTGGGATCCTTACCCGCCTTGAGGACACAGCCTATTTAGGGGGCCCGAAGCTGCCAGCACATTTTCAGGAGCCAATTGTTTCCCGACCAGGGTTACCCCAGGGTAAGAGCACAGTGGTCACTGCGCTAAAATCCTGTTCTTCGCGCTGGATTTGAGCCTAGCGTGACCACGACGGGCAGAGAGAGACCCTGTGATGGCACCGAGCCGTAGGTCCCATCCCCGGAGCAGCCCTGTGCATGCATCAGCAAACCCACCAGGACATCACTTAAGTCACCCTCCCAAGCTCTCAGGGCTGTTTCTCCAGGAGCTGCTTATTGACTTGCCTCAACCCAAAACAACAACGTCAGTCATCATTCCTCTTCCCGGCTTGGCCCCCCCCCGCCCCGGAGTAAGGAAAAGCATCGAATAATCCTCCTCCGTTCGGTGTGTGGTCTGGTTTTCCGTGTCGTCATGCAGACAGTACAGAGACAGGGGGTCAGGCGGGTCATCAGAATGCTAATAAGAAATCTGATTGATGAGCCGGTGCCTCGGGGATGAATGGGATACTTAATTAATGACTTCTGCTCTGTTTAAGAAAAAGTTTCCCTTAACTCCCATCTCTCTTTTTCTTAAAAAAAAAAAAGAAAAGAAAAAGAAAAAAAACCTCTATAATCCCAAGTTTTCCAAACAACATAAAGAGAACTTCAAAGACAGACATGGTCAGTTTTTATGTGTTGGGTTGGTTCAGTGATTCTTTCCTTTCTTTGTTTACAAGGGCAGCCAGGCTTGATTCCAAGGCTGAAAAATAAAAGGCCACATTGTTCAACCAGATTCTGGATTTTTACAAGAAATTTCCTCCTTCCCAGTAGGGCAATTAACTGCTTCATTTCTGGGTCCGCGGGTACCAAACCACGCTGCCGGCCCTGTGAAACTCTGCCGCAGTCGGATCTTGCCAAAACACGGCTCTGCTTCGGAAACAAGACGTACTATGGAGATGCTATTGTCCCATTAAAAGCTAACCAGCGAGCCAGAATTGGGGGTTTTTTGCAGGGAAATAAAAGCCCGTCGGGGAAAATACCTGGTAGGCACTTAGCTTAGGACTGTGTATTCAGGGCGATTCGAATGGGATTTCAACCCAGCAAGTAGCAATGGGAAAACAGCAACAGTTTCAAATGATCTCTTCCGGATTGATTTGGAAGGTTATTTCATGCTAAATGAATAGCAGCAGGAACGAAGATGGGGGGGGGGGGGGGGGGGGGGGGGGGGGGGGAACGCACAAATGAATTTTTTAACTCTGAGGTCTTTTTTTAGAAACCAGCTCAGCTGCAGCATTCAGGGCAGAACAAGCTGCTCAGTATTGGCGCCGGGCAGATGGGAGATGGCAACGAAGCAATGCGGGTGGCGGATCGCGCCCCACGTGTCTCCCACCCAAATTCGGTCACTCCCAGAAGACGGCTCAGGCCACCTCGTGGGCCCAAACACCGTGACCCGCAGCCAGGCCCACGGGCTCAGCAGATCCGCGGGACCTCGAGCACCTTGGTGGACCCAAGCGGGGAAGGAAGCAGCATCCCTCAGCCCCACGCGGGCTTTGCCAGCCCTTTGCTTGGGTTTAAGGACATCCTAAATGCTAAGCCCGTTGCAAGAACATTTCAGTAAGCAGGAGCTGCTCATGCACTTGAAGTTAAGCGTATATTTAAGTGCTGGGTTGATCTGAAACCCATGGGAGGAAGAGATGGATACTGACCCAGCTGGCGGCTGTGCCTGGCAGCGATGCTCAGCCTGGGCTCACAGGATCTGCAGGCTGCCTTTTGCTGGGTTGCTGGAGCTGAATTTTGATGTTGATGTCTTGTTTTTAACTTCTCCTTGCAGTAATCCTGTGTGCATTTGACATAACCTGCAGATCTGTTCAGCTGTAGCTTTAAATACAATTAAAAATCATTTCTTTTAAAAAAGTCAAGAGACCCTGAGGGCACAGAGAGTCTGCATCAGTCTGAAATTTGGGCATGGAAGAAAATGTGCCAACTCCAGAAGAAGAAATGGCAGGCATGGCTTTAACACGGCAGCCTAGTCTACTGACTATTTGTACTTTTTAAAAAATAGTGCATGAATTTTCTAAGTGAGTAGACACCTGCTTTGGCCTAAAGGTTTAGAGCACCAGTTAGTCTCACCAGCCTCGCTGGTTAAAATCCCACTTGTTCAAATCCCACTCACAAGGGATTCGGGAGTCCCTCATTTAGGTATTTTATTACCTAAAAAGCACTGACCTGTTTAAAGTGATGGGAAAGTTCAGAGCCACCTTCCTCCCACTGATCTGGACTCTCTGCAGCTGTGATCTTCTACTTGATGTTATCCAAGGGATGAACCCTGCGGCAGCAAAGCAGGAACATAAAGTGCCCAAATGTTCTCATCTGGGACCGGTGTGGCCCACCCAGTCATTATTTTAGGGAATTTGAGTGAGTCCTGGTTTATTTTTAGCCCTTCAGCTCTTTCTGCTCAAGGGGTTAATAAACAAAGAGGCTTTAAACAAGTCAGGCAACAGGAGGAGGAGGAGGGCAGAGGTGTGGGAATGGAGCAATGGAGCTCTGACCCTCCTGGGGACCTCCCTTCGGACACACCGGCTAAAGGAAAGGGAGGAAAAGAAACAAGTGAGAAAAGACCCGCCAAGAGATGCTGGGCAGCCAGGAAAAAAACCCAAACCAACATTTACCACCGGGAGCTGATTTGCATTTGTATTGGGCACTTGGGGAATACAGATAAAACACTCTTTATTTTTCAGGGGAATTCAGGGAATATCAGCAGCAACATCCATGCATAAGCACAAAAGGGAAAATAGACGTATTTTGATGATCCTGTTCTTAGGCAGCGACAGTGATACCATCAGAATAACGCATCTCTCACCCCTTTTTCATGGGTCCCACCAGGAAAAGCATCACAGGCACAAAATTACAGTCACTTCTGGCAGTGGCACGTGTGGGAGAAGTCAAGGAGGGAGGTTAGATGTGGGTGGATGTCACTAGCAATTTATTGCTAAACTGTGAACAAGAGGAAAGGCCCAGAGTCTAAAACTATCAGAGCCCTCCGTACCTCCTGCCACTGGTGCCCATGGTGCTCTGTGGCCCTCCTGTCTGCCTGCTGGGCACCGGTAGCATAAAAGCAAAACAAAACTGATAACTGAAAAAGAGCACTAGCCAAACATTGAAAAAGGCCACGGAAAGAGGATTCATTTGTAGCCACAGAAATATTTTCTATGGCCAAGCTTCTTCTCAAACCTGCGGCTGTGGCTGCTCACTGTGGGTGTGGGGCACACCCATCAGTCCTAGATCCCCCTGGTTCCCAGCTGGAGATCCCACCTGCATGCGTTTCATAGAACCATAGAATGGTTTGGGTCAGAAGGGACCTTTAAAGATCATCTAGTCCAACCCCCCCCGCCACGGGCAGGGACATCTTTCACTAGATGAGGTTGCTCAAAACCCTATCCAACCTGACCTTGAACACTTCCAGTGATGGGGTATCCATCCAGTTTCAGGACTGTCTATCCCTGTATCCCCTAAATACATTAAATGCCTTCCTGCTGGACTTCTGGGGGGTCTCTGCTCTGGTGGCTTTGCAGGTTCAGGGGCACCTGTCCCAGGCAGATGGACATCTATCAGCTGCTGGACTCTGCTCTAATTCTGATTTAGTTAAACAGCCATCTGAATTCTACCTAAGTTGTGAAAAAGCAGTGAATTGGCCAAAGTTGTGACAGATGGGAAAGGGGAGCCACCCTGCACGCTTTGTTTTCTGATAGGAAATGTGAAGACCAGTCACAGCCATTGATCCACTCTGTCTCCATTGGGGACGTGACAGCCTTCCAGACTGTGCTTTGGCAGCCCCTGATCCAGTAACAGCGTTATAATTTGTTGGACCAGCGATTCTCATTACAGCTGTAAGTGCTTTGCTGGATCGTGGACCCACACAGCTCTGCAGATAGATACACCCATCTTCACTCCTTACATGCCAGGTGCTCCCAGTGGAGGATGAACTGGTCCACCAGTACGCTGGTCCAGGGCATTGCCTACCACTGGGGAGCTCCACGTGGCCAGTTTCTTTTTGCTGTACAATTTTGTGGAGATTTACTCGTTTTGCACTTTTAAGGACCAAAGAGAACCACCGAGTTCATTTCACGCCCCAAGTCAAAGTGTTGATGCGACTACTCCTGTAACAACCTCAGCCTGTGGCCAGAGTGATGCTACAGGAGGGCTCCATGCAGAGCAGGGCACCCCAGGCACAAGTCACTTCCCGGTCACTGGTGGTGACCTGTCTCCCACGCACGTGGTGGATCAAATGAGGACATGGGTCTACCACCTCAGGTAGTGCCTGAGGCAACAGCTGGGCTCTATTACTGCATTATGGGAACAGCTCTGGGACAAAATCTCTTCTGCTATAAACCAATATCTGCTATTTATCCCTGAGATAATGGCCAGGAAGCCTTCTCTGATCCTTTAAATGCCCCTGAGAAACATTTACCCCCATGTTTAAATAAACGATGTGACCCTCTGCACGAGGAAGGGTCAAAACCAGGGAGGTTTTGCTTGTCTGTTTGTTAGCGGTGTGTACCAGATCAAAGCAACATAGTAAGTAGCCCTCCGCTGTCATTTCCCAGCTGAGAAACAACTCACAGGTTACTTAGGCTTGATTCACTTCAGGCTTTGCCCACGTAATTCCTTTTTGCACCTTTGCAGCAACCCTTAGGCCACGTAGAGCTTCAGCTGGGTGAGGAAGGGTTACAAAACCCAAAGCAGTGATGTAACATGGTTTAAAATTGCATCTGTGGCAACACTACGCTGCTGACACTTGCATCTCCTGGCAGCTATGTGCCAGGGTCCATACACAATGCAGAAGACGCTGCCCCTCTACACCCGCTCTCAGATTTTATATACGTCCTCTTCATCCAGGAAGTCTCCATTCCCAAAAAGAGGTTTCCAAAGGGAATTTGCTGCCATTTCTAGATGTTTTGGAGGATGGGGGGTGGGAGGAGAAGGGAGGGACTGAGATAGCAGAGGTCGAGCCCCTGGCTTACTCTGCTGATCAAATCCCGGGCTATGGCATTACCTTCCTTTTCAGCTGACGCAGTTCGAGCGCTGTGACTGCCTATTCCCACGCCACGTCAAAGAGAAGGTTTACATTGTTCACTGGATATTAATTTAAATTATTCTGGGGCGCTTGGAAACCACCTCCCCCCCCCGTTCAGTCTCCATGGGGACTATCGCAGAGGCTGGGAGATATCAATGGGCAGCCACTGACACACCGATCTTCCTCCCCTTCTGCTGCAAACTGCCGTGAGCAATTTTCACTGTCGAAGGGGACACATTCATATTTCACTGAACGACTTGCTAGGACAAGATAGACAGAGATTTTTTTTTTACTCATTAGAGACCGGTAAAATATCTTATTAATACCATTTTCCATTTACTCCTTAGGTTCACACGCTTGTGTTGTCGTTCTTTTCTTCACACCAACATCCTGCTGCTTGTTGATGGTATTAATAATACACCCAGCAGGAGGCTGTGCCCCCCGGGGTCCGGGCTGTCTGAATAATTATTGAATGACATTAGGGTTGTTCTGTAAATTACTTTGTGACCCAGGAATTCAGCAGGTTACCGCTATAACTCAGCCTCTCGCACTTGATTGCACTCACCTCCCGCTGCCCCGACATTTATTAGTCTAGTTTGCGTAGCAAGTACTGACTTCATCTGTTGGGAGAAAAGGTGGGAGCCTCCACATGACCTGGGAGGGCCCAGCCTTTTTTAGTGGCCTCGTTCATGACGATTGAGAATGGGGACTTCTCAAGGAAATAACATCCTTCGTGTCCTCTCCCATCCTCTCTGGCACACGGTGAAATGTTAAGGGGCAGCTAAAGAGCCCAGTTTGCATGGTTGGACACATCAGCAGGCTGCAAGCAGGGAGGACAAGGTCATTCCTTTCTTTCTGGAGGAGAAACACTATTTTCTCCCCATGCATGCTCACACGTACATACACATTTCACGGAGAGGGGACCACCATTCTGCCCTTGGACCAAAGGAATGGGGCTCCACATCGCCAGAGCCTGCCTCAGCTGGAAGCTAAAGGCAGGCAGTGGATCTGTGGGATGCTTGGAGAAACACCAACAGGCGTTAAACACAGCAAGGTGTTGAGTTGCTTCCTATCAAACTGATGCGTGTGCAGGTGTGGAAGCAGAGCTCTGGGTGCTCAGGGAAGCCCAGTGTTGGAAACAGTGACCCATTTGGACTGTGCCTGCCATCACTCCTGAACCCCCTCCCAGCATCTGCCCAGAGGTACTGGATAACTTCCCTGGGAGTGGTGGGCAGCCCTGGAGCACCGCTAAGATTTGGGCAGTAATATGACATGAAAAGTTTTATAATTCATCCTGAAGAGAAACAGTCAAGACCTCTCAGGTCCAAATTCCTCACTTATGAACCTCACTTATGGACTTGATGATCTTAAAGGTCTTTTCCAACCTATACGATTCTGTGATTCTGTGAAATGGTGATAAAATACCTGTGATATAATAACAGTGATCCAATGCATAGTTGTCTCAGACTCATTTGATCATATGAACCACACTCCAAAAGAAATCCTTTGCTGCTTACAAGGAGGTAGCCCAGGTAGCTCTTCTTCCCCCATCCCATTTTTTTGGACAGTGCTTAACTGTTAAAGCTGTTCCACAGTCCCTCACAGAAATGACTGGGTTCTGTTTTCATTGCAGCATGGAGGCTGTGGTGACCGGTCACTTCTGAAGCTCATTCGTGTGACATCAGGCATTGCAGTAAGGCACATCTAAAAGCCCTGCTGTACATCAGGGCTCTGAGGGCAGAGTGGTGTGGGGCTTTCCTCCCTTGTTCTGGCAGTTGGTCAGATCTCAGCTGCAGAATCCATGGCAGAATTGATGTAGGGACGCAGACAGCAAGAAGGTGGTCAGGAATGATGTCATCCTTTCAATGCTGCAAATACTTTAGAGAACAAGTGCTTTCAAGACTAGTCCAAGCATATCTTCTACACAGAGATAAAAAAGAAATCATCTTGTTCTCAGGTTTCAAGTTATTCTTTGGCATTTCTTACCCTTGCAGATGACACCAAGTTGGAGGGAAGAGTTAATACACGCAAGGAAGGGTGGCCATTCAGACAGACATGCTGAAGGAAGGAGACAACAAGAACCTCATGAAATTCAACAAGAGCAAGCATAAAGTCCTGCCTCTTTGGGAAGGAAGGACTCATTGAAGTGGTGCAGTCTGGGCACTGAGAGCCTGGGGAGTAGCTCTGCAGAAAAGGTCCTGGAGGGTCCTGGTGGACATCAAGCTAGGCATGAGCCAGCTGTGTGTCCTGGCAGCAAAGAGACCAACAGCCTCCTCGGCCATATGAACAGAAGCACAGCCAGGAGATCCAGGGAAGGTATCATCCCCCTCTAGTTGGTGCTTAGTGACCACAAATCAAATGCTGCATCCAGTTTGGGGCCTTTCAGTGGAAGACATTGATCATCTGGAGCAAGTTCGGGGGGGGACCACTGGGATGGTTGGGACTGGAGCACTTGGCCTGTGAGGAGAGGATGGGGGAGCTGGACTTGTTCAGCCTGGAAGAGGAACAGCTTTGGGGACACCTAACAGCAGTCCCCAGTACCTATGGGCATCATCAAGAAGACAGAGCAGGGCCCTTCATGATGGTGCATGGTGGGAGGAGAAAAGACAATGCACATAAACTGAAACAAGAGGTTCAGCCTAGATGTGAAACTTTTCCATCATGCGGACAGTCAAGCACGATGCCCAAAAAGGCTGTGCAGGCTCCGTCCTTGGAGGTTCTCAGGACCCAACTGGATCCAGCATCCTGGTCTGAGTCCATAGCTGACCCTCCTGTCAGTAGAAGGTTGAACCAGAGACCTCCTGAGGTCATAGAATCATAGAATCATTTAGGTTGGAAAAGATCTTTAAGATCATCAAGTCCAACTGTTAACCTACCACTGCCAAGTCCACCACTAAACCATGTCCCTAAGCACCGCATCTACACGTCTTCTAAATACCTCCAGGGACGGTGACTCAACCAATTCCTTTCAACCTAAATCATCCTACAATTACTGATCGTACAGCAGCCTGCTGGGGAGCTGCCAAGGCCTCATCTGTACAAATTGCTTTCCCCTCCTTCAGAAAATTCAGAGTCTGATACAATCTGGGACTCGTTTTTAGGTTGTGCATGAAGTCCTTGAATACCATCTCGCTCCGCAACAGAGAACCCAACCCTAACTACATGGCCGGGCTATAGTTCAGTGCCTGGCTCCGTGAAGAGGATACACTGATGTTGACATACCTCTTTTCCCTGTGTTACTCTGCTGGGTGGTGAGAGGAGACAGCGCGTTTCACTCAAACTGGGAAAGGCAGCAGCTCAATATCTTTTTCCTCCTTGTGTGCTGTTTTCATAGAATCATAGAATCACAGAATCATTAAGGTTGGAAAAGACCTCTAGGATCATCTAGTCCAACCATCAACCCAACACCTCCATGCCTACTAAGGATGCCATGAAACATCCTTCAGGATGTTTGGATAACAAATTACAAAATGCAACCTGTTTGCCTCTGCTATAAAGCCAAATCCACGTGTGAAAGAGTCCCAGAGCCACTACTTGCTTTGTTAAATGCTTCGGCAAGGTCGGGGGGATTCTACCTATCTTGCTAACTGGTGTGGACAATAGGATTTCCTAATGTTTCTGAGATCTGTATATCCAGATGGACACGGGGAAATCACAGATTCACAAGCACAGACCTACAAACAGTGCAGGAGCTGAGCAACGCCAGGCTGGTACCAGCTGAGGTCCAGCTATGGCTGCATCCCACAGCATCACCCCTCAGCGTTGTCCTCCCTGTCCGAGCATGGCCGTGTTCACCCCTGCTCAGACATCACCCTGAAATAACTCGTCAGCAGGTCCAAACCTTTCCAAAGGGTTGATATGGAAAACAGAACCTTTGGAGAATTCCCCAAAGCCGTGAATCTGCATGGGAAGGGCTGCTCACCCAACACACAAAACCAGGCAGGGTCCTGTCATCCAAGCAACCGCGAGCAGCTTCCCCCCATGCTCAGAAAAGAGAAAGCGTTTCTGTATTTCATGTTGTGGGAGACGTGGTTTTGCAGGAGGGCAAAGGAGGACCCTCTATTCAGGTCGCAGTCAAAGGGAGCGGAGGGTGCTCGGCCGCCTGCCGGAATTGGCCCCATATTGGTTACACCCCCAGCTATTTGAGGAAAAACTTGGCCTCTCAAAGCTCTCTGCCTCTCTCCTGCGCCTTTGTATTCTCTAGAAGGTGAAGCGTAAGGGTATAAAAAGCTGCAAACAAGTTCCTACCTCTGGAGACCAGGCATTTACTCTAAGAAAGAAAGACCAATTGCTTCCCAGAGCATTGTCCACCCACATTAGAGAAAGGATTAAGCAGATACATTCAGCTATTCTAACAGATTTTCTTTAAACCTTGAATACGCCTCTCACACTCGGTAAGATAATCACATTAGTTTTGTCATTAAAAGATCCCTTTCATAGAAAGTACCTAAACCGCTTAAACCACCCAGAGAGGTCGCATACATTAGAAAACAACAAGACAAACGGAAGGGATTTGCTATTCCCGGTCTCAGTGTTTCGCTGCCCCTACTTTCTAAACTGGGGGATTGAACTAAAAGATTTTGCAAATCACCAGTGGAGGGGAAAGCCCCCGAGAGCTGGGCAGCAGCCGCCCCCGCCCCGAGGAGCCCTCGCTCCCCAGCGAGGACACACTCGGATATAGCACTGAGGACTATGGAAAGTACATTTTCCAGTATGGAGACGCCCACATGTTACACCAAAGTACCCCAACAGCCAGCTGGCACCCAAATATTCACATCTGGCACCCAAAATCCAACTGCAAGATAAGCAACGGCTGGCGTAGTTTATTACTGCCTTGGAGAGCACAAATACAGGGCGTTCCACCCTAAAGGAGCAAGTTCTTGCTCTTCGCTGCTGTGGGCATTTGCTCTCTCTGCATCGTGCCCCGGGGCCGGAGGGACCTCCACCGTGGGACAGAGCAGGTCCCCACCTCGGCGAGGCTCAGACTAGCAATACAGTTAGCTGTTCGCATGATAACTGAAGCGATTTCTTCATTGGGCTGGTATTATTGAAAGGACGCAGAGAAGCAAACTGCCCTGAAGCACGTGGATCAAATAGTTTCAGATTTGTTGGTGAAAATGAGTTGGGCTGGGGGAAAAAAATGAGAGGCTGACTTGGGGCTTCAACGTTCACGTCTCAGCGCCTGGAGGCAGCACTGTGAAATCAAGGCATCAAAATAATATAGGAGAACAAGTCTATTGATGTCAGCAGAAGCTGCAATCAGATGCCTAGCATCTTTAAAATGATAAAATAAGGGGTTTTTTTAACAATAGAAGGGGAATTTTGGAAAGCACTTAAGTACTGTGAATTTATCCCAGATATCATCCTCAGTTCGGATCTTTTGCCATTGCTTCACTGCTCAGGTAACACACGGTAACATACATTTTCTCCTAACCTGTGCTGCCAAAACAGACCGTTTTAGTTTCTTAACATGGACAGTCTTAAAGAAGCTGGATTTGTAAAGTCATTTTTGTAAGACCAAGGCTTTGGTTTAAAAACACGCAAAGAGGCTAGATTATAAACAATCTAGAGGCTACAGTAGTAACACCTAGCAATACGCTAAACATCACCACCAATGACACTATCGCGGCAAGTGACAGTGACAGAAGTGTAATGGGATTCAAACCAACCCCTCCAAGTGATCATTTATAAAGTGTTCCTAGGGAGTAAAAATCACATACACAGTTTCAGCTTCAGAAGGATTTATATTTTAAGGAGCAGCAGCGTATCTCGGAAGCATGAGATGAATGCGTCACTCGCCCAGCCCTGCGAGGACCTATTTTGTTGTTCCAACGCAAGCACAAGTATGTCCCCACAGTGGTCTTTTAGTACAGGTAATTAATTCCTTCAAGCTGGTCAAGGCTGTGAGTGCAAGTATCATCAGGTCACAAGTCTGAGCAGTTTCAGGCATATTATATTTAACTCAAACTACCATTAAAATCTTTCTTTTTTTTCCTCTAAACACATGGTTTCACGAAGGCACACCCCCAGTTACAGCATAGCAATGACGTTCTCCTGAATCAACAGGGGAGAGCAAAAAATGTGAACTTGGCACATACGATCTCCAGGGTTCTTTCAAACCCAAGTTTATGGGTTTCATAGCGTCCTCCTGACTGTCAGAAAGACGCAATGATTCCACCACGAGTCCTGGAAAGAGCTAAAATACTAGAGTGTCAATGTGCAAAGTCTTTAACATACAGAAAGCTCTTTAGGTTGTTCATGATTCTTTTCCCACTCCTTAGAGAATAGATTCACAACAGCTAAATACCTTTAAGAGCAGAGGTAGGAAAAAAAATCCCTTTATTTAAAGCGTACTGACATTTGTCTGCAATGTATTTGGTGGGCAGAGAGTATGGGAGACAAAACTTGATTCTCACTTTCCATACACTTTTCCCGTGATTTAGAAACCACATTCCAGGTTCCTGGAGGGGCTTTCCTTTCTAGTCTCCTTTAATGATGCAATATTTGATGATCTTCAAAGTTAAAGTTACCTACAAACACAAGAAGTTGCAGAAGCTCTTTAGCTCCCTCCCAAGACTCTGCAGCCTTAGCCCTGCCCGATTAACTCTTTGGGCTACACAGCCCAGTTAAAGCCTCCACTTGCCAGGTCAGGGAGAGTTACGGATCCATCCACACAACCTTCACCATCACTGACGTGTAGGAAGGGCATATTTGCTTGGGACTGGAATAAGCTTTCAAAACCAAAATGGATTTTTTTTCCCATGATAGCCAGCTTGATTGCATGCAACATGGTCACCTATGGAGAACAACCAGTTCATACACCTGCTCCTCACCAGGCAGCTAAACCTCTGAAATGAGAAACTACCAAGTGCGTGCAGACTCATCATCTGGCATCTTGATTGCTGTCTGTGTAACTTGAGGACTACCTTAACTAGCTTTCCTCCCACTCCACCAGAGTCAAGCACAAACACGACAACATTATTTGCAGAACTCCAAGTCTGCCAAGGGATAAAGATCCACGTCCTTGCAAAACAAAGTCCAGTTCCAGAAACTCACATTTCATTATTTTAATGCATTTTTATTGATACAAACTGCAGTTTCACCAGTAACATTTGTGCTTTGGGCAAATCATTCATTCTTTTTCCTTCTGCATTTTCCCCAATGAGTAGGAAACATATGTTTTTAAATTCCAGTCACTCATGACACATGCCAAGGACATACATAAGCCTTCGATGAAGTATGGCCCATCACCATATACCTGGAAAAAGAAATCAGCCATTTCCCATGGCCTATTTTGTTCTCACTTGCATGAGACAAGCAGGAGACGTAACATTTAGATGAGGTAGCCAAACACCACAGACAGTCCCTCGGTAGCATACAGAGATGTGTACATAGATTTTAAGATGAAGGTCTGAATGCTTAGAGGTAAATAAGACCTAAAGTTTCAACTACTCAATTTGAGGGGAAAAAAAAAGTAAAAAGGAAGAACAATTAAAACTAACAGAAAGCCAGTCACCTAATTAATAAGCTGGTGCAAGCAGTAAGAACCTGATCCAAAGTGCACTAGAATCAGTGTCTCACAGACAGAAACTGAATGGAATAGTCAAATTAAATTAAAAAAAAACACAAAAAAAACCCAGAAAAAAAACCCAAGAAACCCCAAACCACAAAACACTGAACAATTTGGTTTTAAATGCAATTTCTCAAAATTCAAAATGGCAGGGTTTTGTGGGTTTTGTTTTGTTTTAAACACTTCATTAAAGGCAATTTTTTTCCTGTTTATGAAAGGAGTGGGGGGGGAGGAGAGGAATGAAAGTTTAGATTACTTATTCTGGTTGAAACTACAAAATGTTTTCCAAACAACAAAGCAGCAGCTGTTTCCTGAGACAGTAAGTTAGCTAGCAGGGGAGAGAGAAGGAGACACAAGCTGATTACTATATATTACTATACACAGTGGCTGTTACTTTGGACCATTCACAGCCCATTGCATGAATATCCTGACGTCCTTCCCCACACAACATGGAAGTGTTTTTCCCCACAATTGGCACTCGGAGCAGCACCCTGAGCAATCAGTAGGAGCAGTTGGACCAGGTTCTTGCTTGCAGTTATAAACCATTTGTGACCGCCAAATTTATATTTACACTTGCAGATTCCATTCCTTGCAGTAAACCAGGATATTGCCATACATCAATTAACACATAAGAAGATACAATGGTATTTCTAAAAACTTGACTAACTCACTAGATTAGAAAACAATCATTTTTATTTGTTTCAAAAAATTCAAGGCCACCATGTCATTATAAAGTACACTAGCAAGAGACTGGAGTGTATTTACAGGAATATATCAAAAATTGGAACTATTGGAAAAGGGATTGCCAACAGCTTTCAGTCAACAGGTTTCAGGCAAGTTCTACATAGCTATTCCTTTTCCCCCCGCAGTTCTTTTCTCTGATCTTGTTCTCTATAGTCTCTTAAGTAATTACCTTGCTCAAGAGCACGAGAGGTTCAGATTGCAGAGTCTGAACATAAATGCCATGTTTAACACAAGACGAGGGAATGCCAGGAACTCTATTGGAAAGAAGATGCACAGGAGTGTTTTAAAAGATAAAATTTCAGTGTTGGGTTTGCTTTGTTCCCAGGGGATGGGAGGAGACTGGAAACAGAAAAGGCCACCTGGTGTCTTAGGAAAATACTCAACTATCAGGCATATCATCAAAGCCGAGAAAACTTTTCAACAGAATTGGAATTTTAAGAGTCTGGGGACAAGAAGCCTTGCCCGAGTCTTTCTGAAATGGAGTTGTCCTTTAAACTGCAAAGAATCCTTTCTGAAGAAGGGCTTCAGTGTGAATGAAGCCAAAGCTGGAAAACGAGGGGACTGCCCCAGCCATTTATTAATGTCAAATATGCTGTCTCATGAATCAGGGCAGTTTGTCTGTTTTGGAAGCCTTACAGAAAGCCCAGTGCACCTGGCTTGTTAAGCTCAGCACCAGGCTTTAGGCTGATCCAAGAGGATAGCTGCATTCTGTGTTTTGAATAGTTTGTCCCGCAAACAATTTTTTTAAAAAGGCTTTTATTGAAGAGCCATCAGCAAACAGATCATGCAGAATTTGAACAATACACAGAATGGGGGGAGGGAGGGAACCCACAAGGCACAGCCCCAATTATTTGTCACTTCATAAGATCTAGCCAGCACAAGTGTCACATTAGCTCTTCAAGAGAATAGCTTCGAAAGCTTCCTGATTTGAAAAAGCTAAGTGTTTGTGGGACACACACACACACACACACAAAATATACCCAGAGTTTTCTTTGGCAACCATCGCAGTGGCAGATATTTTAGGATTAGGACAAACAGCAAAGGAAGAAATAAAACCCCGATGCAGATTGTGCATGCTCAGCCACTTATCAGCAGAGCGAGTCCGGGCCCAGCCCTGACCATTCAGTACAGCGCAGAACAGAAAAGCCACCTGAGGCAGCTTTGATTAATAAGCTGCCAGAAACCTAAGGAAAAAAGATATTTACTTCTTTTCCAGTGTTTATTCCAAAGGGTAAGGGCTGTTTAGTTTCTTTACAAACGGCACAGCCAGTTTCCCCCCACGCCTTCCCTACCTCTCCACCAAACATCACAGTAAGATGTGATTTCTGCTCCCCCATTATCTCCATGCCCCTGCCATGACAGCTTACACCAGCTGAGGATGTCTGAAATTCAGCCCCACTGAAGGCAGCAGGAGTTTCATCATCAACAGCACTGCCATTTAATCCACTGTGTATACCAACAGTCAGGACAATCACCCAGCACAGCAAGGAAGGCATCAAGCCTAGAACAGGAACTCTTTACTTTATGGTAAATTATAGCATTTGAGAAGAGCAGAAGAGGAAAGCAAGCCAGAGCAGGCAGCTCAATCCATGCACTTTGCCTAGTTTATTATCTGACAACACTCTCCATCTGTCTGCTGCCTGCTTCTCTCATGGGCACAAGCAATGGTTAGTACTGCAACACAGGTGAGGAAGCAGGAGTGAAGTGTTCAGACGATCGTGTGATAAGGCCTGGCCCTGCTCCCAGCAAAGCCAACAGAGATGTAATGGCCACAGTTGTTGCAGTACCGCTTCAGTGGCTGTGCCTGGCCTTTTCAATCCACTGCTTCATGTAGCAGACTTCCAAGGCTCGAGCTTGCTGCACAGATTTGGGGTCCAAAGGGTTGCGGCTGCGTAGGTCCAGGTGATGGGCTCCATCTGGGATCATGATCGCCACAAGGGAATCTGTGATGTTCTGGGTCACCCCACCTGCAGACCACGGGTCCAGGCCACCGTTGCTGTAAGGGAAGAATACCTCATTAGGGTACATCCGCACAGCAGTCAGCAGTGGGGCTGCAGCTTGCATCAACATAGCCACATTGACTTTCAACTATTTTTGCATATGTACAGACAGAAACAGACCTCAGCCCTGTCTCAATGTCTCATGCCCACCCCTCTGCTGAGTGGAGCCTTCTTGACAGAGGTATGGAGCTATTAGCAGCTTAAGCAAGGCTATGCTTCTGTCATTAATTATCTGCTAGTTCAGATAATAACCTATAATAATGCCGCAGCCTCTGGAGATAGATCTGCTGACACCTGTCATTGCCATAAAAGGTTCGGGTTTCCCTGTACCAAGGCATGTCCAAATTCCCAAATCAAAGCACTTTCCTTCCTCACAGCCTGCCATGAACTAATAACCAACTGGACCCTTTAGAGCTGAATTTTCAGGAAGTTCTACTTTTTGCTGTCTCAGCTGTGTGCCCGCCTGGTTTTGCAAAGAAATACTTGGACTTTCTGTTAGTCCCCTTATTTTCTAATAACAACCATATTAAAATAAAGCTTTTATGCCTCAAGAAACTGTCTAAAATGACTCTTCCTCTGTGACAGGACAATTTAATGCAATTTACTCTCCCCTCCTCCCTCACCCCAAATCAATGAAAGGATTCCTTGCACTGTAGATCTGGCTCCAAATAATCACAGAATCGTATAGGTTGGAAAAGACCTTTAAGATCGAGTCCAACCGTAAACCTAACACTGCCAAGACCACCACTACACCATGTCCCTAAGCACCTCATCAAAACGTTTTTATATATTTAAATACCTCCAGGGATGGCGACTCAACCACTTCCCTGGGCAGCCTGTTCCAATGCTTGACAACCCTTTCAGTGAAGAAAAATTTCCTAAGATCCAGTCTAAACCTCCCCTGGCGCAACTTGAGGCCATTTCCTCTTGTCCTATCGCTTGTTACCTGGGAGAAGAGACCGACCCCCACCTCTCTACACCCTCCTTTCAGGTAGTTGTAGAGAGCAATAAGGTCTCCCCTCAGCCTCCTTTTCTCCAGGTTAAACAACCCCAGCTCCCTCAGCCGCTCCTCATCAGACTGGTGCTCTAGACCCTTCACCAGCTTCGTTGCCCTTCTCTGGACACACTCCAGCACCTCAATGTCCCTCTTGTAGTGGGGGGCCCAAAACTGAACACAGGATTCGAGGTGCGGCCTCACGAGTGCCAAGTACAGGGGCACGATCACTTCCCTACTCCTGCTGGCCACGCTATGTCTGATACAAGCGATGGTCCATGGATCATAATGCCTGGTCCATGGAGCAAGCCAATGGCTGAACTGGGGTGAGAATTTTGCATCTCTCATTCCTAGCTTTGGACTTGACCCAGTAATCCCTATTACATCTTATTTTCCTTTACCACAGTGTTCTTCCCACATGTGGTCCATCTTTCCGCACAAAGAAATCAACATCCATATATTTATGGAACTACACAAATCTAGATCTGTTCCTCACTTAAAACACTGGACCTGCCCACAAAAGGAAACACTAGAGATGGGCTATTGTATGTCAGCGTAAATTTCTAGGAGGATCTAAGAAATTAAAACATCCTTGGACATTAAGAAATATGCAGCTAGAAAAATACCACAATGGCAGCACCAGAAAATAACAAAGAAATAATGAGTAAAAAAGTTTTGTAGAAATAACTAAGAGTAAAAACTTGATGGGGTCTGAATTAATACTTTGTTTCTCCATCAAAAAAACCCAAGTATCTTGAATCTCTGTAGTTCTTTATTTTCAGTGATTTTAAATATGACTTAGGAGAAGAGAAACATTTTGTATCTGCAAAACAAAAAGCATACAGAGCTGCCCAATAAGCAAAGAGCACTGGATTTAAAAGGTCGCCTGAATCAGCAGAGCACCTTGGCAACAGGGGGATGAATTGCTGAGAGACCCAAGACGTACATGGACTTGGAACTTTTGGTCCCAGTCATGTGGAAACTAAGCATGCCACAAGAAAACAACACTGTCTCTGGCTTCTCTGGGAGCTTCTGGCTGCATCCTCTGCAGCTCCTGCCAAATGATGGCACCAGAGGCACTGACGCAGTTTGGGAAGTGGTACTTGCTGAGAGGAGGGGGGATGGAAGGCTCACCACAAAATAGCCATAAGACTTAAGAGTTTTACAGAATAAGATAATTCAGTATCAACTGGAATGGATTATTTGTTTTAAAACCCATCTTACAGGACAGAAGTTTCCCAATGTAAACAGAGGAAATAAAAGAAAAGAAAGAATTAAAAAAGTCAGCCATTCCTTTCTAGCAGTGGCCAGGCAAGTAGTGCTTCAGGAAAAATCTAATGCAAAATATCAGCAGGCTAGTCCTGTTTTCAATTAATCATACCTCCTTGACAGCATAAATAGGGTCCTGCTTATCCCACAGCAAGCAGTTCCCTTTCCTAACATCTCTTCAGAGCCTCCTCAGCCATCCAGCCCTGCCCAGAACAAGGAAAGGTTTTACACAAATCTTAGCAGCAATGTCTGTGCATCCTTTTTTAACATGCCTACTCTCCACAAGTGCCAAGTTTCCTTTTCTTCACTTTTTTTCTCTCACCTTTCCTCTTCAGTCAGGCATTGTTCTGCCTTCTCTTCTTTTCCTCCATTCCCTTCTTTTGCTAACAATCCCCGCTTCTGCACATAGCTCTAGTAGCTCTCAAAACAGAGCCTTCACTTTCTGCCTCTCCGCTGCCAGGGCAGAACTGGATAGGTGGGTGCCCTAACTTAGAAGCATACGACCCAGGTGTGATCCATCCAGATTGAAAAATATAAATTTTTAGACCGTGCACGCCAAACTTCGTACCATCTGATATAACCTGGGCTGTTTGACTACCACAGACAAGACACTACCAGCTGCTACAAGCTATCTACCACCACATGCGTGAACAGTGATAAGTGGCATTTCCACCACTCTGCAGCACTTCCGCACCAAGTACAGAGCATGTTCTGGTAAGAGTATCAGGAGTGGAAATTGCTGGAAGATAAAGGGCAAACAGGGTTCTGAAAACCACAATTTCCTCAAACTAGTGTTTTAATAAAGATGCGCTGCCCAGGACAGGCAAGTAATATCTGCCTAAAGCCTAAGTAACCACACACTACATACCTTCAAGAAGGTACCAAAGTGGCAACGGAGATTCCTGCGTCAATACCACACAATACATACAACACAGTGTGAATCTGCAGAGAGATGCACTGCTCACAGAGGGAGAAGCAGCAACACCAGTTCAAGCATCCTGGCCAAATCCCACTGCGGCTGGATAAATCCACCCTATGGTGGTTCTCTTCAGATGGAGTGTTCTTCCCTTCCTGCGCTAAACTGTTGTGCAAGTTGCCTGACACTTGAAACATGGTGCTTTTTACCCTACAGGGAGCTGCATCCCCTGGTAAACATAGGGATACTTTTTGTAAAGCACTCTGCAGTGTTCGAGGATAAAAGGCTCTTATATAAAATGTACAGTGTTGACAATGTATTTGTTTGAAGAGAAACAACCCAGCTTGAGATCCAAAGCTTTGTGTGTACAGCGCTACTTCTTCATTCATTTGGTTGCTTTCAAGCTTTTCTCATTTCAAGCTCCTTCAGCTGGCACAAATTCTTAAACACTTATTTAGATTTGTTTGCTTGTCTATCGCTTTACAAAGCAGATTTCTACTGTACAGAGCTGTGAAGCCTTGGAAATAAGCAACACTCTGTAAAAATTAAGTTAAACCAACAAAATTTTTTTTATTAAAAAGCTTTCCAAAAATGGGTGGAATTTCTCACTCTAGAGCAGATATCCTGCTGGGACAGAAACAGTAAAGACAAACAAGAGGAAAGCAACAGGCCTGTGGAGCCAAACAGACCAACACTAACAGCTGAAATCCAGAGAATAATCCCCAATTCAAGTGAGGACTTTCTACATTTAAAATACATACCTATTTACCAAGTCAAATAGACTAATTCTGAGTTTTGTTTAAAGTGGCAAGGTTTGTTTTTTTTTTTTAAAAGGCCTTGCACAATTTTAACCAGAGCACAGAGGAATATATATCCAGGAGCTGCCCACAGTGTGCAATCAGTACAGCAAGTCAGAACTCCTGAAGCACAGGCTTCAGTGGGTTTATTAAATGCCTCCCCTACCACATAACAACCTAATGAAACAGCCAGTACTTAGCTGCTCAAAGTTTTGTATCACCTCACAGCAGAAGTTCAGCTACGTGAGCCTCCCTTTAAAGAAAGCAGAGTTTAACCTTAACAATAAGGAAAGTGAAGGCTGAGTAGAGAGCAAGCAGCATGCACTAGTTTTTGCACTAGACTGAAACATGTTTTTCACTTTTTGTCCACAAAGGTGTTTCAGACAAACTTCTGCTGTATTACCAGTATGCCTTGCTAGAATGGAAACATCTTTTTGTATTTGGATCTTACACAAGTTTGTTGAAACTTGTCTAATTACCACTAAAAGAAAAGGGCAATTGGCAGTGACAGGAAAGCTCACCAAGTTACTTCCCTCTCTTTTCTGTATCAAAGGGAAAGAGGAACATCACACCAGCCCCTCCACAAGGCTATCACCCTGAGCAACAGTTTTAGCGGCCGAGATCCTGTGTTATAGGCTAAAGCTTGTTTAGACTTTCCTTTTATGCAGAAGAGACAGTGCTCTGGCTTCATAAAAGCTAGACGGATTTACCAGCATGGGAAACCTGGACTTTGGCCACAAGATAAGAAGGAATCCACATGGGAAGAAAGTTACATTTGGCAGAATCCCAACCCAGATTATTCTTTTAGAGTCACACAGGCAGTGACAGAACAGTTGGCTTCTTTGGCCACTGCAGATTGACCATTTTACTCTCAAGAGCAACACAAAGCATGCCCATCATTTATTCAGCTGTAACACTGGAGACAGATCCTTTTGCTACTTAGGGCAGGCTTTCTGCACTGACAACCCAAACTGGTTGGGTTGAAGACTCCACTCTAGAAGCTGAAATGAAGCTCACCTGAAGACAATGTTGCTGTGTGAACTGATGTTTTTCCCTCCATACATAGAAAGAATCCAAGAGGGGCGAGGCCTCACTCCCCACAGCTTGTAACACTCTTCTGAAAGTGCATCAAAGTCCCATTTCTGAGGCTCGAACATGTCATTGATGCCATCAGTGCACATGGGCATCACCATCTCAGTGCAAGCCTGAAAGAAAGAACAAGGCAAAAAGATTTATTCCCAGGACACTGTCCAATAGCTGTTAGTGCAGTGTTTAAATAAAAAAGCTCAAACAGGATTTGATCAGCAATTACTGTCAAACTATCACAGAATCATTTAGATTGAAAGAGACCCTTAAGATCAAGTCCAACCATTAACCTAACACTGCCAAGTCCACCACTAAACCATGTCCCTAAGCAGCACATCTACACATCTTTTAAATACCTCCAGGGATGGTGACTCCACCACTTCCCTGGGCAGCCTGTTGCAATGCTTGACCACCCCTTCTGTGAATAAATTTTGCCTAATATCCAATCTAAACCTCCCCTGGTGCAACTTCAGGCCATTTCCTCTTGTCCTATCACTTGTTACCTGGGAGAAGAGACTGACCCCCACCTCTCTACAACCTCCTTTCAGGGAGCTGTACAGAGCAATAAGGTCTCTCCTCGGCCTCCTTTTCTCCAGACTAAACAACCCCAGCTCCCTCAGCTGCTCCTCATCAAGCTTCTGCTCCAGACCCTTCACCAGCTTCGTTGCCCTTCTCTGGACACACTCCAGCACCTCAATGTCCTCAATGTCTCTCTTGTAGTGGGGGGCCCAAAACTGAACACAGGATTCGAGGTGCGGCCTCACCAGTGTCAAGTACAGGGGCACGATCACTTCCCTAACTCCTGCTGGCCACCCTAGTTCTGATACAAGCCAGGATGCCATTGGCCTTCTTGGCCACCTGGGCACACTGCTGGCTCATATTCAGCCAGCTGTCAACCAACACCCCCAGGTCCTTCTCTGCCTGGCAGCTTTCCAGCCACTCTTCCCCAAGCCTGTAGCATTGCATGGGGTTGTTGTGGCCCAAGTGCAGCACCCAGCACTTAGCCTTGTTGAACCTCATACAATTGGCCCCAGCCCATCGATCCACCCTGTCCAGGTCCCTCTGTAGAGCCTTCCTCCCCTCAAGCAGATCAACACTCCCACCCAACTTGGTGTCATCTGCAAACTTACTGAGGGTGCACTTGATTCTCTCATCGAGATCATTGATAAAGATATTAAACAAGACTCGCCCCAATACTGAGCCCTGGGGAACACCACTTGTGACCGGCCACCAACTGGAGTAAACTCCATTCACCACCACTCTTTGGGCTGAGGCATCCAGCCAGTTCTTTACCCAGCGAAGAGTATACCCGTCCAAGCCATGAGCAGCCAGTTTCTCCAGGAGAATGCTGTGGGAAACTGTGACAAAGGCTTTACTAAAGTCCAGGTAAACAACATCCACAGCCTTTCCCTCATCCACTAAGTGGTTCACCTTGTCATAGAAGGAGATCAGGTTGGTCAAGCAGGACCTGCCTTTCATAAACCCACACTGACTGGGCCTGATCACTGGGTTGTCCTGTACGTGCTGCATGGTGGCACTCAAGACGATCTGCTCCATAACCTTCCCTGCCACCAAGGTCAGACTGACAGGCTTGTAGTTCCCCAGATGCTCCTTCCAGCCCTTCTTGTAGATGGGCCAGAACACAAATACCAAGCAAAAAACTTCATCTATCACACTAACTATTCTCTGACATCTTAGTGATGCTAGCTAAAAAGGAAAACAAATTATATCCTGGAAGCAATATAGCCCCCAATTAATCTAACTCACAGTCTGTTCCTGCTTGCCCCCTTCCCACATGCCTTCAGAAGCAAGCAAGGAACAAGCTGCAGAGTGGATGTGTTGTTTTGATGAGCCCAGCTGCCATATTCTTTGTTACCCATACGGCATTTCCCCCCTTTCTCAGAGGACAACTTAAAGCCTGCACATCTCCTGGGGCTGTCCGGAACAAATACATAGGAGACAGCAGCCAAGAGCAGATGGTCACAGCCTGAACACCAATTCTTAACACCTTGCTTCTGGAAGCAGCTGCCCTGCTCCTCATAAGAGAGACTGTATATAACTGTGTTGCATGTGCTTAATAAGTGGGATGGAGAGAGAAGGATGTCCTGGACCCCTTACCACAGGGATCTGTGTTTTTACCACCTACTTGATGGGAAAGGTTGGGTCTCAGTGAGCTACCAGATAAACAGCTTTAGTTGAAAGAAATCAGTATCAACATATCCCGACATATTTGCATGCACAAATTGGGATGGGGGGATTAGAAGACCAAGATGATGCTGCTGTACATCATTTTCCAGTCTATATGAAGAGCTGAAACTCAACAATTAGCTAAATAATGAAGACACAACCTGAACCTCCTGGGAAAGTTGTTTCTTTTGTGCCTTGCCCTCCCCCCTACAATCATACTTGCTTCATGCTTGCATTTGTCATCAGTACATCAATTACATCTGGTGCAATATATTGACAGTTAAATGACTTGACAATTCTTATCAGCTCTAGCCCAAAAAACCTCACGAAGTTGCAATTTAGAAAGGATAGAGCACATACCTGATAGTACCAACCCAACTGGCCCAGATTCTTTGTTGCAGTCTCAGACATGTCTAAGCATGAGGCTTCTCCTGAATAATTGTAGTATAAATTTACTGCCTGAAAAACGTTCTGCAGCAACAATTTGTCGGAGAGACTGGGATCCTTCAAGAACTTGCAGACTTCCTGCAACAACGACAGAAGAGGGGGGTCTAAATCTGCAAGAAATAGGTTAATACATGATACCTGATAGGATATCAATTTATTTTCAAAGTACAGTCAGACCACTTCCAGAAAGCTTCTTTCTATGCAGTGATATACCCTGAGCATTATCATAAAAAGCAGTATTCCATTTGTGTAGTGCATGCTACTATGAGGAACCTGAAACTTTACATTTCCCGATTAAAACTTTGAAAACAGTACAACCTTAATATTTCATTCACCAAGCTTTTCAATCCATTTCCCATTCTTTAAAATAGATAATAATTAATAAAGAGTATTAAGGTCCTCTGTAATGAAAAATAACACACGCAAATATATAACAAAGAAGCTCCAGGTACAGATTGAGGTTCCTGCAGTTTGCTGTAGTACAAATGGAAACATCCATGTAAGGAAAGCTCTAATATTTTTAAGTCCTTTTATACAGCAGTATTGCAGAATTCTTATTTCTTCATGTTTGGAAAGTTTGAGGTGGTGGAACAAGGCACTGTTTTGGCAGTGAAAAATTGAGAGCAATCTCAGGTAGAGTTTAATTCAAAATCTTAACAGAGGATACAAGTAGTGGAAAACAAAACAAACGGAAAACACAAAAGCTACTGCCCCAGAAAGTTTTTTTCATCTTAAAACATTTTTTTTTAATGTGACAATATTCTCTTTGGCAAGGCTTTCTCCTTACCCCTGCTCCCATGGAGTTGGGACTAATACAAGAACAGCGAAGGGTAAAAAGCTGTGAATCTGAGCTCCCAGCCCATTAGAAGAATCCAAAGTTACTCTCTGCAGGGAGCAAAGGATTCACTGCAACTCCAGTGCTGTTCAAGTACAGGGGCACAGGCACGCAGGGACAACTCACATGGCCAATACAAACTGTGCATCTTCCAAGAAGTGAACTTACTATCCTTCCCTCCCCTGTATAATCTTTTCCCTCATTTTCATTGTGCAAGCTAGGCAATGGATCCCTCCCCTGTTCCCTACAGACAACACCAGAGCACAGCTTTCACATTTTGCCATTCCAAGTAGGTTTTATGGTTTGGCTAGCTCAGCCATCAGTTCTTAACTCAGCAATTAGAGGCCTGGAAAGCTCACTAATTCATGCAAATATACACTGCACACAGATAGCAGAACAGAGGGATGCAGACAGCCCTGTATCTGAAGCTCAGATCGCATGGTAGGGACAGCGTTCAATATTCTGAGATAGTACTGGCAGCCCACAACAGAGAACAGATTAAGCAACATACATATATATCCAGCTAGTCAAACACATGTTTTCCCCCTTTTCTCACCCTCAGAGTCAGATTAGAGTTTCTGTTTCAGAAAAAGTATCTGAACAGCTTAAATAACTCAGATTTCATACATCAGCATTGTCCAGACAAGCCACAGCCTTTTCTATTGTAGGTTTATACCTCAGTCAAACAGAGATAGTATGGACAGTGGTGAAGGTGAGCACATTTCTTAAGCTGTGTCAGACTGATAACAAAGCAGAAATAATTTTCAAGGTGTTCATACTGCCCTTTGCAGACAGCCATATAGAACAGATCAATGTCCCTCCCCTCCTCCATCAGGCAGCTCTACACAAGGGAAATTTTTATTTTCTGTTTAACTACTGTTTAATAGCCAAAAATACTAATATTTTATCTGCCTTGCTTGCCATACACAGCAACCCAAAGCCATGCAGGGAAATTCAGCCAGGGTCTTAAAAGAACAAAAACACTCCAAGAAAGTAGGAATCTTGGAGAGAGCACTGCAGATAAACAGAACTGCACAAGTGAAGGTTTGGAAGTGTGAAAAGTGGTCCTGCTTTGAGAAGTAACCCTGCAAGGAATACGTCTGTACAGATCCACATTTCCTCTCTCACTAGTTCTCCCACATCAAAAAGGACATAGGCTCAAAACTTTCTCTTTAATTGCAAGCTCTGCCAGCTAAGCCTGGCATCAGAAGCTCTAATTGCATTTGCTCTTTGTGCAACATTTCTGCTCCTCAAGAACAACTCTGCAGGACAGCTGAGTTTTTTCAGTCATCCCTGGCACTCTTCTTCTGGGCTCTTGATGTAACCTATTAGCCCTACAAGTGGCAGTTAGTCAACAAAACAGTTGATGCACAAGAAGATATTGCCCTGATTGTCTTTTCAGCCATGTTGGTTCTACAGGGCCAAAAACAAAGGAAAAGGTGCAGACTGGGAGAGGAGGAGAGAATTAGTTAAACCAAATGGTCAATTCTACAAGACATTAGTTCTCAGTTACCTGTATAGGCCAAGCTGGCAGAGGCTGTAAGAAGTCAGCTTTATAGGGGTAGTTCACCATAGCCAAGTTTACCCATGTTTCACTCAGCCAGTTTTTCAATATAGCAGCATCCTGAAGATTTTTTAATGGGCTGCACAAATGAAATGTGCTGGAAAGCCACTGTAAACCTGCATCTTTAATAGAAAAATAAAATAAAGTTTAGTTTATTGTACCATTAACACATAGGTCAGTTGTGCTGCTGCTAAAAAAATATTTCACTTAGCATAACCAATCTGGTGAAATTATTCCACATACAAGCATAGCAGATCAAATTTTAGTCAACACCTCTAAGTGAAGGGAAATACAATCTGCACACTTCAGCATATGGGTATGTCACAGCTAAGATAACATTATCTAAAAAAAGAAAAGACAGATTTACATGGCATTTAGCATTTTTTTGGTAGGAAGCAACATCAGGGCACTCTTCTTCCCATGAAAGGAAAACTTCAAACCAGCTAGCTCACAGTGCATGGACTATTAATAGACAGATCTCTTGGGACTCTCCTGGCCTTTTCTTTCATTATTTTATCTGGTCTAGAACTCATACAATTCAGCTTCCCAATTTTAATTAGCCAACTCATTGTACCAGGCTTTCTCTTTAGGACACTGAACTCAAGTAGCAAGACTATTTTTTTTAAATTGAATTCCTTTGCTGTACAGTGAGCTCATCTGATATAGAATCATTTAGGTTGGAAAAGACCTTTAAGATCATCGAGTCCAACTGTTAACCCAACATTGCCAAGTCCCCTACTAGACCATGTCCCTAAGCACCACATCTACACATCTTTTAAATACCTTCAGGGATGGTGACTCAACCCCTTCCCTGGGCAGCCTGTTCCAACACTTGGCAAGCCTGTCAGTGAAGGAATTTTTCCTAATATCCAATCTAAACCTCCCTCTCCTGTTTCCTCTCATCCTATTGCTTGTTACTTGGGAGAAGGGACTAACACCCACCTCATTACAACCTCCTTTCAGGTAGCTGTAGCATTTAGGTTGGAAAAGACTCTTAAGATCGAGTTCAGCTGAGTCCCTAGCACTGAATCCATAAGGATTGCAGTGTTTTTCTATACCTGATTGTCTCTGTTGGCATTTAAACTATTTTTTTTTTTTTTTTTTTTTTTTTTAGAGTAACAACTATCTGGCCTACTTTGTCAGAAAGGAATACAAGCCTTGAGGTTCTGATCTGGAATCAGCTCCTGTCTGACCTTAGGGATGTTTGGACCTGGATTCTGAATCACACCAGGCACGAACAAAGCCGGTGATCCAACAAAACAGACATTTTAAAAAAAATAATGCTAAGCTCATTTGGCAGTTTTCAGTTCTAAGATATAGTTTCAAAAAAAAAAATAAAAAAAAATCAATATATATACAGGTGAAAGCCATAACAAACTTGCTGATTTTATGAAGTCATAACACAATCCTAAATATTATGACCCTTTGAAAAAGCATTGGTGAGGTCTCACCTGTTGAGGAAAGGTGGTTAATGGCATTCCAGGAATTCCGGATGCTTTCTGAGCAGCCTGTCCCACCTTTTTTGAAATCATTAGTCACTATGCTGAAATAAGTGCCACATGGAACCAAGTCACCAAACTGCCAGATTGGGGCAGAGGCTGCCAGAGCTCTGCAAAGGGACATAAAAAGATTGTTTGGAAAAACATATGCATCCTGAACCCCTGCAAAGTGAACTTCCATCCTCTAGTCAATACCCTCCCCACAGCCACTATCTAAGTAGTATTTAAAATTCAGCTTGGACACTAAGCCCTAGGCAAACTAGCCATAATTTTGCAAAACTATTCCAAAGGTCTGCATGCAAAGGCTGTTGAAGGTTGTAAGTCTTGGACTCTAGTACAAAGATATCAGTAAACACATAAAATAGAAATTCAGACTTGCTTACTTTATTATTTTTCATTCTCATCTAGCAACTAGGTCTTTCTCACTAGGCATTGTGCAAACTCAACTGAAGAGAGCCCCTGCCCACAAAAATCTACTCTCTAGCAGGTGCAGCTGACACACTTGAGGGACAGGATGCCATCCAGAGGGACCTGGCCAAGCTTGAGAAGTGGGTCTGTGTGAACCCCCGGTATCAATACAGGCTGGAGGATGAAGGGATTGAGAGCAGCCCTGTGGAGAAGGACTTGAGGGTACTGGTGGATGAAAAGCTGGACACGAGCTAACAATGTGCACTCACAGCCCAGAAAGCCAACCATATCCTGGGCTGCATCAAAAGAAGGGTGGCCAGCAGGTTAAGGGAGGTGATTCTGCTACTCTGGTCTGGCGAGACCTCACCTGGAGTACTGCATCCAGCTCTGGAGCCCTCAGCACAGGAAAGACATAGACCTATTGCAGCAGGTCCAGAGGAGGGCCACAGAAATGATCAGAGGGATGGAACACCTCTCCTATAAGGAAAGGCTGAGAGAGTTGGGGTTGTTCAGCCTGGAGAAGAGAAGGCTGCGGGGAGACCTTATTGTGGCCTTTCAGTACTTAAAGGGGGCTTATAAGAAAGATGGGGACAGACTTTTTAGTAGGTCCTGTTGCGATAGGACAAGGGGTAATGGTTTTAAACTAAAGGAGGGTAGGTTTAGACTAGATCTAAAGAAGAAATTTTTCACAATGAGGGTGGTGAAACACTGGCACAGGTTGCCCAGAGAGGTGGTAGATGCCCCATCCCTGGAAACATCCAAGGTCAGGTTGGACGGGGCTTTGCACAACCTGATCTAGTTGAAGATGTCCCTGCTCACTGCAGGGAGGTTGGACTAGATGACCTTTACAGGTCCCTTCCAACCCAAACTATTCTATGATTCTATTTACTAATCTTGTTTCCCAGAGGGGAACTAAGGCACTGAAGACATTAAAGACCTGCCTCAAGTTACCAGGAAGTGTGCTGGGCCTAAAAAAATTGGGTCCAAAGTCAGTGTTCACAATAATTGTTTTTACAAAACTAACAGATAGCTCTGAAAATATACACCATCCAGCACCTGCTGACCTACAGCTGTCTATTAGACAAACAGTGCCTCTTCCCAAATTCAAGGTAACTTAATTCCTCCTCCCAACAGTGAAAAATTCAAGACAGCTTGAATTATAGTACTTCTTCCAGTAATATTTATAGCTGTAATATTTATAGCACAAAAGTAACAAATGCCTGCTCTGTGTTTGAGCAGGATGAGTACACTCACCCAACTACCACATGGGGGTACTTCATCCTAAACCAGGCTGCAAGCATTCCTCCGTAAGATCCTCCTATAGCTATGACAGGACTGTAACGGGCTCCTGCAATGGTCGTCTTTAAGTACTCAATGAGTACTGCAAAGTCTGCCAGAGCTTGTTCTGATGTCAGGTAATTCAGATGCTTGGAATCCTGAGACAAAGCAAGCAGGTTATATACAGCACGGGAGTGATTTCCAGCAGCAGTTTTTCTATTCCCCACAGCAGCTGTCAAGTTCTAAATCTGTGCCTGATAATGAAATATTCTTTGCAAGTGTCCCTTGAAATGCTAGAAAATCTCAGATGATGGGGGGGGGGGGGCGTTATCCTAGAATTGATAGTTACCAAAATAGGATAGTTGTGTGCTTCTAGCACATCTAAATCTTACTCAGGCTAACAGTCATTGCACTGGCAAGAGTTACAATAGGCAGAATTATGTTTGTATAGAACACATTTAAGGAAGACAAAAGAAGACACTTACACTGAAAGACTCATTCCCAAAGGGCAAAGATTCTCCATAATATCTATGTTCAGCAAATACTAACATGGCATTAAGTTCTTCAGCCACATCCCACATAAAACCCTAGTTGGAGGAAAACACATGTAAATAAGTTGAATCAATTATTTTCAAAGTCCCTACTTTCAGTCCAGTGTATTCCAACTCTTACTCTTTGATTAGAAAGATATCACTATCAAAATACATCTATAAAGACAGAGTGCGATTTGGTTTTAAAGTATCACTGAAGTAAGAAAACAGACAACAGATATCCCCCCAGAGACAGGGATACATACAAAGAAAATATGTATATTTTAATGCTGCAAAATATTAAGCAGTATTGTTTTGTGAGTACACACAGGCAATCGTGCCAGAACTCCTACGGCACAAGCTTAATCCATAGGAAATAAAAAACACTGGAGGAGAAAAGCATGCATTTGAGTTAGGACTACATTACAGAAAAGAAAAAAAGCAATAATCTAAAGCATTGCAATACACTTATTTTCAACTAATAAATAACTACAACTTGTTATTACTTGTTGACAGCAGCTTGTTATCACCAGTTATGGAAACAGGCAGACAGAGATCACCTGCTGACAGAACAAAGTGTGTAAGCAGTCCTTGGTTGCTTTGAGCCCAGCACATGCCACCTCCTGTTGTGTTACTGGACTCTGTATTGAAGTGGCTGAAAAATGCCCACATGCGCCATTGTACATTTGTATCAGTCAGGGAAGTAAAAACTTCCACAGGTCTTGCCAGAGAACAAGAACCATCTATCTGTGATTTCCAGACCCCTTCATTTCACTTCACATTTTAATTACAGAGGGCAGGGGGGGAAGAACAACCATCAAAACCTCCCATTTTACTTGGGGAATCTAAAGTACTGCAATAGGTGTAATTTGGTCCAAAATTTTGCATTCTTAGCTTGAGGCACCTTATAGTGTTTCCTCTAGAACTTTTCTTCATAACTCCAGCAAGTTAATACAAGTGCATCCCTTAGACTTCTATGGGCTTCAAATAGGACCCTGAACCCCCTAAAACTTTTTCTGTACTTGTTTCAGCTTCCTCTTCCTCCTATAAGAATCATAACCATTACAAACTTCTCTTTAAATGATATTCTGACACTGTGTCCTTGTTCTTCCTTATTTTTCAGTAGGCCACTACTGGAAATAAATTCAAGAATCTATTTTCTATGTACCGTATTGTTGCAGAACCACGTAATGTCTCCTTCATTGCCTGTATAAAATAGTATTGGTCCATTGTCTTTCTTCCAGTGCTGATCTGCTACTAGATACCGCTGCTGGAATGTAAGATTTTCATCAAATCCAAAGTGATCAATCTGTAAGAACAAGGAACAACAACATGTTCAGAAAGCCAAAACTGATCATGGAGTCCACTGCAAGTACTGACAGTCACTTTGCAGTTGAAAAATAAAGAAAAGCAAGAAAGTTTTACTAAGATAAAAAAATACAACATTGAATTAATTTATACTCTTACATTCCTAATACATTAAAATTCTTCTGCTTTACTGAGGAAACCAGCCAAAATTACAGGTGTATACACTGAAGGAGAAATGTTATTTTCAGCTATAAAAAAAATCCATGCCCTTTTTATAGTGTCATACTTCACAAGAGATTCTAAATGTATTTAGGAAATCGGACAAATCTGCTGAGGGGTCACGAAGTATCTGATGTAACAAAACTGTATCAACAAGTAAAGAGTCATTGTCCTGCAACGTTTTGAGTCTTAGGAAAATTCCTTACTAGCCTTATCATTTATTAAAAAAAACACACACACAAAACAACATACCAAACAAAAACCAAAAAAACCACCTCTTCTCTCCCCTTTTTGGCATAAGATTGAAATTTAAACACATTCTTGTTAGAAAGTGGGGGGTGGGGTGTGGGGGGGTGTTATTTCTTAGAAAATACTAATTCTCTGCACTTGTGCTATTGACAGATTTTTCAGATAGCTTTATGCAGTGCTTCTCCTTCTCTCCTTGCAATTTTCACTAATTCACATACCCTCCACTGCCCTATAAATATTGCAAGCCTGTACATACCACTTAACCCAAACACCAGTGTTAGCTTTATTCCCTCATTAGAAATTAAATTTCTATTCTTAAGATCAGTTTTTCGGCTTTTATTCACACTGCTGTGTACGCACTATCCCCCTTGACCCTCCCCAAGCATTCATCCATAACGGAAAGTTTATCAATTGTTTTTACAAAGTAACTCCCTGCATGGGCATAATCATGTTCTGGAATACCCACCCACACAGGCTTTTACTATAAAAAAAATTAAAAAACAAACCAAAACACAAGACTACTCCAGAAGAGCTATGCTGCTTAATTATCATGTATTCACAAATCATCACTACTTTTATTCATCAGTTGAAGATGACCTGTAGGTTCCCAGTTTTGACTTCCGTCAGCACAAAGCATCATCTTTTCCTTTCATATTGCTTCTTGCTGGTGGTAACAGCCTGACATCTGCTGGCTTGAACATCTCTGCTCACCCATCTGCCTTTACGCTGGCAACTCTGCCAAATCTCTCAGGTGCTCCAGGAACCAACCTTTCACATTTCCTGTTTTGAGAACATCTGCAAGTTAATGTTAAAAAGCAGCAAATCACACACAAATCCAAGCACTCGCTGCTAACGTAGTGACCTAACTGCTAGGCAGATTCCTCCAGGCAGCTCAGGAAAGCCTAACTCTTGACCTGCAGGATCCAGCTACTCCACACCATGTACTTATATTTGCTTTGGGTCAAAGAGAGCACAGGAACTTATTTAAGATATACAATCTGCTGCAAAGTCTCTTTTCCAAACTCTCTCAAAGCTTACTCCCTCTCGGATGGATGCAAGAGGACAGTTGTGTTGCAGCTCACTGCTAGCAGAACAACAAGAGCAGTTGGTCTGTGCATGGTCTTGACAGACATAAGAGACAAGGTCTTCTCCCTGAATAAGTTAACTTCAGTAACTGCTTCCAGACCCAAATAAAACTAATTTATGTATGTTCTACAGTTTTGCTCAGTGGGACCATTTAGTACTTACTCATAAGTACATGGTGATGTTATCATCTGCATATTTAAGGGCTCTTCCACTGAACTCAAGTGCTGACAACATATGCTGGGCTTATTTTACACTGACAACTCACCTGCTCCTTTTTCATTTGCACAGTTATTACTAATTTTAGTTTCACCTTCTACATCAAGCATAACCAAGAGTGATTAGATGTAGAAAGGCAGAACAAGGCCAGCAACTGAAAAACTCTTTGGTCATAAGACCTTGGGACGATTAAAGAGAACGATAAGATAAGGCACATCTAATAAAAATCACAGTATAGTTTATTAAAACTCCAACACTATTAGAAAGTACAACTAATACATCTTTTGTTCCATGTCTGTTTGTAAAGGGGAGAAGTATCTTTTTCTATTTAACTTTCCTGCTTAGGCTACTAGCCCGAGAGAGATAAAAATAGGCTTGTGTGTCCCATCTGCCTTTTATGGAATCATCTAAAATTAAACATTTAGCTTTAAACTTGATTCTGCATCCTTCCTGCCTGAAGCTGCAGCTCCAACTACAGGACTAAACCACAAAAAATATTCAACTTTCCTGAACTACAAAGATATGTATCAAAATCTTCTCAGTGCAGACAGCTTAATATGTAACAGACAAAACATATGGAGGGGAGAAAAAAATCAGAACAGTTTAATGGATAAGCATCCTTTTGGCACCAGGCTGAGGTTACTCAATGGGGTATTGTGCAGAACAGATTCTAAAGCCCTTCTTACTGTTCCTGTTCCACAGGAGGTAGAAAATTAGGATAGTAATATTCCAATATGAATATATTTTCCTTCATGACAGCTAATTTTCTTTAGAGATACAGTTTACTATGGTTTCCTTGTGATGTGATCTGTCAGTCTACTCCCACAAAACAAACCCCAAAATCCCAATGCTCCAGTGAGTCTGCCTCTCAATACCGAGGGGGAGAAAAGTACAGGAATGTAAGTTTTCTTTTGCTGGTTTTAGTAACCACATTGATCAAAGTGTCATGATTCTCCATCTTGACTCTGAGCCACACTGTAGGCTCACTCACTACCAGTCACATTCTTTCCCATTCCTCCCTCAATCTGTAAAATTTTGATAGCCTCACAGCAGCTAAACTGCCTCTGTTAATCATATTCATAACACATCAAGCCATGGACATGTGTAAGATCCCAGGCAGCACAGACACCAGTCCAGACTTCTACAGAAAAAATATCACAAGTACTTATTACTCAACTGAGGACCAGGAACTCCTTTACTGCTAGATGATGGGGCTTCATACCTTATAGTAACTTGTCTTTGCAAGGGTAAGACACATAACTACTAAAAAAACCCTAATGTTTGTAAAGCAGACAGAGAAAGAGAGAGATGTCACAACTGCTGGTTATTGCCAAGAAATTCAAAGAAATTCTGACTCTAGAACATCAAAACACAGTTTGGAGGTATCCCAAGGAGTACCTCCTCACAAGAGTAAAAACTGTTTGAAAATGTACTAAGAGGGAAGAAGCACAAGAATCGATGTAAAATTGTGAAGTGAAAGGTTTGGACACAAAGGGAAAGCTGTGACTCAAGAACAGCAGATGGAGCTGTCGTGTAGCTAAACTGCAGGGCTGCGCATGGGAGCTGCTGGTTCTCATTCAACAAGTGCTTTCTTTCACCATCCTTTATAGAACAGGCATGCAAACAAGTAATAAACCCCACAAACTGTGTGAAGTATACTTTACAACTCAAATCACCCAGATATTTTTTTAGCTTTTTTCCTTAAGTCAGCTTTCATTAAAAAGTTGAACCAGAAATTTTTTTTTCTATACTCGTGCAAAAGGAATAAGACAAAAGCAACGACTTTTGCAACCAGACTTAATTGGAACAGACCACAACAGCAAAAGAAAAAAGCAGTTTAGTACACGTTTCCAATACCTTATCTGTAGGTTATAAGTAACAATGGTAAAGGTATACTAGCATATATAAGGTTTTGCTAATTACAATTTTCATAATTACAATTATTGCCAGGATGTCAGTAGTAAGTACAAGGTCCTGAGCAACCTAATACAACTTTGAAATTGGCCCTGCTGTGAGGGGAGGTCGGACCAGATGACATGCAGAGTTCCCTTCCAAAACTATACTATTCTAGGATTAATCCAAACCGGTTACACAGCCTAAAGTTTTAAGCTTCTGTAAACAGGACTACCTAGCAAGTTTAGTTAGAAATAAGAATATAGTCATCAGCAATACAACAGCAATGTTTTACAAATGAAAGTATGATGTACATAAAACACACTGACACAGAAACAGTCATTCTGACACTAATAAAAGGAAGGATAAAAATAGAAAAAGGAGTACCAAAAGTAGTAAGTTATTAATAAAGTTCAAGGGAAACTTTTGTCAGCTGAGGTAGGCAGGATGGGAATACTTTGGAGAGCTACAGCTGAGGCAAAGAAAGCAAGCAACAAAATTTCAGTTCCATGTACAAAAATCTTCATGAACCTTGTTTGATTGAAAAAAGGAATCGCCTTGTATTTTCCTGCACATCTTTGAGTCCAAAGACTCACAAAGCATTTGGGGAAAATAGAAACACACAACTGATTGCTCCAGAGGCAGCCAGCTCCAGTTGGAAGACTGCAGCTACTACCCAAAGCACAGCTGCTGAGAACTGCACTCACTGAGTTTGATGAAAAACAGCAGTAGGCAGCACGAGGCATTGTGCTCAAGAGGCTGATGAGAGCTCCAGGCTGAAGGCTCAAGTCAGCAGCTTTGATCCTTCAGCTCAGAGAAACCTTCTACAGCGAAGCACAGCTCATTGCCTCAGGATGAAGAGCCTTCTCCAGCCTGGTCCACTGAACAAACTTACGTTGGGAGGCAGGGCCAAAACCCATCTTGCTGCCTTCCGCTTGAAATACATGGCACATTTCTTTGACTTTACCTTATATGTGCACATGTATTGTGCTTTTGTTGAACTCTCAAAGATGACTTATCTCTGGGTGGTTTTCTTAATGTGCTTTTTTGTTGTTTTGGAAGTCCATTTAAAATAAAACAAGCCACTCTGCCACACATCTCCCCCAGGGAGGAAACAAAAAACAGCAGAGCAGATGTTAGTTATTCTACAGATGTTAGTCTGCTTAATATACTCCTGGAAGTATTCAGGAACTATGGCACTGCATGAAGTACAAAGACAAAACAGGACACGTGGGCTAAAACCCACTTCCTTCTCAGCAGCATCTTAAGGTCATTAGTGACGACAGAGACAGGACAGCAAACCCAAGCCTTTACCAAAAAAAGACTATAATTCAGAGTAGCTTCTAACCAAAAGCATTTTATGTCATTCAAGGTGGTAAATCAGCACCTGATGGTTTTATGCTTTTGAGTTTCTGGCAGTACTGCAAGTGGCTGAAAGGCTTTCTGTCATGCCACAACTTTCGATCCTGTAGGCAATAGCTTTGTTCTCCCAAACTTGGATATTCCATTTGAAATCAAGTCAGTTGTTTTACTCATGAGAAGCCAGGGGATTTTAAGAGCCATGCTCCACCTTCCAAACATTCATGGAGTTGTTTTGAGTGGTCATCCTGTCTGAATTATTTCCTGAGGACAGGAAGATACAGGACAGTCTGAGGATATCCTCCTGTGTGAACAGCAGTGTGGGCACTAGCCTCTTTGGGATTTCACCGATGCATTTCTATTCCTGGTTTTACCCCTGACAGGGTGTGGGACTCCAGTCCAGTCAGCTGGCCCTGTTAGTTTTGTTTCCTCTTCAAAAATCTTTGCTTCCTCCATTTAAGTTGCAAGTTCGTGAGGGCAGGGACTGCCTTGCCATCTTTATACAGCATTGTATTCACCGAATTTTGTTACAAGTACTACTACATATAGTTAAATATTCAAGCTCATTAAAACCATTGCAGCAGTAGAGTACCAGTAGAATACCAAAAACATACTCACACACTATTTATGTCTTCATAACAGGGGAGACACGGAATCAGAAATGAAAGCTAAATAAAAATCAGTTTTAAAAAAGTCTCCCTCCCTGACACTATTCTTTTTGCTTTGTTTCCTCCTATTACACATTTTTGTGTATCATAGCCTGCCAGAACTGAGGCTTCATCTCACCAACAGCTGGTAAGATTGTCTCAGTTTTGTCCCTGCAAATTTAGTGCAGAAGAAGAAAGTCAGACAAGAAAATCAAGGTTAGCTTTGGTTTATCTTTTCCATTTTATATCCAAGGAATGAGGTGTTTCTTTGCTTTCTAGGCTGATACTTATGCAAGGGACAGCAAAGATTGAAGGTTAGCACCAATCTGTTGAAATTCATAATCATTTGATGCTCTGTGGAAGCGCAGGGAGATGTAAACTGCACCTTCTCGCATCAGGCTACATTAACCCACTAACTTGAAAGTCCTACATGTAAATAATATAAGAAAATTGGAAGAGATAGACTCTGTCATTGTAATCTTCCACACTACCCAAAATTCAGAAGTTTTGTTCACTAGATGTAATTTTATTTCATTAATTGTCACATTTAACAAAACATAACAATACGCATGCTTTTTGCGTATTAACTAATTCCAACTTCTATTCTACTAGCAATGGTCTAGCACAACTGTTACCAATTTTTCCTTGGTTGGAATTAGCTTTCAGCCAAATATGCTCCCCAAAACAAATGCAGGCTTAAGATCCTTGTAATGGAGAGATTCCTTCCATTGCGACTATGTCCTTGTGAACACACTGACCTTTGACTAGAATCATGCTTTGTGTATTTTACTGAAGCTTCTTTTACACTGCAGAAACCATGTCACCTGCTCTTGGGAGGTTGCAACTGTTTAAGGAAGTCTGCTTTTGGCACTCATTTATCACTTCAGTGATTAAAAAGCACTGACAAGGAAAGCCTCAGACAGGAACTCTACCCCTGCCCTGAGTCACACAGTTTGGACAAGACACTTAAAAGAAAAAGACCAAAGAACATTTAAACAGCTACAGGATATGCTGTAGGAAAGCACCAGGCTACTCAGGTCAGCCCTTGTTAGAAACAAACAGTTCCCAAACAGTATATGATGAAAGATTATTTTTATGCTGGAAACCTAAGCAGCTAATGAGAACACAAACAAATTGGTTTCAACTTCCACAAACCATTAATAGTTTTGTGCTGCAATTGAAACTCCAGATTCTCCTTACCATGTAAAGATGAAGTCCATAGACACATTTAGGCTTTAACTACTTAAGCATAAAATCCTGCACCAGTCACAGTGAGGATGCCATTCCTCATTACAACTCTTCCAGTTGGAAGGACAGTCTGAAAGGTCCCCCAGGCCCTTCCAAAATTTGCCACCCCAGACTAGAGAGCAGCAAAGCTCCAGCACAAGGGAGAGAATGGGTGACCAAGGCAGGAGACAGCAGGAATCACTTCAATCAGCTTCATTGCTGATGCTCCTTAACCCTGCTCTCCATTCCCCTGCCACTCTGTTCTTCTCCAAGCAATGGAGAGGCTTGTGCTGCTGAAAATCAATCAACTACGTACATTTGTAACAAACTACTATGGTGATAAACACACCAAATGTTCACATCATTGGTGCTTCCATTCAAGGCATTATTATCCTGGTGAAATTCTTCCACGAGACAAGGGGTGGGGCAAGGAATAGAGAACAAACATATCAAAGCTGTATTACCCAAAGAGCATTATTTCATAAGGCTGAAATAAGCACGAAGATGATGCACTACACCAGCAAAAAAAAAGTTACCCTTGTGAAAGGTCTGTCAGACCCTTAGCAGGCAAAGGCCTGTGATTTTTTCCATCTGCCTTCCAGATTGAATTACAAATCCATCACATTTGGAGGATTAACTTCAGAGGAGAGGAAAAATTTGTACATGAACCTTCAACATGCCACAGATTAAGCAGTATAAAAATATTCCAGTTTTGCTGAGTGTGTTTTAACTAGAACTAATTGTTTAAATAAAATATTTTACAAAATAAGTTTGATCTTCCCTGATCATGGGAATGGTCGGTGGCCAGCCATTTATCACTGTATAGGAAACAATACAGAAAAGCCAGCGCTTCCAGAGCAGCATGTGGTTCTGAACAGCTTTTGTGGAGGACTTGGTTTTCAGGGAGTCGGGCAGTAAGGAAAAGCAAGCTGCTGCTTTGAGGCATAAATCAAATGTTTTGTTAATGCTAGTTTTGCTTTCACCCACTTCCTCTAGTTCAGTCTGGCCTCAGTCCAAGCCCTGCTGAAGTCAAACGGCCTGATGCCCACCACTTTCTGTTCCTGTTGTCTTGAAAGGAAGTTCCTGCATGGAAACTACCATCTAAGCCTACTTCTGACTAGCTTTTTCACGCTAAGTCCCTTTGTGGATGCTTTTAGAAAGGTTTTTTGCTTTACAATGCAAGAAAACTTACTCCCTTTGGAAGCAGGATAAATTAACTAGGAATGAAAGGAGATGCACCACCAAGTGTGTCCATATCAGCAGTCAGAGGGAGAAGCTAGCACACAGTATCATAGCTCCCTGCGTACGCACATCCCACGCAGGCAGGCCTTTCAGTGAACCCTCTCCTCTTCTGGAAAGAGAGAAACTTCTCAGATCTTACTCTACAAACGCCTTTTCCAGATAATCTTCACATAAACACTCTCACATTAAGCCTGACACAAGGGTAAGCTTGTCTCTTGGGCTGGAGGAGTGAATAATGGAAAAAGCTGTTATGCCAATTTGAAGATGGAAACAACAACCCAAAGGGATCAGAAGTTTTGTTCTTTGCTCACTATACACATTTAGACAACAGCAACCACACCATAGCACAACTGACAGTACTAATCCCACTTGGTAGTAGCACTGCAACAGTATTAGAAAATATTCCAGGCATGCCAGGCTGAACTAAAGCACAGGAGACAGCAACTAAAAATTTATAATAAAAAGAAAATTAACCCCCTACACCACAGGCAAGGAGGACAGTATCTACTAACTGTACCGATGAGAAATGCAATTCCCATCCTTCTGTCTGTATTTAATTAACTGAACTCACGTGCCTAGAAAATAGACATTAACCATTTTGCAAGCATATAGAAGATCACTGAGTGCAGGCTGGTTTTTTCCATTAAATTTCTTACAAGTTTCATTGCTTTAGATATATCTCTACAAATTCCAGAATGTATGAAATAAAGAAAATTAAGGTATTTCTGAAGAAATACCTTTTAAATCTTCTTTTTGAAGATTTAAAATGAAATAATCAAGTGTGACCTCTAGTCTCTCACCAATTTGGCATATGTTATAAGTTAACTGCAGACTCTACGATGACTTCTTATGGTGTTGGATTGTCTTGATCTCTTCAAAGTCAGATTTTGAGATCAATACAGACCACATTAGCATCAAATTCTATACTGAATTTCATTTCCTTCCTCATCTCCCCACCCCTCAAAAAAAAAGCTCTGAATTTCTTGCTTAAGACTGATTCAACTGCTACAAGCTCATGGGCAATTGGTACAAGTCAAAATAACTTCAATGAAGTTAGCAGGATTTCTGTCATGCACATCTGGCTTGTAAACAGCTTGCTACTTCAGCCATGTGCAGTTTTGTTTATTGTTTAGTCCTTTAGACTTTCTTTAATCAAGACAGTCTATCAGGAATCTTTCAGTGGCCTATTACAGCTTTTAATGAATAAAGCTAGTGAGATAAAAAAATGCTTATTTTCAGAAAGCATAGTGATCATTGATGCTTTTTGTAGTCTCTAGTATTAACTGCTCACTTGAAGGAAGAGACTGCAGGTTGTGAGGAAATTAAGTGTTTCCTGCTTAATTTGAGAAGCTGACGTGTGCATTGTGACCCACAGATAAGTAGTGCATAAAAATAAAAATTCACTGACAAGCTTTAACAAGTACTTCCCCATTTTCCTGTCCACTGAATAAGAGCTATTGTTTCTGCTTATAGACCTGGTTTATAGCTTACAGCTCCCATTTTAAATCACATTATGAAATCACAGAGTAAGAGCTGCCAAGTACTCCTGTACTACTTGATGAGTAAAACATATATTCCAAGTAATTCACCTCCGAGACAAACATCAGCATCACTTCTTCTCTAACCACTGACAACTTTTAATGGGTACCAAGGGGCTCTGTAAAAAGCACTTTGTTTTTTCCTTCACCAGAAGTTAAAAGTGCTATTGTATGGTGCCAGACATGAAAAACAAACCCATCTTAACCATTCCCGACATCTGTTACTATTCAGAGACACCAACCTGAGTCACAATAGGATGCTGAAAAAATTGCTAACCAGAATTTAAAGTGCTACTCTCAATCTGTCTTACTATCTTCAAAGTGTGTTTTAGGCCCATGGTTGAGAATTACTTCATTAGCATTAAAACTTATACAGTACTGTTGTGTACATGTTTAGTGACACTCATTTACATACAACAGTGAAAATTTCAAACACTGAAAAAAGCTGAATTGGATTAAAGGCATTTTGTTCTGTAATCGTAAACTTCCCTCTTGTGAGTACAACAGATGCAACATCTAAGAGCAAAACTGCACCCTTAGTTTGCATTAATCCAAACTTACCATCTTACCATCACCTAATCCAAATTTATCATCTTAAGATGATAAATTAAGACAGCATTGTCATCAAAAAGGGGATCCAATCTCTTTCAACTCACTTTCCTTCGCTCTGCTCATTCATGCAATGACCTGAGACTGAAGTTAAATTGTTTTTTGCTGTAGTACATTTTCAGTTAGAGCAGGAAAATTCTGGGATTCACTGGCTTCCTCTAAGTTGGCCCTTCCTGTAAAATAGAAAGAACCACATCTGAAAAATATATCTTCACTTTTCCTTTACAGTCCTTCTCTTTTCTGGCTTGAAACTTGCATTCTAATTTTTGCACTTTCAATCAAGGCTTTCATTTTCTACGCCTCAGAACTTCAGTCTGTAACACAAAATAGGGTATCAAAGACACCTGATCTAGCCAGAAAAGATCAAATTGCATTGCTTTTGAAACTTCATTACTTTGAAGCTTCAACATAGCTTCCTTTTATGTACACACAATATGAAGTGCAGATGTGTTTCAGAGCACAAAGACTTGCATATGAATTTACTAAGCTATGAAATACTGACATAGACATGAAATCTAGGAAGTTATTAAATGCAATCAGAACCCATCTTCTGGAAACGATGACACAATCTACATGTATTACTTCAAAAGACAATCTGACTGAAGTACCAGGCTCAGTAACTTGCTGAAGGTAAGTTAATTTGTTCTTGTTACATTGGTTTTTAGGCCAATTTGTAGCAGTTCACAAAGCAAGCGATACACTTACAAAGCGTGATTGGGGTGAAGGGTCCACCAGCACATTAAGTCTCACACAGCCATCAATTATCGAATTGAGTGAAGAGACACCACATCCGCTCTCTTTTCTGAAAGAGCCAGTTTATCACTGAGAATCCTTCAAATATCAGGAAATTTAAGGCATCATCCTCTCAGCAGTACTGAACTTAAAGCACCACAAGTTCTCGGGCTATGGCTTTTGTAACACTGGTACACGCGTTGAAGACAGGAATGCAGAGGTGCAAGACAAGGCTCCCCCAAGGCCAGAAAAGCTGCCTGACTCCAGACCCTCCCCACTATGCTGTAAGGTTATTTCTGCTCAGGCAAAGAGAAGTAGATGGCTCTTGGATGCCTCACCAACTCTTTCCAATGAATTTGAATTGTGGTCACTGACACAGCTGCCTACAAAGAAGCCATTCAGATAGTGGTGGTCTTCCTGCAGCTCTGTATACCCTACACATCATTTTCTCTGTAAAGTTCAGTTTTGGATGGATTAACACACAAACCACAAGCACCCGTTTAGCAAGCAAGCTACCAAAGCAGAAGTGAGAATAGTCTTGCCTACAAGAGTCACACTAGTATGTCAGAAGAGCTGAAAAGGAGACCAACTTCCCCAATATAGATACAGTTTGTTGATGAAAAGATGTGGCTGATGGTAGAGTATCTCCTTCAAGGGCCATCTACTAATCTAGGTCAGCATGAGGTACCTTTATACTGGGGCAATTTCACTTCTGCATTGGAAGAGTAGAGGGCTGAAAGGCATCAGTTACTTATTGGGGGGGGGGGGGGGGGGGGGGACGGGACGGGACAGACAACCACACCCTCAAGCCAAAATAATAAAAGTTGTTGAGGTCATACACAGTCCAGTATGCAAACTAAGATCCTAGTCACACTGCCACAGGCATTGCTCAACTTATTTCTCATTATTCTAGACTTTAGCCCCGTCGTCAGGGATGTTGGACACTTAAAATGGTAAACAGGAGGAAGTTCAATGTAAATGAGTGTTGAGCTGAACTCTAACCCTGTTACTTCTCCATTTTTATGAAAGCAGACTTAAATGTCATTGCTTCTCAGTAAAGGCTGACACTAAACCCTCAAGCAACACTACAAGTCTATAGGCCTTCATGCCAAGGGGCTCCATTTAGAGACTGTAATTCCACATGAAAATTCTCAGCTGCTGAAATTTACTCCAACATGAAACATTAATGAATTGTTCACAGTGCTCAAGAGGTATTTTTAAGCAACAGAATTCATGCAAGAAATCCATTTAGACTTTTCAAAGTTTTCTTTTGTGGAAATATTAAATATTTAAAGACTATTCAAAAAGATTTTTTTATAGAAGTAGGTATAAGAAATGCTTCTTTTGTGACAGTGTAATATTTTGCCATATTATAAAATCACTTTTATATTGCATGATTTTACATAAATAATTTTAATTTATGTTGAAAACCATCAAAGGGGTAAACAAAAATCAAAACAGGAACTTTAGGTAAGAAGAAAGACTCAGCAGCACAGAACAGAACCAGATGATTCATGCCATAAGCAACTATAATGTAAATAATTAAACTTCAACGACCCTGAGAGGTGGCAAAGTATCACCACCCCTATTTAATAGGTTACTCATGGTATTTATGTTCCACTATAGAATCATAATGTAATTACAAATTCCCAAACAGCAGCACTTGGTGCATGTTTCATAAGGGCTGAAGAGTTTGCCCATCAGCTCTTCATGCTGTGCTACCGATAAAGAGCAACCTTATGCCCGCCATGTGATTAGACCTCTCAGCTAACCCTACATCTTTCAAGTGCCAGGCAGCAGCATTCAAATATTTGATGAATACAAAAAATACATTAATATACACACATCTCCTATCATATTGAGCAATACTAGTAAGCCTTTGGACAAGGAAAGCAAAGATTGAGGTCTGTGAATAGGACCCCTCTTTCCTGCGGCAGCCACTCTCAGCCAGTATGATTTTGCTTGAAGTAGGGATAGGGAACATGGAAGAGACTGAAAGGAGCATCATCTTTACAACAGGATGTCACAGGGACTCTTCCCTCCCTTCTCTCAACATCTACCTCCCAAAATCCACAGATCTCAGGTACATGGCAGCTCTGCTGCTTTGCTGGCAACTGGAGGGCACGCTGCTGTCTGCCGATAGATGAGGGAAATAACCAGGTGATACCACAACCCAGAGAGGGGACAAGGACAGAGGTGTCACAGCATAGTGATAAAGGGTGGTTCAGATGACGACACAGAATTAGTATCGCTGATACTATGACAGCAATGTGCAACAACCAATGTGCCAGAACAATTATGTGTCACGCTTAAGAGTTACAACACTACCACAGGATTGATATCCTGGCCAACATGGACCACACATTGCAGAAGGTATCTGCAGTATGTTACCAAAATATGCTTCCGGGCTATTAGAGCAGTTAATGGAGGAACAGAAATCTCAAATCACTACCCAAGTGATTGAAAAGCATTAGACAGAGATGCTTTCAGGACATAGGATTTATACAGGGAGACCGCTGGAAGAGGAATGCTCCCAAACCAGTAACACAGTCTGCAGAAGAATATAATCTCAATGTATGGATTTGTCACTAAAACTGTTCCCAGCCCACCTCTCACACCCCTAGTGACAGGGACCTGGACTCTAAAATTATTCCGTAGCTATTCAGGATAATCTTACAAGGGTTATCTGTTTTCTTCATGTCTGTTCTCTCTGAAAGTGTAATCTTCCCATTTTGCTCATTCCGTCAGAAGTTCATCTTCTACAAAGGTGAAACAGGAGATGTTCAATCCACGTACCATCAAGACGCCTGTGAATTAAACACCTTCTCCTTCTCACCGCTCCCTGTGTAGACCAGGGCATGAAATGCCGATGCAGGCTACAAGCCTGATTCTAATCAAACCAAGAGAATACTAGAAAAGTGTCCTCTCCCCTTATTATACCTCTGTGATGGTTGCACTTGACCTCTTAACCAAACTAACAGTAGTTTGGTACAGGCTCCAAAGGAGGTTAAGGCCTGAGCTGTGGCCAGGCAAAGAACTCCTGGTTCCAGTCTGTTCCCCGAGAACCCACAAAGAAGCCAAGGGGCACAGTGAGCATTGATGCTATGAGCTTGGAACACCGATCATGTGATTGACACATGAATAGCGGGTGGCTTTTCCAAGACTCATTTATCAAGGAACAAAGAAAGTTGTGGGTACAAGGAGTCTTATGCCTACCTTTTCCATTGCATGTAATTTGACTACAAGCCAACCACTTTCTCCCGTAAATATGACAGCCTAAGTGAGCCTTCTTTGAGCTCTCCCTGCTATGCAGCATGGCTGCACAGCGGCAATCTCCCCTTGAGCTGGAACACCTCTCAAGCGTGCTCCTCAAGGCAGAGAGACCTTTTACCAACAGAAGATTGTTGGCAAGTGACCAATATCGCGCATAACCTTGTAGTATGGTAACTTTGATTTTGTCTTGGTAACTTTGATTACATGCTGAATTGATAAATTTTGCATATATAATCCCTTAGACATAAATCGTTGTCCAAGTCTGAGACTAAGATTGGACCTAGCCGCACTGAGCTCCATCAGGAGTTTAGAAGGCCAGGGGGTCTACTCTGAACCTCGTGACTCAACAGGAGGGTCCTCTGGACATAAGGTCCCCCTTATGTATCCCCAGTCTCTCTGTGAATCATTCTAACTCGAGTGTGACCCAATTTTCCTTTGTATGTTTCTTTCATGCAGTAATTAACAAAGTGAACCTTGCCATCAAACTTCGTTAAGTCACACTTTTACAACATCATATTAAAACCACTTTTGCTAATACCTTTGACTGTGATTTTTTTAAGCAATCTAAATCACTCATTCAACAGCCTCCCAGTAAGAAGAACCATCACCTCCCCTGCAAAAATCAGGTACAGCACAGGTGAAGATGCAGATGTTCTCTGACACATACAAAGGAACGTTGACTGTTTTTGTGAAAAACCTATAAACAAGCGGGATTTCAAGTTTTCTGCAAGAGGATCACACCAGCACTTGTAGCCCTCTGTTCTGTCCACGTGCTATGGATTTTGCCAACAAATTGCGAGGAGAATTGTCAGAGCAGACAGGAAAACAAAGCTCAGACTAATAAGATAAATCTATACCATATTTAAAACAAACAAACAAAAACCCCCACAACTGCTATTTGCAGTCAGGGTACAACTGAGGCTCCCGGCCCCTCTCTGCCAACATGCCGAGAGTTATATATATGTTTGGAATACAGACTTTGGTGCTAGGATATGGTGTATAGATACAACAGAGCAGACTGGAATAACTGGAGTATTCAAGACCTGGTACGTTTTGCCAAAGGGAATGAGCATTGCAACACCTAGAAATCCACAAAAACGTAGCACTGTCCAGTCTGGGGCTAAACGAGGCACCTGATCGAAGAAAATGTCCCCTGAATCCCCACGGAAGCCTCCTGCCTGCAGCTGCGCTCGGCTGGGCCGCGGGAAAACCTCTAAGTGACAGAAACTGCACCGGCAGCACCTGCGAGGCCCCGGCGAGCCCCGCACCACACCGGCGCGAGCCTCCCCGAGCAGATTTCCCCTCACCCCGGCCCGCCGCAGCTCCCCCCCGGCCCAGCACCGCTCAGGAGCGACCAGAGCGGAGCGGCGACCGCGGAGCTCTCTATTAAGTGGAGCTACCCGGCCGCGGCGCGAGGGAAGGCAGGAGCCGCTCCCCCGGGCCGCGGCGGGCTCCTACCTGCTGCGTGAGGTAGCGCGTGAGGTAGGGGGCGGTTGGCGGCGCGGCGACCCGGCGGCGGGGAGGGGCGGGCAGGACGCCGGGCGCGCCGAGGAGCAGGAGAAGCAGGAGGAGCCGCAACATCGCCGGGAGGAGCGGAGGCCGCCACCGCGGCCGCCCCCCCGCTTTATAGCGGCCCCGCTCCCCCGCCCGCGGGCTGCCCCGCGGGGAGCGGCGGGCGGCGGGACCCAGCGGAGAGGGCGGTGCCGCGCGTGCGGCCTGAGCAGGCAGCGCTGTGCGCCCCACCCCCAAAGGGGTGGGATTATACCCGGCACGTGGAGGGGAGGGCACTAAGTAGTGGGACTTTCCGATTGGCTGCGGAGTCGAGGGTGGCGCGCGGTCGCGGTTGCCTGCGGCGACCTGGATCGGAGTTTCGGCCGCGCGGCGTCCTGCAAGGAGACAGCGATTGGCTGCTTGAAGCACGTGATCCGTCCTTCTCGTCGCTAGGTGCCTATGAAAGACGTGTGAGAACGAGGTTGGCATCTGATTGGGCAGGTGGGGCGGCCCTGTCTCGGAGCTGCGTCTCGATTGGGCGAGCGCCGTCTCGTCCCCGCCACCAGCAACGGTCCGCAGCAACTCGCCCTTCCGCCTTCCGGGCTCTCCTCAGGGCTGGGGCCGCTCCGGCGCTTCCCTGCGGCCAGAGCTGAGGAGGTGGGGGCACGGCCGCGGTAACCACCTTTCGGCGTTTCCCTCCCGTGCGGGCCTGAGGGCACCGAGGGGGGGCGGCGCCGCCAGCTGCCCGTTCCGTTGCCCAGGCGACAGCGCTTCACCGTTTCTCGCCTCCTGCGGCCGGGAGACGGAGACTCGATTTGGTCACGGAGCGCTCGAATAGGTACATCGGTAAGAAGGATAATACTGCAGCAACTGGAGCGTTTCCTGGGTGTTGAGCAAAGCTTAAAGCGCCCGGGAGGAGTGACGGGGCTGGGGTGGAGCCAGGCAGCTCCCTCCGGCCTTCAGCACCCTTGTGCAGTGCCCGCGCCCGGCTAGCTCGGCCTGGCTGCTCGCTGTCGGCCTCCGGGGGCGTCTCGGGGCTGGAGGGGGAGGAGGCTTCTGGTTAAGGAGTAAAAATTGCAGTGTGAGACCTGTGACACCTCTTTGTGTGCGTTTGGATTTTTTCCTTAGGGAGCGTTGAAGGCAGTGACCCCACCAGAGGGCACCAGGCACCGATGGAAATCTTGGTGAGGCTTCAGGGCTGTTGAAAGGCAACGCTCGTTGGAGGCTGGCGAAGAGGAGCATCTGGAGTGCTGTGTGATTCCCTGGCTGGGTATGTGGGTCCACAGGCTTGGTTTGTTTTGTTTATTTTAAAAAAATAAAGTAAAACAGATATATTTGCACTGTCCTTTTTAAACTTATGTCCAGATAATGAGTACTGTATTTCTATCAAAGAGAAATAGAGGTGTGGATCTTGAGTCTGTTTGCTCTAAAAGGAGCTCTTACCAGGACCTGTGTGAATACGTACATGCTACTCTTTATCTCCCATATTTCAATGGAATACTTGAAGTATTCATTGTGTTTTCTGGGGTGTGGGGTTTTTTTATTTCTTTAAAAAGTGCAGATAACATATACTTTGTTTATATAGTTCTGAGTTGAAAACCAGTTGGAATGCAAAGCACCTGCTGGTTTCTCCAAGTCTCCCTTCTTGGGCAATAGCAAAATCAGACTTAATTTTTAAAATCAGACTTCTTTTCTATATTAGTATGTTTTCCACATACTTTTTACTGATAGCTTGTACTGTAACTAAAACAAAATAGTTCCATTTTGACAAGAATCGAAGGCATGCACCATTTAATATATTAGGTCAAATGAGTCTCTGTTAATACGTGTTTTGAGGAGAGATTTTTTTTTTTCATTTTGGTTGGCCCCCCAGTAAAGCTTTTACCTTTTCCTGCCTCTGTTTTCCTGGCCTTTCCAGGAAATCAGTAGGGAATATTGGGATATCTGATTTTTTTTTTCCCCATTCTCTGAGTACTCCAAGTAATGAGTTTTGTCACTCGCATATTTCTTGTACTTGTGTTACAGATCTTGTTTTTACCAGAATGCTGAGAACGGCGCATCTAAGGGCAAAGGGATAGCCTGTAAGTTGAACTTTTTTTTGTGGCAAAATATGAACAAACTATCATTGTTGATTATTGAATGGTTTTTAACATGTAAAAGCCATACTTGAGTCTCATTTACCTCTTTGGCCTTTTGGCTCTCTGAGGGAGTTATGGGTTGAAGATGTGAAATTCACTTCCTATTCTGAGTTTATTCTGCAGCTTACATTGAACAAAGATGTATATTTAGCTATTACTGTGATGAAAGTGCTTTTTCAAAGAAGGATTTTTAAGGTGTCCTTTAATTCAGCTGTAGAGAACGTTTTGGTCACTTAAGTTGGAACTCTGTGATTTGAGGTACTTTAGGGTATTTTTGTCTACATGTTTCTAGCATCTGCTGAGAAAAAAAAGTTAACTTTCTAAAATAAGGGAAGTTTCCTAAAAATTGTTATTTTGGACAGTATAGTGATAATAAAGGCAAGATAATTCTGCAGGAAAGTAAGACTGAATAAAATTTATTTATTTATTTATTTAAATATTTCAGCATTTATTTGTCAGTTCCGTATGTCCTCTTTGTTGAAATCAATGGTAAATACTGTAGAGCTGTCTCTTTGTCTCAAAGGGCATAAGTATAGATGCTATTGAGAGCCCTTTTGAGATTTTTCTGGGCATCTTCTCCTTTCAAAGTCAGTGGTATTGAAGGCATTTGGAGAATTGCCAGCATAGAATCATTTCAGTTTTTAACCCCATGTTGTGACTTCATTCTAAATTAAGGAAAAAAATCAGAAACAGATTTGCTGCAGTGCCGTGCTCAAGGATAGTTCTAATAAAGATTCCTGAAATACAAGCAGGAATTTGCATGATTTATCTGCAATGGTGTGCAAATATCATGAACACTTGCTTCTTATTACATATCTTCATCTCTTTTTTTCTTTCTAAAGGGTTAGTTAAGGCTAATAATAGATGTTGCCTCCATTGGGCTACCATTTTCAAACAGAGATCATCGTTTCCTGGGGGCTGCCTTTCAAAATGTTCAAACGACCCAGCTAAAAGCAGATAATATTAACATCTTGTAAAATGAGAACTCTTTGAACCATTTTGTTTCAGGTGATGCTGTGAGCCCATGAATAGTGTGAGAGGACTCTTGGCTGCCTCTGTAATTTCGGTCCAGAACTCCTGCTTCATCTATCCTGCCTGTCAAAAATGCTGTTCTAGGCTAATACTGGATTCTAGGAGGTAACGTCTTGTTTTGGGATTTGTTAACTGTAACTGTCAGAGGCCTTGGGAATCTCTGGGAGCTGAACACAAGTTAAAACAAGTTGGTGGAAATCCAGCCATTGTAGAAATAAGTGCTAATTTCAGATATTTATGTTACTTATCACTATCTAGATCTCTTTGTATTCCAGTAGCAGCTTGGAGGTCATTATGGATCAAGAGTTCTATTGTGTTCAGTGCCATGCAATATCGAAGGACAGTTTAGGAGAATAAATTATGTGTGTTAATAGCTTCCAGCTGCATCCCCTGCAGTCTGGTTCTTCAGTGCCGTTCCTAAGTTGGAAAGCATTAGTTGAAAGCCTCTCCAAATCAAATCCTAATTCTTTTTTTGATTCTCATCTATATGTGCAATGCGTCGGGTAGTCCTGTATGACTCTGCCACTTACCTGTGTGTCCAGAAACGTATGAGCTTTCCTTTTTAATCCCACTGTTATGTGAAATCTGTGATACACAGAAGAACAGTAAATCAATGAACGTCAGCACTAAATGGAAAGAGCTGACTTTACAAAGCAAGAATATCTGTTGTTTCAAATGCTGAAGTAAAAGATAACAGTGCTGTTTGCTGATGATTTTTTAAATCTAGGTATTATACTAAAGCTACAGGAAGAAAAATCCCAAACCAGAACAAAACGCAAAAAATGGGGGTGCAGGGAATTCAAAATTACTCCCCAACAGGTCATTCAAAGCCCCCACTGTTTCTCTCCACCTTCACAACAGGCTAGTGTTTAACAAATCAATAAAAGAAGCCAGATGGATTCTGTCATGACACAGACACCTTGCTGAGCCTATGGTAAGATTAATGCCTCAAGGAGTAAACAATAAGAAAGAATCTTATAGCTCATAACGGAATATTTGATACATTATAGTAGTAATACTTACGGCTGCAGATAAGTTCTTACTTCAGCAGTGATTAACAGAAGTTCATGTATTCGATCTTTTTTTTTATCCTTATACTGTCTTTTGTCAGGTTTAACTGTCTAAAATGCGGCTGCACAGGTGAAGCTAAAGATATAAGCTACAGATATAGATTGTCCCTAAAGGTTGCTGACACTAATGATTTGTTTGACATTACCGTGTTTGGAAGTTGCTTAGATCCGTTCTTTGGGGTCACCGCAGAAAACCTGCAGAGGTAAGGAATGGTTTGTTTCTAACTATATAGCTGCTGCTTTTTCTTCAGCCTAAAAAAATTGAGATAAGCTTGGATGGTGGGGAGACAAGTGGGAAGAAGCTGCTGAAGTGCTCCCTTCCAGCACTTCCTTGGTACCCATCACCTTGAGAAAATGCTGAAGTTTGGTTTCTTCCTGAAATCTTGAAATTTTGAGATGAATTACATCTGCATAAGAGATCCTTCACTTGTCTATTGAAGGCAGCTACCACCTAAGTGAGCTTCACAATTTGGTTGGTTGGTCGTCTTCCTTGCGTCCGTCCGGCTTTATTTGAGATGGTTGAATTTCCTTTGTCTAATGTCAGATTACTAAGTAAGTAAGTTGGCTTTTCCAGAGATTCAGGCATATTTTTTCCTCAAGATTTTAGAAGAAAAATTTAAGGTAGAGATAGAGCCTTTGGGTTTTGGATTTTTTTTTTTTTAACAGTTTGGATTTAAAAAAAAAGTATGCACCTTATAGCTTTAATTCAATATGACCAGATTTTCCTTTAGCAAGGAGGGATTTCTAAGAAAGCCTGTTAGTCCTCAGAGTCTGACCACCTACATTATAAACTTCAGACTTTCTGATACGTGAAACTGCTAGGATGGGATATTTGGATACATTCACTGCTTGTTTCTCAGTTCTGTTGTTTTCCAATGACTTGTGTTATCACTGTGTCAAAGATGAACGCTTTTTAAATCCCATATTAGCAGCATTAATAATATACTCATGGCAGGCATTCCACACTAGACTGCTGTACTACTGTCAGCTGTGAAAAACAGTTATTTGCGTGTCTTAATATGGATGCTGCTGTTGCTGTAGAGGTGCAGGCAGAAAGGATGTGTAAGCAATAGCAGCACACTGACAGCATTACACAGTCATTGTGTTGGTACAAAAATCACGGCCACGCAGGGAACACCCGAAAGTTGTGTGTATATTAAACCTATTCAAAGCGGTTGTTTTGTTTACTTCTATTTCACCAACAAATTAAGTGAACTAAACATTTGAATTTATAGGTTCATGGTTTCCTGTTTTCATTCTGTGTTTAGTTTCAGCTACCACAGTGTCTTCTCTTTAGCGTGTGTCCTACATATACTACAGCTAAAATGCTATGTAAGGCTTCCTCTGTTGGTGCAATACTTCTGTATGTTTTTACTCAAGGTGTATTCAAGACTTCAATCAGCTGTCAGAAGAAACAAACACAGATGCATCTCCAGGAATGTTAGTTCAAGCAGTGGAAACCTGTTTCATTGGAAAAAGATTTATATTTGGAGTGAAGGTAACTTCTAATCCACTTTACTCTCAATGAGTTTTTTCATTAGCTTGTAGCAAGTTGGGGGCATAGACTGAGTTATCAAAACATCATGTGCAACATCTTTTGGGAATTTGAGAACATTTAGGGCTAGGACATAGGAAGGATTCTGCTCCTCTTCCCCCAGAGTCCTGTGTTATTTTAAATGAGTCACATCTAAAAGTCATCTTGAATGGCAGTAATCAGCTTGACAGCTTGTCAGGGCTGCTTTTCAGAGAGCCTGAGCAGTGCCAGCTCCTGTGCATATCAGTAACAGCTTGGAGTCTGTAAAAAAACCATGTACAGTTCAAGCAAGAAACAGAGTGTCTTTTCAAGCACTGCTATACCTTTCCCATGCTGCATAGTCTCCTGGCATCTGAAACGTAAGGAGAAACACATCCCTTTGCAGCATTTTGATATTTCTGGATTTAAGAGTGTGTTTAAAAATGTTGATAAAGTACAGCTGTTCAACATAAGCATCTGTGGCTCTTTTATGTGTTTAACAGACTTTGAAATATTAGTTCTTAGTAATATTTCCATAGAAACAGTCTTCCAAGTTCTCTTCAAGTGGTGCTTGTGTGAGTCATTCATATTATGAAGTCTGTGAACTAAATTCTACCTGGCAGGTGTTTTTCCTCTCCCACAGGTACTGTGAGGTTTGTATCTAAGCTGAGATTTTCCTAATGCACAGCATCTTAAGTAATGGAAGTTGGAGGACATCATGGATTAACTTTACTTAACTGGAACTGTTCACCAGGTCTCTAGGTCTGATGCCTTTACAAATGCAAGTAATCCTATGTATCGACAGCCTTGTTGCTGTTCCTGCACACACAAGGACTGAACACACATTCAAAGACCACTTGTTCAGCCTTTGGCTGTAGATGCTTCTGTATAGTTGTGTTCAGTTATGCAGATGCAGACAGTTGCACTCTCCCAGATAAAACTCAGAATCAACATAACATACTTTTTTAAGACTTGCCTAGAAGTGTATTGTCCTTGGCTAACAGCCTTCAGCCTCAGCCTTTGCATAGACTCAAGGAGTAGGAGGCTTGTTGAATTTGAAGACAACTGTCTTTGCTTTTTGGCCTCTCTGGCATTGCCAGACCTTGAGAGAGAGGTGAAAAAGGGTTTATCCACTTCTCAAAACATTAGATAATTCCCTCTGCTTTTAATGTTATTTTTCACCTGTAATTTCTGTGGAGAGAGAAGCACATTCTATACAGAATTGCAGCTGAAGCTCCTTTGAAACACTACTCTCCTAAATAAATCTGAGAAGGTAAAGGTTGTAGCTTATTTCCCTTTCACAGAGGTAGCGCATAGAAAACATCATGCTGGCTTTGATAGCTGAGCTGCCAAGTCAGGTATCTGGTAGCAGAGTGCTCTGCTGCAAGTACTGCCCAGTGCCTCCTAGGTAAAAGAAAAGCATTGGCCTTAGGCAGCTAGCCATTTGCACAGAACTGCACTGGAGGAAGCCCGGAAGCACCCAGTGCCCTAAAGGGAGGAAGAAATTTTCTGTAAAGTCCTTTCTTAGAATTCTTGGTTGTTTTTCCAGCTCCAAAACTCTGCGTAATTGCAACAAGCAAAGAACCTCTCACTGTGATGCCCTTTATAGCCCTTGCCAGTGCTTATTTCCCAGGGAGTGCTGCTTTGTGTGACAGACTGGTTTGTATTCTCTTCCCTGCAGATCCTGACAAAAAGTGAGACCTAAATTTAAGCCTGACTTAAAAGACATGTGTTAATTTATTTTTTTTTTTAATCACAAAATAAAGCATTGTACTATGTTGTTTTTTGGTTTTGTTTTTTTGTTTTTTTTTCTTTTTCCCCCCAGGGTTGTGCAAGCGAAGATGGAGGGCGTTCTGCTGCCAGCAGCATCTTGCAAAACTGTTGCAGAATTAACAGAAGTACAAAAAACCTTACAGCTTGCCAGATCTTCCTGCCAAACACTGCTGTTACTGGCTTTACTGTTATCAGCTACTTCTATCGGCTCCTGCAGTTGGCAAAATGCAGGAGCTGTAGTAACAGCTCATACTTACCTGATGTATCTTCAGCTCCAATAGATGAACCTGTCAGTGAGCTCAGCAGCTTGTCTATCCTGAGCAGAAACTCCTGTTTTGTTCAGTGTAGTGGCAGAGAAAGTCTTTTAGGGTCCTGGCAGCAGTCCTTCAGCCTGACTTCATCTGTTGCTTGGGTAACAGCAGAAGACTTTCCCACTCTGGAAGTGGGAAAGCTGGTGAGTGAACAGCATGAACAAGAGGGGTGGCCTGCCTCTGCAGAATCATGCAGTGTAAGCCTCAACAATCAAACTCTTTGGGATTCACAGTTTTGCAGCTCTTCTGTGAAGGAAGGGGATAAAGAGGAGGATAATGAATTGAGTTCACAGCCTAGTCAGACTGACAGTATCTCTGCAACTGATAAATTAGAGAGAGTATCCTCTTCAAAGACTAAGTGTTCACACGGAAACGGTTCCAGGTTGTTACAACATCCCTTGGAATTTGGGATAAAAAGCATTTACCCAAAGACTAATAGTAGAAATTATTCTTACCCAGAAAAATCCCACAACTCCCTTTTTCACAAGAGAGATGCCTCAGCTTCTAATCACATAAATGGAGCTGGAGCGTCTCAGACAGATGCTGTGCTTTGGGATGAGCTCCCATTCTCAGAAAGCCTAAATGAATTTTTAGCCAGAATAGAAGATGGCAAGAGTATTGTAACATCACCCAGCCTTGATGCAGGCAAACAGGCCCTTCCTGAAAGGAGCAAGTTGGGTGTAAATCTTAACAAATTGTATCCCAGGCAAACCCTAGTAGCTGGTGATTTGCCTGAAGTGAGCGTCTCAAGGAGGCTCTTGCCAGCGGCAGAGAATGATAGTTGGGAGAGCATATTTGCTTGTCTTCAGTCAAATGCAAATCCTCCAAGTGATGAGGTGTCACAATGTGAGTCTTCCTCTAGTGTTTTGTCTTCAACTGACAAGGAATGCGGAGCATCTTGCTTTATACCTAACCCTCAGCTACCTATTCTGTCACAGTCCTTGCTGGTTACATCAGAGCCTTCTGTTTCCAAGAGCAGGTACGTGCAGTCCAGAGAAGCAAACATTGACATTTCAAAGTCATCTTGGTCTTTTATTAGTCTGCAATGTACTGCTGAAGATGGAGAAACCTCCTGTTTAAAGAGGAGCAAGGCAGCTACTTGTGTGCGTTCTGCACATGATAGCTGTTTAGCTGGTTGTGAAAATAAAGAAAATTATTCTTCTACACCAAGCCAAAGAACAGATCTTACACTCACAGGGGCATGGGACTTTGATCCAGCAACTCCCAACAATACAAGAAGGACATATAAAAGAGAATTAAAACCATTGACAGAACTGTCAGAAAATACCTTCAAAAGTGTTAATAGGAGAGAGATGCTGTGGAACAATATCTTCCCTGAAGGCGGCTACAATGCTTCTGCTGATCTCTTTGATGCAAGTGCAACAGAGGTAGCAAAACCTGTAGAATTCTTAAATAAATCATGTAATTCTTTAATACAGGAAGATACTTTGACAGAAAAGGTCACAGCTCCTGAATTGGTGCTCTATCCTGGAGATGTTCCCTGTAACAGTTCAAAACTGAGCTCATCCGTACATAGGTCTCCTCCTGCTTTTAGTAAGCACAGTACACCAGTAGCTTGCTCCTTCTGTGATGCAGAATGCAATTCAGTTAGTGCTCAGGACTTTGTTCCTCATTCACAGTCAACTCCTATGACAAAACCTCTCCAGAAACTGTGGCCTGTTGGGGAAAGAAGCTCTTTTGTCACTATCTTCACCCCTAAAAATCCCACTAAAATCCATTCCAAATGCAAACGATCCAGGTCTTCCTTTCAAAACACTCTCTTGCAGCAGCTTACTGGCAGGTTAGTGAAACGTGCAAGGCCAAGTAACAGGGAAGACAAAGAAAGTAATAGCTCTGTTTCACAGCAGTTCCCTAACAGCCAACTGCCTGCCAACTTTGAGGAGTGGATCCCTCCATCTGCAAACAAAAGGTTGAAACCAACTGCGTCTTTAAACTTAAAAGGAGTTAGCTGGGCTACTGACTTGCAATCGACCTGTGGGCACGCTGGCAGGAACCCTATTTCTGAAAGCGGAGAGAACAGTGAAAATTATGTCTGCTTCAGAAGTACGAGATTAAACCCTGGGGATACAGCCAGGATTCTAACAACTCCTGTATCTGCAGGTGTCACCAAGGCCTTGTTTTTAAACAATACGATTCTGGAAACTTGTTCCCCTTCAGAAGGCAAGAATCTCCTCTCAAGTGGGAATTATTCAAGGGGTATATTGGAAGGGGCAACTGGGTGGTCTCCTGAGTTGTTCTTCCAAGCACAGAGCCCTTTTTCCAGTAAGCCAAAATGCTAAAAAAAGATATTTCTATGCTGTGTTCTTTTTAATTATTAAGACTTTTGGGAAGGAGCCAGTAGAAGAAAAGAGCTGTTTAAAAACAATTAAATTGTTTATACACCTATTGGCATATGTATTCCTAAGATGAGTTATGTTTATGTGCAGATCTTTGTACCACAGAGATGGGGGAAAACAGAATTTGCAGTTACTTTATTTTATTGTAAATTAACTCTAGCATGTGCAATAAAATCTTTTATAAATGTGTGAGTATTTAGTAGCTCTCACTTTATCAGGTACAGGTAGGTGAAGTGTTTTAGTGTTCAGTGTTGTCAGGTGGAGGGGACCATCCTGAGAGGTTGGTAGCAGCTCCCAGTTTTCCTGTAGGCTTTTTCAAGTTAAAGACTGCTAGTGGCAGATTCCTGGCACTGTCTTTCCTCTTCCTTGCTTTGGGTTCTTCCATGTCCCCCACCCGGAACAGCTGCATTTAGGATCCTTGAACAGAGAAATCTTGGAGCTGCTGCTGCAAGCTTGTAGGTCGGGTCCTGCAGAAGGATGTGGGAACCTGGTGGCACAGGATCCCATCAGTCTGAAAATGCTGACTTGGAGAAGCAGAAACAGGCCTAAAATTATCTGCTGTGATTTTTTTGGAGGCATAGAATGAATATGCACCATTTACATCGTGACTGGTGACAAGGAGACTTGACTTGGTTCATTCTCTGCTATGAGATAGATATTACTACGTTTCTATGTTTGAGGCCTCACTTCATTTCTAACACACCTACTTAAGCCCCAGATGCAGTGTTTGGTCAGAAGAGTTTTGTGCCTCTGCGTGCAAGGACCAAAGTGTATCAATACTGATAACTAAAGCACTTTACTTCCAGGTTATAAAGGCACCACCTCTGCCTTAGGAAATCTGGGAGGCAGGAGTTGCTGGAAGTTAGAGGAGTATTGTGGGAATGTATCATTTTTTGCTCATCTTGTTCCTCTGTGTTTTACTTACTATCTGTGGTTAGTCACTGTTGGAGTCGGGGCTAGAAGGGCTTCTTGTGTGACTCTGAAAGGCTTCTCTAACCTGGTCTCACAATAGGTACCTCATTGGGGCGTGCACACAAACCAGCGTGTTACGGCAGGACCCACCTAAGACAGCCAATGGAAACCATGTTTGGGGTTGATGAAAACAAGAGACCTTTGGAGTTTGAGCTGTAATCTTTGTGTACCTTCACATGTTTTCTATAAAATAAATCTGTACTCTTTATTTTCAGGACACTCAGGGAAGTACGAGGGCAGTTACTCTCTCACCACCTTGTCCTTTATCCACTATTTGTAGCATGGATCAGCCTTACAGAACATACAGGTAAACCTTTTCAGTTTTTCAGTCTCTACCCTAAGTTCTGCACCTTCTAATCAAATGCATTTCTCATTGAGGGATGGGAGGGAGAGGAGTATTTGAAATCAAACAAGCTGCTTCTGCAGCTGAGCAAGGTATTAATGAGATACAGCCTCTGCTGCTGAGAGCACGGGTGTGCTGAGGCTGCAGGCATTCCTGCAGGGTGAGCAAAGAAAACAGTTCCTCATGGCTACACAGCAAGTCTGCACAGGTAAATTCACTTTACAAAGAAGTTTTTCCATAGCAGTCAGTGTTGGTTGGGTTTTTTTTTTTCCTGCTATGTACTTACAGTTGAGGAGATTGAGGCACAGGTTCAAAGACTTGCCCAACATTAAGAGAGCATGCAGCCTAGCTCTGGATATCACTGAAAGACCTTAACCAGCAAACCATCTTTTCTCCTTGCTGTCCTACCTAGCAAGATACTCGAGCACAACCCACAAGTTCTTCCTGGTGTTTAAGGATGCTGCAACAGTAGGTGGCAGTGGCAAGAGGCTCGAGGTTTCTTCTTAGAGGTCCAAGCCTAGATCCTCGCAGTCCCTGGATCCTAGACATAAACAGAAGAAAAAGGAGCATCCAGTTATAGCAAAAAAGGGCGGAGGGAAAGCAGAATTGAACATAATTTGATGACCAAAGTAACTTCAAGCATCATACCTGTGAGTGGAGTCACTTGTTAGGTGCTGTGTCAGTGACACCTGCCTAAACCACCGTTGCAGAACATGGTAATGCTGTGCTGTAAGCGATACACAGATCCCTATGCACAGCTACTTGGCACAGCCAAAGGGACACAAGGGTAACAGAAGAAGCCATACAGACTTTATAAGCTGTTGATGACTTGCCCAGCTGAGCTTTAGCCCTGCACTTGACAGCAAATCGGAGCACCAGAACTGCACTAGGGTTGCTTCAGTCAGGATAGTGCAGGGCTGTAGGGTGAACCCACCTGAACAAACTCCATGCTTGTGCCTGCATTTACCAAGGCTATGCCTGTTCAAAAGTTGCAAATAAAATCCTACTTGATGAGTCTCTGTTAGGGGCAAGTAGAAAAGGAGTAAGATACGTAGCCTGTCTGGAAATGGTAAATCTACATTTATAGTTTATGTAGAAGAAATAAAGGGAAAGACAGCATTACTCATACACAAATCAGTGAGCACAGGGACAGTAATATTGAAAGGGTTTTAAGACATCAGTGCTCAAACAAATAAAGTTTGAAACGAGTTGTTTCTACTACAGCCTCCCACATAATATGAGACTGCAGCATCACTGGCTCTTTAAGCACTCCCTTGTGATGAACTGGACAAACACCCACTTTATCATGGGGGCTAGACCAGATCCAAGTGATACACCAGAGACTTGATGCGGCTAGCAATGAAACACTGCCAGAACTTCTACATCATATACCCGACAGCATCTTGACATGAAATGTTTTGTCCAGCATGAGTGATTTTACTCAGCGGAGAATTCATCCACATACTACGGTAAGTGATAGCTTTCGTGCAAGCTGATATGATTATAATTATAAGCTTGTACAAAAAGAATAAAGCTCAGCACATTTAATTCTAGGTAATAAAGGTAATAAAACTCCTGAAAATGCATACCACGTTTGTGGTTGATTCTCTATGCATAGAAATCCATAAATCAAGACTAGATTTTAAATTAGGTAGGACTGTCTGTACGATACCACTGAAATTAATGCAGGGCAGTCAGCTCTCCTGTGCTTTGTGCGAGAGGACTGCACACATAGCGAGACCAAAAAGTACTGTTGTGTGACAGGCCCCTGTCAGCAAGATGATATCTCGGCAGAGCTCCCCAAGTGCTTGGTAGGAAGACTGTACACAAGAAGATGGAGGAGAGGCAGTAAGCTGGCTTGTTTTCATTCCGGTAGTCTGTCGGTCTTGCATTTCTTCCCCTGGGCAGTTTGTTCCCTTTTTGCAGGGAGCGCCTTCCTGCTCCTACAATCCTTTTACCCAGAGCAAAGCCTGGCACAGGCTGTGCCCTTGCTGCTGCACCTGCTGAACAAGAAGGTGGTTGCACATACCACATGTTACATGCTCCTTGCAAGGAAGAGCTGCCAGTCTTCACCTGCCCCTTACCTTTCCCCAGGAAGAGCTTGGTCTGGCTTCTCCAGCCATCACTCCCACAGGCAACATGCTCCAGCCCTCCTCTCTTGCAGTAAATACTCAATTCCCAAGCTGTCTGAGCTTTAAGGATGTTTTCTTCCCCTCCTTTTGCCCAGTTCCTACCTAGCAGCATGCAGGGACTTTTCCCTGTCCAAATACCTCTCTGTTTTATCACTGACTCAAATTGCCAGCTTCCTGGGGAACACAGAGCAGATGGTCCAGCCCTCATGTCAGACATTTACCAAGGAAGGAGCTTCAAGGTCAGTGGAAGAGGCAATAAAGGACACATGGTGTCTTCAAGCTTCACAGCTCATTTCTCAGTGTAAGTGTTAGCAGAAATCATCCTTGATGGGGAGCAGAGCACAGGGAAGAAACCTGATCCCCAGAATGAGTCAGAGCACAAACTTTACGTATTGACCAAAAGACTAAAGACTTAAAATGGGAGATCTTGTCCAAAAGGATTCCAGGCCCCCAGAAAGGCAGGTCACTGGGGAACTCCAATGGAAGAAGCAGTCTGCTGTGAGCATGGAAAGAGCAAGCTGAAGGCTGAAGAGAAGAGCTAGCATCAAAAAAAAGGGCACTGGCACAAAGAATAAATTCAACTGAAACATCCAAATGTCACCTTCATCCACACAACCCTAGCATCCTGGTAGGACAAGAGCTTAACCAGCTACAGGTTTGCAATGATGGTTAATGAAGATGCTACCTCTGTCAAAGACCACCCTCTAGTGACTGATGCTGGCATTTCTTTGGCATTTCACACTTCGCTATGAATTCTCTGGTTGTGAATAAAATTTTTCTTCTGCTCTAGTGCAAAGGGACATTGCTCCCATGGACAGCAGCTCTACCTTTGCTCTTGCTGCGATATCCCAATGCTGTGAGAGCCTTGCTGTGCTGGACCGAAGCAGAAAATCCTCAGCAGCCATTCATTTGTTGGTCTGATATTAAATCAAGTGAATAGATTTGTCTTGTGCATATTTTTAAGGCAACTTTGCTTTGCAGTTCAAATCAAAAAAAGCAAACAAATCAAACACTTTAAACACCAAGTGGAAAGGATTAAACATTTATTTACATACAGATACATATGTAAGCAATTTCTAAGTATAAAAACGACATTACAAATAAACATGAAGCATCATACATTCATCATCCTGGTCATCCAAAATACATTCCTTTCTCAACCCCATTGTACCACACTTGACAACAGGAAATTAAAAAAAAAAAAAAAAAAAACAAAAAACAAAAAAAACCAAAAACAGACAAGCCAAATGCTTTTGACAGTTAATGATTCACAGTTTGGTGATTTGCTAACACCTATACCCTTCCCAAAGACAGCACCACCCCAGCAACTCAAGATCAATGGTCCGACCAGCTGTAGTGCATTTTCTCCACTGAAATGGTTGTGCTTGATCAACAAGAAACACATCCTCTCCTCATCCTTCTGGCCACATGTTTAGGAATTGGGGTTCTTTCTAAAATTCTGTACATTGTGCTAAATTCACAATTGTTGGGGAAAAGACAGGAGACCTTTGTGGGAAAAATTCCAACCCAGGAAATTCCTTTAATACTGGGACTTCCCTGGCATGGAAGTTGCAAACAAAATGCTGCTTTTAGTGCTTAAGCAGGTTTTTAAACTACAATTCAAACTACAATTGATGGTATAAAACATACTTTGTTCATGCTGTAAAGAGAATTACATGCTTCAATATGGATTTGCTAGTAATCAAAGCTGAGAGTAATTCAGGTTTTCTTCTGAGGAAATGAAGATGCCTTTATAACATCTCTAAAAATTATCATAACTTTCAGGAAAGAGGAAACGTTTTAGCCTCAAAAACCTAAAGGTAATGCAGAGCACAATGAACTTGTCAGTTAGATAACATTACAAAGGGAAACAAGCCAGTAAACATAAAATTAAAATGCCTACTCAAAGTATTAATGAATTCAAATGAGAGCTGGGTGAGTCTTTCTTTATAGATCAAAGGCAGTTTGCAAAAAATCTCATGATCTGCAAATTCACAGAACAGCCAAATATGTGCAGCAGAACAGAGTGAAGTGGAAATAAAAGAGGAGCAGAAAGAGCCTTGTCCCATATTGACAGCTGAGTGACTGCAGCTGCTCCAATCTCAGGGGGTTTATTTTTTTCCTTTTGTAAACAGCTGTGGGGAATGAAATGGATGTGACATATCTGCAGTGCATCTTATTATGCTAAAAACCATGGCACGTTTTAAACTACTTCTCCAATATCCAGAGATATACTTGTCACTCCAAACCAGCATAGCAACAAGCGCTGGGCTTCCTCCATACTCTCATTAGATGGCCTTTTCTCCCCCAAAATGTTGGCTTAAGAAGTTGGGTTTTCCCCTTTCAGTGCTGACTGTATGTGGAGGCCAGCGGTAAGGCTTCTTCCAAACAGTTTGCAAGAGCTGAGACAACAGCAGTGCCTGAAATCACAGCAGCTCTCCCTGCCATAGACCAAACATTTTATTCTCGCTCCATTAAAACGTCAAAACAGCATTCTCCCCTCCTCCACTTCCCCCCTCTGTAAAGGCTTGGCTGCTGGGGACACAGTGGCCATTACATTTACTAAAGCTCATGCCAATGGTGCAACCCAGACCCTCGGAGATATTCACACCACCACCCAAGTGACAGCTCAGAATGACTCTCCTCCTCCACACAGCCGTAAGTCTCCCTGGATGGAGAGCAGCATCCACCTGCTCACTGGAGATTTACTCACTTGCACCAAACCCCGACTGATTCTTAACATCTCAATCTCTGTATTGGTCCCATAAGAAGGGAAACATTCCTCACAGGATGGCCTGGCTGAGAATGAGCTTATCAAATTAGTTAGGTTTATGTTCATAGTAAGAAGCTCGACACGGCACAGAAGATGAGCCACGGATGCTCTTCCTTCTACCTAAAGCAGGAGTCTGATCCAGTGGTTCATGCAACCAGGATTGTTTCCAGTCTGAGACCTCCACAGTGCTTAAGGCATGAGCAGTATTGGGAAGGAGCAGATTCATGGATGAAAGGTACTGGAAGAATCAGGCTTTGAAAAGCTCCAAGGTTTGCACTCATGTGACACCAGACACACCAAAGCCCTTGATTGCTGCCTATGAAAGCATAGGAGTACTTCTAGTATCCCTTCTACCCCCAGGGAACCATGCACAGCTAAAACCATGACTGACGTGGGTTTTGGCCATGTCAGGTGCCTGTGGACCAGAGCTGGACTCCAGGAGATGCTCGGCAGGGACACCACTGCGGTGCACTCACAAGCACGCATGTCCTTGGGAACATTGCCCCAAGATAAGCAGTAGTGGAAAAAGCAAAGGTGCAAATGCAGAGTTGGCATCTGCTTCTTGAGTTTAATTGTAGCACTACCCAGAGCTAAAATTATCTTCTGAGCTTGCTGGAAAAGGGTAACTGGTTCAACAAATGTGATCACATCCAGGAAGTGCTAATAGCTAGTTATTAATGTGGAAACAGAGACAATATCTGAGTACAGTACAGCCAGCTCCTGTTTATCCAGACAGATGAGCTGAGCTGTTAACCCTAGCTATACCCTTAAAACCAGTCTGATTTTTCACTGGCATTTACAGCCTAAATTACACTCATTGCCATCTCAGTTTCTGCTATATCTGGGTTATCTTTCCGCAGTCACCCAGCTGACTGTATTTGGAGGGGCAAACATTAGAAATGAGATTTATTTTTTTTTCCTGGATCTGTGGCTCCCCACATGGAAAAAAAAAAAAATCAAAAAACAAAACAAAAAAAAAAAAACCAAGAAAACCCACTCTCAAATCACATAGCATAGTTTTTACTTCTGGTTTAAGTTACAGCTCATTCACATGAGGGGAAAGAGTGTGAAGGCATCCATGGGTGATGACAGCCGGCAATCTATCTCAGCTAGATATAGTACAGTAAAAGGAGACTTTGGGTCAGTTTAGCGAGGTGGTGATTAGCAAGGTAGGTCAGAGCAATGCAGCAGGCTACTTTGGGAGCCTTGCATCACGGTCAGCATGATTACCCTGTTGTCTATTTTCCTAGCCAAGATAAATCCTAAACTGAGGCAAATGGGAGATGTGTAACCTTTATGGTACATTTAACTACAGCTCGAGTGGGTGATCACATTTCAAAGACATGACTGGTTCCAGTTGAGGCTGTTTTGCTTAGGATGCACTAGTCGCTTGTAGGAAATCAAGTGAGTGTCTCCCCACCACTCATCATCATAAGAAAACAAGACTGTCCTTCAAAAGTATGATCCTTTGCTGTTTGTGAACAGTAACTAGAGCAATTACTACCTACTGCAACAAGAGGACAGACTTGACACAAGGAAAGAAAGGTTAGTTTCAAGAGCCAAATTTGTTCAGATAAGGAAAGTTTATAAGAAACTAAGGGAGAAGACATTTTGATATAACATCTTTCACTGGGCTTTCACTACTAGAATTGATTAGAGTATTTCTTTTGGCTCCAGGGGGGGTTCTGATGAGCCCTTATGGTCATCAACATTTCTGAGAGCTTCCATACTTGGTCACTAGGAATTCACAAAGTGTCCTCTAGAAACACCTTTTCTAACTGAATAAGCTCAAAAAGGTCTTTGTTGGTAGGAGCAACACTTACGAGGATATTGGGTACTTTGATATTGAAAGCAACAGAACGCAGAAGCAGCTCAGATGAGACTCAAATTCAAAGCACTCCTTATTAAAATCCACAACAATCCAAATCTAAGTGATAGATGCATTTTTTTAAAAGAGGATGGGATTGAGGAAATCTTGAGTAGAACCATCCCTTTACTTTGCATTTTCTGCTCCACACAGTCATCCTTCCCCTTGCACAAAGGGCTATAGCACTCAGTCTGCCCCACAGCCAGGAGAGGGTTTCTGTGATAGTCTCCAGCCATATCCGACCATGATGGCACCACAGGTCCCCAAAGGGCAGCATACCCTGCATGTTTGCTCAACCTATTTTAATAGCTAGAGAATTTCACCTGTTTTCCAACTGAATTCAGTCTCTGACTACAGAAATCATGCCAGCTCAACATCTCAAGCCTGATTTACAGACAGTTCTTCACACTGAAAAGAGAGGACAAGTGGAAAAGCAGCTGAACAAACAGCAGTCCTTAAGGATAACAAACGAGGCAAAGCCCAGTGGGTTTGACTATAACTAATTGCATCCCTTGTCAGCAAAAGCTCAGGAAAAACTGTTCTCACATGTGTGCACCCATCATGCTTCTATATCACTAATTTCCACTTTCCCTCTTTTCAAATCACTGTCTCCTGTGTCAACCTCAGTCTGCTGCCATTATTACTGATGCTGAAGGAATTCAATAGCCATTAACCACTAAACCTAGACTAGCAGGAGCCAGCTGTTACCAATATAGCTATTTCCAAAAAGACAAACAGCACCAGCAGGCTGACAGATTCTAAGGGCTGTTTCATGTGTTCTACAGCAAAGAACAAAGTATCTTGCCTGACAATTTGTCATGTGTGGTTTTCATTAAATAATGATCACAAAGCCATTTACCATTCAGCACAAACACATATATCTGACTGCACGCTCAAACAACTTACCTGGAGATCAAATCAGGACTTCAGTGTTAGAGGTAGGAAGAAGCACCCAGTGTCCCCTTTTTTACAGAGTTCATGATTTCACTTTTTCCATCATAACTCTCTGACCTGAAGAGCTTTTTTTTTTTCTCTAGCACTTGGTGTCTCATGGGGAACACAAACAGGAACAGAAGGGAGTCATGGCTTGTCCCAGCAAACTTGCAGTGTAAATATCAAATACAAAATACCGGCGAGTACTTCACATACAGTGATCTGAAGCACAGAACATTTGGTGGTTTACCCAAGATCAGCCTGACTGAATCAGTGACTGAACTGGAAAATACAGTTTAGACCATCCAGTTTTCAGGAGATGCTTTTACTAATCTCTGCAAACAGGTTTGCTAGATAAAACAAACATCTGTTGACCATCCAATATTGGCTTCTGCATGGAGCTACTCATTGTGCTAAAAAATTTCAAGAAAAGGTCTCATTATGGGACTACTATAAAAATTAATATCCACCCAGAAATAAGAAGATTACTCCATGGCTGTGAATATATCACCCTGAAAACACATCGAAATCTAGCAACCACACTAAAAGCAATGCTTTGCTCTCCTGATAGCAGAGAACGTTTCCAGTCAAATTTGGCCCCATTATATCAATTCTGCATGGCTTTTGGACACTTGACCCAGCAAGCATCACAAGGCTTTTACTGACAGGTCTCTCAAAAATCCACTCATCTAGCAAGGTGTTGGCCATAGTTGGAGAGCTGATTGTCAGATAATTGGGATTTGTATTTTTTTTAACCTCCTTTTATTTTTCAAGGCTTTGATCACTACGCCACAGCACTAAGTTGTCATTAGCAGTCAATAAAGCTCCTCTTCTAGTTGGGAAGCCTTCAGCAGTGGACCAGACTGTAGAAGAGAAGGTAAGCCCTCAGTGCTGCAAAGAGAGGTGGGTTGTATGCACTAGCGAGATATTCGAAGGTGTACAAAAATAACTCCTGCAAAGGAGTTACTACAATAAAATATCACTTCTTCAACAGGCAGTGTGTTTGTTAACTGCAGAAAAAGAGGCAAGTTTCAAACTACAATGTTGGCTTATGACCTTATAAAATGTTGCACACACCACCATTGCTTCCTTTCAACTTCTTAAATCTACACAGAATAAATTTTGAAAGGAATCCTTTCACATTTGTCCCTGGAGGAGTCAGATACTTCACTGTAACATCAGCCCAACTGCAGCACTCCACCCCACTGCAAAAGCACATCGCTGTCTGGAGATGGAGTCCTTACAAGGAGAAGATTTATTAGCAATAGAAAGAACCAACACTTGGAAGTTGGTAGGCAGCTAGTCTCCAAGAGAGTCACCTACAGGTTAGGAAAGCACTGGAAAAAGAGACTTAGCCTTCCAGAAACCTCAAAGTGAATATCCATGAAAGTGAAGTTAGTTTCTGCTATTTGACTAGTTCAGCTTGTTCGGTCATGATGATGCATTACAGTTCCACCTCCAGAAGTGATGATGCAAAGAGCACTGTAAAATGCATTTATAGTGGTACTCAGCACAAATGAAAAGTACCTGCCCTGCTTCGATGCTTTTGGAAATCAGGCTGAGGTACCCACAGGTGTTGTAGTGGGCAGTCTCCTTTTTCCTTGATTAACTCAATCAAACAGCCCTGCCCTATTTGTTATCAATTATATGCTGACAAATCCAGCATCTGGAGAATAAGAGCTTTTACAAATTAAATATATGTAGTATTGATTTTTAACTTGAGTATTACCTTACATGTAACACCCTGAGCCTTGCTCTAAACAGCTACCTAAAAAGCTGTGCAGAATCAGCTGTCTCAGAGTTGGGTGGTCTTCACAAACTCAACTGAGGCTGCCTTTGGCAATTTGGGGAATGCTCAAGACAGACACTGCTCTTCAGCACAGGCTGTACCACACGGTCCAGCACAGCAGAAGCCACCAAGTCCCACGCATTTCTAAATCCTCTGGATTACACCATAAGCAGAGACTGAAAAGGACCAGTACAGGCCAGCCCAGCAGATGACGTCCCCCAACATCTCACACTTACAGCAGCACTTTGCTAGGTGTCACCTAAATGACAAACAAGCCTTGTACCACAACTTCTACATCTTCCTTTTTACCACTAGTCATAAAAGAAGAAAGTGACCTAAAAAATAGCAAGAAAATATTAAAAAATGGCGATATGACACACTGATCCCCCCTCTCTCTGACACAGAGTCAGCTCCCCATTACAGATCAAAGGCACAACATGACACAGCCCAAAGAAGTCTTTCCAGGAAAATGTGAAAAAGCATTTTAAAATGCCTTTTTTTTTATTGTTATTCTTTTCAAGAAGTACTTACTGGCAGCTTTTTATGTCAATACAAAAGCTCTGTTATAATCTTCAGTAAATGCCAGATAATATTAAATTGATTAACTCTAAATTACAGCATATCACAGCAATGGAATTGCCAGGAGAGTTTTATCCAGATGAGCTAAACTGAACTCAAACTTCTAAAACCCATTTTTCATGTGCGCATTCACTATCTTCCAATTTCGCTTTAACGTCAACATGTAGATTTGCAGTGCATTATTCACATATGGCACTAGAGGTGTAATAACATCGCAAACTCCGTAGTGCTTCCGCTTCAGGGGTTTTGTAGAAAGAAATTACCTAAACAGTTACACATACACTGGAGTCTGAGATTAAGAGTACAAAGCATCAAGAAAGTTAAGTGACTCTACAGCCCTGAACCTGAAAGCTACTCTAGCAGGAGACTAGATGCCAAGAAGGTACTTTCAAGAGCGTCTTGGAGAGCAGTTCCACAAGGCGAGTGCTGGATGGGTCAAACAGAATGATACCACTTGCAACCCATTGCTATTTCCACTTAGCATAAAAAAAAGCTCTACAAAATCATACGCCTGCCTTTCAACAAGAACTGTATCTACAAGCTTTATTTTTAAGCTGGACATATTGCAGACTGCCACTTCAAACTGTGCTCTTTGAACCCTTATATGCAATCCATGCACGCACAAGATTTTGGTCATGTCTGGTGTGCTTTTTCCAATTCCACCAACAATGTTTCCCAAGGCTAATTTTTTTACATTAGGACATTACTAATTAGAGGAGGGACAGTTAATTTTTTTTTTTTTTTTTTTTTACATTCCTGGAACATCTTTTCATCCTATGTTGGATATCAAAGCAGCACAGTCCTTTCCCACTATGTTCAGGCCTAGAAAAAGAGGTAACGAGACTTTTTTTTTTTAATGAACAGTGCTAATTAGTGTTTTTTCCTAACCAGTCTAAGTTACACATTCAGAGGACAGTAATGTAGTAAGACTACATTTGGTCTATGCAACATTTGCTGAACTGCTAGCACCAAAGTGAGCAACTGAGCTGTATCCATGTCTTCTTAAATCTTGAAAATGTTGATATATGCAACTTTTTTTTTTTAATTCCATGTTCATGAAAGTGCCTGTAGATGAGAGACATAACACTATCTCAAAAACCAGAGTCCTCCATGAAGACACAGGGGCAGACGCTATATACATGTCTTAAGAGCTCACTCACTGGCAGCCCGGAAGATTGCCGGTGTAGTCCAGGGTCAGTGTTCATTGTTGGGGTTTTTTTCTTGGTTTTTTTTTATTTTAAAAAGGACCGAACACATTGTTCTGTAAGAGAGATTTTGATCTCTTCAGTATCTTCTTCAAGAGAGGCTGCTCTAGTCTCCCACAGAAGGAAACGCAATAGCTCACATTCTGCATTACATGAAGCATTTGTGCAACTATCCTTTTCCCAACATGCTCCAGAGACTGCAAGAAAAAATTAATTTTAAACCGTGTTATATTCTGCTACGTTGCCATGCAGCTGGAGCCGTCAGCCTGCCATGCTTCCAGGTCTGCAACCTGACTCAGGGTAAGTCAGATGGGTCAAAGTGGCAGGAATTCCCTTCAAGGAGATAAATCTCAGCAAAAAAAAAAAAAAATCCTCTTGGCCCATGGCAGAAGGGGAAATCACATGCCAGCTCTTTAATTAAAATTACAGCAAGTCAAGTAGCTGATGCTTTTCCCCTCTCCTGGTAAGGGAGACGAGACATTGTTCACAAGGGTGTTCTGTCGTGCCTCTCTGATCAACCGGCAGGCCAAGTCCAGGAAGAGTTTTTCCACATTATCCGATTCTTTTGCTGAGGTTTCCAGATAGTACATGTCCTGCGCTTCAGAAAACTCTGCAGCTCTTTGCTGGGAGACTTCCCTCTTATCAGCTAAATCAATCTTATTACCTGCATTGATAAAAGATTTTAGAAAAAGAATTAATTTGACTTCCAAAACAAGAGAAACAGAAGTTGATAAGGGATAAAGAAGAGTTTGGTGTTGTATATATGTATGGACAGTGGTTTTCATGTGAAACTTAGTGCTTGCTCTCCCCTCCAAATAATGGATTCCCTGATACACATGATCAAGTTCATTTAATATCAGCTCATTTAATGGAATATGCCCTGTGAACATCCAAGTCAGTCAGCTTTAATTTAGCACCAGTGCATCTGTTTTCTGCTATCAACCAACATTAAAGGATTTCCATTTTAATATCTATTGAAAATTCTCCTGTTCTTGCTCTGAGGAGCACTTAAAATGTCAATTATAGCATGTGAGACACTAAACGTGATATTTCTCATGTCATTACAAGCTTTAAAAGAAGCCTGGCACAGAAGGCTGCTTTCCTATTTCATTATTCCCGTGAAAGATTTGGCTGTTGAGGCTCAAGAGGGATGGGCCTGTGGGGTACTCGCAGAGCGAGATGGGGCGAGAAACCAGCCCCTTCCTTTGGAGAGTTCGGTTTAGCAGAGTTGATTAATGCCTCAAGCAAGCGTCTGATACGATTATACCCTATTACCGGCCACTTCACTTCAAACGTGATGTTTTTATCATAAATTAATCTTACAAAAAAGATAACGGATCAGGACCTGCGATAACACAGGGCTGTGTCCACAGACTCACCAGGTTCAGGAGGAAACATCTCCTGGCCTTGCTTCTACCAGCCATTTTGTGAGAACTAGTGGGAGGAAGACTGCACTTCCACTGGCAAGGCATGCCTCATTGCCCTCCTCTTATCTGAGATGCCCTTTCCTTCCTGATAAAGCAGTTTCTTAGACCTGCGGCATACACTGAAGGTACCTTTCTAAACAAATTATCACTCAACACAAGCGGTCTATGGGTGTCACCATCTTCAAAGTGTTGTGGCTGTTATCTATATTTTGTACTGTAGATGCTGATAATTAAGTTAATGCTCCCTAGAAATTCACATATACATTTGTTAGTCATTTACTAATTATTTCTGCACCATTTGTACACATGCCATACCCTTCGCATGGAGTGTAATGAGTTTCTTGCATGGAAGCTCCTTAAATCCCAAGGCTCACTTGCAATACCACTGGGGCATGTAAAACTCAAAAGATTTTTAAAGCCACCTTAAACACATTTTACAATCCTCTAGATTTTTCTTTTAAACAACAAACTATTAAAGGAGATAACGACACTGCAGTATGAAACTTCTTGGCTTTCCCCAGGTTATTTTTTCATTGTTCTTTATATATCCTTGGGCCTTTAAAAGCCAAGTCCTAACTATCAGATGCTGAAAGCAGAGCATGGAAAAGCATGGGTAGGCAAAATAACCTTCACCTTGCTTGTAGCAGACAGATGGCCTGAGGTCTGCTTTAGCTTGAGTTGAAGCTCTACAGATTAACATAACATTCAGTTATTTATTTTTAGTTTCCCTAAAATCCATGCAAAAATATCCAGTTTTCCAGCTCTGCCCCACCTACGAATGCTACGATCCACACAACCATCATGTCCTTATGTGGTTCCCAGATCCTGACCCACCCAAGACAAGACTCTGGTTGTCCCACAGCAATGGGGCACAGCAACCCACAGCCAACCCCAGCTTGAGCAGATCCTTATACATTTGTAGAGATCCGAGCTGGGCGTCACATGGGAAACTGCTCTATTCTTAGCTCAGTTGGTAGCTGCACCATCAACACTTTAGTCCCATATGGGACCAACTGGTGGGAAGTATCCACCTCTGCACACAATAGCCTTAGACCTGAGACAGGCCCACACTTCAAGAAGTGGCTGTGGTGTCCTGAACATCACTATCAGCATCTTGGGGTTCTTTGCATAAAGAATGGTCCAAGCACTGGGTTTAAGGCACCGGCTGTACCCTGTGCCCGCCTGCAGTTACAACTGGTTGGCAACAAGATCTGCTGCACCAGTTCGAGCATCCTGCACCACTAGTTCACACAGATGCCACGTTTTCCTCCTGCTAACACCTCCATCTGCCACCAAACCCCTAACACACACAGCTCGCCCCTTCATCGCACCACCACCCCACTACGGACGATCGTCGCTTACCCACTAGCACGGTTATGACCTTATTGCTGGCATACTGCTCGATTTCTCGCAGCCACTCGGGGAGACACCGGAAGGATTCTTCACAGGTGATGTCGTAGGTCAAGATTAACGCGTTAGCACTGCGATAGTAACTCTGCGTGATGGACCGGAATCGCTCTTGTCCTGCTGTGTCCCAGATCTGCAGCTTTTGGCATAACAAGGAAGGGTGGTAAAAGGGAAAAAAAAATATATTTAACTTTTTATTTGATAGCAACACTGTTTTGACCTAAAAAAACCCTTCAGGGTAAAACCAATGCTGGGAAAGCACTTAGCTCTTCTCCCCATTGGCTTCCCCTCCCCCAGCGTTTTTTGTTTCCGCTCCTACACTTGTGGATTGAAATGCAAGGCACAAAGTCAGCTGGCACTGCGGCCAACAGCCCCTGGAAGCCACAGGTCTCTGGGCTTTCATGCGACTTCTAGCATCTCCCTCTGCTGCGGACAGAGCTGCTGGCCTGGAGTTACGACGCAGGTGCTGGAGGGAGAAATTCACTTCTCCTGCCCCTGAAGTCCAACCAACAGCAGCATCCATCCCAAGAAGAAACAAGAAAGTCTCTCCTCTAGCTCCCAAAGCTAGTTATAGTTATCCTGAGATGATGCATTGATGGGTGGAAACCACAGGATTGAACAAGGAGCTCAGCTGAAGGCTGATCCGAGGACTGTAACACATTTCCTCTCTACAACTTCAGCCATCTCACCCAGTTGCTCGCTGCCTGCCTTCCCAACATGTAGAACTGGTTGACGTGTCCTTAACTATATCAAAGAAGTCATGAGTGTTTGCCAAACCCTCTGGGTCCAAGAAGACAACATACATTTCCTAATACAAACTACACTCATACTGTTTTTATAATTTGACCATCTGATAGTTTTGGTGGGTCATCAAAACCTCAATTCTTCAAAAAGGCAGTCAAAGAAACAAACATCCAAAATTAAAACATTTCAACATAAAAGAGTACTTCTTTCCTTCAGCTTTTATTTTTTTAAAGCACCCCTCCCTGGAATTAAATATGTGAAAGGCTGATTTCCAGCCAGAATCCTGTGTACTTTGGGAAGAAAAAGGTAAAGTATTTGAGATTTTTTCCATATATTCAGCAGCCTGTAACAGAGAAAACCTTATTCTTGCCCAGTTCCAAAGTCAAACTACACCAGCTACTCATCATAAATGTGTTAGTTTGAAATGAGAGCTCCCAGTAGCAGCTTTCAGATTTTGAAAAAGTACTTTTTTTTGCAGAGAAAGTAATTTGTGGCTGGCTCACAGCTCCTGGGCACCTTTGTGCTTAATCTCTTGGCATAGCTGTATTTAAACAGCTGAACTTGGCACCTGCGGTTAAGTGACACAAAACCATACATCAAATTACTTGCACATGAAATTCAGATAATGAACGAGTCCCCATTAAAACAAACCAGCCTCCAGACTCTGGCAGATGGAAAAATACAGATAATTTTGTTGTTGCTCAGCTGTTTCCCAGGAAAAACATTTACTGCTTGGTCTACTGGTTAACTCCAGCTTACATATGTTTTGCATTTATTGAGAAGATCTCCAAGCTGATAAAAACTTGATGTGAATATGTTCTTCCGCACTTTAACATAACAGACATTGAAAGCAAAAGGGATTGCCCTGGGGGAGAGGGTTTCTTACTAGCTGCAGCCATGAGGCTACCTGTGAGCTGGGTGCAGAAGGCAGGGAAAAGCCCCTGACCTCACAGCCACCGATAAACTCTTCCTGCATACAAACTGCACATCTCGCATTTCACCCCACTGATTATTTCTGCCAAATAAAGTATTTCACAGCAACCATTTTACTTGTATCATTTTTTCAGAGGAACCAAAGGACGGTGCCTGACTCAGCCTGCAGAAAACATAGATGTTTATTTTCTTGGAGCCAGCTAATGCTTCTCGCTCTCCCAACATTTGCACATACATTTAGCTATATGCATATGAACATTTCCAAGTACAATAAGATCACAGGTCCATACAGCATAGCCCTCGGTTTGCAGCACTGAGGATGCTTAGCTTTGACCAGCATGAGAACTGCTATCTACTTGGCTCGAATTTGTGTAGCCTCTTAGTAAAGGTGTTGTACATATTCTTGGTTTTATTGGAAAAGGCCAGGCAGATCAAAAGCCCCCTCAACTGCACAGTGCTGTCTCAGCTCATCTGTCAGCAAGCTTTAGTAGCCACTCATATCTGATATGGCTTGCACACAGCTTTCATGCTAGCAAGTCCCTCTCCACTGACTTTCAAATGCAATTTTGAATGCTGGGAAGTGTTTTTCACCGGAAATCTATCATTTATTTTCAAGTCTGAAAACCTTTTCGGTAAATAGCTTTGCTCTCTCATCCTGCATCCCAGCAGACGTGCAGGAGGTGCTGCCCAGCACAGAAGCAGAGTCACAGCTCGGGCACTGTGAAATGAGCTAGCAGTCACAGAAGGGCCTCGTTTGACTGAGATGTCATTTTTATTGCCCTGTGCTCTGAGTCATTCCTGCTTTTCCCGCTCATTAAATGTTTATTCTCACTAGCACTGCTTACTCAAAAAGTTTCAGCTACAAGCTCACTCCCTGAAAGAAATCCATTTGCCTTTCGTACTCCAGAAGGCTCATTCAAATGCCCAAATGTATCATGCTAAGCTTCCTCCCAAGCTTGGTCATTGTGGCTGAGCTTCAGCGACTCCAATTTACTCCACTGGTGGAGTTAGGAGAGAGACTTGGATGTAACAACTCATTATCTGCTATGTGAAATATAGCTGGTATACCAGCTACCGCTTGCTAACACTCTGTGCAACACAAGCCAGCCCCAAGGTGATTAAGATTGTTGCTTGGGTGGACACTTGTGCATTCATCAGACGTTTGCAGGGCAGCAGGGGCTTACCGCGCTGACAAGTTTGCATTTAGCTTGTAGAGCTTCCCTGAACTGTCCTTGCTCCTGAGATAGCCCATGTTGGCACGACTGCTCCCAACTTTCTCTTAAGGAGTTTGCATCCTCAGTCCAAGCTAGTCTTAAAACAGGATTATGTCATGGGAGCAACAAGTCAAGTGCAGACAAATCCTTAGGGTGAGTTCACCTGTCCAAAAACCAGACTTCAGATAAAAGCGATGTTCTTAAGTCTCCATCTGTACTTGACAGGGAACCAGATGCTTGGAAAGGAGAGGTGTCTGAAGTGGATGGGATTCATCTTCCTCGAGATTGCTTTTCTCTCTCCATTGACCAGGACAATCTTGAGAGAGCTGGTTTAAGCCAGGTATATACGGGAAAAAATGAATTCCACCTTCAGTGCAGTACTTAAGCCATTTAGCAGCTTAGATACTCTGAGCTGCTACACTTGAGCTGGTTTTGGCAGAAAGAAGCATCTCTGCTGTCTGAGGAGCCTGGACAAGCAGCATCCATGTCCCAGCCGACCCCGCTACACCAGATGCCAGCTAATGAGCATCGCAACCACCAAACTAAGCACTGACACCACAGGGGCTACACACGATCCTCACCGCTTTCCTGCCTGCTGCTCTGTCCCACTTGCACAGCAATGTGCTGAATGTTAACTCGGTCTTTATCAGGGGAAGATATTTACACCTCTTGTCCTTCACCTGCTTCGGCTGGAAGGTCTTCTGGTCAAGGACCATCACTTGCCATAGGTTTGTACAGCTCCTCACACCTATGGAGTGGCAGCCTGCTGACATGATCACAGCTTTTAAAATCTGTCCTAAACTTAGGAACACACCACCTGATTTTCTTCTCAAAAAACCTCTGCACTGAAATACAGGTGAAAAAACCCAGGGTTGAAAATCTGCAGGAGTGCACTGTTTCCATCCCAGCACAAACTTAAAAATGGGTCTCAATGTCACATCCAGCCGCTGTCACGCTGCTGCTGCTCCTCTCCCATTTGCTCACTACTAGATTTGGTGAAGGCAGCAAGGGGAAAAAACCCGTTTTTCACTTTGATGCACCTGGATTTAATGCAGGCAGAGTAATTCCAGGAGCAGCTCAGGGACCCTAGACACCTTGACATTAGAGGCTCAGATAACCATACTCTTCTCTCGCCTCTTGAGCACCACAGTAGCTGTAGCAAAATCTCTACTAATGAACGAAGCGGTGGCAGCCAACGTCTCTGGGCGCTGGAACGGAACCATGGATCCCATTAAAGCATGAGATTGGTCCCTGGTGTGTTTTGACCCAGGCAAAGTAGCTCTCTGCCAAGTGATGCTCAGGCTCAGTTTGGGAGCTAGCACAGGACAGTTTCCCAGCAGCAGTTTGGTTGCAACCACCCTGTTTTGGAGGGTGAAAGAGTTAAATGTGGACATTGCCCTTCTCACTTCAACCTGTTCACCAAAGCGTCAGTATTGTGACCATCTCAACTTCTCCCAAATCCACACAACTCAGCAGAAGTGGAAGATGAGCCTTCGTTGTGCACAACCACACAATTCCAGAAGCCCGGTCTCCTCCACCAGCCGTCTCAGGAGCTCACAGGAGACCTTCACCAAGCACATCCCAGTGGGAATGCAACAGATTTCGGTTTACCAGAAATGCCGTAAGCGGAGGTTGCACTGAAACACTTCTTTGTGCCTCCTCAACCCCAGCCAGGAACGATCTCAGTGTCTCCTAAGCAAGGACAGAATTTTGCAAGATCTCCCCTTTCCCATTTTCTCCCTCAGAGTAGGTTCACTGTTATGAGCCTGATAGTAATTGTGGAGAGGAGTGCAAAGATAGTTACACCCAGCATTGCCTGAGCCATGCCAGACAGCCCTGCGCTTCCCCACGTGCCTTCCAGCAGTGAGAAACCTCAGCTATGGTACTGCCACATGAGTTTAGGCTGCAAACTACCAGGCTCCTACCTTTACTTTTTCACCGTTTATCTCCACAGTTTTAATCATAAAGTCAACCCCAATCGTGGCTCCTTGACCCGGTGGGAAAAGTCCCTGAAATAAAACAGAGTTTCATTAAGTAAATTTCTGTAGCTCTCTCTGGGTACCAATCCCCAAAACTATTTCTCCCTTGTCCCCTTCCCCGGAAACTTATTTCCATCACATTTAGAGAGAAAAATGTGACAGTTCCACAGTATAAAGGTTACCGTAATTCAACCCCACAGTGTTTTCGCTGCCTACACATCCCTAGTTGTGTAGCAAGTCGTTGACCTGAGAGGTGGGAAAACAGGAGAAGAAAAAGAGGATGCGTACAGGGAAAGAGAGAGGTGAAAAGCCCTTCTGCTTCTGTGCAGTTGGAAGAGGCAGGGGAAGGGTAGATGGAGACCTTCTGTCCCACTTCCCAATGCCTTGAAAGAGGCGGGAGCACTTGCGTGGGACGAGATGCCTTTGCTCCTGCAACCTCACGCCTTCCCTCTCCTCTCCACCACATGCCACAGCATGGAAAGGCATTTCTGGCAGCTCGCAGCACCGGGGCCACATCCCTGCACAGCATTTCAGGAGACAAGCATGGAGCCAGCCACTACCGGTGCCACAGCAACGGCAAGGGCTGGTACGATGCTGGTGGTATTTGATGGCAGCACCATCGGAAAGGAGCAACAGCAAACAAAAAAATAAACAAACAGAGCTTTTTGATTTTCTGGTCTACAAAGTCATGCTGATTTTGGGGAACATCCATCCCCTGTCATAGCTGCACTGCCAAAGCACAAACAGCAGAATTGGCCACAGATTTTTGCAGTTAACCCTTTGGGGTTGATTAGCTTTATTGCCACTGGCTGTCACATGCAGTTGGAGAGTGTTTAACATCACCACAGCTTTAAAACTAAAATTAACAGTGAAGGGGGAAATTGCTGACAATTCCTAGTGGAGAGCGCAACAAAAACCCACAACTTATGTTTTATAGTGCATCATGCAAAACCTTCTCTTGCCCCCAATCACAGAAGCCTGGTCCTTTCCCCGTTATTCTGCCACAAAAATAGGTCTGGTGTTTAACAGAAGACACTGGACTGACAGCCCAGGACCCAGATTGTTTAATTATCTACTAATGACAAATAACAGGGAGAGCTTTGTGCAGTGGCAGAAGGAGAAGGCACATGGGAGCACATCAGGAGATGTGCTGGTCCTTATAACCAGTCTAGAGCACCTCAAATCAGGAGGATTTTTCCCAGTGGCTTTCAGAGAGGACTTTCCATCTTCAGAGAGAGATGAGCTCTCTCCAACGCAAGATCCCCCAACGAGGGCTAAGTACAGCACTGGATACAGATGTGCTGCTTGTGCCAGTATGTTGCTATAGGTGATGCACACACCAAGAGCATGGACAACAAATCACTGCAGAGCTGCAATGCCAGCGAAGCCCTCGGTGCACAGCCACAGGCTCCATGCTCCTGTCCCCACCCAACATCCCACCCCCAAGAGGTGGCCAACCTTACCTGAGTGAAGCGACGGACCAAGCAGGTCTTCCCCACACCGGCGTTGCCGATTAAAACAATTTTGAAGAGGAAATCATAATCTTCCATACTCATTTACGCAGCTGGAAGAGAGAGAGCGTGCGACACGATGTGAACCAAGGCAGTGGGAAAATGCCCTTTTATTCCTGCTGAACTTTATTCCTCCAAATATTCAGAACAAAGGTCTCCTGGCACATACATGGCTCCCCAGATAAGGGAGAAGAGCCCTTCCCACTCTGAGACGGGGCATCCACATAGTCCAACATCAGCTGCTGCGAAACCTTTGCCACATTTTAGCTTTCACGCCATCTCACCTGGCTGCCCATGAATTAGAGATGCTGGTTTTCAGCTTTTGGAGAAAGACTCCACAAACCCCAGCCACCATTTCTTAATATTTCCCCAATATTTGTTTTGCTTTTAACTGTGTCAGCTCCAAAGGACAGCATGGACTTTACCACCTTGCCCGAGGGGAACGCATAATTTATTTCTGTTAGGGCAATACCCAGAAACCGCCTGGGAGCTCCTCCAGGCAGGTGCTGGGTACGAACGGAGCAGGGCTGGGGGGCACATGGGGGCAGAACAGACACGGAAATTAAAATAAATGAAAAATAAAAGCAGCGGCGTTTGCCTTAAAGACAGAATGAGCTCATTTGATAAAATTGTAGTGGAGAGTCATAAAATAGAATCATAGAATCATTTAGGTTGGAAAAGACCTTTTCTCTCTCCATTGACCAGACAATCTTGAGACAGCTGGTTTAAGCCAGGTATATAATGGAAAAAATGAATTCCACCTTCAGTGCAGTACTTAAGCCATTCACCAGCTTAGATCCTCTGAGCTGCTCCACTGGAGCTAGCAGTTCTGCTGACCTCCCTCCTTACTTCTCCAAGAATCGAAAACTCTAACAGGTAACAGTTGGGCTGAAGTACATTAAGAGAAGATTTTTAAAAAGAAGAAATAATAGATGCTATTAGCAATATTCCTACTAAGATGATTTTCTTTAGTTTTGTGAGGATAGCTTGCTTGGTGTAAAGCTCAAATGGGAAGTGAACACAGAGGAGCCTGGGGGGTACCCAGCACACATCCCCCCCACCAAGTCCAGCCTCCCTGGCAGGATACAGAGACTGATGTTTCAGCAATGTCACAGGAGATGGGCAGGGTTGCCTACACAGGGGAAGACCAACAGGGCTTCCTTAGGCCACCCAAAGTACGGGAGGACTGAACAGGTAAATGCAGTTTGCTGCAGCTGAGCAAGGCACGAGGGATGAGTATCCACTCCTCCATCTCCAGTGCACCCGGCGTGCTGCCGACACCATGACCAGAGAAGGGGTCTGTAACCTTTGAGAAAAGCAACAACAGGCAGAAGAGATTCACTTGGAGATTTTAGGCAGACAGAAAAACCCACAGACAAGGGAGCAGAAGGGCAGTGTCCAAATCCAGCTGTGTCCAGGAGGGTCCAGGTACTACACATGGCATCGAAGACCTGTCCTCAAGACTGGTCTAGGGTAATGGCATAAGAGACATCAGTAGAGAGACAGATTTACAAGCCATCAGTTGAGATACCAGGTAAGGCGATACCTGAGCATCGGTACCTAACCCACCAGTACCTGTAGGTTAGGCACCGGATGAGGAGATAGAGCCAAAGACAAGAAGCATAGGAGATGGGTGGGGGAAAAAATAATAATAAAAAAAAGTATTAGGAAATTGCTATCCTCAGTGAAGCCCCAGATTGCTTAGAGGGTTTTTACAGAGCTGACAAAGGGAGCAAACACAGCACAGGTGAAACAAGCTTCTTGCGCTCAGCCCAAAGGCAGAGTGCCCTCTCCTGCTGCCTCCGAAGGTGCTTGCTTGGGAGGGTTCATTGCCTTCTGTGGCTGCACACCAGAAGTCCCCAGCTACAGACACCGGTCCCACCATACAGCTGTGATAGGCCTACAGTCAAACAGCCAGAGAGTACAAGATAAAACTGAGACAGTCTGGGTCTGCCTGGTAGGGCACACCAAAACAGCTCTCCAAGCACCACGGAGAGCCTGGTGGACATGAAGGCAAAAGAGGTGAAAGACTGACTCAGCTGCTTCACATCTATGTGATCCTTGGCCTTTCTGGCAGCATAAAAAAAAGGGTAACCACAGCAATTAGTGACTAATGATCTGCATCACATCAGCAGATGGTTAGCAGGGACATGGCTGAGTCACTACATGGACGTGTCACTTCGTCTGGGCCAGTGGCACAGCACGGCACTTGCTCTGCTGCTGCTTTGCTGAGCTGGAGCTACGGTCCCCTGCGAAGTGCCACCAAACAGCAGCAGCTGGAGCTGTCCTGAGGATGCGCTAACCTCACCTTGCTCTGACATGCAACAACTTGCAGCTCCCTCCTGTGTCTTAATACAGTAAAACAGTGGGACCTTAAAGAGCAGCCTCAAAAAATGCCCTTTTTTATCTTCTGGGGTTGTTATTTTGTGTAATCATTTCGTATCTCCATGCCTGGCTTTCCCAGAGTGGGACTGGATAACAACAACCCTTTCAAGAACACGTTGACAGTGCTCTTACAACGAAGGCTAAATGTTAATACACAGTTTCAAGCTTTCACACTAGCCAACGTGGAGAAAAACGTGATCATCCACTAAAATCTATTTCAAGACTAATGAGACTTACTCAGCACTGGAATAATTATCCTTGGGATGCTTCAAATCCTGGAGGGCACTGCTCCCCCCTGGAGGGATTTCAGTTCTATTACTTGTACCCTAAACAATCCAATGTTCAAATTTATCTTCTCAGGAAGCTTAAAAATAAACTTCCTCTGCAAATCTGTGAGCTCAGAAACACTAAATGGCTCAGACATACCCTAGAGTTATGTCTGATCCCCTTCATTAGGCTCCAAGACTAATCATATGTGATAATGACCCCAAACGGGAACTGGAAGATCAGCCAAGGCCATAAAACAAACAACACAATGATGAAATTAAATGACAGAACTGAAGAGACACAAGACGTGGAGGCACAGGAGGGGAGAAAGCAACAGACTGAGCAGCAAGGAAGAGAGAGAAGTAATTTGGGAGGTGGAGTGGGCAGGTGAGGTTGACCATTGCTTCCCTGTCATTCCCCTGTTCACCAAAATTGGCATTTCTCCTTCCGACGTGCACACACGCTAACCTACCACAGTGTCAGCACTGAACACAGAAACATTGCATCAGTTACCGTTACGAAATCTTCTCCCTCTGCAAGCCGAGCCTTTCAGCCAAGTGACCTTTGCTGCTGACTCAGGCTCACGCAACCCTCCCTCTCCCCAGGGAAGAAGATGTGTCTCAACCTCTGCCCCGCTTGCCGCGGTCAGGGAATGTGCGTCTCAGCAATACATCACACTTCGAATTATATGCTTTTAAAATAAAAAAATAAAAAAAAAAAGGGGGAGTGCAACACTGTTTGCTTGGTTTTGGGGTTTGGTGTTTGTTTGTTTTTATCCTTTCTGTTTTCTTGTGTTTGTAGGCGCAGGGCTCTGCCTTGCATCACTGCAGTGGTTGAAGGCATGAGGGCCACAGCTGCCTGTCCCACCCTTTGGCAGGAGACAAGACCCTGCAGCAAGGGCAGGGGATGGGATGCCTGTCCATGCCTCAGCCACCCCTCACCACATTTGTTTAAATCATTAATAGGGCTGGCTACAGCACAGGGACATGCCCCATCATGAGATGAAACAGGAGCAGAGCCTGGGGCTGCCAGCAGGGCAGAAAATCGCGTTTCACAGCCTTTTTCCCCAGTGGCAGTTTACACAGCTCACACCCCATCCAGCCCTCGTGGCTCATGAGCCCCCTGGGCTGTTCCCACCAGGGTTTTGCAGGGTTTTATTTCATTTGGGTAGCTGCTCAGCTCCACTCCATCACGCAGCCCCACGCATGGTCACTGCAGGCAGGAACGAGGAGCCAAGAGGGGTGAATCAAAGCACGGCGACCACCCGGAGAGGTGGTCCATCTGCAGGAATGCAGCCGAAGGATAGCAGGACACATTTCAGGCTTAGCTGGTTTGCTTCACTTGGGCAAGACAGTGCAGTAAATGCTCTTGGTATTTTTCAATTATTAATTCCAATGCAACCAAAAGATTGGTGAGATCCACCCAAAACAAAAGCACAAGGGCCAGGGGCTTTCACCCCTCCTTCCCCCCATGCAAGCTCACACAAGCAAGCTCCAGCTCCCATGGAGACACCTAAAAAAGAAGCTGTGGGCTGCCTTCCCCATACAGCAAGCATTGCTGCCAAGGCAGACATGCACCAGTCCTTCCCACTTCTCCCAGTGTCTTGGTTACTAGAAGGTCTCCCATAGCGTGGTCAGCAGGACTTGGTCCTCTACTTCACCCTGCCATGGGCTCTTCACTGCCTGTAGATGTTGAATAGCAGCACAGATTGTGGAGGAGAAAGACACACTCCCTCCTGCTTCTCCTGTTCACCACAAGCCACAAGGCAAGGCATTCATCCACAATAAATATATGGTTCAGGGAATAAGATATCCAGGCATGTTTTAGTTTCTTCCCCTACATGATATCCTCTCCCTGCATTTGCTCCATTCACCTTTTAGTTCTCCCTGTCCCACTTTGGTTTACTTGACAGTGTTTATCATCATCTGAACCAATTATTTTATCATCTTTTTGCAGCGTTTTTTCACCCATTAGTTCAGATGGGCACAGAGGGTTCCTCCTCATCTCTGACCATGCCATGCTCAGCCTCTTTGGCTACCAATTATGTGGCAGAAACACAAGGCAAAGGTTCGAATACTATCTGGGAGACATGAATGACTTTGGAGTGATCAAGTTCTCCTTCTGATGGATGAAACCACAATTCTGTCTGTCCCTCATCAGCTTTTACACTAGGGCCAGCCTTTGCACAAAATAACCAGCAAGTATGAGCGAGGTTTTTAGGTGATGAAGAAATTGCTGGCACTTCCCTCGACTTCTTTGCTCAAGGAAGACTTTCCACCTCTAGGCATGGTGAGAGCAGGCTCTACGATGATGATTTTGCCCCAGTCGTTTTGGCTCACAGAGCCAAAAGCAGAGTGGGAGACTTCAAAAGAGCAAACCTTTCTCAGTTGACCACAAGGTGTGCCCACCTCTGCCTGTCTTTACCCTCCCTGAAGATCACAAGATAATGCATGCTCAGGAAACACAATGGACAGCCTTTGTCTGAAGTAAAAAACCTTTCATGTCTAAAAGAATGTTTTGATGCCTTCATTTTAGAAGAACAAAACAGAAATAACTCGTTGTTTCTAAACCTCTGTGGTATCTCAGTCCCCTTCCGAGTCAGACACACAGGAGTCATGGAGCAGCAGTTCACATCTCTGAACAGCCAGGCAACAAGCGGGGCAGGGAGTGCATGGCACATCACGGCATCACCTTCTCTCCTCACCAGTCTCACTCATGGGCTTTCATTTCCTGTAGCCTGAAGAAGCATCAGAAGGCTTTATGGGCATGTCCTGCTTATAAGCCATGGTTAGGGGACCACTGTCCCCAAATCAGAACAGGTCAAATCAGAGCAGGTTTAATGCAGCCAAGTGATGCAGACCCATGCATGGCTATAGAATTGCAGAATCATAGAATCATTTAGGTTGGAAAAGACCTTTAAGATCATCAAGTCCAACCGCAAACCCAAGACTGTCAAGTCCACCACTAAACCATGTCCCTAAGCACCACATCTACACGTCTTTTAAACACCTCCAGGGATGGTGACTGCACCACTTCCCTGGGCAGCCTGTTCCAATGCTTGATAACCCTTTCAGTAAAGAAAAATTTCCTAATAGCCAATCTAAACCTCCCCTGGCGCAACCTGAGGCCATTTCCTCTGGTCCTATCACTTGTTACCTGGGAGAAGATACTGATCCCCACCTCTCTACACCCTCCTTTCAGGTAGTTGTAGAGAGCAATAAGGTCTCCCCTCAGCCTCCTTTTCTCCAGACTAAACAACCCCAGCTCCCTCAGCCGCTCCTCATCAGGCTTCTGCTCCAGACCCTTCACCAGCTTCGTTGCCCTTCTCTGTACACACTCCAGCACCTCAATGTCTCTCTTGTAGTGGGGGGCCCAAAACTGAACACAGGATTCGAGGTGCGGCCTTCACCAGGGCCGAGTACAGGGGCACGATCACTTCCCTACTCCTGCTGGCCACACTATATCTGATACAAGCCAGGATGCCATTGGCCTTCTTGGCCACCTGGGCACACTGCTGGCTCATACTCAGCCAGCTGTCGACCAACACTCCCAGGTCCTTCTCTGCTGGGCAGCTTTCCAGCTCTTCCCCAAACCTGTAGCATTGCATGGGGTTGCTGTGGCCCAAGTGCAGCACCCAGCACTTAGCCTTGTTGAATGTCATACAGTTGGCCTTGGCCCATTGATCCAGCCTGTCCAGGTCCCTCTGTAGAGCCTGCCTACCATTAAGCAGATCAACACTCCCACCCAACTTGGTGTCAGCTGCAAACTTACTGAGGGTGCACTTGATCCTCTCGTCCAGATCATTGATAAAGATATTAAACAAGACTCGCCCCAATACTGAGCCCTGGGGAACACCACTTGTGACCGGCCGCCAACCGGAGTAAACTCCATTCACCACAACTCTCTGAGCCTGGCCGTCCAGCCAGTGTTTTTACCCAGCAAAGAGCTGGGTAAAAAAAACTACCCACAGCTGCAAAGGCCTCTCCACATTTAGGGATAAAGACTGAAACTATATTAAGCCAGGAACACCGATAATTTGCACCTCAGCTCTATCCCACCTCAAATCCTCATTTACAACCTACTGCTTCAATTAGACACAGAGAAGGATCTGCAGCTTCTTCCTCCTGCTGGATCTAACCAGTAGGTCAGGGTAGGTTTTGATGTATTTATACAATTTTTAATGAACAAGTGTTTTTTGCTCTTCATCATCCAACAGCTATCAACAAAAATAAATTTACCTAAACATCTCAAGTTCAAACAGCAGCAGTTATGTATACAGATACTACATTTGATTGCACATGCCATATGAGCTAGGAAATTCAAAGCTAAGGCTAATATTTCAAGCAGAAAATTATTTCTTGCGGGCCAGAAAATTGCAGGGAACTCAGGTCTGGACATGCTGCTGCGTTACATAACTCAGGATAAAATATTTCCATTTCCAAAGCACCTGCCAACCCAAGCGGGCTCCTGCACTCGGCAAGCACGAGCCCAGCTCATGCCCCTCTGCAACCCAGCAGCCTGGATTTCCTCCTACTCCCTTGCCCACCTTCCTCACTCCTTCACTTTACAAGGTTCAGTTTCATTTCTATCCACACAGGAAAAATTAAGAGAGACTTCATGCCCAGAAAAGCTTGGATCACCCACACACAGCCCTGCTCTGTGCTGCTGGTGGCAAAGCCACAAGGGATCCACGCTCTCAGCTAGGTGTGACATTAAAACTCCAGGGATGCCTTTCCCAAATTCAAGGGAGAAAGATTTATCACAAGCACATGGGAGTTGCAGAGCCCAGCATTTCCCATCTCTGCCCATCACACTTGCAGTTCCAGGCGAGCAATATCCAGTTGCCTGCACACTGGCAATCCTAAACATGCCTTTTCATCAAGGATGGTCCCTCATAGCGAGGGAGAAGGTCCTGACTGCAGAAACACCATTCCTCTAAGTGTGATTTCCCAGGCAGAAACACAGCAGCTTTTATCCCGCACACGCATCACCTGCAGACTATTACTGCACACACCTCCGTGGTGCATCAGGCTTGCACTGTGCTCACACTACCACCGGCAAATTCAGGCTCAGTAACTCCATCCAACACTTCCAGGAGGCATCAAGCAACTACACATCCAGTGCAGGAAGGCATGGGGCTTCCCCGTGCACAGCAGCCCCATCAGCATTGGCTGACCAGCTGCCAGTCATTTAACAGTCTAGACATATTAAAAAAAAAAAATTGCATCCAAACTTTCCAGGTAGAAAAAGCAGTATATTATGAAAATCTCAGCCCTACACAAAAATTTTATTTGGAGAGATTCCTCCTCCTCAACCCTTTGCTCAGGATATTTCTCCTATAGAAACCAAGCAAGCTGAGTAGGTGCAAGTTCTTGTATACCACAGGTAGGTTTGATCTCACAGAGATATTTCTATAAAATACAGAAAAGCTAAAGTTGAGAGGTTTTGCATGAACGACTGCACAGAGCGCACAGCCCTTCCCCTTACCTCTTTTGCCACAGGGAAGGTTTGCAGCTCGCCAGATTATTTTGATCAGGTTGTGGCTCATACGTTACTTGGCTGCCAGGAGCTTGTGCAAGTGCTACGGAGGAACCACTGATCACTGATTACAGGTGCTTCACCGTAAAACAAGCTGGTAAATCCAGCACCCATATCATTCCAAGGAAGAGCCCAGAGCAGGAGCTCTGCTTTGCTGGGCAGGAGCTCGGTGGAGCAGGATGCTCGGCTGTGATGCTCACGCTCAACACGAGGGGACCCAGCCTTGCCACAGCCCATGGCTGGACCCCAGCTCTCCTCGCTTCCAGAGATAAATGACATCAGACTGCCCTCTTCGTCTGCCTGCTTTGCTTAATGGTGGAGGTTACAGATTGCACATTTAGGGGCAATCTTTGGATTTTCATGTGCTCCTTGCATCCCCTGATGGTGAAAAGGCCTTGTGTCCATGCTGTCCACCACCAGGTAAAGTCTTCTGGTGGCTTTGCTAGTACTGGTGTCAAGAGCAGCATTAACACACATCATTAATCATTTTTTTGTTGGATGGTGGAAGGATGGGTGGTGTTTGGGTTGGACACATCCTTGAGGATCTCGGTGCCACCAAAGCCTCTTCAGGAGAGGCCAGGCAAGTCACAGCTTCTGCGGTCCCGTGTCCTCATTTAACTTTCCCATCTCCTGGAGGGAGGGGAGACTCAGTCACATTTGTAACACACTACAGTGTTGGGAACGGCCATGGAAGTGCAAAATATCACATGCAGACAGCAAGTTATATTCCATCAAATATATCTGAGGATTGAACTGAGGAGATCAATTCTGATTCTCCTCACACAGATAAATGAACTAATCTGATTTCTGCGTTACTTGGAAAAAATGAGATAAACACACAGTACTTGCAAAATAACAAATAGAAAATTAATTTCTTTAGGATTAATAAAACGCTGATATGCACATCCACAATGCCACAATAGTTGGCTGGTGACCAAACCACACACCAGCAGCACGCCCAGGATACACACCATCTTCGGAAAACTGTTTCCAAGCATAAGAACAGCCCGCACTCCATTTACTGGCAGAATCTGGGGTTTGACTACAAAAAAAGTCAGTGCAATCTTAACACATGCTTTTATAAACACCTTTCAAGACATGCCTGGACACGGAGACCCAATACTGCATGCTCAAAACAACACTTTGGGCCACATTTGGCACATACTGCATGCTCAAAACCCCACCAATGTTTTGGCCACCTTTTAGCAAATCCTGCAACCACCAAGCTGTACGCTCTGCAGCAACACATTTTTTCATGGAAGCAGTTAAAGACTCAGCCAGCACAGCAGACAGGCTGACTTCTAAGCATGGAAAACTGCATTGCCAGAAATCCAGCCAAAAATGCTGTTTTATCCACTCAAAAACAACAGCCTCTTCCCAAAGGGAAAAAAAAGTACAAAATGATTTTTTAAAACTACAGCCAAGCATTAACTGGAACGTGTCTTGCATGGAAAAGCCAGGAGAGCTTCCTATGTCCAGCTCTCTACAATGGGAAATAAAGCTCCCGCTCCAAGACCTGACCCACTGAAACAGGGAAACCCATCAGGACCTTACGTGAGAATTTCTCTGCCTTTAGAAACCAGGTGCAGGATGAGGCTGAACCCCAGGTGCCTCACATGAGCTGGGCAAGGTTTATGGGGACTGCAGCCCTACAAGCAGGCAGGCAAAGCTGGAGGAGAAATGGTTTGCCCTTGGTGCAGAAGGTTAACATGCTTGTGCATGTTAACCAGGTAAAAGGCAAAGAAGTCTCATGATATATTAGTTTTCTGGGCTGGCATGGGGGTTTTGCGTGGCATCACAGTCGTATGTGGAGATGTTTTGACGCTGGGTGACAGGGCTCTGATAAAACACTTGCAAGATTAGACAGTTTGACACCAATGGTTTTGACAAGATATGAGAAAAGCTATCACAACTAAAGGATTTCAATAAATTATTTACAGGAACATCATGACTCAAATGAGGTTGCAAACGTGAAAGCAGCATAAGTGTATGTCATTAACTAATGACCTAAGTCCCATAAATGTATTGTGAAAAATGAGTATGTACATTTGATCATTTGGGTTATAAAAGCACGTCCAAGAAAACTTTCTTAAGTTGTAACTACAGTGACATGTCTTAGTGCTGTTGACCATCTTGTTTTGATTGTGCCAGAGACTGTGGTATGCACAAACCAAAAGTTTTTGCTAATAAGGTTTTGTTTGTAAGAATGCTTTTTAATTAAAAAAATAAGCAGTTATTTCCATCTCTTGATTTCTGCTTAAGTCAGCTTGTGATTCACTGGGATTTACATCAGTTCTCCATCAAACCTAGTAGAAGTAATAAGTAATTAAGCCTCATCTAATCTCGCTTTCACATGGCTGAGATCAGTGTCCCACAGGGCTGCACTTGGTACCCTGTGGCTTGGGCTGCAGGGTCCATGCAGCATCATGCATGATGTTCCTGTGCCGTGCCATGCTGTGTCATGCCATGCCACTGGTGAGGCCGTGCTGGGCCAGCCCAGCAGTGTCCTGCAGTAGCAATCAAAAAGCTAAAACCTAACTGCTGTATTAAGATCAAAGTTTGCTGTTTGTTCAGGATGGACAACAGGATCCACAAAAAAAAAAAAAAAAAAAAAATTACTTTTGGCTTTTGGTTCTGTGACTTGGGACAGATCTATCAGACCTAAAGGTAACTTTCCTGAAATATAATAACAAATTAGCAATATCAGCAGTAAAGGGAAAAGGTAATAAGCAAGATAAAAATCATAGAATGGGTTGGGTTGGAAGGGACCTTTAAAGATCATCTCTTCTAACCCCCCCTCCCATGGGGGGAAGCATCTTTCAGTAGATCAGGTTGCTCAAAACCCCATCCAACCTGGCCTTGAACACTTCCAGTGATGGGGCATCCACAACTTCTCTGGGCAACCTCTTCCAGTGTCTCACCACCCTCATCACAGAACAAAAAAAACCCCCAAAACTATCTTGCACACCGCTCTTGACAATGTATGTCACCATCCACTGAGTTGATCTTACTAATATTCAGACAGCTAGACCTCCTGAAGAGCAGACACAGTACCTACCATTCCTCTATACCAGATTCAATCTGCATCCAGCATCACCAGATCTCTAAAGAGGACGTGCACGTTCTCCTACTACAGCTATGTGCATGCGTGCTGGTTCTCTTAAAATAGCAAGAATCAAAGCCAAAACGGCAAAAGCCAAAGACACTACAGCCTTAAGAACTGTACCTGCACTGTAGAAGCTATAAAAAAAAAGGCGGGGGGGGGGAATGGGGGAAATCACATTCCTCTGAAGCATTTGGAGTGATAACATTTCACTGAGAAGAGCTCGACCCCTAACTAGCACCTCTCATACATTTTACGTTGCAGCCTGAAGCACAGCAAAGAAGCCTTCCCAAGACAATTGCTTGAAGGAGCTTTCTCCAGGAAGGAGTAAAAAATTATTAGGGCAATTATTTGCACAATACAGGTAACCCACCTTCAATCAGTCTTTTGCAGCTGGATTGTGTGGGGCAGCATCTTCTTGGTGACTCAAGAGGGAGGCTGGCATCCCTAGGCAAAACTTTCAGGCACGCCCTCTAATTGAAGAGCACAGCCCTGCTACTACAGAGTAGGATTGTTAAGAAAAAAGTTGTTGTTTGTTGTTTTTTTTAAACTTACCTGAAGAAATAAAGTAGTTGTCCTGTGCTTCAGCCAGAAGCTCCCTTATCACAACCACGCGTGCACCATCAGCCAGGCACACGGGAGCTGTGCATCACCCCCCGTGCCACCACAGCAGGAAAGGAGGCAATGTGCAACAGCATGTTTGCTTTTAGGAAGGACTTCTGCCTCTGTTATGCATTTTAAAGGCAGGTTTCTCCTCCAGAAATGATAGCTTTTTTGAACATGAAGTGACGGAGGAATGAAATAGAGTTAAGCGTTACAGGCTCCTGTTAAGATGGCAGAGGCAATGCAATAGCATTGGCAATTTAAATCCTTACGGGGAGGGAGATGGAGAAGGTGCTGGAGCAGCTGAGGGCAGCCTGGGGAAGCTCATCTCCCAGATCCCCATTCCCGCCAAAGATGAGCTTGAAATCCCAAACCAGAGGGCCCTCTCTGCCACTAAGGTCAAGTTTGAGGTGATGGGTCTAGGCTAGTCCTAGGCTGATTGTTGCCCCAGTGCTCCCCAATTCATCACCTCCTCTTATTTCCAGATGGGAAGCACATTTTGCCTGTAACATCATACATGCTCGTGCACCCAAGCATATATGTTTCTGCTTCCTAACAAAACCGCACCACCAGCAAGAGTTGTCCTCTCTAAAAAATTTTCCCCTCTAAAAAAGCTCTCATTTGATGGAAACCCTCCAGCTGGGATCAGCCAGCCTGTCTGGCACGGGGAATATTCTTCGCATTTCTGCAAAGAAACACTTCAGTACAGTTTTAACTGCGGGTATCTGCCAGAGAAGCAGATGTTTCATGAAAACAAATTCTTTAGAGGGGGAAGAAAGTGGAAATAACAGAGACTTCGGTGTAGCTTCAGGGCTGGTTTAAGCTGATCTAAGCCCTGCTGCCTCCAAGGAGAAGGTTCCCAGCCCTGCCCGCACAGCCCTGCCTGCACCCAGCACCCTGCCAGCTGCAGCAACCCAAACCAGATGGGAAAAAATTTGGGGGTGGGACAGCAGATGAGATTTTACAGCCCTGATCCCAGAATTTCATTTTTGCAAAACACTATCTTTACTATAACTAGTATCTCTACAATGGTCATTTCATATCACAACAGCTCCTGAGTAAGATTTTTATAAGGATAACACAGGTCTCTTCATAGAGTAAGGAACAGTATTCATGTTCTGGTTAAATTTTAGCTCACACACTAACATGTAGCTTGTTTTCAGTTCCCCTTCTAGTTTCAGGTGGTTACAGTACTTTTCATTTGTCCTAAACCACCACAAAAGTACCGTTACTCATCTAAGGCAGCTATCTGTTGTTAAAACCTCATTTCAGCTTTGGGCCAGCTGCAATTTGAGAGATTGCATGGGTTAAATTTGACACTAAAAGAAATTCCAAAAAGCAAAAAAACAGCTCTTTAGTGGAAGCTTTCTGCTCTAGGTCTCCTACCACTGCAGGGACATTACTCAAACAGCTTACCTAAAAGCCTGAAATCTGAAAAAATAACAACAACAAAATGTGTTCCAGGGGCAGGGTCTCTGAGATTTATTATTTAGAGCTGATACAGCAAGTGGTACCTTGAGGGCTAAAGCAGGCAGGCCCCCACAAAACCAAGCATCGCATGTGCACGTACACGCACACATTAAAAGACCACGTTGGTCGCAGAAGCTCTCTAGCCCAGATAAATTCATGTCTCCACCTCTGCACACCTCTACTCCCAGCTCAGCTACTCCCCATCTCCAGCCACAGGGGTTAATAAATTATTGCAGAGATTTGCAGATAGAGATTTGCATTTGGAAAGAAGGTGAAGGCACAACCGCAGCTTCTGCAGCACCAATATTCACCCTTTTCATGTTGTCAATGTTCAACAACCCTATGACCTAGCCCAAGATCTCCCAAAGCATGGTACTTTTGCTCAAAAATATGTTCCCATCACAAATACGACCTCTCAGGTCTTTTCCAATATAGACATTGCTGTGTTATATATAATACCACATAAAAATACAGATACTGTCCTTTACTACTACTGATCTCCTGGCAGCAGCCTACTGAAGTTTTGACCTCTTGGGGACTAATATTAGGAAGCAGAAAGTTATTTCCTTTTGTTTACTTAAAGCAAACAGTAGCCAGTCCTCTGTAGGCACCAATGCCAACGTGACGTGTGCGGCCTGGGCAGCGCTGTCACTGCCCAGCTATAGGGACCTTCACACTCACAGCTGCATGGTCATGGGGACACAACTTGGCACGTCAGCACCATGTTTGCGACCATTTATTTTTATTCCTTAGCAACAGAGCAGCTCTTGGGGTTGGGTTTTGGGTTTGTTGTTTGTTTGGGTTTTTTTTTTTTTTTTTGTGTGTTGAATCTATATTTGGCACCCTGGGGAAATTCCTGAGCACAAGATAGCAATTTTTAAAAGAGAGCATAAATGCTGGCACTCGAGCTGCGCTGACAGTAACACCACACCCAGGCTTTCGGTTAGCGTGAAGTGCTCAGACCTGGAGCCAACGGGAGTCCTCGCATGGACCAGGCATCAAGAGTCACGTCCATCTCACATTCTGCCTTTGCAAAACCTTCCCCCGGCATAAGAACAGGAAAAGATTTATTGACTCATGAAGTCTCTAAGCCATTTCTATCATGTGTAAACCAACATCTCCGAGACTCTGAACCTCACTGTTCAGCAGCACTGATGGGTCTCACGATGGTTTTTGTCCTGTGGGAGCCAGGACCCCTCACTAATAGGACTGTCTCAAAGAAGGGGAAAAAAAAAAGATACTTCAGTACAATACAGTAATTCTGAACTAAGACACCGTTCTTACCATAAATCATGGAAATACCAATATCCCCCAGCTCTCTACAGCTCCCAAGCAAACATGTAAATTAAATCTTGCCTAATCTACATGAGAAAAACAAATAACACACCTGATGTTTCCCAACTCTGTTAGCAACACGGCCTTTAAAAATAAAAATAAAAAAAGATTTAATCATAGGAAGGATAGAGAAGTCACATGGCTCAGCGGTTTCACTGGTTGTCATGGCAAACGAAAATCCCTGACTCTCCGACTTGTGTGTTTTAGAGGAAAGGAGACAACAAAAATGCCCTTTTTTTTTATGACTAGAAAGGAATGTTTTCCTAATAATCGCCGGTGAACCCACTGCACACTATATATAAACAGCTGCTCCTTCCCAGGGAAAAACGTTTGCTGTTTCTTACCCAGCAACTCTCAGGGATCCAGGCAATTCAGCCCCAGCAGACGCTCAGGCGGGTAATGAGAATCATGTGCTTTTATACGTGGTGCCTTCTTGCCTGCCAAAGGGAGCCTGACCCAGCTGGGGGGGTCTCGGCTCCACGATGGCTCTGCCACCGGCTCCCTGGGGAGGCTGCCGGCACGGCGCGGCCAGGGGACCTGGCAGCCGCACAAGTCCCCTCCCCTGCTCCCACGCTCAGCATCACCGTGGCACTTGCCACACGTCCAACAATGGGAGTTTCTTCCTGTGTTCTCAAAGCAAGCCAAAACCGTGGGTATTTGTGCGAGTTTTAATCTGCCAGACAGGTAACAGGAGCAAAGACACCCCGGCATTTACTCCAACACAGGCAATCCAAAGCACCTTGCACCCTGCCCGCACGACCAGCACCACACACCTTTCATTACAGTAGCTTTTCTAAATATAGGCGGGAGATAATTTGGCTGTAACTTCAGGAGCAGGTCCCCAGAGAGCCTGCTCCTTCCAGCCACAATGCCTTTTGATTTTGGCTGCCTGCTAAAAATCTGGGAAGTTGAGGATATCCACAGGGCAGATTTACATCACTCATTTCACCACCAGGTCTTATTTGGTTGGGTTTGCCTGTAGCCCTTCCGCTCCTGCAAATCTCTCTCTTCACTCCTGGGCTCCAACACAAGGCCTTTTGTCTAGAAGGAACAACAGGACCCTAAGGAGTAATGTTTATTATACAATGCTGTAAGCGATGCTCCTCTGTGGGTTAGGTTTTTTTCTGCCACCCCCATCCGCTGTGATTCCACAGGCGGGACCAGAAGTTGCACAACCACACACGTGCGGCTGGCTGGAAAGCAGCCCCTTCTCTAATGAAAGCCACAAGCTCCTTCCCTTATATTGTCCGAAAAGCAGCTGCGTATGAAACTGCACCATCGCACTCCAACGCCGTCTGTGTACGTACGCCGAGGGCCATATCTGACCAAAGTCACAGGCGTCAGCGCACATTTGCACTGCAGAGCCTTCGCTGCAACCACAAACCGAACCAGACCATGCTCCTCCCCAGACTTCATCCACAAAACTGAGCCACAACCAGGGACGCCCATGCAAATTAGCTAAAGGCAACAGGACATAACAAGGATAACCAGTTTGGATCCTTTATCTTTTGGCTATGAGGCAGAAGGAAGGGGATTCATCATCCTCCTCCTCCCTGGCCAGGCTGTGCCTGCAGGACTGCGGGCGAGACACCCACCTTCTCGTTTACAGCCTGCACATACCAAAAGGAGGTCACTTGGTATTGAGCATGAGATAAACAGATTTCCACAACAACTTTTTAGCTCAAACACTGTGAATTGTATCACAAGCCGCATAAGTTAACCCTTACCCACACCGCAAGGCTGAAATGTTGAGACTGCTGAAGTTACTGGGAATGCAATCACAACGCAGGGGACAAGGGAACTCAGCTCTTTCACCCAGGCAATAAGCCAAAAGCACAGAAAACAGGATCTTTCCATGCAGGACTCCAGCCAGAGTAGCCCTCGGCACGCCAGTGCCGCAGCATCCCTTCCCTGCAAGGGTTGCTGGCTCGCACGCTCAGTCCTCCCGCACTTCGGGGTCCAGAGCATTTCTGGGTTGCTGTGCACGTGGGCGGATGCAGGGAGGGATGGGCAAGGGAGAAAGCACGGGCCAAAGGTGAATTAAAAAGACAGGCCGAGAAGAAAAAGGAAAACAGAAAGAAAACCAAAACCAAGCAAGAATAATTCTCTTTATGGTATTACACCAGCATGGGCTGACACTGTTGGACACCACACAGTTTTAATCCTTTAAGTTGAAGGGATGTGACAGAGCAAATGTTTTTCATCTCGACTAGGAGACTTTGTCCAGAGGCTAATGCCAGCTAGTTACACTCAGGTGTTCGAGATCCTGACACACAGTCCTGAAAGAAAAGTGTGTTTCGGTCACAAAAAAAGATCACGTTGGCAGCTTCTTAAATATATACACTTTGACATTCTTTCTTTAGGATATGGCTTATCAAGGGAGAAGGCATGAGCCAGACAGACTGTGCTGTGCTTACACGGGTATGGAACATCTCACATTTGTTCGTTCCTTGCAGTTCCCCAATTTTATACAAAATTATTTGGGCTGCCACTGTTTGTTCTTTAACAGAATGGGCAGTCTACCCAAAAACACTAATGGTAGTTCAAAACTCAAAACTCAACTTTCATTTACTAAAATACACATTTGCCTCTTTACATTTCAATTTGCCATTTATTCCATCAAACGCAAGCGCAGCCTTGCTGCCCCCAGCGTGCTCCCGTCAAGTATAAAGCAATGCACAAGCACCAGCTCCTACTGCACAGCGAATTGCCATTAGTTATGAACAGATTTCATGTCTAACAGAGCCCACCTAAAGCAAAGAAAAAACTTCGAGAAGTTCTGTATTTATTTCTAGTCCTTTCTGTATGTATTTCTATACTACCTATGACTGAAATTGGATATCCAGGACCGTACCACAAACCAAAGAACAAACATGATATTGGTTTGTGTGCATATTTATCCTCTCAGCAGGGAAAAAATGGTAAAGACAAAAACTAGAAGTCAGAATATGAGAAGACTTTTTGGGTCTACCGACCTCAGCTTGCAGGACAGGTCCTACACAGCATTTTGGATTTTATTCTTCCCTGTGTGACAATCGTTATATGCATTGCCCTGAAGTGACACTGCAAGACCAGACCCCCCCCATCCTGCAAAGCTCTGTGCAAGGAACTTTTGCAGAAGCATTATCTTAAGACTTAACTTTAAAAGCAGATTTACGAAGTCACTGGTTTTCTCTCTGAAAACAGAGGGTTTGCAATGACTTGCACAATTTTATTGCAGTGAGCTAACTCCAGCAATAACAAGCGAATTCCAGCTTTGAACCCCCTTTTTTCAAATTACTCTGTTCTCCAATCTATTTAGTTTCTCTCCAAGGGAAATCTTCACTGTTAACGTGCGCTGCTGCTCCCTTTTAGCATAAGCACCTCTGTCTCTGCAATAGTCACGGGCAGAACAACTTAAATCGAGCCAGCTTGAACTGGATACATGTATGATAAAAAGCAGAAGAGAAGCTGCTGTGGTGGTAAAGAATCCAGGCAGGGTAACAAGGCTTGCAAAACTGGCTTCATCTGGACTGGGGTATTTGCTTAGCTGGCAGTACCCTGAATTGCTACAGATGATGGTGAAAGAAAACATGTTATAGCTGTAAAAACCTAGGTTTAAAAGAAGAAAAGTGGTTTAAGGAAACTGTGAGGCAATTTTGGGTTAGGGTTATAAAAGGAAAAAAAAAAGTTAGAGGGTGAGAAGACAGGGAGAACAGGAAGCGCAGAAGGATATGGGATGAATCTGGGATAAAGATGCCCATGCGGATGCTGCTGGAGCACCACGGCATGAGCCCAGCCAGCAGCGCTGCAGAGAGGAGCATCCGTGCCCGGCTCAGCAAAACAAGAGCAGGAGAAACGCAGCCCAGAGGAGACAGTGGGAAGAACAAACTGGCAAAAAACCTATCCCTAACCCTGGAAGGACACCCACCAGCTACCTGCAGAGAGAAACTCAAAAGCTCTAGGGTTACCTCTGCCAAAAGTTAGAAAACGCCCCGTTTTTAAAAGTGCAAAGATGACTTGTATTCTGGTGAGACCATGGATCAGATCTGGGAATCTGAATTCAAACACTGAGCACAAATTGGGTTCGAGTGCAAATCTCGGTGCCAGCCTGAACAGCAGTCACTACAACCCCAGCTAACACATCCGTCGGTAATAAAACATGCATTTGTAAGTCACAAATAGGCTTTCGGTTCCCTGTCAAAAGCACAAAGCAACGCAAGACAATCAGGGAAAATTAGGTATTAAGTGTCAAGTATCCCATTTGTGGTGCAATACAAGGGGACAGGTTCGAGTATTGTTTGGGCATAGAAATGTAGTTGGCTTGTGGCAAAGATAAGTGTTCCGTGTCAAAAAAAGTCTTTGTAGCCTTTGGAGTGGAAGAACTTCACCTCCAGTGGAGAAATCCAAGTATTCACTGTGGGCTCGCTAATCCGCTCCTTGGTTCACGGCTGTATTTCTGCTGCTCTGCAGTAGCCTCACACACTGCCCGGGGTTACAGCTGGCAGCTCCAAGTTCTCACTCAAATTGGTTTGAGTTTCTTTTCTTGGCAACTAATAAACCTTTCTTCCCCCTCCCACAAAACTGGGTAAACACCAGTGAGACTTCCCAGGTACAATACAAGAGTGGCAGATAACGCGAATCACACAGAAAGCACCACGTTTGCATTTCTTTGTACATTTATTACACTTAAACAGTCAATGAAGACATTGCGTGCCCTCCGGAGCAGGTCTGTCCTCTCATGTCTGCCCCAAAGCCAGCACAATAAGGTCCAAGCGTGTTTACAAACATCATCCCCTTCACCCTCAATGCAAATGCACTATCGGGACAGATCCAGATCCTGGTTATAACGAGCACGTAGGGATTAGGAAACCACGATTAAAAATATCATATTGTATCAAGTTAAATTATTCATTCATCATGCTGTTACAACAACCAACAATTCAAACATGAAACTAACTCAAACATCAGCCGGGTTATTTAAGAGCACAAGAGGAACGTTATAGACTCTATACACGTAGCTTCTCTGTTTTGCACACTTCTCAGACTTTTCTTCTCCCTTCTGTTATTCGCTGCGTGTTGGTACCTTGGTGTGCCCAGTACGAGCTTGCTTTACACCAGGCTGTACAGAAGGTTGTACGGACTCCAACAATGTAAATAAGAGTTCTGCTTTGAGAGAATTACAATTTTTTTGGTCTATCACGTCAAAAGAGGCCTGTGGCATTTTTAAAAGGTCAGAGTTACAACCCAAAAGCTTAACTCAACATTTAACTATTGCACGGAGGGAGTGTCCAAGCACACTTCCACCACACACTTGCCCACACGTACATCCTTTAAGTTTCAAAGGGAGAACAAGTCATGCTCAAACAGTACATACATTTTGACTCTTTCCTCATCATTAAGAGTAACTTCAAATCTGTACCATGATAACAAATCCAAGCCAGGCTGATGGCCTCGCTGTATTCCATACTACACAAAAAAAAAAAATCCACTTGATAAGCATTATTTTCCATCTCTGAGCACTTAGTACACACAGGCAAGATGGGAAAAAGTAACAGATCAAGTGATTTGCCCAAGGTCAGAAATTTGGGAGTAGCCCCCACGTACCCAGACCTAAGCCTCACGCTCTCTTCATTGGACTATTTTAGCTCTCCAGCGTCCTTCCCCCCTGCTGCCCCCAACTCTGCTTTGCCTTTCATTACTATCCATGGTATCTCTTTTTCTTCTTCTTTTCATTCTGCAGTCTTGATACCTGCCTTCCTCTGCCCTGGTATCATGCTCTCTACATGTATTTTTGTCTTTGTCTGGCAAGAACAGTGTAATAGGGGTGGTATTTTTCTCTGAGAACTATTTCTGGGCTGTATTCAGGAAATTTCCCCCTTTAACTAGTAAGTCTTGTATACAAGTTACAGCTACCAAAATCAAGATGATAATTCTTTCTTTCAGCTTCTCCCCCTGCCCACTCCAAGGCGCTGGAGGACAGGTCACCCATGATGGCACAGCCTTCCCTTGGGTGTCTGCACCATTTCTCCATGCAGACATGCCACATCCCACTGCTTGCAACTGCCCAAATTTTCCCCTAGCCGCTAACGCCTTAGTGCCACCTCCATCCCCAGACTCCAGCAGAAATACTTTCTATCCTAATTTAACATTCTGCAGGCAGGAATTGAACTGGTAAAGCTGTGAACGGCAAGAAAATACTATTTTTCCTTGCGCTGCAGGTTGGAAGACTCCTGGACAGCCAAAGCAGCTCTGAAGCTCCAGGAGCTGATGATACTTATCTAGGAAGTTTTCCAGCTTAAAACAGACATCAACCACTACTTCTTAAACCCTCTCCTCCCTTTCCTCCAGAGAACAGCTCTTCCCTTCCCAACCAAAGCCTCACCACCTAGCAGCTTCACCATTCACACAGGTTATTCATGTGAAGAACTGGCTTAACCTCTGCTGGCAAGAGAGCTCCTTCCTGCAGAAGTACATCAGTGAATCCTTCTAAAAATAAAGTCCCTTCAGGATTAATCCAACCCAGCATCCCCTTGCATCTCAGTTACTGTGACTGTCCTTCTCTGGCCTTGACAGATCTCATCTTGGATCCCTGGCATCCTCATTAAAAACAAAAAAATCCCGTTAAAGGACAATTTCCCCAATTTTTCTGATTTGCATCTTCAGGGTTTCCCATTGTTCTTCCTTCCACGGCTCCCCAACTCCTTGTTATTACTTTTCACATTTATTTTACAGGCTAGCCTACATCCCACTAATTATCCTCAACGCAAAAGCAGCAGTGTCAACCACTCACTCTCTCGTCCATGGTCACATCTCCCTGCGAACACCCACCAAGCTGTCTCCTGCTCAAAAATACCACTGTTACCTGGCCTTTCCCTGCCTGTTTGTGACCGTGACCTGTTGTCACCCACCAGAAAGAGCTGAGCTCTGCCAGCTGGAAATTGTGTTTTGTGTTTGCATAGTTATTCAGGACGCAACAACGGGCCACGGGATGCTGCAGCAACACACAGCAGCCAGAGGCAGAAGAAGGGGTCCTGCTTGGTGGGCCACCCTTAATTTAAAGAAGCAAGTCTCCCCTCTTGAGGCTTATCCAACTGTCCCTAAGTGGAAATGCCTCGCTGTTACTCCTGTGCCACTCATTTTCCTCTAGGTCTGATCCACGGAGGATGGCAATCCCTCCTGGCTCTGTCAGGCTGAGATGCTGATGGCAAGTCGAAAGCACATGGCTCAGGTTTCTTGCAAACAGGAGGAGAGCAGGGAATTATGAGGAAGGATTTGAAGTGTCACGATATGTGTTTTTGATATTTACAGGGATTTCTCTGACTGTTCAGAGGGAGGCCTTTCCACGCAAAAGCAGAAGTGTGATGGAGAGGATCTTTACTTTCCCAGGAACTGCCAAAATAGCCATTATGAGCTTGTCCTTTGCAAGAGGACAAATGACCCCAATCACACACTGAGGCACACTGGGAACCACTTCAGGGTTGGAATAAAGTGACAGATGTTCCTTTTTAAAACCAGAAGTTGGAAAGTAAAATGTCAGAGCTTTGGACAAAACCCTCAAATGCCAAACAAGCTTCACAAAACAGCCTGTACATCAGTCCTTCAGCTCCTGAGAACATCCCACACTCCCAGCAACATGCACCTCGCACACGAGAAATCCAGCTAGTTTCAGCCTACAACTTTTTCCAATGTATCCCTATGTGTCACAACACATATTAAGATTCAATTAATGCATTTTCCCTTTAAAGAGGGCACACAAATTACAAGCCTTTGCTTCCTAGGAGATAGATGCTGATTACAAGAAGGTGTTCTCCATAACAATTCTCTTCCTAAATCATACTAATTGTCCATTTGAAAGGTGCATTTGCAATATTGGCAGAAAACAGGCCCTTAGTGTTAGCAACATCTGAACCACTAGCCAAAGCTGTTTGCATACTGGACACATTTTTTTTTTTTTTTACATAGCACTGCTTGAATCCCCGTAACACCTTCCCAGACAAAGTGCCATTAACCTGCAAACAAAAAGCTCACGCTCCTCCTTCGTGCAGTCCTACTCGAGATGGTACACAATTAAAGTCATAAGCGACGGTAATGAAAGAATCAAAACAAGACAGGTTGGTTACATATGTCACAGTAATGCTTGCAAATCAGTCTCTCCTCTAATTACCATAGTATTTCCAGGAAGAATCGATTACATCAATATGGATGAGTGGGATCCTAAAGCTGAAAAATGTACTGAATTAAACATTAATGTAGTCATTGACTATTATCAATATATATATTTAATGGAGGCTAGGACCTAGCAAAATATAGAATTGATGGGTTTTTAAATATCTAGAAAGACCAGAATCCTGGACACAGAGGCTTTAAAATAGTCCCAGCAACACAACAAAACAAAAATATAAATTCATCCACCAGGCTATAATTATACTTTGTGTTTTGTTTTTATTGTAAAGATTGGTGTAAGCATGCACCCAGGCAGTAAGCCAAGCCTCAAACTGTGCTCTGTTGACTACTGAGGTCTCCGTTAGCCCAGGGTGCTCCAAACAGAAACACTGGTTTGCCCAGACGAAGCCTAAAGATGATACAATGCAACCTCTTCTCCGCACCAGGCAAGCTTTGGATGAGCACTGCCAACAAGCATCTGAATTCAACAAGCTCCCCTCTCCTTAAAGCATTATACACACTTTAACCCTATTTTCTAAGGAAAACAAGCTTTTGCAATCATCTAGCCTGGCCAACAGGCTCAAAAGTTACTGAAGGAAAGGCTGTTTCAGCAAAATTACAACTTACAATACAATTCCTACAATTTTGGTGACCGACAAGCAGCGGGGACGAGCTTGAAATCAGCATGCGCACTGTAGCTCAGCTGGGCTGACTCTTGCCATTTTGGTTTGGCTGCAGCTGGCTGGTCGCTCAGGACACAAATGCCTGTCCACCAAAAGCACACGTAGCAGCCATGCATTTCTTCTCTAGATGTTCCTGTCATAGCTTCCACTTGTAGCTACTCATATGCGTTACCCCGTTTCTGGACCTCTCTGTCTTGTTTTTTAGTGGTTCTGAGCCCTTGAAGCTTCATCACTTGGCCACCAGAGTTGAAAGTGCTCAAAACCTCTCCAAACGTGTTCCTGCGTGGGACACAAAAGCTGATGAACCTCTCATTAATAAATGATTTGACAATTTGAGCCTTGTATATGGTCTATTAAAGCAGTAAAGTGTGATACTGGTCTGGCAGATTACACTGTACACGATAGCTCCTCAAAAGGTAGATAAGACAAAACAGTGCCAATTAAAATGTCCAAGTTAGTCTTATACAAGGTCTGGCCTCCCTGTCTAAACTGTGAGTGAGACAAGAATCTCTTAAGCACTTCTGAATCTGCCATCTCTCTCCAGTGAAGGTATCCAGGACCTATAACAACAATATTCAACTTTAGACAACCCAACTTAGGTGCCTACGATTCAGGGAAGAAGCCAAGGCTCCATCATTCCCAACAAACCCAACCGAACACAACAAATTCTTAGCCAACATTTTTGCAGAGATATTTACACTTTCTGAAAGAATTTAAAATCATAGAATCATTTAGGTTGGAAAAAACCCTTAAGATCATCAAGTCCAACCATTAACCTAAAACTGCCAAGTCCACCACTAAACCATGTCCCTAAGCAACACATCTTTTAAATACCTCCAGGGACGGTGACTCCACCACTTCCCTGGGCAGCCTGTTCCAATGCTCGATAACCCTTTCAGTGAAGAAAAATTTCCTAATAGCCAATCTAAACCTCCCTGGCACAACTTGAGGCCATTTCCCCTCGTCCTATCACTTGTTACCTGGGAGAAGAGACCGACCCCCACCTCTCTACAACCTCCTTTCAGGTAGTTGTAGAGAGCGATAAGGTCTCCCCTCAGCCTCCTTTTCTCCAGGCTAAACAGTCCCAGCTCCCTCAGCCGCTCCTCATCAGACTTGTGCTCCAGACCCTTCACCAGCTTCGTTGCCCTTCTCTGGACACGCTCCAGCACCTCAATGTCTCTCTTGTAGTGGGGGGCCCAAAACTGAACACAGTATTCGAGGTGCGGCCTCACCAGTGCCGAGTACAGGGGCACGATCACTTCCCTAGTCCTGCTGGCCACGCTATGTCTGATACAAGCCAGGATGCCATTGGCTTTCTTGGCCACCTGGGCACACTGCTGACTCATATTCAGGCGGCTGTCACACACCCACCCCCAGGTCCTTTTCCGCCAGACAGCTTTCCAGCCATTAACCCATTTAGGGTTAATGGGACTTCAGTTTGAGAGTAAGCTACCTGGGTTATACTTTCAAGTCTTTTGGATGTACAAGCAAACTCCAAGTGACTGTGCCTTTCGCCTCCATAAGAGGAGGAGATTACACAGACAACAACACCGGGCTGAGAAACCACTGAAATCACATTGTTCTACCACAGTATTTGAATGAAGACCTCCGGAAACGCACATGTTCTGCAAGAAAGAAACCCCTGGGAGCTAGCAGGGCTCTTTCTGCTCGAGCGGAATTGAACCAATATCACAGCACTGCGGGACTGCAACAAAAACGCCGTGTTTCACGTGAGCCACTCGATCTCTAGGAATCACTGATCACATCAAAGCTAAAAAAAAAATCACAATTCAGGCAGGTGTCATTTTGTCTTCCTATTTCCCTGCCTGTGCCGTCTCCACCACTTGCACTATTACTTCTCTGTTTTGCTATCCTCTCGCATACGGCTGCCAGCTGTATTGCAATATCCATCACGCAGCACCTCACTGATAGCTGGTGGCTGCTGAGGCAGTATTTACACTATGGTTTGCATTACAGTTTATAAAATTCTTTGGAGCTCTTCCAAAGGAAAAGCCCCACGTAAATTGAAGTTATTATTGTCATCTACAGGCTAAGTCCAGTTAAGAATTTACTAGCGCTCACTGTGGAGACTGCAGATGTTTGAAATACTGATCAACGTGCAGCAGAGAGGCTGAGTAATAAACTTCATTAACATTGCCCATAACACTTTTCTTCAGTGGCATACAATAAATCAGTGCTGAATATTCAAGGCATCCCTCGAGGTTATCTCCATTTTACAGATGGAGGCAACCAAAAGACAGAAAGTTTCGAAGTGGCTTGCCTATAAACGCAAAACAGATGCAGAATTCAATTGTCTTGTCTTCCAAGTCCGAAATACGTCTTTCTAGACAAAATTGCAAATGATATAGATTGTTTTCTAGTGAAATTAAGGAGACTGTCATTCCCCAGAATCACTAATGGCTATTCCCCCCCCAAGTTACAGCACTGGTTACTCACATTGCAGTAACACCTACAGATTGCAGAGAACTGCAGATTCTTACTGTTAGTCCTCACAAGGTAGGGACTAACAGATAAAAGCCCTGTCCCAAAGACCTTATCATGAATAAAATCCAATCTATACGTAAATACAGGTACAGTCAAAAAGAGATAAATAACTCAAAACCTGCATCAGAGGCTGAACTGGGAATGGACCAGCCCTCCAGAGTGTCAGACACACAGAACTAAATCCATCAACTAAGCATCACCCAACATTGCCCAGGAGGTATTTTTAAAGCTTTCTTCTGCATCTCCAAGAACTGATGTCATCAAGCAAAATGAGGAATATTGTGAAAGATGTGTTAACAAGATGGAAGAATTTTTATGTAGTTTCACACATTTTCCAGCAAGGAGTTTGACATTTAAGCGGGATGGCCCGGTTACTAATGGCTGCTCTACGAATTGATGCAACACGCTCACCGCCACGATGACTGACAGCTGCAGTAAACAAACAATATTTCACGCCAGGTTTTTCTTCCCTGTGGCGACAGCTTTTGTAAAACTGCAGAACTTAATGAGACACTTTATTTAATATTTATTTCACAATCAGCCTCCTTTATTCTAACAGAATTAGCCTCAGCCCACAACGAATGTTTTCGTTGGTTATTTTGTTGTGCAAGTCAATACTCAATTTATTTTGAATTTCTTCAGTTCTGAATTTCTAGCTAGGGGGGATTTGTTTTAAAGATGCTTTTATTTTTATTATTATTATTGAATACCAGCTAACCACCTGCATGGCTGCAAAGTGAATCAGCCTGTGGACACCATCTCAAAAAAAATGAACCTAGCAAAGAAAATAATAATTTTAAGACTGACTTCAACCAAGCAGTTCCCCAATCCAGAAGCACAACAGGCTAGAGACAACACTGATATAAATGGGATGGCCATTGACAAAAGACTGAAGGTTTACTATGAGTATGGTGAAGTTACTAATGATGGAAGCACAAATGTCTCTGGCCATGCAGCAGCTTGAGAAGAAGCTTTAAAAATTCCCCATACTACAGTCACATCTGCAGTAGAAAGTTCATGAATGGTCCATAATAACCACGTATAATAGCACAGGACAGGGGAATCTCAAGCATCTGCAGCAGATGGGTGTCCAACGTAATCCAGCAGAGACTTCTCACAGGCCATGCATTTGAAGACACTTCTGTCAACGCCGCCTGGTGACATACAGGGACCGACCACCTGCACAGCGAAGTGCAAGTGCACCAAGACACACTTTTCCTGCAGAACTGTGACAACAGAACAGCTACTTAAAAAAAATAAGGAAAGAAAGATTTCCTAGTAGAGGGAAACACTCTACATTAACAAAAGTAGTTTCCAAGCTTTACAAACATAATGGAAATACCGAGAAGTACCTCAGGATCACAATATGGATATATTTAAGTTTGTTTTCCAGTTTTGAAGGGAGGCAAAAGAGACTTCAGAATTTGGGGTTAGCAACTACTAAAAAGACACTAAAAAGTTTGTTTCTGCATCGAACGTACACTACATCCCTGCAAGAGGTGGTCAGCACATGGCAACACCCAACAGCAGGTCACAACACAAGAGGAAACCTCATTCCTACAGATGCCACAAAGCAGTTTCCAGCCGAGCCGCATGCTCATGCTTCCCTCTCCTAAATAGGTTGAGCAGAAATCCTGGAGTTAATAGCTTGACTCTAGAGGTTCCCCTTTGCCTGCTGAAATTAAAGAGTTAACAGAAACTTGGGTTTATTCGGGAGTTTTCTATGCACACACACACACACACATCCATCCATCTATCTATCCGAGCAAAAACGCTACTACCATATTTTAGAAATGTGAATACTGCTGGCTTGAAGAAAATGGGCACAGTTCCCTTTTTAGAAGGAACAAATTGTTCAGAACAAGGACAAATGCAATAGAGAAATCAGGCACCGACTTTGCTTCTGATGTTTCAAGCTTCTGGTACATGCAGCTCAGATACAGTCTCGGCATGATTTTTTTTTTTTTTAATAGACCCAACATTGTTCAAGAATCACCCCATAACTACCTAATGCTCTCAAGAGCAAATATTTACAGTGGGGATTTTAATATTATCATGTACATAAGAAATTAGAGGGTGTCACGATCTTCTGTTGGCTACAGACAAGAGACAGCTATTGCCTGCAGGGCCGGAGTAATTGCAATGGTGCAGATATTCGTTTCACTTGAGCAGATTTTAGCTAGAAAACATGGAATTAGCTGCACACCGTGTTAAAACAACCCCTTTAGAGTGAAAGCACTTTTCTGTAGTTATGCCACAGAAACAGGATTACAGAGAAGAGGAGCAGAGCCCAAACCCATCATCATGCAGGTTGAACTTGTGGCTACATCTCCAGTCAAGCAGGACACGGAACCTGATGCTGGAAACAGCCATCCCAGGGTCCTCAGCTGCCCAGAGACATACAGAAGTCCCAAACCTGCCCTTAGGCTCCCGTGAAAGCTACAGATTACTCCAGTCTTCGCTGGGGTTTTAAACTCATTACTGCAGGTTTATCTGAGTTAATACCTTTTCTCCACAGGACACACTGCACCATGAACTTCAGGGGAGGTGCAAGACTAAAAAGGCTAATGTTGTTTCTCTTAATCTTTTTCCCGATACACAAAAATGACTGCTACCTCCATAGCAATATCAGGATGAAAGAGAAAGGATACCTTATTCTCACCTCCAAATATTACTCGTCTCAGGATGCAATAATCTGATTTCTCCAGAGGATCCAACAGGGATACCAAATGACTCAACTCTACATTTATTTTTCAGGTATTTGAGTTAATAGCTATAAAGCAAGAACAAAGAAAAAATATTTTTTTTTAAGTGGCAGTTGTCTCCTCTCTCAGTTCATCAAGTTCAGTAGCCATTATAGTAAAGCTTGAATATCCAGTGTTGGAGGAGATGGAATTTAAAACTCCCTTCTGCCAGCAGAAAGCAACAGGAAAATAAGACCACACAGCATGGAGAACCCTTAGGGGATTTCTTGAGGTTACTAACAAGAATTCAGGTTGTCTAAGAAATAAATTTATATACAAGTTAGTCTTACTATGTTTTTAAGAAAGGATGTTATTTTAAGTAAATATTCCCATACTGCAGCCACAACTGTCATGAAAACACCATGCGTGAGACCTTGGAAGTATAAGAGATGGCACCATGGAGAACTTCTCGCTAATTAGACATGAAGCTGGATTCCTTTAAAAACTTGTTAGATAAAAAGCCTTGACTGATCTAGTCTCCATTACTCTGAGTTCAGGCAATGAAATTTAAATTACAGAGAAGTGCTAATGATTATTTTTCAAGTCAGCTTTTCATTACTGAAAGCATTCTTTGCAACACAGCAAACCCAAAATCTGGGGGGTTTAGAAACATGATTTCTTTTCCAATCCTGGCAATCCCTTTCATTTGTTCTTTGATCACCAGTAAATCTGAACATCGGCACTTGCCTCTCAACTCAAAGTGTTGATATTCATCCTGAATATGGATCCGGGACTTTTCTGGAGCACAGATTTTTCTGGATCTCCCACCACTTTTGTATCTATGGATGAATGGGTATTTGGAGCAAAAGAGTGACCGTTGGGAAGACAGGAGGGCTTGACAAGTTCCTGTGCCTTAAGTTTCACCCACCACAGGGCAGAGCATAGGTGGGCTGGTTTGCTAATCAGATACACATTCTTCTTTGCACCCAACATCTTTAGTAACCTGTTCCCTACTGGCATCACGTCTTCTTCAGACGAGTCTCCATTTATGCCCGTTCACAGCGTTACCCAGATTCATTTGTAGTCAGGGAGTATCCAAGCTTCCAAAGGTTATTGCTGAACATCACTAGATAGAAGAAAAGCAGAGGGGGAAGGGGAGGTGGGGTGGCTGCACTGCAGCAAGGAGAGGCTTAGGCAGATGGAAAACAAGCATGGAGAAAGCAGACGGGAACAAGCATGTCAGCAGCTCCCCTCAAGCTGGTACCGTCTCAGTAGTGACACTCCAGGTGAAACATCCCATATAATGCCATACAGCTTTGTTGGAGAGCAACAAAGCTGGTGACAGGGCTGGAAGGCATGTCCTGTGAGGAGCGGCTAAGGACTCTGGGTTTGTCTAGTTTGGAGAAAAGGAGGCTGAGGGGAGACCTCATTGCTCTGTACAGCTCCCTGAGGAGGGGAAGGGGAGAGGAGATGCTGATCTCTTCTCCCTGGTACCCAGTGATAGGACACATGAGAATGGTTCAAAGCTGCACCAGAGGAGGTTTAGACTGGACATTAGGAAGCATTTCTGTACCGAGAGGGTGGTGAAACACTGGAACAGGCTTCCTAGAGAGGTGGTCGATGCCCCAAGCCTGTCAGTGTTTAAGAGGCATTTGGACAATGCCCTTAACAACATGCTTTAACTTTTGGTCAGCCCTGAAGTGGTCAGGCAGTTGGACTAGATGATCGTTGCAGGTCCCTTCCAACTGAAATATTCTATTCTAACCATTTGATTACTCTGGAGAGGGAACCCATACTTCCACAGCCAGGCAAGGGAGCAATTCCTCCTGCCGAAGCAATAAAAGCTCCTTTTTTTTGGATGAGAGAGGCTTGGTCCAAAACACTGTGGAAAGCACATACAACTGATTGCTACTGCAGGATGCGAGTCTCTCATACGCAGTCAGATTAATTTTCTTCGCTGTTCCCAGCAAATTGGCATCAAGGCTCAGCACCAGCCTATGGGATTGTAGTTTCATGGCGATTCCCTTTTGCAAATAATAGGCTGGATTTATATCAAGAAATACTCTCATTTTAAAGGCACACATGCTGCCCTTTGAGCGACTTATTGCTTAATCAAAAAAAGCAGAGTTTAGTTTTCGGTAACTTCATTATAGATAAGCACAGTGCGGCAGCGGGTCGGGCTGCTGGGGCCCTGCATTAAGTTCCTCTCTCTGTGGAGAGCATCCTTAGCAGGACAGAGTTACCCAAACACTGCTTGACTTCTGTACACTTTGGCATCTCTAATACCTTTTTTTTTCCCCCCTCCTCTTTTAAATTCATCCTGCAGGATACAGTCTTTTGAGAAACCATGTGCAAGCTCATCTTTTTTCATGCCAGCACAGCCTTTCCTCCCTTTCCTCTTCTCTTCCCTTTCCCATTACTCTTTTCAAGGTCTAAAAGAAAACACTATTCAGATACTTAAAGGTTACAGTTAACTTTTAGTTCAGCAGTACCTAAAAGAAAGCATTTCTGCTAAAAGGAAAGAAAATAAACAGGGTATCCTGTGATCTTTAAAAGGACAGCAGCAGACTTCCGTGAGGCTCTACCTATATCAAGCAAAGCAAGACCTTACCGAAGGTTTTCTCCTCTGTTTGTACAAGTATTCCCTAATTATCTCAGGAAACTAATAGCTAGGTTAGTTTAAAGAGGTGGTTTAAATTTTGCCTTAAGTCTTTAGGGAGCAGTGCTCCTTTGCATGCAGAGAGAAGTGCAGCGTAGTGAGAGCAGTGACTCCAGGCGAGGCGAGATGACAAATAGCAATTCAGTCTCAAGCTGTTCGCAACCTAAATATCTATCCCCAGCTCAATGCAACAAAGCTCTCTAATGATTTTTATCTACGCAGGGTGAAATCAAATGACATTATAACACAAACCTCACTAATTCCTTATTCAGGGCCAATGTTTAATAGCACAGATTAGTTATGAAACTACTGTAACAGCAACAGACTTCAGTGTGGTCTTGACTCTGCTTAAATACTGACAATGGTTTTAAAGGACAAGTTCATCCTTGTTCTGTCCTAATTAATTCAATGTATTAGCACCTGAGGAATATTTGACTCAACCCTCCCCGTTTAAAATCATGATTTAAGCACAGGCTGAGCAAGAGGCACCAGGGTTATATGATAAACATGACAGATCAGTTGCTTCACGCTGTAAGAAAGCCATTAAAAATAAAATGGTGATTTAGTTAGTTATTGACAGAATCACTGGGGGGGAAGGAAGCTAAATGACTTGCTGCAAAATGAAATTACGGAAACTACAGAGTCAATCAAAACATTGCCTTAGGCCATCTCGTCTGTCCTCCAGCCAAAGCAGGGCTGCTGCTGAGCATCTCTGCCCCAAAGGTTGATGGTTTTGGTGTCGGAAACCCATCTGTAATACAGAAGATGATTTTATTGTCCCCTAAATCTCCTGCTCCGAAGTCTTGCAAGCATCCGTGCAGGTTTCCTGGTTTAAACAGCCTCATCACTGCGAGGTATGCCCACCCTGTGCTACCTTCTGCTCTCCTGCCGTGCTCGCCACACTACTGCAATGAATCTCTCAAACTTTTGCATTGCCTGGGTGGTTATTTGGCAATACGCACTAACTAGCTCCTAACACATTCCCCGCTCCTCTTTCTGTACCTGCCAAGAGCAAGGCTTGCACTCAGACTGTTGGTCCTGCCCTAAAAAATAAGGTGATATGCCTTAAAATTAGAAAAGGAATTTATCTAGTTCTCAGCTATTATAATTTATTGTTTGGGTATATTTTGTGTAAAAAATAAGAAAATGCCAACAACCCCACACCCCACTCACAAAAAAAACCAGCTGCAGATACACCTGCCTGGGACATGCCACAAAACTTAGAGCAAGCACCTCAATTTGCCGATTGATGGATGCCAGCTTGGCTATCATGGCGAGGACTGAACGAGAGCAGCTCCAGAGCTAAAACCAGGAGCTCTGCAGTTTGCGTTAGAGCCCCAGTGCTCCAGCTCAGGCTGCGAGCAACATCTACCACCCGCAGGTGGGCCTGGGAAGAAGAGGAGCATGCAGCTTAGATAGCAAACAGAGGAAAGCTCTTTCGCAGGAAGGCGACAGAGGTTCAATTTGCTCACAGACACCTTTCTCCCACTCCTCAATTCTCACCTTCCCTCCCCATGCCTGTTTGGGAAGCAACTGCTCAGTTCCCCCCAAAGAGCTTTCTTCATCCATCCACCTCTCCCTTCAGAAACTCCAATTGCCTCACTAGACCCCAACTCCAGGCAACAAAAATTACTGTCCTCTATAGCTCAGCTCTGGAGCAGAGAAGAAAGTGAAGCTTAAGAGGCAGCAAGTCCATCCCAACTCTGGCTCTTCACGGTTCCCCTCATCTCACCTGTCTTTGGGTCCCCCCATACATGAGGCTGGAAGACACCCAAGCGTCCCAGGGCAGCCTGAACCTCTTTCTACAACAGTTCTGGGATGGGCAATTTTATACAGCCCAGGGCATGTAGGTGATGCTGATAAAGCCAATTTACAAAGATGTGATTTCTGGCTTTACTAAGAAGCCAATCAATGGCATCAAACTCAATTTGATTAAGAACAAGACTGAAATAAAAGAAAACTGTCCAGGGTATGACCACAAGACCATCTAGACCTGAATCCCCTTTCAGACACTCGGCACTAGTAAGAAATTGGGGAAAAAGTAAAAGAGCAGAGGAAATATTTAGTGCTGCCTTCCTGGGATAGTCTCTCTGCTTCCAGCAATTGGCATCTCGGGGACTTCTTGAATCACAGTAAATGCATACATTGCATTTAGGTCTTTGCAGGATCAGGACTCAAATTACTCAAGAGGAAGGGCTTCTTAGCTCATCTGCGCTTTTTCACAGCAATCACTCATCTATCGAGTGAACTGCAGGTTTTGGTCCATTTTTATGTGTCTGTATTTCTGTTGCTGCATGGCAAAATTCCATCTTATTAATAGTGTAGATTTCTGAGCTACATTTTTAATCCACTTCTTGCAGTAGGATAACATAGCTTGAAAACACTAGCACGCAAGACAACATTGTCACAAGTCTTTCTAAATTCAATAAATTTGATAATTTGGAAAAATAATAAAACAAGCATAAATACCAACACATTTGTAAAGATACGTACACATATAAACATGAAAGCAGAATTAAAAAGAGAGACATAACAAATTTCATTACTTTTAAACTAAGAAATCCCTGGCTGTGGCTTGTTCTCTACAACTTCTGTATCAATATTTCCCAGAACAATTCCCAGGCTACACTTTCAAATTATCACTTCATTTCCAGTGCCTGCTCTCCCTAGCTAACAAAATCACTGCTATAAAACTTCTCCTTTTACAGCCAAGATGGGAAACTCTCCATTAGATTACCCACTCCCTCCCTTGTAAAATAAAGAGGAAAATGCCATTCCAGGAAATAAAAATGTTTAAAAAAAGACCAACTAAACAAAGGCAACTCCTACAGGCAGTGTTGTTCTTCCCCTTTGAGTCAGTAACAAAGAGGAAGGAAGGAAAAAACACCGATAAAAAAAATGCAAGGAGGAGGTGTGGATGCAGCATGTTTATCCCACCTGAAGCAGGGAGGCTGTAAAACGCCGTGCATTGCATACGGACACCCCAACCACCGCCTTGGTGTTTACAAGCGCTTTGATCAAACCAAACAGGGAGTTTCATTGTCCCTGCTGCACTCATGTCACCCGTCCCCCAGCGCTGAGATTCCACGGAGTCTGCCAGAGGACACACAGTGCCAGTTACACAAGAGAAGCGCAGAAGCAAATATGCAGCAGAGGGAAAGGACAAAAAAAATATTAAAAAAAAAAATCAGCTCAGCTGCATGCTCTCTTCCTGCTCTGAGAACAGCCTCCAAGTCAGGCTTTGGGGCGGATTAACTTTAAAGGGCACCGAAAGATGCTGACAGATTTGAGGCGAGCAGGACCCTTCTGCGTGCATGCATTTCACTGCTGCCAGCACAAAATTAGATGTCCGGGGTCCACGAGCAATTGCAGCGATAATGTCATTATAGAAGGGGAAAAACCTCCTGATGTTATGCACTAAGGAAAAAAAAATAATCTAGTATCTTGCACTAATAGCATAGCACTGTTCAAGTAAAGATCTGAACTGCATCTCGCAAACAGCAAGGAACAGGGAAACAAATAAAAAAGCCACATTAAAACAAAGCTCTGCTGGACCACAAAGTTTTTAAAAAGTTTAAAATATACGCACTTCTTGTATTTATGGTAAAAGGGAAAAAGACCAGAGTGATAGTTTGGAAGTCGAAATAAACCATCAGGCTGTCCAACCGACAATTTTTTAAGACGCATACTCATGATATGACTTGGAAAAGAAACCTGGAGCAGCTGCACGCAGCCGGAATTGAGAGCCAGTTTGCTTCAAATCTCCCCCATTTCCCTGAAAGAGGGGAGGAATGGGGGTGTCAAAACACAGAAGCCACACGATGTAGCACACCAGCACCCCAAAAACCGTCCTAAAACAGCCCTCGCTTATTTGACTTTTGAAAAGATTGTATATATTTTTTTTTTCCCCCGGGAACCACGGGTCTCAGAAGCGCTCAGCAGCACTTAACGACAGCAATTAAAAATCCAGCTGATTTTCCTCTGTTGGATAATGCAGAAGACGAACGGGACGGGGCTTCCCCCCGGTGCCCGCCCTGCAGGACCGCGCTATGCCGGGGCGCCCGGAGCATCCCGGAGTCGCGGGAGTCTCCCGGAGGCTGCGGGAGGGACGCACCGGCCGCCGGGCCCGAAGGGCGGGGAGGGTTCCGTAGCTCCCCAGTATTTCTCTAATTTAGGGGGTTGGGGTTTGTTTGGGGGGTGTTTTTTCCCCTCTCTTTTTCGGCGATGCCAGGGAAGGGCGGCGCAGCCCGGCGCGGCAGCGCTTCTCCCCGCTGGGGAATGCACGGTGCGGGGAAGGGCAGCGGGAGATGGGGGGGTTTCGGGGGGGGGGGGGTGTAAAAGGGGGAGCAAAACCCTACAAAAAAGGAAGAGGAGCGCAGAGCTCACCTGGTTTGGGATTCTTCCTCCCTCTCCACGACCATAAAACGAGGCGGGAGCCAGGAGCCGGTCACCGGCGATGGGAGAAGGTTGGCAGCCCCGGGCCGCCCCACGAGGTGGATAGCGGGGCTGAGTGAGGTGCAGCCCCCACACAGCCGGAGGTAGGTGCTGGGCCGCCCCCGGCGCGGTGCAGCCCACCCAGGGATGGGTGCAAGGCAGCCCACTCCCCCGAGGATGGGTGCTAGCCACCCACCCGCCGCAGGGCAGCCCCTCGGGCTGGTGCAGGAGCAGGAGCAGGAGCAGGGCCGCCCCGGGCCGGTGCTGGGGGGCCGGAGCGGGAGCAGGAGCGGGCCCCCCCGCCGTGGCCGGCGCTGGCAGCGGCAGCGGGAGGCGGCACCAGCGGAGCACAATGAACGGCGGCGCGCCCCCGCGGCCGCCCGCTGGGCAATGACATCACCCCTCTCGCCCGCCGGGGCGGGGCGAGCGGCCGCGCCGCCGCCTCCCCATTGGCTGGCGCCCGCCGGCCGCGGAGACTTCTGGGGCGTGTAGTTTCCTGAGGAGAGGTGCCGCGCGGCAGTGCGCCGAGTGGGGACTCGATCTCCCGGCAGCCCCCGCACTGCGTGGCCGCGGTGGGGCGCGGGAGGGGGGTGGGGAAGGAGGTGGTGGCGGCCGCCATGTTGATGGCGTGGGATGCTTTTAGCTCGGGAGGAGCGACCGGGGAACCGGGTTAAGATGTCGGAAAAGAGGGAGGGTGGGAATTAGGTGTTGGTTGAGAGGGGTGGAAAGAGCTTGTGCGAGGGGGTGAAAGAGAATGGGGAGGCTGAGGAGTGGCTGAGGGAGTGCGGTGGGTTGTGGAGGGCCCCCAAGGGCATGGCCTAGCGGCCGGTTGTCCCTCAGTGCCTGCTGGCTCTCGGTAGGGCAGTGCCTCTCCGTGGCGGGAGGGAGGCGGGGGGCGGGAGTCTGTTCCCGGGGCTCGCCCCCTTTACGGGCCGCAGGGGCTCCGTGCGCCCCTGGCAGCGGGGCCTTGAGGCGGGCGGGCCTCGGCGGCGCGGGAGCGGTGCCCGCTGAGGTGGGTCTGTGGAAGGAGCTGGGGGGCGGTTGAAAGGGGCTGCTGGTCACGGTTGTGAGGGCAGGCGGCTGCGGTGCGTGTCGGGGCTGGGATGGTGCTAGTTCTGGAGGGGGAGCTGCTGCCTGTGGCGCAGGAAGCCGGAGCGGTTCCGGTGGCCCTTGCGCCCTCCGGGGAACGGGGCCCCGTGTGGGGGCTGTAGCTGCCGAGGTGTTTGGCCCTGGTCTGGGATGAAGTACGGACTGGTTTAAAGAGTAGGGCTGAACTCTTGGTGGGGCCCTCAGCAGGGAGTAGGCTGGGACATGCCCTTGTCACACACCAGGTGACAGCCTGTGCTCGCTGATTTGGGGCTCTTTTAAGGGTTGTGGCTTCTGTCTGATAACTGCGCTAATAGTGTTTGGCTGTCATAGATATGTGGCTTAGTGTGACCAGCAGGAGGAGCTTTGCTCCCTCCTAAAGGCAGCTGTCCTCAGCATGTCCATGGAAACATAAATCAACCTTGAAAAAGCTGAGAGAATGGATGAGATGGTGTAGGACCTCTCAGCATGGTATGGGAGCAGCCAAGCTAACTTGTTACCCTGTTGTCTTACCTGTGCTTGCTGTCTAGTATTGGCATGGCTTAGCCAGCTGACTAGGTGCTGTCTGAGGTTAAGCGTGCTTTCTGGCTGGCTTGTAGGAGATAGGCTAGATTTTGAGCAGCAGGTTGTAGACTTTCCTGTGCTGAACATAATCTCTGCTTGTGCTAGTCTCTGTGTCCGGGAATGGGAAATGATCCATTCACCAAATGGGAGATTAATTAGATCTCTGTTAGGCTTAAGAGGACTGGAGTTCTCTGAAATAACATGTGGAAGATCTTTGCTCAAAACTGGGAGGGAGGGCACTGAAATTATTGCATGGCTTGTGAAATAACACCGTTTCTAGTTACAGCTGATTCCTGTCAAATAAAGTGTTTTATTACTTCAGGAAGATATTCCATTGAAAGGAGTTGTGGAGAGTTTCGCAGGCTTGCTGGAAGTCTTGCCTGAAGTCCAGTAGTGGTATAGCTCAGGAAAAATGGGGTTACAAGTTTTTATTTCATGCTTTGGCTCCTCCTGGAGGTAAGCACAATGCATTTACTCAGGATATTGCCTCACAGTAACTGCACAGGTATAGTACTCTGTTTACCCCAGGATACAAGTAAATTATGGAGGAAAGGTGTCATGAGATGTTCTGTGATGCAGTGATTTAATCTGAACCTTGCAGCCTTTCAAGATTTGTTGCTATTACAGCAGTGCATGCCATTCTTCCATCTCAAATTCACCTCCCTCCAGTTGAAGAATCCGAACCAGTTGCTTGACTTCCTGTAGAATGCACAGTGTCCTGGGACAGGAGGTGCTTCTCCCCATCCCCAGCTTGTCCAGTTTTGCCATATTCATCACTGAAGAAAAGGGGTGGGGGGAGTGTAATGCTCTGTTGCTGCTACAACTTTTAGTAATAGTTGCATACATCTGGAGAATTCTGAATTACAAGTACAGCCTCTTTTATTTCTTTTCTACTTCTGTTTTTTTTCTACGCAGATACCTTTAGATTAGGTGTGCTGTGGGTGAGAAAAAGGGGCAGTGGCATGATGACTTCTGTCACAACAGTTGCCCACTGTAGTCTTTAAGCCTATGCTTATATCTGTGCAGCTGATACTAAGTAATGATGGTAAGTTTGCAATGGGATAACTTGGGGGGGCTTTCTTGTCTTTCCTATAACTAGCAGAAAACATGTATGTGAAATCTTCATCCAAGATAAGTCTGCTGACTTAATGACAGTATGCTTTGTTGTTTACACTGGCTTAGAAACAATTGGTTTCACCTGCATTGATTGCCTGTCTTCCTCCCCTTCCCCCTTGTGTCATTGCTGCTGCTCTGGGGAGGAGACAAGGATGCATCCTGCTTTACAGATAATCTTATTTCATTGTTTATACCATGTTTCTGTATCTGAAGACGTAGATGCCACTGATGTCTCAGCTAAGAGTTGCTATAGCAGATTGAAATGTAGAAGAAAGGAGTTGACTTCAGAAACTACCCAAATGAATGCCTGATGCAAGAGACAAGTAAAATAGTTTTCTGTGTGTATAGTTCACTTCAGTTTGGGGATGTCTGATACTTGTCAGTGTATGGATCTTACCTATTGATGACAACTTGTCAGAGATGTTAATGATAAAGCTTGTGTTACATGTCTTAAACTTGGATACTCTGTTCACCTGAAAGCACTAATGACCAAGTCTCTTCCCACCCAGCAGGTCTTAATTGCAAGATCTGCAAGAAGCTTACAGTCCTGTTGCAGAAATAAGTCTTGTCTCAGTATTTCATATAAAAAAGACTAAAGGTGATGATAGAACTGAAAGCCTGCCTTTGGCATTTCTTAAATACATGGGTATACTCTGGTTTAATACTGTTAATGGAAACTTATTCCAGTGTCTGTATGGTCCTGAGCCTATGAAGCTGATATGTTTGTCTATACTTGGACTGCTATGCTGACATCCTACACTGCAGAAACTATGGGTTGTCTTTGTTACTAAAGTGATTTTGGTCACAGTGGGCTCAGGTAAGCAACCACCCAGTGTCCTGAAGACCAGGAGAAGCGGTTGGAAGACCCTGCAGGAGTGATGCAGCAGATGAGGATAAGTGGGAATGTGTGATGCTTTGGCTCAAAGAAGTTGCTTAATCTAAGTTTAAGTTTGTATGTAGAAACCTGGCTTCATGTCTCAGCTTTCATTCTGACAAGTTCTTGCTCTGAATGAAAATTTAAAGGATTTGGATGCTCTAAACTGAGCCTTCACTGGATAGTATACCAAAACCAGCTCTACAGTCTGCATGAGAAATACACGAATTTACAAGATTAAGGGTACAAATATGTTGTGTGATTATGTAATTTTTAAGGTGTCTCATGTTCTGCTGTCATGGTGTCAACGTCCATGTCAGTGCAGCATGGAGAACTGGCAGGATGTTGGGGTTGCCTCAGTTCTTGCAAATTATCAGGCCTTGCACAATAATTCCTAGTATGCAATTTAGCTGGATGAAAAGATTTTCATGTGCACTCAAACAGGGAGTGGAATATGGTTTCTAAGGGTGCTTGATACAATCTATGCTAGTCTTGGCACATAAGTTTTAAAATCCCATTTCCTTAATCGTCCCAGCTGCAAAACTTGGTTGTCCACAGTCCCCTTGGAGGAAGGAGGAGGGTTGAAGTGTCACTGACCAACTGCTTACTTCAAAGCCTGTGGGGGAAGGGTGTAAACTTTCACATTAAAGTTACTGCTCAGATTCTGGAGGCTGAAGAAGCTGCTATGAAGGTTTTTGTGTTGGTAATTGTCTCCGATGGAGCTATTTCCCAAAGAGTTACTGGAGCTGCAAGGTGAAAGGTGAGAGAGTGAATTCAGCTGGGTAGAACAGGTAGGTACTTCTGTATTGTGTTACTGTTTCCAAGTATCCTAGTGATAATGCAGAAAAATACATTATGTTGTCTACTTTGTTCTTTAACAGGGAGAGCTTGGAAAAACAGGTAAGCGTCAAGGCTTCTGTGCCTTTTTAAGTGTTCTGAATGAAATTGTGGGGAGGCAGCTGTTAAACCAATTTCTGGAAGAACCTGGTATTCCTGAATAGCCAAAAAAGTTTGTAAAGCTTATCTGAAAATAATTCTAGTGACTAACTGTGAAATGTTAACTTCTTTTATCTTTCAGCACAGGAAGAGTGCTCTAAGAGCAGTCAAGAACCTCTTCAGGTAGCATGGACATGGTCTTTGACTGAAACATGGTAGCAGCAGTTCAGTAGCGGTTACCCAATGGGAAAGGGTGTGCAGGCTACTGCAAGTCCTGGGTTCATAAGGACTGGTATCTGAAAGAACTCATTTTAGTAGAGAGAAACTCTGTTTTCTTCCACAACTTTTTAACTCCTTTGAATTTAAATGAGAGCTCATCTAATACTGAAATAGGAAATTACTTTTATTGTGGATACTGGAGGAGGGCATCAGAATAGGGGACTTAAAAGTGCTAGTCAGGGCACTGGGGTGGACCTTGGAAAAACTGTGGGTAGTCTGAGTACAAGAGGCTCCAGCTGTGGGATGCTCACTTTTGGGAAGGCACATGAGCAGTGGGGGAAACCTGCTGAACAGAGGACACTCAAGTTGAATATGTTCTGCAGCTGTTCCTTAGCTACATATGGATATATCTCTTAAGGTGGGATGGCCCGAGATGACCACTGAAAACCATACGGTTGTAAGCAGACCACGTTTCTTTTGAGAGAGCATAAACGCAACTATCCAGTTCAGAACCACCTGAACAGCTTCAGTTTTCATCAAGAGTATTTCCTGATTTAAAAATAATAGCTTTGCTTGGCCATGGAACTCCTGCAGAGCTATCTGGCCGATTGCAGCACTGCACTGAAGATAAGCCTTCCCCACCCATGGGTTGCTGGAGACTGGCACACAAATGTGACTCAAGTGGGCTCCAGGGTGAAGTGTAAATTCTCTGGTTGCCTGTGGTTTGGCTTTAATATACACAACAGGTGCGCCTGCGTGCTTCCAGGTGGAACAAGAAAACACTTGGGCTGTGCTGGTTCAGATGCTGTTTGTATGCAATACCCTCTTCAGCACAAAGCTTGAGAAAACCCTGTATTGTATAAAGGAGGGAGGGGTATCCTGCCGACGTTGTGCTAGGTGTGGACCTTGCTCAGTTGCCACTAATTCTGGAAAGGTCTATTTTTGTTGTGTAGAGGTTAACCTGAGTCAGTAACTGATACTGTTCAGCCAATATGCGTGGCTGTGTCAGACAAGTAGTCCATGTGCTGACAAATCCTTGAGCATGGCACTAGCTTTTACTCATGTACAAAAAAAAGGGGGGGGGAGGGAACAGGGAATTTTTTTTTTTTTAAGGGTCACATAAACTCTGCTGAAATTAAAAGTCCACTACAAATATCTTTGTGGAAAGAATACATTTTGGGAAATGATGAATGCTGTAACAAAGGCAATGTGAGCCTTCAGTTACAGCAGTCTTCCAACACTGTTCCTTGTCTCTGTTTATGTTTTGAGGTTTGTAGGAAAAAGTGTTGGATGTGGGGAGAGTATGAAAGCCATTCACACAAAAATTTAATTTTAACAACTGGAATTCTCTCAAATTATGCACCATTATTTATTTTCTAAGAAAGTCCTGCAACTAAATTGATGTGCTGGAGTCCCTGATTATGCATGCTAGTGTTCTCAGGTTCTCCGGCTATTTGGATGCAGTGGCACAAAATAATGTTGCTTCCTATATGATTCAGCTTAAAACACAGGCTTTGGCGGTGCAAGTACCTAAACAAGAGTGTTACAGCCAGAGCATTCCTTAATGCACACAAGCCATTTCCTTTTGGGTAGGTAACGCTGCACTGTGAAAAAGCACACAACACTGGGGAGAGCATCATTTGATAGCATCTCCCATGCCAGCATTGCCTGGGTTTGCTCCTCTTCCTTGCCTTGGACTCTGGGAGCCTTTCGGTCCATTATTGCTGGGTAGCTCTTTCCCACCACCCGATTATTTTTGGTTTTTTTTTTACCATTTCTCTGCAAATACCTCTTCCTGGAAAACTCTGAACAACAGTAAGTCTCTCGGGTTCCTGGCCAAGTTTCCCCTCATGTGGTTTCACTTGCTCCGTTCTGTCAAGTTAGCTACGTGCAGTGTCCTAAGGATATAATTTAGTGGACTGCTAGTAAGCAGCTAACCTTTATGTCTTGGCCCTAGTCCACATAGGTCAGGTTTATCCAAGCCTGCTTCCTTACGATGAATTCGATGGCTACTCTTGCAGCGCTTGGTTTCCTGTTGCATGACTTGATGAAAAAGATAGTGTTACACTGCTCTTGCAAAGATTTAAAAATGGACATGTTAGGATCGATCACTTTACCTACTGGGTTGCATGACCTAGGATCTCTTCTAAACCTTGCTCTTCTGCATACACAAGACGTAGGGCTCTCAAGGTGAGAAGGAGATGTTTTTTACGTCTTAATGGGTCTGACATGCTGCAATATAGGAGAGGTTTTTCAGCATAGAGGTGTGAAGCTGACTATTTAAGCTACCCTGCTCAAAGCAGAGCTGTTGTCTTATCCTCAGGTTCTGGATTCATATCAGAGTTGTTTTGTATCCAGTAGAGCCTTTTTGGGCATGCGTTCCCAGGAGGTTTATTGCCTCAGCTTGTTGCTTTGAGCTCTCAGAAAATGTAGTCGCAGAGGCTTTGGTGGCATTGCTGGTTTAGGGAGTTTGGTGTTTATCTTTTTGCCCCTTGCCCTCCTGTGCCACAGTACGCTGTTCCCTCTCGTGCCAATGCAACTGTCTGGAGCAGCACAGAGAGTTATCAGTGTCTTAATCAGGGTGTTACGTGCCCTCCCTGCTTTGTGTATGCTTTTCTGTGGCTCAGGGTGGAAGTGGACGAGGTTTGTAGTTGTGCGGCTTTCTAAAACCAGGGTCAGGTTGGTGAGCTGGTTTAGAGCATTTGCAACACAGCGCTAAAAATAGGTGGCCAGGTGCACAGCAGAAGTCAGAAGTCCTTGGGCTTGTTGTTGAAGGCTCTTGACTCATTAAACCATGTATTTAAGCATGCAGTTTATTTTGTGGGGGAGGAGCAGCAGCAGCAGCGTGTCCCTTGTGCACATGGATGCTTTTGTTAACCATGTTTTTCTGCTTTAGGTCTCATGATCCAGCCAAATGTTTTACTGCATGCAGCCTTCTGACCACGCAGTGGCAGCTTGAGAAACCCTGATGTCTGTAAGCAGCACTGGTGATTGCTAGATGTAGTCTGGACAAATCCCAGTGGGAGAGGAGAGCTAGAGTACGATGTGAAACAGTTTACCCCTAAATTTTGCCTTTTATGACTGTTACAGAGGGTACTAATCTGTTATCTTACAATGGAGCTGATTTCTTATGCTTAGGCAGTTGTATGTTACCTCTGCACACCTAGCCAAATATCCCTTTTCTATTTAATGGCAGAGTAGATCTACAAACAGATGATTAGGCAGTAAAATGTTTCACATATGATAGATGAAAAGCCTAAGCTTAGTTTCCCACATCAACATTTTTGCAGTGCTCCTGATATGAGTGGTCAGCTTCGCCACCGTAAACTCTCTTACGATGCAAATGTGATTTACTGCCTCCATTCTGATAATGGTGGATGTTGTCCTCTGATGAGGATGATGTGGTGGCAGCTGTTTTAAAGTGACGTGCAGTGGCTTTGCTGTACTTGCTCTGCTTTAGCAAATGTCAACTAAAGTAGTAATTGTGTCCCCTGAGAATTAGATTATTGCTGTTGTTAACCTTTCTGGAAAAACAAATGAGAAGTAGAGACAGATGCAATCCTCATGTGAATTGGCAGGAGGGTGTTGCACAGCCAAGGGGGTACTACATCTGACGGGGGATGAAGGGCAGTCACGCTTTACTAGCTCATACTGGTGAGGTCCATTTAGCCTCCTGCAAATTCCTGTCCACTGAAAGCTCCCCTTGTCTCCAGGGTGACTGGAGCAACCGCTGTCCCAATGCTACCTCCTGGAAACGAGTGAGGAAAGAGTTTATTTTAGTAGGCACTCCGGTCCAATGAAAATAAATGAATTTTCTTACTTGTCATTATAAATAATTATATTTAATTTAGAAATTAATAATTTATAAATATTTTATAGTGTAAATGTATTTATAAATACATACCTGGAAATAGATGCATATATGTATATAAATGTATAAATTGTAATACATTTTTATATTATATATTGTATATATTAGTAAATAGATATTAATTTTAAAATTACCTATTTATAAATTATAAATTAATATGGCAGGGGAATAATGGAAAAATAGAGGAGCTCTGTGTTGCCAACAGACTCCTGGGGTGGAGTAGCTGTTCCCTCTTGAGAACAGATCAAATGTGAAAGTCTGGTCCCCAACAAATACAGTTGGTGTGAATTGTCTTGTTTTGTTAAAATTTCTAATCATGTCTGTCTTTTGAACTCTTATCCTTGAGAAGGTTATTTGGCTGTGGATTAACCTTGTCATGAGTACCAAGGCATGTGACTTGCTTGGCCATGGAAGCAGGTATGTGTGGGGTCTCTCACAAGTTTCTATCAACACTTGCGTATTGCAGCTCTCCAGAATGGATAACATTGCTGCCATTCACTCTGATGGGTGTTGCAGCCTCATTCACATGGGTTTGACAGTATCTCAAATACCCCAGCCTTTTGCTATAGTCAGTTCTCTGTTATTTGAAGGTAAATTTAGGTACAAATGATGGCAGCCAAGATCCTCGGTTTGGAATATGCCTGCCTCCCTGTAATATTCAGTCATGCTGTCTGGAATGGGTGGATCTGCCTCTTGGGTACAGTCAATTTGTCGTCTTTTTCCTCCCGAAGGAAACATGCACCTGAATTTTCCTTATGCTGTGGTAGTGCTTTATGTGCACAACCTCCAGGTAATGTGCACTTCTGTGGGATGCAACAGGATGGCTACTCCAGTCTTCCCTGAATTTACTGCTCAGCAGTTAGTGACATAGCAGGGAATGCAAGGCATTACTTTGCTCATGTCCACCACCCACAAATGGCATTTGGTTCTGGTCACCGTTTTGCTTCCAGCTAATACATAGGTGTTAAGGGAGGCTTTGTGCCATCACACAGGTTTTCCAGACTTTGGGGTTTCTCCTTTACTGTAGTATCTCCCTGTCACCCATACATAGTACATCGCACTCAGTGTTCAGTTGGTAGGTTATGCCCTAATGTGTGTGAGAAGCCCTAGGGTAATTCCCCATTTGTCCAGCTGTGTGGAGCTGGTGATTCCAGTGACTGCAGAATTCCAGCTATGGCATCCCATCATTATAAAGAAGAAAAAAGAAAGCTTGGAGGAAAGAGTGTTCCTTTCTTTCTTGTCTATTGGGATGTCCTGCACAGCTCCAGAGCTGGTGCAAGGGTCTGATCAGATGCTTCCCTCCAACCATCCCCTGCCCTGGGTGGTGGGACATCAGCACCCTGTGGTGGAGGAGATGAGGGGACATGAGTCTTAAGAGGTGCTGTCTTCCGTCTTTGTCATGTTCTGTCCTCATCGCTTCTATGTCCCCCTTCCTGAAGCTCATTCCTGTTCTTGTTTGAAAACGGCTGCTCTAATAAATATAGCCCTTCAGCACAAGTAGTCTTTAGGTACAGGAGGCATGGATGTGTCTTGGTGTGCCATCAGATGAACTTTTTTTCATAGCTGACTGTGGAAAAAAGCTGCTGGTCCTTACATAGTTTATAACAGGGGACATTAACATGGACAAGGTCCAAGAAATACCTTTGTAGAGTCTTGTGTGTGACCTCTTATGTGACTTGGTCTTCTCTTTGGAGGCACTGTGATCAAATATTCTTCCATAGCCCTATCATGGTAATCTTGCGTTAGGGTTTTGAAAGCCTCTGCTAAGTAAGAAGGCCCTGATGAGCTCACAATATGAAGGTGGCTCTGTGCTTTTTCCAAGGGTCCTTCAGAGCAGGTGTTGATGGGAAGAACATGTTTGACACATTTCCATTTTTTTTTAGTAGATGTTTCAGCTAAATAAACCCCAGAGAATCCCTATGTATTCCATGTAACTTACAACCAATTACATTTCTACACTTTGCACACATATGACCATTTTTATGCAAAGGCATATAAATGATGTTTCTTAGTAGGCATTTCTTTCATGTTTTATATGACAGCTGCGTGGATCCACATTAGATAAGTCAGGAATACTTGAACAACAAATGTTAAAATTGAGTCATAAATCACAAGACTTCTTGAGCTCAAACTTCAGAGGACCTGGATCCTCTCCTGGTACATTCAGTGGGCAAATCATTTATACCTCAGGACCATGTTTTGCACTGGAGGACATCTGTGTGAATATCTGGCTGCTGTTACTCTACATTGGCATTACTTACCTCTGGGGGATAATCTTCCTTCTGGTTCCCATTGAATCTTTGGGGAGAGGGGGGTCATAACACTTAGAATCATTTAGGTTGGAAAAAAACCTTTAAGATCATCAAGTCCAACTGTAAACTGAACACTGCCAAGTCCACCACTTAAAAGGTAGATGAAAAGTGCTCTCCCTGTCTTGAGGTTTTTTTTTTTAACCTTTGCATTTTAAAAATTTAAAGTAGCACCTTCCATTTCCTAAACTGATGATGCCTGAGGATAAATAGATCTCTACAGCCAATTGCCTCAAATACCTCAAAGACAGAAGTGCCATTTTGCAGATACCCAGTGAAGATGCAGAACACCAGTATTGCTGGGAACCAACCAGTCACCACTAAAACACAATAGTGCAAAAACTTTCAGCAGGCTGAGCAAACCCAGCCCTTCTCACAATGCTATGCTTACAGTATTATGTCTAAAAACCCTTGGAAAACTAGTTGACAACATTTTAAAGAGGAGGTTCAAACACTTAACAGTACTTCTCTAGGGTTGCCCCCCATTTTAATGCACTAATAAATGTAGCTGACTAGCACTCCCACTTTAATATGGATTATCTTGGCAGCCATCTGTAGATAAAATGTAACTTCTTGAGCCTTCTTGTAATACTGGGTTTAAGTAGTCATATCCATTTACATACCCAGTTTTGTGGCATCACTGAATATGTTCACTTTTCCAAGTCCAAGACATAAAGTGGCTTTCTGTTATTTCTTTAGAAAACAGTAAAAATCATAAAAAGAGCCCTGATTTTCAAAACAGGAACATTAGATTTGCACTTTATTTTAAATAAAATGAATGCATGCACATGCTTACAAAGTCGATGTTCAGGCAGGGTTTGTGGTGTACTAGCCCATCTGTTTTGCCTACAGAGCAGCAAAGAGAATATGGATCACGTTAGCAGTCATAAATCCTTCTCTTCCTATCTTCTCCCCCATCACAAACTCTCCTAGGGATGTGGCTGTAGGTTTAAACCTGGGCTGGATGCAGCTGTAAGTGGGGTGCGGGAATGGCAGCATTCCCCCATTGCAGAACCCCTGCCACCCTGTAATGTGGGCAGAGGGAGGCTTGCAGTCCCTCTATCTCCCAAGCTCCCCACCACTCAGGTCACACCTCCAACTGAAGTCTTCAGTGTATCCAAATAGAATCATAGAATCATTAAGGTTGGAAAAGACCTCTAGGATCATCTAGTCCAACCGTCAACCCACCACCTCCATGCTACATAGTGCTGCAAAATGCATGTCAGAGGTGTTGAGCTCTGCTAGCTTTGAAATTGGAGAGGCTGCTCTAGCTGCTAGTGCACTGTACTTGTGAGTCTCTACCAGCAGAGGGTGGCTGTAAGACCCTTTATACATTGTTTTAACATTTAAATACTTTACAGGCTGAATATTGAGTGTGATGGCCTTAATGCTTCCTTTATTTCCTAATCCTCCAGTTATCTCTAGTTAGTAATTATAAGAAATTAAGTATTTAACGAAGATTTTCATTTGAGCTTTCCCTCGCTGTTTATTTTGCTTTATTATCCTTCTAGATGAGAATAACCAAACATTATAATCAAATTTAAGAAGACAGGTTTGAGATACTGTTGCTATTGATTGGGAACTACTTCAGTCTAGGACCAAAGTATTTGAAAGAAATAACTCTGTGAATAAGTTGTCAGTGTTCTAGCATTTATTAGGGATTGAAACTTAAGACACTAATAGTGAATGGAATTCATCTTGCTGAACTTCAGACACCTAACAGATGCCCAGTCCTTACACTCTGTGGAGAGGACTGCATACATCCCAAGGTTGATCAGTCCAATACCTCTTATCCTAATTTAGGAATCTAAGTTTGCAGAACACAATCTAGCAGGAGCCTGATCCCACACATTATTTGTGCATGTATAATTATTCTCATGTGGAGTCCCACTATGTGTGACAGTTAATGACAGTTAATTATGTGAGTAACTATTATGCAGGAATGGGCTCCATTCTCGTGCTTGTGTTACAGGGAGACTAATTTGTCTCTTGAGGTGTCTGTTCCTTTCTGTTGACTACAAGAGGGAGCAGAGGCTAGACTAGCTCAAAGTTAGACTTTTAAGCTACACATCTAGTTTAGATACATCTCACCCACTGTGTCTACAGGCTGGTGTTACTAATATTGGGCAATACTCTGCCTCGTCTTTAAAGGTCTGTAGACAATAGATTTTATGGATCTCACTTCACATCCAGTGACATAAAGTGTGACAGTTATTTATGTAATTAGTAGATAGTCATTAACTTTTCTGAAATCAGTACAATTCCACATGGGAGCAATTGCACAAGTATAAGTAGTTCAGGCTGTTGTTGACTGGAGATCTGTTAGGAAGCTGTACATAATAAAAGGTAGTAGTAAGTGATGATGGAAAATTTATCATGTTCTCATATATAGTGATTTATATTCTGTGTCAGGTGCTCTGTTGAGAATTTTCCTACACATATTTAAGTAGTTTTAAAACGTTTGAACAAAAATTCAAAAATTCCTGTCCTTTATTTCAGTCATTTTACCACTCAGAACCTATGTCTTCAAAACGGAACTCCTATCTAAAGTTCTTTAATTTTCAAAAAAACTGAGTACCAGCATTCTCCATTTTGAACTTTTTCAGAAGTATAGGACAGATGAGGCCTTAGCATCTACTAGAGCAGGTAACATTCCTCTCCGTTTGCAGAAATAGAGCAAACTAGTGACCAACTCAAGCAAAAGATTGAAGAGGCATCTCCCATAATGGCTACAAACAGCAGAAAACCTCTGGCCTTCCCTTCCACAAAACACAGGCAATACCAAACACACCTGAGGAGGATTTGCATCCTCCTCTTCTGCAGGGATCAAGCCTTTTGAACCAGTTTCCAAAACTGTCCACGGTGCAAGAAGGGTGTTTGATGTATTTGAATGCAGAGAAGTGCCACAAGAACGATTAAAGGATTAGAGGAACAGGATCAGGAGGATAAGACAAAGTTATTGCAGACACGGGGGTGTATTCGTGACACCAGCATATGCTGTGGCTCTTCCAGAACAGTTTCCAGCCTACACCAGACTGTATAGAGCTTTCTGCAGGCTTTAAGTATGCTCAGCACTTGAGCTCTGCTTGAGGTTAATAATATGGAAAATCTCATGTGTGCGTCCTTACTGTAATGACCTGTTAGTATACATATGGGCTTTCAGGTTACGGAAATGACCCATGATTGATGAAATAGCCTCTTCCGGTTTGCAATGATGCAGTGAAATATTGAGTCATCTCTAACCCTTTAGCGTTCCCTGTACAGGCTCCTTCTTGTTTGCTGTCTGTCCCCTGGGATTTGGTTTGAGGATACCTGACAACAGTTTTTACTTGAACTAGTCTCAGTTTTATCAGCTTTGGATGAATTACTGCCCTTTCCTAGGGCATCATTACTGCTGATGTGAATTATAATAAATTGCTAAAAAATGAGCTGCATGTAGTTTAGGTTAAATTAATGAATTCTTGATTTTGGGGATTAATTACTTGCATTTACTGCATGCCAAGGCACCTAACGCTCCTCCCATAGTGTGATGAGTCCTGGGGCCCACGAAGTTCTGGATTCAGCTGGAAAGTAGACAGTGCAATGCTCCACCAGATTGTATTTCACTGTCTTTTGGAGCGAGCTCCTAATGCCACTGAAATCTCAGCAGTATGACATCTGACCCTTCAAGGGCTGAAATGGAGTAGGTGTCTGAAAACAGAACATACATTCTTTCATCAGGTTTGCACAGTTGGGTATTTTATCCTTTCTCAACAATATAGCAGGGGCTTAGGTAGAGCAGGTTGGATGGTCTGTCTTATTCACAGTGGCTTAGTTTAACTTTGACTCTGAAAACATAATCTCTTGGCTAAAGAGCTGCATTTTCAGTGGCTATGCAGTCTGATGGGTGTGCTGACAAATAGCTGGAGACCACAGAGCTATGTTGTTGTTAATTCCTTTCTGCCAGTGAGACATTCCTGTTCACCTCTTGGACAGTGTCATAAGTCACTTGCTGGTCTTGGCTATCACTGGACCCAGTGATACAGTGTGAACTCATGCATAATCAATATGCCAGCTGTATAGCCATCATGCCTTCCTAGAACCAAGTCTTTTTTAGGTATTATCCCACAGAGAAAGAGGAAAGAAGATGGAACGAGCCAAATGACATCAGTGGAGTAAAAGAGCCAACAATTTTCCAGATTTGAAATGCAATGCCTTTGGATAGTGACAATTTACAGTTGCTTTGTCAAGACACAGAATTTTACAAAATCTTTGACAAGGAAAATACGGATGCAACACAATGGTTTTTCTTGTGGAACATTTTAATGGCTATGCTCAGCTTTCCCAGTGGGATCTTACTTTCTTAGAGCAGGAATTTGTCACCACCTACTTGATTTGGATGAACTTTCTGCCAAAATCAACAAGGAAGGAATTGACAGGACGGACTTTAGCAACAGGGAAATTGTGACATGTTTGAAGAGAATGCACGCTCAGAGGAGGGGCTACTTCAGTTTCAAAAAGCAGCTTCTTATCAGCAAAACAAGCTCTACTCTTTCCTGCAGATGTCTTGTCTCTGCCTTGCAGCAGTGCTAAGAAGACGTTTCGTCTTGTGAGAAGCCAAGGAAAAGAGATTTACTATAGTAAGAACATCTATGCACATGCTATTTAAACTCCAGTCATTCTATTGAGTTGAACTAAGACAAGCATTAAAACCAGCTGGGACTGTAATGATTAGAAGTCTTTGCAGTTATTACGGGGTTTGTTTTTCTACTGAATTGACACATGCTGCAGCTTCTATGATGAAGGAAGGAAGTACATATTGGTACAACAGCAAACGAAAATATAATCCATTGCCCTTCTGCTGATTGGTCATGGGTGGCTTGGGCCAGACACGTCAGTCTTCCAAAACAAATCAACGGTGCAAAACTCGAGTGTATGAAAAATGCCATTTTTTTAAATACACAAAGATCAATCTTAAAGCAGTGGAGATGCTAAGCAGTGCACAGAGCAATTGTATTGTTCAGAAATCTAACTGAACACAAGTAGCCCTGAGACCAAGAACTGACTTTGCAGTGATGATGCCACTTCTCTCCTTCTTCTCCTCACTCTTCCCTGAAATACTACAACCAAAATTAATAGCGCACCATGTCTTCCCAAGCCTGAATATTCACTCACACACAAAGAGAAGAACATGGGAGGATTTTTAAAAGCCCTTTGACAACTGGAACAAGAAAACTTTAATTGTTTAGCTATGAGTGGAATGTCCTCTTATAAAATGCCAAACAGCCTTGTGTTTTTTAGGTCAAAAACTAAAAAGATGAGCTGTGAGCTCTTATTACTTCTTCTGTTCCTTCACAGTAAAAATCCGGAGTGCTTTAAAAATGCTGAGAACATGACAGTGATTGACAAGAAAAGAAGGGATGTAAGGAGATACTGTGCTGAAGAAATTTTAATTATTTTTATTAAACAAAATTGATACTGATGTAGGTCTTGCATTTGCAATCTCAGCCAGAAACCAGGGCTAAGTCTTCTCAGCCAAGACCCTTACACGCTCTGCCTTTCACCCTTATGGAAGAACACCCAATTTGGTAAAATCCCAGAGTGACTTCGAGGAGACAGATCCTAAGAAATTTAACAGCTGCCTGAACTTTTTATTTTTAACTTTTTCTCAGTGAAAGCATGTCCTGTTTCTAGCATGTGTGCAGTGCATGTGTAAGGCTGCTTCCATCATTTTTATTACTGGATCCGTGCACTAGTGGATCCCCAAGCATATGGGTTTGGTTCCAGTTAGGTGTGGGCACGCGACCATGTTTCCATTGAATTATTAAGTGTCTATGGTATGGAGTTCATACGAGTTTTATAACAGCTGGTAGCTGATATCTGATCTGACATAAAGTGACAATGGCACAGAGAGACAGTAGCTGTAATCACATTAAGCGTGTCAGTACAAAATTAACAGAACTTTTAAAGACATTTTAACTGACAGCATGACTGAAAGCTGGATCTGCACCTTGGATAGTGGGTTAGGGCATATCTGGTTGGATACTAAGGACCCTAATGTTGGATTTATTGTGTCATTAAGCCACAGTCAGAGAGGAGGAGGGTGAACTATATCTTTTTTAGTTGCTAAAAATGAAAAGCACTCTGTCACTAGTATGTTCTTCTTAGTGAAAAAGCCAGTGCTATTTGAAAACTGCTGTTGGAGATGATTTAACCATCATTTATCTACATGCTAAATCTTCAAAAAGATTCTGTGTTATTGTATAGTGATGGCAAAGAACAACATAAAACTGCATACGTATTAACAGGGAGATTTAAAGAAGATGTGGTACAGGCATTTGTATGTACTTTGTTGAGCTGAGCACGAGTGCAGTTCTTGTCTGCTTGGATCACTTAAATGACCTAAGACCAAAATATACACTTAATATTCAACAGCCACCAATGCCCAGTAATGACAGGGTCCTCCAGTGACATGTTAACTATGTCAATAAAATACTGGCTAAATAGTAGCTGGGTTTTTCTGTTTAAAAGAAAACTAGAGCTTCATTAAACTCTAAGATAAGGTTAAAAAAAGAATTACTTCTTTCATTCTGTAATCTGGTTATCTGCCATGTTAACTTGGTGACTGGATAACTTGAATCTGCTAATTTATTGACTTAACTGAAATTGCAGCCTAAATCATATAAAGATATAGAGCATTGCTTTGTTTTTAATCGGTTTGGTGAAATTGTAAGTAAATTAGGTAAGTAATGTGCTTTGTGAGATTCATGTTTGTGCACTCATCCCTTTTATGCAACCCATACGTGGGACACAAGACATGTTTACTTCATCAGACCGCAACCTGGGTCACAAACTCTGAAGGCATGCAGAAGCTCTGGCGTGAAATCACAAGCCTCTTGCATCTGTCTCCAAAGCGACTACCTACATCCCTTACATTACACAGGCTGTCACATCCCCGATAACAAATACCGTGATAGTTTTCTGTCTTACAATACTGAGAATGTAGCTGTTTATATGCTTATGGGCTATGGATTTGCTAGCGTGCCTTCATTCACCTGCGTAAGTCAACACAAGACACACAATTGCCAAATAGAGTCACCTATAATGAACACCTACCTGGATACACAGCCGGTTTGAAACAGGACAAAGTAGGCAATTACGTAGAGCATCTAACCGACTGCTGCAGGGCAAGACAGCCACAGCCACTGGGCCTCCTTTTCCAGCCTGCAGGGGTAGTACCTGTTCTGCTCATCTTTACGATGTATGGTGTTCCCTGGAACATGATCTATAATAAAACACAGAGGGGGGTGTTTGGCACCAGGGCGGAAGGCAGCCTCTGTTTTGTCTTGGCTACTGCACCCATGGCTGGACCCGTGGAAAGGGGGCGAGATGCTTTTCTTTGGTGCAGTTAAGCACGATGAGTTGGGTGAACCATCTTAAGAGTAGGATGGGACAAAGAGAAGCATTTGAAAGAAAGAACCTGCCCTACAAGGAGGTAATTTAGAAACTTTCTGTTCTGCCTCACTTGAAGTGTTCTCTATTTTTTAAAAATGTATTCCTTTATGTTCTAATAAAATCTGATTTCTAGAGTTAAGAGCTTTGTGGTTTGGGACATTCGTTTCAAGGGAAAACTGGAGCTAGGTCCACCTCAAAGATCTGATGACTCCACCAGAGTGCTAATATCATTATGTATGTTTATCATTATGTATGTTTATTACCTCCAAAATGAATTTGCCTGCCTTTAGCTGTCTTGCAGGATTATAATGTGAATTCCTTAGTTAATTGCTGAAAATGGCATTGCGCTGCCCTATGCTTAGTGTATTGATTTGCACACTTACAAGGCAAGAGTAAATTGCAAAACATTGTGATTTGAATTTAAACCCATCGCTAAACTTTGGCCTGGAAGCATCAGGTTGCTCTCCTGATCGTTCACATTTACACAAGCTGAGTACAGAGGTAAAGAGCAATATAAGGACAAGGCAAAGGAGGAGGACTCATAAAGCACCTCAGTAGAGCTAACTTCTTGGGCTAAATCAGTCTGATTTTTCCCCTTTTCAATGCTTGTGGGGCTCTTTATAACAGATGCAGAGCTTGAATAAAGCATATTTGCTGCCCCTCTGCTTATTTATGTGCTAGTGTGTAATTCTGGCAGTTTCACATAGTATGAGCGAAACAAATGGGTATCTGCGTGCTTCCTTATTGCTGTGACAGAAGCAGTGAGGGGGGAAAAGGGCAAAAGGAGAAGGCAGAATTTCTGCTACTAGAAAGAAAAAGTAGATAGAATCTAGAAATATTTTATTTAAGCAACCTACTAATGTGTCTGCTTACTGCTGAGTTCTGCTGCAGTTCATCAGTATCTATATATTCTGGTTATCTGCCCTGTTAACTTGGTGACTGGATAATTTGAATCTGCTAATTTATTGACTTAACTGAAATTGCAGCCTAAATCACATAAAATATGAGTGTGCATATATATATGGATTATTGAGGGTCCGTTTTATTATGGGGCTAGATTCTGGCTCCTTTCACAGCACTGAAGTGGTTAACTAGACACAGAAATACACGACTTTCACCCTTTGTCTCAATATATTTAAAATGATGCCAAGCCACCCAAACGCGGTACTGCCTCATATAAACCCAACTCCAAGCAAGAACTGATCACGACCAGGCTAGTAACCTGTCCCAATTCCTGTCTCACTTGGCTCATCTCCGAGCGGTGATTCTCACAGTATATCCCAGTATAACAGCTGCTCCCAATGTAAAGAGAACAGTTTGGTAATTCAGTACGGATCGTTTATGATTGACAATATTTGCTGTAAGTACTTTTTGGACAAACAGTGCTGCAAACAGAGGAATATTAGGCAGCTGTATGTTCCTACCGCGTGTAGTTGGAGTTTTTTCCCCGTTAGCAACTCAGACGAATGGATTGTAAAAGCACTTGGGAATTCGCCCAGGACTTTTATGATGGTCTTGAAGAAGAACATTGTGAGTACTTCTTTAAACATCCCCGCTTAGGTCAGCCAGTGAATTGTTTTACTGTAGTGTCTGTGGAGTCCTTAAAAAGATTACACTTCAGTTCGGTATTACTGGGGCTCAGCTGGAAAGGCGAGGGCTTTAGGCACCACCAGTGTGTGAAGAAGTCATCGTGCTTTTTGTTCTGCAGCCTTGGAGAGCTGGCTGTCAGGCACACATCCGCTGCAGGGCCCCTCTTTCAAGGCCATACTCCCTGTCCCCTCCGTGTCCCCTACACCAACGTGCCACTGTTGCACTGATGTGACGAGCAGGATCTACACGGACCACTGATGAAGGAAGAGCTGTTTCACCTGGCCCTTGTGCAGGAGCCCTCAGGCAGGGTCTGCGGGGGGCCATGGCTTCACATGCCCCATCCCACCCACCCCCCAGGCACTTTCCACCTCCTCAAAACCTTTGCAGCACAGCCAGGGTAGCTCTCCTCTTGATATATTGAAATAATTACTGTGCTACAACCAAAATAAGATGGTTTTTCCAAGAACTGTGGATGGTGCCATGTGTATGCAACTATATAGCTTTGGGGATCCTCTGGAGATGGATGCAGGCAGGGCATTCCAGCTTGGAAGTCCTCAAAAGCAGCATAAAAGGTGTATAATCGTGTCCTCCCGCTTATTCTAGCCCTGTATAAGATGAAGCTATCTGTCATATGCTTAATATTAAATGGACTAAACAGGTCACTTGGTTTCTCTTTAATTCTTTTAATCTTCTTAGAAGATACAAAATAGGCTTAAGTCAAAAACTGTTCGTTAATGTAAAGGGTTGAGGGGGGTGGATGCTCGCTTGGCTGTTTCGTGATGATGAGAGCTGTCCCCTAGAAAGACTGGGTTTGCAGAGCGCTGATACTACTCTACTGAGCAGCGTTATGCCTCTTTACTCAGTATCCATAAAGATTCCCGGGAGACAATTACAATCATAGCAGTAGGAAGAGTCAGACTGCAGTTAAACTTTCCAGCCCACACACAGTAACAGGAAAATCCTGTTTGAAGAGGTCGTGGTTTAACCCCAGCCGGCAACCAAGCCCCACACAGCCACTCACTCACTCCCCCACAGTGGGATGGGGGAGAGAATCGGAAGAGTAAAAGTGAGAAAACTCGTGGGTTGAGATAAAGACAGTTTAATAGGGAAAGCAAAGGAAGAGAAAATAATAATAATGATAAAAGAATGTACAAAACAAGTGATGCACAATGCAACCGCTCACCACCCGCTGACTGACGCCCAGCCGGTCCCCCAGCAGCGACGATCGCTGCCCCCCGGCCAACTCCCCCCAGTTTCTATACTGGGCATGAGGCCATATGGTATGGAACAGCCCTTTGGCCAGTGTGGGTCAGTGTCCTGGCTGTGCCCCCTCCCAGCTTCTTGTGCACCTGGCAGAGCATGGGAAGCTGAAAAGGCCTTGACCAGTGTAAGCACTGCTTAGCAACAGCTAAAACATCAGTGTGTTATCAACATTATTCTCATCCTAAATCAAAAACACAGCACTATACCAGCTACTAGGAAGAAAATTAACTCTGCCCCAGCTGAAACCAGGACACAAGAATAAGGGAAGATTCTGGATAACAAGAGATAATGTGCTGATAATGCTGCAGTCCCCCCACCTTCTATATGGTTACTCTGGTGTAAGCGGCCGCAGAGTCCGGCCCATTATGGATCTTCATATTTTCTTACATTCTTTTATACAGGTGGGCTGTCCAGGGTGGGATAAGGAGAGATGGGTTTCTTGGAAGCATTTATGCAGTTGAGCTAGCAACAATTTTATTTAATGACCACAAAAGCTCAGGTCGCTCCAAAAATAATTGTTTTCTGACCCATGCATGGGGTTTCTTGTCCGGACTGAAAATTAGAGAGGGAAGAGATGTGTTGGTAGGGAGATGCATAGCAGTGCAAGCCATCCAGCACGGGACTGGGAAAAGGGAGGGTGCCTGTTTTGGCCCCTATTTAAGGTTCTGTGAGTGTTAACATTGCTGGCACCCAGCTGTGTTAAGTAAATAAGAGTTAAAACGCCATCCTGAGCCCAGATTTGCTCTTCTTAAGAGAAATGCCAGAAACCTTTTGCTATACGGTACACACAAAAAGATTTTTCACCACAATAAGAAGCTATCATTGGTCTAGTAGTGTAAGCCGAACCCCCAAAATTGACACTTCCGGGCACGTGAGAAGAGATTTTTAGCCCAGAATCACAACATTTCTTCCCAGGAAAATGCCCGGAGGAGCAATATCAAATTCCATTCATGGAGCTTCGTCTAATCTAACCGAAGAGCCAGAAAGACAGACCACCACCCACCTTATCTACTGACTTCAGGGAAAACTACTTTGCATCTCACAGTCAAACCATGCATTTTCTGGTGGACAGCGTGCTTTTGTTAAAGAAAATCTGAAGGTTTGCTTTTAATTAAAAAAAAACCAAAACACAAATGTATATTTTTTAAAAATCCCTTGCAAATCTTTGCCAACATTTCAATTTTTTTTCCACAGTAAGTAACAAAGGCATTAACAATTGGCAACATAAATTTAACTGAAAAAAATCTTATCAAACCAACAGAAATCCTTGTATGGGTAAGAAGCCACTTGGAGAGGGGAAAAAAAGCACTAAAGATGTCCACTTCAGTAGGGCTTTTGGCTCTCGTAACAGTCCCATAAGCAAAGCAGCTGAAACTTCTATAGGGTCGGTGCAAAACTGGTTGTGTAACTGTACTCCAAAAATATTTACCAGGGATTCACAGGCTGAACAGAGCGATGCCCCTGCAGGGGTCCGTCTCGGGGCTGCTTCCATAAACACGTTAAGGAAAAGCTCTTCTTTTTCAGAGCTTGGTGTTCACATTGTTCACATTTCAATTGATTTTTACAGTGTTAGTACAAAGATCAGACGCTTCTCTGCTAGTCAGATCCTCGCTCACTGTAAGCACGCAGTTGTGCCGGCTGTAAATTCATTATGTAAATGACTTCCAGCATTTCTAGTGGGTTAATGTAAGGCGTGTGTCTTTAATACCATCAATAAGAAGCAGGATCTGATGGGTTTGGTCTTTGGAACTAACAAATTAAAGACCAGCTGTCTTCAGTTCCTTCAATTTGGAGCGGATAAAAAAAAGTTATTTGTAAGCATTTGGAAAATAACAAGGAGAGAAGTAGCAGCTACCATGGATTCATCAGGTAGCAATTATATCAGGTAGAAATTCCAATCGAATTTCTTTCTATGATAAGCTAACAAGACTTATATAATAAGCAAATATTTTTGCTTAATAAATAAGCAAAAAGCAGTAGAGATCAGATATCTGGACTTCAGGGAAATTTTTGTCCTGTGGTGCATTCTCATAAACAAACTAGCTGAAACTCCTACAGGGTCAGTAGAAATCAGGTTTCATACATTGTCAGCGCAGAAAGGTGGCTATTGGGGTCTATCCCAGTTTGTTCATTGTTTTCACTAACAATACGAACGATGAAATAGAAAATATATGTATGAAATTTGCTATTAGTGCAAAACTGTAAAGGTCGCAATATAATAGAGGATGGGATTCAAATTCGAAACAAACTTGACAACCACAGTGATGTTTTGAAGACTGAAACTCAGTGGGGACCAGCGCAAAGTTGTATACTTAGGCATGAACGATCAGGCACACGGATACGGGATGAGGAGGAGCTGGTGAGCAGCTGGCTTTCCCAAAAGGATCTGGGAAGTAAAATGGATCACAACACGCCTTCCATCACCCGTCATGCCCTGCCACTGCTTTCTGTGGCAGAAATGGCAGTTGCATGGATATGGCTGGAATAGGTCTTTACCCTGATATGGATCCATGTGCCACCACTGTTCGGAGTGGAAACCACAACCACAAGTCTAGAGTTTATCAGTCTCTTCATAGTTTACTCCACAGAGTTGACAGACTAGAAACATTTCTAAACAGGGATCTAGGAAAAGCAGATACATTCTCCCACACCAACTTCAAAACATTCAGTAAGCTGGTGCAACACACAGAAGCACGAAAATACAGAATATCCTGCAGCCAGACGCAGCTGCGATGGGGACAGGGGAGGCTGGAGGGGCTGTAATTTGGGTGGCAGCTCCCAGCACAACGATCTGGCACCCACAATCTCCAGCAGATGTAGGTGACCACTAAAGAAGACAAATGACATGTAAGTGCTAAAGGACTTTTTTATTTTTACATGGATTACATACCATACAGCATGCTTCTTATCAGACCACACTGTAACATAAAAAAAGGTCAGTCCATGACTTGAGCAGAGGTCAGGCTAGCTGCAGTCACGTTAGACACAAATACAACCGAAATACTATTTCACTACATGGAATTTACTTACAAGGTTCTCGGGTGATTGACTTGCTAAGGGTGGATGAGAGCTTGGCTTGCCCAAACACTGCTGCAGACTATCCCATCCATCCCATACTCATTGACACCCATCCCATATTCATTGAAAATAGTTGTAAAAGTGGGTGTTGCTGTTGCAAAGGAAGAGTTGAACTCCCAGATCTGAACAGCAGAAGCATAGATGAGAGGGGCATGGATTAAATACTGGACTGATAGGACAGTTTGCATAGACATAGTTTGCATAGAGAGGAAAAGTCAGAATAAGAAGGGTTTACAACTGCTACAGAGGGAATTGTGTATAGAAGAGGTATTTTAGTAGTTACACAGCTTAATGTCAAGTTTTAATGAGCAGTTCCAGCACCATGCATAAACAGAGCCTAAATGTTGCGAGTCCTTCACCGCTGTAGTTATTCAGTGATATCTGTGCCAACTGCCACTGCTACCCACGGGCAGGGACGGCCAGGCAAATCAAACACCCCAGGGATCTTTTCCAGGTTAATTCCATGGTGTTACGTGACCGCGTGCTTTATCAGTCAGAAAACCAGCTGCCTCCTTGGTGGCTGTACTGCAGCAAGGGACAACTGGTGGAGTGTGATGCGATGTGATAGGAGTGGGTTTAGTTAAAAGAAGAGTCTCTCCTGTTATCTTTCTGAAAAACGGTTGACAGAGAGGCTTGCTAGTGTTGCCCTCTCCAAAAAAAATGAGACTCTGAAGCAAAATGTTTTGCAAATATAATATACTTTGGTAAACATACCTTTAACTCTCTAGGTATGAGCCTCAGCTAATCACAGCTGCTTTCCGTTGAGCCACCAGTCCGCTTGTAGGGAAGGCACAGAGAACAGCCCAGCAAAAATGTGAATTATTTATGTTCCTGCTGAAAGCACGAGTCTTGTCACTAGAGCCTTGCTTGATTGAATGGATCTGCAGAGACAGTTTCTGTAGCAACCCAGAACCTTGCCCAGCAAAATGTCGCCCAGTCACAGGTAACACAGAACAGTAAAAAATATCTGCCTGGGTAGCTGAAGATGACACAGAAGTGCCAGAGTAAAATATATCTGGGTTTTGAGTCCTTCAGTCTCCCAAGACCCACCAACATGTCATTTCAGAAGATGAGTTGGTGGCATGTCAACTTGGGTACCAGTAACAATCTAGCTGTGACAACACAGGATTTCTAAAGATTACACAAGTCTTTGTGGGAACTCGGCAAGTCTTTAGCACCAGGAACACAGGTTGCTGTGGTCAGGCTCTTACCGGTAGCCCAGCTAGTCAGAGTCAGTGTAAATAAAAACGTGGTTTCCAAAAGCTTACTCTCACATCTGTGGGTGCTATATCCACATACCAAATACTGGGTTTGATAATATTGTCCAAAATATTTCAGAGACCTGGTTTTTATGCCACGGTATTTAGTGTAGATTGGCAAAGGCAGGAATATGTGGATTCAACAGTCTGTTCCCTATCTATCGTTAGCCTTTGATCCTGGCTCATTGCTGTTTGCAGTCTGTCTGCCTTCTTGTAAAGATGAACTCATCACAATGAAAATGTTATGGAAATTACAAGCTGTCAGGACTATCTTGCAAAGCTTTGAAGGCCAATATAGGTTAGTACATTTGTCTAGACATACTAAACATATTTTTCAGTATGTCCATATTTGAATTTTTCCTAGTTATCAACCTATCAAATTATTTTTTACTAAATATATTCGGTTTGTCTTAAGAATTTCTGAGGCTGTGAAACCCAAGCCATATTAGAAAAGTTACAATATGCAGGATTTCATAACTACAGAAATGTTCCTTCATCATGCAACTCCAATTCAGCCTTGTTCACCACCAGACACTGGAAGAGTAAACTGCAATTTTTTGTGCTTTCCCGAGTCTGTAATTCCAGTGTTTCCTACATTTCGACCTTATGAAGAAAACTAGGCTCTCCGCCTTTGGAGTAACCTAGGTGCTTAGCTCTAAATGGGAGATAATCCAGTTATAAAAAGCTTATGGTTATTTGGTCGGAGGTCACCAAAGTACAACTTTAAATGTGAATAAAAGTGAGGGAAGCTGCATGAGACCTGTGTAACCTAGGCAAGGAGTAATCTGATTGGCGGACGATGGAGGCCTGGTTTATATTTAAAAGTTTTGCTGATTTAGCAATACCAGGACTATAACAACATTCGCCAATCAATACAGCTTTGCTGTCGAAAACCTGCAGATGTAGTTTCAACGGCAAAACATCCTTTGCAGTTCTGATATAAGCAATACATAGTTATTAAAGCAATTTAAATTGGATCCCATCTCTAGGAGGGTTTTCCAGCTCTTCCACTGTAGCTACACTGGCAAACTTTCTAGTTGAGGCTGTTCTACAAATCAGCTACTGAAGAGTGCAAGGCTGACGACAGCAGAGCTGCTTTGGAGGCCTGACGAGAGCGTAAAGCTTTTCGCCCTTTGGGAGGAACCACAGAGAAACACTGTCTGCTTCCTGAAGTAAATCTCAGCTATAGAACAAAGGACTTCAGCTCAGGTACAGAGAGGTAATTTACATCTCATTAAACCAATGTTTAAAAATCTACGCTGCATTTGTTTCTTTAGTGTCTGTGTTTTTCTTTTCCAAACATGTCAAAAAGGATGCATTTTCAATTAATTTTTTTTACTTTTCTAGAATGAAAAGCAGCAAGAACATTTCTGGGTACCTAGAGACGCTTTTTTTCTATCCTTGCTTAGCTATTAAACAGTTTAAATTATTTTATTAAACTTCCCAAGAAAATTCAGCTCAAGCATAAACACAAGTATAAGTATTTTCAAGTACAACTACAGATGTTTTGGAATGTAATAAATTCTTGACAGACTTCTTACCTCGCTATATTTTCAGATGTAGTACTATAATTTCACAACTATCCAGCAAACTTCTTTAAGTTTCAGTTGCTGGTTAAGAAATTAAAACTCCTTTAATCATCAGTTGCTGGTGATTCTCACGCTAAGTGTGCTGTATGTAAGCCTAGTCTAGAGGCTTTTCAGTGAGTTTTATGCCAGCAAAACCCCTAGCTGCATCTGTAAAAAAAAAAAAACAACCAACTTTAACTGACAGCTACGTCAACTGGGATAAGAAGAGGTGGGACATAGTTGTACCAGAAGCATTTCTAACTAATGATTTCAGCCAAGCTATGCTTTTGATAGGAGGAGGTTTCAAGAGCACATGTATGAAGCGTGCTTTTGCAGGCATAGATAAATCCACACTCTGCACATATTGCTGGTACGACATAATTCCTGTAATAATAAACAGCTTTTCATTTGAGAGCCCAAGGACAGATTAAATGGGCATTTCTGTGCCATTCTTAATGAGCTGTTCCAAGAATTGCTTAGAGCATGAGCGTTCCCACAACTCATCAGCATGGGGGTCTCACAGGCAACTTCTCACTTAACAGCCTGTAGACCTTGCTGAGGTACTTCTCGCTTCATATGAAGACCAGTAAAGACAAACTCGTAGTATACTAAAATACTGGATCTGCTCAGGCACGTAGGGTGTACTCGGTCTCAGGGAGCCAGGTGTGTTCTGGAGGGTAGGAAACTGCTTTGCTTCGCATCAGGCTCAGTCCTTTGCTGATTAGTAAACAGCAAATCTGGTTTTGAGGGTGGCCTTGGACCACATGACGTCCTCATCAGGGCAGTTTTGCTCGTATTATTGGTTTTGCTCCTGTAATTAGTATAAACGAGTGTTCTAACTTACAAATATAGTCGTTTTGGGAGGAGCTAGATTTCCCCACCCCCACGTTTCTCCCCTAGGAGCAGAACAATATGTACTGTTTTTGCCAAATAAACTGGGTTTACATTATGGCTTGATTCCTGGTACATAATTAATATTCTTCATGGACAGCGTGTCTTCAAATAGCTGGCTAGTATTTACACCGAGAAAAAGTTTTGCAGCCCCAGTGTCGGTCGGCTGAAGACAGAAACTTTAGTTTCATTTTCTTATCTTGTGGTGACATACTGTAAAGGCCAAGTGGTGTGTACAAAGTACGGCATTTTGAGGCTTACAGGAACAAACATGAACATACAATTCAACGGGCAAATAAAAGATGCTGTTGTGTTTCCTGTCCCCTCTTCCCTGTTTTGAAGGTCACATTTTTCAGAAAGGGGATACAAATATGAACATAGAAACTAAAATACATTTTTATCCAGATAAAAAAAGGAAACAGCAGTTTCTACCAGCAACTTGCCAGGTCTCCATTTTTGCTATCTTTCTGCTATATTTGCAGAATACATACATATAATTTTATATATATATAAAAAAATAATTTGCATTTTAGAAATGATCTCACAGAATGTGTTTTTCAAAGTGTATTTTAATGAAGCATTCACCCATGGCCTACTTTCAAATGCCAACAGTTCTCCACAGTTAATAAGTAATGGACAGTGGGGGAGAGAAACGGCTATACCTTAAAATGCTTTGCAAGCAAGTTAACTTCCAAGAGGTACCTTTGGGCCAATCTCATGACCAAGAGCAGATTTTGTTACTTTTGACTATATTAGCTCTCTCCTCCTGGTGTAGTGAAAAGGAGAAACGCTGCTCCCGGCTCTGTTTAGACCTAAAAACACTGGTGTGAGGGGTGACCAGTTTGAAAGTGCAAGACAGATGGGCATCAGAAAAGCAGGGAGGCTAGGGTCACTTGCTGAGGCAAATGAATTTCCATCAGGTGCAGAGAACCCCGTGTGCTGGATCAACCGGCACCAAGCGGCGTGCTGGCCCCCCTGGGTCACACCGGCCCTCCCGGCTCCTTGTGGCACAACCACCCGGGAAGCGGACAAGGCCGCGTTTCGCTGACAGGGCTACGTCAGCGCTGCGGCCTGTACTGGTACGACTCGCTTCGCTGGAGCGAGTGGTTTCTCTGGTACGGGGCTGCCGGCAGACGCTGCTCCCCGCTCTCCCGCTGCCAAGGGGCCGTTCCCCGGGGGGGGAGGGGCGGCGGGGCTGTGTGAGGCGACGAGGCCGCATCTCGCAGGCGCCCGGCGAAGCCCGCCGCTAGGCCGCAGGCCCGCCCGGGGGCGGCGGGCACCGGCGTTGCCACGCCAACGGCTGGCCCAATCGCGGGCAGGGGGCGGGGCGGCGCCGCGCAGTCACAGTTCAGGGCTTGGCGGAAAGGCGGGACTGCGCAGGGGCACCAATCGGAGCTCAGGGCAGGAAGGGAAGGCGGTAGGAAGAGGCGCAGCGGGTTAGGAGCAGGGTAGTCGGGAAACGCAACCAATTGCAAGTCGGGACGCCGGGGTGAGAGCGGGGCTTTAGCGCAGGAGCCAGTCAGAGGAGAAGAAGCGCGGTCCTAGCCAATCAGAGGCTGCTGTGGTGGTTGTTGAGCCAATCGCGGGCTGAGCAGACCGGGCGCCAGCCAATCAGGGCGCAGGCAGGGAACAAAAGGGGCTTTCCAAGCCACCGGCCCCTTTCCTTAGAACAATTTCACATGACGCAACGGTTGGAGGAAGAGGCTTGCGAACCGTAGCCGCCGCCGCCATTTTGTGAGCGTTGAGACTGAGTCGGCGGCGGCTGAAGGAGCAGCAGCACCGACGGCAGCACCACAGCCAGCGGGAGCCGCAGCCCGGAGGATGCGGTAGAGGAGCCCAGCGGCAGCGGCGGGGGGGGCGGCATCGCTCGGCGGCGGCGGCGGCAGGGGATCGCGGGGAGGGGGCTCTCGGTCGGTGGGTCGGGTCCTGGTGCGGGCCCCGGTCGGAGAAGCATGTCGGCCCCGGAGAGCAGCGCTGGTAGCAGCGAGGCCCGGGAGGACGCGTGCCGCGATTACCAGTCGTCGCTGGAGGACCTGACGTTCAACAGCAAGCCGCACATCAACATGCTGACCATCCTGGCCGAGGAGAACGTGCCCTTCGCCAAGGACATCGTCTCCCTGATCGAGGCGCAAATCGCCAAGGTTTTTATATTCCACCGACTACTACTCCTACCTATACTGCTGGGGGGACCGGCCGGGGCAGCGGGCTAGGGCGGCCTCGGGGGCTAGGAGGAAGGGCGTGGGGGAGATGGCCTGCTGAGGGGCGCGGGCGGAGCCGGCCAGCGGCGGGCTGAGGGGGGACAGGAGGAGGCGGGTAGAGGGGACAGGGAGAGACAGCGAGGCGGGGGGGTGAGAGGGCCTGAGAGACGGGAAACGGGGCGAGAGAGAGGGAGAGGCTCGGGGGGAGGCAATAGGCCGGATGGGGTGAGGAGGACAGTGGCGGGGGGGCCATAGCTGGGCTGGGGGGGGGGGGGGCGGGGGGGGACGACGACAGCGGTGAGGCAGGGGGGTTTAGGGGACGTGGAGGTGGTGGTGGTGGGGGGTTGGCTAGTTAGGGGGCGAGCAGAGAGGCTAGGGTTTAGACAGAGCGGAGGGTGCCGGGGCCTCGGGGTGGGGAGCGCCCCGGCCGAGGCAGCGGGGAGAGGGCCAGGAGCCTGGGGTCACTGTGGGGGAAGCAGGCGGAGGGAAGTGTGGCTCAGATGGGATCAGGGAGCACGGGGCGAGACGTCGGGGGTCTTCCTTTCATGGCTAAGCTTAAGGCTGCTGCTTCTACCCTCCACCCCATAGGGAGCAGGGGACTCGAGGGAGGGGAACAGCCCCCACACCACCCCCTGTTCGTAGTAGGGGAGGGGTTGGGACTCACCCCACCAAAAGCTCTGGGAGGGCAGCGTGGCTCGCGATTTAAGCCCCGTGTAAATAGCAGACACAACATGGCGGCCTGGCAGTGACTGGGCAGCAGCACCTCGCCCTTGTAGCTGGGTTTTCCCCCTACATGGAGCCAGTATTTAGTGTCTCGAATCTGGTGTCTAAACCCTTGCGTTTAGTGATTTCGACAGCAGATGAATATTGCGATCATTAGAGAGGGCCTGATTGGGAGATTTTGTGGAGGGTGGGTCTTTATTTTTTTGGTAGTTAAAAGGAATGGAAATAAGGTTAAGTTTATAGCATGCAGGTTCTCCACTTCTGAAGGGCTTAAATATAATGACTTATAAGTATCAGTTAAGATAAAGCTATTTTCCCAGTGCGGTCCCTGTGAGATATTAATTTTGGGGGGGTGGGCACCCTTATCTTACAGAAAAGTTTGTGGGTGAAAGGTGATCATCTGCTCCGGATAGAGAAGTGTGTGTGGTGGTGATGGGGCTTGTTTTGCTCTGCCTGATTAGAGAAAATTCTGTGGGCTTGGGATAATCTGTTTGGATTTCAGGTGACCTGTGCCCTGAGTAACGCTAGTGTTGTGTTTGTATTTAATTTATTTTGGCTAGAGAAGTTTATTGGTTGAGGATGGGGAAGAAGAAATTCTCCCTGACTGTAGAAACTGCAGCAGCCTGTAGGATCCTAACATGGCGTCTGAAAGGCACATGATATAAAAAGAAGGGAAAGAGGAGGCTCCCTTTGAGCCCAACCCAGGCAGTTGCTGACATCAGTCAGCCACAGCACATGGATGGGGGTTTAGAGCACCTTTTTAACAAGAGCATTTTGTAAGAAAAGGGTTCTTCTTTCGACCTCCCCCCCCCCCCATTCGTGCCAGTCACCCCTCCCCCGTTGTTTCCCTTGCTCCCTCTGATCTCAGGTGTTCAAAGGCTTTTTTCCTTTGGCTTTAAATCGTGGTTTATAATGGTGAGAATTGTACTACTTAATGAGGGGGAGGGAAGGATCTCTTAAGTTATTTAATCTATCTTTCTATCAATGCAGGATGGCTTTTTAGTGTTCCACAGACCTCTTCCAGTCTAGTTTTAAATGCTGCCAGTGGCTGAGTTTTGCCATTCCTTGGGGAGGTGACCTCATAATCTAATAGATCTCACCATTATATCTCCTAAAGGGCAGTGGATGTGTATAAAATTATTTGTGATAAATATCAATGCTGTCAATTTTTTTTCATTTCTGGGTGATTCAGAGCCTGCCCTGAAGTGTGTTTTTTTTTTTTTTAAAGATGTCTTAAATCCTGTATCAATGGTTAGTTTTGCCTAGTTACTGTTTGTGACTGTGGTTTATTCAAGGCAAGTTTTTAGTTGTTCCTGGGAAAGTGATCTCCTTTACTAAGCCACTTTTAAAAAGTGTTGCCTGGAGACAGTTTGTTTAGTGTAAAACTTGAGTGGTCTGCTTTACAATTTAATAAATGGTTCTGAAATGTGTGACTGGTATTATAAAATCTGTAAATAAAAAGTGTGAAATATGTATTTGTCTTTTTATTTACCATTGTATAGTGCAGAATTTGTTTCCAAGACCCATTTTGTATACAAGGTTGGTTTTTTTAAACAAATTTTTGCACAAATTTGTGACTTGGGGTTCAATTGCCAGATATGATTTTAAACTTGAAATCTTCTAGGAAACTAATAAAAAAGAGCCACACATTTCCAACAATAGCTTTCCTACATTATTTGAAGGAGCAGTGGGAATTCTGTAATGAAGTCTTTAATATTATGCTGATGAGCTCAGTTAGTGTTCTTCTGTGTTCTGGTGATTATGCGGCGCCTCTCTGCCTTTTGGTTAGTGTCATGTGGGCATCTTTCTTGCTAGGGGATACTGTGTAGACCGCCTGAAGACAAAATACATTCAAGTCTGGGATTCCCTTTTGTGGTTATTGGAATATGCGCTAGATACCTTGACATAATAAACATTTCCGGAAGAGAAGACTTAAATATTCCAACCGTATTTAAGTCATGGTTCTTAAAATGTGACACCTGAGTAGCTTATCTTTGAAGCAGGGTATGCTGCTAAGCTTCTAATTCTGTGCCATAGTTTGAAGTAGGTTTCCTTACTAGATTACAGTGCTTCCATGTATGATTACTTTTAACAGTCTGATGCATAATGAAAGTGACAGTTAAACTTGTTACAGTGCCTTTGCTATTAAATGATTCCCCAGCGTCTCAAACTTGAAGCTTAGCTGAGTATAGTGAGTATACTTCCATACGTTGGTGAAATGGAAGAATATAACATACGATGTCAGTAGCTCTTGGGCATAGGTACTTCGGAGACAGCTCTTTGTTTCCCTAACAGCTGACTTCAAAAGTCAGAAATGGTGCACTGTCATTTTTTTTATAAAGGAGGGCATTCAGAACTTAGAGTAGTGTTTTTAATGTGCCATTGTGCAGACTGCTTTAAAGAAGAAACCAGTATGCCACAGGCATTTTAATATTAAGTAGCTGTAGACCCCCCTGTCTTTGATTTCTGAGACTAGAGAGATGCCTTTATTCTAACACTGTTGCATATTAACTTGTTTACAGCTCAGTATTATGTCATAGTATAAGATAGGCTTTTAATGTACTGCAATTAGTTTTAGCTAACTTAACTGCATTTTTCTGTCTTTTTATGTACAAAATACACCACTTGCCTGTTTTTACTTTTTTCACTATATTCAAAGGCAGTGACACCCCCCTTCCCCCAACTAACAAGGAATTCTGCCCTCTTTAATATTAAGTTTCAGGTCATGGTAAATTAATACACATCTAAGGGTGAGGAAACATTGTGATTTACCCATATAAAAGTAGTGTTGACTCGGTGCCCTTCTGTGAACCACCTTAAAGGGGGAGGAATTAAATCTAAAATTGTAAAGCAAGAGCACTTCCACACACTTGTCTGGACAATGGGGCTGCGAAGTAAGGTGGTGTTAATTAACCTAGTAGCCTATCCTGTTTAAAATGAGCAGTGAGTGAAGTTACTCTGGTTTTATCCTAAGCTTACCAGATGGTGAATGGGACTTCTTATGAGTGGATGCTCTTCTAAGGGGCTCACAGTCGACACACGGCTTGTGGTGTTGTCTTTCATGTTGTCCTCTTCAACAAGTCTGTGTACTTGCTGATGTTTTGTGGAACTTTGCTGTGCCTTCTGCTTTGTGAAAGCCAACGGTGGGCATTAAAATCACCTTAATTTGGGCCAGTAGTGTTTTGTGTACATTAGAAGTCGCTGTAGCGGTCCAGCGTCACCACACTTCTATTGCACAAACTTGCTACAAGTTTTGAAAATGGATTTAAAAAAAAAAAAAAACCAAACCACCAAAGCAGAAAACCAAACAACAAAAAACAAGCCTCCTCTTGTAGCAAAGATGTGTCCAGAGTTTGAAGACTCCCTTCTGTGAAAATCGTGGTTGCAGTTCCTGAGCTTGTCTATGCATTTACCCGGTCGACTAGATGATTTGAGTTTTGTCTGGATTTTGAACTTTGTTCTGACTGTGCATTTTTACATGCACTCTGGAAATCTGAACTGTCACTGTCTACAAGTGCCAAGAGAGAATGGGACTCCTTGCCCTGTCCGTTTGGATTACAATGAAATAGTTGTGACCTATTCTGCGTGTAGTTTATGAAAAGACTGTGATATTCGACATACAATCTACGGCTACAGAAGTTCACTAATTTGGGCTATTTGCCAGAAGTCTGATTTGTGTTCTGTGATCCAAAAACAAGCATTCAGGAGATGTGAATTATACACTATTTTTCAGAAGTTCCTTGAAGTGCTAACGATGGTTTCCTGCTAACTTAAAGTTATTTTCTCAAGTGGGTTTTGAAAGGTTACACTCAGTACTAGCGGCAATACTGTCTTGTGGGCTTCTTTTTTCTTCCTTTTTTTTTTTTTTTGCCTTTTTCCAAAGCTTTGACACGCAAACAAAATAATCTAAGGTGTTCTTTTTTTGTGTGATAGACCCACTGCCTTATACTTTGAACTGAGTATCGATTTTCCAGATTAAGTTTTTGTATAAACAAAAAATCCCAAGCCAAATCCCTTGGTGTTTATAGTGGCAACCAAAAAGAGAGGTCTGTATTTCTGGGATTGGTAATCCCTTTACTTAAAAAGCTTAAAATATGTTTTTGTTGTACTAAACTTCTCAGTTTCTTCTTATTACTCCAGGCTCCTGCATCAGAGAAGCTCCCTGTTATGTACCTTATGGATTCCATTGTCAAGAATGTGGGAAGAGAATATCTTACTGCATTTACTAAAAACCTAGTTGCAACATTTATTTGTGTATTTGAAAAGGTATATACACTTTCAGAAAAGTTCTGTATTCTAAGCAAAATTTGTTCCTGGTAAAATAAATACATGCTTTCAGTTTTGGGTTTTCTTGGGTTGTGAACTATACAAATTGGTTGTTTTTTATAAATCTCAGTACTGTATTTACACTGTGGAAGATTATTCCTGTTGCTGTCAGGCATGTAAGTTACATGTTAGCTGAAAGATGCAAAGTCTTATTAATTTAATTTGGTTCATAAACATCTGTAATTTTCCCATCCAGGCAAGATTTTACTAACAGTATTTTGGTTACCGATTGCTTATCTGGATGGACTTTCTGTAATGTGTAGACCAATTAATTATGAATTGTTGGTTTATTTTTAAGATAGTAAATAGTCTTTATACCAAGAATAGGCTGAGTGCCGATTTCTTGTGGATTTCTCAGAGCTTCTCTCTCCTGTAGTTAGATTTGTCTGATTTACTTAATTCGTGATGTGCAAAATGAGTGCTTAAACTGTGAAGAGTGAGTAGCACTGACACCTGATTCTCTCCTGGTGGTCTGTGATTTGAAAAAAATGCTGGGGGGGGATCTTAAAATTTATTGCTATATTACATTACAAATACGTGTTTTAATTCCATTCAACTTTGAAAACTGCTGCCCTATCTTTTAATTTTTGCTCTTTAAACCCAGTGAAGTAATTGTGCTTACTCCTCAGTGAGAAAGGCAAATCAGAGTCCAGCTTTTGAAAGGCTGGACTTGAATGGGTTTAAGTTGGATCAGAAATGAAGGGTTAACTTCTGTGGTTTCCTGTACACTCTAAGAAAGTGGCATCTCATATGAGTGAGATGAATGGAGCTTTTGCCTATTTATCTATCATTACATATCAGCGAGGATCTGAGATCCCAATATGCTTTATCTATGGTTTTCAGATGTAAAATGCAAGATGAAATAAGGAATAGATTGTAATAATGACCATAGAAGACTTAAACTCCTGTATGTAGAGTAAATAGATAGGTAGACACTTGGGTTTTTTTCAGTATTAAATTGTGAATGTTCTTCTACTAAGTTGCATTTAACGTTGCAGCTGAAGCTCTGGATAATAACTAATTTTCAGAGTTCTATAGGTTAACTGTCTACTAAACTAACTAGAACTATTTAATTAATGTGTATTAATTAAATGTGTAAAGTGGCAGTCACTTTACATAGTCACTAAGCTATTACACAATAATAGCTTAATTGGTCGTGTTAAAAGATGCAAGTAGAATTCCAGCACTGGCATTGTTACAAATTTTGTTTTATCAGTAAATGGTCACTAAGGTATCTTTAGACACTTGATGAAGTCAGAAACTTCTGCTCAGTCATTTCTGCAGCTTTTACAGTGAACTTCATACCCTCTCATTGAAAATCGTATAGAGGCACTCCCCCCAATAGCCAAGTATGAATTATTTTTGTAGAAGTTCCTGCTCCTTCCTGAAAGAACCTCCTTATTTTCCAGACTATTCTATGACTTGCTGTAACATCTTAAAAATAAAGCTGCAGCAAAAACCATCTACTTAGTCAATACTTAATGATTGAATGGGGATATTGATAGTAGGACAGCTGCATATATTTTGTCCTCAAATGTTTTTCATTTATTAATTGAACTCAAGTTATGAGATGAAGTAAATTTTGCTTTACTGTAAATTTCTAACTTAGCTGTCATGAGATAATCCAAACCAACTGTTTATGAAGAGATAAAATGGGCACTGGTCCTACAAGTACACTTGATCTGTGGCTCACAGATGGGTCTGATTTTGCAGCTGAACCGAGATATAATTGACTTCATTTTAGCTAATCCCCCTTTTGTTGCATTTGTTGGAAAAAAAATCCTTCAGTGACTAAACAGCTGAGCAAAACACCTTTTCTGTTCACAGAGTTTGTTGTTTCCTGCTATGTTTGTCATTGTTAACATTCCATTCAGCACAAACACTTGAATAATGTATTGTCTCAGAGGCTGTTGCCTTTCAATATTTTTGTTACTGTATTTTTTCCACAGAAATTGGGCAAGTAAAATGAGAATTTTGGTAATGGAAAAGTTGAAAGAAAATTCTCAGAGAATGGTAATACACAATAAAACCTTCAAATGGCCTTGAAACAACAATTCCACATTTGAGTTTGGTACTGATTCCATTGGTATAGATGTATGATCTGCACTGCTTATAAATTCTGTATAGCAAGTTCAATGTGTTAAAATGGCAAACTGTTGATAGAAATAGGAAATAAATTAAATCTTAAGTTCTACAGAAAAGTTTAAGAAATTGTTTTATATTAACTTAACAAGCCATAGAATTGTTTTATTGTTTTAGGTGGATGAAAATACTAGGAAAAGTTTATTTAAATTACGCTCCACATGGGATGATATTTTTCCTTTGAAGAAACTATATGCACTTGATGTCAGAGTCAACTCATTAGATCCTGCTTGGCCAATTAAGCCTCTGCCCCCAAATGTGAATACTTCTAGCATCCATGTGAATCCTAAGTTTTTAAATAAATCGGTAAGTTTTTATGCCTACTGTATGAACAGATGGTAATACGTGTAGTTTTCATTGTTTGTATGCTGCTTTTTGACAATTTAGTGTATTAAGAATGAAGTGTCTGACCTTTATAGACAGGTAAGAGGAATTCCAAATTCACAATATTTGATGGGTTTGTTTTTTTATATTTCAAAACTGTATTCCACATTTTGGAACATGGATGAATTTATATTAAGTGATGTACACCTGTCAGGCAAATTCTAGTGGGGCAAAAGTTTTAAATTGTTCTAGTTATATTTTGCATTAAAAATGCAATGTATAACTGCTATACAAACTAAGTCTCAGTACTGGATCATGATAACAGTTAAAGGAGACAGAGTTAGTTGATTCCATCAGGATTTTAAATGTAACTTTTTTTATTCTGTTTTTAGCCAGAGGAATCTACTGCACCTACCTCTGCTGTCACTTCTGGTGCCTCTACTCCTCCAGCTGTTCCTGAAATACAAAAGAATTTGACACAGGAGCAACTGATAAGGCAGCAATTGCTTGCAAAGCAAAAGCAGTTGTTAGAACTTCAGCAAAAAAAATTAGAGCTGGAGCTGGAACAGACTAAAGCACAGTTGGTGAGTAGGATAGTTGATGAAACTTTTATAGTTGGGTCTCGCTTTCTTTTGGACAGTACTTAGCTATACTGATAACTGCAGTACATTATTTTTTTCCTCACGTTAAGCAAGCGTCGCTATTTTAGGACTAGAGCGATGCAAGTTGAGCTCGCATTCCTGAACAGTATTTGTTACCTAAAAACCTTAATTACACTCAAAATAGAGGTAAAAAAAAAAAAAGGGAAGTTCTTGGTTTTTTGTTTTTAATGTCTCTGCCACATGATGCCTGCCTGTGATCCTCGTCTTCCACCTCTTGTGGCTCACAGCAAGCCAGGCTTTTTCAAATACATCAGCTCTTATAGAACAAGGAAGCCTGATCATTGGAAATAAAGTCCATTTCCTCATTAGGTCAGGTTGGTTTGATGCCACCATCTGACAGTGGCAGTTAAGCTGTATTGTTTGACATTCGTAATTGAAAATCTTGCTGTGTTGACAGTTGATGATACCAAAATAAAGGGTCTTTAATTTTCATATTTCTACGCTTCATATCAGATACTTGGCAGCTTAGTTGCCTTGAGCATGTGGAATATATAGAAAAACTAACGCTGTAATGAGAACATGTGCCTAAGTTACATATTTTGCAGTATTGACTTTGTAGTACTGATTTTGCATTGTATTTGAATTTGATCTTTTGTAACGGTACTGCATTATTTTAATGCTTGTAATTAGCAATTAATGGGTCATTTTCAGTTAAATGGCTGAATCTTACAACTTTCAAGATGTTTCTATTTATTGTGTTGGTTTCGAGACAAAATATGACCATCTCTGGATAGGAGTTGTCATGCAGATTAATGCTGGATTTTTTCCTATTTCAGGCTGTATCTCTTAGTGTTCAGCAAGGATCATCTACTATAGCTTCAGTTCCAGCACCTTCCAAGCAACACATGTCTCCCACACCTCATATGACAGTTAAACCACCTCATCAGACTGCTGTGCAATCCGAAAAAAACAAACCATCCCCAAGTCCTCCACTTCATGATATCAAAATCGTAAATAGGGATCCTCGACTTAATAGGATGGCTCAACATTCTTCTCATGCTAAAGATCAATCTCATAGAAAAGAATTTCCACCGAACACCACCAGTCAGTCTGATACCAAGGCAAACAAAACAACACAGGCTGAAAAACAAAACTCAACAAAGCAAGAAAAATTGAAAGCAAGTGAAAAAACACAGAAGAAAGAACTTGACCAGTCAGAAGCAAAATCTAAATCACCATCCCCTTTAAAAAATAAGCTACCAAATACTAAAGATACTAAAACCCAGGAATGTGAAAGCACAAAAGTATCTGAAATTAGTAAGCGGGATCCAAGACTGAAAAGACATCTTCAAGATAAGTCAGAGGGCAAAGAGGAGGAGGTGAAAGAAAAGAGGAGAAGTACAGAGAAAAAAGAAAAAGAGGAACATAAGACATGTGAACATAGACCAGTAGGCAGCAGAAATAAAGTAATTAACGGTGCTGTTCAGAAACAAGACACGACTACAGACGAGTCAGAAAAACAGGGTGGAAAACAAGGGAGATCAAGTAGTAGAAAACGGTCACGATCGCGCTCTCCTAAGGCACGGTCACCATCTACACATTCCCCAAAAAGACGAGAGAGGAGATCACCTAAAAGAAGACTTAGGAGTTTATCTCCGACTTCATCAACTCCTAAAATTGGGAAGATACGTCAGATAGGCCCCAAGCAGTCTCATGTTGAAGAAGGCACACAAGCAGCAAGAGATGAAAGAAATTCTAATAAGAGAAATGTTAAACAAGAGGTGCGAGATCCGAGGAGAGTGAAGAAAGCCCAAGAAGACAGGCCCCAAGAAACAGCAAGCCAGCATTCTACAAAAGCATCTCCTGATCCGAAGGAGAATGCAGAAAACTGGCAAGGATCCAAATCAGGCAAGAGGTGGAAATCTGGTTGGGAAGAAAATAAAAAGTAAGTTACCATCTTTTAAACAACTTCCGTTTGAAGTCAGTGGAAATTCTACTGCTGACTTCAGTATAGTCAGCTTTGGGAGGCAATGTTCAAGTTGTTAAAATTGATAAATCTGACTTACTTCTACTAGTGAGATATGGAAATTATGCATACTAGGATTCTAAGGTGGTAGTGATGGTCTGCCATGATCAGTTCTAATAGGAATGTAACAGCTATGTCCTGAATAACTAAGTAATCTATTTTAAATGTATTTTTGCTTTCAGTTCACAGCAGAATGAAGAACACCAAGCACTTGGTAAATCCCCTCACCAAAGACACCGGGAAAACTGGCCTGCTGGTAAAGGAATTCTATCACCCCGAGCACCAAAGCAGCAGCACCGGTTAAGTGTGGATGCTAATTTACAGATTCCCAAAGAATTGACATCTGCAAGCAAGAGAGAATTACTTAAGAAGGTAGTATTAATAAATCTGTCTTCATAGAAGTGTCCTGGGTATAGTTTGTTTTTCGTTTCTTTTTAGAAGTCTAAACTTTAACTTTGTATTATAGGCCAATGAACGCTTAACATCTGGTGAAATAACACAAGATGAGTTCCTTATGGTAGCTCATCAGATCCGACAGCTTTTCCAGTATCAGGAAGGAAAGCACAGATGTAATGTCTGGGATAGCCCCACGGAGGAAAAATGTGGTTTGAAAAAGAAACCTCTTCTATCGGATGCAGAATTAACGTATTATGAACATAAGGCTAAACTAAAAAGAACTCAAGTTCAGCATTCATTGTCAAGGCTTGATCTGTTGGATCCTGATGATATTTTGGATTATCATTTGCCTGATGCATTGCTTTCTGGAATAGAATGTGAGCAAGCAAAAGCCAAGCGTGGAGTACAGTTTGACAGGAAAGAACCATTTGGAGAAAGATCAAGGAGACACTCTCCTGTAAGTGGCACTAATAGACCTTTTGCTGATAACCTCTCACCGCTTGAGAGTCGACGAAGACTTGAGGAACAAAATGCTGCTAAAGGAGCAAGAGGTTCTAAGAACTTTGATCCTTACGACAGCTGGGAAGAATCAGATGAATTTAGAGATGCTCTCAGGCAACAGGGGAAAAGCACAACAGAGTTCCAGAAAATAGATGGTGATGCAATCTGCAGATTTGATAATCGTGAAGAAAGACAGCTTCTTGGGCAAGCTGGTATGTGTTTTTGCTTTATTTTACAGCTGTTAAATAATTGGCAACATTTTAGTGAGTGGTTATCTGGTTTGTTGTGGTTTTTTTAGGTGTTCGAGAGGAACCAAGATCACCATTCAGTGAACGTTTCAAAAGAGCTAGGTATGAAGATCCAGAAAAAGCACCATTTCCGGAAAGTCCAGGATCAAGATTTGGAGGCATTGAAGCAAAGCAGAGGATAAGCGCACTAATGGAAGACAGACCTCTGTTTGATGGCTCACCCAGACAGGCTGCTGCAAGGGTTGGGGTAGATGGACAAGGAAGCCCTTTTGTTGATGGTCCTGCCGCTGGTTCAAGTTCCAGAATTGATGGGCCACCTGGACAGGCTGCTATGAGATTTGAGGGGCCTTTGGTGGGGGCAGGTGCGTCTCAGTTTGATGGACCACTGGCAGGAGCAGGGGCAGCTGGAGCCCTAAGATTTGATGGGCCACCAGGACAGCTGGCAGGGGCTCTGAGGTTTGAAGGACCCCCAGGACAGGTTGGTGGAGGAGGTCCACTGAGGTTTGATGGACCTCTTGGGCAGATAGGTGGGCCTTTGCGGTTTGAGGGGCCTGCAGGGCAGCCTGTAGGTGGTCCTAGATTTGAAGGACCTGGAGTTGGTCTCAGGTTTGAGGGTCCCCGTGGTCAGCCTGCAGGTGGTCTCAGGTTTGAGGGACCTCATGGTCAACCTATGGGGCCTCGAGGTCAACCAGGGGGTGGTCTCAGGTTTGAGGGACCCCATGGTCAGCCCTTGGGGCCTCATGGTCAACCAGGGGGTGGCCTCAGGTTTGAGGGGCCACATTTACAGCCATTGGGGCCCCATGGTCAACCTGGAGGTGGCCTCAGATTTGAGGGGCCACATGGTCAGCCTATGGGGCCACATGGACCATCAGGTGGTGGGCTCAGATTTGAGGGGCCACATGGACCATCAGGTGGTGGGCTCAGATTGGAAGGACCACATGGACCATCAGGTGTAGGTCCTAGGTTGATTGATGGACCAGTACACCAGGGAGCTGGTGGACTTAGATTTGATGGTCCTCTGGGTCGGGCTGGTCCAAGATTTGATGGTTGTCATGCAGCTGGATTTGATGGTCAGCCTGGACAGCTGTCTCTCTTGCAAAGATTTGATGGAATTCATGGACAGCCTGGTCCAAGATTTGAAAGGGCGCCTGGCCAACAGGCACAACCACGATTTGATACAGCCATACCTCAAAGATTTGATGGACCTCACCAGCCAGCCTCTAGATTTGACTTGCCCCTTGGCCTTCAGGGTGCACGTTTCGAAAATGTAGCTAACCATCCTGCCTCAAGACTAGAAATGTCACCATATGGACAAGGTGGTCCGTTTGTTGAACATCCCGGCCAGGGCTACAACGGACCATCTCATGGGATGCAGTTTCAGAGGCCTGATATATTTGATGGTTCACCTGGACCAAATTTCAATGGGCCCGCTGGCCCAGGAGCACAGAATTTCCCATTGAGAGCAGCTGGACATTACTTTGATGAAAAAGGTCTTCAGGGTCCTCAATATGGGAACTTCAATAATATGCCAATGGGAAGTAATCAGGTAAGAACTGACGTTAAATGGATTGCTTGCAGAAGTATTTTTGTGTAAAGAATTAGCAGTTTTTCTTGCTGTAAAAATTGAAGATTTTTCTGAAGAGCTGGCAGACTGAGAGCCAGTTTCAAGCTAAAAAAAAATCATCCTTCAGTAGTTTCTAGGTAATTTAAGGAGGACATGCATTGCTTTTTTTTGACATGCATTTTTTTAAGAATTAAACAAAATAATGGATCTTTACAATCACTTTGCAGCTCAGAATATGACAGTGAAATTAGTATTTTTAACTTGAAAACAAAACTAGGTAATTGGAAGCCTATGGTGTTTTCATTAAACTTGCACAAAAATGAATTCTCTATAAAGCATGAAAGATAATGTAAGTGAATATACATGATTAATTTTTGTAAGAGATGTAGATTTAGAATGGACCAAAATAATTCTGTTGTCTTTTCGCAGCTGTTAGTATTGGTGACAAGCCAGTTTTAAAGAGATATCCGGAACCTGGGGAATTGAGAAAGATACGGACATTGTTGAACTACAGTCTTTTAAAATTATCTCGGCACCAGCAGGCTTTATGAGTTCAGTTGTCTTTGCTGTTGCCCGTTGGAAATGCTGTCTTCAAAAGGGGAAAATGATACTGTACATCAGTGGAAAGAATGTCATTTCTTTCAGTAGATCAGAGCGATTTTAGAGGGCGTTTTTCATTTGGGGGATAGTAATTGAACATGAAGAGTTAACTGATTGAACAAAAGCAAGTAATGTGTCCTGCTAACCACTAATGGGATAAAATTTTAAACAATTTAAACTTTTTTTTGTAAATCCAGAAAGCAGTCAATTAGGAAAAAAAAAAATTTATTACAAGTGTGTTATAAAACCTGTTTTTCTATCTGAAGCTTACTGTAGCTGGTTTGCTGAAAAATCCTGCTTTCAAGTTGTGTTTCGTATAGTGGATGTTATTTCAATTCTTAGATAAGAATTAATAGTGGCATTTATTAACAGACATCTAAGAGTTTCTTGAATTTCTTTCCGATGAGCTCTGTTTTGGTGAACAGGAACAATTTAAAAGGAAGTACTGTGTTTGGAAAATGTGATTTGAAGGCTCGATAGGTAGAAGAAATCTTTTTTTTTTTTTTTTTTAATTAACCTTAAATGTTAGGCAAAATGAGTATGTATTCTGAAATTTTTCTAGTGGGAAATGAAAATGAGGGAAATGTTACGTAGTCATTCATGGATCTTCCAATAACAAACTGACATGGGTCACTCCTGGAAGGAGTTTAATATATATGAAATTATTCAGAAATATCTAGAAGTTAATGATAAAATTTAAAAAGTGAGTTTATAATCACATTATTATACAAAAAATACTTCAATGTTTACTTTCACAGGTTTCTCTCATGTCTGCTCAACCAGGGCCTTATGGCCAAGGTCAACAGTATTTGCCAAATCCTGGAAGTTTTGTTCAGAACCCTGCAGGTGTGTAACAAAATAATTAACTTCCTTTTATTTCTTTTGGATTGTTCTGTTTGTTAGTAGCCACAAAAATTACCCTTTTGTAATGTTGTGGTGTACTAGGTCTGTGTGGACTAAGGGAAGCCTCCTCAGTGAGGTGGCCATGGATGTGGTTTCTGTAATACCTTCATCTCTTTAGGGATTTCCCTCAAACAGTGAAGGCTTTCATTAGTTTGCATTAACCATGTGGTTTTGGTATGTAGTTGTGCTAACCCCCCCCCCCCCCCCCCCCAAAAACATGACTTTGGTCTGCTTTTCTGAAAGGTACCGGTCCATAGGGCTGGTTCGTGTTTGCCAGGGTGTGTAAACATTCCCAGGATATGAATGGTTAGTAATGAAAAGCTTCTAAAGAGTCATAAATGGTTACAGTAGGTAATGAAGTAGATTGGTCCTGGTGAAATACTCAAGCATAAAATGAGGAAAATACTACATTTTAATAAACAGTATCCAGTAGAAATGTGTGTATGGGCAGCCAGCTTAGATAGCGCTTCAGAATACATTATGAAGGAAGCTGTTGCAAGGGAAGAAATTAGCCAAGGAATGGACATAAAGCAAGGAGAGTTGATCAATAATTTGAAATAATAAATGGAAGAAATGGGAGGCAGAAGGAAAAGTGTGTTATGAAATACACTGATTAAACTGAAGTACATTTCTGATGCTAACCTTTTGTCTCCTTGCATGTCGATGTTTTTCCCTAGGAGCCCTTCCACATTCATATCCTGATAACCACCTTGGACAGCTTGATGTCAATGAATTGTTTGCTAAACTGCTGTCAACAGGGATCCTCAAACTGTCAAAAACTGATTCCACTTCAGCACGTATGTAGATCCATTATGTTCTAACTACTCAATTTATCCACAGCTGAAGTGTAATGCTAAGTATAAGAACTTCTGTGAACTCCTGCATGTGTTTTTTAAACTGAATTTTGGTTTTGGGAAGGAATTTAGTGCATGTGATGGAGTAAATTCTTAGTATCTTGTTTAATTTGTGCACTCCAGCTATCCAGAGCGATCAGTTTTGTCTTTGGTGCTGTGCCTTGGTAACTTGTTCTTGATTATAATCAGATTCTTGTCAATTTCTGAAATACTTCTTTGTCTCTGAAGGCTGAACTTTAATGCCAAAGACTGAGGTGAAACACTGTTTTCTGAAATTGAAGTTCTGAGTAACTTACAGTATCTTGTATGCCTTTTTTTAAATGATGTTAGAAGATGACTGACTTAGCTATTGCACACTTGTATTTTAGCATAGTCAGATCGTATTTATTAATGTTTGAATAAAAATAACTTTCAGGAGCATGTCATTTCTTTCTGATGAGGTACTGAAATGTTGATAAAATGATATCTTCATGCTTTCTAGAAGTGAATGAAACATCAAGCCAGCCAGCTGCTGAAGAGGAAGATGATGACCAGAATGAAGATCAAAACGTTCCAGACCTCACTAACTTCACAGTTGAAGAACTTAGACAGTGCGTATAGTAGAATGAGTTTACAGTGCAGTAAGAATAATGACATGGTAGGATCTAGATAGTTAATCCAAGACAGCTGAGAGCTTTTAAAAGATTGTGTGTTACTTTGTGACTAAGAGGACCTGCAGTTTTTTATGTTAGCCTCGGAGAATTTGAGGGAGGAAAAAGAGGGAAAAATTGACCTGAGAAAAGTTTCCTTACGTAAGTTGCATGTTGTTATCTAATCAGCAAGGTTGTGACACATATTGAAGTCAGTGTTTCTTCCTTTGTTACTACTGATTTTACCACCTTTGTGGTAGTTTGCAAAGCTGACCCAAATGCAAGTGTTAGCGTTTTATGCGCTATTAGGTGATGAAGCTAGTAGGCATGAAATGCAACACTAGCGTGTTTCTCATGAATAGTCGATGTGAGCCCATTGTTTGTTATTTGAATGTTTCAATTGGTTGTGTTAACGAAAATCAGGAAGAATTTAGATATACTGCATGCTTTAACCTTGCAGTAGACTGATGCTTTTTCTCTACTCTTGTGGGCATGTGAAGCAACTTACTGAGAAACTTCTTACCCATTTCTTTTCAAAGAAAAGTTAAAGAATTTATTTTTTCCCTTTTTGTAGGCGTTATGATAGTGTTATAAATCGACTGTACACTGGAATTCAGTGTTACTCATGTGGAATGAGATTCACTACTTCACAGACAGATGTTTATGCGGATCATTTAGACTGGCATTACCGTCAGAACCGGACAGAAAAAGATGTTAGCAGAAAAATTACACACAGAAGATGGTACTACAGTTTAACAGTAAGTAATGCAGTATGTGTCTTGATAAATTGCAGGCCGGATTCTGTGTTTTACTGATGTATGTGCTGTAGCATTGCAGTTGAAATGTACTTCTTCACAGGAGTTGGCCTTTGGTAAACAATGATGTCTTAGATATTTCAAGTAGTTTTCATAAATGCCTGTCAAAATACAAAAGGCAATTATATGATGAACAATAAGCGGTTTGAAGCTGTTGGTACTGTTTTGATCGCACTGAGAATGGAATGGAAATTGAAGGATAGTGGGTTTTCTGGAAAAAGCTTTTTTGAAGCGTAGCATTGTGAGAAAGCGTGCACTGTGCTAATGCCGCATGTGAGGAGCATTTCAGTTTTAATGAAGGGAGAGTTATTAAATATGGTGCTTTTGGGATGTCTTTTTTTCTTTTTTTTTTTTCCCCTGAGATGTATTTTTTAAACATCTATGGCTATTTGTCAGTGTCTGAACGTGAATGAAAACTTTTTCCTTAGGACTGGATTGAATTTGAAGAAATAGCCGATCTAGAGGAACGTGCAAAAAGCCAGTTTTTTGAAAAAGCTCATGAAGAGGTTGTGTTGAAGACACAAGAAGCTGCGAAAGAGAAGGAATTTCAGAGTGTCCCTGCTGGACCAGCTGGAGCGGTTGAGGTAAGTTTCAGCTTGCCTCTATTAGCCCAGATACTGAGAATGATTTAATACTTCAAAGACGTTTACAGCATTCTTTCATACAGTGGGCTATATGTAGACGGAGGTCTTGTTTTTGGACCTCTGTGCAGCCACTTCATAGGTAGTGTATTTGTGTATGTAATGGTTGTTTCCCAGTGGCAGACAGTAGTATAAATCACTTGTAGTTCAAAAAAAGCTACACCCACTGGCATTCCATCATTCTAGCAAAATTGAAATGGAGAAAGTGTGTTAATTACTGAATGCTTCCATAGAAAGAGTAACTAGAGCAAGTGAATTGGAAATGGTCCTTTGTCGTTCGAATAATGATGGGGTTTACTGGGGTTTTGATACTTCTATACAGAAATTTCTTTTTCAGTAGAAGATAGGCATTAGGACAAAGAAATATCTCAATCTTAAAGTAACCAGTAGATCTGTATTCTGGTGGATGAATTGGTGTAGTAATCAAATACAAAAGTTGGTAGAATTACAGTTTAGTTTTACGTGCTAAGCCTCTAAGAAACTAGCTATCAAACCATGAAGGCCTTTGTTTTAAAATTAAAAAGTACCTTCTGTGCTTTGTTCTCTGGGTTGATTATTTTGCACAGGAGTACTAAAAATGTTTATACGTCATCTAAAAGTTCTGTCTTTTTAATTTGAGACTCCAGGTTAGGGGGAAGAGTGAAGACAGTGCCATAAATTACATTAATTAAATCCCTGTACTGTATTGTCTTACATGACAGTAAAACAGCGTTAGGTGGTTACGAAGTGTTTTGCAGAGACTAAAAGGGCAAAGCTTACATTTCTCAAGTGACAACACTCTTCAAGGCAGATGATGATCGTTGCTCAGTCTGCAAACTATACTCAAATAATTTTTAATTAAAAGTTTTCTAAAGTTATTTTTAAAGTGTGGAGGAAAGATCATGTTATAATCTTAATGTATTTATCTTAATTTAAAAGAACCTTGTTTGACTGTTACTAGGTTCTTGAAGGTTATGCGTTCAGTAAATTGTTGCAATAACCTCATTTATCTCTGTTACTGCAATAACTTTTCAGAGCTGTGAAATTTGCCAAGAGCAATTTGAACAGTATTGGGATGAGGAAGAGGAAGAGTGGCACCTGAAGAATGCTATCAGAGTAGATGAAAAGGTAACCTGATCTTGTTTACATGTGATACTTATTTATAGTAAAAAAACCAAAGAATTACAGCAAAAAAATAGGAGGGCCAAGTGCTTTTTCTCTCCTGAAGGATTCCCATGGTAGTTTTCCTGGCTTCCAAGTACATAAATGTCTCAACCTTTGGAAGTGCATGAAGTCCTGGTGTCATTTGTATAGGTTCACTAGCCTTCCCTGATACTGCAGTGCTAAAAGAAAAATGAATGTCTGTATATATGAGTGTAGATACTGGTTCAGTTATTTCTATGTGCAGCTGTACACAATTAACTCCTAGCACTTACCAGGCTTCTGTATGATAACTTTTCCTAAATAACTGGGAAAAGATTTTGTGTATGTTTATGTTTAACACCATACTTGGCCTGCTCATACCACTTTTTCTAGACAAATTGTGTGATGTGTGTAATTGACACTATTCTCATCATAACCAGTGATCCAGCTATAATTTATTTTTACGTATTTAAATGTGTAACAATTCTTTTTCAGATTTACCATCCATCTTGCTATGAAGATTACCAAAACGTAAGTGAATCCTTCTTCATATTTTTTGAAGCGTTTTGCTTTCAGTTTGTTTGCTTGATCTCTGACTTTGCAGGGAGCAGATGTGTTCAGAATGTGCTACCCGTTTCTCTTGCCTATGACTATAGACAAAGACTCGAAGGCCTTGGGCATGGCAAGTTTATAATACAGAATTAGCTAAGATGTATTTCTTGTTGTGAGGTACTGTGACAGTTTGTGTGTCATATACGACTAAAGCGAAACCATGGTTTGAAAACACATCATGCATTTATTGTTGAGTAACGTGCGTAATCTTAGGAGTTTGCAAAAATGGAGTGCATCGGTGTTGGTCTGTGTTACATTTTTAATGCTTTGGGAGTTACAGTTCCCCTGGGGATAGCAGGGAATAGTTCATGGTAATGTGTTAAACATTTCATCACTGCTTGGATGATACCTTTTCAAAGTAATAGTGAAAAAGTAAAGCTATTGAAGAATACATTTGTTTTCTTAGGATCTTGGTAAGGTAGAAGTTTGGATTTTAAGTGCCTGGCTATCAAGGTGTTTGCATTTTGAAAAAGAGTAAAGGGGATAAGAAGCTAAAAATGGTTATTTTAATGTGTGTTAATGCTACATTGGCTTTTGCTTTGCAGACATCATCATTTGATTGCACACCATCTCCCAGCAAGACTCCTGCAGAAAATCCACTAAATATAATGTTGAACATTGTTAAACAAGAAACACAAGAGTCCTGTGACTCGCCTAAAGTCAAAGAAGAACCAGATGACACCCCTACTGCCTGTGCAGAAGAGAGCACACCTGCATCTACAGATATTAAAACAGAACCTGATGAGTCTGTTTAAATAAACTGAGGTATGAATTTTTTTTACAGAAGAGCTGCTGTGTTAACTCTGGAAGGCAAATACTTTTTATATGAAATAAAAATGTTCAACTGAGGCAGGGCCTCAACTACTGTTTGGTTAATAAATACATTTTTGTATTTGAATTTCTTATTGCCTGCACAGTTTCAGGTGTCATTGTGTGAAAGTTCTGTAGATGCGTGAAAATTTAATGGAATGAAACGGTATATGTAAAAATGTACAATTTTCACTTGTGGAAATGTAAATTATAAATAAAAGATATTTTTGCTATATATGGAGTGTAATGTTTATGCACACCATCAAATGAAGACAGTGTTTCTGTACTTTTTTCAGTTTAAATGGAATTAAAAAGAACTTTTGCTCAATAAGATTCAGAAAAATGAAAGCAAATAACTTCCTTCAGTTATCCCATAGGTGGGTTATCAAGGGAAGCAGTGCAGGAACTCCTCAGACAGACAACCCTAGATTTCTTTTCTTTTTAAACTTATTTGAACAAACTTATATATCCAGACATTTAAAAAAAAATTAAAAAAAAAAAAAAACAGGGAGAAAAAAAAAAAAAAAAAAACAACAAAAACCCAACCCCCCAAAAAAACAAACCCAAAAAGACAGTTCTGGGTAGAAGGGGAAAATTTAACAAACCAACTGGAGTGCTTGATTGGGAACACAAGTGCCAACAAACAATTAACAAACCAGGATGCCTGGTAGTTAAGACATCTTTAATGATTTTTTTTTTCATTAGTCAAACACATAAGAATTTAATACAGCTGAACAAACTTTTCTTTACGTTACAGGGGGGAATGAATGTAAGAATGCTCATTTGAAACATGGTTAACATTTTTTTTTTTTGTTGCTTATGACTGGACTTAGATGGTAAACCAGATATCCTGAGATGTTAATATTTCTTAAATGTAATAAATAAAATTAAGCATATATTTTGAGTGTGAGTCTCTTCCTTTCAGTAGTGGGTTTGTGTGGCTGGCATGTTTGTGGGATTGGAAATAATACAATCGTGTGTCTTGGGACAATATGCATTGAATGTTTTATTCACTCTGGCATGTGCATAGGGCGTATTTTTAAAGCTGCTGGGAGCAAGATGTAAGCACTTAAAGAGCAATGTCACAGTCCTGATGTATTCCTGCAGTGAGGATACTTGGGAGATCAGAATTCACCCTTAGTGTATGATGTAAGTAGAGATAATCAGCTGTGAAGGTGGTTTTGGTGTTGGCTGCAACACTTCTTCCCATCTTCACAACCAGGCTTCAAGCAGTTTTTAAGATGTGAATAACTTCTTGACTCTTGTATTAAGGTTGTATAGCTATAGTTGTGAGTGTGCCCCGTTCTAGATGTCAACCTTAAAAATACCTTTCAATTAGAGAAAGTCTACAAAAATACTGCCAAGATTGATCAGGGGTAAGTCAGCCCATAGGGTGGTGCATGCGGCTGCTGGCTGTGCTGCAGGGAGTTACTCCTGTGTCACTTCTTGCAACTTCTTCCTGGAACGCAGATGTAGGCTTGGCCCAATTGACATTTTGTGTCCTGGAATTCTGTAAACTTCTCTTAAATCATACAAATGGAAATTTGGGGACTGAGGAAAGAGGGGACTGAGCAGAGATGCAATGTCTCTATGTAGAAGGCTGTTAGGAAAAGGGAACAAATTACTTTTCTGTACTAGGGATAGAACAAAAAGAGACCTCTAAGTCACAGCAGGAGCATTTATGGCAACTTTCTAATGACAAGGATAGTTAAGCTCTGAATGGACCTTACTTGGTCCATGTCATTATCCATGCACACCTGTAAATCTGATTGGGAAGGGTTCATCCTGCCTGGACTATGGAAATGTCAGGTGCTTTTTTTCACCCCATCAAAGGAACCTGGCATCCCTCCAGGACACCAGCTGCTTTTGGCTAAGGGGGATGAGGAGCAGGACTATGTAACTGCAGGGAAAAAACCAGCCCCTTGTACCCTATGAACATCTTAGTGCAGAGAGAGGGTCCAATGTATACAAATTGTGACTGGAGTCCGATTATCCTGCAGAGAGAGCATAAACGGGTGAAATACCTTGTGGTCAATACATCAGTGATGGTTTCAGAGATGAGAATACTGATTTGTTAACGCTTCTCCCTGACGAATGCCATTAAGACACTAGCCCAGGGCTGCCAAAAAGGTGCCAAGAAGCCCCACCGGCAATGCAAGTTCCCTCGTGCCCTTTTTTCCCTGCTGTCCTACCCCTCATGCCCTGCAACCATGCACAGGCAACTGCATTGCAGCTCTCATGGATGACCCCTACCTCCGAACAGGCCGGGCAGCCCTCCCTCCCCGAGGGCGAGCGGGCTCCGCCGCCCCGCACCCGCGCTGCCCCCTCGCCCACCGCGGCGCCATGGCCGCCCCTCGCCCCCGCCGGGTCACGCCGCCTCCCCCGCCCTGCCGCCATTTTCCTTTAGCGGCGGGCGCAGGGGAAGGGCACGCTGTGCCCATAGCAACCCCTCTGCGGCGTCGGGAGGAGGAGGAGGAGGCGGGTGCGGCGAGTGAGGCAGGCTCCCGGGGAGAGTGGCGGGCTCCCGGCCGCTTCTGCTGTGAGGGGCCGCCATGCCGACGGCCGCCGCCGCGCCGCCTCCCCCGACGGCCGGTGAGACTGGTTCGCCCGCGCTCCTTCTTCCCCCTTTCCTTCCCTGAGGGCTGAGGGCAGCCCCGGCTGCTCCCCGAGCACCGCCGTGGTGGCAGCGGGCGGTAGCTGAGCCCCCACAGCGGCATCTCCCCTGCCTGGGCCGTGAGGGGAAAGCCCCGCGGGGCGGCGGCGCCATGGCGGAGAGCGGGACGGGGCCCGCCCGCGGCCGCACTCCCTCGGTTCTGGCTCTCCTGATTTATTTTGCCCGAAATCCTCAGTCTGTGCCGTTGGGCTCCACCGGAACCCACCCAAAATACCGAGATTGCGCAATATTCGCCAAACATGCGGGGACAGGCGGTGTAACGGCGGCAGTCGCTCCCAGCCTTAGCCGGCCGTGCTTGCGCTCCCCACGGGGCTGGGGTGACCCCGCACGGGGCCCAGCGGCGTGGCCTTGGCCTGCATCGTGACTTGGCTGGGGCTGACAGCCTCCCCTCGTCCCCGCAGCTACTGCCAAGACGTGCTGCATAGGATTGGGGTTTTTTTGTGTACAGAAATATTGGAAAACCTAAAAGTATCTCTTTTCCCCCATTCTGAGCCATATTCTTCCTCACTTAATTTCTTCAATGAATTTTGGGCAGGTACTCGTCTCAAAATACTTACTTAATTCTTTCCACAAAGGAATTTTCTCTTAGAAAGTCCAATGAGCATTTGATAAAAGTTTCGATTAAAAAAAAATGTATTAAAATGATGGAAACTGTCCTTCACTTTCAAAATCAGCATATTTTGTACAGAATTCATGTTAACAGCTGCTTACTGAACATCAGTCCCAGGGCAGCTGCCTTTGGCATGTTCGTGGTGGCCTGCACCAAGAAGCCACGCAGCAGCGCTTGGTGTCGATCTCTGTACAGTTGTAGGTCTCCGGAGGGAGAAGGGAAACAAAATTCACTCTGCTGGTGGGCCTTGTTCTTTGCTTTTCTTCTGGATAAAAAAAAAAAAAAGGATTACCTTGAACTTGCTGCACTGGAACACTGTGTCAAACATATTAGTACTTTGGCAAGTAGTGTAATTGGCCAGATCTTCCTCTGATGTAAGTCTGTATAATTGCGCTGAAGTCTGTAACCCTCACTTGGCATAATGAGAAATGACTCCCTTGTGGGAAAATTATGTCCTGGTGATATTGTCTCTTTACAAAAACAACTCAAACCACAAAACATACTTAAATATTCTTTGGAAACATGAACTAGATGACTCCCTGAGGTCCCTTCCAACCTGAATTATTCTGTGTTTCTATGCTGCTGCTGTTTGTTCATACAGTATTTTGCAGGATGGAGTCCCGGTTCTTAACTGAAGCCGCATTGTGCAGGGCAGCGATACAGCCTGCTGAGCTGGGGCAAGTGGAAGTGGAGTGATACACAGCCACAAGATCAAGTGGTGTGTTACAGCATAGGGTGTGTTACTGTCAGCCTGGATTATTGAAATAGCTTCAGGTCTCTTTTCCTCTCTGTGGCAACCCCAAATCTGCCTGAGCACTGCTATAATGCTACAGATTACATGAAAATAGGCACTGGTAAACAGTGAAGGCTGTTTTTCATCACATTTAGTGCTTTTTTTACACATCACAAAGATTTTCATGCAACCTCTCATTTATATTCTTTAATATTTTTTAATCTCAAATTGCGTAACAATTTTCAATACTACTACCATTTCTTCTCCACAGGAGGAGAAGCTGAAGCACTGATACCTTAAGACCTACGTTTTCATGCTTGCTTGACTTGCAAAACAGCAGCCAGCCCACCTCTTCAAGACTTTTCCCAAAGGGGTGAAATCTTATGAAACAGTGTTAGTGCATTTTGGTACTGCAACGATGACTACTCTAGAAGGTGATTACTAATTGTTTTAGGTTCCTCTTATGCTTGACTATCTGAAGTTAGCCCCCTCAGCCATCAGATCTATTTATCACACTTACTTCTGTTGACAAGTTTTGGCAAGATATCAAGATGTCGCAAGGGGGTTTGGATATGTAACTCCCATTGTTTCCAGTCACGTAGTTAATCGGTGGAAAGGTCTGAAGGAGAACACGGGTTATTTGATCCCATGGCCTGGTGATGGATTTTTTTTTTTTTTTGACCCCACTGCTTCTACATGTAGAGTTTGATTCTGTGCCACTGAGGTCAATGAAAATGTTAGTGACTTTGGTGGGAGCAAAATATCAGGCTGCTAACAGCGAGCTGTGACAAAGCAGTGTCGTAGTTCCAGCAAGAGAGCAATGCAGGATTACTAACGTGATGTATAAAGAACTGTTTTTCTACAGCAGCTTTCATTTTGACATCAGCTGGTCCTGAAGCAGATCTGTGTAGCTCAGTCAGGAGTAATTACATGGTATGCTCACTTGGTGAAGGCTCTGGTGCCCTCCAGCGTGGTATGCAGTGCTGTGCCAAGTCCTTAGGTGGCAGTGGCATGGCCATGTGGAGCACCTGGGAAGTGATGGCTGAGAGCTTGTTTGCCCAAGTGCGAAGCCTCCCTGGTTGTCGTACTTGAAAATGTGATTAATGAAAGAGTTTGTGATGCCTGCAGTTTTTTCTCCTACGAGAACAGGCTGCGAGACTTGGGTTTGTTCAGCCTGGAGAAGAGAAGGCTGCGGGGAGACTTTATAGCAGCCTTCCAGTACTTAAAGGGGCCTGTAGGAAAGACAGGGACAGACCTTTTAGCAAGGCCTGTTGTGACAGGACAAGGAGCAATGGTTTTAAACTAAGGGAGGGTAGATTTAGACTGGATTTAAGAAAGAAATGTTTTACAATGAGGGTGGTGAGGCACTGGACCAGGTTGCCCAGGGAGGCAGTGGAGGCCCCATCCCTGGGAACAATCAAGGTCAGGTTGGACGGGGCTCTGAGCAACCTGATCTAGTTGAAGCTGTCCCTGCTCATTGCAGGGGGGTTGGAGTAGATGACCTGTAAAGGTCCCTTCCAATCCAAACCATTCCATGGTTCTATGATTGTAAGAGAGCCAGTGTTGGGGTTGACCTGCTCCAACATTTGCATACATAGAAGGAGTAGCTCTGCTTCCTGCCCTTGCTGTGCTTCTTGTAATCTTTCTTTTGGATCTTACTCTTTTGGGCCCTTTTCTGGGGCTGGAGGGGGCATGGCTGTCTCAGGTTTTTGCATATTTCTCTGTTTCTGACAAACAGAAGTGATTTAGGATTCCTGCTGATACAAATCTCAATCTCATAGGTTACTCTGAACATTTTGGTTGGTTCCTGTGAAGCTGACACCCTCATGTTTCTTTGATTCATCACTTATTTCCTATCTCTTAAATGTTGCTGAACTGACTAATGCCCTTTTATTATTCCTCACTAGCTGTCAAGAAGAAGCAAAATTATACTGGTGTACATGAGGCAGTGAAATCTGGTGATGTAGAACAGCTTGCATCAATGATAAAAAGTGGAGCCAGTATTAATGAGGTGGATTTAGTCCACAAATTCACACCGTTGCACTGTGCTGCACACTCTGGAAGTCTGGAGGTAAAACATTTTGTTAGTGGTCAGACACAGCAAGGTTTTTATAGGTTAATGTTTTCCTTCTTTGGGAGAAGCTGGACACAAAATTGCTAGTTTTGATCAAGCTAAATCAATAATCTCTGCCTATTTTTCTCATTAAATATATTCACCAAGAGCAGAAGTACAGAATTTTAGGTTTTTATTTTGCCTTTCTGAAGCCCCAGGCAGTTTATATAGTCAATGTTGCCAGATTTTACAAAATCAGTGATTTTCTTACTCTGAGCAAAGTGTGCCCTATGGTTGCCCTTCCAGACTCATGATCTTCTTTTGTCCCTATTGTGTTTTTGTCTTCTCTTGAGACACCTCGAAAATCCTGTAAGATGTGTAAAATGTTCTGCAGGTGATTGAAACAAGTGAGAAGTGACATGAAAACATGTTCATTCTGTTTACCAGTGTCCTGTCCCATGCCTCATTCTCTACAGAAATAGTCCTAATACATTTTATTTTAATAAAAAACCCTGTCGAATATTGATGGAAAAATCAGCAGGCGCTTGCATGGATGTTTTGAACTTCCAGGAGGCCTGAGCTGCTGTATTCAGTGCAACATTTACCTTCTTGTTGCAGCCTCCTTGTACAATCTTTATAGCAATCTAACCTTGAAGCAACAAGGCCATGAATAACCACATAAAAATTCATTTCCCAAAGGAAAGAATGTAAAGTTCCTGCTAAACTCAAGAAATAAAAGTGCAGTGCTGCTACTGGAACGTACAGAAACTGTCAAGAAAATGCTGATCATCATGTTGTCAACCCTAAAAACAGATTGCTTACCCACCCTTTTCTGCCTCTATAAATTCTGCCATTTTTTATTTGTCTCTCCTACTTTGCAATCAGTGTATTAGACTTTATTGAATTATCTGTCATCCACTTGTCGCTAAGCTCCTTCGTGGAAGCAGTGGAAGAACCAGAGCTGTAGGCTGGTCTGAAAGAAGATAATAAATCATAATAATAGCTAATAAAAAGTTTTAACTGGTCCTCTAGCTGTTTTTGTATAGTCCATAAAGCTTTCCATTGCAAGCAATAATATCTGCTGGAAAAAGGTGAATAAGCAAAAACTAAGCTGTGGAAGGATGAGAAGGGAGATGGGATTGCATACACCTAAGGAGCCTAATTAATTAAATGAGGTTTTAAATTTGGTTTGTGGTATTTTTCCTGCCAGTAATTTTAGCTGGAATTCAAGTAAGCATATTTGCATTGTTTTTTCCAATGTTTTTACCTCATGCCACATGAATACATCTGGAAGAGTAAAATTAAGAAGCCATACTGTAAAATCAATGCGAGGGTCTGAATTAGTAGGTTATTTGCACTTTTTGTACCCTTGGGTGAAGCCTGGGAAGTATAACTTACCTGTAACTTTCTAATGCACAAGTATCTGGCTAAGGCATGCTCTGGGGTGTCATATTTCCATAATGAAGTATTCCGATACTGTTTTGAAATGTAACATCGACTGATAAATTCTAGTTAAAATGTGCCTCAGATACATGATAAGAATAGTTAAATAAAAACCTTTGGTTTTGGTTGAGCAGTGCCTTCACTGGTTGCTCTGGCATGGAGCCGATACAACACGCATAACTGTCGGAGGCTGGACGGCAGCTCACCTTGCAGCTATCCGAGGTCAGGATGCTTGCATGCAGGTACGTACAAATATTCACTCTCAAGTGAAAGTAAGTAGGGCCGACCTTCAGTTTGGACAAGTTCATTGTGAAGATCAGCTGAGAGAGCTCCTAATGGAGCTATGAGTATCTCATCTTGCTGTCTTTACATCTGGAATCAAGTCACTCTTGTTAAAACCAGTGCACTCATTTGCGCTCTCTGTGCAAACAGATGTATTTTGTGTAGTGTCATTGCCTTGGGGTCAGGCCAGAGTTATCCTGCTGATCATCTCAAGTCATCCTCCTAGGCAGTGTTTGGTTTTTCAGCTTGTGAACTGAACTTCTGCTTTGCATTTCTTTTAGGCCTTGTTAATAAACGGAGCAAACGCAGAAGCTCAAGATGATCGTGGGTGCACTCCGTCCCACTTAGCTGCAGCCCATGGGCAGTCTTACACCTTACAAACCATACTGCGAAGTGGAGCGGTGAGAGACTTTTACCTGCAGTTCCCTAGCGCAGAGCCAAAGTCTGGTATCTTTTTCCAAACAAAACTCTCCCTAGATTAAACTGAGATTTAGGACTGTAGATTAATTACTGTTGGTATGTTCTTGTTGGTGAATTTATTTTTAGGGTAAACTTCCATTTTCTTATTGTAAGATACATTAGGGAAATGATCCAAAAATCTAGAGAGAATCAATAATGTGAGTAAACCACATTGCACTGAGGATGTCACTAAATGAAGATCAGGCGCTGTGGTGGTTGTGATTTTTTGCAATTGCGCAAATCTTCTACAGTAAGAGAGACATAAACTTAAAAAAAATTCCAGATGCGTATTTAAGGAATAATGACCAATGCAGTGATAGAAGTATGTCTAAAAGTGCACCTTTTACATGTGTATTATATAAATAAAACCAAGAACCTGTGAAAAGTACCTAACTTGGAATAAGAACTGCATACATGGTGTGAACTTTGAAAAAAGCTATTTGATTTGACTTCAATAATTTAACACAATGAATAGCTGATTCCTATTTATAAAATTTGTCTAGTGTCTAAGATTTATAAATGAATAAATTAACCTGCTGCTTTCATTTTAGAATGTAAATGTTTCAGACAGGAATGACTGGAAGCCTGTTCATTATGCTGCTTTTCATGGTCGCTTGGGGTGTGTGCAGCTTCTTGTTAGATGGGGAGCTTGTGTAGATGATGTGGATAACAATGGAAACCTTCCAGGTATAGCAGGATAAATCCTACGTTTTTTTAACCTTTGGTTTACAGTTGTTGTGTGATGTGATAATTGTAGCAAATTCTAAGTAATGCACACCAGCAGCATTTGTGATTTGATTCCATGCAATCCACGTATTTATTCCATTTTTATAATGATGGGGGAATTTATAAAATCCAAAGTATTTATCTGTCGGTGACAGTATCCTATTCACCTTCTGCTGCTGCTGGCAAGGATCAGAGCTCATGGGTGCTGGAACAGGGAGCAGGCTGAGGCGGGCTGAGACCGCTGTGTAGGTGGGCAGCATCTCATATTTGTGTGATGAAGCGCATGTGCCAATGGAGGTCACAGGAGGAGAAGAGTAGGTGGAGCAGGAGGCAGTTTCAGCTGCTATACGCTCCTTTTTGAATTTGTGCCAGGCTTTAATGGCTGTGCCAGTGTGATCAGATTCTGGCACGTTCATATGCAGGTTTTTGTATCCCACTGTTTCTTAACTGATGTGTTAAAACCCTTGTTCGCCTTTACCTGTGATTTCTTCATCTTGATTTCTGGAATACCAGTATTCTGTATTATCTGTAATCTGTACTCTTTTCATAATCATGAGTGTAGCTGCTTTAGCACAAAAAAAGGGCAGTGTTTATTCCTTGCTCTTCATAGTTTCTCTAGTGTCCCTCTGCCTACCATGCCACTGCCTCAATATTCTCTCTAAGTTGAATGGTATTGTTCATACCCTGTGTTCTCACTGCATCCTTTCCCTTTATAGCATTTTCCTTCTTATAGTTTGTCATATTATTTGTTCCAAATAGCATGTTTTTTTTCTCTATAACTTGTTCAGAGTGATTTTTTAAAATCCTTTCTTAAAATCTTTTACCCTCTGTTAAGCACCACTTACCTAGTAAACTTACATCTATGTTCTGTTTTGCAAACCTGGGTCTTGTTAAAGGATGTGAGACTCTTGCATCCCAGCAGGACATCTGGTGTATTAGCAATAAGGGGTCACGATGTTAGACACCCTGGTGGCAGCGTAGAAGGTAGATTTATTTGCGTTTGGGAACACTTCCCTGATAACAGACTTTTATGGAGAGGTGGCAAATGCCAGTACAGTTCTACTTAAACGCTCTGTATATACTGGTTAGTAGAAAATTGTTTTTGTTGTTATTTTGACATCTACAGAAGCTTGATCCTCCAGTCTTTGTTCTGTTTCATTTGAACATGTTATCATCCAAAGGAAAGAAAATGCTTTGGAACATTGCTAGTAAAAGATTAATAAAGTGGTGTGATGTACAGACCAGCTTTTCCTCAGCTTCTGAAACAGTAAAGTGAACTTAAATCATCTTTACATATTTCAGCTTCAAGATTAGCTGGACAGTGCTATAATTTTTCCTAACAATATACTGAAAGAAATTTACTGAGGTTGCAATGCCGTACACCTAAAACTTGGCTGCACTTTTTGCATGCGTATGTTATAGCAGAGGCTTTAATTACCTATAGCATGCTAATTTTGGGGAAGAACTGTGGCTCATTCAGTGTACAGAATGGGCTGTGCTCATTAATTCAACATTTTGTTTTCTCTCTGTATTTGTTTTTTGGCCATATCCATGTTTCATTTATTGCTCAGTAGTTAAACCTGTTCTAAATATATTAATTTAATCGTAGCGCAACATCTGAGTTTTTCACAGACACTGTTTTTTCACTCACCACTTTGAGAAGAGTGAATAGTGTTAGCCTGATTTTATAAAAGGCAAGATGAAACACAGAGAAGTTGGGATACCAAAACCAACTGCCCGCTGCCTATTTGTGATGCCTGCGACAAGGTTTTTCAAAGTTCTCAGCATTAAGCTGCATATTTTATGTTAACATCACAGTACTCTTTGGCTTTAGTCTCAGCTGCAAGTGCTCAGCATGCCTGAGGCTCAGATGGCACAGTTATATGTTGGGCACTAGCTACTAAGAAACACACAGGTTAAAAGCCACCTATGAAAAGTTCCTTTATGTGTCTTCCACAGCATCCCACTGGAACTGTGCAAAAAGACATGGACAGAATACAAGTCTTTAATCTATTTTCCCCTTGCCACCTTTGCAGAAAACGTTGAGCTTTTCTGACCGCTTTCTGCACAGGACAGATGTCTGATAAAAAAAAAAACCGTTTCATCCCAAAAGGTGAAGTTTTATCCCTGAGATTTTAGGTATCTGAAAGTGGATTCATAAGGGTCAGTTTTTCACTAGCTGACTAGTAATTGGTAGTTACTTTTAAGAAGGTACCTCTTTTCACTTCCCCCTGAGTAACTAACTCACTGAATAAAATTAAGACAGTGGGAAAAACTGCTCTGATTTCAGTGAAGCTCAGATTTTGTCACATTAAATTTTAGCAATCATCTGTACCTAAGTATTGTCATCTTGCCATAAAACCAATATCCATCACCTCTTAGAGCAATTACGCTCTGGAAAGCCGTGGATAGTTTGCAATAGAGAACTTGCATGTGCCAAAAATTAACTTAAGTGACATGGGTTTTTTTGGTCCTGGGTACATTGTTTATTAACTATGAAGATAATGAGATTCTTAACCTGGAGACAAACTAATCCTTTTGCCTGGAGAACATCAGCCAACTTTTACAGAGCATTTTCATGGAGTGTTAACACATAATAAGCCTTTATTTGGCAACTTCTTCCCCTTAATGGGACTAGAGAATACTAATAATTTCAAAATAATGAGCATGTGTTTTGTACCTCTCACTTTGTTATAGGCCCAGCACTCTAGTAGTATTAAATAACTAAACCTCAGCATAGCCTAAAGGACAGGGGAGGAAACACTTGGCCCCCACAGGGACGCAGTCACTGCCGCAGTGAGGTGGAGCAGCTCCTGTACACAGCAACTGTCTACAACAGTTGAAGGAAAGAAGTGTACGACAGAAGTACTGCGAATAGAAGCCCCTGTCATGGGATGTACCTTTAAATACATTGCCCAGTAAAGTGAATGTCACTGTCCTCATTTTATAGGTGGCGTAACTGAGATGCAGAGGTGTGACAAAACTTGTTTGTGGTGGCACAGTAGAGGTGGGACTAAAGCAGAAATGGCCTCGACTCCTGATCAGGGACACCCCTTGCAGGCCCTCTGTAATGAGTATCCCTAGGACAGCAGAGTCAGACAGCTGCCAGGAGTGAGATTTGTGTTCGTGGGGAAGATGAGACCCTGGTGGCACACTCTCCTAGCTAGCGCTCAAAGGTCTCTTGGCAGTGTTGTGTTGTCTCCTGCAATCAGCTCTGCCAGGGAATCTTCTTTGCAGATCTTATCCTTGACTCTTTTACTTCCTTTGCATGGAGCTGAACTCTGTCCTGGGTAGGAGCTGAGCATCCCCCATCCAACTGAGGCTGCTCCCACTTGTTGTGCTGTGTTGGATGGCTCAAGTGCTGGTAGACGAGCTGGATCTAACTAGTGGTGAGAACACTGCTTTCTTGGTGGGCAGCAGTGCTCTGCTCTAACATACTTTGTTTCACCTTGTTCTATAGCTCATCTGGCAGCAATGGAAGGACACTTGCATTGCTTTAAGTTCTTGGTCAGCAAAATGGCCAGTGTCATGCACACACTGAAAGCCAGGAACGACCAAGGAGAGACTCCAAGGGACTTGGCTGAACGGTTCTATAAAGATAATATTCTGCAATATATTGACAGTGTGGAAAAAGAGGAGGAGCGTCCAGAGACACAGGAAGGCGAGTATGGATCAAGATACTGTTAAAATAGGCATTGTAATTCCATAGAAATGCTTGATTCTGAAAACTTGTATGAGCAGAATTATAACATTTATATTACCAATATAAGGAAGAACTGTCCCTTTCAATACTTACTACACTTACTGATAGCTAAGACTGGGATACTCAGTGTGATTTTATAAATGTGTTAGGTTTACCCATTATTGAAATAAAACATATCACTCTATGTTGCACTATGAATACCAAGTTGTCCATGTTCTTAGACTCCAGTAAACATCCAGACAAGCTGTATAATTTTCATGAGTTTTCAGATTTGCCTGCTCAGAATCCCTTACTTACATTGAATAGCAACTTAGCCTGGAAATATCCCACGGAAATTAAGGTTACTTGCTAACCAGCAATACTACTGCAGTCTGAACAGCCAAAGGATGCAAATGTGGCAAGGTCTGTAAGGGGAACCTTCAGCAGAGCAAGGATATGAGAACTGCACCTTCACCTCTCTACTTTTTCCAGGCACTTACTGTCCTTATCTGCTAGTCTTTTGTCATTATACCTATATGTATATATACTCCCTGTCTATAAAAAATAACTAGAAAAATCAAATCGTCTGTATGGGTAGTTTTTAAGCAAGAAGTAAAATAGTTTATATATTTGGTTAGACTATGAAATTCAAAATAGGCAAATGACTCCAGTTACCACCAGTAATACAGCGTCAACCATAAAACAAAGGTATACTTGTTATTTCAGGTTTATGAAATTAATCTCTTAACTGTATAGGATGCCTGTAGCCATAACCAAGACATGTTTAATTAAGTCTATGATGAACAGTGCTAGTTATGCAGCTGCATTTTAACTGATTAAGGGGGCATTAACCTGGCTAACTACAGCTATGAGGTGCACATGCATAAGTTGCTATGAGAGAGGCAAGCAATGAGAGACAAGTATGAGCATGTTTAATGGAATTACTGGCATCTGTTTGGAAACATGTGCATTTCATTTTCAGTTTTAGCTTTCCCAGCCCATAGTGCTGCTTTCAAAGGGGACTTGTTAGTGCTTAGAAGATTAGTGAGAAGTGGAGTAATCAATATTAATGAGCGGGATGATAAGGGATCCACTCTCATGCACAAAGGTCAGTAATTATGGTCTGTGTTTCAGCTTGTTACTGTTTGTTGCTGACTTGTTTACTTAGTTTTTCAAGTGACTGCTCATCATGAAAAACAGCATCTCATTTCCTGAGGGCTCGAAAGGGCAACCCTGAAAAACATATTTTGTGATGTATGTGTGCGTAGGTGTCACTTTAAAAATAACCAAGCTGAAGTAACGAAATAAGATTTTATATTAAAGAGAAAGCAACATGTAAACTGAAAACTAAATAGTTTTTTTTATCAGGCGAGATGTGACTTTTAGAAACATTGGCTAGCTAGGTATAAGAATGATCTGTATTGTGGCCTGGGCCCTTATTTACTGAACATGTCAGTACTGTGGAGATGTGTTGTAAAAACCACAACAAAGTCATTCGGTAGTATGCTGTAAAGGAAGGTAAGCTTCTGGTATCTAACACCTTGATATGTAGTGGAGTGCTAGCATTACAGAAAAATGGTCCTTTTGTGTTTGAGGGTTTCATAGTAATGGCTGAAAGAATAGGAGAGGAAAGAAAGAGGGAGGTATTCTTGTAATATGCTTTTAACATTATTTCCCATATTTCTTTTGGAATAGATATAAATGGTAGAATTTTTAAAAACATAATTAAAGTTCTCATTATGAAAATTGGTATGTATTGATTTTAAAAGTGTTTTCTACATTCTTTCCCACCCTCTTTTCTTGGAATGGTGCTAACCTACAATTGTTTCATCCCCAATCTTTACATGCAATGTTGGTGTTATGAGGAAATACTATGTCTGATTGTAATTTCATGTCCTTATCTCAGTAAGAAAACAAATATGGCAAACATCCAAATGGGGTGCTGTCAAGAAATGGATTTATTCTTCCTTGAGAAAAACAGCTTACAGGTTTCAGCTAGGCATGCCGAATACCATCTTCCATATGTGAGACCTCATTCCTGGCACCACATGGTATGAGCAGTAGCCATGCCAGATCGTATGACTAGGCAAAGCTGTTGTTTTAGGCTGCAGCTGAGAAGCGTTGCCTCAAGTGTCTGGCCCAAGCAATGACGTACCTGTAGCTCCAGCACAAAGCCCTGGCTTCTCTCCTTCGCCATGAGACAGCATCGCACACCACCGAATGGGGCAACCAGCTGTGTCTGATGGACGGGACCCCAGGGCTGGAGACAGATGACGTTGCTTTGCTGCAAATCTATGACGTATAGGCCTTACTGCAAGCGAGTGTGAGGCAGCATTATTTGCATGCCTCATGCTCAGCGTGTGAGACTGGGCAAGTTTAGTTTAACTCGTGTCCAGGAAGAGTTGCCAGTAAATTTCTGGAACTAGAAAGAGGCACAAAACCACATTGCATGATCTTCCCCAAAACTGCCTGTACCCATGTGACTTGAACATCTTGAAATATAGGCTTCTCTTGAAATAGTATCTCCCCTGTGGTGTGTTAGTGAACCCAACTTCTGGCCTGTCAAATAATGACAAGAGGGGGACATTTCAGGTTTGAAACACTTCAGTTGTATTTAACTGACTTGTGTGCACCTTCCTTCCCTTAGCTGCTGGACAGGGACATATCCATTGCTTACAGTGGTTGATTGAAATGGGAGCTGACTGTGACATTATGAATGATGCTGGAGAGACTCCAAAGGACATAGCCAAGAGGTAGCAGTACATATCCTGTAGCTCCGTCATTTATTTACTTGCTATTTATATATCGATATCATGTCAGCTTTGTTGGAATTAACTCTGATTTTCAGTGATGGAGCAAGAACAGATTAGGCTCATGAATTCCATCTCTGAATGATACATAAAGCTGTATTGTAGCTATAAAAGGTTTTAATTTTCACTTAATTTAATTTAATTTTTTTTTTTAGCAAGGTCAGACATAAAAGATGAAAACTAGCTGATCTGCAAAAGGAAGGTTGTGAGCCAGGATGCTCCAGCTGTACAAAGTAAATGAGAACTAGCGAAGGCCAGCTGATTTTTGCATTAATAAAAATAATACAGTTTCTGATGAGATTCAATTAAGAAAACCTGCAAAGGAAAAGATACCTCTGATGTGGGAGTCATTGTCATAAGATTTCATTGAGGCAGAGCTCATGCCATCAGAATACTACAAAAAGCAGATTAGCTGCTCATAGTTTGTGTACCAGTGCTTCCTTTAATCCTAAACCACCTCCGATAAATGGGAACATGAAGAGTTTCAGAGAGTTTCTGGCACATGCAGGGAGCATGGCTGCATTTTTCCCAATGATGGGGATATTTCAGTGTACATTAACTGTTCTCTGTGCAGATTTGCCCAACCGGCAGCTGTGGAACTTTTGACACAAAGAACTGGAGACAGTAACTCTAGTGATGAAGAACTAGATGCAAACAACATAAAGTTTTTTGAAAGACATGGTGTGGAAGGGAGCACAGATAGCAAAGAAGATTTAACCCTGGATAAAGCAGAGAAAAGGAACGCACGCAGTAAGCACTGTCTTTCCATCATTCCTTATTTGAAAAAGTTGGTCTCAAGACATTATAGTCCTAGTTGCACAGTTTCTGCCAACTGCTGTGACTTTTTTGTTGTAAGATGAGATAGTTGACAGGATATCTGTACCACTGAGCATTCAAATAAATTGTGGAAAATTAGAAAGCATAACAGAGGGCAATCAGAACATAATTCTTGCACTGTTTCAATCCATGTGGGTGAAACCGTATTTGATTGCTACTTGTTTTTGAGACCTGTCTGCTGTGTGGGTGTCAGGTGTAGCTCAGTATTTGCTGAGCAGTGTGATTTCTGCTCTGTGTTTGTGAGACTATTTTCCATACTATTAGATTCCAGCATGACTGTCTTCTCCATGTATTCTACCTACCTGGCGAACTCTGTCTTACAGTAAGGGCCTATCGCAAGATTCAAGAACTTCAGCAACTTCTAGAAATTGCCTACAGCAACTACAGACAGCTGGGAGGAATAACTGAAGAGGAGAAGAAGATGAAAAAAGAAGAAAGGGAAGTTGAGAAGTAAGGTTAACTTGCCCTGCTAACGTTTAACTCTGTGAGGCCCATTTTAAAGCCTTCTTTAAGTCTAACTTACACTCAAGTTCTTTTGGCCATTCTGTCCTTCCCACTTACCAACTTTAGCCAGGCCAAAAAGAAACGGACTTCAGCAATTTGACCGTTTCTAGACTGCTACCACCAGGATCAGCCCCACAGCACAAGTGTTTGATGGATCCACACTTCTTGTGCAAGATTATCTATTTGGCCTTCAGGTTTTCCTGTGGCATATGTGCCATAGGTCTGGTAAGTCCTGGCTCTTTTGTTTGCATTGAGGATGCCAAATACATTTATGCACTTTAATAAATCTGAAAAAAGGCATTAGTCTTAGCATGACTTGGATGCAAGTGTATATATAGCAGAAATTATTCAATGATCTGCTACCTTTCTGTGTCAAGGGCAATATATTTCTTTGCTCAAGAAAGCATTAGCTCATATCCAGACCACAGAAAAAAGAAATCTCAGCAAACCCACCTTTGCACATGAAGCACTTTTCATAATGTCTGTCTAATTCTCAGGGTCTCCATTAAATGAAAGGGTTCTGTTAGATTGATCAGGTGATTTGATGGACAGACTGTCTAAGTTTCAAGAAAAGCTCTTCCGTCTATCAAAGGTTTAGAGCTTAAACAATAATGCAACATCCAAAAGACAGCCCTGTCTCCACCTCTACCTGTCAAAGATTTGGCTACTCACTGTTCTCAGTCTCTCTAGATAACCATGTCCATTATGTGTTTGGGCCACCCCAAACCAATGTCTTTATTTGGTCACTGAGAGGAAACTGTATCCAAAGGGCTTGTATACCATCAAGACAGCAGACTTACCGGTCTGTGTAGACTTGGAGCAGGTAATATGTATCACAGATTGGAATTAAGTAAGTAGTTTGTTTTACAACCCCATATGAGCCAAGAAACTGAGGTCAGGATTTCTTTTGGTTCAGATCACCCTTTGACTCAGCCCAGGCTGAAAGTCCATCTTCCTTAACTTGGTATGTCTGCAGTGTAGATATCTGCATCCGAGTTAGTTACCTTGAGCACCTTTTTAGACTCCTTGAAGAGATGTAGCCACTTTCAGAGCATAATTAGTTGGGTACTTCAGGATGAGATTCATCACTTCTAGGAGTGTCTCTCCTGGCTTTAAAGGAGGAGGGTGACCAGCTCAGATGTTGATGCCTACATTGGAAGGTTAGAGCAATATGTTTGCAATGATGGAAAAGTCACTGTTGACTAATGGCAGAAATTAGAGTTCATTTTGGATAGAGCAGCTACTTAAAAGCTAGCGGTGTCTATTAGAGGGCTCTGACAAGGCTGTTTAAGGGATTTTGCTTTCTGTGGCATGTGTGGCTAAACTAGAAAAATTGTGAGGATCTCTGAAGGGTCCCTCTCTTCCGTGGAGGCCAGAGAGCATCCCTAGCTCCACACGGGCCTTTTGAAATGGAAATACTGCTTCTCAGCATACCTACCTACCCTTCCGAGGGTATCTACCTGTGGATAAACTCCAAGATGCTTGTATCATGTGCCAGAAAACCTCATTATTTTAAAATATTTAATGACAACACCATTTTGCTAGATGAAAAGCAGGAGTTCCCACTTGGGAAGGCTACTGTAGGAGATTTTGAATATTTTCTGCTTTAGTCCATGTTTTCTGGCTGTAAGAGGCCTGTTGTGAACCACTGCGCAGTGCCTGACCAGGCTGCATTGCATGGAAAAAATTCCCACCATGTGTGTGCCACACAGTTTTGGAGCTGTGTCTCGTTAATCTGAAGTGTGCAAGAAGTCAGCCTGTCCCCCCGAGCACTTTCAGTCAATCAGGAGCTGGTGGAAGGCCAGAACTTACGTAAAGTTGGTAAGGGGGATTCAGACTGGAATGTGGAACGTCTAATCAAAATTACTGTCCTTGGGAAGTGAAACACATCCTGGAGAAATACGTAAGCTAATTAAGATGTTTTGGGAACAATCTGAAGCTACTACTAGAAGTGTGATAAGAAGCACCCTCACACGAACTGGACTCATTATAATACTAAAAGTCATACCCCTTGAGCTGGAGGCCCTGGCCCAAGCAGAGACCCCTCACATTTGGGCATGCATAGAATATTAAATGCTGTAGCTTTAAGAATAAGATGAGAAAATGTAGACCAATAGAAAACTGCTTTGCGTAATTACATATGCATATATATAACTAGACTGTATAAATACTGTACCTGTATGAACGAGCGGAGGCTAGCTTTGTGGAATTACCACCTAGCACCCGGTTTTGTGCAAAACCAGAAATAAATCGGTATCTCGGCTCTGTGTGCGTATTGGGTGTTGCACACCAGGTAACAAACTCCATTTGTGAGACAACACACTGATTTCCCGGCATAAGTAGAGGCCATTCCTGCAGTGTCAGTAAGGCTGGTACAGCCTAGTAGCTTTGGGCTGTGTGAGTCAGGAATACTTCAGTCCGGGAAATGCGGTAGCTCTTGCTGAGAGCTTTTGGGCCGTGCTGTTTCAATCCACAGGGCAGATGTCTCCCTGTCCCTTTTCCTTTTACCAATCTTCCATCTTTGTAGCTGTGCTAATTCATTCTGATGCAGAGGAGAGCCAGCACAACTCCAGATGACTCAGTTGCTGAGGTCAATTGCTGTTATAATAAGAATATATGTGAATTATGTCTCAGCTAACCAGTTCCAGGAATCTCAATTAATTTAGGAGCCGTTGTGGGTGTGACCGATGAGATCTTGTGCAACTGTGTATCAGCCAGCGCTTCAGTTTCCCTTTAGTAAGTGTCATGCAGGCTGTCATTTGATTATTCCTCATCTGTGACTAAGCCAATCGATAGGAAGGATGTAGAGGCACCACATGTAAACGAAAAAGCTGCTGCTGACCCCTCCAGAGTCCCAGTTTAATGCTTTTTCTCTGTTTCATGCTAACCTTTTTGCTCCTTGGGCACTTCTCCCTCTTCCGCAGCTGGAGATGGACCTGGGTTACAGCCTAGCCCAGGCCCTAGCGTCTGGCTCAGTGTGTGGGAAGACATCTCCATCTCGTGGTCAGACTGCGCTGAGCACAGCTGACAGCGAAGGCGGCAAAGCGGCTGTTCAGAGCTCTTACAAAGGGTCTTGAGCCAGGAGCACACTGTAGCTTACCCCAGCACAGCTGGTGTGAGGAGTACTGCACTGCTTTCTGCTGTGACTAAACTGTTCCTTACTAAAGGGATAGGACCACGTGGAGTAGCTAGGGCAGGTTTGGATGCGCTTCATGCTCTGCTTGTCTCCTTTGCTTTTGGCAGGGCTGTGGGGGAGCTGGAGGCCCAGCTGGAATACGAGCGAGTCAGGCGGGAGAAGCTGGAGAGCCAACTGGATGACTACCGTGCTGAGATAAGCCATCTTAGAGAGAGCCTGGAGAAAACCCGCATCCCCCCTGCTCTCCCCCTGGTGAGTGCCACACGAACTCCCCCAATGCGGGGGACAGAGGCCACTGCCCATTGCTTGTGCATGTTTGTTCTCCCTAAGATTCCCAGGCACGGTGCTGGGAAATGCTGGAGTAAATGTGCTAGTACCTTTTAGCTTGGGACACTGAAGTGAGCAGTAGCCTTTGTCGCGTCCTGACAGTGTCTCTGCTGTGAAAGGATATCAGTTTCTCTTTGTACCCTCGCAGAGAAGCACTGATGTTCTTCATGTTCCTGTTAACAAAAGGGAGTGGACTGATCCCTGAGTACTTCCACTTGCATATGCAGTGACTGACAGTTCATCTTGGCTGGTAGCTGGTATCTGAGACTGGACTGGTGCTTCCGGAGACTTGTTGTCACCACCTAAAGGGTTGTGTAGAGATTGCAACCGTGGGTTTGCAGGATTCTGTAATACACAAGGACACAGAGGCTTTTATCCTCTAAATTTCTCTACTTTACTACAGATTACCACAAATACCACAGAAATCACCACCAGCAACTTATACTACCACAAAATCACCACTAGCAAGTATACCTATGATTAATAAAGTGAATATAAATATATATATCAAGCTATTACAAAATGCTATTAGCAATCAATAATATATTATCAATTAATAGTATGGTAGCAATCAATAGTAAAGCAACAATCAATAGTATAGCAATAACCAAGTAGGTATATACTGTTACAGGTTACTACAAACTTAGCATTAGTGAAGCAAACTTATCAACAGCAGCTGATACACTTATGATTGATTGCCTGTAAGGATATATAATATCTGTATGAAGTGAATTAGACAGATTTCAGAAAAGGCCAAATCATCCCAGAGGGGAGGACAGACTGATCCCGGGGGGTACCCAACCATCCCCAAAAGAGGGAGGACAAACTGAACCCCAAAAGTGGACCCAGAGAGGGACCAAGAAAATAACAGAGTCTCACTTCAAAGGTGATTTGTGTCACAGTCTGAAGTCAGCCAGGCATCCCTGGTGAGAGTCCAAGATCTCGTAGAAAGTTCGTGTGGAGAATTCAGTCTGTTTAGGAGAGGAAAAGTATGTGCAGCATGGGAAGTTCTCAGAGAGAGAGGCTCGATTTGGGATTAAAAATTAAGCCCTTTTTATATTATAGAGACATAAGAGAGTGGAGGACACCACCACTGCAAGTAGCCAATAGATGCTGATGTTTCCATTTCTAATTTTCTACTTTTCACCTGTAACAGCCAACAGATGATGAGCTTTCTATTCTTTCAGACCATTTTTTATTTTTCCAGACTATTTCCCACCTTTTCAGACAATAAGTTGCCTTTACAGTCCCTTGTTTCTGCGCTTATCAGTGGTATCCCAGGATGCTTCTGGTTCTTAGGTACCACAGCTGTACTTCAAAGAGGCCAGCTGCACTTCTCAAGGATTTCTGGTTCCCAGCCTCACAGTTCCCAGGCTGGCAGACATATTCTCTGTCAGTATTTTTCAGCAGGCAGTTTCTTCTGTTCAGTAATTTTCCCCTTCTAACCAGGCCGCCTTTCTGGCTGCTCACATCAGGTATCAACCTGGTGTGTCAGCCCCTCGCCCCAGCTGGCATGGTTTGTAGCAATTGCAGCACATGTTGTAGGATATTTCTTTTGCTTCAGAACTGGTTTGTTTTCCTCCCTTTTACACCAGACTGGGAGGTGAGTTGGTGGAGTACTGTAGTACAGTACTGTATTGCTGTGTGCAGTGGCTGATTTCAGTGAGTGTTCTCGTGTGTCATCTGCTATCATCTTAATTATCAAGCCCACTGACAGCAAAGAAGGTGCAGATAGGAACTATCGATTGGCTTAGCAGGCAAAGACAGAAAAACTGTAGCTTTTCTTAAAATCAAATCTTGAGGATAGATCAGAAGGTCACATGCTAACTTTGGGAACAAGAGAGCTGGCATTTCAGACTTTTCCCTGCTACATAAGTCCCACAAACTGATGTGACAGTCAAGACCCTGTTTTTCCAATCTTTGCCATCCAGTCAATCGGCAGCCTTGGGTGAGGCATCTAAATTCCTCTTGCTATGGGTTGTGGGAACTGGTGTGCAGTAACATTGCCGGTTCTTCCAAAGGTACAGCCAGTGGAAAAGGTTCATGGCCCTGCCAGCCTGGGCTGTTCATTGCTGTTCTTGGTGCTTCGCTTAACTTCCTCGACCATTGCACTGCCTTGACTGTGTAGCTGTTTGTAGGGCCCTGCTACAACCAGGTGAGGACTAGTCACTGACAACGTGGTTGACTTGAATTTAGCTCCTTCCTCTGCCTAGAGGAGCCCAGAATACCCATCCCAGGGGGATGCTCTAACCAGCATGATGTCTGCTCTTCTGAGATGGAGCCATACTCATTCCCCTGCTTGCAGCTGTGCAGTGTGACCGCTGTAATTCAATAGCCCCTAGTCCAGAGGGAGGAAGTGAGAGAAAACACCTTTGTAAGCTGATTATTAGGGCAGTCATGCAGGAGTGGGGGAGTTGGCCTGTGCTTCACATGAAACATGTTTTTTGGAGGCCAGATTGGGTTGCTGGATAAAAGGGGTAACATTACTGCCTTCTTCAGCCAGGTTTGAATGAGGCCCAGGTGCTTGGAGTGTCCCTACTAGATAATGGTCCTTTTCTGAGTGTGATGGGGAAGAATGTTTGATGGATGCTCTGAGCAGGAAACAAGCATTTAGAGCTCAAGTTTGTTACCATTTAAACTGTGGTGGATTTGGCCATGGAAACATCTAGGGCATTTCAGGCCCCTTGAGAGCAGAGGTGATGCCACCCCTAGGCAGCTGGGAGCAGGAGCTGTGGACTGCGCTGTGCTGCACATCCTTGGAGAAGGACAGAGGAATTTCTGTCCCAAGAATTTTAGTCCTTCTGTTGCCATCGTCTGATCCCAGGCTATCGTGTGCAGCGTGGCTGGAGGGCATTCAATTGCTGCAACTCAAAGCAACGAGGCCTTCAGGTCGCTATGGTGCCTGCATCACACACTTGTGCAGAGTGCTGGCTTCACAGCTTACGTTCAAACACGCCTGTGTGTGCCCGAGCAATGCAATGTGGTCTGGCACAACCACATTGCACAGTTCTGTCCATCTCCCTCTATCCCCCTTCCCCGCTTTCTTCCTCCTGCCCTCCCTTGCAGGATTGTTGCTGAACCTTTCCTGCCTTCCTGTGCCTTTTTTCCCTTTCCTTTAGCCTGTGCCAGCTTTCCCTGCCACCATATACATGCTGTGATGCTCCTACAGCTGTTTGCTTCCCACTGTATCCTTGGGACTGATCTTTTCCATGCTGTGGAGACCCTCAGGCCAGCCAGGTGCCTTCCTTCACCTTTGAAAGAAAAGCTACTTTCTGCTTCCACAGCTCACTTTAAGACATTACCCATTCTACTCCCCTGGAGGGTTTAAAAATCTAGGACACCTATGGCATAGAGTGCCCCATTTCTAGGGTAGAAGAGTGGCTGTAGTCAGTTTTTTTACCAGCAGCAGTCTGAAAAAGTCCAGTTGGGCATTAGGTTTACCAGCTGGGACGGGAGACAACTTCTATTGAGGCAGGTTTGTTTTCAAAACCTTCTGCTCCGCGTGACTGCTACAACCAAGGGGCCTTCAAATCTTACCCTGCTGTGACTGTCATCGCGTGCCCTGGGACTACGCTCTGCCCTCAGCTTTGGTTTGAACACAATATTCTGTGGTTACTCAAAGCCATATATTTTTAAATCCTGTCTTATGAGGTAGCAGCTTTAAGTGATTGCTATTTAATGGCTGCAATGTCCTTTGTTTCAGGAAGCTGAGACCAGCTCCAAGTCTTGCAAAGAGAAAAAGAAAGTCAAGAAGAAACCAGCCTGCAGCCCTGGAGGAGTGTTTGTGAGACTGCGCTGAGGAATGAATCTCTGATGAGGGGCAGGCAGACTGCAGAGGTAGAATGGCAATATTCTAGACAACGCAAAGTGTTTGCATAGCCCAGCTCCACAGATGAGTTGTGGTTCTCTGCATTTCAGTGAAGTATTTTTTTAGTTCTCTGGGATAGCAAATATTTTTAAATCACAGCAGCAGCATTTCTTATTAAAAAAAAAAAAAAAAGAAAAGAAAAAGCAGAAGGACTTCTCTTCTTGCCCAGGTAGTAGTTTAGCAACAGCTTTGCAAATTATAAAGTGACATTTCAAGACTTAACTGCAGCAATGTCATAGGCCCCCCCTAGGTCCGAGACAAGCATCCCCATCTACTAGCCTATTTTGTACTACTGCCTTAGGAAGGAAAAAAAAATAAAAGCACCTTACCTCCTAAAATAATCAGATAGGACCTTTGGTCTGGAACCAGAACACAGTGTCTGGAGTACCTCTCAGCTGCAGACAGGTGCCAGGCCCCTTGATTTTCATCTTCAGGTCATTCCTAAATAAGCCAGGAAGCTACTCCTTCATGAGGTGCCAGACGAACTGCAGCAGTGGGCCTCCGAGTCTAACTGAGGGCTGAAGAGTTCACTAGGTGATGGGGCATGTTGTGGTTAAGAGACGGCAATCCTGACCTCTACTCCATGCCTAAAAAAACATTTCATGACTTCACATATAAAGATTTTTTCTCTCAGCTGTGTGCTGTTGTGAAATTCTTTTGCCTTTGGAACCCTCATAATGCATATTGTGAGAGTTTTGATTTCAACAAGAAATCCTTGCACTGTAAGGTTAACTTGCTAGTGCTTCAATCCTGATCTGTCCTTTCCTTAGCTACCAAAGGAAACTTAATCTCTCAGAATTTCAAAGGTACTGAAAAAAAATTGATGTGTTTTTGTGTGCACAGACTGAGAGGCACGCTGAGTGACAGCATAAGCCTTATATCAGCACTAAAGAGAAATCCAGTCTCCAAAGCCCACTTCAGCGTGTAGGGGATGATGGTGGTGAGAAGCTGCAGTAGATGAACTATTTCCTGCATCAGCGTTGGTGCTAAATTCTCACGTAGGAACAGTGCAAAAGGTCAACCCGAGTCATTCTGCATCCAAAGAAGGACAACGAAGCTGGTGAAGGGTCTAGAGCACAAGTCTGATGAGGAGCAGCTGAGGGAGCGGGGACTGTTTAGCCTGGAGAAAAGGAGGCTGAGGGGAGACCTTATCGCTCTCTACAACTACCTGAAAGGAGGTTGTAGAAAGGTGGGGGTCGGTCTCTTCTCCCAAGTAACAAGTGATAGGACAAGAAGAAATGTTGGTCTCAAGTTGGTCTAGAGGAGGTTTAGATTGGATATTAGGAAAAATTTCTTCACCGAAAGGGTGGTCAAGCATTGGAACAGACTGCCCAGGGAAGCGGTGGAGTCACCATCCCTGGAGGTATTTAAAGGACGTGGAGATGTGGTGCTTAGGGACATGGTTTAGTGGTGGACTTGGCAGTGTAAGGTTAATGGTTGGACGTGATGATCTTAAAGGTCTTTTCCAACCTAAACGATTCCAAGAACCTCAGAAATGGTTACAGCTTACACACAGATGGATTTGTACACACAACAGTTACAACAGAGAAGTGGCTGCCAGCACCTGTGCCTATTTGACAAACACAGAGACAACAGAAAAAGCAGCCTCAACTCCCAATATAATAGCACTGTGCCTGTTTCCAGTCTGGTAATCTATATTGAAGTCTCTCAGATAGTCAGATAGAAAATATAAGAAATTAACTTTATTTTCTTAAATGAAGATGATAAATAATTTAATGTATAGAATATAAGAATTAGCAGGATACCAGCAGGTTCAACTGTAAACAGAATAAAACTGCAATAAAAAAATTGGTGCTAATCAGTACTAAATACTCTTTAGCCCATAAATAGCCTACTCTTACTTAAAAGTTTAATCCAGGAAGAGTTTTTAAATTAATATTTATTAAAAGAATCAAACCAAGCATATGCATTTGTACTCAACAAGGTGTAACTGCCTCAGTTGTGGAAGGCATCCGCCTGCTCTGTCCCACCTCTGCAAGAAGATGAAGTCCTTGCAGAAAGTAGAGGGGTCATCACCAGAAGTTAGGGGAGTCGGTGGGTCCCACAGGATTACAGAACAGTCCGGAGGAGTGTGGAGATGGGAGGAGGATGACCACCATGACACTGGCACCACTGAGATGCTAAGTATTTCCATGTTACAAGCCAGATCCTATGCCCAGAAATTACGTGAGGGTTTATTGGAAATACTCTGCACTACTTGGAGGTGTTAAGAGCACTTATCTGCCCCAGGGCTGTACACAGTTGCTGAGAGTGGAGGCACTTCCCCTTGGAAAGACAAAGAGAGAAGTTCTTCCATTCTGTTGACCTCTAGGGTTATGGAAATTGCAAGAGATACTAAAAAAAAAAAAAAAAGAATACATCTATGGAGACATTTTAGTTCTACATGAGATTTTAAATTTATCTAAACGGTTTTCAAGAAAAGCAAGGATTCTTTAGTAAAGGCCTTGGAGTGTGTGTTTATATATAAATAAAAAACCGAAAGGGCCAGGCTTCAGTCTGTCAGAAAAGAGAGGAGCAGACTGAAGGCAAAAATCCAGATCCTATATTTAAGATTAATTTACTTGGATCAGAGCAATCTGTTGGAATATGGCATTGGTATTCCCAATATGGGAATACTAACTTGGGAATAGTATTCCCATTTCAAGGGCATATCAAATGTTTAATATTTCCATTTTGAGAGGAGCTGCGAGTGAGAATGTTCCTTTGAGAGTATTCCAAAAGAAAACAAAAATAATTCTAAAACACATTAGGAAAAACTTTCTGATTTAGCATAAGTAGTCCTCTGAAATAAATACAGTATTCAGTAGGGGGCAATGAAATATTACTATTTGCCTACTTCCCCTCCAATTATTTTGATCTTTAGTGTTACATATTCAGAAAACATTTTTAGTGCACAGTAAGAACATCAAAACAAAAAGGTACCAAGGTTATCTACAGCGCAAACATCATCGTCTAACTGATGTTGCCTGGGTGGCCTTTTCTCCGTCTGTATTTGATGCAGTCACTCCATTTAGATCTATTTCCAGAACCTGTAAAATCCCAGTGCTATTGCTAAGCAAGTGAACACCGAAGCTGTTAAAAAAAAAAAAAAAAAAAAAGAAATAATTAGCTGAATGCTAAATTGTATCACCTTCTACATAGAGGAAGTTAACTGCAAACAGATGGAAGAATGATAACAGCTCTAGAGCAGAGCCTCCTAAACTTCCCGCGTTGCTGCAGGTGTGACAGAATACTTTTAGAAGACAATGACTTGTCTTAGATGTAATATCCTGCACAGTGGCATTGCCCGGGTGGGGAGATGGGAGGGCGAGTTCAGCAGCCTGAGGAACTGTGTTTTCAGGGACACATCTGAATAACTACAACAGGCTACAGTAACTTTTACTATTGTCACCCATCTGTTGGCAATTGTATTACAGGGGAGATGGCTGTACCAGGTCTTGCATTAGACATAAAGCTGCCTGGCGGAAAAGGACCTGGGGGTGTTGGTTGCTGAATATGAGCCAGCAGTGTGCCCAGGTGGCCAAGAAGGCCAATAGCATCCTGGCTTGTATCACAAATAGTGTGGCCAGCAGGACTAGGGAAGTGATCGTGCCCCTGTACTTGGCACTGGTGAGGCCGCATCTCGAATCCTGTGTTCAGTTTTGGGCCCCTCACTACAAGAGAGACATTGAGGTGCTGGAGCGTGTCCAGAGAAGGGCAACGAAGCTGGTGAAGGGTCTGGAGAACAAGTCTGATGAGGAGCGGCTGAGGGAACTGGGCTGTTTAGTCTGGAGAAAAGCAGGCTCAGGGGAGACCTTATCGCTCGCTATAACTACCCGAAAGGAGGGTGTAGCAAGGTTGCTGTCGGTCTGTTCTCCCGAGTTACTAGCCATAGGACGAGAGGAAATGGCCTCAAGTTGTGCTAGGGGAGGTTTAGATTGGATATTAGGCAAAATTTCTTTACTGAAAGGGTGATCAAGCATGGGAACAGGCTGCCCAGAGAGATGGTGGGGTCACCATCCCTGGAGGTATTTAAAAGACATGTAGATGTGGTACTTTAGGACATGGTTTAGTAGGCATGGAGGTGTTGGGTTGACAGTTGGACTAGATCTTAGAGGTGTTTTCCAACCTTAATGATTCTATGATCCTATAATTAAAATGATTTTCCACTGAATAAAATTACAATGAACTAACAACACACATCTGAGACAACATTAGGATATCTAGGCAGCACCTCAGAAGCCTGACGAGTTGTCTTTCAGATTTGTTAAGCTGCTGCTTCAATTAGTGTTAGAATAAAGCTAATTATGTTTCCCTTTGAACTTGTTCTCACTTCCAAATGTAATGCCTTACTCTCTTTTTATCCAGCTCCAATACAATAAAAATTTCACTGGTTATGTATATATTGAGAAGACAATCTCAAATCAGACTGAAATTTGTTCTGCTTGGCAGGGGAAAGGACCAGTACTGCCACACTGAAACTATGTGTCTGTGGAGGACTGAATGGGAGGCAGAACTCGTCACTCTGACTAGTCCTGAGTATCAGCAGACTTTCAGGGTAACTTAAGTAAGCTCAGGAGAACTGCTGGAGCAACTCCGCCACATAAATGGCTGCCCTACAGCAAGCAGAGGTACCGTCAGACTAGACAAGGTATTTTGGCTTCTTTCCTACTCTTTAAAAAAAAAAATTTAAAAATCACGTCCATGTTCCTCCTAATCGCCATTCTGGGCGCAATCCCAGTCCAACTGCAGCAGCGTCTGCATGTTTCCACCTCTCCTGTGTTCTGTCACATTTCTTTCAACTGGGGGGGGTCCCATCCCCCCCAGTCCCAGTTGTCTGCTGTAACACAACTGACTTCCTGGATTCACTTTGCATAGATTCTTGAATAAAATTTTATACATCCAAAATACAATACTGGTACTCACCTCCTTGCCTATCACATACCTGCCAAATAGCGTATTGTATCCAGTTTATTTGATTCCATGAGCGTTTTTAAGGAAGCTATTTCAGTGTCAATTTTGTTACTGATTTCTGAAATAACGCTGTTGGTACTTGAATCCTGAAACATTAAAAGATAGCATATATTTGACAACAATCTCTAGCCCTTTCAGCTTTGCAAAGCCAAACAAGAACGCCGTGCTATCAGCAACAAGAAAGAGAAATGAATTTCCAAACTATCATTGAAGTAAAATACGTAACTGGTAAGAGACCTTAGAAGACACAGAACAGCATTTAATACAATCCAGGAAGAATATTAAAGAGGGAGACAGAAAAAGAGAAAACTCAGATCATACAGCTTTTTGTCCCTGATATGCCAGTGCTTCCTAAAGGAGGCAATCTACAGTGCGTAGACAGTATCCTGAAATTTTTGCAAAACGAAGGTTTAAGCATTCACAAGCCATGTCCAGAAAAGGGAGGAGATGCCGAAGATGGGACATGTCCATCTTCAGCCTCTTAGTCTTCAGCACCCGCTAGCAGCCTGGAGGAGTTCCCAGCCCTTGAAATACTTGCTTGGCTGTAGGCACCTGAACCATCCCCCTGGTACAGCTGATCAGCTCATCTGTTAATACTGGGAAGGGCAGCACGACAGGGCACATCCCACCTATAACAGCCTGCACATAAGATACTCAGGAAGCAAGAGACAAGGGTTGTATGCCTCCTTCTGCCTGCACAGCACTTACTGCAAATCCCACAGACCTAGGCAGTAGACACATACAGCAGACACGAGTGAGACGGCCCAGCCTTCTGCTTTACCACATTCCAAAATCCATTGACTTTCACGAAAGGTTGGGGTTTATGTAACATGCAATGCATAACTGTATCCTGCTCAATACACAGTGAGCTCTGTTCAATACTTACTTTTTTATGAAACTCTGTAGTTGCTTCCATCAGTTTCCTCTCCTGATCTGTAAACTGTGGATAAAAGATAAGTTACAATTGTAGTAACGGAAAACAAGACACAGAACTGATAAGGGTATCTTCACAGACCAGCTTACCATATCTGTCACTCTGCTCCTTTCCAGGTTTATGTCTAGCTTGCTGTCAGCTCGGATTTTACCGGTTTCATTCTTTAAAGCAAATAAAGATTATGAAAATAACTATTTACTTTCTCTAATAGGAGGGTGTAGGTACTTGCTGTTTACTTACCATTAGCTGCTGTTTCACTTGATCTAATTCAATTTTCATTTTCTAAGTGCAGAGGAGAAAAAAAGCAATTTTACAAATTCAGAAAACTGCTGACCAAGTTAATCAGTCACGTAAGCGCATACCACTGCAATTATTCTTCCATAATTTTTCTCCCAATGGGGCAATTTCTTCTTGATTAAATATCCTAACTAGTGTGTTCAATCTGTATAACCATATATAATCTGCTGGGAATTTTGCTCCAAATAAAGGAATTATTTTGTAATGATGATGATCTTGTTACTCTGAGACTAAAGACAGCAGAAAAATACCAAAATGCTGTCAAGCAAAAGCGAAACGTGTCTCAACCACCAGTTTAATTAAACCGTTGCAAAGAAACAGCTGACTGCTCTCCCTGCATTGTGAGGTTAAAGGTGACAAGACTCTACCAGAATCACCCTTAAATAAAAATACAGAAGACGATTCTAAGATGTGTAGATTTTTTTTTTCTTTAACGAAGAATTGAGCAAGTCTTAGCACGTGAAATATATTTTTATGTGATCACAGAAGGAGTAATCTACAAACACTTCAACTCTGATAAAAGTATCCATAATTAGTTTTACATTCATATTTTGTCCACAAAAATGTACAAAAGGTATAATGCAACACGTATTACAATTTAACTGCTTAATTAAAAATATTAGTACCTCATTCTCTGCTCTCAAGTTTGCAAATTCACTTTTCTCCAGGATGACCATATCTTTTCGAATGGAGTCCAAATGTGCCATTATCTGCTGTAAAGTTATTTCCTTAGAAACAATAAAACATGTCATTGATCAAGTTGCACCCTTTCTGGCAAGTAAAGGAAAGATTTTTATGTCTGAAATCATGAAATTAGCTACTGCAAAGCACAAAAAATGGGGAGACTCTCCAACAAGAACGTGACAAACATGGAATTTTATAGCTGCAATTTGTTTGAAAGACTCAAGAGGTCTTGGTTTTGTGCGTTTTCTGTTGCTTTAATACACAAATTCTGAATTTAAGCAAAAAAGCCAGAGGTATTAGTCTAAGCAGCTATGAAATGGAATAGATCCGAGACTACAGGTTAGTCCTTCATTCACTTCCACTTTCAATGAACATTCAGTAGCCCATGAAGCATTAATTATGGGTTTGAATCCAGTTCCTAAGGAAGCATTTCCATTTCTTGCCCACAAAGTTATCAAAAGCCAAAGACTTAATGATATGAATATCACACTGTCCTCAGCATTAAGTGTCAGGTACGCTAGTAAAACATTGCTGGAAAGCAATGAAAAGAGCCTTCCTGGCGTTTGGACTAACAAGTTCAGGATTCAACTGCTATTTATAAACTACAGAGTAAAAAAAATAAAAAGAAAATAAAGGAAGAAACTTTGTATTTTAGAATCTCGAAAGCATTAAAATATGCCCTGACCCAACTCCTACTAAATTCTGACTACTTCATTGAACACAATGAAGTTTCTACAATTCCTGGGGAAACCTCAGTTGCATTTACACTGCAGAGCTAATTTGCCTCATCCCATCTTAAAACATTCCATGTCAACATACACTATAAAAACCAGCATTTCTGCCTAACACAATTCCATGCAAATTATATTCAGGATACTGACTTTCTTTACATATAATAGGATCTCCAAAAAGAAAGATTCCCATTTTGATGGAAAAAAGAGAGAGACAAAAGTTCTTGTCTTCTGAGATTTATAGAAAAAAGTTAGGTAACTTTTGTTAAGCATAAATGCCAGCAAGATAAAAATCTGTTGGAAGGAAGGCTCAGCAGTTTAAATAAAATAGCAATGAATGCGTAATTGCATTAACTCATTGAAGAAGAATGGCACGTAATTTCAGCTTGCACAGCCTTCCTGAGTAATTATTAAAACCATTACTGTGCATCAGAGCTTTATTATCCTGGCCCAGATGTCTAGCCACTAAAGTTCTTTTTATTTTGGCAATTTTGTTAAAACGAAACTTGTCACCACCTCTATTATCAACAGAAAACCCAGCCATGCTACTTAACTGATTCACTGCCTCCAGACACGGCCACAAACAGGAACTTGAGTATCTAAGCGAAGGAGATGCCTCGGTGCTTTGCTGGAGGGCAGGCTGAGGTGTTGACCTGACCAGTGGGGTTTATACCAACAACTAAATAATTCAGAGCCCACTTCTGTCCCCGAGGGCACGTGACACACCACAGATGATGTCCAGATGGCTAAAGTCTCTTCCTCCTAAAACAGATGGCTCTTTTCCACCCTGCCTGGTGGGAACAGTTCCTGGTCCTATACTTTCACATAAATTGTGCCCAGGTCAGGGAAACCGAGAACTGGCACAGGTCAAAATCAAAACAAGGCACCACAGTGGCTCTGGACAAGCGGGTCATGGTGTTTGTGCCCACAGCTTAGCCATGTTGAGCTTTTACTAGAGATGTAGCTTTAGAAACCAAAATGCAGAATAAAATAATGAAATAGTTTTAATAGTAGTTTTTAGTTTATGAATAGGAAAATAGGACAAATACAGTGTGTCTCAGAACAGAGTTGACATCTTTACTAAAGTTCAATAAAAATACTGACAATTTTCTGATATTTTAGGTGGTCTTGTTATGCCTCAGGAACTCCTCCTTGAATCTCTCTTCTGCCCTCAACTGTCATAAAGCACAGTTAAAAGTCTGGTTTCACCGCAGAGCTTTTCAGTAGCAAGTGAAGCAATCTCTGCATTACACTTGTATATTGTGGCTGCATTTGGAAAACAGTGCTGTGAGGTGAAAGGTGTAAGATCTTACTATTCTTAATACCACCTTGAAACTTAGGAAAACGGATCTCAGTGAAGTGTTTATAGTACTATAGAGAGTTGCTCACTTGTCTTTCAAATATGCAAATACAAGCCATTATAGTTACACAATGCTGGATACGTACAGCATAGATTACTTTTTACCTGCTGAGCCTGTGTAACCATATCCTTATAGACTGTGTCTAAGCTGACATTCGACAGGGTTATTAATGCCGATACGATGGTCTCCGCTTGCTCCTTCCCAAAGCCTAAAAGACAGTTGAAGGATGACAAGTTCAGCTAACATTAGAGAGCTGGATGAAGAGAAGAGCAAGAGGTACGTCATAAACTGGGACACTCAAGTGCTGTACCTAACTACAGTGGCAACTGGGAAATCACACAATTACTGAAAACTGAGAGCGAGGAGCCAGTCACCGTGACTTTCAACTAGGAAAACCACAGACTTAATGCTACAAAAATCTGAAGCACATTAACTTTTGATACGCTGAAATAGTCTATGCACGCAGCTGACAGAAGGACCAAATTTCTGTACATTGTTTAACTGTTCATGCATTATAAAAATAATTCAGCGAAAGTTTATTTTATAATGAACTTTGGCAAATTCTGTTAAAACCAAACTTACCTTGAGCTACAAAGCATGCATCCTATAGAATAATAAACTTAAGAAGTCAGCCTGCATATATTGAAATTGTTCTGCACAGACATGAACACATGTAAAACTGATTTTAAAACTGATGCATCCATTGCCTGCAGAATGAATTCAAACTGGGATCTTTGCTTTCTGATGATAAAAATGACACTTTGTCCATAGCTTGGTGCAATTTTGAAGCATTAAAAATGATGTGCACTAAATAGTGGGGAAAAAACCAAACCCAGCTGTCATTTTCGCCATATCTGATCTAGTGCCGGGAGCTTTGGCCCTAAGTATTTATTTCCAGCAGTCTCGCTGACGTGTTGTATTTCAATTGACCCATTTCATGAAGTGGGATCAATTAACTTTTTGTTGAAAAATGCTTTCAGGGCAAATAATGCAGAGAAATATGCCACTGCTCCCTTCTAAAATACTTGTACTGTCAAGCTGCATCATTGGTTTACATTACTAAAAAAGCTATGCATGCTTTATGACAGTTTCCTTCCACTAAGAGGTGTGATAGCATTGCTTCAGTTCCTCTGAATTTTCAGCGTTACTTAGGCTTTTGCCAATTCATTATTTTGGTCTTACTCTGTAGCAGGAAGTGTCCTTGTTGCATGGAAGTTTAGAAAATGTGGAGAAATTCATATAAGCAAGAGAACGGAGCCTGAAAACTGCCTGCACCAAGTTTGAGAAAAACTAAACGCCTCTCTCACTTCTGTGATATGTATAGGTTTTACCTATAGAGTCCTTTCACTGTAGCACTGAAGTATTTGTAGAAGTTATGGAACAAATTAAACTGAATAACAACACAGTGTACCAGCACCAGAGACTTCACCCCACGAGTTCTAAAGGAACTTGAAGAAGAAATAGCTGAATTAGTAGTGGGGACAAGTAACATCTCACAGCCTACCTCGGTTACTCGAGAACTGGAAAATGGCAAATACAGTGCCAGTTTTTAAAAACAATTCCAGAAGAGATGTCAGGAACTACAGGCTGACAAGTCTTACATACATGAAAAAAATAAACATTGTTAGTGGACTATTAGGAGTCTTCTAACTACTAATACATATTATTATTAGACCCAAATAGTGGAAAAAATCCTAACCTCAGGTTGGATAAAATTCCTACTGTCACTTAGGAGAAAGATCTTGTGATTTTAAAAGATAGTTGCTAGCCTGATGAAGATATCAGTTCAACGTTTAGTAGGTATCAGTAAAGCAAACCAAACCCTTAGGAATTACTAAGAGAAGGAGCAGAGAACAAAACAGATGCAACATTACGTCACTGTTCAAATCCATGGGACATTCAGTTGTCAAATAGTGCCAGCAGCTCTGTTCCCTCCCCTTTGAAACAGGATGTGACAGAAGTGGAAAAGATTCACAGAGGACATCATGAATGACCAAAAGTATGGCAAAGCTACTGCTGAAGGAAAAATTCAACATGCTAGGACTCTTCTGTTTGGAAAAGAATGACGGGGGAATATGACAGAAGTTTACATAATCATGAATGACACGAGAGATCAAATGTTCATTCCCTCTTCCCACAAAAGAGCTTGAGCGGGCATCAAATTAACCTCGTAGAAGCCAGGTTCTCCATAAACAAAAGGAGTGGGCATCTGAAACTCCAGGAGAAAAGATGTTTTGGGTACTAATCAGTTCATAGTGGTTCAGGAACTGAATAAACTTGTGAAAATAATTCCACTGAAGGTTACTAAAACTCACACCCGACCCAAAATACCTCCAGAGTGAAAACAGTTGGAGGCTCAGAAAGTACAAGAGGATGTCACATGCATCTGCCCCGTTTTAACACTCTTCTGCAGGCACTGACTCACAGCTGGGGCCAGGAGCCAGGGCTAGATGGACCTTTCATAGGGCTTAAGAGAGACACATTCACAAAATAAAAGTGCAGGTATTAAGAATGTATCACGGTGCTATGCTGCTGCAAGTATTTCTAGTTAGAAAAAAAACTTCAGTTACTATTAGCAGGCTAGTAGAAGTAACTTCTATTAAAGCTTTGGTTCTGCTAGAAAACAGTTCTTCAACTGTTATTGTTACTTTACATTTGTTAACTGTATTACTTTCCTTGTCTGGAAGATACTATATAAACTTGCCTACAGCTACAAATGAGGTAAATCTAATGTAATAGTTATCTGTACGGTTACAGAGATATGAAACAGTGTCAGATGCCTCTCCTTCACCAGCCTCCTTGAGAGGCTGCCAAAACATTTTCTAACACCAAGTATTGGTACTTTGGGAAAACTGATAGCACTCAAAGTTTTAGTACTTCAACTAAAAGTTTGCCTTTGAATTATTTATCAGATATCACTTACCGTGGGCTTCCAGATCCTGCACCAAAGCATGGGTATCAAAAGTTACCTTCCTCTGCTCCAGGGGAGTGATTTCAACTCTTCTGACATCATATGACTTCCTAATGAGTGTGGCAGCAAAACCTGGAAGTGACAACATGTGCTTTAAACTTAACCTGATTGGTTTATCATGCAATACAGTAATTTTAATGTCTTTCATCATAGCAAAGCTGCATGGAAGTCACAACAAAAAGCTGGGTCCTTTTGACAGCTTGGTTACAGCACACATCAGAAACCATAGATTTCCTATGGAAAAGGGATTGATACTAACTAGGACTCATAGATTGATCCTAATTGCATTTGTATAACTAGGAAGCTGTGCAACAGACAAGCATCCTGATACACCAAAAATAAAACCACCACAAACAACTGTATTAGAATATTTGAGAAACATCACTTAAACAATTTTCCTACTTTTAAAACATCAGCAGTTCTAACGCACTGCCAATTTCTGCTGGTTACAGCTAACATCATTCGTTTGGTTCTCCACAGAATCCCTCAACCACGTTCTCTTTACACTTTCTTCTATGACTATCCATTCCAGCAAGGAGAGTCCCATGTGTAAAGATAAAGCTATGGGGTTTTTTTTAGACAGTTATGCAAATCTAATGTTCAGAATTAATTTCTTGATGCACCAATAAAGTACCCGGGAAACAAAGCAATACGATGTTTCTGCCTAAGACCTGTGAGATAGGTATTAAAGATCCAGCCTTTTTATTACATGAATGCCTTCCCACAAGATGTTTCCCTGCTTCTCCTACTTTATTTCAAGCATATTTTTCCCTTCATCTTATCTTTGTGGGGCCTTGCATGCTACAGATGCCGTTCTGATAGATTCTTTGTTATCTAAAAAGACCTGTTAGTTCTAAATCCATGCTTACTTGAAACCTTTCTCGCTGCTGGCTCTCTGCCTTAACCAAAATGTTGTTCCGTATCTTATCTAGACCTTTACTCAAAAACTTTATATCATTTAAACAACAGGGAAGTTATGTTAGGCCACTGCTAGATAAATCAAGTTACATGCTACCTTGTATCTACTCTAAAGAAGTGACTATAACTAAGCCATCTGTAGTATCCAAACCAAACTCCGTATAAGACTTAAGAGACAAAGGAAAGATTTGTGTTTGAGTGCATGAACACCGAGTACTACATACAAATAATTTAAAATAACTCTAAAATTTACTGTGGAATAAAACACTTTTTACTGAGCTGTAACAGCTTTTAAACACACAGCTCTTTGTCTTCTAAATGTGTTAGTGGATATTTTTTCACTGGATTGAACATATATATTGCAGAGACATTCACTCAGAAAAGCTGATATTACAGCATGAAGCTTTTGGTTGCCTAGACATGCTGCTCTTTTTCCTATCGCTTCACTGCTGTATTGACTCAATCACAGAATCATAGAATCATTTAGCTTGGAAAAGACCTTTAAGATCATCACGTCCAACCATTAACCTTACACTGCCAAGTCCACCATTCAACCACGTCCCTAAGCACCACATCTACATGTCTTCTAAATACCTCCAGGGATGGTGACTCAGCTACTACCCTGGGCAGCCTCTTCCAATGCTTGACCACCCTTTCAGGGAAGAAATTTTGCCTAATATCCAATCTAAAACCTACCCTTGCACAACCTGAGGCCATTTCGTCTCATCCTATCACTCGTTACCTGGGAGAAGAGACCAACCCCCACCTCTCTACAACCTCCTTTCAGGTAGTTGTGGAGAGCGTTAAGGTCTCCCCCTCAGCCTCCTTTTCTCCAGGCTAAACAACCCCAGTTCCCTCAGCCGCTCCTCATCAGACTTGTGCTCTAGACCCTTCACCAGCTTCGATGCACGGCTCTTAGCCCAAAGCTGTCCTCAAAAGTCACTTACGTCTCCACAGACCATATCTGAGACACCATTTGTGATGGCTTTCTGCACCCCTTGGCTAACTCCCATTGCTCTTCCAGTCTCAAACATTCCCTGTCAGTCCCCATAACCTACTGAATCGACTGTTCTTGCCCATGTAGCAGGCCCCTTGCCTCGGACTTGTTACAGCCCCAAAAGCAAGGCGTTTTGCGCTCCCTCACACACCGCCCCAGGGACAGAACCCCACGATCGCTCTCAGGCAACCAGCCCAGCCCGCCAAACACCCTGTGCGGCCTCCAATGCAACTCAACAGACCCCGAGGCCCAGGTTACTCCCTACTACAGCAGGCAGCCTTGTGCCCCCTCCTGCCGCTTTCGCTCCTCGTCCCCCGGAGGGGCTGGGAGCCGCCTGCCTGCCCTGTGCGCAGCGCCGAGCACAGCCCGGCAGAGGGGCTGCCGGCGGACTCGCCGGCTCCCAGCGCGCCAAGGGGCCGCGCACGGCCATCCGGCACCTCTCACCTCTCCGAAAAACCGGAGGCAGCAGGGCCCGGAGCGGGCGCGGGCACGGGACCGACCGGGAGCCGCCACCCCAGGCGAGAAAAGCGGCGCTGGGCCGAGCGCCCCTCATCACGGCACGAGCCCGCCGCTTCCGACCCGCGCCGCCAGCCACCACCCGCAGTCCCCACTGCGCAAGCGCTCTCGAGACCCCTTTCCGGTCGAGCTCCGCGGGGCATGCTGGGTACTGTAGTCCTCGGCGGCAGGGAAGGGGGCCGGCTTGAGGGCGCCGCCATGCGGAGGGGAGGAGCGACAACGCGCCCTGCGCATGCGCACGCACCGGCCAGTGCCGGCGAGGCAGCGCTGCGGCCGCCATGTTTTTCTCTCACCACGTGGCCGCGGGTCGTTCCTCGTCGTGTATAACCTCAAATTGCCGTCAGCAACCTGGCTGCTTCCCACCACAAGCGTTTTTCGTAGCTTGGCTGAGGCTTGGCGATGTGCAAGAGGCTGATCTGTAGCAAGTCGGCTGTAGCAAATAAGTCTGGGTTGGTTGGGATCTTCGGCCAGTGATGGCAGTGAGTGGTCTGATCTCTGGCGCTACAGCGTGTGTGAAAGGTGTTGATGCCTACTGAGAGCCAAGATGAACAGAGTTAAAACACAAACAGCATGTGGCAGGTAGAGGAGGAGATAGGAAAAAAAATCTGTGGACTGCTCTTGCTTGGAAAATGTACAGAGAAGGGGTATCCAGAGAGAGGCCTGTGTCAGTGGGCTGGTCCAATGGCTCAGAGATAAGCAGTGCTCTGACACAGCCCAGAAATGGAAAAACATTCTGGGTATCGTGCTGCAAATTGGAATAAAGGACACCTTGCTTTGCTGCTGGGCAGTGTGTGCACCCTGGGGAGGTTTGTTGTAATGGATCTGGCTGAAACAACTCGTGGAGGTGCAGTGGCTATGCCTGTGCTTGCTGTGGAGCAGCAGCTAGGCAGCCTTGGGGCCAGCTGAGTTGCTTGTGTATCTTGTCAGCCTGATGGAGCATCCTTGAGGTGTACATGGGACTCAAGGAAGGTGTGCCCAGTGTTTTGAGCATTCCGCAGAGAGTGCTTAAACTGAAGTTTGAGTAATGCAGACTTCTTAATCTAGTCAAGCACAGGAGAGCTTGTCAAAGACCTTCCTTGTAAGAGCCCTGACGTTGCTTGCCTTCAGGACAGAATGATTTCTGGGCAGGCAGAGTCCATACAAAAAGCAGGTGGCCTACAATAGGCCATAGAGAATTCAGAGCAATGTAGATGCAGGTCTGGAGCATCCATACAAATAGTGTGAACAGGCAAGTTCAGCTCTGGAGGCTGCAAACCTATTGACTGAAAATGCAGGGTCTAGTGACATGAGGGCTGAGCATTCACTGCACACACACAATCCCAAGATGGACTTTGGGAAAAGAAAACAGCCCCGACTTTCTCTTACATATGAACTTTCATGTCTGTATGCAGAGTTAGAATTAGATTTGTGATGGAGAGGACTGTGCAGAGTCTTGGATGATGTGAACTGCTCCTGATTTAGCCTGGTTTCACCTTATTCTCTGTCCTGAACTTGTTCTAGCCTCAGACAGCTGCCATAGGTGAACCTCTCTAAGCCTGACTCTGCCTAGGTCCAAACATCCCCAACTTTAAATGCAAAACCAGCTCTGGCTCCAGTTCTGAAAGATGGAACTGTGACTCTGGGTCATCGTGATTTTGAACTCTGAAGCTTTCAAACTGCAACCTGTTTTCATTTTGCTCCCCATCAGAGCAAAATGCAGATTTCACAGCCTCAGAATATTTTTGCAAAATTGAATTCTTGCTTCTCAGTTTGTGCTAGTTACAGTAAAATACATTAGGTTCTCTCAGACATCTGTTTCACTGTAGAAGTCCAGGGATGCTGAAGTTGCATCTTAAAATAAAAGTGCAGACCAAAAAAGAAGATTGCTAGTGGTACTTTTCAGAAGAAGTTCTAACCAAAATGGTAAAGTTTGAGAGCCATGATATAAGGTATCTGTTAGTAAAAACGATGCATTTTTCAGCGGTTACCAGCAGCTGCAGGTTGTCTGAATGCGCCCCTCTGTGCTCTTCCCAGAGGCCTGCTTCTCTCACAGCTAGTGTGCTGCAATGCTTTAAGCTAAGCACATAAAAAATCAAGCTTTCAGAGCAGAAAAGTCTCCTTGGTAATAAAACCCCCTTGATTTTCAGTAACTTGAAGGTCCCTTCTGCTGCCAGGTTGGCTTCAGCCTTTGTGAACTGCTCATCTCCATTCAGTGGAAGGGGCTGTCGTTTCAGTGGACTCGCTTACGTGGAGCTTCGGTCCTGCCTTGTTTCCTTCTGTTTGGTTGGGGCAATCTTGGGGGAATCTTAATTCATTCAGAGGCATTTCCTCTTTCAGGACATGACTTCCATTCAGAGGACTTCTAGGATGAGAATGAAGGTGGAAGTAAGATGTGTACAGGATATTTGGGGGAAGAAGCACTGCTGCCAGTGGCAGTTGTCTGAACCAGAGAGATAAAGAAGGCAAGCAGCTGAGGAACTCACTGGAAGGGTGCTCACAGGAAAGCAAGCACCTGGTACCTGTGCTGAGGTTTAACTTCACAGTCCTGCCATGGTAACAGATGCAGGATTCAGCAGAAATGCTCGAACAAGCCTAGCCTTACTTAAAGCACTGAGTTTCCAAGTCAACAGCTCCTGTGTTGCCAAGATACAGACATTAAAAAAAACCAAACCCAACGATAGCAACAAAAAGCTGTCACTAAGGGAGAAGAGCCCTGGATCCGCGCCCTCTCCGTGGGGACGTTATTGTTCAGCACTAACAATGTCACATGCAGGCTCAGGATGGCAATTGCTCCTTGAGCGGCACGCAGTCCTTTCCAACCACAAAGGCTTCCCTCACAGGACAGAAAGGCTGACTGCCCCAGGGTGCTGATTTTCTACTTCAGACAGACAGTGAACCGGCAAACTGGGTGTTTGGAAGCTGTAATTTCTGGCAGCCGGTACCAGCAACTGAACTCGGTTCATCTTAGTAATAGAGAGAGCTGCTCTGGAGATAAGGGTGGCTGTCCCAGCTTGCCGTAGGAGGGCAGCAGCCTACAGCCAGACAGGGTCTGACGATGGCACTGTGTATTCTGTTCAACTCACCCTTCTGCTCTGTTTTATCTATTGTCATTTATACAAATATGGTGGAGGGCAGCTATTCCTACGCTCTCAGCCAGCCATCCTACAGCTTTTGCGTGCGCACAAGTAACACATCTCTGTATTGTCTGTTCATTCCTCTGGATGAGGGCCTGCAGCAGGGATTGCTTTGTGCTGCCATACTCTGCAAAGATGCTGTAGGGAGATGCTGAAGGTACTCTTCTCAGATTAAAATAAGGAGGGCAAGCAGATGTGGACACCCGATAGAAAAATGTTGAAACCAATGAGGTGGTTGGAAAGAGGGAAACTAGTGAGACAAGATAACTAATTTCTTAACCATCCCCCCTGTTTTTCATACAGTGTATATTTTTCACTACCGGGCATCCTTCATGGGCGCTTTCTGTTGTTTCCCTTGACTTCAGGATACAGATCAAGGGTTTAGCATTGTCGATGGTGGTGCTATCTAGTCATTGGTATGTGGGGCTGGAAAGGACTATCTGTCTTGAGTCCACTCCCTCAGCAAATAATGAGTACACATGCCTCCTTTTTTCTCACTGTTTTCTTCCAGATTTTTCCTAGCCGAGGGTTGATTTTCCCACTGAATCACTAGCAAATTCCTTTCTTGCATTTAGGTAAACCAAACATTTTCAAAGCTAGGTATCCCCTGAACTGCATTTAGAAATCTAAACTGCAGCTGGATTTCTGGAGATGTTGAGTACTGAATGCCCTTCCTCTCTACTCTCTTGTCTCTCAATGTTTCTGAGTCTCCCACCCCTAGATGAGTGCTAGGCTATGGCAAACTCTGTTTTGGCCGTGTTAGTAAGCACAGGTCTGTCATGTCCCACCACATGTGTTTGATAGACCAGGCCCACTCTTATCTGGTTCTGTTAATTTTATCATATTCTTGGCCTGGGTGATTGGGAATTTGTATACACCGTATAGGAGACCATTTAACCGTATAGGGGTGCTCAAAAGGGTCCGTTTCAGGGGGCAGAGGCCAATAAGGGATTTTGGTACACGATATCCTGTGGGGATTCTCACAGTAAGTTTGGCTCCACCGTTTACCTACGTGTTGTGTATATGCATCAAGTCTTCAGGACAGGGAGATACTGGTAATATAAATGGAGCTCCCAATATGGGAGTTACCAGTTCACTCACATTCCATCTGTAACATATTTTGTTCCAAAGATTGGTCCATTGTGCCAGGGAAATTTGGTAAAATGCATCCTGCTTCACTCTCCAGGCCTCATAAAAAATGAAATCATTGTTTTATTGACTCTCAAATGGGGTTCGTCCTCTGCCCCAAGTACAGTTGGCAATACAGTTCTTAACGACTGTATTTAACTTACTTTCCAATAACTTGCAGAGATTAAGATTAATAATAGAAAAGTCAATACCTTCTCCTGAAGACTTGGGAATTTGAACACAAACCCCTTGGTTAGTATGGTTCCAAATGCGCACGAATCCTTGAATTAGTTCCCAGGCAAGGTTCGGAGACTCATTTCCTCTTCCCAAAGCATCTCACCTTGTTACAACGTATAAAAACAATAAAGCGAATCACACAAACGATGCAAATGACCACTAAGGGTAACAATATAAACATAGGGTTCACTAAAGCTTCTATGACGACCTGCAAATATACAGAACAAAATAAGCAGGCTTAAAAGGATGGCACAATCCATCTAGTGTTGATTCGTGATCCCTTCCGTGGGTGTCAGTGGCTATCCAACCATAGAGGTTGCGTGGAGTTTTCAGGGTTAAGGTTACTTCTCCTATCGTTGGTCAGTCTACCAAGACAGGTTGTCCTGGATAGTGGAGTGGTTTCACTGGATCCTTTCTTTCCCTTTTCCCCGGGAGAAGGGAAGGAGGTTTAGGGCAAAACGCGGTGAGCCTCGGACATGCATTTACCCCCCAGCAACTGTTCACTTTTGTTACGGCATCGGAGAGTTGTGCAGACCATCCGGAATTGTGGGGCTTAAGGGCACGCTTCAACAACCCGTTTGCTCTTTCCACTGTCCCATTAGCTTGAAGATAGTAGGGGGTGTGAAATGCCCATTGTACCCCTCGCCTTTTGCCCATTCCTGAACCACCCTGGCACTAAAGTGGCTATCATTATCTGATTGAATTGATTGGGGTTTTGGTAGGTAACTAAACCATAGCTTCAGCCCCTTTACCGTGTTATCCCCAGTTGCTCACACAACGGCCTCAGCTTGGGTAAGCCCTGACACCACTTCCACCCCGACAAGAACATACTGTTTCCTGTCTGACTTCCGAAAAGCTCCTATGTAATCAGCTTGCCAGGTTTCCCAGAGTCCCCTTCCGCTTTGCACGTGGAGGGGGGGTCCCTCCAAGGGATGTTTTTCTAATTGGGTTCGGCGTTGAACACAAGCAGAAATGACCGTGTTACACTGCTCCCGAGTAACAGGCCAACCCCTGCTCCCGGCCTCTTTACAAAGGTCTTTAACCCCTGAATGACCACGTTTCACATGTAACCATTCTAACAGATGTTCCCACTTTTCTTCTTTAGCTTCTGCTGCCAGCGCGGCTAAACAGGTTAGTGAATCTACTTGGTTGTTCCAGATGTGGGCTGGATGATCTCCCTTTTGATGGGCACCTACCCATCTCACCAAAAAGGTCCCCTGTTTAGCAATATTCAGAATTTCCTCCCATTTTTCCCTCTGCCACACGGTTAACCTCATTGATTTTGTTCCCAGAAAGGGAGCCACTCGATACATCCCTTGAATACAGTGTATGAATCCGTATAAATGAACACTGGTTCTTTGCTCTCAGCCTGTCTCCTTATCACACTCCAAACTGCTATCAACTCCCCTAGCTGAGCCCTTCCCTCCTCTTCCATTATAATTTGCTCCCCCGAATCAACATGTAAGGCTACTGCCCGGTATTTCCATACCTTCCCTTCTCTTTTTGAGGATGCATCAGTGAACCACACATTCTTTAGGTGAGGTTTGAATGGAGGAGCTAGTTTTATAAGGGAAGGAGGGATTTCCTGGTTGGGTTGGTTATCAGGTGACTCCTGTATCTGGCGTACCTTAGGTGCTCCTTCTTTTATCTTACGTGTATGGCAATAGTGATCCAGTTGTGCATACCGCTTCCTGAGTGTTTCCTGCTCTGCTACCCCTGCAGGGCATGGGGTTCCAGCCAGTATTGGGTTCAGGACTTTAAAGGGCCCTCTCAAAATAATTGGTCTTATGATTTTTTTGGTTTCCTGTACGGCTAGATTTACTACGAAAAGACCCTTTTCCCAAGTCGAATATCATTTTTTCTGCATCTTTGAAGCTTCGTGAATAAAACGCGATAGGGCGAGTCGGGCCTTCACGTCCGCGTTGCCACATGTGTATTGATAGCCCATGAATCGCAAAACCCCATTCGATATAGAGTGGATCCGTCGGGTTTATGGGCCCTAAGGCCTGATATACCCCAGTCTCAAGGATCAGTAGTTTTAAGGCTTCCTCATGGACTGGGGTCCAGTCCCAAGGGGCTCTTTTACATGTCAGCTCGTATAGGGGTTGGGCTATAATAGAAAAATCTGGACTGTGTTTTCTCCAAAATACCAGTAAACCTAAGGCATGTTGTAACTCCTTCTTATTTCCAGGCATTTTCACTTGTTCAGGGGCTGTCAGGGTTTCAGAGGGAATACATATTGTTCCTCCCCTCCACCAGATACCTAGGAATTTTACCTCAGAAGAGGGAAGCTGTACCTTTTCGGCTGGGACTTGGAGCCCTAAATTTTCCAAATGATCAATTATTTCAGTTTGAGTCTGTCCCACAGCGGTGGCATCGGAGCTGCCAATCAATAATGTCATCAATGTATTGATATATTTTGACCCCCTCTCTGGGAGTAATTTGGGTAAGCTCTTGTGCCAGCGCACAGTGAGCAATGGTGAATGACGGTATCCCTGGGGGAGGCATGTAAAAGTAAACTTCACGCCTTCCCATGTAAAAGCGAAGTGATCTCTGTCTGCTTCTTGTAGGGGAACCATAAAAAACATGTCTTTTATGACGATAGTTCCTAAAATCTGGTGGGCTTGTTCCTGTATGGTTGCAATCAGTTTGGCTGTGTTGGGTACTGCAGTGGTTAAGGGGCCCGTATTGACATTTAGCCATCGATAATCAATTGTTAATCGCCACTTTCTCTTGGGTTTACGGACTGGCCACACCAGGGAGTTATAAGGTGAGTGAGTTGGGACAATTATCTCTTGCTCTTGCAGCTCGGTTATGACAGGACTTATTCCCTCTCGAGCCCCTAAGGGAAGAGGGTAGGGTTTGACGTTTACGATCTTTGAAGGGGGCAGTTCCAGCACGGGTTGGAGTAATCGCATCAAGGCAGCCAGGAGGCTGAACACCCGCTCTTTCCCCCCTGAGTCCACCCAGGCACACCCCTTAAGCAGATCAAGCCCCAGAACATTTGTTGGTAAAGCCCCTAGGATCATAATAGCCTCAACTGCAGTTTCATTTCCAGGCAACCAGCATTTAACTCAAGCCATTGGCTGCAGTTTAGAGTTTCTAAAGACATCTGTGACCCAAATTTGTTTCCTGTCGGCAACTATGCCATTATGGTTAGCCACATCTGCCCGGAGGGCTGACGTTTGGGCTCTTGTGTCTACTAAAAAGATGACAGAAGTCTTAAAGGGACCCAGAGGAAAAGTGATTAACAGATCCCCCTTGGTGGTTTCTGTGAGCCTCCTTAAGTGGACCCAGCAGTCGTCCCCCGGCTCACTTACCGGGGACGGTGGAGGGAGTTTCCTGACTCAGCACCTTTCAAATCAATTAGCTCAGCCTCCAGGGGAGCAGACGGAGTTGTCGTCCCATGTTCCTGGGATTGGAGAGAAAGGTCCTCGGATTTTGAGGGAGACGGGTTTCTCTTTATCTTGTCCCAGCCTTTCACCAGACTTCCCAAGTTGGGAGTGAGTAACCCGTCCATCACCTCCCCGGGGATCCCTTTTGAGATGCCCTCTGCCCATAATGTATACCGTCTATTATTGGGCAGTCATGTTGGCTTTGCTGGGGGGGGTCAAGAATTGCGTGTGGGCACAACTTTTGTTCCCCCATTCCCTTCCACCCTTCTGAGGTCCGCCTTGGATTTAGTCTCTCCCTGACCGGTAAATCCCATTCACCTCCCGTAATTAATTAATTCCTGTGCCACTTCCCCCCATGTCATCTCCGGGGGACTTCCCCTTCTCCAGGGTCGGGGTGTTCTCAGTCGATCCTGTAGTTGCACCATGTATAATTTCAAGGCATTGGGTAGTCCCCTTATAAGAGGGTGAAGCCTTTCGGGGTCCGCCACATATTGGATAGGGAAGGGTTGTTGCGGAACCAGTAACCGGTCATACGTTAGCTGGAGACACGCAGTTTTCTGTACACTCTCTAAAATGTGACCCGCCATAAGTGTCTTAATCGAGAAAGGATCTCCCCTTTCCATGGGATCTAATCCGCCTGCCCAGTAAGCTACTCTGTGGGTCAGGGACCAGGGCTCTCTAGTATTGTTTGTGGTTATAAAAACTCCCAGTCCCCAATACCCTCTTGCCTCATCCTCACTCAGCAAGATACGGTCACCCCCAGGAAGAGACACTCTCCATACATATTTGGTTTCTGTCTCGTGGGGTCCATGGGAATATTTTTCCTGAATTTTAGCCAAATCAGTAGGGGAATAGGGAACAGTATGAGTGGTAACTTGCTGAGCTGCTCCTGGACCACCATCTACAGTCTCGGTCTTAATTAGAGGTCGCATTTTTGCTTCCTCCTTTCCAGGAGAAGGTATTTCTTTAACACATTCTAAGTCTTTAAGAGGGTATAACAATTCTGACTCTTTTCCCCCATCAGAGATCACATCCATATTTTCTACACTGATTTGGGAACGGGTTTCGTCTAATTGCTCGCTTAATATCATTTCCCACTCCAAAGCCTCCATCAAAGTGGTGTGTAGCCTCTGGTTAGTTGCCCGCTCGGCAGCAAGCTGATCAGAGACTTCTTGTCTCATTCTCTAGTTGTTCCTGTAACGCCTTCATTAGATCTTGAAGGGATTTTATTGCCTTCCTCTCTGCTTGTTGGGACACATGTTTATCCCATTGTGCTGCAACCCAAGCAGCTCCTAAGACCCCACAAACCAGTGCCTTTCCCTTTCCAAGCTTCAATCTTCATTCCTTAGCCAGAGTGGAGATTCTGTCCGCTACAGCTTGCAGATCGTGCCGGTTATTATGGGCCCAAGTCATACCAGGGGGAGAAGGTCGGGCATTATAGCCCTCTAATCTCTCCAGGAGACGGGTACAGTCTACAATCGGACCTCCCAGGGAGGCCATAATGAGTCTACAATTACAGGGATCAGATCCCTTGTTAGTCCTCTGAGGACTATCTCCCCTGGTGTATGACTCCTCTCAGAGAGGGGCCGCAAGTAAAGGCCTGGTCCCAGCGATCGCTTTATTACCACGAGGGAATCCTGTCCGTGATGCCAATTTAATATGTCACATCCCACTGGGGGGGAGGGAGAAGGAGAATGGTGACGCCGAATATGTCATGTGAAGGGCGTGAGTCTGGTGTGTGGCTAAAGGAAAAGAGGTGGCCTTCCCGTTGAGTCACGAGGTTCAGAAAGGACCCCCTTGCTTTATAAACTCCTTTTCAGAGAGGAGTCTAGGTGCGGCTGCATCCAGTCTTGGTCTCAGACTTGGTCAATGGTTTATGTCTAAGGGTTGTGAGGACGATAAGGGTAGCCACACGGCAGAGTCAGCGTTTGCCTGCCAGGGCCCTCTCCACCCCACTTGGGAGTGACTCAGATTCACAAATTCCCTCCAACTAAATTAAGGTGAAACGACACCAAACGATCAGTTGGGCACTTTATTTGTGGTGGGAACAACTTGAATGTGGAATGCATCAGCTTGAAGAACTTGGAAAGCATAGAGGGGTTGGCAATGGTGGATGATTGGAACATTTATAAGAAGGAAAGGAAAGGGAGGAAAAGGAAAGGAGAGAGAGAGATCAAGAGAGAGATCACCACCCTTGGATCCCGCCATGACAATGATGGGCATGGCAATCCTCCAGTGATGGGCGCGCACCTGGTTCCCTGGGGGCGTGTCTTTTATACTCTAGTTCCCGCCTCCGGCTACGCCCCTTGAGGGCTTATATGGTTCTTGTTCTAGAAGGTTCTCAATCTTCTGTGCAGGTGCTGGGGGTGGGGGGGTGGTCGTGAGGGGTCTCTTGGGTGGTCATAAGCCCCTTCCGCAGATAACCTCTGTGTGACCTCTGGCCATACACGGTGAGTCATTGTGTAAGGTACATCAGGACACGGGACTGCGCATCCTCCCACACGCTCTCCACCTCCCATGCTGGCTGACCCCTGCCGAACCACAACTCGCCTCACCACAATGTTTGAGACATTAACTCTTTCAGTCTTTCACCTGAATTCAGGTCCCTGAATTCAGCCCTTGCAAACCTCTTCTGGGGTCTGACCAATGTTAGAGTACAAACAGCTACAGCAAAGCAAGATACTATTTAATCTCAACAAATGGAAGAAAGTATAAGGGAATGAGGAGTTTAAAGTGGTAAAGGTGTCAAAGTGATTGTTTATATGCCATAAGCTGTACCTTCCTGTCAAAGCCACGGGGTAATGGTCAGGGGCCTCATGTAGATTTTATTTCCATGGATGGTTAAGCAGCATCCATCCCTTGTTAGTCCATTCTCTTGCTGTCAGCCACTTCTCAGCTTCTGGTGGTCAGATACTGGTTTCACAGCTTCTGTTGACGTCTGGAAGCATTATGTTCTCTGCTGAAAGATAGTTCCAGTATTGTCTTGTCATGGTGCCCACCCTGATTCTCTGGAGCTCTTTCTGGTCATTTGGGTAGTTTTGTAGCAGTTCTGCTGCTAAGTGAACCAGCATGGGAAGGGATATTCAAAGAGACAGAGAACTTTGGTAGCGGTGGTAGGTGATGCCCGTCTCCTTGAGTCCTTCAGGACCCCACCTTAGACCTGAAACTGGAAAAAAGGAGCATCGTGCCACCACCAAGTGTTGCAGCACCACTGAGCCTTGGAGGAAAGAGGCCAGACGGGGACTTTTGGAAAAGGTTTTACATGCTAAAAATCTCTGACTGGGACTCAACCTGTGAAATTTGCCGTGGTGCAAAGTGGCCAAATGTCTTGAGTGCCGCACGAGTCCCTCATCCTCTCCCAACTCTCCTCTACCTGGTGGTGGGACCATCCATCCATCATCATGGCCCCAATGTATACCTGCATACCCCAAAGAAGCCCAAATCCTGTGTCAGCGTCTCACTATTGTGAAATCAGTATGTAGATTCTGCGTGTAGCTGAAGGCAATAAAATTCTAGTATGGAAATTAGTTAGGGAAAGAAGACTCAGTGCTGGGTTGCCTGATGCTCCTCTTGCCTATCTTTCTGAATTATCTTCTCTCTGCCCTCCATAGCGCTGCCATCTACCACATGGGCGATAGCTTCAGTGGTCAGGTCCACCCCTCGATCATGAGCCCATCTGTATGTTGCATCTCTCCCTAGATGTCCTGATGTTTCATGGGCTCACCAAGCTACAGATAACTCACCCTTACATTCCCAGTCTAGGTCACTCCAGAAATCTAGATGGGTTCTGCTCCCTTGTACTCTGATGGCATTAGGGTACACTGTGCACCAGTGTCCACCAAAGCCTTCTACTCCTGTGGATCCCATGTGCCAGGCCATCAAATCCACACCGTCCGGTAAATCTGTTGTCCCTTTCCTTTGCCTGGCCAGTGACAGGGACCCTCTATTCCTGATTGGAGTATTTTTCACTATCTGAGTCCTGTGGTTTCAGACCAGAAGTTCTTCATCAAGGCCCGGAGGAGAGGTGTTCTCAGCCCTTCTGCATCTGGGGCATTGCTGTCTTCCACTATCTCAGTGGCAACTGGAGCATCAGCCTTCTTGGATGGGTGCTTCTTAGCAGCAGTCTTCCCTGCTGTCCATGTATGTGGGCTTCTAGATTTGAGGTGGGCACATTGTTCCACTTCTTCATGTCCTCCTCCTGGTTGTGCAGGAGGAACCACAGGGAAGCATGGTGTGCACCTGATGCCCCCTTTCCCTCTGGCAGGGGGAAGCTGACTCCATGGGGCACGCCTGACAGCCAAGACGGCCCGTGGTGGGGGGAAGGAAGGCAGGTTCTCTTTGAATCCCTGGAGCCCTTGGGACAGTCACTCCACAGTTAGTGGCTCAGAGTCTGGCCAGTGCATCAGCTCCAGGGTGTTGGCATATGACACTGGTGAGTAACGTACCACCTTCTGCCACATGGACTGGGGTGCATTGGATGGCATCCAGATCTTCTTTGGTGACCTGCTTGTTTCCAACTTGCTATAGACTGCCTCCACCATCGCTAGTTAACTCAAGTGTTGGATACCTTCCTCAGTGGTGGTTTGCTTGCCCAGGCAGCATACCAGATCGTCCTTGAGGGTGTAATTGGCTTTCACAGTCAACAGGAACCACGTCCAAAGGCTGTGGGTTCCAGTTCCCTTTCCAATCACTTTGTCAACCCCAGTGTCCCTACTTAGGGATCCTAGCTGCCTGGCTTACCTGCCTTCTGACTCATGGCAGTGGACCCCAGTATCCCAACATTGGAGCAACCAGGCAGCAATCCGCTCGCCAGACTTGTGGCTGTAATTTTTCCACAGATCTCGCAGCTTCTTCAAAACCCCAGAGTTTAGGGCCCAAGTGTTTTCCCCCTCCTTGGTGACTTTGTCACTTCCTCATCATGCTTTCTCTGATGCTGCTGGACAGAGGCTCAGTCGGCAAAGGCCAAACCCCAAAACATTGCTAGAAGTTGCTGGGTCTCACTGGGTTAAGCAAGGCACCCCTCCTTCAAGTGGTGTGCCGATTCATCAGGATTATACGCCTGTTCAGGTGTACAATCACAGGCTATCGGAGGTGATAACTGCCCTAGGCACCTGCCCAAATCCTCCCACAAACCCTGCCACCACCGATTGACACCTTGGGGCACATTTCTCTGTCATCTCACTAACAAATTGTTTACTCTTATGCCGGGACCAAGCCAGGTTCCACACACCCAAGCCAACAATGCTAGATAATATGATGAAACAGCATACATAAGGACATACAAGAAACTTGGGAGCCCATGCAGCAGGGCTGGACACATCCATCCTGGAGGAGCAGAGGGAGGTGTAATCCGTCATGCTCTCCACAAGGTAGCTCACACAGCACAAGAACAGCATCAATGCCAGGGCCATATGCCAGCCCTGGCGTGTGGCCGTTGCTTTTATCAAAATGTGTCCAGACACAGTGGAGTAAAGTGATAAGCACCACAGCAAACAGCAAAAGCAACCACTGACAAGCCCTGGACTCTAATATATGGTAGAGCAAGCAAGCTCTGTGACCAGCACAGGACCCTGCCAATTAACAACTATAACTGCTATAGCACACTCAAATCAAAACTCTTGTTATCTTGAGCCCCATGCTGTGCTTGAAAAAGGACTGTTGTGTTTTGACCCTGGCTAACAGCCAGACACCTACCCAGCTGCTTGCTCACTCCCCTCTCTCATGGGATGGGGAGAAAACAGAAGGAAGGTGAGGAGCCTCCTTGTGGTTTGAGGTAATGACTTCTTAATAGGGAGAGCAAAAGCTGCATGCACAGGCAAAGTGAAAAAAAAAAAAAAAGGAATTTATTCACTACTTCCCATTGGCAGGCAGGTGTTTAGCTATTTCTTGGCAAGGAGGACCTCAGCATTTGTAACACTTGCTTGGGAGGACAAACACCATAACCACAAACATCCCCCTGTCCTCCTCCTTTCCTTGAGCTTTTATTGCTGAGCATGATATGGTATGGAATACCCTTTTGGTCAGTTGGGGTCAGCTGTCCTGGCTGGGTCCCCTCCCAGCCCCTTGCCCACCCCCTGCCTACTTGCTGGGTGGGGTGGGCAGAGTACGAAAGAGAGAAAGCCTTGATGTTGTGCAAGCTCTGTTCAGCAACAGCCAAAACACTGGTGTGTTATCAACGCTGTTTCAGCCACGAATCTGAAGCATAGCTCCATACAGGCTGTTAGGAAGAAAGTTAACTCCATCCTAGCCAGACCCAGTACACCTGTCTAGCAAAGATCCTGAAGGACCCAGATGTACTGGAGAAGCTGACACAAGTTCATAAACAAGTTAATGAAAGTCCCTGTATCTTATTTACAAGTTATTATGGAAATGGCTGACAGCTCCCAAGGAGACAGTTTTTCATGGCTCCTGAAGTTGCTCAGAAATTCTGATGGAGTCCAGAATACTTTGCCTTGGATGACACAGCACACTTTTAGTGTTTTGAGACCACATGGACATCGATGCATTTCCACGTAGGCAGAAACAGCACCCACTTAACCGCAGCACTCTGTATCATGGGAACAGCTTCCAGACCATTGTTTTCACAGATCTTCTTGCTTGAATAGATTATACCAGGACTAAGAGCTTTTCACAAAGTGGTCAAGTTTTTATGAGCCTGGAAAACAGAGCAAATATATTTCTTTGCAAGTTAATATAAATCCAGCTGGGATCTTAAAAAATTTAACAGATGAGCTTCAGAAAGGTGCACTGCTTGCTTCAAGACAAGTGGAGATGTGAAGACATCTCCATTTAGAGCTCCCTCAACACGCAGAGGGTACAGTCATCCTGGATTGGCGAGGCTGTGTCAAGGGAGACATGTCACTGTAGCAGCTGCTCATTTCTAGATGCTCATTTCATCCATCTGCCCTGCAAGCCATCGTGCTGTTAACTACATTTGCCTGTAAGGACATTTGTCTTCTCAGCAATGCTGTAATGGTTAGATATGCTACAGCCAACTGCAAAATGCCACAGACCTTCAGAAATGACTGCAGCGTGTCATATGTGCCGTTGCATAACGGAGTTAAATGAGGTAATTTGTCTCCCCTGTTACAGGTACAGCAGTTTACACTGAAGAGCTCTGTCATCTTACACAAATGTTAATTAAACATGAAGTGTCTAAACCACCAAAATAAGAGAGCCCACGCCTGACCTTCAGTCCCCAGGAGCCAGTCTTACTCAGTAGATTATGGAGTTGCTGACTTTATGATGCGAACACACACACATTTAGGTAAATTTGGTTTCCATTAGCATGGCTATAAATTAGGAGTGGATTTACTGCAAAACTATTAAACTCATTTGGTGGCAATCTCCAAAGTGCGTTATGCTAGTTGAAATTCAGTTGAAACCGAATCTCTGCTGATGTCATTCAGCTTCTGATCATTTTCCCCAACAGGAAATTTGGCTCCTGCTTTGTTACAGTGCATGAATAAAAAGTCTTTTCTTCCTGGCCAAGAGCACACAAACGGTGCAAGCAAAGGCTTTCTGCATTGGTGACCTCCAGGTTGGTTTGCTGCAGTGATTGTAAATGGGCATGAACAAGCAAATACTACAGACCTGGTTTTTATTCTGCTGAAGGAGGAGAAGTTAATCCCTCCAATGTTATGCTGATTCCTCAGCAATCAGTCCAATTTAAGGTTATAGTGTTCCTTTTCGACAGTTTTACTGGTTTTAGGTAATAGATATGCAGAAAATGTAAGCCATCTCCCTGATGAGGTTGTTCCGCTGTTTCTCACATTAGGGGCAATAGGTTTGTCCCAGCAAGGGATAAGATTTATGGGACCTAACGATAAATCTTTTTAATAACCAGGTTTTGGCTATTTCAGCTTTCCTCTCCAAGCCAAATTAAAGCTTGAGTGTTAGAAACTCAAATGTACAGTCGTCGTCCCTTTCTGGTTCTTGGAGTTTTGTGATGTGTTTGCAATCTCACCTTCTTCTAAAATGAAAAAAAAACAGTTTCTGGAGAAGACCTTGAAGCTATGAAGCACATGGTAACCGCTGTCTCAATTTACAGGATACGTGAAGCGGTTACTTTGAGAAAGGTGCGCAACAAATTCTATACCAACACCGTCTGTGTATCAACCACGTCCAAGGACATGAGGAACACATCCAACTGTGAAGAAACAGGCCTCCCAGCCACCAGTACAAGGGTAGAGCTGAATCAGAGTTTCAGACTCCCTTAAGATATCTCCATTCGCTTCCTCAGAAATTAAATGCTTCTCAGTATCTACAGGTAACATGCAAAGCTGAACTCTCTCCCACCACAATAGACAATTCTAAAACTTACATAAGGTGCTCAAGGTGTTCATCATTGGAGGTGTTCAAGGTGAGGTCTAATGGAGGTTTGAGCAACCTGATCTAGTGAAAGATGTCCCCGCCCACGGCAGGGGGGTTGAACTAGATGATCTTTAAAGGTCCCTTCCAACCCAAATCATTCTATGATTCTGTGATTTGATGATAAAACCTCCCAGGTTTGATGTGGCGGGAGAATTACTTCTGAATAAATTTATGGTAGATCATCAGTTCCAGCCTAAGTCTATGAGAGGGGAAATGATGCTCAAGATCGAAAGAGCAAAAAGATCAGGTAAGGGGACGCTAAGGGAAAGCTGACTTGGGGAGGGCTCGAGGTGGAATTCAGACTCCTTTACAGTAAAATCAGAACATCGGGAAGGAGAGAGCATGGCTCTATACAACAGATGAGGCCTTTTATTAGGAGTAGAGGGGAAATGCTGCCTGCTTGTACCATTTATGGAGAGAACAACTGAGGGAACAAGGGCTCAGAGGTTGGTAGTTGCTCAGTGGCAAAGGCAAGAGAAGCACAGAGGCCTTCTGGCTCCAGTGCCAGGGTCTGGTCACTTCCTGGTGTCCTGGTTTCAGCTGGGATAGAGTTAATTTTCCTCCTAATAGCTGATATAGTGCTGTGTTTTAGTTTTAGCATGGGAATAATGTGATAACACACTGATGTTTTAGTTGTTGCTGAGCAGTGCTCATGCTGGTCAAGGATCTTTCAGCTTCCCATGCTCTGCCGGGTGCACAAGAAGCTGGGAGGGGGCACAGCCAGGACAGCTGACCCCAACTGGCCCAAGGGCTGTTCCATACCATATGGCCTCATGCCAACTATAGGAACTGGGGGAGCTGGCTGGGGGGCAGCGATCGCTGCTCAGGGACTGGCTGGGCGTTGGTCAGCAGGTGGTGAGCGGTTGCATCACTTGTTTTTTCTTGGGGTTTGTTTCTCTCTCTTTTTGTTATTTTCCTTTTCATTACAATTTACTATTATTATTATTATTATTATTATTATTATTATTATTATTATTATTACAATATTTTATTTTATTTCAATCATTAAACTGTTCTTATCTCAACCCATGAGTTTTCTTACTTTTACCCTTCTGATTCTTTCCCCCTTCCCACCAGGGGGAGGGTGAGCGAGTGGCTGTGTGGTGCTTGGTTGCTGACTGGGGTTAAACCACAACACCTGATATGAAATCTTTTTCGTTACTACAGTTTAATCATTTGGGCTGAAATTTTCCATACTGGAAATTCTGTTCATGGCTGAATTTGAAAACTTAAGGCAGAATGGTTCAGGTCTTTCTGAGCAGGCAGCTCTGGTACTCCCACACCTTGAAGCAGTGTGGGAATTTTGGCAGGACATTAGCTTGGGTCAAAGCCTTTGCTGTCTCCGTTATCTGTATATTGTATAATGAAGAAACTAGAAGATGCTGCACGTTCATCCTAGTACTGCAAGCAGAGGGTTAACCCACAGTTCTGTGAACCACAGAAGTACATATTTAAGCACTGAATGACAGAGGTCTTAAGGAAAATAGCATGTGATCATGTTGTTTACAACTGAGTCATAACACAGGCACAATATGAGCACGGGTAACCTTAACTCTGGCATTATGATACTTGCGTATCCTTGGTTTTGCAGTTTTAATGGTATATGTGTAAGATATACTTATGCCTGTGTGTCTCTATATACACACAATATATATAGTTAAGCTTTGCTGTTGAAAAGCAGCCAACCTCTGTTTCAATAGCAGTTGGAAACAAATTATACAGAACACTGAAATAAAGCTGAAGACAGGATTGTTTTGATCTTAGATATTATGTCTGTTCTGATTCCCCTTTTCTTTTCCTCCTTTGCTTTAATCAAAACTATTAACCCGAGATCATACCTCAGAGCTAAGACAAGCCCATGGGGAATTTCTGAAATATCCAGAAGGAGTGCAAAGAAGCAATTTTGCTTTATTTTGCTAGCTATGATTGTAGATGTTCTGTGCCAGGTCTGTATGCTCAGGAAAATTACTTACACAATCCTAATTGATGAACACCAATTAACGGGCACAGGGAAACTAGCATTAGCGTGCCATCCCCTCCATGCATGAGATGAACCACCTGCTGGAACAGACTCCACCTAGAAACTGTGCTGCTCTGGGAGTTGTAACAAAATGATTTGAGTTTCCACATTTTAAAGTAACTCTTCATCTCAGTGCTGATGTGTGGACATGGCTAGCAGCAACAATCCTGGTTGTAATAGGATTAAATTAAGGAGTAATAGGATTAAGTTAAAGAATGGAAAATGAAACTTCTATAACAAATTTCCTGATGATGAGACTCGGATAACCTGACAAGTAAAGCTCATCACCTGACATTGAATCACTTGGGAAATACACAGTACAGAAATTTGATACGGGGAGGGATTAAATCTAATGCCTCTTCTCCATCTCAGAGTTTTCATGATTCCTATCTTCTTTGCAGACTTGTGTAATTTAGCATGAAGAAAACAATTAAAAAGAACAAACACTGTTGCAAGTTTACTTTTATAAATCACCCCTCTGGAGAGAAGGTGGGCTTCTCCTGTTGTTGACTCTGAACAAAATGATCATGATTTGGAAGAGAGGTTGGAGCAAAACGTAGTCCAAATGGTCATGCGAGTCACTCACATTTACAAAGGTGAGAGGAAAAAGTCCTAGACTTCCAAGGATTTTAGGCTGCTATTCTATAAACCTGCTTTCAACCAAGGCAAATCATTTTTATTTATTTCAAATGCCTTTGAAATACCTTTAGTTATTTGCACATTGCTTCCTTGAAAAACAGTAAAGATATGTGGATGTGGATGGTACAGCTGAAAAAAAATCTTTTAAATGGCCATTCTCATGTTCCTGATACCGAGATAGCATTTTTTTGCTATTTGTCTGCATTACAGAAGTTCCAGCTGAAACGATCTTCCTTGGTAGCTAGACAAGATACTTGCTCAGGAAAAGGTTAATCCGGGCCTAGGAATGTAAGTCCTAAATCAGAATTGTACCCAGCTGGCAGTGCATCAGATATTTCCCTCCTGTCTGCCAACTTTCTCCCTAGAGGAGCTAAAGACTGGGTTTACAGACAGCAGGCACAGATGGAGAAGTTGAACAATTCCTTTTGTCCTCAGAAACACCTGGAGAGCAAGATAAAATGCAGGGTGCATCCTCACTTATGCACCATGCTGTCTGCTTTGTGTACAGTAGGTCGGCAGCCTGTGTCTCACATAATGCCTAGGGCACTTAACGGGCATCTAAGCGATTAGAAAGGATGTGCGTGGGCTTTCACTAACAAGTAGACCAGGCTAAACCTTTTTTATTTCAGAATGTGCTGGAAAACGATACCTGAGAGTGAGTTTCATACTGAAATACTTTGGATTCAAGGAGAGCATGGGCTCAGGCTATCAGACACAGCCGGGATGGTTATGTGGCGTGAACTGAAATCTCTTAAAACCTGGACCAGTGTCTTAACCAGAGACCCTATTTCCCATTTGGGTCAGTGGGATTTTATGCACCAGGGCCAAGAATCACGTTATTCAATGGTAGACATATAAGCAGAACCTACTACAGTTTTTACTAGCTTAAAGCCATGACTTTGTCCTTCTTTGGAATTGGGTTGGTGATGGGAGGGAGCATAGAGTTAACAGTTTTAGCTTCCTTCCTCTCTACTTTCTCTCCCTTTTTGGGAGGAAAGGAAGGGCCTCTTCTTTTGTAGGCTGAGATTATCACCTGCCTTCTTCAGGAAGCCTTTGACACGCTGGAGGCATGAGGAGAGGCATGTGGACATCGCCGTTTCTAGGGATGCGTTTGTGAGGCTGGACGTGATGGCCGCTGCCTGGTCCTTGGGCAGATCAGCCACACAGACAGATCAGCTGTGAGTCTGATCAGCAGCAGCAAGGAGGCAGCTTTAGGAGACAGTGAGCAATTCAAAAGGATGCGATGAGCTTCCTAGTGCTGTTTTAGAGCCAAACATTTCTTCAGCTGCTCCTGGGTTAGGCGTAGATAATAGGTTTGAATAGCAGATGCAACATGGGCAAAATTGGTTAAAAACTTCCATTTCTCCATGAATCTGTCAGAAAACACTTTCCAAAGTGTTTCCTAGCCTAGAGGTCTTGGTACCTTCTGGTCTCTGAGACCAGTACATCAGCAGAGCCCTGTCTGCTTGATAAAGAGACCTAATGTTATTTCAATTTATATCAACTGAAGACCAAATATATGTTTTCTAGCTTTGCAGATATGAAGGCCAGGTAGGTAACTAGCTTGAATAAGAGCCACTCAGCAGGCAGAACTGTAAGCGTTGCATCATAAAACAATTTCCTAAGTCACCAATAACAGCTACATTTGAACAGCTGCTTTATGCTGCCAAGCAAATCCAGAAGAGTAACATGGCAAGGCAGTGGAGCAAGAGAAAAATCAATTTTCATTTAACTCTGGTAGGAGGTAACTGGAGTGTGAAAATTTGGTGGTCAGTTCCTGCTATGGAAGGAAACTGTTCTCATTGTCCTGAGGGGCAGAATTATGGAAACAGCTGATTTTTTGTATTCATGGCCTGAGTGAAAAACACTAAAATTAATTTATTTGGACTTGATCCAAAGCAAAAAAAACCCGTCAGTAAAACCAAACAGATTTCATGTCAATTGGAGCAGTTCATTTTCCTTTTTAATAGTTGAAAAACTACATTTAGGTAAAACATAGGTCTCAAAACTTTGTTTCTGTAACAGAAAATTCCAAATATTCCATTAAAAAAAAAGTGGAAACAGGACTTGACACTTTTAGTAGCTGAGAGTATCTGAATTTGTAATTTATGACACTTAAACAATCTGACCAAAACATTTCATGCCAGTCTGCTCAAGGAAATCTGATAGCAGAGCTACAAGCTGCACAGGCGCATGTTTCTGTATGCCAGAGCAGACACAGTTAAACAATCCTTCCATCCCACAAGAGAAGAAGCTTTAATGCAAGTGAAAGCTCCAGTACAAAGGAGACAGAGGCCTATAAAAGATGCATGAGCACTGCAGCGCGGTGCTTTCCTCATGACATAGGTGGTCCACGCAGTGGTACTTGCAGGGGGGACTGAAGAGCAAGTTGGTCCCAGGGATGTCAGGTTTTGCCTTCATGTTTAAAGCAAGCTGACGTGAATGGAGGGGCAGGCCTGGGTGCAGAGGGCTGTGGCTGGCCCTGTGCTGCGTGTACAGCATGTGTTGTGCTGCATGAATCCCTAACAGAGCCAGCTCCCTGTAACGGAGGAGCCTGCAGGCAGTTCTTGGTATCGGTGATTACACCACCTGCATGGCCTTGTCTTTATTAAAAAGTGCAGCGAGAACTTCTCATGCAAACATCCTTCCCGTTTGACAGTAGAAATGATGAATAGAGTTGTTCCCTTGTGAGAAAATCCTATAATAGCTCAAACGGCCCAAATGGGAGAATCTCTTTTATGGATGGGGTCTGCACAGTGTGCTGTGTGTGGATCGGAGGGCTTGTTTGATGCTACGCCATTCGGTGTTCCCAACATCTCAAAGGATGTAAGGTTATCTGTACTATTCTGTCTTTCTTTACAGTCTTAGCTCTTATAAATAACATCTTAAATGACACTTTACAGAGCCTGAATGCTCTACTATTTAAAAAGAATGTTCAGGTCCTTGAATGCGTCCAGAGGAGGGCAACAAAGCTGGTGACAGGGCTGGAAGGCATGTCCTGTGAGGAGCGGCTAAGGACTCTGGGCTTGTCTAGTTTGGAGAAAAGGAGTCTAAGGGGAGACCTCATTGCTCTGTACAGTTCCCCAAGGAGGAAAAGTGGAGAGGGAGGTGCTGATCTCTTCTCCCTGGTACCCAGTGATAGGACACATGAGAATGGTTCAAAGCTGCACCAGGGGAGGTTTAGACTGGACATTAGGAAGCATTTCTTTACCGAGAGGGTGGTGAAACACTGGAACAGGCTTCCTAGAGAGGTGGTCAATGCCCCAAGCCTGTCAGTGTTTAAGAGGCATTTGGACAATGCCCTTAACAACATGCTTTAACTTCTGGTCAGCCCTGAAGTGGTCAGGCAGTTGGATTAGATGATCCTTGTAGGTCCCTTTGAACTGAAAATTTCTATTCTATTCTATTCTATTCTATTCTATTCTATTCTATTCTATTCTATTCTATTCTATTCTTATTTGGATCATAATGGACCAGCATCTCCTGGTGCAAAACTGCATAGGTTGTGTCAGTGTGGGAGTTGGTAGTTTCAAACACAGGAAGGTAGCAAGAAGGACGTGCCCCTGCACTGTGAGGCTCAGAGAAGGCTTTGACAAGTTGAGTTCTGTGATGAGGGTGGTGAGACACTGGAACAGGTTGCCCAGAGAAGTTGTTGATGTGCCATCATTGGAAGTGTTCAAGGTCACTTGAACTGGGTGGGACTTTGAGCAACCTGATCTAGTGAAAGATGTCCTTGCCCATGGGAGGGGGGTTGGACTAGATGATCTTTAAAGGTCCTTTCCAACCAAAACCATTCTGTGATTCGATGATCTGGGTACTTCTCTACACATTGCTGCCTTTTAGCTTCAAAATACCATCACTATCCTTTATAGAGGAACAAACTATGGAGCTTCATTGTGGGCATGCTTCCTCACCACCGTCCCCAGTCCATCCACAGCACAAGCTAGAGCTTATGTGCAAAGTGTGCCTTCAGCTGTCCCCACGCTCTCTGCCTGCTTAGTCCCACTGGGAGCTCTGGAGCTGGACCTACACACACCTGCACCAGAGCATGTCCTGCATAAACAGCATGGAGAGAACAGCATGGAGAGTAGAAGATGAAGTAGATACACTGGACTCATGAACAGGCTGTGATAAAGAGAAGTAATTTACGGGGAGATTGCCGGTGTGCTTGCAATGATGTCTTCACCTGGATTGGGTGAGACTCCCAGGCTGCTGTTCTGCTGAATTCCTATATTCCTATATCCACTTGGTTAATGGTCCTATGGGACCACTCCAGCACAAGAATTATCCCTTGCTACTGATGATCTTAAACTATGTACAAAATGTCTCTGGACTATCTTAACTATGCACAGAAGACTGTCCCAAGTGGCCATTTTTGCACCTGCAGGCACATTTACTACTGTATATGAAAGCATCTTATCTATGTACAGTTAGGTCAGTTCTACAGCAGGAGCTGCCTGGGAAGTCTCTGGGATGGCCAGATTCACCACCCCAGGATGTGACTCGGCACATTGCGACAAACAAATTGGTCTAGACACAGGCAGGAGCTGCCAGGAAGAGTCTCTGAAATTGAGTTAACCAAGAGTTTAGTTGCAAGGGTCTCTAGGCGGGCAGTAAATCACCTTGTCTCAGGTCGGACTGTTGTCTCAAGCCAGTCTATTGTCTCATCCCTGCAGATAATGAGCTCAGGATTTTCTGGACACCCAGGGAATTGATGACTCAAGTGCACTAGGTGTGCACACAGGCACAGCCTCGATACCAAGTTACACCACAGTTACAACTGTTGGACAAACTTGAGTTTCACACTTACGACTTAAATGCTCTAGCTCTTGCCATAAAGTCTGTACTCCAGGTGGCTCTAACTCACATGCTGACAACACTGGGCTAATGAGAGGTCTGCTTGGTGACTTTGCTGCCATTTATCTCAGAGGTCTCCTGAGGAAGATTGGGCTGTCCATTGACACCGTATTTCACATTTGCAGGAAACTTCTCCTGGGTGCCCTCTGTTCCCTTACAGTAGCCAGTAGGGCTTCTTGTGTCTTCCTCAGAAGCCTGTGAATGTTAGGAAAAAGATCCTGGACTAGAAAGATTATTCCTCTGATCAAATACTCTAGTATTCCTTGTCTGCACCTACATATGTGAGTTGTCACAGGGTCACAGGGTAACGGAAGCTGGAAGGAACCTCAGGAGGCCTCTAGTTGAACGTCCTGGTCACAGCAAGGTCAGCTATGAGACCAGACCAGGTTGCTCAGGGCTTCATCCACTCAGGTCTTGAAAAACCTTGAAGAATAAAGGCTGCCCCGTCTCTCTGGGTTACCTGTCCCAGTACGTGACTGTCTTCATGGGGAAGGTTTTTCCTTATATCCAGTGTGAACTTATTTTCCTTCAATTTACATTCATTGTCTGTCATCTTCTTGCCATGCACCACAGTGAAGAGCATGGCTCTGTCTCCTTCATGACCTGCCATTAAACACTGGGGGCTGCTGTTAGGCCCCCTGAAGTCTTCCCTTTCCAGGCAGAACAAGCCCAGCTCCCCTCATCCTCTCCTCACAGGCCAAGTGGTCCAGCCCCAACCATCTTGGTGTCCCTTCCCTGAATTTGCTCCGATTTATCAATGTCTTCCCTGTATTCCTTGTATCACTCCAAAGCTGGATGCAGTGCCTACATGTGGTCCAATGAGTGCTGAGCAGAGGGGTATAATAACCGCCCTGGATCTTCTGGCTCTGCTCCGGTTCAAATGGCTCAGGAGGCTGTTGGTGTCTTTGCTGCCAGGACACATGGCTGGCCCCTGCCCAGCTTGCAGCCTGCCAGGACCCCCAGGGACTTTTCTGCAGAGCTGCTCCCCAGCCTGCCAGTCCTTTATTTGTGTTGTTGCCAGGGGCTCTTCTTCCCAGGGGCAGGACTTTGTATTTGTCCTTGTTGAATTTCATGACGTTCCTGTTGTTCCCTTCCTCCAGCCTGTCTAGGTCCTTCTGAATGGCAGCCCTGCTTCATATTGACTTTTGCCCCGATGTGGTGAAAAGAGAAGGCGGATGAAGAAATAGGGATGTTGTTGTTTCTGCCTCTCCCTTTTGTTCTTTCAGCTGCAAAGAGGTTTCTTTGGGGGAAAAAATCAAGAAGCATGTACTAAAAAAGTATAACTCAGGAGAAAACTGATCGGTAAGCTCCACTTGAGTAAGGAGAGAAGCAACAATAAATCTATGCTTAAAAAGTCAGCTCTGGACAGGAAAAAAAGGATGCAAAATTTTAAAGAGCTTTCATTGAATGTAAAACAATGTCAGCCTTCTGTAAAAAAATATTCAACTTATGAAATAATTTTTTAAAAAAACCTGTAATCTAAACATCATGGACATTTGGACCGAAGCCTGTTTTCTCCAGTCAGAATGTGAGCAGGGCTCTGCAGCACGCAGGAGTGATGAGATCAGTGTCCCTGGCTCGCTTGATACAGAATTACACTAAACTAGTGAACAAAATAAAGGCTGCGATTTCAAAAGCCCTAAGTCTGGCTAATTTTAACAGCCTGACACGAGCATGCAGTTGCTCTTCTCTGAAGATACGCTGGTGCCTACTGATCATCTCATTTTGGGAGTCTGAACTCGGGTGGTAGCTGCTCCAAGCTGACTCTGAAATGGGTGCTGTGCAGAATGAATGAACTCAGCAGCAGTTAGGCTCACACTTGATGAGATAAATTATGGCGTAACAGTGTTCAGCTCCTGAAATGGGAAAGACTGGCATTTTGCAGTAGGGAACATGTGTTGCATCTTTTTTCCAATGCCATCACTTTGGGACAAATGCACTTTGAATGTCGACTTGTTAAGAATCGGTAATATCCATTCATAAAGAGTTCCAGTGCAGGTGTTACTATGTATGGGAGGAGAAAAAAACATGCTCCTTGAACAGAGGATCTATTTCTTTCTATTGGAACAGAAAGTGTTACCAAATGAGAGCTCTCCCCCATTCCCATGAGACTAGTTTTCTCAGATCCACTTTATATCAGGATAAATAACCACAAAACCCAAAAATTCTTAAGCGGTGCAAAAAGGACAGGCAGGCTCAGGGACTTTTTATCTGAATATTTGGCTGTCCAGAACATTTGGAGTTTATCTCTGAATAGATCTGGACACAGTAAACTGTACCTGTTCATGTGGAATAATCTCAGAAGACTTGAACACAGGACCAGTGTGTCTGGCTCTGAGGTGCCAACGTAGGGTATGCATCAGAAGGGATAGCAAGGCTGTCCTTACATCCCAGCACAACAGCCTGGCTTCTGCTGCAGAAGATGACTGTCTTCCCTGTGTCCCACTGCTCCCTCTTGTTTTAGCTTCTTCGGAGCTACTGGATGCTGTAATTTATAGGAGTTTTCAGCCTTCAGTAAATTGACTGAGTGCACATCTGGTCTGTAATTGTAGGATTACAAAAGTGACATTTATACAATTTTCATTGTGTGCTCTTGGAATAAAGCTGAAGATTGGGTCTGCAGGCTCTCTCTGCCTCCTTTGAGCCTGTGGAGACAATGTGACAACACACACCGTACTTTCTGCTTATTTAATGTAGGTGCAGCTGGTAGCCATCACCACTGCTAGACAATGCGGAGTAGAACACAGTTTAAGCCCTATGTACTGATTGCATCAAGGGCTTTCAAGGAGCAACTCTAAGATCAGCGGATATCCTCAGTAGTTCACCCAGCAGTTTTCAGCAGGAGCAGCTCAGCAGCCTTTGTAACCATTGACAGGAAGTTTTCTTCCTGCTTGCAGGGAAGAATATAAAATAATGCGTTGTTTTCCAAGGTAAAAACTAGGGGGGGTTTTCCACGTTATGAAGCTATAAGTGTGACATGATTTAAGTCAGCCTCAGGAATGCTGATTAAGTGCAAATAAAGGAGAGAAGGATATATTCTGTGCAACCCCTACTTATATATATTGCTAATACAGTTTGTGTTGAGAATTTCAATGCAAGAGTAGCTATGGTTCATCTACCAGACGTAACTTTAACTGTGACTGTAACTGTCCCTTACAAATGTGTATATTGCTCATAAGCTGGAAGCATCTATGCTAAAGACCATTAAATTGATGTGCTGATACACACACGCAAAAAGTTCAAGTTCCAGTTGCTGCATAATTGAAATACTCATTATACATATACAGTCAGAGTTAGACATAATGGCAAATACTGCGTTTATTGATGTATAACTCTCATATTACTATTCAACTTATGCCTTGACTCTGGGAAAAGCCTATAGATGTGGAACGAATTTGCTTGGCTAAATGGTTGATGTTGTAAACATCGATTTGAAATTGAGGTGGAGGAGGAGGGAGTGGAAAAAAAAAAGCATTAAAAAAGATCCAGCAGCAACAACAAAACACAGAAGACACACTCCCAAATGTATAACTGTGATTGAAAGCATAAAGCACATCTTCAGTGTTGCTGGGTGTGTTCTCTTCCACTTTCTTTTCTTTGGGGATGGCTCAAGGCTACAGGAGATATTCGACTCCCCAGCAGAAGAGGAGTCTGGGAAAAAGGATGGAAAGGGCTGAGACAAATCATCAGAATATGCATGAATGTATCATTACCAGGTGGATTAGTCTGTATGATGTGTATCATTTGAGGTTCTCTCTGTCTCATTCAAATCACAAAATTATTCAGGTTGGAAGAGACTTTGGGAAGTCTCTAGTTCAACCTCCTGCTCAAAGCATGGTCACCCAGGCGTCAGACCAGGTTTCTCAGGGCTTTTTCCAGTTGGGACTTGAAAAACTCCAAGAACAGTGACAGCACAACCTCTCTGGGCAGCCTGTCTCAGGGCTCAGCTGTCCTCACGGGAAATTTTTTTTATTATTTATCAAGGTCTTTCCTGTATTGGGGGTGTGCATTTGTGTGTGTGCAAAACTGGACACTATGTTTTAGATATGATTTACAAGTGCTGTCCAGAAGAGGGGTGATCACTTCCCTGGATTTCTGGCTCTGCTCCTGTTCATTCCACCCAGGAGGCTGTTGGTCTCTTTGCTTGTCATCTGCCAGGACCCCTAAGACCTTTTCAGCAGAGCTGTTCCCCAACCCATCGGTCTCCAGCTCATCCTTCAAAGGGCAGGACTTAGGCTTTGCGATTTTTTTTTTAAAATTTCATAAGGTTCTTGTGTGCCCTTTCCTCCAGCCTGTCTAGGTCTCTCTGGATGACAGCTCTGCCCTTAAGAGTTTCAGTGGCTCCTCCCAATGGTCGTGAGACTATTGTGGGAGAAAGTGATGAGGTAAATGACATCTGCTGCTCCCCCTCATCCCCAGATCCAGTCATTTTATCCTAGAAGGCAGTCAGGTTGGTCACGTGTGATTTACCCGTGGTCAATCCATGCTGACTGTTCCCACTCACCTTCTTCTCCTTCATTTATCTGGACATGGCTTCAAAGGGGACTTGCTCCATGAATTTCCCAGGGATTGAAGGGAAGCTGACTGGCCTGCTGTTCCCCAAATCATCCTTTTGGCCTTTTTTAAGATAGGTGCAATATATTCGTCATTGGCCAGTCTTCAGGGACCTCTCCTAATCTCTGGAGACTTTCAAAGATGACTATGACTGTGGCTGTGTCATCAGCCAGTTCTCTCAGCCCCCTTGAATGAAGCCTGTCAGGTCTCTGCTATGTCATGGTAACTAGAGCCAGGCATGCCAATGATCATTGCATCCCCAACCAGTCCTTTTGTGGCAGTGAGCAGCAGATCCAGCTGTGTGTCACCCCTGACCGGCCCATCTACTGCCTCTATGACGAGGTTATCCCCAGCACACTCCAGAAATCTCCTGGACTGCTTTCATCCCACCATATTGCTCTTCCAGCAGATAGCAGAGAGGTTAAAGTCCCCAGTGGGAACAAGGGCATGTGATCCAGAGCTGTTTAGAGAAGGCTTGTCCACTTCCTTGCTGTGATCAGGTGGTCTGTAAGACGCTCCCACCACAATGTTGCCCTTACTGGCCTCTTTTCTGCTCCTGACCCATAAGCTCCCAACCTGACTGTTGTCCATCCTGTAGAGAAGCTCCCTGCATGTGTCTGAGCTGCTCCTTCACATGGGCGACCCTCATCCTCACTGCTCCTGCCCGTCCTTTCTGAAGAGCTTGTGTTCGTCCATGGCAGCAGTCCAGTTGTGTGAGCAGTCTCACCAAGTCTCTGTTGCTCTTGCAGTGACATAGTTTTGTGACCACATGTGGAGCTTTAGATGCTTTGTTTACCAAAGTCACGGTGAAGCTTTGTGCACAGAGATATCTTTATGATTTTTCTTTTTCTTAAAAAAATATAACTACTTTTTCTCCAGGCGACTGATTCTGGTGTATTCGGGTCATCTCCATGTTAGCTTAGGGTCCCACCTGAGCTGAGACTCTGGGACATGCTGGGAATCGAAGCGTATAATAGGAGAGAAAGAACAAAAAAAGTTAAATAAACAACCAAAAAATCCCACCTTAGCCCTGCAAACATAAAAGGGTGCAAGGAGGTTTTTATTGATTCCCTCAGACCATGAACTTTATAGCATGTGTGAAAACAAGTTCTTTCTAAATGGTCATTGCTGCCATTTTTCTTTGTTGACAGCCAAAACGAGCAAGGGAACTTTATGTATTTATATTTTGGCCATAGCCCAGGAGTTATTGGGAAGGCACACTGAGACATCTATGCATATAAATGACTTTCAGTGTAAGAGTTATTGCAAGGATGATCCTCCAGTAGTGATAAACAGATTAGCTTATCTCATATATTATAGAAGCAAGACACTGAGTAAGAACAATCAGATTCAATAGGACAGGAGATTGAAATATTAGTCATATTTCTTCTCCCATAATGAGCAAAGTCTAGGCAGCATTACAGAGGCTCCAGTTTTCCTTTTCTTCTTGACCGCTTTGTTAGAAATTAGTAGGTAATAGAGAAGCTATAGGATAATATTTTTTTTTAAATTACGTTTGTCCTCAGCAGTGCTATGGCAATAGGGAAAAAAAAGGCACATGCACAGTAAAAACTAGATACAGGTTTAGCACTAGCATCAAGTAAGCACATGAACCAAGTAAAATCCTTGCAGTTATAATACTCACACTCCCAAATGACAAATAGCAGAGATCTCATCTTGGGCAATCTTTCTAAGCTTTTAAGAATATTGATTTTATCCCTAAACTATACATTCTCCGTATAAATTTGTAGGATACAGCCAATAGTTATATACTCCATTGTGTAGTGTCTGTTCTCTGAATAGGGCATTGCAATAGCTATTAGTATACTGACATTCATCCTTTGTAGCACCAGTCACAAGTGCAAGTAGTTGTAAGATTTACTGTCTGGCGAGCACATCTTAATCTAAAATACCCTTGTGATTTAGTATAGAGACATTTTAAACCCTAATGTATTAATGTCTACAGTAATGCTGTTATTAACACTAATGGTTCTATTACTCAATTAAGAAAAATATATGCTTTCTTATTACGCATTTATGTTCAAGGTCTTACATTTATTTCTGTTCCACCAAAGTTTTGTGCATGTGATGCATACCTCCATAATCAGTAATGGGAAAAGAACTAGTCTTGTTAAAGAAGGGATATTGATGACCTTTCTTAGCATAGCTGAAGGGTTAATGAGGTTGCCTGGGATGTAGGAGATCTGTGTTCAGGTCAGCCAAAGGGACTCAAAAACCACACCTCGTGAGGGAGCGGTTTTCCCAGCCTAATCAGGGCCGGTGTTTTGGAGTCTCTCACCCCCCGGGTGAATGCCGTAACACGAAGCTGCTATATAAAATGTAAGCGGATACGCTGATATTGGCCCTCTTTCCTCCTGTGTTTTAAGCAGCTACACCTGTACTTTATGAGGAGGCTGTTGGGGTGTTAGGCACGCTGTGAGAGCATGTGCTGATCTGATCAGGCCTCTCAGGGGTCTGTGTGCTCCTTTGCCTAATTTTTGGGTCTGGCTTAAGTAGAAATAGGTGCCAAAGTACTAAGAGAGAGCGTGCACAGAGCTCTGTGCGCTGGGGAACTTCACAATCCAGACAGGCCAGATGAGCTGCATCTCTCCAATACAGTCATAACGAGAACTGCCCTGTTGGGAATTATAAGATGATTTTGGGAAAGACAGCACTAAAGCTGGTTGTAAACTGTTTCTCACTTTAGCTTTACAGTGGGGATAGTCATTGTGCAATATTGCTCACTACTGGAACATTGACATTTGCATTTATGAAATTCGACTGAAGTATCTCTTCACTTGGAAGACATCTAAATGCCTCTTTTCAACACTCAGGAACATAACTCGGAAGAGTGATCAGGGAGTGATAGCAAGTTTATTGTCCAGTAGCTGGTGGGAAAAGGCATGCGTTGGTCCGCCCTGAACATTTCCAGAGATGTCAAGAGCAACTCTGCAAAGGGAAAACGTCCCTGCTGTTGCACTGCACCCTAGATGCCTGTTGAAGACTATGTGTTACACAAAGGGTCCTCCTTGGGGTGGCTCTGGTGACAGGGAGCTCCCAAATCCAGCCCTTGGGGATTGCCTGGTAGCACAGCATACAGTGAAAGGATATGAGGAGGGTTGTCCTGACACATGCTAGCATGGGCTGGAGTCAGTCAGAAGTCCAGGATCCAGGGCGTCGTGGTCCTTAGAATCACGTATAAATTATGGGAGTCTGGTATGATGGGCAGGGAAGGACACTCCAAAGCCATTTGTCAAACTAAAATATCTCCCCACCGCTGTGCACAGCCAATAAATCATCCCAGCTTTCACCAGCTATTCATGTCCTCAAAAGGCCCACTAGCTTTTTAGGGGAAATGCTGTTAAAGAGATTCTCCACACCAGCAGCACTGTGGCCAGGCCTTAGCTGGGGACCTGAGGCTTCTTCTAACTATGATGGCTGTGTTGTCTCCTATGTGTCCCCTCCTAGGGAAAAATCCACAGTGATTTCTCTTATATGAGCTGATCTAGAAACTGCATGAGAACGTCTGTTGAGGTCAAGGGCTAGCTGGCCGTGGTCAAAGGAAGCCTGGGACTGTGCCAACATGTGCACACGATGTCGTCGCACTGCTCACAGCCTACGTGGTCTTTACCCATGCAGAATACCTGAGGATAAGCAGAGATGTCCTGACTCTGAGACCGGACGAGAGCACATGCAGTGTGGCTAACCCCACCAGTGGGGGTAGGGCACCTTCTCCAGTGTCCTGGTTTCAGCTGGGATAGAGTTAATTTTCTTCCTAGTAGCTGCTATAGTGCTGTGTTTTGGATTTAGGATGATGATAATATGGATAACACACTGATGTTTTAGCTGTTGCTAAGCAGTGCTTACACTGGTCAAGGGCTTTTCAGCTTCCTATGCTCTGCCGGGTGCACAAGAAGCTGGGAGGGGGCACAGCCAGGACACTGACCCAAACTGGCCAAAGGGCTGTTCCATACCATATGGCGTCATGCCCAGTATAGAAACTGGGGGAGTTGGCTGGGGGGCAGCGATCGCTGCTCGGGGACTGGCTGGGCGTTGGTCAGTGGGTGGTGAGCAATTGCATCACTTGTTTTTCCCAAGTTTTATTTCTCTCTCCTTTTGTTATTTTCCTTTTCATTACAATTTTATTATTATTATTATTCATTATTATTATTATTATATTTGTTATTAAACTGTTCTTAACCCCGTAAGTGTTCTCACTTTTACTCTTCCAGTTCTCTCCCCCTTCCCACTGCGGGGAGAGTGAGCAAGTGGCTGTGTGATGCTTAGTTGCTGGCTGGGGTTAAACCACAACATCCAGTTTGCAGCATGTGTGGTGAAAGAAGGATCTTGTTGCTTCCATTTAAGATTCTTGCTGAATTAAGCACTCTTTTGCACCCACAAAGATTAAAAAAAGTAGTACTGGTTGCCAGGTCTAATAGTAAAAGCAAGGTGAAATGTTTTACAGAATTACAGGAGAAGTCGGTGCAGATAATCTGATTTTCATTGAGAAACAAGAGCTGTAAGACTTTTTGACCTCACCTTTGAAAATTCTATCCTTAAATTTTAGCTGAATGTATTTTTCAGGCATTCATAATGTGCTTTAACTAAAACACAGAATTGTTATTTGGACAGCAGTTTATTCAACAATTAAACTTGTAATTGTTCATTTTAGTGCAGTTACAGATAGAGGAACCCTAACCCACACCCTTGCTGACTCAACAGATCTGTTCACCTATGCTGACATATTTTAAACTGATAATCAAGTCCTGAAGTTTAATTCTGTTAATTTCCATGGAAAATTCATATGCTACAGGAGAATGCATTGCAATCTATTTTAGGTTTTTTATCACAAAATCGTTATTACTAGTGGGTGATTTGCAAGTCAATAAAACCCAACCAACTTGACTTCCCGATCCTCTGCTGAATATGCTGTCAGTTAGGAATAAGACCCAATCAATTTTACTTGCAAATTGGACAAATTTGATGTGGAGTCATTGATCAAGTACAGAGGCTCCAAGATTTGGTTTTTTTTAAGAGAGGAATTATATTTGAAACTTAATTATGGCTTTTAAAACATGCATTCATCATTGCATTGCAAATATATAAGCAACTATAACGTTACCTGCATGTTTCTTGTCTGAACTCTTGGTAAATAAAAGGTGGAAGAAGTGATTTTAAGAAATGCTCAGCACATATTCTGTGTTACACCCTGGACAGCATGGAAGACACAGCTGCTTATTTTCTGTGACTAAAGCATTTTTGTACAGAAAGGGCCATGTCTTTGCTGCAAGCGCATTATCTAGAAATCTGGCTCCGAGGTTGCTGCTGGCAGCAAGCTTCTGTTTTATTCTGTGAGCTGGTAGCTTAAGAGGCTGAGCTTAGTGAAAAACAACGGCGCTTATCTGTACTGTGGACTCCAGGGGACTCTTAACATTAGGGCTTTCATTGCTGGCAGTGCAAAAGGAGTTGCTTTAATGAAATTTAAAATCACATTAGAATGCAATAAAAATAAAAATTCTCGCAAAGCGTTCTTAGCAAGATCTACTTCCTGGATAGACCCATGGTTAAGAAACTCCAAAATGGGTTGCGGATAAAAAAATCTTTTATCCTAAAGTTCCTCACTAATTATTTCCCATTTCCAACTACTCATCCCTGGCACTATAATAGTGTTGAGCAAGAAATTAATCGGGAATGATTTATTCAGTGGACTTTACTGGTTTTAGGTGCTGGTTGCTCACAATTTTCTCAGAGTTCATTCCTTATTTAAAATTGGTAGATGAGTAATTCCAGAGTGATATTTGGTCTGTAATTAGTTGGCAAAGAGCTCATTGTGCCTCCTGGATGTGCCTGATGATTGAGAGTTTAAACAGATGTGTACGGCATGTGGTTGGCTTATTCTTTCATTGGATGTATTTAATAGGATAATTGTGTTCCGGTATAAAAAATTGCATTTAATTTAAAGATTATAGTAGAGTCCTCTGCATCTTAGCTACAATGGGAAACATCCATGTCAGTGGGGCTGTGTCCTGCATGATTAAATTTGACTGTGCTACAAATAAATAGACCCCCCATTTCACATTTTCTGTTACCTTCACTTCAAGTGGGTCGAGACTTCACTGTCAGTCTTAAAATCGGCTTTTTGAAACGTGCAGCTCTAGTCTGGTTAAAGGGAAGAGGCCAAGGAAAGATGAAGCCCCCCAGAGAGGGTGTCAGGGCTCTGCCCTTCCTGCCTCTTGCTCAGGAGGAAGAAATCACGAGTGGAGGTTGCTGGCAGAGGGAGCTGACCGTGCACACACGCCTTGTGGGCACCGAGGCGTGCTGCGGGAACTGCAGGAGAAACTTCATTTCAGAAGGCTTTTAAAAGTTGCACTTTGAGACTCCCGAGTTGACCTGCGTTGCTGCAGTGAATGGTGTGTGGGTGAATGGTGCGTGGGCAGAAATGTCTCCCGTGAGAATACACAGCTTGCAGCCGCTACTTCTGGAACAGTCAAAAATCATTGAGGAAGCAGCTCCTCCCAGCCGGTCCCTGAGATGTTATTTTACATCCCGTAGTGCACCGAGAAACCAGCTGCGGAGAGGCTGCAGACACCTCCAGGGTGGAAGAAACAGACATTTTTGGCTTTTTAAATAATAATGTAGGAAAGATAACACAACATTTCAATTCTTTTTAAGAGACCAGGACATGTGCCCCATCTTGAAGCCATTATTGGTCTAAGCAACATTGCTGATGCCAGGTTGCTGACCTTGCATGTGGAGCAGAGGCACTTGTTTTCCCTTGGACTCTATGTAGTCTCCCTGCCTCCCCTTCTCCCACGCCGTTCCCCCATCCCTCGCACACACTCCTTGTCCATACACAGAGCGAATCAGTCAATAATACCCGACTTGTAGGCTTGGCAATTTATTCAAAATAAGAGTCATCCCCACACCAAAGCCCAGGACAGCATACAAACCTCTTAAATTGTATTTCAAGGATCTGAGATCATGCACGGTTTTCCTGAACTTCCTCCTGTGGAACAGACCTAGAATGACCAACAGCGCAGACCCGTATCACACACCCCATGGACTGACCTGGTGAGCTGTTGTCCAGGGTCTGTGATGATCCACGCTTTCAGGCAGCTGTTGGGAGAGCAAAGCAATGGCAAGTGAGAAGGAAGGTCCAAGTGATAAGGTTGGGGCTGCAGAGCCATGCTGTGCACTGCGGCTGCTTCCCCAGCGCTCTTGCAGACAGCATCACGTAGATGTCATTTCATCTGCTCCTAATTCCCATTAATACATCGTACCAGCCACAGTGCACCTGATGTCATGAATGCCAGGAGCCGGCCCGTGTTTCGTTGTACTTCACAGCCTGCTGATTTCGGCACAGCCCGGTGAGTGCCGGGCAGCCTGCCTGGGCAGGTACAGGAGTCTGAGCAGTTGGAGATGCTGTGTTCAGCAAGAGGACCACTTGCTGTGTTGGGAAGAGGTGGGTTTGCTGCTGAGGGGCTGCCTTGCTTGGGCTTGCCAGGAGCGTTGTGCTGAGTTCATCCTCCAGACAGGAGTGGAGGAGACGGTAGGTGCAGATACAGCCAGGGACTCGGATTAGATAGGAAAATCAGAGAAAACATATTGAACTCCCTGTAGAAAGAACTCCCTGTAGAAAGAACATGAGCTGGGGCAAATAAGGGACAGCTAAGAAAGAAAAAAATGTTTAAACATCTAAATAGGTAGACTGATGGCAAATAGGATTCTCAAAGAACCCAGCTCAGTGCTACTGAGTATAGCAGAAATTGGGTCTTTCCATCTGTCATTACCTAAATACCTTAAAAACTCATTAACTGATTGAGTTGCCACTATATGTGTCAGGGTTGAATTCAATTCTTTGCCCTGAGTTAAGTTTTCCTCCTGTTGTTTATGTGACTGAAAACATTCAGCTCAACATGACATCAGCTCTCGTTCCCCAACGACTGCACGAAGATTTATGACAGTGTTTCCAGCAGCATGTTTCTCCTGCTATTAAAGAAGAGACAGAGAAGATGAGCACATCAAAGACATGCCCTCATCTAGCACAAGGCAACGAACTTTCCATAAAGCAGCACATCGTTTTTGTCTTCCATTTGCCACTGATGTGTTCAGTAATGTGGCAGCAGCTGTGACAGGAGCAGTGAAGGTGCCTGACCCGTAACCTCCAGTCAGTGCTGGTGAATGCAGCGGAGAGGCTGTGGGACGATGGACATGCAGTCTCTTCAGGCAAAAAGTTATGCTCTGGAAAACCTTACTTACAGGGTTTAATTTGGCTGCATAGGCAAGGGATTTCCACATAGCTGGGTACTGCCAGCTCGCCTTCCTCTCACTTGGGTGCAGGAGCTTTGTTTGCTTTGACAATGGTATCTGTGTCTCTAGTATATTTTCCTCACGCTTTTCCTCATGCTGCCCCACAACGGCTTGCTGATGTTCTCCTTTGTCTTACCCTCTGCACCGGATAACTACAAGTCAGGTGACTTCATGCATGGATCTTTTCAGGCATACATGAAATGTAAAACCCATGTTCCAGACAGGAGATGAGATCACTGCAGTAGAGAACTGATTTGTCCCAAAGCGTGACTCTAGATAAGGAGAAAGTATTCAAATTTGGTGTTACAGGAATCAGAAAATAAGGATGGAGTGCGAGAGTTCAGTGCAAAGTCGACTCTAGTGATTATAGAGTTCATAATTAAGTGAAGTCAAAGCAAACAATGACGCAGTCAAGAAAAGCCTCCACCCTTATGGCTTGAAGGCCATCAAGTCAAGGATATGGCAAATGAGAGGAGGGAAGGAGGTGTTTGGAGACAGTAAATAGAGATCAGAGGGGAAGTTCAGAGACAAACTTCACATCCTGCTGAAATCCGGTCAGTGTAATTGCTCAAGTTGGAAGAGGGCTGATCATCATGACTTGGTGGAGCTAACAAATGATCACAATTTGTTTCTCCTTATCTTTAAGAAAGCACAAGACCTCCTCAGCACAAAGCTGAGGCATTTGTAGGTGTGAGGGAAGAATGCCATCTTTTGAATCTAAACTACTGCTTCCTCTAAATAGGTCTTCTGTCCAACTCCTGATAAGATAATGATTTTGATTTGCTAAGCTCCTAAGCTATAAAAAAGATCACAGTCCAACATGATAGGCTTCATATTCAAGGAATAATTAGAGCTACTTTCCTCATCAGCACCCCACACAGGGCAGAACTGGGGAATTCCTCAGTGACTGCCAGGGATCAAAGAGATCCAACCATATTTATTTTGCATTTCTTTTAGTTCTTTTAGTTCTTCTACTTATTTACAGTGTTCTTTAAATCAAAGTCATCATTTATTTCCACACACATGTCGAAAAAGTCTATCCATATTTAAATGCTTTGTCATCAAGCATCTTTCAGTTTACTCTGTTTTGGAAATGATGAAAAAGAAACACATCACATTTCAATATTAGGCATGTTATGACAATTATTCTTCTTCCATGTTCCCTATGACAGCTCTTCAGGCAAGCATCAATCAATGGATGTTTTCCAACTTCAAAGGCAGTGTTTGGCCTATGACATCTCAGAGTTGCTCATCAATCAAGATATATTTGAGAGGCAAGGTAGCATTTAGATATTGTGACTGCCCTGTTAAGCATACTTGTTCAATAAACAATACAAGTAAATAGCGTCGTGCTTGGAGCTTCCAAAAAGCCAAAACTATAAATTACTGGTAACCTTTGCCAAAGCTTAATTTATGCATTCCCATTCATGCAACAATCATGTCTGACTGGATCTGTTTATGAGTGATCTCAGACTAATTTCTTCTTTAATTCCACTGATACATGCAGTAATCCTCTATATTTTCGCTATTGCAAGTAGAAAGTGAATCAGCTCCACATTATTCTCAATCTTCCCTCCCACCCTTGGGTTAATTGTGTACTTGGGGGAGATGAAGGTAGGACCTGGGACTGAACTGAAGCATTTCATTCCCAGCTTTAGGTAGGGATAGTCTGATACATTCCTTGAAAAGCAAATTTATACCACTTTTTCCTCACAAAGTTGCAAAAGATCAAAATGATAGTGAAGAAAGCTTGAGATGAGAAGAAGAATTAATCACCCATGTTACTTACTACCATGTTGTCTCTTCTGTGGAAAATCGATGGTTAGGACTTTTTAGAAAGGAAAAATTAACGGACGTTGGAGGCCTCTGCCAAGTTAAGCAGTCGGAGATCTTGGTCTCTACCTCCACAGTATCCCCAGGATAAGAGAGATCCAGATAACAGTAAAACGAAGACATACATGTAAGAACATTCCAGGGTGGGTCACACAGGACTTTTCCTGTATGACTCTTCCAATGATAACAATTTTAATCCATTTTAATCTTCTGGTTAATAGAATAGATGTGTCCTTTTACCCTAAATCTTATCTGAATAAAATGTAGGGGCGTGGTTAAAATAAGGGAGCACCATTCCTAGCAAGAGGTGAACATTGTTAGTGAGACTGGGACTGCTCTGGCTGTGTTGACCTTGCCATTCTTTGGGTTTGCTGGATGCTTTTCAACAGCTCTGCAAGGGCCAGGCTGTAGGTTGCTGATCTGGCACCCAATCTGGGGCACGAGTTTTCCCTTGTCATTTCTCATCTGTAACTCTTAGCTGGAGAGTAGGGAGAAGAGATGAAACTCTGGGATCACTCTGAACATGTCACACTGTGCCATATATTTGAACAGGTAAAGTCTACAGAAAATTTCTAAGAGCTGTAAGATTTTGTCCTCTGCTGGTAATATGATTGCCTTAACCACCCTGGGTCTTGCTCTGCAAGCCATTGAGGGAGTGATAATTTATAACTAACACATTTTAGAAACGCATGAAAAAAGGCCTAAAATAGAAATTCCATCTACAATGCCACATTTTTAGTGTCAAAGTGTTAGAAGGAATTGATCAGTTCCCTGCTGGAGAGCTGGAATCTCATTTTTCTAGTCCAGTAGAATCACAAGATATTAAACCTTATGTTGTCACTGATGCAGGACTTCTTCCTACATCCATTATCTCCAGGACAGTGTAAGAAGTGGTTGGGCTGGATGTTTGAGGCTACTCAGTAGTTTTATATGGTGGCCATCAAAATCCTGAGGGAGTGCTTTCATTTACATGGGAAGTACCTGAAGCTACATGTCCATCACTGACTCTTACCCACTGAATTGCATTTCTGAACTGTTTTAGGATTTGTCATTCTTTGGTCTTGGCTATTCTTGACCCTGGAACGGAATTGAGGAGGATGCAGCAAACCTCCTTTGCATCTCATATTAGCATCTCGTCAGCTGTATATTATGAGGCAGCAGATACGTATGCCTGGAGAAGTCGGTGCGTTGGTGGAACAGACTGTCCAAAACTCCTTGTATTTGTACAGAGAAATTTTTTGACCGATGCTTCCTGGTGAAGGACAACTTAGACTGCTTCCCGTACTAATGAGTTAGTGTTACAAATTCAGACAAGTTCACTACTGTTACTTCTCCACATTCCTCTTTCAAAAATAATATTAAAAGGTGGGCCTCATCTGACCAAACGGAGACACCTACACATATGATCTCATCATCTAATCTACTTTAATAATCAATGGGAGAGTAATGGGCACTTCAGCTCATTCTAAAATAAATACTGAAAATATGCCAGGTGTGTCACAACTTACAAGTGACTGTTTCTACCTGTTGAGTAGAAAGAGAGCCTATGGAGAGTATTTGAGACACAGATATTGGTACTGTTAATGTTTAAGGCTAGATTAAGACCCTAGGACCTGTCCTGGCAATGTTTGGCAAGACCTTTGGAACTGAGATTTGCTGCTTAAGTTTCTTTTCTTGTTTTTCTTATGTGCTCTGAAATTGCTGTCATGAACTTTTCATAAAGGGATGCATTTTTTTTCCAAAGGCAAAAGAGTTTAAAACACTTCTGGCACAAAAGTTGCTGTGCTGGTTTTGGCTGGGATAGAGTTAATTTTCTTCACAGTAGCTAGTATAGGGCTATGGTTTGGATTTGTGCTGAAAACAGTGTTGGTAACCCAGGGATGTTTCCGTTACTGCTGAGCAGTGCTGACACAGAGTCAAGGCCTTTGCTGCTTCTCACCCCACCCCACCAACGAGTCGGCTGGGGGGCACAAGGAGTTGGGAGGGGACACAGCCGGGACAGCTGACCCCAACTGACCAAAGGGCTATTCCATACCATATGGTGTCATGCTCAGCATAGAAAGCTGGGGAAGAAGAAGGAAGGGGGGATGTTCGGAGTGATGGCGTTTGTCTTCCCAAGTCACCGTTACACGTGAAGGAGCCCTGCTGTCCTGGAGATGGCTGAACACCTGCCTGCCCATGGGAAGGAGTGAATGAATTCCTTGCTTTGCCTTGCTTGCGTGCGCGGCTTTTGCTTTACCTATTAAACTGTCTTTATCTCAACCCAGGAGTTTTCTCACTTTTTGTCTTCCAATTCTCTCCCCCATCCCACTGTGGGGGGAGCGAGCGAGTGGCTGTGTGGGGCTTAGTTGCTGGCTGGGGTTAAACCTTGACAGTTGCATAATACTAGTATACTAATGGCTGCAATGGTTTATAATTAACTCCTTCAGTATGTAGTTTCAATAATACCTACTTTATTCATTGTAGTGCATGCAACAGAGGCACCACCCATTAAATAGTGTCTATAGACATACTTCCTTCACCTTCTTGTCTGTGATTTAGCAGTCTTTGCAAAACAACATGAGACATGGCAGGTAACATTCTCCTCATAATTTGCTTGATGCTGGTGTACACTAAGGGGTATCAAGAATGAAATTGATAGAATTACGCCAATACAAAACTGCATGTTCAAGATCAGAATTAGGCTCTTTTTATTTCTTCTGAACTGATAGGCCCCTAATTAGGCAAGCTCTTTTGCAGTAATACTAGTGGGAATAGTATTGAAGATTGGCTAAATTATTCGGTAGCTTTCTTACCAGCACCCTTACTTCTTGGATCTACTGAAGATAATGTTAATCAATATACTTTCCTGCATTTACTGTAAGAACCCTTTTATACTAAAAATTCCTTTTACTCAGAAATGTCAGCAGACAATAATGTCCATTAGTGAGCTATGTCTTTGAAAACCGAAAGAAGAGGAGAGCTTAACAACACAACAGAGCAGACATGGGACTTTGAATAAAATCCAACTTTTCTTTCCAAGCTAATGTTCTGTTTATTATCTGGAGAAGCAAGTGCTTGGAAATCTTTTGCAGACATCCAAACTGAAAAGCAGAAGAGTGATTCAGACATCAGAGGACGTGCAATACAACAGCAAATACTGATACACTAATTGCTGTGCTGCTCTTGGGTTAATTGAAAAAAATCTGTCACTATTTATTCTCCTAAGACTAACATCTAGTTTACAGGCAAGCTCTATTAGTGGCTGCTTTAAAAATTAATTGACCATATCGCAGTGTTGAGAAAAAGCTGCACTCAAAAGAGTTGCATGAAATCCCTCATTGTATTTCTCTGCAAAACCAACAAGGATAAGTCCCTAAAGGACTCTTAAGCCTTTTCACAAGTCAACTGCATTCGGAATAGAAATACATAGAAACACAGTACCATTTAATGCGGTGACATGTTGTTCATACAAATTCTTACAATACAAACAGCTACAGCATTTTATGACCATAAAAGTCCTAGTCAGACCAGGAACCAAAATGTTGAATGATCTGAAGATCCACAGAAAAACAGTCCCTTCCTTTTGCAACCTTTAGCCACCAGGCCTGACCTGGTTATGTATAAATGATGCCTTCCTTTGTAGAGGAAGTGCTTCTGACTGGCTCAGGTAGATATCGCTTCTTCCATCGCCTCCTTTTTTAAGCATCTGCTTCATGGTTTGAGGGACCTCTTCAGTCCTGCGATCTGAAGGCTGAGTTAGCGAAGCCCAGCCCTTCTGTGCCTGCCGAGCCCTCTGTGATTCAGAGCAGCATCAGGCTGCACGGGCTCTAGGGGAAGCATTGTGCAAACCAGTAAATTCCGTATACTGGCAAAGAATGTAAGGGCTAACCTAGCATAGCCCCCGGGCTCTAGTGCCTAAGCATTGTGCTTTTTCATAGAGGAATGTGGATTCTCCTGGAACTCAAGAGAGTGAAGCAAACGGGAAAACATGCAAAATCATAACAAACAAAGCTCAGAGGACCACGACAGGAGAGCAGTTAAAGCCATCTATGAAAGTTGTTATTCTGCTTCTTGTTCATGCTGCTCACTCAAATATGCAGTAAATAGAAGACACCCTGCTAATTCTGGGTTTACACCAGGAAATACAGCAACTTCTGGGACATTTTCAAAGACACTTATGATGTGGGTCCCTCCACCAGTAAAAGTCAAGTGTTTTGAGTTTGTGTATATTTTATGTCACTGAAAGTTTGCTGTGCTGATTTTTTGTGTTTAAGACAGACTTTCATCCAGCAGACTCCTCACAGATTTGCTCCAGCTCCCTCTGAGGTGCAAACAAAATTAGGAACGTGCAAGTTACAACTGGACTCTTGATAGTTCAAGAAAAATCAATTGTTATATCAAAAAGAATTTAGCCATTTGGATGGTTTCAGCTCTGTTAATGTTTCTCTAATCTAAGCCATAATAGCAATCTCTTAAGTAACTCAATACCATAGAAAGCAGAGCCAAATGCTCTCAGATCTATCTTGTATATTACACCGATGCAGTTCAAAAGCAGTTATTCTCATGAACAGAAATAAAATTATTAATTTGAATGCTTTCCATGTCCTTGTGAAATATCCCTTCTGATATATCCCAGTCTTCATCTATAGGAAAGGAAAGAAGAAAAGATTGTTTTCCTAATTAAAGTGGCCTGGTCAGAACTGAGTCAATAGCAAAAGTCCAATTAATGGCAAGAAAGGCAATACTGGATTAAGGCCCTTTGAGAGACCAATAGATTCAGCAGAAATTCAGGTCATGTCGCCCTCTCATTCCTACCAGTCTGTTTTAGAATTTTTAAGCAGTCACCGTCATTCTTTTACTGATTAGATAACATGTCTAAAGAAAAAATAGAGGTCTGTTTGATATCCAGTTAATGGAGGGAAATTGTCTAGGTATTAAAGCAAGAGAGTCAAGACTCGTCCTATTCTGGAGTCTCCAGACGTCCTTTTGCTGTCCTTGCTCTGCTTCAGCTTTTCTATCTTTACTATGGGCATGATGTTTAGTCACCTTTCAGGACTGTTGTGCTTTCCTGCCAGTTGGCCCCCAGCAGGTACTGGTGCCTGGGACTGTCCCACCCCAAGGACAGGATTTTCTGTTTCGCTGTGTTAAACTTCATGAAGTTTCTGTTGTCCCATTTCCCCAGTCTGTCAAGGTCCCTCTATGAATGGCAGTGCAACTTTGGTGTTATCAACAACTCCTCCCACTTTATCATCTGCAGACTTGCTCAGGGTGCAGCCTCTCCCATCATCCAGGTTGTTGATGAAGATGTTAAGCAGTATTATCCCCAGTGCCAGTCCCTGGGGTATACCACTAGTGACTGGCCTCCAGTTGGACTTTGTGTTGCTGATCAGAACCCTCTGAGCCCAGTTGTTCAGGCAGTTTTCAGTCCACATCACTGTCCATTTATCTAGCCGGTACTTCATCTGGTTGTCTATGAGGATGTTATGAGAGACAGTGTCGAAAGTCTAACTAAAGTCAAGATTAAACAATGTCAATTCCTTCTCCCCATCCACCAAGCTAGTCGTTTCATCATAGAAGGCTGTCAGGTTTGTCAAGCATGATTTCCTCTTCCTAAATCCATGCTGACTACTCCCAATCACATTCTTGTCATTCATATATATGTTTGGAAGTGGTTTCCAGGAATATGGTGTACTTGTTACGATTCCATCACAGAAACATGCATGATGAATGTGAAGTTTTCTTCTATAAATATGTGTGTATGCATATACACACGTATATACACATAAGGGTGAATCAGCACACACAAATCTGCAAAGGCATAGGTGGTAAAAAATATAAAATAGTCACAGAAAGAGTTTGAAAGTAGGAATCTGTAAGAGAAAATTGCTGATGCACACACAGGGCTATAAGGTGATATATATAATTAGTCTCCTGTTAAAGTTTACATGGCTCTATTTGTTCTATATTCTGTTGTGCTAGACAAACTCAAGGAGGAGTTTGAGAGTCATCTCCTAAGAACAGCTTTCAGTTCTCTGGAGAGGCCCACGGCTGAAAACTACCCTGTTCACGTATCTTGACACTGAAGTATTTGTACTTAAAGGAGAGAATAATAGCTGCAAGGTCTGTCTTTCTTCCTGTCCTCAGCACAAGAAAGGATTCCTTCAGCAGTGTATTTTTTCCCCTTGTCTGATTGATGAACTCCCCTATCTATTATCTGTGGTCTTTACCCATTAATCTCCTATCTAATAAATCAGTTTGATTTTGACATTCTCTGTCTTTTGAACAAATCCTCCAGGGTAGAATCAGAGCTTTGCTTTCTAATTCTGGAAATTAGTCAAGTAGAAAGGTTCCTCTAACTTGTATGACAATTTTGGGACTGTCTGCATAGAAGTTCTTTATTCTTTTGGACATAGGGGATTTTTTTTCCATGACTGTGGCATACTGCATAGCTCCTTTTGGTGCACAGGGCTGTCTGTTGCCCTCATACTGCCTATGTTGGGCTGAAACTCCGCGGAATTGTAAACTTGATCATCTTCTGCCTGCCAAAGATAGAAATTTGAGACTTTGGACTTAATATGGTAACTCAGCAGCATATCTTCTGGTGGATATAAAATTTAAATTCGGTAGGGTCCACGTGTTTGATGGGATGGTATTGTTACATGTAGGTGTGGAACGCACAGTACAGTGTACACCGGTATTCCTGAAAAGCATGGAAAGGGCTTTTGGTCTCTCAGGATCTATTGCTACTACAGATTTCAGAGCTGCCATGCAAGCTGGAGGAACTCCTTCCCCCAGCCTTACCTCTGTGTTGTGCTGGCAATTATTTGTGGGGCCACAAAACTTCAGTGGTGGGAGTTCAGCTCACTGGCTGGGTTTCCCAGACAGCCCTTACTTGGTGTATTGACGCAAATGAAGGGGTGTCTTGGAGACATGAATGAGGAGTCAGGGTCAGACTGTGCTTAGACCAGCAATGACACTGAGGGAAAAAATGACGTGGGATTGTCTCCACTAAGGCATTGAGAGGAAAAACAAATATCTCGTTCTGCGTAGCGTGTGGTGTATTAAAGGTCACCAGGATGCAGCTTGAATGGAGGCAACTCCCAAATAGGAAAAAAAGTTCCAAATAAACAAAATCAAACCAACCTGCTTAGTGCAAGGCTGCACTTCAGAAAAATCAATTGGCTCCAGAAATTCACTGACTCAGAAGGAAGGGTGACCTTGTGAGCCAGGCATGAAAGCCAAACACGTCAAATCACGGTCTCCTTATATAATAGCAGACAAGTGGGAGCCACAGCTTCCATCTGTGAAGGGTGACCATCCTGTGTCCCAGCTCTTTAGATCTGGGTTGTGGGCTGTGACACCTCTGCAGATCACCCAATGGCATGACTAACACTTAAAGGAACTCACCATTTGTTTATGGCTAAACAAATCCCCAAACAGGTGAAGTCACTCCTCATAGAAGTTTGGGTTTAGATAAGTGACTTTCTGGTTTTAAGAGAGTGGCGTGAGCGGCTGTCCTGCTGTTCTGGTGCAGTCCCAGCTGTAGCAGGCAGAGAGCAGCAGCACTCCCTCCCTGTCAGAGGGAAGCAGCAATGGCCCTGCTGATTCCTCACAGAAATCTTCCCCAAGTGGACTCTACCTGTTTCCTACACGGGACGTGATCAGTAAACCCTGCACCATTTTTGATAGCGCTTGTAACCACCGTCGCCCGCCCAGTTGTGAAGCTGCCCTCTCCCAGGAGCTGCTGTATGGCTGGAGCCCACCCGTTGCAGAGATGTGGTGAGCTGGAACACGTGGAGCCTCGTGGACCAGCCTTTATTTTTGTTGGTCTCTTGTGATCTCTTCATTGACTGCTCCCACCTTGCCCAAAGCGAGATGGCTTGGGCTGGGTTTTTTGGGAACAGTCTCTCCCCCGGGGGAGTTCTCCTCTCCTGACGCTTTGTCTCCAGTATTTCTCAGCTGTGTGTGCATGTGCGCAACTGGAGAAACAATGGTGTCTCTACAAATTAATTCTCTCTTATATTTATTCTTCTAGAATAATATTTTTATAGTTACCTGAGGTGCTTCTGACATTGCAGGCTGGCGTGAAGTCAGTCACTCACTGCCACCTTTCATCATGCTGTTTATCAGTGGATTGCTTCAAATGCACTTATCTTGCAAATTGCACAGCAAGAATTCACTCTTCCTTAAGGGTCATCTTAAAAATAGTTTCCAAGAAGGCATTTTCTAGTCCAGATTGCTTCTATTCTTTTTCAAATAAAGGAATACTGCCTACAACGGATGAGCACACATGTAAATCCTGAATCCAAACATGCTTGGATTTCAGGCTGTTTCAAGTCTGGATCCAAACTAGCTGGCTAGAGCTTCTTTTTCATTTTCCTTTACTCACTTTAGAATCATACATTTTCCTGAGGCTTATTCATTGGCAGTAAGCGGAAGAAAAATGTACTCTCATGCAAGGGAGGGAACCTTTTAGTGAGTAATTCACATTGGGAATAATCCAATTATAAGAATTATTTGAAAAAATAATGCTTTCTGAGCTACTTTTTTGCACAGCCAGTGACTAACTTGGAAGAAGTAGAGAAATCTATGTAAATCATAAATCTGTTTCCTTCCACGGCTGGTGCTTAGCATGCTGAATGGCAGATGTCATTTATTTAAGCGCAAACCAGGTTAGTTCTTTTCTTGCCAAAAACACAACTATCTGTATAAGCAACAAGCCAGTTCCAAGAGATAATTGCCCCACAGGAAGAAAGCATCAGGAGCATTCACCCCCACCTAATAATTATGGAAAGGATTAACACGATAGCTGATATCTGTGCTTTGTCACGTGCTGGAGACTGATGGACCCTGAGCTCACACTCCTAGTGAGCTCTGCCTTCTCCTTAGGCTTCGCGAACTCAGGGTGGCTCTTTGGTAAGCCTGGAGGTCTACATCTCTGCTGAATACAGTTGCCAAGGTTTTGGACTTCTGTGTTCATGACCGAATCTTTCATTAAGGTGAGCCAGCAGGAAAGCTCACTTGTCTCTAGGACTCACTGTGCCGAGATAGCTCTGCCGGTGTAGACCTTTCAATTTTTGCACAGCAATTCACCTTGCAGAATAGGAAACATAAAGCTGTTGTTCTGCCTCCCTTTCCCTCACCCTGACCATTAGATAAAATTCCACTTGAGATTAATCATAGCTATTTCTAAGCAGTTTAGCTGGCCTTTCTAGCTCAGTCTGGCAGCTGAATTTTCTGCCAGAGCTGAAGGACTCCAGTAACCTATTTAAGAAGTAGTTCATAGTTCATTAGCAGTCTTCCATCTTAATATCTCTTCATGCTATTTACAAACCATTTCATTTATTTTTGTGGGACACAAACAACCCTGAACTGCCCATCTTGTTTAGCAGATACATTTATTTATTCCTTATTATCTTCCATACAGTGTTGCAGAGACAGGTGCCATCTACACAGCAGTTACAGCCTAAACTTCTACCAGTCCTTGTAATAACCTTCTTCTTCCACCTCATCAGTCAGCCTGTATTCACTGGGGGCTTTTTATGCTTGCTACATGCCACTGTGTAGCACAAAACAAGATATATCAAATGAGAGAGGAAGAGGTGACAAAGGAAATAGTCCAGTATAATATGTATGCCTTAAGTAACAAACAGTGCAGAATGTGATTTTGCATTGTTTCTTACTTAATGCCATGCTGGAAGAGAGGCGTTAACATTCACACTCTCCTGCAAACTCTTGACCTTGTATTTTTAGCTGCCTGTAGTAAAATGAAATCATTGAATAGGTCTGAAACATCTGCAAAATGTATCTTTGGTAGTCTTAGTGACCATTGGAGACCTCAAAGGTCAGGAAGACCTTGGAAGATGAGCCCAGCGTTCCAGAGTTACTGGATCTGAAATGCAAGCATGTGTTATAGCCAACAGCTGACTCCACCTAGGCTGCCTGCACTATGATCCCAGTTTCAAAAACCAGGGGAGCCCTGTGTGAAACCAGCTTGGGTCCAACAGGTATATTAATGCCAAATGTGCACCACAAGGAAGCAGATATACCAAAACCAGCCTTTATTTCTCGGGAGCAATGTGTGAGCTAATACGTACTCTTCAGTGTACCCTGGCTTGGCATCCATGGCATGGATAACGTGCAGCCCAGATGGTCCAGTGATGGGTAGTTCAGAAATGCCTCTGTAAGTGCAAAAGACTCCAGAACTGGTCGGTGTTGCTCAAGGAAAGAAAGCGATGGGAGTGGTGTGGGGGACGCTTCAGTGGCGATGCGTTGCACAGGTTGCCAAAACAGACAGGAACCTCTTGGGGGAGACCCGTACTAAAATTTCCACCACATGTATCTGAATCTGTTACATAGTCATGTAGTCAACATGGAAACATGTAGAGCATAAATCTAATGTTTCCTCTTTTCCCTTCCCATCCTGAAAAAAAAACCACTCCATTTTTCTCCTAGGGTCCCAGAAGTGTTGCTGGCTTCACATGGTTGCCTTCACATCAAGTTCTTTCTGGAACGTCTTTGAGTGAAACAAAACTGATTAATCTGCCTTGGCACTTTTGGTGATTTTTGGAAATCATTGCTCATGAGCTGATCAATCTGCTGTATTATGTATGCTTTTATTACTCTGATATGCAGAGATCTTTCACCCTCTCTTTCTCATCCAAATTGCTGAATATTTTCTACAAACTGCTAAAATAGATAGCCCTCTGCTATTACTAATCCAGAGTGTCTAAGTTCTTCAGAGCATGTAAAAGATTTGCCACAGCCTTCAGAAAGGGTGGGGCTGCCAGATAAGGTCTATGTATTTACCTGAAGGCACTCTCTAATGCTACATGGATACCATGATGCAAAGTTTATGAATTTCCTAGTCCTTCTGATTTTAGTAGCCCCTGCAATGAGCTAAAGATAGGTACTGTAATCAAATGTGATCTGATTTGTGCTATTATTGCCCTCAGACAGCAGCCACGTGTGTTTGAAGGCAGGAGCTTTAAAGCAGTGTCACCACTGTCTGGTAACAATGACAACACATCACAGGAAGAGTTGTGCTGAATGAGGAGCTCTGTTAGAGTAAGAAATGTCTTGTCATCATAATAGCCACTTTGCGAGTGTCTATCTCCATGTAGAGGTTTTGCTGGAGTCTTCTCCAACCATTTGCATACAAATTTAAATGAATATAATCTGTTTGTTTAAGCCTACTCCTGTAACTCACCCATCCTCACTGCAAATTGTCACTGTTCGAGGACTCATGGCTCCCAGGAGGACACACTGGCTGAGTAATGGCATCCTGAGAAAGAACCAGGTTATAAAACAGGCTCAAAATTTTAGTGGCTGTCTTCAGGAGATATGCTTTGGAGACAGCAGGAATGGTCCAAAACAGGGCCAGGGATAGAGCTGAGCAGTAGGGGGTACCTAGGGTCTGGTGTTTGAGCTGTCTCCCTGACCCTTTATTTAGCATTCGTGAGAAACTATATGATTTTCTCAGGTTGATGCACTGTTTAATCACAAGTATGTCTCAAGATCCTTCTTAAGATCAGGCACATCTTGATGGCAAGTCTCAACCCTCAAAGGATTTACATCTAAAAGGACAAGGCAGAGGAAGAGAGAGGAGAGGGAGAGGAGCACTGGCAGGTCACCTGAAAGGGAAAAAATAAGGTCAAGCTAGTCTTCACTTTATACATTTTGTTGTACTTAATGTGGCATGCAGCAGCTCTGAAAAGGCAGGTAATCTCAAAGAGAAGTGCTCCTCTGTGTGCTGCGGTGCCTCTCTTCATGGTTGGACTAGAAAAGGCGACACCGGTTTCAGCCCCTGGGACTCTGCACTGTCACTGTAAGGTGATGAATGCAGGAGATGCCACAGAGGTTAACACAGCAAAAAGCAGTTTTTGAAGCCTCCAGCATAACAATTAACTACTCAACTACCTGGAGATGTAGGACAGCGAGAGAGGAGGTTGCCAAGAGGCCGTGATTAGATTATCTAAAAGACAGGAAAAGGAAACAGGATGAGTCAGGCTGTGGAGGTACTTGGGAGTTAAGAGTAAACCATCTGAGTTGTGGCATGGGAGTCCAGAATGTAGTGGGAGAGAACAAGTCACCCAACTTGCCACACATGTGCAGACTATCAAACCTTGGTACCCACTTATTTATAGAAGGGATTTTACGGTGTGGTTGCATGGTTATGCAGTGGAGCAAAGGTAGAGAAATGGCAGCACCAATTAAGGACAAGATCCAGGAGCCAGGCTCTACCTGCTGTGCTGCCCACAGAACTGTGTTTGTTCTGTGCTACTGAGAAAAGGGCTCTCAAAAAGCAGCAGCTTGGGTGGGGTGTGCGTCAGAGGGGATAGGGACTGGGAGAGCAGAAGAAGAGCTGGGAGATGGGCAGATGAGAGAAGACATGAAGGCTGGGGAGCACCGGTTTGGCCAGGATGAGGGGAAGAGCACTGGAGCTCAGAAAGCCTGTGCAGCCCCCAGAGTGCTGCACGAAGAGCTGCACAGCCAAGCCGGTGGCTCCCAGTGAAGGAAGGAAAACCCTGGTGGAAAGACCCTGCTCCTGGAGCTGGGATTGACTCTCACAACAGAGCCCCAGTGAGCATCTCTCACTGTGTTGCTTGCCCTATCTCAGAAAGATCAAGTTTGGGGGTTCCAGCCAAGGTGTTTGACTTCCAAACATTCATGCACCATCCATTCCGGAAAGTCCTGTGGCACAGGGTTGGCTGGGGTAGGATGGGAAGGGGTAGGATGGGACTTTTCTCCCTACTGCAGCCTCTGCTGACACAAAGCTGCATGATCACTTAAAGCAGTGGACTTCAGAGAAGAACTGTTCTTTGGGTGCCTTTCAGGCCTATAATACAAAATTCAGTGATTAAAAGGAAAAAGGAGCTTCTCTGTTTTGTCATTTGATCACAGCTACGCTTGCTTCCTCCCACCTTGTCAAAGCTTAGTGACAGCAGAAGGATCCTGCCAGTCTTGCTGCCAGTTCCTCTAATAGCAGCTCTCAATAAATCCTTCCTTATGTTTTCTCCCAAATGGACCCGAACCAGAACCCTGGATCTGAACGTCTCCAAAGGCAAAGAGAGAGGAGTGTTCAGTCCAAATCAGAATCGAGTTCTGCATGATTTTGGGTTGGAACTAGTCTCAAAATGTAGAGTGAGCCATTAGGGAACTTTGGGATGTCCGATACCCAGAGCCAGGTCTGGATCTGCACAGTGTGCCTAGTCTGTCACAAGGCACTGGGTGACTCTGGTTTGCCAAGATATTGCTCATCTGATTAGCTGCAGAAAATGTGTGCTCTCAGGCCATTGTGAATGTGAAATAAATTCCATTAGCACAAATCTCCTGCTTTTATGTAAGAAAACACTTTCACAGGGGTTGAAACAAGCACTTTAAAATTCATATTTTCTAATGGGCTGAGAGCCATCCATCAGTCTGTGCTGAGTCATGAGCAGCAGCTCATTATGCATCACTATCTTGATTGCTTGTTGCTTTGATGAGTGTTGCTGCTTGCACTTTGATATACCGATAGGCTGTATTTCCAATGACAATTGCTTTTAGTTTTCTTACTAGTATTATTGCTACTGTTAATTGCAGTCTGGTGGCTCTCTGAAGTGCCCCCATCCAAAAAGTCAGAAAGGACTTTTTGGACCTGGGAGCTGAAACCTAAGGAACGATGCTGCTCATCCACCGCATCTGTGCATGGAAGTACAGCGACACAGGTCACAGCTCAGAAGCCCAGCAATGACAAGGCTGATGGATGTTGTTCTCTCCATAGGATGGGCAGTGCTGTCACTATGCGAGAAGCAGGGGCAGAATTGTGACATCTTTAGGAGTCCTGGTGCCCTGGGGAAGGAGAAGGGTGGGCAGATTTGCTCGTGCTGAGCTTCCAGATAGCAGAGCAGAACTATGCAACAGTTGTTTTGAGCACATCTCATTGCAATTGAAGAAATCACCTTGGATGAGGCGTTCTTTTCTACACTGTGTGCGTGTCCTGCGTACGGCTGCGTTCATGTAGAAAAGGATTGTACACAGAGAGGCTCAGGCAGTACAGAAAAATGACTACTGAAAGCCACATCTCAAATGGCACCCCAGTTAACTACCCAGCATTGTCTTCTACAGCCAAGCTTGACAGTGTATTTTAATAGTACTGACCCTGCACATTGTAATTACTTTCTTCTGGAAGAAAAATTGTCCGTAAGTTTATCACTGAAATCCGTTATTGGAAAACATGGAAATAATTGCTCAATACACCGATTTCCACCTAATATTTTCATCCTGAGAGAGGCTTGTACCCTAAATGAGTAAGATTTCTTTTCTTCTGTTTTTATTTTATTATTTATTTTAACTTTTAATTCCTTTTAATTTATTTCTATTTTTATCTTCTATCCTTCTATTATTAATTTTGTAATTTAATATAAGTGTGGTTGATAGCATATGAAAATCCTGATGAGCTGTTTCTCCCGGGATATTTAGCTTTAACTAATTTTGCTTTGTACCACTAGCAGCCCATTCCTCAGATGTGCTCCATAAATGTCATCAGACATTCCCTTGTTCCAGTTTATGGCACTCTGGAGATAAATTTACCTGCTCAAATCTGAGTCATCATTTCCACTACATCATGTTGTGTACACACTGTCTTCTCCCTAACCCAGCCGTCCCAATCTTCTCAGCTCTCTTCCTACGTGCCATTAAGCATTTGCATTGCTTGTCCCCTGTTGCTCTGCTTTCCACTGCATTCTCTGCAATAGCAGAGCTGGAAAAGAGCAGTGTTTCAGGTGAGGATGTGCATCAGGTTACATAAAGGAACTTAGAGATTTTTCTGCTATTTTTTGACTCAGCTGAATATTTTGTTTGCCTTTTTTTTGTTTTTTTTTTTTTTTGACTACTGCAAGGCACTAGGCAAAGGATCTGCAGCAATGTACTTTCAAGTGAAACTGGAAACATGGCTGACTAATAACCCAGCAGTATAATTCAAATTGGTCATTTGCTTGTGAAGTCCCCAGCCTTCGTCACCTTTGCACTTCGGCTGCTTGTTCGCAGCACTCCCTGCCCATCCCTTCAGCGGGATGTTTCATTGCTTTGCTCCTGAGCCGGCCGGTTCCTGCCCCCGAGCCTGTCCCCCATGCCTGGCGGGAGTCTTCAAGCTCTCCCCTTTCTGCTGTATGAGCGGTTTGCTGACAGCTGCCATTCTCCACTGGATGGAAGAGCCTCATTTCATCCCAGTGCAGTGTCATATCTCCAAACCATGAGGTCTTTTCTTAGCGAAGACTGAAGGTAACCTGTAGCCACCTGACAGCACCTCCCAGCTTCCCGCTTCGCGGCCATTGCCATGACATTCGTCTCCGGTTTCATGCAATTATTCTATTAGATCCTCCTTTTTCTTGTAATAAGACTATACCATCAAGTCTCATTATCCTTTTACCCAGAGGGAGAAGGTCTAGACTGTTTCAAAAGCAAACAGTTTACAGCAGTGGGCAGATGCTCACAGTATCTAATTTACAATTCGTTAACACCAGTAGAGTTTTACTGGGAGGTTATTTCACCTTCTACAGCTACTACCTCTCTGACAATAATTATTAAAACCTCCTTTTGGTTAGAACGTTATAATTTCCTTGCCAGCACAGGGAGCCTTTATGTTTGAGGATAATAAAATGTAACATTTCATTCCAGAGATCACAGTTTGTGTCTCATGCTGTAACACTCTTTGCTTAGAAACATTTTCCTCTGGGGTGGAAAATGGCTAGGCGAAAGCGTTACCCAGAAACACTACTTTAGAGCTGTCCATGTCTATATTTGCTTTCATGCAGAGCCAAAAAGGGGACTCCTAGGCTTAGAGAGCTGCAGAACTTTAGGAATTACAATGAGCTAATGCAACTGGACAAAAATTGTCAGAAAAATATATACATATTTTTCAAACAGTAGCAAAAGAAAGTTTCTTTTATTCTTAAAAAGTTGCTTCCAGTTCAGAAAGATTCTGGTTTTGGTATAGGGGGAGATGGTCTGTGGCATCTACACTGCTGTGGGCTTTAAACCATTGACTAAAGGACTCAGTTTGCTGTCTGAGTCCTTACCCAAAAAAGCAGGGTCCTCTTTGACTTCAGTTAGATGAACACAGAAAATACAGATGCACGCAGAAATCTTCTGCCCTATTGGGAGAGTGAGACTGATAGCAGTAAAATGAGTTTTTCTCCCAGTTGAGGAGGAAAATAAGGGATAATGTAGGTAACTGAGGCAAGGTCAAGCAGCTCAGGGGTCAAGCTTGGAGATGGATATGGAAGAATCAGCTACCCCTCTTTGAGATTATTTACTGTTTTTAAAATATGTAAGGCAGCTCCACTTAGTAAACAGAAATATAATGGAAGAAACCAAGATATAGGAAGAAAATAGGAATTTTTGGCACTAAGTGTCTAAAAGTGTAGCATTTGATGAAGCCATGCCATGGGAGGGTAGCAGCCAAGAAGCCAGCAGCAGCAACAGGAAATCCATTTTGTAGTGCTGAAATTCAGTGCAGCTTCATTATCATCTTGTAGTCTCATCGACTCACAGATTAGCAGCTAACGTTCTCCATGGTAACCACATACAAGAACAATGTCATACTTTGAGAAAAAAAAATCTGAATGAAATCTTTGCTGTTCCAGTTTATGCAAGGGATCATAACATTTCTCCTACACACGTGGTAAATAGGACAGTTCTTTATGATCTTGCTCAACAAAATCACCTTTGTTTGCATGAGACACCATTAACTGCCCAGAGGGCTTTGAGGCAGACCCGTGCACACAGAGGGGACCTGCTGTGTTGCTCAGGTACAAGGTGGAAGGAGGGAAACCCAGTGAACAAAGTGAGACAGCCCACACTGAGATTGCTTTTGTTTCAGTCTGATAACATCTTTTTCATCTCATTCTCCAAGGTGCCACATAAATAGAGTATCATCATCCCAGCTGTATAGTAGGGAAACTGAAGCACTCAAAGAAGGCTGGAATCAGCTCTGGATTCAGGGTCTTAAATGTGTCTGCCTACATGTGGCTGGGGACCTAAGCACCTATGATAAGCAATGCAGATGTGGCATGTGATTCAGCCACCTAAACATGAGCACCTAGTGCCACTGGCGTTCCTTGGAGTCTGCTTTCCAGCCTTGCTCTGCCACTGCAGGCGGGCATGTGCCTCTGTTTGGTCTTGTACCATATATAGCAGCCCCATAAGGATGCTCCAGGCATCTCAGGGAATGTAAAAATGATAATCAGTGCTTATGTGTGGGCAACTGAATCAAGCCATGGTTGTCCAAGTCTGGAGCTGGTTCTCCCCTGGGGGGACTATCGCAAGGACACAGAGCAGAACTGGATGGAAAAGCCAGGCTGCAGCCTGCTGCCAAACTCATGGCATGAAGATGAAGGGCAGATAATGGGAAGGGGACTAGGAATGCCCTCCAGCAGAGTGAAAGAGGAGATTTCAGCAGGTGAGTTTTTAATAGTTGTTTTGAGAACCTGCTGTGATTTTTAATGACCAGCATCACGCTGGTCATTAAAAATATGTAATCACGAACCTGCTCAATTGTGACCAGTCTCCAACACAGACTGACTCAATGCCATCCCAGATCTGCTCTCAGTAGCCCTCTCTCCCAGGCCAAGTGCTCTTTTGTGATGAGAAGGGCTGTGCTTGGATTCAGAGGTATACCTTGTCAGGGCAAGTGATAACTTCAATCCCCTTCATTTTCCCTTGTCATCTTTTATGAATCAGGGTCATTGTAGCCCAGTGTTTGCATTTCATACAGGTTCAGATTAAAAGTAGAAAGTATTTTCCTTTTTTGGCTTTTGCTGACAGATTATTTCTGCAAATCCCAGCTTTGCAAACTTCACCTGCTCAGACAGTTTGGTTTCTTCATGCACCTTGAAAGCTTTGCAGCTCAAAGAATATCTTCCACGACACTGGTATAATGCCCTTACCACCTCATGGAAGGTTCCCAACGTAGGGAAGGAAGGAGGAAGTGGCCATGGACTCTGTGGGTAGAAGTCACTGATGGAGAAGGGCTTTTCCCCGTTGTCATATCAAACCCCCAGCTCCTGCCTCTGTCTTACCATGAAGTGTCATGTATGAATGAAGGCATCTCAGCATCTCTCACCTAAACTGAGAAATCTTTGAATCAGGCACTGTCTTTACACTTCTGATCCTAATGTAACGCTGTACAATCATACCACTAGAGACCCAAGGTCAGATCTTGTTTGGGCAATTTCATATTTGAAGGCAGCGATGCTGCTTTCTCTCCTCATAAAGCTGCAGAAGCTGGCTAGGGGCATCCATGCAGGTAACTGCCTTTGTCATATCTATTATCTCCAGGTACAGTCAGAGGGCTGGATTAGTGCTGAACATGGTGAGAAGTGCAGCACAACCTGTCAGATAGACCCAGCCACACGACTGTCACACTGGGCATGAAAGTGTATGTGAGAGGTTGACAAGACAGTCTTGTTTCTTCACTGGGGTTTTGGGTGCTTGTGGGGTTTAGAGTGATGGGGGCTCCGTGGTGCTCAGGTGTGATAATGCTCAGGGTGATGTGGATGTCCAGAAGGTGTCTGAATGCCCTGGAAGGAACTGGCTGCAACATGAGCTGTTGTGATTTTTTATGGCTCAGAGCAGTCAAGGTCACAGACATTGTGATACAGAGTTCAGGACCCCAACCTTTTTTGACACATAGGCTGACTGTGCACTAAGACCCGAGGCAGGAACTATCTCCTTTCTCCATTTGGTTCATACCAGTCTCTGAGTGACTTTTTTTTCACAGTCTTTTTTGCCAGCAGCTCATTTTACTGTGTCACATGAAATATTTCCTAACCAGGCTGACCAGGTTTTTCTTTGTTATAATATGCTCTTGCCTTTCCACATTTTGGCAATGAAGTGAGGCTATAATTTTTGCTTTAACATTGATCTATATGCCCACATCTTCACCGTCCTCATCTTGCTTCCAAGAACTGAGCCCTGTAAGGGGATTTGGGATGATCTCCCTGAGCCAGTAAGTGATAAGAGTTCAGATCATGGGATGGGTGACAAAGGGAGCAGGAGCCATCTCAGAGTCAGAGCTTGGGGAAGGAGGAAGGCTGCTGCTGCAGGCAAGGCTGGATACCTTAGTTGTTGTGCATGCCACAGGTTTTCACATGGGAAAAGTCATCTTTGTTCCCTGCAGTTTGAAACTGGTGCTGATGGTGTCTCTGGAGTAATGGCACATCTATCCCTGTCCAGTGCCAAGTGGGAATTGCTGTCTGGAAGATGGTTGCATTGATAAGCACCATTGCTGGAGCCTGTGGCTTGTGTGGGGTGTCCCTGAGCAAAGGGTCTTCGTGGGACTGAGCATGCGCTCGTGAAACCATCAGCCACCCTTGGGAAGACCAGTAACTCAAAGACAGACTCACTTGCCCTCCACTACTGTTTCTCAGTAGAGGCTTGGGTTTGTCCCAAGAGCAAGTAGATAGCGAAGTCAGGTCTCCTTCTCTGGCCTGGGGTGGCAAGGGTAATAGGGCTGTATCTAGATGTGCAAGCTGGGGCAGAGGAAGCCTGGCTGCTGTGTACAGTGCCAGGGAGGTGGCCCATGGCTGAGTACAGGAGATGTAGATGAGCTCGTGATTTGCCCCTGCAGGCTATCAGTGCCAGGGGACCCTCCTTGATGGGTGCCTCACAGTCTGCCCTTGCAGGAAGGCTGCTCATTACTGGTATACCTGACCAGGAGGATGGTACAGCGCTCCTTGTCCTTCATTTTCCTGGTAAGAGTTGACGTTGTTTTCACAAGGGCAGAAATTAAGCTTGGCCAAGCAAAGCTGCGTGAGGTCTCACTGCTGAGGACCTCACGCAGTGAGATGGTGTCACGAGGCAGTGGTGCCACTTCTCTTCCCCACCCTACTGCCCTTGGTCCTGTGGGATTGCTCCTTCAGTTTTTGACTACATAACCTATCAAACCTGCAGTGTCCTTACAGACACGGCTGTTGCCAGTGGTCTGCCTGAACTGTATTCTGCACATCCTGTGCTCTGACCATACACAAAAGAAGTGCCCTCTGAATCCAGTGTGCCCCAGAGGTGACAAACCATGGGCTTGCAATGGTGGCACCATCCTCTACGTTGGGAGGCTGAGCAGTGGCTAGCTATGAGGAGGTGCTTTGTGGGGGCTGTGGGGTGAGGAGGTGGGGTGCGGGCTGCGATCTGACATTGTCTGTCTGTGCTGAGGGTCTCAGCAGGGGCTGGGCAGGTAAGGGTGACCATTGTTGACGCTTCCCTTGGTGGCCCAGCTGGAGCAGATGCAGGAGGCAGGCACAGCTGGATCCAAGAGCCAAGTGGTGAAAACGGCCGGGAAATTCAAGCTTGAAGTCATTGCCATGGGCATGGTATCAGGACTACTTCAGATGCAGCCTACATGTCTCTCCAGGTACTGAATGTACCATCTGAGACACTCCTGAGTGTTTGATTACAGAAATAATCTTTCTTCACCGTGTTTTGGTTTTTGCTTTTTAGCCTTTGGGAGAAAAATACCTCTATTAGATTACAGAAATGAGTGACTGAGTGTATGCAGATGGATATGATCCACTGTGGAAACTTATTCAGGAAGACTTGGTAACAGAAAAGCTTTGCTTTCTATTTTAGATTGACAGAGATATTATGGATGGTTGAACAGTTCCAGAGCTGGTCAGCATTGGGGTGGGACGACCAAGGAAAACACTGGGTTAGCTGCGTGTTAGTGTGGCTTGGATGGTATGTCCTGCACAGGACCAAGGTGAAGTCAGGCATTTTCTTTAAAATATGGCTTAAAGCTGTTGTCCCACCCACTGGCAGTTACTGACCAGTCTTTGATCTTTTCCACGAAATGATGGATGTTGGGACCTCACTGCTGTGTCCTTGTTCCTGTCAACCTCCTTGAATTTCCTCTTTCTGTTGGAAAAATTGTTCTCCTCTTCTGGATGCTACAGGAGGTGGATGGCTCCACCGCCCAAAACCCTACGCAAGCTCTGAGCTCCAGTAAAAGAGTGGGCAGTGGAGGAGGTAGAAGAAAAGGCTTATTTTTGCAGAGTGCCACTCTAGGTGGTGTATATTAGACAGATAAGGTCTGTTGCTCTGCCAAATGCAAACTTAAATGTACACCCCCCACCTTGCAAAATGGTATTTGTATTTTTTTTCTTTAAAATTACCATAGTCTCCATCTGGTAGCATCCTGCAGGACTGAGCTGTGTTTGTGTGGATGTTGGGATCAGGACGCAGAGTACAGCCTCTTCTTGCACGTCCCGTTTTGGGTTTTGTTTTCTGTTTACGTGGTAGAAATAAATGAATTCATGCCATCTGCCCTCACTTCCAAATGAAACACATCTGTGTGAGACAGCAACAGAGGGATGCATGGGGCCGGTGAGGTTTCCAGCACAGACGCAGCACTGTCAGCATGCTGCATCCCTGCACGTCCCGGGGAGAGAGGCCAGGGTGCTCTGCGCTTCCAAAGAGGTGCCAAATGATGGCTGTGGGAGCCAAACTGCGGGCACCAAGTTTGGAAAATCTTGCAGGAATCTTGGCACTCGCCTCCTAGCCTTGCCTCGATATAAACAGCAGTTTTTGTCAGAAATCTGCCTACAGATTCTCCCTCTTCGTTTTCTCTCCTGACTGCATCTCCAGATGAGAGCTTTAGTGCTTCACAGCATTACGAGTTGTTTTTAATTCCAAATACCATTCTAAGAGGTCTCCCTAACATACAGTACTTATATAAATAATGTATATATGGTTTTGGATGGTTATAAAACTAGGTGGGTCATATCTCCTTTCTTGTATAACATTTTTCCTCCTAAAAAATCAAGTGTGATTTACCTTGAGAAGGTCTCCAGTCCTAGCGAAAGGAAAGAAGACCAGATCACTGAATGCCTGTATCACCAAGTCTCTTTTCGAGGCTTCCTGAAACATCAGCACTACAGTTATTTTTGAGTTTTGCATAAGAAAGAAGGAGAGTAAATGCCCCTGTGTGCAGTTTAAAATCAGGCACTGGAGCATTTCTTCTCATTTTTCAACTCCATATTCGTCTTTCCTGCTCCCTGCTGCACTCAATGTATTTCTTCTGCTGCTATGATTTTCACATCACCTCTTTGGCAGCCACAGGAGAAGTTCTCGTAGCTCGGACTGCTTAGGCCCCTTGAAACATCAACCACTGCATCTGACTTAATGACGCACATTGAACAGAAGGGGGGGAAGCTGTTTGCCAAAAACAGGTTTGTGCAAGAGGTTCTAGGTTCTATCTAAGCTGTTGGTGCCTAAAAGCACTTCCTTGCTTCAAGGTCCTGGGCTGGTCTCCAGACTGGAAGTCAGAGCAAGACCCAGGGATGCCATATCCCTTTTCTGTCTTTGGAGGGAAACCCTGGTGGATGAAGGGAACAGGAGATGTTCTGGTCTGTCCTCAGTCTTAGGGGGAACCAGATATGTGGGTGTCCTGGCCCCATGGTTTTGTCAGAGACTTTGTGTCTTCTTTAGGGCTAAGCCAGCTGCGTTATAGGAGCAGGAGAATGCTTATAGGGTGAAAGGAGAAAAGCAGTTCATGGGTTAGTGGCTGGTGAGCTGAATGCAGGACCCAGCTCGTGTACTCTGAGGGCTTAGGACTGCTCTCCAGCTCACTTCCCTGTGGGTAAACTGGAAAGAAACTTGTTCTCTGCTTCCCAGCTACGTTGTGAGATGCTCAAAGACTGCAGAAATAGTGCTATATAAGATAGGTCGATGTGCTGTTGGGTAACTTAGTGCAGAAAAAAACAGGAAATAAAGATAAGCATTATCTTTTGTTTGTGTATCTTAGAGCCCTTTAGAGGCTCTAAGGTCTGATTTATATGAGAAACATCCATGAACCTAATAAAGGCATGTTTTTAGTAGGAATGAACTCATTAAACAGAACAGCTCACACTGATTTCAGTCAAATCCTTACTAACTCCAATGAAAACAATATAAGCCACTGCTTAGCAAAAAATAAGAACATTAAATTGTTTTTAAATGCCTTTAATGTAAACTATTGCACTTCTCATGGGGAGATAAGCTTCAAGACAAGGATTTTCAGACGAGTTGATCTCTAAGCAAGCCATTTTTGGAGTGGCAGCAGGAGATACTTAGTGCCTCTGAAAATGGGTTCCTAATTAGCCTCTTCTCACAGAATCACAGAAAAACAGGTCTGGAAAAGATCTTCAAAACTGCTCTGGTTCTACCACCAACAAATATGTATACATAGACGATGGTCATATACATAGATACACATGCATGCATGTATAAGACGATGGTCATATACATAGATACACATGCATGCATGTATAAATCATTACTGTATTTTGTGCCTTTGAGGACCATTTAACTGTAAAAAAATGCTTCCTCAGAGAGGTAAATGATTCAAGTGGATACACACTCAAGGGGAAATGTTTGCATTAAAGCCAATGAGAGGTTCAGATTTTTAACCAGGAGCTATTTATTTACTCAGTCTTTCACTTTTTTTACATAATCCCTTTGCTATTAGCAGAGTTATTTGTGCATGGACTGTGCATAATCTGGGGTTTGAGAAACTACTTATCAATGCTGTGAAAATTGAAAATTGAAGTCATGCCTTGTAAGAATACTTACAACTAGAAAATGGGCATGAAGAAAGCAAAATCTGTTGGAAGGCAAAGCATTTGGATCTGACCTGTCTGCATGACAGAATAATCTCCTGCAAGATGTCTTGGGCTTTATTCAACACTTATTGTTACATTATTGTGTGGCAGGGGGAAGAGGCTTACAACATCAGGACTGTTCATCAGCTGTGGGCACTTTCTAGGCTTGGTCTAGAATAAGGACCAAGATTTGGAGATGCTTGGGGAGGTTAAGAGATGGGGCAATGGCTGAGAGGGGTAGGGTCCCAGAAAGAAAGAGGTGGGGCTGAGTATCATCATCAGCCTGGAGAAGAGAAGGCTGTGCGGAGACCTTATAGCAGCCTTCCAGTACTTAAAGGAGCCTATAGGAAAGACAGGGACAGACCTTTTAGCAAGGCCTGTTGTGACAGGACAAGGAGCAATGGTTTTAAACTAAGGGAGGGCAGATTTAGACTGGATTTAAGAAAGAAATTTTTTACAATGCGGGTGGTGAGGCACTGGAACAGGTTTCCCAGAGAGGTAGTGGAGGTCCCATCCCTGGAAACATTCAACCCCATGGTTGGATGGGGCTCTGAGCAACCTGATCTAGTTGAAGATGTCCCTGCTCTTGCAGGGGGGTTGGACTAGATGACCTGCAAAGGTCCCTTCCAATCCAAACCATTCTATGATTCTGTGATTCTATGATCAAAGTACATTGTTTGTCTCCATCTTCATTTTCCTTTCTCAGATCTCACAGTCCCATCTGGTGAAGTTCACCTGTTCATTCTTCTTTTCCAAAGGGGTATGAGCAGTTCTCCCTAAGGAAAAAAAAAACCTGACTCCCACTGAAACACCATGGCTTTGCTTTGATCATTGATCGGTCTAATATTTCATGTGCCAGTTGTCCTGGGCATTTCATGTTTGGATGTCAGTGGCAGTCAGGAATGGGTTCTTCATTCAGCTCCCTAAGATGTGTCCCCTCTGCTGTGGGAATAGCAGGAGCATTGCAGCAGGTCAGTCGTGTTCAGCCAGCCTCTCTCATATATTTTCCAGGGTAGTCCCTCCAGTTACCCTGAAATGGAAAAGGGGTGTGATGGTTCCAGGGATACTGGTGACCACCTGTGGGAAGTCTGGCTGGGTACGAACAACTGGCAACACTTTTCTTCTTATGAAAAAAAGGTACCTATAGCCAATCTGTGTCAGTGCTGTATGCAGCTCTGCATCACCCGGATCTGATCCATAGGTTTTCACCTTTTAAAATCAGGGCCTTTGTGCAGATACACCCTGCAAATGTATTTTCTCAAGATGAACAAGACACTGTACTCCTCCATGCTGGTGGCTCGCAATTAACATTGCTGTAATCCGCTCTCTGTGCCCACGAAATATCAGTCCAAACATATATGAAGCCTATTGTCCCCTATTGCAAAGGCGTGAGGAAAGGGAAAGGAAAGAGGCTCCATGCAGAGGCAAAGTCAAGCCACCGAAGGGGCTTTCGCTTTCTCCGTCAGCACTTTTAGGAGGGGACAGGCCTGTCCCTGAGCGAAGTGAGGCAGTGGGGAAAGCCTCATAAATACCGGCTTTTGGGGTTTGGATGCAAACAGCTTGTGTTTTGCAGGTGGCCAAGGTGGCCAAGCTGGTTTCTTGGGAGAGATTTAAGTAGCACAGGTGTGGAGGATAGACAAGAAGATTTGGGAGGTGATTCCAAGCCGCTGATGCAGCAGATAGCTAGGTGTGGCGATGATGGTGAGAGGAGGCGATGCACCAGTGGGGAGGATAATGTCATGGCCAGGGCTGAGGGGAAGAGATGGTGGTAGAAGGCTTAACAAATTAGAGTATTTACTCTTTCCTTGCAGGTCTGGGCTGAATGCATTTGGTGCAGGAAATTTGCCTGTCACTCAAGAACTGTGTTTGTGGCACTTAATAAAGGTGGAAGTGAGGCTGGCTGAGATTATTCTGAATTTCCATACTGTTCATAATTCAGGTAAGCATCAAGGATTTCAGAAGGACCATGCCTCTGCCCTTGCCTGTCCATGTGGTACGTACATATGCAAAAATGCTCATTCCCTAGAGAATTCACAAATCAGATAGAAGAGAGAAGAAAGACAGGTTTTTTTTTCTTTCACAGTGCTAATCACCATGGTATCCAAGTGCCCGTTTGTTAGTCTTGCATAAATCATCATTGCTTTGGTAACAGCCTCCTGGTGGAAGTTTTGTCTAATTTATTGGGACTCTCATAGAGCGAGTAACACTGGGCGGGCAGGAGCGGGCTGGCAGGCAGGAGCCGTCAGTGCTGTGCTCCAGTAATCCCTGCTGCCCTCCGGAGCCTCCCAGCCCAGGGTAGGGCTGCGGAGGGAAAGCTGTGGGTGCGGATGGGGCGGGCGAGGGGTGCGTGCCTCGGCACGTGTTGTCCTCCCCGGCGGTGGGGAGAGCTGAGAAAAGCTGCCCGTGGTGTCCTCCCTCCTGGGCTGTGGCACTGCGTGGCCCGATGGTTTTGGGGAAATGTGGTGTGACGGGACCGGCGTAGTGCCCGGCTCCTGCACAAACCCCCCTGGACCTACGCGTGGATGAAGAGCAGCAGAGGGAGATCGGCAGTACGAGAAGGATGCAAAGGGGAGGCAGGGCACGATGGGGAGATGGGGAATAGTCCCTGTGAATGCACGGCATGAGCCCTTAATCCTACCTGAATGAAACATGAGGCTGGCTAGCGGCAGCATTCCTTATCCTCATACAAAACCAGTAGACTAGCTTTCCTTTGCTGACTTGATGCCTTACTTTAGCCAGACTCTTTCTTTTGGATAGCTACTGCTTATTTTTCTTCCTGTGTTTTCATCTCTATGCCTCTTGTAACCTCTCTGCCAGAGGAATTGATGGAAGTGCCTTGTGCCGTGCATGCCTGCTCTGCTTTTAAATGATTTTCTGAAGTCTGGGAGCAAAATTATGGTATGTTCAGAGCTACATACAAAGTGTTGAGATGTCAAAGGATTTAAGGATTTGAAAATATATGGGCTACCTCAAAGGTAATCCTTTGAATATTAAAAGCAGAAAACCTGCCAGGCCACTTTGCATAGCACACTATATAATCTGTGAAGTAATTCCAAGGTGCCTGTTACCATGGCACCTCTTGGAAAAGCTTAGTAATATTAACAGAAAAAACAGTGGTGGTGGGTTAAAGCAAGAATTGCAGCTCCGGCCTTAGGCGCACAGTTGCTATACCTCAGCTGACTGTGTACTGAAGTGCATATGGCTGTGATTATTTTCTTACCCCATCACAAATGCATGTTAAAATTCATCATCTTAAACCTCTTGCACTGAGTTTTTAATTAGATCTTGCCTCATAACTAAAACGCAGCCACCGACAGTTGTGCTGCTTGACTGGGGCTCACAGCGGTCCATCAAACCTTGGTGACTTGGCTATGTCTCTGCAGCGGATCTGAATTCACATTGGAGGCTTTCACTTTGTGGCTTGGGTAACTCCCGAGAGATGGGATTCAGCTGACTGAGTGTAAGTGTCTGCTTTGGAGCTGATCCCCTTCTATTTATTAAGAACGGAGAGAAATTGGCTCCTCTGGGTATGGTATATCTCATTCTGAAGTAAATCTTTAAAATACGGCAACTGAAATGTGTTCCAAACCCAATTTTTCCTCCACTGGCTATAAAGGAAACCTTGAATCATTAGCTCTGTTAGTGTAGGCAACCATATTACAGACATTTCCACAACTCAGTTAACCAGATGGAGGCTTTTAGTGTAATTTGAGATGCTCTAGGGACCTGAGACAGCTGCATGGGGTTGGCAGGGATGACATGAGGCCAGTAGGAGACATGTCTTTCAAGAGTGGCAGCTGGAGGCCAGGTTACAGCGAGTGTCTCAAATGGCACTAAATGCTGATTGCTGGAAACTAAATAGGGTCCTGCGGGTGGGGTACGGCTGCAGACTAAGACATTTAAAGTTAGGTATCTTCAGGTAAGTGTCTGGATGTGAACTTGGTCTCTAAGCGCTCAGGATGAATCATAAGAGCTCATCTCAGCTGCTCATACATAGATATGCAGTACCATTTGAGATGTCCTGCTGCTCCCGCCTGGCTTCCAGCTGCTGTTCCAGAAATATGTAAATGCTGCATCGTATCAGTGCACGTCTCAGACACCCTAGTGCGTATCAAGTAGCAGAGGACATCCTGAGGAACTGAACCCTGGCCCTAGTCAATACAGTCAATGGATCCCAGAGAGTAAATCGTTTCACCTCAAAGCAGACACCCAGTAGCTCACCAGCTGAATCACTCTTCAGGGGCCGTTGACTATGGAATCACTCTCCATTGATGTCAGGGGAATTTAAACATCTAGGACTCAATTCAGTGGCCCACCCATAAACATCTATGGTTTCTGAGGGGCTCTAGGGTATCTGAAACATCTGCATGGGGTTGGTAATGTGATGCATTCCCTATGGGAGACCTGTGCCCTTCTGAACCAGCAGCTGAAGGTAACCAGCAGGTAAGGTACCTAGAGTCAAATGACTCTAGACACCTATGTGCAAGCAACTGCATAAGTGTAGCTACCTAAATGGAGATGGCTGAGTGTCTGATTGAATCCTTATCTTAAAGACAGATACAACAAATCTCACTCTCTACACTTTTCTCAGCCCTAGTTACTCCCTGTGGTATGAAAGCAGAAATATTTACTGTCGTCTCTGTGGTTTGTTCTGTGGCTCAGGCCAATAAAATTTGTAAAAATATATATGACCAATATATTGTTATCATGGTTCGTGAGAGAAATTGGAAAGGTTCAGTTCTTGCCAACTCATTTATACTTTTTTGACATGGCTAGTGACACAAGTTTTGCCAAAATGTACAAAGGACAACACCCTTGGGTCTGTCAGAGGTGGAGACAATACATCAAATATGTGCTTTGACGGGGCTACAGCTCACTGTCTGTGCAATTATCTCCTGTGACCACTTGTGGTTATTGCCCAGTCTTGATTTGCTGCCAGCCTGCCAACTCTCTCCTTTCCCTCAGACTCATTCAATTTTATTTCATCACCTTCCAAAGAAAAGGCTTTGATCACGGTTTGGATGCTGAAGAAGAAAGCGGCTGCTTCAGTCTTCCCTCTGCCACATTGGCTTCATAATATTCCCCTCACCCATGGCATCTCATCCTATGGTACAATAATTTTTGTAAAAAAATCTACACCTGGTTATAATGCACATTTACCTGCAACATCTCACTGTACTGAAATAGTTTGTTAGTGAGTTGTGTTTGAATATTTGTAGCATTTTGCCTTGATTTTGTTTGTTTTGTTCCCTCAGAAAATCCCAGTTTTGTTTTTAAGGTTTCAGTCAGTTGACTTCATTATGAATTCCACTAGAAATGTAAATAATTTGATGGTTTTTATTTGAAATTTTATTATTGATATCAATATTTGATTATTTGACATTCATTTTCACTGGTTTTCAACAGACGGACACTTTCCAGGGGAAAAAAGGCGATGGTAGAGAGTTTTGATTCTGATAGATCCATGTCCTGGGATGTGCCATTGTGCTCCAGCATGAGCTGAGGCATTGCTAAATTATGAACGCTATAATCCAGCCCACAGGGTAAATCAGCTGCACTGCGTCTTTCAAGAGAGACTGCAGCAGCTCAGGCAGCCAAAGATTTCAAAACATGTTCAACATCAGCGGTCCCAGTGAGAAATGAAAATCTTCTCACCAAAAACTTACATTGTGAAGAAACTAATTTTTTCTTCATCAAAAATATTTTGATGGAAATTCCCTATAGCTCTTCTGAGAAGGAGAGTTATTGTGGTGCTGGCAACTGCGAATGATGTTAACGTATCAATGGTGTGATTCAGGGCTAGTGTGGGTTTCATTGTAGATTTTCTGATTCTTCATGATGATGCATCCAGATGTGTCAGGGCTGGTGACAGAAGTGGACTGTTATTCTCTGCTGAGGAGCACCATACCATTGCCCTGCTAGGCAATTCCTGAGGCATAGAGTTTTTATGACATTTTGTGGTTTTCTGTTAACGAGGAGTCCTAGATTTTGCTCTAAGTAGTCCATTTAAATTTCACCTTTGTTTTTCTGGACATTTTAACTCCTCCTGCCTCACCTACCCCAACCTCCTTTAGGCAATCCATGTTCAGCTCAAAGTCTTGTGCAGCCCAGATCACCCAGAGGCAAAAGTGCCATGATAGTGTGTGGAAATCTTTGTGTTCCCAGAGGAGGTCAAGGACAGATTCCAACTCTAACTCTGCTACCTGAGTTGCTGAGACATTAAGTTTCAGATTTTGTTCAAATTCGGTACAAGTGCATTTTAGAACGCAGAAAAGCAGAGGGTTTATAAATCATTATGTGTCACTGGGGAATATCTGATGGCTTGAGCGCTCACAACATGGAATCTGGAAAGAAACACTGAATGAAAAGCTATTTTTATACAGAATAGAAAGACAGTGCAATATACAACAATTCCTCGTGAATCATCTAATTGGCAGTTTGTAAGCAAAATAAAAGGCATGCTATTTTGTTAACAATGTGTAGGAATTAATTTTTACTTTGATAATAAAGCAACCTACTGCAAATGTCGTGGCAGAATGTTTCGCTAGTAGACAAAGGAAACTTCCTTTGCTGCCAGTCAGATTTTTTTGCTTCTGAATGACAGAGGAGATTGCAATGCTTTGCTGTGTGCTGCCAGCAAGACTCTGTGCAATCTTGGTTTGCAAGAGATAAGATGAAGTTTTGCAATCTTGGGACAAAATGAGGGGCTCTCCCATAGGAGGAGACACCTGGGCTGTCTTTCCTTGTAGGAGTGTCTTATTTTATCAATTTTGACTGTCTTATTTTATCAATTTTTCTTAATACCAGTACAAAAAAATTTTACACCACTTAACAGCAGTATGTGTTGATGAATGGGAGAATAGGTTTTGGCATCCTTTACTAGTTCATCAAACCTAGCAATAGATGATGCTTCTAAATACTGGAAAATATCCTTAATGTGCCAGCTGTGCAGTGATGAGTGAGAAGAATTTTTTTCCCTGATTCCAGGACAAATAGCCTAAAGGAAGAGATTTGACTGTCCTTATCTTAACACATGTTAAACATTAGTGGTCAGAAAGTTCCTCAACCCTTTCAAAAGTCTGTTTGTGGGAGCAAGCATAAGATAGAGCTGGAATATTTCCCAGAATTGATACCTGACCATCGTGAATTGAATCTTCTCTTTGTCAGAAGCTGATGAGCAGCTGGTTTTCTAGAGTTACCAAGGAGGAGACTAGCATGTGATAGTATTCTGAACCTGCTGCTGTTCCCTGGAAAGCTAGAGGCAAAATTTTTGGCTAATTTCAGAAAGATCAGTGGTAGGTTTTCTGCATCAATAATTTCGCTGTTGCCCAGCCCGCTCCTAATATCCCCAGTGTGCTGTTAAAGGTCTTCTAATGATTTCATTTATTAATCAATATGATTTACTTATTAACCAGAAATGTTCTGTAGTAAAATTTTCCCGCAGCTAGCTGAGTTATTAGTGCCATTATCATTAAGTTATACGATTCCAGGCATCCACAGGGCTGTGTTCTTGCTGGAACAAACACTGGGGAATACCCTGACCCATCCTAAGGGCTCCCTGAAGTAAGCTAAGCTGGCAATAACAGTCTCCTCCTTATCTAGCTGAACTTTTTGTAACAGGACAGTAAAGGAAAGAAGTGTTTTCATAAATACCTTTCCCAGATAATAGGTACAAATTTCCTTCTTATTCTCTTAATTTAGTATCGTGATTGATAATGAACAAGTGCATTTGTGTTTATAGACTCGTTTTCTTCAGCATGTCTTTGATTTGCAGCAGGTTCAAATCCCATCAGCGATTCTCGTCCTTCAACTGCTATGTGAGAGGTGACCTCCTTTGTCCAACGCTGTTCAAGTGCACCAAGTGTTCTTTGGATGTACCGAATGGATGAAGGTCCTCAGGGGCTCACTTCTTTCTCTGAGATGTTGCAGAGTTTGGGTGGGAAGTTCCCACTTAGCTGATTAAGCATGTTTAGGTGCTTAATGAGTACTGCAGTTAACGCCAGGGTGCCATTAGATTTTCATGTGCTGTCAAGTTTAGGGGGCCCTGGACAGCCATCAGTCTGAGTAGTGCTCTTGGATCTAGGCAGTAAATTCCACCTATATCTTGGAAACCAATGTAGATAATCTGAATACCATTCAGTGCTCCCAAATCTTACTTGGATGCCAAACGGCCTGCAGTCGAGCTGTTACAGCAAAATAAAAGCAGTATAATGGCTGGGGATCCAGGGCCATGACTGTAGCTAATCCTGTGGCACATTGCTTAGGAACCAGTGTTACTAAAGTCTCACTCTGGAGCTGCTAAGCCTAATTCTGGGCAGCCTGAGGCTTGAAAAGTCATAACAGGTGGCTGTGTGGCTCCTTGAGGTGGGCTGGATGGTTCAGGTCCTCCTCTGCTGCCAGGCAGAGTGGACTGCATCTTGTCTGGCAGACATTGTACATTGAGATTGTAGCCCTATCTGCACGCTGCATGTTATGGAGAATTTACTTTGGTTCTTCCTTGTTATCTTCCTTTCTCTAAAATAAGAGTAATTCAGGGTGGAAATGTATTTCCACAGACTACACAGCAATACAGAATAGATCTGTACTATAGTGATGCACGTAAAAGAATTAGTAGTGCTCTGATACAGATTAAGTAGGTGCTTCCGCAGCTCCTTCCAAAAAATAACAACAAAATTTAAATTTTGAATTGCAAAACAAGAAACTGAACCTCATGTGACATTGCATAAGAAAAAAAAAAAATTGAAGCCGTAGCTTCAATGTATGTGACTAGAAGAATCACAGGATCATAGAATAATTTAGGTTGGAAGGGAGCTCTGGAGGCCATATGGTTTGACCTCCCACTCAGAATGGGTCCATGTAGAGCAGGTGGCTCAGTCAAGTCCAGTCTTATTTGTGTCCCAGTTCCAGTGTTTGACCACCCTTGTGGTAGAAAAAGTTTCCATATATCTAATTGGAGATTCCCATGATGCAACTTGTGTCTATTGCCTTTTGTCATATCATTGTGCATCTCTTAGAAGAGTCTGTCTCCATCTTCTCTACGCTCTTCTATTACATAGCTGTAGATAGCAGTAAGATTTGTAAGAACAGGAATTACTTCCGCTTGCTAAATTGAAAAATATTGGACTTTGCTGCCCTCAAGGCATTTTTCCTTACAGCTTTAGTGATATTGAAGAGTATCTTTGGACAGAAGCTTTCTGCTTTCTGAGGAACCTTTTATTTCTGAAGAGAAATCCTATTTAAGGAAACATCGTTGCACAAGGGGTTGACAGGCAATTCTGCTTATCGTCACCTACTTTTCACTTCTCATCCACAAACCAAAGGTCGAGAACTGTAGTTGTCATTCTGAGCTCATGAGAAGCTGATAGGAGCAGGAGATGGCTTTACCACCCACGCGTGAGAAGCACTGCAGAGCTGCCTGGGTGAAATCTTTGCCACACTAAAGTTAAAAGGAGACTTCTGCCCATACAAGTCTTGGGGAAGAGTAGGAAGCAGATAGCTGTTCTGCCTAACTGCCTTGTAGGATCTCATCCACAATACTGGTGGGAGACCCATCTGGAAACAGAGCCCTGGACTTTCAGGTGACACAAAAAGTAAAGAAACCTGATAAATCTGTACAGGTGACAGCCCTTCATTGACCCCTGCATTGGGATTGCACACTGCTGTTCCTTTGGTGAGCCCTCCTTGTCTCTGACAACTTGTTCCTCTCTGTGCCTCTGTCTCAGCCAGAAGTCAGCAACCCTCAGTGCTTCTGATGCAACTGTTACATGATGGTCTTAAACAGAACTTTTTCCCATTAAAAAAAAAAAAAGAAAATATTTGGGAGATTCTAATAGATCATAGAATCATAGAATAATTTGGGTTGGAAGGAACCTTTAAAGGTCATCTAGTTCAACTCCCCTGCAAGAGCAGGGACATCTTCAGCTAGGCTCAGAGCCCCGTCCAACCTGACCTTGAATGCTTCCAGGGATGGGGCATCTACCACCTCTCTGGGCAACCTGTGCCAGCGGCTCAGCACCCTCATTGTAAAAAATTTCTTCCTTATATCTAGTCTAAATCTACCCTCTTTTAGTTTAAAAGCATCACCCTTTGTCCTATCACAACAGGCCCTGCTAAAAAGTCTGTCCCCATCTTTCTTATAAGCCCCCTTTAAGTACTGAAAGGCTGCAATAAGGTCTCCCCAGAGCCTTCTCTTCTCCAGGCTGAACAACCCCAACTCTCTCAGCCTTTCTTCATAGAAGAGGTGTTCCATCCCTCTGATCATTTTTGTGGCCCTCCTCCGGACCCGCTCCAACAGGTCTGTGTCTTTCTTGTATTGGGGACCCCAGAGCTGGATGTAGTACCCCAGGTGGGGTCTGACCAGGGCAGAGCAGAGTGGCAGAATCACCTCCCTCGACCTGCTGGCCACGCTTCTTTGATGCAGCCCCGGATATGATTGGCCTTCTGGGCTGCGACTGCACATTGTCGGCTCATGTCCAGCTTTTATTCCACCATCCACCAGATCTGAGGGAGCAGATTAAAACTAGATGCCAGTTATATATTGCTCAGCAGATCTTGGGGGAACGTTTGCAAGCATGGCCCCAATAACTGTAAGAAGACAAACATTAATTTATGAGATTTATTTTCAGAGAGAAGGAAAAACTTACAGCCTGCGAAACTGAAAAAAACCTTTTAACCTCCCCCTTCTCTGCTACCTAAAGGGCAGCAAGGCTTGCTTTGGATTTGTTGCCTCCTTCAGGTCAATTCTCATTGACACTAGATGCAAGCTCTTTGGTTGCATTACTGCAAACCTCTTTCTTACACATACATCCACAGCTGAACATATGTCTAAGCATTTTGCTGAGTTAAGCTTTAGTTAGGTGCATGAGCTCAGCATCCAACCTCCCCTCTCCTCCCAGAGGGGCATTATAGGGTACAATGGGGAACAGAGAGCTTGCTTGGCCCTGGGGCTTCTCTGGAGCTACTGATTTCTCTTGAGTGGGGCTGCCACCATACATGCAAAGTCACGGAGGTGACCTCATTGGTCTTCAGTTTTGGAGCAGCATAGCTCAATTTGCACAGCATTAGGTCTGAGGCCAGGTTTGCTTTGGATGAGGATAGCTTTGTTCTTCCTGCTCATGTTGTACAGCCTATCCTCAAACTCCTAAAAGGTGACTTGATTCATATCACCAAACAAAGATGATTTTTGGTAGGGATACAACTCCCATCAGGGTAGGGATGCAACTATTTTTGTTTAAAATAGGGTCCAGTCTGTAATCCCCTCATAGGTTTTATGTATGTTGTTAAGTATGAGCAATGAGATTAACAAAATGGCATATGGATTCTAAGTAGGTAAAAAAAGTGTTGCAGATACATCACCTTTATTGCTGAGCCTTTTTAATTACACTGGAGGTAAATCAGGAATAACTCCATGGCAGCCAGTGGAATCATAAGTAGGTAAATGTGCTAGATGAGGCCAGAGGATACAGTCTTAGCATATTATTGTTCATGCCACTCTCAGAAACTCTCCTTTTTTCTCAGTTGCTCACTAGGCAGCTTTTTCTTGTTACAGTAAAAAGAGATTTCACTGATTCTTACACATTTTTCATACTTAGTCTTCCCCTGAAGAAGTGTAGCAACAGTGCCCTATTTTCAGATAGGAAGATAAGAAAATGATCAGCAAGAGTCAGAGTTCAAGCAAACCTCATTGTTCTCCTAGTCCATCCTCCAGGAACAGAATTCTTCTCTGATGCATTTTCCGTGACTTTATACAATCCACTTTTTAAATAAATCAAGCAATTGATCTACAACATCAATCTGGAAACTGATTCACAATCCAAAGAAACTCACTATACAGCTGAAATTTCCTCTTACTGCTTCCCCCCATCACCAATTTCCCTGCTTCATAGGAGCACAGCAGCATGGGTTTAATCGGCGATGGACTGGTAGGATGTGCTTTGAGATCAGCAGGTCCACTACCACACCTTGAGTATTGATGGGTGTCGAGAAGAAATACATAGCTGCAGATCTGAGGTTAACATATCAGCAGAATTTACCAGCCATTTCTGCCTGGGTATATTACATTGTGACTACATTTATGCAGTGTGGAGAGGTAGCGCTGCAAGATGCAGACAAAGAAAGCAACAATAATTCAGCCAGTTTTCATAAGTCTTTTCCCTCTCAGTGAGAGATGACACCCCCACAGGCAGTGCATTAACATTATCATTTCTATAACAGCGGTGCCTCCTGGCCCCAGTAGAGATCACGGCCACATCTGCTTGGAGCTATGGAAACATGTACTTGAGGTCTATCTCTATTTCACAGTGTTTGTGCACTTATAAGAAAACTGAGGGTATGAGGAATTTAAGTATTGCTGTCATTTTATGGGGTGGAGGTGGAGGAAACAAAGCACAGAAAATGTTAACAAGTGTCCTAAAACCCACAAAGTCCATCTTGGAACCAAAATACAACCAGACTGATGGCCACACATCGCTAGGTAGTGATGAAGATCAGGGGTCAAGGGGAGATGGGTGAGTCATTAATAGCTTCAAAAATAACGTCAGTGACATGACATTAATTGCACAAAGTTTACCTATCTAAGAAAGGCTTTAAAAATGAGAAAGTGCAGTATGAAATGGCAGAAGTCACATTTAAAAACAAAAATGTCACGTTGCCTTATTCGTGGCATTTTGAGTCAAAATGAAAGCTGTTTTTTTAGCTTTCACAAGCATAATCAACTAGATGTTGAATTGAGAAGTACAAATATTTAAAGGTTTTCTATAAAGGATCAGTGTCTCCTGAACGTGGAGCAGAATTACAGATAGAGAAACCAGCTTACAGAAATCCCCCTTTTCCAGTTATGGCTGTTTACTCATCTCCTGGCTTGCTTTCTACTAATGAGGTATCAATCAATAGAAATTACAGCACCTGCTGACATGGAAGATTAATAGTGGAAAATAGTTGTAACCTTCCTATCAAATACTTCTGGCAGTAATGCTACTTGTACTCATGTATGTAAGCAATAGTCCTGCAAGCTTCACCTCAGTACCTGAGAAAGCAAATTATCATAGAGTCATAGAATCATTTAGGTTGGAAAAGACCTTTAAGATCATCGAGTTCAACCGTAAACCTAACACTGCCAAGTCCACCTATATCGTATAGGTGCTCAGCGATATTGATAGATCAGCAGTAAGACTGTCACTGCTATGTCAGGATATTGTGGGATAAAAAATCTTAACCCAGTCCTTCTCCCATGGCTGTAAATGGCTTCTGGGATAGTAAGGAGCTATCCTCGTGCCTTGTCATCCCTGACTGTGTCTGGGTTCAAGGTGTCTGAGATGTTTAAGAGGTCCACCTCATTCTCAGAGAGACAGTAGCAGTTTGTGGGCACTTCCCAGCATGGGCCAGCCGAACTGGAGCCCAGGTATGACCTGGTAACTCCTGCTCCACTGCTCACTTCAGCTCAGTCTCTGCAGTGCTTTGGACAGTAGGAAAGGAATTGATTCCTAATGACAGGAAGGTGGCATTTTTGGAGGGAGTCTGTCGCTCTTCCTTACCCCATTTCCTTGTCCGGTGCTCCATCACTCCAGCACTGCAGCATGCAGCACACCACGCATGCTGGACATGCTTCTCCAGCACGTTTGTTTCCAAACCCAAGTAAATATGTTGCCCTATGGGCTTTCGCCAACACGCTCTGAGAACTGACTGCAAAAAAAACCTTGGCCACCAAGTCACTTACCCTCAAGGGCACCCTGGGAGGGGCTACTGGGAAGCTGCAAAACCTCTGCATTGCTCACCCTCCTCACCAGCCAGCACAAACAGCAACATCCATCACTCTCCCAAGGCTGGAAGTCATTGGTCTTGTGTACATAACGTACTCTTGGCATCCCTCAATTCAATGCAGCAATTGAGAATGAACATGAGAGCCAAAGCATACAACTGGCATGAGCCGGTGTGTCTCTGGGCATCCAGCTAATTAAGAAGAGTAAGTGACCAACATCATCTGTCAATCTACATGTGCATGGCTCTCATGAAGTTTTCCATAAGGGCATTTGCAGATGAAGAAAAAAGTCTCAGCAGCTCTGAAATGGCAGGGCTATATTACACCCTCCCACCTTTTTTCTATTTTTCCCCTTTGTGTATTTTCCTTGGGGAAAAATATATTTTTAAGAGAAAGCAGCAGGAAATTTCCAGCTGACTCAGCTCTAGAGAAATTCCCCCGAGATCTCATTTCTTTTTGTTCTGCTCTGCATCCCAAAGTATACAGACTGTGTTTGCTCAGTGTCTGTGTCCCTGCAAGTTCACTGTTATGTGTGTTAATCTGTTTAATAATTAATCTCCAATTGCAGTGACTATTTGGCTGTTCAGATCAGATTTTTGTTTTCTAAAGCCACTCCATATATTTGCTGAGGTGATCCCTTCTGCTCATACTGATCAGAAGAGTTTAGCATTGACTGGATCAGCTTGCATATGCTTTTGCTCAGATTTGTTGATATTTGAAGGGCAGAATATTTCAAGGCCAGAATTTTCTCATCTTTTTGGATGGTGCTGAGATGAAAACAAAAAATGTTACATCTGGTGAGAGTTAATTATATTTCAAATCTGTTGCAACTGATTTGGCTTGGCCTATAAATACTAAGTGGAACGTGCTCAGTGTTTGAAGACTGTGACTGTGCTTCTGTGGAAGTTGGTTTTGTAAGTTAATGGCTCCATGGAGGGATAGCAAGTGATCTTTTGACAGCCAGAAACCCCCTGCTGTGCACTGTATAAAGACCTGGATAGAACTTAGACCAAAAGCAACTTAAGTTTAGATCCATTCAAGGGCATAGTGCTGGGATGTGTGGTTTTGCACACAGAGCAAGGGAAGGTAAGAAGTAACTGTCTCTACTTATTCAGCATTATCACACACCGCTGAGAATTTTAAGCTCAGGCTTCCTTCTGAATAAGCTCTGAAATAATTTTGGGTTTGCTTTTGTCTATATCACATATCAATTTATCATCATCTCTCAAGCATGAATTTCCTGTTAGAGGAAGGGTAGTTTTACCATCCACATATTGCAGATGGGGAACCTGACACATGGGAAGAAGCCAGAATGGAATCAAGACTTTCTGAGTTTCAGTCCATCGTTTGCCTAAGAAGATCGACGGTTTAGCTGTCCTCTAAGCCTTCAGCAGCACAGAGGGGAGGTAGGCGAGTCAGGCAGCAGGCTTTTTCAATAGCAAGAGAGCTCCATGGTGGAAACAATATTAGTTCACCGATGTCCAGAGGCAAGAGACAAGAAGTGGCTGTCAAACAGCCAAGAAAGAGATAAGCCATCCTTCTCTGGGTGCCAGCTAAAAAAAAAAAAAAAAAAAAAGGGGGCAACAACCTGAATGTCTTGTATATTATTCTTCAATACAGGAAGCACTGTGTTAACTAACTTCAAAATTAACTCAATAAACCTAAGAAATCATGTGCTTTCTGACCATGCTGCTCAGCAGTAGACTAATAAAATCTTATCTTGACACATTCTTGGCCACAGTCATAGATTAGGGTCACTGATATAGGATCTCTTCCATCCTCAGGCTGCTTATTAGTGCCATGATTTTCGTGGTGAAACAGTGGTGACAGATAAATGCGCAGGCAGGGTTGGGCAGGCCAGACCAGTGCTCACCTCCTCCTTGACCTTAGGCACCTCTGTTGATTTAATAATTAAACATGGTGTGGTCCTTGGATGGTCTATCTGCAGAGCAAGTCTGCCTCAAGAGAAGTCAGTGACAAGACGCCCATGGGTTTTTAATGCCCAGGACCCATGTGAATTAAGAAATAGCAATTGCAATGGCTGAGAAAATTTGTACGTTAATGTCTTCATGAAGTGAAGGTATTTCTGAAGCAGTGGTACTCATAAAGACCCATAAAGCCCTTCCACGATCCCGTTTATTTTCCTGAATGCCTATGTTTGCATTTTGAGTCATCCCTGCACAGGTAGTACTTGCTATATTTCCTGCAGGACATAATTACATCTTCACTGCAAAGATGGGTTGAAACAGCAGTTGGACTGCAAAGACAACTAGTCCTTGAGATGCTACAAGCTGTTCAGGTCACTGGGAAATGAAGCTACTGAACACGTGGTATTATCTTGTGAAAACACCCAGTAAGAGATATCCTGCCACATGAAGAACCCCACTGGTACTAGGAAAACAAGAGACCAGGGATGTCTGCTGGCTTGCATGAATTTAAGGATCTAAAGTTACAAGAGCACTCATATCAGTAGAAAAGCTGCATGAAAATGTCTTTCAGGATCAGGTTATAGATGTATATTGTGACCTATTCTTTAATTTTTAATTATTTTTCTCCCTATGGAGGTATTAGGCTTTTAGAGACTTTACAAAGCAGGCAGCCTTTGCAAGTATAATGTCATTCAATGAGATTTGCCAAGTTACGAAGAATATAGAAAATTCATGCAAAACCAAACCAGGAATATTCTTTGTATAAGCTGACTTATGATTGCTGTCTACTTAGATATAGGTATAATGTATTTTTCTCCTTCTGACTAGATGCTTCCTCTTCTCCCGTAATCCAACTTCCAAAACTTGCGGGTGGCAGAGTTTTCATTTGGCTCTAAAATCTTGCACAGGCAGGAAAACACAGGCCTAACAGGTGCTCCTAATCTTCTGAAGGATGTGGAGGGAAAAGAATATTTTCTAGAGGTCAGTTCCACTTCCTTCATCATTTAATCTCATAAGGAAGGGTGTCTTTTCTGGCCAAACTACATGAACAAGCACAGCAGAGGAGACTAAATTCCCAGCTCAGCCCCAAAGAGGATCTTTTGTTAGTCATCTGTAGATGATCTGATTTTCCCTGGGTTTCAAGCACAGATGGGCATCTAGTGGTATTTTGTAACTCCTTGTACTTTTTGAGTGCAACAGCGGATTACGTGCTTTTGGTGAGATCTACAAAGCTCTGGGTAGTTTTCTTTCTGAAAAGATTTGTTTTGGGTGTGAGGCTGGGCCCAGGGAAAGGGATGAGCCATAAATGTTGGATGCTGAAGTTCACTGGGGTATCTAAATCTAGAAATAGATCTCCTCATCACTTCTAAGTGTCTGAAGAGCGTGCAAAGTCTGCCCCAGCTTCTTCCCATGGGGTGAACCATTCCAGAGGGCTCATTCATGTTGAAAATAGCCATGCAGAAAAAGGAGGGGCTGAGAAAGGCAACTGCTTAAGCTGACACTGTCACTGAAAGAAGTGAAAGTGGAAGGGCAGTCCCAGGAGTTTGATGATCTTCACTGTTAGGTATGAGTTTTGAGGAGACACAGATCACAAATAGTATTTCTTAGGAATAATCTGGTTTGTAGTTAACAGAAGAATCTGTTTTGTAGTTAACAGAATCAAGCTCTTATTAGTAATAGCAGATCATTAATTCACACAAGGTACTCGCCCGTGTAGATAACAGATGCCCTCACTCACAGTTACGTGGTTGCAGCAGTGGTTGGGACACCAAGCCCAGCTGTGTGCTGAGAAGTGCCGGGTTGAACTGACGTGCGTGGCTGCTTGGTGTGTGTCTGGAGAATCCCTCCGAGAATACTCTGGTTTATCAGGGGTGTGTATATTTCTGCGTGTAGCAGCCGTCATGCTCCTGGATGAGGTCTGAACCATGCAACCCCTCATTGCTGCTAGTGGGTGCTAGTGTAGTTTCAGCAGACTCCTGTTCACTGAGTTTATCATTTGTTCTGGACTATAAAGCACCGCCAGTGTCTAGAGCAAATCAGTCCCTGGGAGACTGTCAGGCACTACCTTCTCAGCATGTACCTTCCCTCTCTTCTTCTTGTTTTCTGGTGACGGCATCACCTGACCAATGTTTCGTGATTTTTCATGAGGTCTGTATGTTTTAAAGAGCAAGGAAGAGACAAACATCAACAAAATTACCTTGAATTGCCCAGCCAGGACCAGTCCATGAGGGAAGGCTGGAAAGGTCCTTTCCTTCTGCCTGCTGGGCTTAGGCATCACATATCAGATTGGAGCATTTGGATTTTTTGACTAATAAGTAGAAATGGTATTGCCTTTAAAATAATGAGTTCTTTTAAAAAAAATCAGTTTCATGTTTTAGCCCGTTTTTAGCCCACAACTAGAGTTTTTAGCCTGCAACTAGAATTCGAACCACTTTTAGTCTTAAGTTGCACTGGTGAACTTAAATGAACTTGAAATGTGCCTGCAGCTCTGGCACTAATATGCCACTGATGGGGAGCAGTAACTGACAAAAGAGATAACCTGAATGCAGTCAGGACCATGTTTCCGCAGCTAAAAATATGATTGACACTTTTTATTATTAGTTGAAAAACTCAACAGCTTAAAAATGTGTGATAGGTAAACAGCAGTTTTTTACTGCATTCCCAAGCTGGAAAAGCAGCTTGCTGGGCAATTTTTGGCAGAAACCAACATAAACTTACTATTACACTTGCAAAACAAGTGAGAAACAGTAAAAGTGTACTGTTGTAAGAAAAACACATGTATACTAAGCTTCACTTGATCTCTGGTGAAAAATGGCACTTCATGTTTCAACAGATCTTTATTTTGCTAGATTTTTATGCCTGTCATCTTCAATTTCTTCTTTTTCAAAACATCTTGCTGACATTTTTTGAGACTTTTTTTCAAGCTTCTGAAATGTCATCAGCATCTCTCACACTCTCATAGTCTGCAGGGCTTGGCTGACAGTGCTGCTATAATGCTGTCTTTTACATTCTTCTACCAGTACTTATGTCTGGAAAATGCTGAGGTCAAAATTTAAGGTATTATCCCTTGATGACCTCAGATGACAAATTTGAAATGAGATTTTTAGGGGGTCTTTTCAATTATTTTTTCTTCTCCATTATGACTATAATACAAAAGTAAGAAAAACCAGTCAAGAAAACATGCCTGGATTCAGTGTGGGAAGGCAGATTTGCTTGTGTTAGAGGTATCATGCAAATGTGAACGATTTTGCAGTATAGTCTTTAAGTTAGGGGATTTTAAGTCAGAGAGGGGGAATCCCATGGGTAATCTTTGCTGAGTAGGGAGAAACATCTCTTATATGTAAGAAGTACTGCTTACTGCTAAATTCAGAGACAATGATGGGTATGGGGGTGTGTGCTGGGTTCCCTTCCCCAGCAAAGGGAATTTGGATTAAACACTCTTGAGAAGAGAAGTTGTTGGGCCAGAGTCCTTCACAGAGCCATCACTGCTCTGCGGTGGCTACCTGGGGTTGTGTCATGGGACAGGGCAGAGACTGGGCCCGTAGCACTTGCTTTGACTATGTACAAAAAATATATATGCCTTGATTTAGCTATCTGTGATTAATGCTTAGTGCTAGTGGCCATTGTAAATGATTGAAGTGGTAGAGATGAGTATTTCAAATACAGGTTGCCATCTATTGCAAAGCTCCTTTACCCATTTTGGAAGAAACCTTTTAGCTGATGAATGCCTTAGGCTGGTTATGCAAATAGTGGATGTTAAATAGCAGGATTAGTAAGAGGCCAGAGTGTTGGCTGGGGAGAGACAGAGGCAAAACAATGAGATTTGGCTGCTGTATCTCCAAGTGGGTCAGATGTGGTATCCGTAGCATGATATTAGTCATATTGCCTGTTGGATGAGTGCTGTGGGAAGGTCTGTTGGATTCCTGGATGGAAAAAAATGGGAAAGTGAAGATTCATAGCTCTGAAACCATTTTGGAGCTGTTTACTAGACAGCGAGGCATTCATGTGTCGTGTCCTCTGAAGGTTTTGAAGGCATTGGGTTAACAGCATATTGTAGATGAAGAGTGTCAGTCCTCTCAGCACACCACGTTTCGGTGAGTCTTTTCCTGGGTGTTATACTTCAAACAGCCCCATTTCTGGGCAGCCTCATTCTCTGCTGCCATGCCTTCCTCTTTTGACCATGCTGGTTTCTACCAAATTAATTTCCACTCCTATTTTACAGATTTTGTTTTACTGTTAATCTCCCCTTAACCTGACTGCTATTTTCTGTGTCATAATTCATTCTGCATGTCTTACAGCCTCCCTGGGCCATTACCATGGATGGTTGGTTTCTATCAGTCCCTCTGTTTCATCACCTTAAATCTGATTTTCCTACAACTTGAAACATATCCAAACACTTTTATCTGAGCTATCTTCTCTTCCTTCATTTCTAGTTCTGCAGCACTTACTGTTTTCTGGTATAAACACAGGTTCATAGAAAATGTACAATTAAAATGACACTTTCATGGGCATTAATTACTAGAAAAAACCTTCAATAGGTGTTTGAGAAGGAGAAGGATTTTGGGATGCTTGGTATTTCTCAGATATACTTACTTCCAAATCACTTTTCAAATACACATTACCATTTGGGTGGTCAGAGTCTCTAGTCCCTGGTCTGTAACACATTTGTCATTTATCTCCTATTTTCACTGTTGGATGGGAATTGATCTGTGTAAGTGTATGATATGGCCTCTTACTAATGGCTCACAAATCTCTCTCTGTGTCAAGTGAGTGCCCATATCACATAATAATCTTCATATTCCACTGCAGAAACTTCTCAAGGGTCTGGGCAAGGCTGGTCACACTGTCTGGAACAAATACTTTTTTTCCATTATGCACTGGGCTTATCTAAGCCAATCTTAGCTGGACCAAAAGACAGATATTTTTTAAGGTGTTTTTGTACTAAAAAAAAAGGAACTACCAGCTAATACAGGTTTGGTGTGGTCTGTCAGTCTGAAATGATCTATTCTGAGTTCTGAATGTCAAAATATGTGACATTTTTGACCTGACATTTTGAGGGCATTATTTCTTCAGGAAAAGTTCAAGTACATTCAACTTTCCATCTCTTTTTGGCATGCAGCCAAACCCCTGAAATTTCAAACTGGGCGAAAGTCTTTATCTTTGCTGTTGTTGTTATTATCATGATCCTATTTAATTCTGGCTGTGTAATTTAGTTCTGACACATCTCCCACGACCAGCAGGGTCAATAGCCAGTAAAGATACAATACTGTAAGTGACTGGGAAGGCGTGGATTTAGGGTAGCTCTCATCGCAACCCTGATGCTATCATCAAGTCAGCTTTTTGTGGCCAGACCGACTCTTCAATTTTTTGTTCTGCTTTTTCCCTTTAGTGCTTTTGCTCTTATCCTCACCTATCAGGACATCTTTAGGGCAGCAAATTGTTTAACGCTGTAATCTGTAAACTTATGGAAACTGCAGAGAAGTATGTGTTAGTGCATCCATCTCTATATTTTGAGAAGAAGGTAGGTCTCTTGACACAGTTAGAAAGAGCAGAGGTGCTTGGCACATTGTCTTGAACAAATTCCAGCATGGTTGTAATTTAATGTGTTAATGTAGTGCCTGTAAAGCTTTATTCTTGTGAAATGGAGGCTGAATTATTTTCAAAGAATGTGCAGCCTTCTAGCTCAAGTTGGATAGGGCAAAATCAGGCAAGATGTGATGGCCCTTTTTCTCTTCTCCTTTCCTCCAGTTTCCATAACATTGCCCAGTGTCTGGATTCATAACATACATGGGACTCGATGCTGTGCAGCTATTGCCTATCACCCCTGATGGCAATGGTGCTGTCACCGTGGTCAGGTCACTGCTTGTCGGGACAGCACACGTCGCTTGCGGGTGCTGTGAACTGTATGTCCAGCAGCATCCGAGAGCAAGTCAAGCCAAAGAGACTAGCAGACCCATTGCGTAGAGAAGCCCATGAGACAGGCACAAGCATCCCAGCTGCTGTTCAAGGGGAGCCTGGGTGCAGTAGATTCATAAGGGAGGCTTTGTAGCCTCTCTTACTCCTACCCGGAGGGGGGTTCTGGTTGCCATGCCTGCCCACCCTGGTTAATTAGCCAGCTCCACCCTGGAGTGCAAGCGAAATACAGAGGAATATTTCCTTCTCTTTGAAAGAGCCTGGAGAAGAGTAGCCAACGCACCTTAATTTATTTTTTATTCTACAGTTATCAGTGCTTTTCTTTGTTTTTCTTGAAGCAAAAGGAAATACTGTCCTGGGAGACTAATGCTCCCTGTGAGCAGTTCTAGCTGTTAATATCACTTTGGACAATATCCTCAGGCTCTGCGACTGTTGGCTTCACAGCCCCCTTCCTCCCTCTTTGTGCATGGCCAAGCCCTTCCTCTGCCACCGGCTTCTACTTGCCTCACCTCCACGTTCTCTCTTTATACCTTTTCTACCACTGCTCAAACAAAGGCATTTATTATGGCCTTTGCAATGAAACAACACCCTCCTGTCTTTTTTTTTTTTTTGTTCCCTGCCTGCACTTCTTGCACCTCCGGCTAAAAAATAGCAATAAAGGTGCTGTGGTTTAAATTATTTCTCGCCTACACTGTCCTAGCACAACAGAGATCATGTGGATAGTGGGATAGTGCGAGGTAGCATTATTACTTCCTTGCACTGTGGGCACACATCATATGGAGGCAAATTCCCCAATCATACACCAAATGGGCAGCAAGCGTCACCGAGAGCAAATATAAATCTTTGGCTGTGTTTCTGTAGGAAGCTTCGGAAGACTTAGAAGCTCTAGCTGCTGTCCAGAGAATTAATTCCTAAACAACCTGTACCTCCAGCACTCCAATGGCTCTGCTCCAGTCAAGGTGGCAAACCCTCCATGAGATATGACTGCCTGTGGGTGTACGCTCCCCTTTCCTCCCAAAAGCTTGCCAGCCAGGCTGGGCGATCCAGTGGGACACTAGCTTCATCGCATTGAATCTCAAAACAGCTATATAGAAAATCTATTGTAGGCGTTCCCTGCCCTGGGCTGGGCTGTGATGGCTACATACTGCCTGGGTACCTGCATGAGCGACCTTGAAGAGCTGCCTTGTAAAAGCTTACCCCGCAAGAGTGTGGGTGTCCAAATGTTGCAGAGTTTCTGGACTCTGGACTGGAGATTTATAGGTGGGAACGTGGTGCTCGCAGTCCAGGGAGGGACATGCGCCACTGCCAGCATTTGCAGCTGAATGTGTGCCGCAGCAGCCGTTCTGATGCTGAGACACTTGGGCTGCTCAGGTTGGTGATTTGTGTCCCTGGATGCTCTGTATGTGCACGGGTGTTTGTGTGTGCTCGTGGGGAAGAACAAGCCTGCAGCTCTTCTGCACAGCCGGTGGAGCTGGCTTCAGGTGATGGGTTGGGACACCCGTAGGATGGGTCCTTCAGAAAGCATTTGTGAGCAGTGCGATTGTGCCTTGGCTATGCGAGTTGCTCTCAGGCACACACTGTTGTGCATCCAGGCCTCAATTCCTGCTTAAGGGAAAGTAGTTGCTATATTTAGGGCAGAAATTTGTGGTCACTGGGGTTTTGTCTCCATCAGCAAAGGCTCCATTAAGAACTGGCTTCTTCCATAGGTCTGTGAATTACTGCTTGCCTGATCCCTAGTGTTTTACTTCTGGTTCTTTAATGCATTGAAATTGGTATTTGCCCTATCTAACCTTATACTCAGAGACCCTTTAGCCTCCACCTATAACTCTGCTGGTTAATGGAGTAAAGCAGGCACTGAATCATGTGAGACCTTCCCCCCCCACACCGCTCCATCAACTCTGTCTGGGGCTTATGGCTTCGCTTATGTGCCTGCTATAGTTGATGAGATTACTACCCCTTCCCACCCCAAATCCACCCAGCTGAATAAGGCACTATCCACTTACCTCACCTCCATACACTGCACCCATTCCCCAAACCCAGTCCCACCATGGACTAAACTCAGGTGAGCACCTAAGCTCGTTTAGTGGGAAATGCTCCTTCTGCCAATTGTCTTGGAGTTGGGGATCTGCAGGGCTTTTTCCTGTTTAGCAGACACAGCTTCAGAATAATATTTTCCTTCTCATTTAGCATCTCTAAAAGAGGACAATGTGGTGTCCATTGAAAAAAGAAGCTCTGGATGCGCTCGCTGCCTGTGAGATTATATTGTAAGCTGATAAGCATACTTACCTACAGCAAGTGCCAGCCCTATTAAAGAAGGATTACATCCGGATGAGGAGTTAAAAGCTTACAAAATATTCGTCTAATATTTTTCTGCCGTTACTCAGCAACTGAATCCCAGCAAATCACATCCAGGCAGGCAGAATATGGCCACTAAATACACCACCAGAGGAGGAAAAAGGGTGCTTTGGTGGCTTCTGCATCCTGCAAAGCCTGTCCAAAACTCCTATAGTGCACAGGCGATGACAGGAGCATAAGACGAGCATTTGCCCTCAGACCCTTTGGATTAATTCTGTGAGTCATCGGGTTGACAATGTTTGAAACACTTTCTGTTAAAAAAGAGAGAAAGAAATGGGTGTTTGACGCTCTTAGTACTTAAACATGGTGATGACTGTGACAATTTATCCCTGTGCTTTGAGTTTACAGATAATGAACAGCCCCTTGACCAGCTGTTACTGCAGGTGGCACAGTGGCAACACCCTTTCTTCGGAAAAAGGGAGAAGGTGGCAAGAAGACCGTAAAGAAAATGTTTCCTTGGAGTCTGGCATGATTTTTGTTCAGACCAGCCTGCCGGGGCAGGTACGTCAGGCAGAGGTCAGACGGGGTTTGGTGGTACCGGTGGTGAGTTTCCACTGCAGACTGGGACTTCATGTGAGCTGTTGTTAAAGGTGGATTTAACTCCAGTTTCCCAGCATCTTTTGTACTTTTCTTACATGTTTAAAGCCCATCCCAGAGTTTTGCAGCTTAAAGACATCTGCAAATTACAATTTATAGCTGATGCCCTATTGCATTTCTAGACACTACTGCAAGGCAGAGTCTTTGGCAGCGTCAGAGAGTCACTGTGTGGAAGGGAAGCCATAAGAGGCTTAGGTGAAAGCTCTTTACCTTCCATACATACCAGAGCAAACCCTCAAATTCAGGCTAGTTGTTTAGACTGAGACATTAGCTGATGAGTTGGTGTAGTGTAGGGGCCAGCTGTGTATTGCTTTTCTACTGATGTTATAACAGCCCTATTACTATTACACTAATAATATATTAGACCTAATTCATTTTCCCTGGTTGCCACCACCTGCTTCTGCTTAGATCAAGGGCTAATGAGCAGTTGACAGTAGTTAATGAGCTTCTGCAACAAGCGTTTCAGTTTCTTCGCTGACTAAAATTAGTTATCTCTTCTGGGCACCATGCTCTGCCTCTCTGAGATACTTGGCACTCCCCAGTGTGTCAGGGAGGAACCATCTCCATCAGCAAGAAACTGCAGCGGTGGCTGCTGTTCAGAACAGCCCTCCTCCACTGAGTAGGGGAACTGTGCTTTTGTCCACAGCTTTCCAAACTGGTCTATAGACCAGTTCAACTCTGGCTGTTTTACTGGTGACATGTCCAGCCAGTCAACCCCAGCAGTCCCTGCTCTGCAGCCGTGGTGTCACCTTCCTTGCAGCAATGGGCTTTGTAATGGTGCTGTTGGTGAGTCCTGCTCTGGTAGGGCTATTACGGTAACTATTCCTTGGTTGTCCAAAAGTTTTGATAATAAAGATTGCTGTGTGGATTGCTGGTGTGGAAGGGGATCTGATATGTGCCCAGAGATTTAGGAACTGAATCACCATTTTCCTGCTCTCCCACAGGTGACATAGGGACCCAGGTGTCATCGCCTTGCTATGTGCCAGCTGTAAAGTGCTACGATTATAGTGAAATTAATAACTTGCTGATGACAGATAAGCACCTAAATTCCTTTGAAAATCAGTGTGAAATGACTTTCCCAAGATGGATTAGGCACTTGGTAGTATCTATACATAGAAGTACTGCTTACCTACGTTGCAGCTCTGGTCCCAAATAATTTTTCAAACTGGGACATAGTGTCTTTCAAGCCACAGGGGTGTGATTGGACAACTGAGTCCAGATATTTGGCTGGTTGTGTAAAGGGACCATTAAAAGGCAGTGGGACAAATGAGAGAAGGTGACCATTCAGGACATACTCCATGCCAGGCCGAGGCAACAGGCTGGCAAGGTTTGCCACCACTGCCGGAATCAATAGTCACAGCATGTCTAGGTTCCAGAAATTTTAAGTATTTCCTGCTTCCTAGGCATTTCATAAAGATTGTTTTCCAAGTTTCTCTTGTTTTTGCAGAATATAGTCTGGGGAATTAGCTCAGGTTTGCCTAGAGATAGGATGGAGAAGAAAGTACTTTAATAAGAGACGCTGCTCTGTAATGAAGAGCCCACCTACAGACTGCTTTGTACAGCACTGCTCAGGAAAGCAACTTCACTTTGTTGCTAAGATTGTTGGAGCAGTAACTTACTGCTGTGAAAAATCTCTCAGTAAACAGGCTGGTATCTCAAAAATAACATCTAACTTTTTTTCCCCTAAGTTGTGCTTATCTGCATATCAATGTGAACTGTTGTTTGGATTCTCTCCCTCTTCTGAATCTATTCAAGAAGCCTAAAGCATCACAATGAATGTTTAGATGATTAACCATCCTTGTGATTATGCACGTAAAACTCTGTGGACAGAGTTTTTCTCCCTGCAGTGTCAGTTGTGTCTCCCAGAGCCATATGGAAGCTCCGTGATCCCCTGCAGACTGAATTTAGCACTGTCTGTGTGTCGAAAGCAGTGTCTCTGTCATGTTTCTGCCTCTGCTGGAGACTGACAGTGTTAACATGGCCTCCCTGGAGCCCACAAGCCATCTGCAAAGACATTCCTGGGATGGCCAAAACCCAAGGTTCTTGGGCTGTTGGGACCCCATGGCACAACTGAAATTTATGCTCCACTAAGCTGCTTACAAGCATGTAATTATTACAGTCCTTATCCCAATAGCTGTGCTGTGATGTCAGAAACATGGAACAATTTCTTTAATTAAAAAAAAATATTCTGATAATTATTCACCAAGATGCTGATGATACCCAATACACAACAGAAGTGTGGTAAGGAGAAAGTGGCAGTACTTCACCAGAGTGAATCTTCTTGGTAGTAACTTCCATGTCAATATGAAGTCAAAAAGAAAAAAAAGTGCAAGACAGGAAAAAGTTCCTGTATCCTCAGTCATTTTTGAAACCGCCATCCCACTTCCAGACTTGTGTCTGTCTTGTGTGATAGGTGTGATAGTGTCTCAAGACATATTAAGAGCATATTCATTCTCTTTTACTATTCTGCTTTAAGGAAAAAAGACAAATTATGCCTTGTGAAGAAGCCATTTGCTATAAAGTGTAAAAATGCTTTAATATTAATATTTTATAATAAAATTCATGACATATTTATAAACACTCTATCAAGCATTTACAACTGAACCACAGCTGAGAGCTTGGACCGGAATAAATAAGCAAGGACACAGCTAGTATGAAATATACATCTTAATTTTTATAATTGTGTGTGCTTTATTCTTTACACAAATGGAATGGATGCGCAGAGTATTTACACATAACAGGAGTGTAAGCTGGACAGGGTATTTTGTAAACTCCAGTTCAGATTCTGAGTACCCCACACTACAGCTGGACTGAGAAACATCCTGCTAAAGAGACGCGCGCTGGCCAGCGTGCCGGATGGAGCTGCCTGCTGAGTACAGGCTGCTGCACTCGGAAATTCGGACTGGCCGATTCAAATTTAGGAACACAAATCCAGAAATTAAAAGGTTGCTATCCCACTAAGAGCCAACAGTGTTGCCTTTTTTTTTTTTTTGCCTTTTTTTTTTTTTTTGCCTTTTTTTTCCCCCAAAGATCTTGCCTAGGATGCTGGCTACCGCCCATCCCCAGAAATGCTGTTTTACACCAGGGCAAGTTGCCTGCGCTGTAGGTCAGGGCCAGATGGCGTAAGCTGCTAACGCGGTGTGAGGGGTGATGGATCGCCTCTCACGCTCCTCACCTTAAAGACAGAGTCTGAAAAGGGCCAACGGGGTAGTGTTTCCTATTGCTCTTGGTGAGATGTGAGTTGGGCTGAAGCCTTCTGAAAATCCGGCCACAGCATTTGGCCCATGGGGTGTCTTTTTGTTCAGCAATTTCACAGCACCTACCTCAAAAGGATCTTGGTCCATGACTTGGCCCTCTGGGTGCTACAGTAATATAAACAGTAAATAATGATGGAACGTGCTGAGCTGCTGTTTAAGCACGTGGCCTTGGTGTTTTACAGTAATGCTAAAATATCGGTGTAACAGGGAGGACGGATGTGTAACTTCAGGTGGTGTAAATGGGATGGACTCCACTGAAATCAATGGCGTGACCGTGATTTACACCAGCTGAGGATCTAGGCTGGCTGTATGCTGAATAGATTTTAGATGTAATTTGCTGTTAGCTTTGATGCTGATTTGTGCCCTAAAATGGGAACCTTTTTTTTGACATAACGATGACCTCATTCTTACTTCTGAACTAAATGACAAGATGTCTGATTTTTAATGGAATAGGAAAATACATTTATTCCACCAAGGCATGGGCTTGAGCACATGGATGCAGTTACACAGTGAACCGCATGCATAACATGGCAGACAAAATGTTCAAGAGAAAAAATGTTGAGACTAAAAGCTGTGAAGGATAAAAGACCACTTTCTGTGAACACGGCAGATATTATGGCTTTAAATATGCAGCTTAAAAAGAAGATTGAGACTTTTTTCATTAACACTGTTTGTCCTACAAATATCCTCGTGTGTTGTCACTCACTGAATCCTCTGGTCAGGGATACAATTTGAAAAACAAAAAATAAAATATAAGAAAACCAAAGCAAAAATACGATTGGACTGAGTGCTGATGAGTGAGTAACAGTGAAGGTGTAACACCAACAATTTCTCCATAGAAAACTAATCTAAATAGGTAGGTGGACGTTGTATAACTAGGACACTGTCGCTGGCTCGTAGTGGTTATTAGCTCAGGTTCAATACTGCTCTCCAGGATGAGGATTTGAAATTTCAGTGCAACGGAGAGATTTCTTATCCTTGGATTTCACAGGGTGGTTCCTAGGACCCTGTCCACACCGGAGCATCAAACCATGCTAGCTACGAACACAATTACACCACAGAATATTTATCTAGAAACAGCCTTTACTACCAAAGAAATTACAAAGCGCTAGCATGGACAGGGTACCTCTGAAGAAAATTAACTCTATCCCAGCCAAAACCAGCACAGTAGGAAGGGGGGATTAAGCAAGAAAGAGGCTCTTTCACTGGTTGATGGTCAGACCGTAAGACCAGTAAAGAGTGCCGTTTCACTGAGCCCTGTTAGCAAGCTCTTAATGAGTCAGTGCATGGAAGATGCTTTGTGACAAGGAGAAATAAATAGGTTGTAATATTGCACATCTGCACAAAGCTAGCAAGATGTCACTGTGATCATTCATGGGTGGACAAAAAGCTGTGATAATTTTGGTTCTGCTTAGACCCTACGGTGCTACACACTGTGCCAGAACATGAGAAATAGCACCAGGGGTGTGATCTGGCACTTTTCCTAAAGGGTCCAGCATTTGCATTTGTCTCATGTTTAGACGCTCGCAAGTCTTTTACATGGACAGAAAGGGAATCTGATTACGCTAAGCTGTGTTAGCACCAATATGGTCTCAGGCGCCAATTGCTGTGGGTTGTGAGTTTGAACTTCTTTTTTTTTTTTTTTTTTGCACCAGATGTAATTTTGCATGAATCTTATGTTTCTCTTCCTCCTCCCACTACCACCCAGTATGATCTGAACAGCTGCAATGCAAAAAAGAACTGCAGCTCTGAGGATGCTGAAACATGAAACGCAAAACGTCAACGCACAAAACAAATGGGAGTACAAGTCCTAAGGGAAATAAGACCTCTTACTGCTTCTCTTGGTGAATTGGTTTTAAATATATGTTTTATTTAAAAAAAAAAAAAAAAAGAAGTGCAATGGCAACTCTAAACTGGAAGCACAAACAACAGACAGGGAAAAATAAATAATGTTACTACAGTAACCAAGGACTGATGGAAAAATTGATTGTACTCAGCCATAGTGTTACTGTTCACCATAAAGCACAGCACATAACAAAGCAAAACAGCTACTAGTAGGATAGTACTGTAAAAGGCTGCATGCTGAACTAAGAAACAAAGAAGCAGATGTGACTGATTGCTTAAAAACAGAGCTGAAAATTAGAATGAAGTTCCTGCTTTAGGATACTTGGTTTTTCAGGTCTGGTGGGCTATTTCCCAACCTGGGGCAATAGTACTTTGCCAGCATGGAAAAATCCATGGCTTCCAAAGATCTGGGGTCACTCTGTGGATTTCTGCAGAATTATCCAAAATCAAAGCTTTCATTCATTTATATTTTGTAAAAAAATGTTTCTAGCCCTTCTGGTTGCAAAGCTCTTTTGGAGACTTAACTGAAACCCTTGTTTATAAATCTGCGCTGGCCAGGCAAGAAAAACAGTAGTAAAAGAAGTGTGAACTTCTCAAAGTTACCATAGTAGGGCAGTAAGTGAGGCCACCTCAGGGCCACTAAAATGCCCGTATTTTTAACCCTGTCACCACTGGTGGCTATAATACAAACATCCAGCTAGTTGCGCTCTCCACGGAGGTTGGCTGGATATACCTGTCAGCTTGACAGGGTATAGAAATGTAAGCTTCAAATAGACGAGTAACTGAGGCGTCTATTTAGCATTTGCCCTTAAAATGTCCTTAAACATTAGGGTTGCTGTAGCCACCAGCTAATAAGTATCAGACTCCTGCGGCACAGCAGGCAGGAGAGTGTGGGTTTTATAGAAAACTTGGTCCAGCAGCAGCCAAGGCAATTCAGTTTGCTATCATAGTATCTCTTGCGGTTGTCCCCTTGTGTGTCAGAGTGAAGAATGGCAGCAGTACAAAGGAAGGGCAATGTCAAATGAGAAAAAAAATACCTCCCTCTCCCCTTCCACGCACCCCAAACTGCAATTCCACAGACTTTCCCCAAATCCCTCACAAATGTCCATTGCCTCAGTTTTTGCTTTTAAGACCCTTGTTGACTGTGAAATGAATGAAGATACAAGTTAGTTGGTGACCTGCCTGCCTACAAAGAGAGGGAAGATCAAATGCTTTTGGTATTTCCTTTAAAGAAACAGGAAGGATCATAAAACATTTGGGGGTGAAGTGTGACTCCCTCCAAGAGAGAAATTATTAACTTCATTCAAGCACTGACATTTTGCTTCTGAAAAATCGTCCACTTCAATTTAAAGATGCATTATCCTTTTGTGTTCAGAAAAAGTCCTACAGGGCAGTCAGTTCAAGAGATCTTTCCACAGGAGTTCATCATGATTAAGTAGAGGCAAGGGAGAGGATTAAATTGAGAGAAAAACAAGCTGACAACTACAATTTAAGGAATTATCTTGCTTGTCATTAATAATAGAGAATCTGTTACAGAAAAGGGATAATGCAACTTGATGGTCCTCTTTACATTTTACAGTCGCACAAGGGTGTAAATATTTAATCTTTCAATTAATTAATCTTTACAAAATATCTCACAAAAACATTTTTACCTATAGAAATTAGTTTCTATACATCAATATATTTTTATTTTTATAAATTATTCCATCTTTAAGTGCCTTCTATCGATATAAATGATAAAATAGACAATCAAAAATTTTAAAGCTTTTCCCAGTTGTATCCCTCCTTGTCAACATAGGTGCTGTGAATCCTCATACATGTGTGTGTCCGCATGGGAATGTGTTTGTGTGCACATGTGTGTGATGTGAAATGCTTCCATCCTCTCCCACCCCCAAACTCCATTAAAATAAACTATATTGTTATTGGTTCCTGATGCAATAGTGTTTCCAAAGGGGAAAAAAGAAATGCTTGACTTGGTTTCAGAAATCAAAAGATGTGCATAGTTACCGAAGTCGAGGTGTACCAACTACAAATGTGCAATGACAAGCTTAGAATAGGATCCACCTCCCAGTCAAGTCAAAGAGTGTCCTACCAATGACTTCAGTAGGAAGTGGACCAAGTACTCTGAGCTTGATTTTGCAAGGTGCATGTGGCCCTGATCTAGCAAAACGTTTAAGCCTGTGCTTAGCTTTGAGCACATGGATAGTCCTACTGGAATCGATGGAACTGAACAGCATAGGGAAGGATCACAAGTGACTCCAAGTCAATGGGCTACTCGTGTAGGAATTGGGGTTAAGTGCCGAGCGCCTTGCAGGATCAAGCCCTATATGAGGTTCAAGAGCTGGGAACTTCTCTTTAAAGCAATCAACACACTGAGCTCAGCCATTGAAATCAATCAAAATGTCCGCATGGGCACAGGAGGTGGCTAGCTCCCCTTGACAGAGGGTCTCCATGTCAAAAGTTTATACCTACAACTGGTGGTCTGAGCACACAACAGATTTGCTTTATATGGTAGAAGTCTTTTTGTTCCTACCCTTTGACCCATCAGTGTCCTTCATGGCTTCAAACACTTTGTGTTGTACATTCATCAAAATTCACATTGACTGCAAAGAACATAAATGCAACAAAAACAGGAAAGCCTCCAAATAGTATATTATAGTTTTCTTCTAAATATTCTCCCGTTGTAATCAGAGGTGCAGTGGCTAATTTATAACTTTTCCTTTGAAGGAATCCAGATGAAAGGCCCAGATTGTTCTTCAATTACAAGTTTGCATTGATTATATATATCTTCTAAGCTGTCTCCTTGAACAATAGCTGCAGTAAGAAAACATATCAATATTTCTTTTAATTGTTATATTCTACAGCATCCAGTGTCAGATATTGAGGAAATGAGAAGGAATACTAGCACACGGTGATGTTGTTGATTATGGAAAAGTCATACCCCTGCAGATGGCAACTAAGTTCAATCCAATGGCACCTTCCCATGACAGAAACTCATCCCACTGCTTGTAGTGAGATGACTGAGCTAGGCTAGTTTAGAGAATAGCAGCTCTGTCCCATGGGAAGGCAGCACGGTAGGCTCCCACTCTTGCAAGTTAAGCTTCACATTTCATTTCATTTAGAAGCTACTTCAACAGTGAGTAGCAGCAGATTTACAGCCTGATTTACAGGTCTTTTCCTGACCTAGTTATAATAAACTCACTCTTGGCTGCAAAAGTTAACTAGACCAGGCCCAAAGTGACAGAAGATAAAGCAACTGTAACACAAAGCACGGTGCCTATACTCTTAAATTCCTTTCCTCCCCCCAGAAATCTGGAACTGCAGTTCAGATTATGTGCACTGTCAGCACGTGGATGGACAACTGGGAGCTTCTGAGTGTTATCCATAAATACCAGTCCCCTGAGTAGGGAGCTGCCTAAACCTGTCCAAAGGAAATGCTAGGGCCCAGAGCAGGTCTTAAATCTTGCTCTTTTCCAGGTCAGGAAGAAGATGCCTTTCTCTTTGCCTCCCATGATCCATAGCTTGAGCTCTCGCCTTGAGCTAGTGAGGAATTCTTTGGTCTGTACAAATGCAATGATGCAACATTTGTACTGATTTCATTAAAATCAGTTTTGGGTTAGAGAGGGAATCTAATTAATGCAAAACTATTCCTTCAGGGCATCAAAATTCTGAGGAGTTGAATGCCTCAACTGCCCTTGAGTTTCAAGGAAACAATAGTCTCAAGCCAGGAGTCCTTGCTGTGGGCACACTACACTGATATGCACTCTAGGCCAGAGACTGAGCTGATCCAGTTGTTTTGCAATAAAAGACTATACCTTGGGATTTTTTTTTTTAATAAAAACATACCTGTAAAATATTCTCCAAATTCTTGTTCTAATTTAATTGCTCGATCGTAGGTTTTCTTCGCTTGCTCCTCTGTAAGACGTTTATTCATTTCCCTAGAAACACAGAGGAAGTCATCAAGAAGTTTAGATTCTTACTAGAACAGCTTTCTAAAAGATATGTTCAACTGAATCACAGATGGATTGAGATCAGTACAAGAATCAAGCGGTGAAATTCTTCCATCAGTTCATGGCAGTTTCAGTATTTTAAATTTAATTTAATTCTTATGTAGTGTAAACCTACATTTCCAGACTATTTCCCATTTCTCCACTAAATTTTTATTTTGGGTTCACTAATCTGTATTCCTCAAAAAATATGAGGCCCAAATCTGGTAGCTTCTAACTGAGATGGACTTGTGGCATCAGGAACCCATGGTAATTCTGGGAGCCAGGAGGTCTCAAGGTCTGAGCACTCAGCGCACTCCTGCCTCCAGAGCTGAAGCTCCTTCAGGAACCTCTCTATCTCCCAGGCCCACAGCTAGCTGTCTCAGCTGAATAAGGTTGTCCAAACTGCTGAAATGGGAGATGGGTTTTGACTGAGGCTGGAGCTATGGAAGTGAAATCATGACTGAAGGCAGGATTCAGCACACTGAGACTTCTGACCCTGTAGAAGGAATCCCAGAGTCATTGTAAGCCCTATAGGGAAGGCCCAGAAGGACCCAGCATGCCTTCCAGGGAGAATTCTTGGTTCAGGTGGGGGCATGAGTGCCAGATATGATGAGAAATCAAACTGAGTCTTTCCAGCAGGAAGAGTTAAGGTAAGTTATTTATTTCTGTTCTCTCTTCTGGTCCTTTCTGATTAACTAGAGAGATTCCCAGTCAAGAGTGTCTTGTAGATTCTAAAACATACAGGGTACCAATAAATGTGAAAACATAGACAGTATCAGTAACATTCTGTTATTGCCAATGTTCTGCTATTTCACGGAGCATTTCTGTTTCAACAGAGGCATTATTTAATAACTTTAAGGAATAAGTTGTCTTGCCCATGCACGCTCAGTTTTTCATACCAGTGTATACTTGCAAAGAATCAAGCTCATACTCATTCACTGCTTACACATATATGCCTGCAGATACTCAAATTAATTAGCATAATAAATACAGTTTTCTTGTTCTAGCATTTTTTCACAGCACGGATTCATTTTTCTTAAAACATGATGGAAATTTTCTGAGGCAACTAAGAAAGCAAGAGAAGGGAGCATCTTGTGTTCTACATAAATCTGATTTAATGCCTTGCACTGAATCATATGATTATGTGGTAATGGACTGTATACAGTATGACACGGGTGATGCATGTAGGAAATTATGTGCATGATGGTGCATAAAAAAATGATCTATGAAGTGCACAACAGTATGAACTTGCCACAGCTAACTTGTACCTGGCTTCTGAAAAACAGCCTGTAAGGTGTCCAGGATGCAAAAAGTTATTTCTAGAAATGACTTAAAGCTGTCTATCTATATAACTAACCATATAACTGGGAACACTGCTTACAAAAATCTGTCTGGAAGTACCAATGCAATGCAGAAAGCAGATTTATAAAATGAAGGATAAGAAAGATTTCTTTTAAAATTTATGACAGTTTTTTGTGGATTATATAAATAGGTTTAATATATGCCAATCTGTGTCATGCTGCTAAATTTGTAATACTAGTAATTCTATTTATTGGAAAGATTGCTATCTAATTGAGTTCAGGTGGGCTTCTCATCAGCTATGCCTACTTGAACATATCTTTAGGTGACTGAACCAGAACGCTTCCTCAAGATCTTTGAATATCAGAGGAGAAAATACAAATAAAAATATAAAAAAGCATTCAAAATAGTAAGTACTTTGAAATAAGTAGAAATTTGCATTACATTTTCAGGTTGTAGATTTGCCTGGGGTATAAAACTGTGCTAGTTGTATTCATGCCTCTGCCCATCCTGTGCCTTCAGGAGAGAGGATGGAGAAGGGGGAGGACCATGATGTCCATTTTTCATGATGAGTTAAAAGTGCTGTCAAACTGTAGTCCCTTCTAATTTTTTATTTGCTAGCCAGGGACTTGCACAGCTGGTGAATTAAAAATGCTTACAAAGAGCTGTCCCTCCAGGCACATTTTCCAGGGTTTTCATCCTCTCCCAATGAAGAGCTCACCCAGGCAGGCTCTTCATTACTTCCAGCTCTCATCCCCATGATCCCACCACCGTCCTTCTTCTTCTAGAGAGAGAGGCCAATTGAGAGGTACCAACGGGGATGCCGCTGGGATTAAACCTGTGAGGTGGAGTCACGTAGAGGTGGGGAAGGCAGGAAGGAAAGAAGGAAGGAAGGAAGGAAGGGCAGGATGACGGAGCAGTTTTTTTACAGCAATTTGATTGCCAGGACTGAATTTAATTGAAGAAAGCAGAATCAGGAGACATCCAGCTCAGGCCATGTGTTCTGGTTGCTTTTACATCCAATAGCCCCTTATGGTCTTCCCTTGTTGTGTTCAGTAGTGTTAGTAGGGTATTTCCAGAGAACCAGCAATAACCAAGTTTCAAGTGCAGGTGCAAGCTTAATTTATGCTCCCTTCACGCTTCTTACCTTCACTGTCAGATGGGTGCAAAGGAGCATATACGTAAATGAGAATTAGACTTCAGCTTTAAGTGCTGATTTTGCTGCAAGTTAAATCTTTTGACTTTGTTTCTCTGCATCTTCTGATTAGCAATTTTTTGTCTTTTATGGTTTTACTTTGCTAACTTCCAACTCATTTGTATGAACAGGAGAAATAGTTATGGCAGATAAACCTATAATTTTTGTGTTGTAGTAGTTACATACATAAAAAAGACGGAGTGAACACTGTTTTATGACAGTTACGCTGTCATAAAAATGTCCTCTTTCTGTTCCCACAGAGCACTGGTTTACCCTGTTAAACTTCTCCATACTAAAGTAATAGTATCTATTGGAAAGGTGTTATATCCGTTCATCTATGCACACCCTACAACTCACTACCACTTATGTCTGAGTATGCATCATTTGTTTAGCCAGACCCTGAGTGATTTAGCTTCATTACTAAATAAAATAAATGATTTTCACAAGCAAGGAGCTCAGAATTATGTCATTATTCTCAAGACAATTCTTTAAAAAGAATGATACTGTTTATATTAAAAGAGTTCTCATTTCTGTTAGAAACTAATTTTAGGTACTGTTTGATAAGATAAATACACATTAGATAGACTAACTAGATAAAAAGAGTACTTGCAGAGAGCAGGCTGCAGGGGATAAACTAATTTAGAATGCCTGAATTCATTACATTTTTCTCTTTTTTTCAGGAGTTGTATTGTGTTTACATAATTTATTTATATAAGCAATATTATTGCAAAAAATCCCAAACTAGTACTGATATATAAGGACTTTTGCTGTCCCATGAAAATCTGGATTTCTAATTAAGGGTGTCTTCCACAGAGTATTTGCAGAATAAGGCATTCAAAGTCATATAATGGATTTCACTTTGTTTCTCCCTACCATCTTGTCAACACTGAGGCATGTTTAGATTTGGAGAGTGAAGAATAGCTTACATTTGATCTATATCAGTCAGGAAAATTCTGCTAACTCTGCATAACTTGTTTTGTCCTTAGTGAAATATTAGCATTCCTTTGGTTTAATAACAGGATGATTGTCATAATATTTTGCAACTTCATAACACTTTTCAATCACTCTGTTCAAGGATTTGCTGTTCTTACATCAAATCGATGAAGCCTTTATGTTATTGCCACATTTCTGGTTCTGCCTAATGTATTTTTCAGAGTAAGGGCCACTTTTAGTTACTTTTTTTTTTTTAATCACTCCAGATGCAATGTCAGCATTACACAAAGAATGGAAATATTTTATGGATGGGAAAACTGTAGGCTAAGATCTATCTTAAAACAGCCAATGCAGAAGGTAGGCTATCAGACTACCCTTCCCCTTCTATACAGCAACATGATCAGAATATAATTGAATTGTAGGGCTGGAAGAAATGTCAAGTCAAGTCATCCAACCCAAGATGGCTTTGGTCAGGATGGGGCTGTGCAAGTACCACATACTGTGCATCATTCCCTGTAATGTGTCTGGACATGCAACAACCTTATCACCACAAGGCAGGACCAGGGAGGATGCACATTCATGGGATGGGGCACGTTAGCTTTCTCCAGCTCTGTCACCCAATGGTTGTGGGCACACTGTTACCGGAACGAGATACACATCTGTCATAGGAGGGGGGATGCCTGCATTTTAGCTGTGTAACAGATACCTATGGCATCACCTGGCATTTACAGAATCTTTGGTGAGGGGAAGGCACAGAGTTCAAAATTTCATCCCTATCACAACAAATAAGGTTGATAACTCTTGCATTACCATAAGCGTACGTGGAAAACACTTGATCACAATCTATTTTATCCTGAGCTTTAACCAGTATGAAGGTCACTTCCATATTTCCTCCTCAGCCTTCTTTCCTTGACACTAGGTAACCCTTGTTCCTCCTCCACGTCCAGGGTGGAACCCAGAACCAGGCCAGTGCTCCAGATGGCCTCATCCATACCCAGTAAAGCAAAATAACTGTCTATTGTGTCCTTATACAACACTGATGTTAATACAGCCCACAGTGGCAGTTTCCTTTCTTGCAACTACATTATCCATCCATTCATATTCCTATGTGATCTATCCCAACTGCCAGATGCTTTTCTGCAGTGCTATAGCTTAATTATTCCCTGCTTGTACTCGTGCATTTCATTTTCTCTCCTTTGTCTGTGCTGAATTTCATCTTACTGATTTTACACTGAGTTTTAATCTTATGCCCAAAGTGCTTGCCACCTCACTCTGCCTTGAGTCATTCACAAACTTTACAAAAGTATTGCCCAATTCATCATTCAAGTAATTCATGACAATAACAAGGAGTTCCAAATAGGGACACAGCTCAGGAAATATATTTGCAGGATTTCTCTTACCCGCCCAGTTTAACAGTGCCATTTTCCATGACTGAGTATGGTTGTGCACATGCTCTCTAGTGATTCCCTCTGGACTATATTTCCCTAAGCTGCTACTGAGAATGTCCCATGGAGCCAAAATAAAAATCAAGATGCAATACAATTATTGATATCCATCTCATGAAAGAAGGAAATAAGATTGATTTGATTTGCTTTTGATGCACATACATTGGCTGCCTCTAGAACCTTTTTATCCTCTCAGCTATTATACTTGAGTTGCTTAACTGTTCCCTGGATCCCAGTGTTCTTCTGAATATTGAAATTAGGTTGCCTGGTGACAGCATGAAGTTGGTGCCTTCTCTTTCCTTCTTTAAGTGTTACGTTTGCCCGTCTCCAGTCCCATGGGTCCTTGCCTATCCTCTTACAGACCTTCAAGTAAATGAAGGGCTGACGAAGAGGCACATGCTGCAAATCTGACACAGGTTCACCCTCTGGTTCACCCCCTGTGACCAGATTCTACGCCCCAAGAGCACCCAAGGCTGGATGGCACAAGCCATGCCACATGAGTCCTTGGTGAACTTGCTGCACAGGTTGGAACAAGTACACCAAGCACTGGCAGGGAGTCCTTCATGGTCCAGCATGTAAGCCCACATGTCCCACAGTGCGAAAGGTTCAAAGGCAGCTTTGGCTTGTTCCTTGAGATCCCGGGACACAGTGGATGGTAGGCAGGGAGATCAAGTCTCCACTGTTCCCACTTCCTCTTGTTATTACTGATTTTAGAGGACAGGCAAAACATAGACTCAAGACCTGTGTTGTTCCACTTGAGACTGTACCCTGAAAATAAAATGCTTGAAGGAGTTTATACTTACATCAGAGGCTCCCATGATTTAGGCTTAATGAAGATAGCGATGGGATAGAGTTGTGCAACTTGTAGTCGTTTGATAGCATTTCCTGACACATCGAGTATACAGTGCTTGCCCTGTTGGAAAAAGGTGAGGATGTGTTTAGTTTTGCAGAGTTTGCTGTAGATCAGCTAAAAGACGGGAAGCAATTCTGCGACGCAGCGCCCTGGAATGGGGCCATTACTGGGGCACCAGGGAAGGGGGACCCCAGGGCATGCGCTCCACTCCTCTGCGCTCTCTCCTTTGCTTTGGTGCTAATACAAAATATATACTGGAGATATGGGAAAAAACTTGGTTTTTATTTTTACTGGCATGAACTTTGCGGGAGGGAGAGGATTTTCTTCAGAGATGAGGAAAATCAGTTCATAAAAGTAATAGGATGTCTACGTTCTTACTGGTTAATTCAGTTCTTGTTTGTGTCAAAGACTCCCTGTGTCACCTGAGGCAAGTAATTTAATCTTTCTGTGCTTCGTTCTTTTGCCTCTGTGAAAGTGAGATAAGTTTATTTACCTGTCTTACAGAGGGAAGAGGGAAGGCTGTTTTGGGGCGTACTTGAGGTGCTGTGTTAGATCCCTGAATCGATGGCACTACATACAGGTACAGAAAGCACCAAGGATGTTGTCATTCAAAGTCAGAGACTCTGCTTGTGGAGCCATTATAAAGCCTATAAATATTAGGATGCCATTTTGCAGATATTTTATATTTTTGGCAGAAGAATCATGTCTGACATACAATGTGGAAACAAAACAGATCATGGTGCATGGTCAATAAAACTAGTGTCAACTTACCCTTTCTGCCACGAATCTCACAGACTGGACACTAGTTCCATATAAATTATCATTGTACTGCCCAGCTTCTATAAATTTGTGCTCTTGGATATCTTTTTCCATTTGTTCTCTTGAAATGACAAAATGATAATCTCTCCCATCCACTTCATAGTCACGCTTTGGCCGTGTGGTATCTGCATGAAACAAAGGACAGAAGATCAAGAAGTCTGTAAAAACATTTTATGCAAAAAATGCTGCAGTTAAGGTTTGCTCAGTGGACAATGCTGGGCCTGCTGTAAGCGGAGGTGCTCCACATCTGGGAGCAGATCTTTCGCTGCTGCATATTGTTTTCAATGGAGTTATGACAATAAAGCTGTCTTTTTAAAGTAATACCTTCTGATGTTTACCTCCAATCAATACTCACAAGATAATATAAAATTAGGATTTACCATAATTCCACATTTTTCAGCAGGATCACACACAAACCCCAAATACAAAATGCATTCCAGATTGTAAATCTAATCCTATTACAGTGGTAACATGAATCGCAATCTCATCAATTTAATTTAGCCTTAATTATAAGGCTGATTCTGATCTCATCTCTAGCAGTTTTAAGCTGGTGCATTTGCAGAGACAACAGTTTAAAATGAAGTAAGACTGCAATCAGGGTCTGAAATAAACACAGCAAGCTCTAATGATCCAAGATATAAACACTCTGCTTAATTCAGGGTCCAATATTGCTTTCAGATTAGACAGTCTAGATCTCACACAAATCACAGATTACTTTGTATTTTTATTGATGGATGCTGTGCAATTAAATTGAAACATTTTACATTTTACCAGTATTTTGAACTTTTATCTTATTTAAGAAACCACAGATTAAATGATGAGTAAATTGAGTTAGTGGCTAGAAGGCTCCTTCTTTAAAAAATGCTACAGCTTTTGAGACAATTCTTTTGAGAAATTCTTTCCAGACCTTCACAATCTGTTTTTGTTTATTCCTTTCCCCTTTTTTGTCCAACGGACAAATGGCTTTTGAGAAACTCAACGACATATAGTTCACGGATGCTGCATTCACAGCAATTCACTTAATGTGTGGCACCAAGGGATACAGCTCACTCAGCTGCAGAACAAGGAGTAAGATCATACTTACGTGGTACACACGACCCAAACTTATCAGGGAATTCAGATATCAAATCATCGTTGATCCGATCTTTCATAGGACCCAGAATAATAACCGGCCTGGTGTAATTAACTGAACAACAAAAAGAAAGGCACGTTTTGATGATCTTACTGGCAATAACAGTAAATCTTCCCAAAGATGCACTAACCAGAGTTGTTGCCTTTATGTATGAAGTGAAAACTTAGGTGTACATTTTATTGATGAATAATTTATTTATTGACACGGATAAAGAAAAAGGAATGAGTACCACTCATTTTGCAGAGCTCTGTGATGGTGCATGCACGTGTAGTCAAACAACTACGTGGAAATGTATATATTTGCTATTGCTCAACAAGGTCACTCTCAAATGCTTGCAGATGGACCCTCTCATGAGGCATGGAAAGGATATTGTAGGACTTTTTCTCCTCAGTTATATGAGTGCATCCCCCATTAAAGCAGGTGGGTGCGCTCCTATTTTCAGTTGCCTTCCTGTAGGTTCCTCTACCGTGGTTAGAGGCCCATATCACATGAGAAGGAAAATAATAAAGGCTTCCCATGTAACAATATTGCAGTAAATCTAGAAAATCTGCGTCAATATTTTGTAGACTGATTAACATATTTATTAGTAAGGCCATGAGAGCATACTGGGGAGAGTCCTGAGAATGTTAGGAAGTGGCGGCTAGCGAGGGAGACCCTTAAGTCATTTCTTTTGTATGCGGTAGACTGAGTGGCCAAGAAAAAGGAGCCACAGAGAATCTGGGGCTGGCACAGCAAGGCTAACTGCTCTGCTGGCCCCCAAAATGTGAAATGAAGAATATAAGGAACAGTGACAGAAAAGCAGATGAAACTTACTTTCCTGTCTTGTGACAGGTTCATAAGAAAAGATGCAGTCTTCTTGGCCTCCTGATGAGAGAAGAAAGAGAAGAGATTGAAGCTGACAAGCAACACATCAAGTACTAAATCTTGATAAAATGCTTCACATAGAGACGGATCGGGTTCGACACTTCTCTCTGGTAATGCTCTCACCTGAACCATTCCAAAGTCCCTCATAGCTTCAAAGTGCGGAGATCACTTTTTTCCTTCCCTTCCCTCCCCTGTCACGTGTTTCAATTATCTTTGCTGAAATTGGGCTTTTTCAATGATGGGCAATAAGGCTTCATTTATTGATTTGATAGCAAGGCTGTTTTTTACAAGGATAGTGCAGAAATTTAAGGTGCAATTCTTTTGCTTGTCTGATTGTTAAGGCCCTAACGTGCTGCTGCAGGGCAAATCCACAGGCTACCTGAAGTGAACAATTTTTATTCTCAGAATATATACATTTTGGTTGATCGTCCTTCTGTGCATAACCTCCATAGTCTAGTTTATTCACAGCCTCACATCTAGCTATGAGCTGTTTGCTGACCCTTATCCTTTCCCTGAACACAAATCTCACAGCATCCTATTTTACGCACTTATCCTCCCTCCACTCCTGTTAGGACAGTGCTGGTTCCTCATGGTGACATTTAGGGAACTAAAGCAGAGAAATTTGCCATGAGAAACAAGTGGCACTGTATGGACCATGACACTTGGGTGCAGGTGTACAGCCCCGATGCATCACTGTCCTCTCCTCTACAAGAGTGCAAGAGGAGAGGGAGGAGGATTCTTCAACCTACTGCATGAGTGATTCTTGGACATTTCTCTGTTTGGGTCACTATCACATACTTGGTACCACATAAGGGCTCTGGCAGGTTCTAAATATGACTTAGGCTCTTAGCAAAGTTTAAAATTATGATTCTATTTTTACTCAGTTCAGGACTTATCTCTGAGAAAACCTACAGATGGGATTTTGCAACTAATTTAGATATTACAGTAAGTAAAAATACTAAGTAAATATAATGTTGTAATTAAGAACGACAGAAAAAGCAAATAAAAAAACTACTGATGTGTTAGGAGAGAGGGGGAAACAGACAGGACCAACTCCAACCTAGCAATGGTGCTGAAGCAGCAAAGGAGAAAACATAATTTTTAATAAAAGGAAAAGATTAGACAACTTTTGAGGGCAAGGCAACATAACATATGAGGAGTGTGGATAATGGATTTTCTTCTCTATTTGCAAACGTTTGATAATATAATCACTTGCTTAACTTTGGCTTTTTGCAAAGTTAAAAACCTAGAATTATTGTTACACTAGGTTTCATACATCAGACGTATTATTCTCCCTTAAGTCTGGAGCAGAAGTCTTATGAGGAGCGGCTGAGGGAGCTGGGACTGTTTAGCCTGGAGAAAAGGAGGCTGAGGGGAGACCTCATCGCTCTCTACAACTACCTGAAAGGAGGTTGTAGAGAGGTGGGGGTCGGTCTCTTCTCCCAGGTAACAAGTGATAGGACAAGAGGAAATGGCCTCAAGTTGCGCCAGGGGAGGTTTAGACTGGATATTAGGAAATTTTTCTTCACCGAGAGGGTTATCAAGCATTGGAACAGGCTGCCCAGGGAAGTGGTGGAGTCCCCATCCCTGGAGGTATTTAAAGGACGTTTGGATGAGGTACTTAGAGACATGGTGTAGTGGTGGTTTTTGGCAGTGTTAGGTTTATGGTTGGACTCGATGATCTTAAAGGTCTTTTCCAGCCTATATGATTCTGTGATTCTGTGATTCTGTGAAGTTTCTCTGGGAATTTTGGGGGTGGTATAAAACTCAGGATGTCCCATTCCCCTGGAGATGAAATAATTCTCTCTCCAGGCTGGATGAGGATGCCTCTGCACTGCCTGTCCTCCAGCCCCCAGGAGACAAGGCTACGCTTTGCAGCAGCCTGAGAAAGTCAGTCTTGGGGTGGGTGATGAAGCCATCATGTACTAGGCGTGTGGAGGGGAGCCTGTTTGTACGAATACAATCTTGAACTTGAAAACACTTGTTTCAATGGCAAACAGATCTGCAGAAGGGGATTCCTTTCAGCTAATTTCAGACACCTGTATATCGTGAGTGCTTATGTCTAAGCTAGTCCCTAGGTACCCTTTGGAGTCCATGGGTGCCTACAAATAGGCAAGTGCTTATTCTAAGATATGAGTCATCTGACCTATTTTAGATGTCTACTTTGGGATGACAGAAAAAGTCAGAAGGGTGTGTTTGTCTCCATTGTCCCATAACGGCATTTAAGCAGCAAGGTCAGATGCAGACATCTGCATTTAAACAGTAGAATCCCATGGGAGTGACAGTGACAAGAGCAACTGAAGGAAAATAGCCAATAACTCTGACTTTATTGTTTAAAAATTTTTCTGTGGGCTAATATTTGGCTTTGGCACAGAATTATAACCAGCACAAAGAAGCCAGCACAAATTTTACCTTCTGTTTTGCCCAGTCTCTGGCAGACATGTCCACATGCTAAAGCTGTCGTTACATCCACGCTATCAGTAGAGTATAGGCTATGGAGACAAACGAGCCTGTCGTTTCACAGAGGTCTTGTGAAACTGTGACCAGACTGAAGGCAAAGAAAAAACTCCAGCACACTCAAATCGTGCTGAAGCTTAAGCTATTGGAAAGGGTTGCAGCAAGTACGGAGAAACTTTGAGGCTGACTGTGATACGCAGGGACTTAAAGATAGGTATCTTCCTGAGTGAAGGCTCTTCGGCATTGAGTTTCAGACTCAACATGGAGCATGAGCATGGGGGAAAGCTGCACCATTTCCACTGCTTTGCTTTTCTGGAAAAAGGGCTCAGGAAGCTCAAGTTTCTATGTGAATGAAACCCTGCCAAGTACTGTCCAGACAAAATTCTGTAAGTCCTCGGAGGCTAATATGCATGTTAACTGTACCAGATGGTATTCTTTAATTATCTCTACTCAGTCAGTACTGCACGGTTTTGAAGTAGTCCATAAAGTATTAAGTATAATGAAGAGCTCTAGAGTCAATCAATAATCGGATTGCTATAACCTTGTGATGGCTTTGAGGTGTGAGACACAGTGTGAAATTCAGCAGGACATGGGCTCTTATTTATCACTTGACTAAGCCTCATTTACCATCCACATTAACGGCTTAATTAGCACAGGTTAGCTATATTGATCTGGAAAATCTTTGTGAAATTTAACAGACAAAACAAAAAGAGGAAAAAGAAAAAGCCCTTTCTGTAGGATTTTGGCATGATCCCTTGTTCTTCAGTAAAATTCCACAATGTCAAAAAGAGAAGAAAAGAAAGAAGATAAGGAAAGAGAAGAAAGAAAAAGGAAGCTTTCCTAAAGCTAATATTCTTATGAGTAAAATTACTGGAGATCTTTCACTTTCCCAGGATTACTACGGCTCTGCTTCCCTTTTTTCTTGCTTTGCCTGTTGGTGAGTTCTCATGGTCCGGAAGTGAAGAATAACCTGGAGTTTGTTATAACTCACAGCCTCTATAAACGGGGATGAGAGGTTTTGTGTGGTCAGGTGACTTTCACAAGGACTACTAATTTCAATTTTTTAAAAGATTTTATGGTGTTTTAGGGCAGAGGAATAGCCCTAAAATGGATTTAAGGTGTTGCCTCTGTTTTCCCTTTCTGGTTAGATGGCAGAGAGTCTGTGAAAGACTCAAAATCACAGTTTCAGTGTAGGCCTGGCAGATATCAGGTATTTTTCATGTAACCCATAAAAAGGCCCCATTTCCAACTGTCTTGCCAGAGCATCCATAGCTTCCACAGTGCTGGTGTAACTGCACCCAGCATGGGAGTAACGGGGCAGGAGAGCTGCTGTGAGCTGCTGTGGTGCAGCCACCATGTAACCAAACGCCCACCCGCATCAAGCACCTTATGCTGTGGGAAACCATGGATTTTGGCATCCTATTAATGGCTGTGAATGAAAAAATCTGTAAAGGGGTCTAAGGCAGTGAATAATAAAAAAGTAGTACTTATGAAGACAGATAAAAATTATTTATGACTTTAGAAAAATCAAAGGGAATTTTTGTGTTCATTAAAATTGCTGGACTAATGGTGGTGGTTACCATCAATACACATGTGAAATACATGTAGATGAGACAAATTAATTTTATTTTTGAGCCCTTGCCTGAATGTTGTTGCTCAGCTGGATCTAAACTCAAAGAAGGCTTATTCTTCTGTCACCATCCGTTTTGGTTTTGGGCTAACATATGGATTACCCGAGTTGGACTTGCAAGATCTTGGAGAAGTCAATTTCTTGCTTTGTTTCATCTGCACAGACTGCACTGGACAGTCAATATCCTAACCTCTATTTGGCTCAAAATCCCTTTGCTGGACCTCTATTTATGTAAGTAAACACATGACTTTTGGGAATATATTGATAGCTATGAAAGGCTGGAAATCCAATACATAAAGAGATCAGTAGTCTGAGAATGAACTTGTGACTGAAAAGGGATCTATTGGCACTTTATGTTTAAGATCAATATAGCTTGTGAGGGCAGAAAATGAAACTTCAATAGTTGTGCCAGTTTGAGTGTGCCTGAATAGTGTAGTAATCCTTGGGGAGTGTAAGAGCCAACATAAGTGTCCTAATTAATCAGTGGCCTAACATAATAATCAGGACTCCTTTAACCTTGTTCTGAGTCTTCAAATCTCATTACCAGAGTGACTTGCTGACTTGCTGACAGAGGGTAAAAATTTTTGTTTCTAACAGTTTTCCTTATTTTTAACTTTTAGTCATGTGTTGCCTCTCTAGGTAATTGGTGCAATCACAACCAGTTATGCAATTAGGCTCAATAGATGTGGTAATGTGTGTGTATTTTTGATGACAGCTGTAAAAACCTTTACTGAACTACGTGTAAGAGCATTACCACACATATGCAGTAGAGAGACTTGAAATTCATGGCCATTATGAAAATCATGTCTTGCAGAATAAAAACTGATGAGTCCACAGTAAAAAATATGTTCTTACAAGCTTGGTTTGAAAAAGAAATCACAACATTTTAAGTTACAGAGCTCAAAATAGACTTTCAGTCATGGTTTGATTGGCTGGTTCAGGGATAAGTCAAAGTTGGCTGTACGTATCCTTATCACAACAAGAACAACTTTCTGCTAGACCAGGACTTTAATACCACCTTGCAAATTTGGTTTTACTGCTGAGAACAGGTGCAAATCAACTAACATGGTTATAGCCTTCGTATTAGCATGGCCAATATGACGCAGTAGCAGTCGTGTGGCAGCTCAGCCCCTTTTAGATCAGGCCAACATTTGTTCCTGGCTCAAAAATACTTTTTAATTTTTTATAAAGGGCCAGATTCTACTGTCAAATGTATTTGTGGTTCCCCCTGAAGTTAATGGGGCTGAAGGTTATTTGTTGGGATAAAGAAAAATCCCACTGTTGGCTCCAGCTCTTTTGCTCATTACAAACTCAGTGTTGAGAGCACTGACAGAAGAAATCAGGTTTACTACCTGCAACAGCCTTGTTGCTAAGAAGTGGTCAAAGAATTTTCTTTTGAGACCACATAGGAGGATTTTAAATTATATTATTATTTTGAAATAGAAAGTATCTGACTTCTGTAGAAAAGTTTTTTTAACCCCGAAGCCCAAGACATGAGCAATACTTCAGCCAGATACTCAAATTTTTAAGCAACATATTTTTCTAAATAAATATGAATGTGTCAGAATATCTCCTAGAAAAAGCCCAGTCATTTTGTAACCCCTCTTTTAATCACTGTCCAGGGCATAGCCTGGACAGCTCTCAGAAGCCTTCAACGTCACTTTGGGTAGTTGTACCCCTGATTTGGAATGGTTCTAGGAATAATCAAATAGTACAGGTTTCAACACTAGCTACTTTTCACTAAAATGCTCATCATGAGAAGCAAAAGTTAGAGAAACATGTTAAAGCAATTGCCAGAGACCCACTAGAAAAAAAGCAGAACACCTCACTGTGGGCTCCAACTGGCCTGTTTTTATAGGGACAAATATGAACGTCTGCAGGAGAACACGTGGCACTTGCCAGTCATTTCTTACCCACACACTTTTCTTTGTGCTGGCCAAGGTGTGAACTGCTGATTTCCCACAATTCCGAAAGCAGCGGGGCAGGCAACCCCTTTCTTCCTGCTCATTTGCTTGGGAAACAGAAGAGAAAAGGGGCACTGGGACAGGGTCACAACCCCATGGAAAACCCTTGAGCTCTCCAGCAGTTTTCTATTTGCTCCCCATGAATTTTTCAGCTTCACTTTTTTTTCTCCTCTTAGTATGCCCCATTTCACCAGTGCACAGACCGAGGGCTAGATGAGTTTGCAAGTCAACACACACGGTGTCCTGGTAAAATAACTTATAGTGCCTCACTTTGAACACACAAATTCTCCTCAAAATGGCACTACATCACACTGAAGAACAGCTTTGCAACGTGGCTGGCTCCTCATGGAGTTAAAACAAACTTGGTTCTGTGGCAGTGACTGACATTGGGCCCTGTTCCCAGCTACCCAGATGCAAAAAAGAAGAGCAGAAATAATAATTGCGTGCTGTCTTATTCTACCAGGAATGAGCTTTACCTGGAGCACCTATTATTTTTTTTGTTTCATTAGGAATAAATAAATTAGAAGGCAGTGAAGAATATGTCTTTAGGAAATGTTCACAGACTAGGCCTGATAATTACTCTTCCCACATGAGGGATATTGATAGCCTTCTGCTGTGCAGTGTCCTCTCTCAGCAGTCCCACAAGGTCAGAACTGCAGTGAAATAAGACAACTTCTTCATGACAGGCCTCAACTCTGTTATCTCCATGCCCTCACAATTTGTTGACTGCTCTCTCTGACCACCCACCTCTTGCTCTTCTCTGTCTGATTCTTCTCTGTTCCTGAGTAATGATTTTTCTAGGGGAGATTTACTGCAATGAGCTGTGCGATGGGACGTACTGTTGACATAGGGTAGCCTGGAGATCCAGAGAGTAACCATCTGGATTCAGGGGGGCTGTAAGTCCCCACAGGAGATATACTGATATACCATGGCCATGTAGTAATTGAACACACAGTCAGGCTAAAGTTGACGTGCCACCATGGACATCTAAACCACTAATTTCCGAAAGCTGGTCTCCAAAGTTGCTGGTTGCCCAAGACCATGCCTTCAAATGCCATGTCAGCACACACCAATGAATTGTTAGCAAATGGAATTAGGCCCTTTGGGCACCAGTTCCTGGACTTTAAAGCCACTTTCATTTGGCATAACCTAAGACTGGCTTCCTTGGCTGCTAAATGGCATAGCTCTCCCATGGGCAGAGAAGGAAGCCCTGCCTGCATCTTATCCACCAGGCAGCAGTTTTTGGACACACCAGTAATGTGTGGAGAGCTCCAGCCAACAATTTGTAGGCTGGATGCTGCCAGGATGAGACAGGAGCTTGCCCAGGTGGAAAGCACCCTAGAAGGAGAGCACCTGCTGTGGGCAGTTGTTACCCCAACACTCCTTTTCCTTCCAAGCAGCTATGTCTCAACTAACTACCCCAAACCATTTCTATCCCCTTTCTCACACCTCAAAACATACACTTTGTTTCAAGCTATTGCACAGCGAACAAGGAACTGGCTCCCTCGCCTGTCATGATGAATTTTGGGAACTAGCTTTTGTGGACCTGCATATGGCTGCAAGTGGGCACCCCTGTTAAATCTCCTGTTTGGGACAGTACATCAGGCATGGGATGTGCTTAGCCACCAGCCTAGATTTTCGTCTGGGCTTTTACCCTGAGGTCACCCTGAAATAAACACACCTGGAGGAGATTTGACTCATGCAAACTTTTGAAAATTTAACCTATTGACTCATTCCTGATTGTAAAGTCAGTCTGGGGAAAGAGCATCTTATATTTCAAACATAAAATCCTCCTCTCCTCCTCAATAGAGGACACATTAAAAATAAAGTGGTTCAGAATTGGATCTTGGCAGTTCAAGAGCCCCTACTGTTTTCTTGTGACTCTGGCAATTGCTTTCCAAGGAAACCTTTGCAATACAAGAGAATACAAACTAATTTACCATTTCTGAATTGCATAAGATTAGCTGTTTTACTGAAAAAAAACAGTGTTTATTAACAGAGCTCAACTGCTATGCACTATATCAAGACTAGTAAATATGAGGTATGATACCAATGATTACCTGAATGTATGCGGGTGCTTAGCACAAGTGCTGAGTGACTGGTGGAAAACTTGATTTGCTAAGCAAATGGCTTGAAAAAATTAAACAACTGGGTGATTTAATAAGCAATCTATCATTTTAATTACCTTTTATTACATTTCCAGGCATTTATTTAATGCCTTAATTTTTTTGCTTTTCAACATTTCCAGAAAAATAGTTATATTGATTCAATTTTTGCCCAGATCGTACAATCTGCCTCTTGTCTATATGACCACATGGAGTCTGCAGTTCCAACCAAATCAGATTGCAGGGTTGGGACCTCCACTTACAGGGAATCAGTGACATTCAGTGGCAATGCCTAAGCGGTGAAGCTCTATCATACCTTTTTTTGGAAGACTTCAATATGCATTAGGAAGTCTGTACTGCCAAAATTAAGGGCTCAACAAAATTTTTGGGACTATTTCTTAGCCCTTCATACAGGCATGCAGAAATGCAAGTAAAAATTGTGACCTTGTAAAGAGGATGCCTTTTGCAGGTTTGACTACAGCTATGGAGTGATTTTGCTCCTAAAAGATCATCAAGAAACTGCCCCCTCCCTGCTGAAATAAACTTCTTGTCCCTAAACCAAATAATCCTGACAGGGTACCCAAAGCCAGGTTTGGTTTTATGCCCCAGAATACATCCCAAATAACATCCTTCCTCCCTTTTCTTATAAAGGTTGCCAGTTTTCTTTTACAGCTTTGTACTCAAGATGTGGTTGTAAATTTGAATTCCAAGCCATTTGCTCCAACCATATTTTTAACATTAACAAAAGAGTAGCAAGGAGAGAAACCAAATAAAAGAAACAAACAGAACAAGCAATGCAAAGTAAAAGGACTCTAATGAAAGCAGTAACTTACTGTAGCTACTTTCACTATCGCTGGCATTAGAAGAAACATGTTCTGCAAGAACAGTACAGCAAATTAAAGAACATAACCAAGCACCACAGAGCTGCAGAAACTTAAAAGAACTGCCACAGTCATGCAAAGGTAGTTGTGCAGAGAGGAAATAAAGACTATGCAGTGGCATCACCTGAAAAATCTTAGATAATTTACACAGGTAAAATGAAAGCTTTCTCTCTTGTGGCATTTCAGAAAGAGAGTATACATATTAGCTAGTGATATGTGTCATGGCAAAGCCATGTCTTTTCCTGATGAGACAGTTAATGACATCTCAGATAACTTAATTTCAAAGTATATTATGGTCCACGTGCATCTCACTGGACATCTTGAGTAATTTGATGAAACCTGAGTGTCTGCTCATATTATTCTGCACTGTCAGTAATGAGCATCATTAATGCATTGGAACTTTTCCTGCTAAACTTCTAACCTGTGTCCATCTTTAATCACTGTGCATTATTCCAAAGGATTAACAAATTAACATGAAAATGGTTTTGATATCAAATATTGTAACTGTGTCTCTTTTACCCTGTCCAAAAAAAGAAGACAAAGCCAATGACAAAACTAAGAAAAAAAATGGAAAAAATCTTTTTTTCAGACATTGTCTAGCCTCAGGATTTGAGCTAGAGTACGAAAACCTTTACCAGATCAGTCTGGATGGGTGAATAGGGATATAAGTACTATCATGATGGATCAGACTTGTGGTTTGGCAAGTCTGGTGTCCTGTTTCTATTATCATATTATTTAAAGGAAGGTGCAATCTATATCATGTGAAGTTGCTATTCCCAAACTGTAGTCAGCAGACTGTTTATGGTCAGTCAGACCATGGTTTATGGTCTCCAGGAGGTCTGCAGAACCACATTAAATGGTCTTATTAGTATCTCTGGTAGAAGTGCTGATTACTTTGGACCTGAAAGATCGTTTGACAGTTGAAACTTTTCAGCTGGTCCAGGACATTTAGAAGCCAATGGTATAATGGCTATACAGTGGGGAGCCACCCTGGGTTAATGAGAATGAGACACAGTGGTTAAATGGACAATGGGTACAAATAAGTCACCTCCTGACAAACACCAGGAGCCAAAATTGGTCCAATATTTGTCATTAAACCAGTGGGCAGATTAGGGTGTGGGTGACCCACAACACTCACCTGCAGCTGCCTCTAAACATTCTCAGTGAAAGAAGGAACTCGTAAAAGCCAAGAATCCCCTGGGATGAACCCAGAGTAGACCATGCATGGATGTCATGAAGGATGACTATGGGAACAGTGCCAAGACCACCCCTCCTCTGACAGGTGCTGTGTTTGCCTCACATACCAGTCTAATGGCTTGGGGTTCATAGAGTGGGACTGATGGGGTTACTGGAGCAGCAGCAATGAGAGAGGATGATATCTGATAAAAATAGCAATGGAAAACTTTGATCTTGGGCTTAGTAAGAAGCTTTAAAAAATTAAACTTACATTTTGAAGAAAACAGTGTATTGACTTTTGGACATTTCATAGCAAGTTAACAAGGGTCGTCTCAAACTAATATGCTATACAGGACCATTAAACAAGAACAAATATCCTTCATAGTAAGAACTGTCATTAAAAAGCATATCTGAGTTGAATGTTAGTGAAACTTGGATGGGCAGGAACGTCTAGAGGTGTGTCAGTAATTGAAAACTAGGTGCAATATTAATGGAGAAACTAGAGCCTATATAATACCTCTGTGCTACTTTTTCCTTAGCAATTTGCAGAATTCAGTTATCTCCTTTCAAATGGTTGGATGTTACGATTTGTCTTTGAAAGGACACATATTCAGGGGGGTTATCAGATCAGATCAGATCAGAAGTATTCTGCTTCTCTTTAGGCGGGGAACGATCTGCATTTGTTGCTAATGAGCTGCTATGACACTTCACTTAAAGTAGCAGAATGGTTAAAATTCAGATGACACCGACATTTGCTGCCTATCACTGACAAAACTAGTCTTGCAGAACTGTTCTTCGTACAAGAGATGAAGCTTTCATCTTTAAATTGCGAGCTACTGTATGGCTTAAAGTTAAACCATTAAAATGTCCCTTCAACAAATCAGTCAGAGATGGAATAATCTCTAAAGTTGTGTGCATGGATGTGCATTCCTGCAATTAAAAAGCACATACAAAACAGTAGGCGATGCAGTGTTAACATTCACACACATTTTGCTCCAATTAGTTGGCGAGCAAGAAAAAGAATAACTGAGGAAGAAGCAGCCAAACACATGCAAGTGGCATTTTCTTTAAATTATTTCGATCTGGATACAGAATATAATGTAGCTATTTATACAGAAATCAGCTGCAAGTATTTCACTCTATACAATTTTTCTGGTCTAACTTTCGAGGAAGCAAAATTGTTTCTGACACGTTACACATTCTGCAATGCCAAGTCTTGAGACAGGATTGCTGCATCAGAAAAAGAAATTGATTAAGGTTGCATGACAGAGAATAGGTTGCTAATGGTGAAATGGGTCCAAAATTAGCTTTGGAGAAGGCATGGTCTTCTCTAGCCTGCAAATGACTTCTTCCATTAATAACAAATACTAAGCTAAAATCCAGCAAAGTAACAAACAGTTCCATGCAAAAAGCTGAAAATGCAGAAGCAACAGCATAAAATAATTTTCTATTGATCTCCTCAGGATGTGATCAAGTTAAAATGTTTAACTTTCCCTTGAGATGGAGAGGGAGGGGTTGTTGCTGAAAAGAACAGTCTAGGCAGCAAAACGAGTTCTAGGTATGCTACTCTACAGAACTGCCATGATGGGAACAATAACATACTGTCAGAAACAAAAGGTGTTATTACAAAAGAAGTGAAAGTGTCTGCTTGATACACTGTATGTTATTTAATATCGTCATGCAGAACAAAACGATTGAAACATTTTTAATGCATTCACAGCTGGGTAACAAATAAAACTCTATCTTGTGCATGCTAGGAGTGGAGGGTCCTCAGAGAAGGAACAGAAGCCAAAACAAAACAAAACAAAAAAAGATTTACAGTGACCATTCCTGGGAACTTACTCAGAGTCTTTGTTCCATAACCGTCGTCACCTAATCCGGGGATGTCCTGCACGGAAGTCCCCAGAGAGAGCAATGAGAAAGGAAGAACAGCCGCAGAAGAGGAAGGAAGAAGTCAGTGGAGTTGAAATGGATACTACCATGACTGACCATGTTGATTGAGCAATCTGGATCCCTGCTTTTTCTTTCTGAAACAGCTTTAAACCCATATTTGATGGGAATGCAGCCAATGAAAGAGGCAGTGACCATTATACATGGCTTTTGGAGCTGTGAGGAAGATGGAACAACCCAATAAATAAAGTCCCAGAAATGATCCTCACCGGATAAATTTAGGAGAGAATTATTAAGAAAAAAAAGTTAATATTTGGGCTTGGAACCAGCATATAGTTTTAATAATGCTGGTTCTCTATATAATTTAAGTAAGTAGTAAATGCCTGGGGAAGTACACATTCCGAGATCTGATTTACTTCTTTAAGCTGTTAGCATGAATGCTTCATTTAATTGTTAAACTTTCAGTGAAGCTGCCCATGGCAATCAACTTGGACAATGTCAAAGGCAAAAAAGAGATTAAAGCAGACCTTTTAGAAAGTAATAATTTAGTTTAGTATTGTGAAAGAAATAAATTTGCATTATTTTGAGCCAGTTCTGATCTGGGAATATTTAATCAGAGACAAGTTTGGATTTATGACAGGTGCCACAACAACTTTGAGGAGCCACATTTGCTCTTCCAAAAGTTAAGGTCACTGTTTTATTCTTCTGAAAATGACATTTCCAGGGAAGGAAGGACCAGCTGGATCCAAACTGCAGTCACACATTGGTCACAGTAGTAATACCTCTCCTGCCTGCCTATGACAGATATTTGCCTAGATGTGCGGGGTACTGGTATCATGCGTGTCACCCATTTTTTGTGCTGCTGCATGTGTCATCGTCTCCAAGAGGTTACTTACGTTCTGGATCACTTGTTTCCTGCTCACTCTGCTCCTTGCTCTTGTAGAATGGGAATTTTCGTGAAAAGATGAAGTTCTTTTTACGCTTGTCATTGAATGACTGTGAAGGAGAAAAGGCATGGGGCAAAAACAGGGACGTCTAATTGTTGTCACACTCATGCTGACAAAACAACTAGTTTGTAAAAGTGGAGAGAACTGTAGTGACTCAAATCAGTCCAAACCAAGTGGCTGCAAAGAATCGGAGGTGGTTGCGGTGAGGTCTGCAGGTTGAAGGCAAATCCCCTGGAGACTGGATCGATTTGATTACAGACGTCTCAAATCACAACCTTCAGTTCCTTATTTGGAAATTATCATCGCGTTTGGCTTGTTCAGATAAAGGGCTACAGATGGCTCAGCATGCTTTGAGATCAAGCCACTCATCTTTAATCATAGCAGACTGTGCACAAAAGTAATTAACTGGCTGAAAAAGAATAGGCTGTAAAGAGGGAAGCAGAAGCCTTTGATTTACTTGTAGTAGGTATGTGAATTCAGCTCTGTGCCAATTAAAATAAAATATTCTTTTCTGGTAACTGTTGCTGATTTCACAGTGTTTTATTTGGCCTCTTAATTGACAACTTCTTAAGTGTGTTTTAATGCTTTTTTTTCCATAATTTAAGACAAAATACTTTGTTTTATACATGTGTATGTACTCATTAGGTTCCTCTGGATACCCTTTTAGTTTTATGTGATTTAGAGATGGAATTCTGCTGATAAGCAGTATTTCATTGCATGTTGAGCAACACATATTGCTTCAATTCTTTAAATGGGGAATTAATATGGAAGAAATTGGGTTTTTTTTTACATAATAAAACCTTTGACTTTGTAGACAGTCGCAAGGGCTCATGGCACTGTACTATGTAAAGGCAGGATATGCCTGCTTGGGACATCTATTTCAGATACTAAGTGAGGAATTAGGGTCCCTATACAGTCAATTGAGAGAAGCTGGTATTTCCAGAGGGCACCTATGCCGAGCTGCAGATAGTGCTTATCTGAAGTGGTCTGTGTTGTCCATCAGACAATGTCCTACACTGTTTCCTGATCTGAACATATGCACTGCCCAGACACATGGCTTTGCAAGTGATCACCTCCAAGAGATCAGAGGCCTTCTTAACTCATTTAAAGGGCCAATTTCATGTGTTTGTCATTGCTCAGAAGAAACATAACCAGTATTGGGCTCCAATTCTGAAATGGAATAGAGTTCCAGAACATAATTAATTTTCTCACATTTTGGAAGCACAGCATAAAATGTGGTTTAGAATATGTATTTCTGAAAGATGTGAAGTGAGGTACTGAAAATCTCTGTTAAAATAGTTGTCTACTTGTGTCACGAAAGTTTCATGCCACTTTTACATTTCAGGCATATTTAAAGTTCAGTAACTGAAAACAAAGGAAAAAAAATGCACCTGTAGAATAAATGATCCATGAAAGTCTCTCAGAGTATGTAAACATTCAATGTGAAATTAATGTGGAGGTCATGCACAAATAATCCAGACAGCATGCAATTTCAAAATAAAGCAAATATGAAAGAAAGCCAGAGGAAAAAAAAATGCACATGAAGGATTAAAGTAATCTGTGGATGAAAAGAGGACTGACATGCACATTACATCACTTTAATGACCTAAAGGATATAATTAAATTAAAATGTGTTTTCTGTGATCATTTCTTTTGTTTTTCCAAAGAAAGGAATGTAGCATGTTAACATTTCCCACTGTGAAAATGTTGTTTGTCACGATTCATCTGAATTTGACATAGTAATACTATAGGCATTACACTTAACAAGGGGAAAAAAAAATATATATACACAATAGCACCTCAAAAACTAAAGGGGTTTTAAAATGACAATCAGTTCATTATCAAATGCCATTTCATTTTGGAATTAAAGAGAATGTTATCAAATTGATAAACAAACATGCTGTGTTTCACAGAGATCATACAATAAATAACACTTATAAGTAGTCTTTTTCAATTTTTTACCCAGCAGTCTTTAGCAAAAACTTCAGAAAGTCCATTTTCACCAGAAAAGCACATATTTTTTTGAGCTTATGCATGATCTAACAGTATATTCCAAATTAGACAGATATACTATAGTGTTATATAACCTTTTCCTCCTTTTGCAATTTCAAGTATTGGATTGCCTTTTTAATAAGATATTGTTCCACTTTAATTTGGACAATCAAAATCTGGCAATTCATAGCAGGTGACTGTTATGTCCAACTGTGTCACTGCATTTACACCAGTAAAAAGCCTTGTTCCTAAAATAAAGCTGACTCTTAGTTTATTAATATCCATAAACAAATATGTTTATGCATGTGTTAATATTTCTATAGATTAATCATTGTGTATATTCATGTTAATGACCATATATACTATCACAATGGGGTCATAGGGATTATATTTAAAATAACAAAAAAACTGTAAAATATTATAAAAGACTAAACTGGGTCTGATACTACAAGCTTATAGAAATAATTAGTCCTTGGTATTAACTGAATGGGCTTACCATATATTTATTTTCTTGTACATTAAGTGCGTGTTGCTTCACAAGAAACCAAAGGCCAGCCTTGATTTTGGTTTTGTATCCAATATAAAAGTGATTAAAATCAGGCTGATGGTCTCCACCTTAAGGATATGAAATCCTGCAGACACCCAGCAAAATGCTTCTTATAGATACCATGGTATATATCTCTAACGTAAAGAGATAGGAGGGTTGGCAAAGAGAGGAGAGGGAGGCTCATACAGAATAAAACCATGTTTTTATTAGACACACTGTGTTAATTCCAGATTTTATTCTGTTGGTGGAGGAGTAGAGACCAACACTGAATACAAATTTTCTTTTTTAAGAAAGGATTATGCATGTGAGGAATGGTGGTAGGGTTAAACTGCAGATGTATGTTTTTGAGAGGTATTCTTTCTATAAAATGGCAACTTTGAGACCTGTCAAATATTCTGGAGCCAGTTTTCACAGGGTGTCCCTATGCTGCTGGATAGGTGTGACATAGCTGTAGGATAAATGAGAGAGAGGTATTTGCCTACATCTCTCAGCCCGATGCAAAAGTTGGATGCCACTGGAATTGAAATTGTGAGATCAAGCTTAGGTTTGATTCAACAGTATTTATGCAGGCAGAGTTTCTGAAAATCAGTGAAAAAATGCCTGAAAATGGATTCTTGTATAAGTCACGATTTCTTTGCCATGAATATTTTAAAATCCTGTAATGGCAAGTAACTCAGGCATTTCGGTCGCAGTGAAAAACCTGTACAATAGATTACTTTTATACCTCTCTGCCATCAGTTCACACAGACTATCACTAACCTAGGAATTGGCATTAGTAGGCAATTTATATAGACAAGTGCCTAAGACTAAAAAGCAAATGCAATTTTCAAGTACTGTTTGACAACTGAACGGTAAGGTCATTCTTCACAACATTTGAACTGCGATGAAAAAAAGAGTCTTTTCTCAGAAAAAAAGGGGAGAAAAGCTTTCACCGATGTCCTGGCTTGAATTCTTGTTTGATACTACTTAGGCATAGACTGTGTTTTGAAGAAGTCAGAAAAAAATTGTGATGTCCACTCTTGCTTGACCAAATATCTGGCTTACACATTCCAACCTTCTCTGGTTGTGACAGACATTAAGACACTGTGTGTTTCTTCTTCTTAAGAACTCCCTTTGGTATTTTTTTGTGTCAACATCATTTTTGTATTTTAAATGCTTTTCCCTAGGTGCAGCAGCCATAGGTATATATGTTATCCATCAGCTAATGGGATAGTTTTTTTTAAAGGAAATTTTCATGTAACATTGAATAAACAATCCAATTTCAAAATTTGCTTTATAGTGGTAAATATCACAAAGAATAGTGCATCAGTAATTTGATAGTCGTACCATACTGCAATAGGTAACTATATCATTGTTTACTTTGAGCTTCTTCCCAATTTTTTTTCACAATGTAGCTGATCCAGCCCATACTGTTTAGTGCAGATGTGCTCTTGATAGAGGTTGTCCTCTTTATGCTTTGCAAAAGAGCCTTATATGTGGGGGAAAGATTTCTTTTGATGTTGTAAAAGCTCTAAAAACAACTATATCTTCTAAAAGCCATTGAACTCCCAAATACAGTGCGAATACTTTATTTTGCTATTTCATTCAACCAATGCTAATCCTCAGTCGTGAGCTGGGAACCAGTCTTCAGGGATCACCTGAGAAAAAGCTGTTCCAGAGCACTGGCTGTGAAATTCTTTTATACAGAGTGTAGATAAATTTCATTTACTACCTATTTTTAGGCAGGTTTGAGCTCAGGTTTGAGCTAAGCTTTAGCCTAGTTTTTATGTTACATGATTATCTGTATCATCTTGTTTTGAGATTGGTCTAGCAATGTATATGAGTTCATTCATTTTGCTGCTTCTCATCTGCCATGGTTTTTTTGATTCTTCTCCTTTAATACCTGGTTTTGGCCTAACTTAAATGAAAAGCCCTCACTTATACAGCATTCTACAAAAATCTACAAAATTTATCAGCAACATTATGTCCCTGCAATCCTTTTCTCTGTATTTAATTCACACTATTTGTATTAGGGACATTCTTTTACTCTGTTTGAACACTGAATTTAATAAAGGTTTGGGCACTCAAACGCTGTTAAATCCTCTACATGTTAAATCTCTCCCATCATACTGAGAAGTCACACTCATACCAGAAAGAAAAGTTTGGACTGTAACAGGTACTCAGTGTCATTTCTCCTTTCAAACAAATAGATATCACCTCTCTGCTTTTATAGTGGGCTTTTTCACTTAGCAATTCAAAACGCATGATGAATATGAAGTCTCCAAAACAAACTTTTGAAGACAAACCTGTGTTAGTACATCTGCTTTATGTGAAAAGTGGTTTTGCAGTCAGCATGGCAGCATGGTCTGGGGAACATGGGTCAAACCGCACTTTGGAATCTTCTGCCTCATTGCTCCATCTGCAATACCGGGACCGTGGCAGTGCCCTCCTCACAGGCACTTTGTGGGGACTAGGTCAACACTGTCACCTGGTGGATACTGTCACTGAGGCCATGGTAGTTTCTTTTATTAAGATAATGAAGTATACTGTGGTTAAGTGACTTGACCAAATCTAGAAGAAAGCCAATGCTACTGAGCCATTCTTGCTTTCCTGGTGTAACCACAAACTCGGCCAGGGACTGGGTTCACACACACAGAAAGCTCCTAATGACGTCTGTGCAGACATGCAGAAGATAAACTAAGTTGTTAGTGGCAACTGTAGGCCTGGTTGTATAGTGACCACGCAGTATATTCTTTAAGACATATATCTTTCATTCGCAGTCTAACCACACAGTTATATGCTGGCAAGCAACACTTGCCAACTTCTGCATGTCTTTTTATGAGATGCAGGGGGAAGGATGTCCCTATTCTGTTAAGTTCAACTTTAAATTTTCCTAGATAACGCAAGTATTTGGGAAAACAAAAAAAAGCCTGTGGTACAGTCATTCCGTATTGAATTTTTGCACCATGATCTGTTTTGATAAGTGAGAACAAACTTTGGGTGAGAAGCAGCTCAGATAAAGATAACTCCGCTTCCTTCATTTTCCCATGAAGCTGCAGGGAGATTTGTATCTTGGAAATCCAAAGTGAAAAAGTACAAGCCTGATTAAAAACTCCATTCTGTCTAGCTTCTACAGACAAGGGTAGTGTTGTTTAGTATTCATAAATATGAAATTTTACTAATCTTTTTTTAAGACTGACTTAATGCCACTTGTCAGCCGGCAACTCATTTTTAATTCCTCACAAAACAACAGTGAAAACCAACACAAATTACCAGGGGAACAGAAAGACTAATAGACTTCCAAGAAAGCATGTAAAAGCAGTATTTCCAATTCTGCAAACATGTATTTAACTTGGTGCAAGGTACGAATCACATTAAAAAGGGAGTACTCATCTGTGCTAATTTACATTGCATCCTTGTCGGCAGGATTGAAATGCCAACGTAAAAACCTTGCGTACGTGACAGCCAAGGCCATTGACAAGTATCTGAAGGCTGTACACAAAGAGGGTGGGAAGGATTTGTTCAAGCAACACTGAAATTAATAGTGTCAAAATAAGAAAGTGCAAAGCTCCTTGACAGTGAAATCAATTTGGATGTAGAATAATCTGCCCCAAGGGAAGTGGAAAAGCCTAGATCATTTTTCACGTTTAAAACAAATCTGCTAATCTTAAGTGCTATGGAGAATAACACTGCAGTGCTGGGAGAGAAGGGGGCGGTGAAGGGAAAAGAGCTAAACAATAAGCCTCTCCCAGCTCCAATGTCTGTGTTTCTGTGATGAGATGCTCGCAGAGCCACCATCACAGAGTTGTGCTGGGCTCCAGCACGGGCTTTGACCTAGCTGGGCTCACTACAGTCGTGTGGGCAGTGTGAAGGTCTTCCTCTCCTTGCTCAAGGCTGTCTCTGGAGTTAGAAAGTGTATTCAATGTTTGGCAATGTTGTCCCAAATCTTCCTCTACTCTTTTTAATTTTTTTTTCCAAAACGTAACTTTCCCTGTTAGAGCTGATTTATGTCATCAACTACTGATCCCACTAATAAATCTTTGCGCACGTGAACCTGTCTCAGCATCCTTTGTGCAACAATGATGACGAAAGAGCCTCAGAGATAACAGTAAGGTCGGTGGGCACTTGGCAAAGTTTTGGGACTGTTTGATCACCAGCCCAGACCCATAGATTTTTCTACAGTGCACAGTGTAGGACCTTTATCAGCTTGATCTTCATTCCTCAGTTTTGATCAGATATTTTCTCGTATCTTTTTCTTAACTCTGATTCCCAGTTGACTGCTGGTGCTTCCTTAGATTTGCAAATGAAATTGAGGGTTTTGGTCTCCCCTATGCAATCTTTTGAATTAATCTCACTAATAAATAAAGCTGGAGAAGGTGTTAGTTATCTGTGCTGTTAAAAAAACCCAATGTGCTCCTTTATCACTATTTTTTGTAGAATCATTTATTTGTGCAATTAAGTGCTGTGCACTTGTGCAAGTGTAAACTACTGCATAAAATGGAACACTGCATAAAAAGAATAAGTTGCATAAAGACTTTTAGTACTCTTATTTTGTGAAGTAGTAGTGGAGAAAGATTTACAATACCTACATGCCTTCAAACTATTCACTGAGAGACAATTGGAGCAGACTTCTCTTTTGAACTGCCCTTTGGAGTTAAAGGAAGAGTGTTTGCACTCACAGGTGACTGGTGTAGCAGGCTGAATTATGGCAAAGATCTGGCTCACGAGACAGTGAATCATAGCAGGCTCATGGTTTTCATTTAAAACATTGATTTATTTAGGCCTTACAGCTAAAATTATAAAAAATAAAGGCATGGGCAAACAAAACCAAAATCAATCTCTGTGTCAAAGACTGGTGTGAGGTTTGTGTAGGAGGTGAAGGTCCTACATCTTCCAGTAATGCACCTCACACTACCAGTCTCACAGATGGGGATATCAAATTAGATGGACTTTGGCTTTGACCCAGGATGGCGGTTCCTGTGTCCCTATAACCTCCCAAACGTGGCCTGTGAGTCACTAAGTCAGTCGTAACTGAACTGCTTGAATTTGAGTGAGCCAGAAATAAAGATGTGAAATATAAAGACTGTATGACCTTGATGAGCGTTAACGCTTAACTCCACTCTTCTGGAACTTTGTGTGAAATCTTACTAGAAGAAAACTTTGTTCTGTTTCTAATTCTTTGACAATATCTATTGCCAATACTATACATTTTTCTTTTCAACTGCTTTTTTAGAAGAAAAGCCAGGTAACTATGACTATCTATACATACATGCAAATTTCCTACCATTTAATTCAGGGCATTAGACAACAAGTTATAAAAATAGCACACACATGAAATTAAACTCAGCACAAATTTCTGCTGGAACAGCTTGGAAGAAAAGCAATTAACTCTCAGCTGTAAACTTTGGTATTCTACCTGTGCTAGCAAATTTTCACTGTGTTATATTTAATCTGTGGCCAATTTAGACATTATACTACATATCTTCATGTCAGTAACTTTCTTAAACATTTCTCTTTCTTACCTAAGCAGGGGTGGCACGCACTCGTGGGACAGAAAACACTGATACTATAGTCCCTAACGTTATGGCCACCTAAGAAAAAATGTCTTATAAATAAACTCCACACAATTATCAGGCTGAAGAAACTGGAAAATCTATGAAATACATGTATTTAAACTGCTCGTTAACTGAAGAAATGACTCCATCAGTATTTTCTTTGACTGACAAGCTGCCAATAGGCAGAAAATTTTTTCACCATCTGGATCAAGATCGACCCCAAAGCCTTTATTTCTCACATTTGCTACTCTATTGCATTATGCTTACAAGTTGCAGATATTTAGAATTTGGACTTATAAATAAAATGCAAAATAGCTTTTCTTTTTTTTTTTTTAACTGGAAAACAGACCCAAAGATTTTTTACTTTAGTATTTTTTTTAATTTGAAAGAAAAACTTCTACTGGATTTTTAAAAGAAAGCTACAAAAACATATTTCTTCACTTCAGCTGAGTAAAAGCCTCAAATTTGACTTGACGGTATTTTTCACAATCTCCAGAACTGTTTCACCACTTTAAAAAACCAGGTTCCTTAAGGCATGCCAGTTCCCTGCTAGGGTCAACACTGCTACTGTGGCATAAATTAAAACTGAATACTCACTTGTTTTCCTTTACTTTCGACTGGGACCTGGGCCCAACAGGCATTATTCTTAAATTATTGCACGTCTTTGTGAGTGCCTCAAGATATCCTGGGGCAAAAACACACTGTACAGTTAAATTTTCCTGGCTTTGCACTGTTTTATCAACTGAATTTCATTTGATTACTTCAGCACATGAGTGAACTAGATGCTGATGACAGCAGTATTTCTAATGTACCTTGCAGAAACGCTGAGCGAAATGTGTTCAGCTTAAGGGGAATGGTCAGGGCAGCCCAATAATATGGGCTCAGGTCAAAACAGATGTGTAGCCAATATCCACTGCCTGGTACCAGCTCCAGCTGCCTTGAAACGTGAAGATAGGACTGTGGAGGATGTGAAAATGCATGAAAAAGCAAGGGCAGCTGGACAAATGAGACCCATGTTTTCCTCTGGCATGGGGAGAAGACGTCTCCTCCAAGATACAGGCTGCACTAGCAGGAATGATGCTGAGATCTGATTCTTCCGTGACACCCAATGCTACCCCCATTTCTGAGGTCCTGCAGCCTTTTCCAGAACTTAAACCCAACAGAGGGGAAACGAGAAGCAAGACAGCAACAAAACCAGATGGAGAAGAGCAATTTATTCCTCCTCCCTGCGCTGGGCAGTTTCACATCAAAGCTCTGGAGAGTATCTTCAGACCTACTAATGCCTTGTGCCAATAAAAGTCCTTGTGCAGAAAATATCTCTGCTCAGTAATTTGCTTTTAATAATTTCCACCAGCTTTTTTTGACTTCTTATAAAGACCTATCTATAAGAACAAGTTGGTGAGGAATTCGTGCAACATGATTTCACATTACTTTTTTATCCTTGCCATTAATTTCCATTTTATCACAGAGGAACGTTCTTGAACGATTGCTAAAGAGTAACAACTAAATTCCAATATTGCAGAAACAATGGTTTTGTAAAAGATTTTATGTCAACTAGTAATGGAGATGTAAAAACAGGAATTTTATGACATGAATGATTTCCAAAGCTTATTTTAAGTTGCACACATGAAAAAATGTTCTTATTCTCTGGTTACAGCAAAGCAAATTTCAATCATTCTGAGATGGGGGAGTGTACAGTAAAATACTGATTCACAACTCTTGCAAATAAATGACATGCAGAATGATTTTCTATAAAAAGCTCAGTTCTGACTAAAAGGGGATTTTCTTGTCTGTAATTTTTCCACCTGTAGGTATACAAGCAAAGAAGTTCATAAGCCTGCACTATCTCCACAGCAACAGTGTAATTCGTATTGACATTGCAGGAGCTATATGCTGGGCTGAGCAGAGGGCTTACCCCTATGCACTTCTAGATAGCTTTGCCTAACCTAACCTAACCTAACCTAACCTAACCTAACCTAACCTAACCTATCCAAGCATTTATAGTTTGCACTTGGCAAAGTGGTAATAGAAGAGTATATTCAGAATACCTGTTACAAGTGCCTAGGTTATTCACTGTAACTTCTAGCGCAAAGATTAGTCCAAAGAAATGGCTGAGAGGTCTACGTTAGGCTTTTAAACTGCACAGTTTGAATAAGGCCCTGTGGTTCTTAAAGTAGATTATCATGTCCGATCAAGATAAAGCAGGTAAGGACTGCAAATCCTTGTCATGCCTTAGCCTTGTGAAGCACTGAAGGGCCATAGCCCTGTCTCACCGTGTCTTGAAATGGCTGCTATGGTTTTTAGAAGGTGCACCCAGTTAAGGCTCACAGAAATGGGATCCACTGCATCTAGCTTTAAACATTTACCCCGTAGGTGCCTGGGGCAGAGGTAGTGACCCCAGGTTCCCCTTGCAGTCATTGCATGATTCATCACATCTCTTTTAGGCAACAGTGGCAGGTTAGTGCTCTTGACCATGAAGAAAGGAAGAGCTGTTCACTTTGGGATTTTTGAGGTGGAGAAAGATTAGTTTAGGAGACAGCAAATTAATATTAAAAAAATCAGCTCATGTTTTATAGCATTTACAGAATTGTCCCACCATCATGTGTAAATAATATTTCTGCAGGAAGCCATATTTCAGGCTTTCCAATTGTGCAGGTAAAATATTTTTGTGACAAGTAGAAGCCAAGCTAGAACATTACAACTCATCTCTGCATGCGCTCCTTAGACATTTTCCAGAAGCTTATAAATAAATGCCTAATGGAAGCATATTTTAGCTAGGAATTATTATTAATTATTTTTAACATCAGTGGGTGTCCAATAATTGTCTGGCACTGAGACAATAAAACATTTTTGGTTTGGGCAAATTGCAATGTGTTTATTAGAGTGTTATTGAAGAGTCATTTTGTTTATACAGCTGAGGCCACACTGTGAACCATTCTGGATGCTAAATGTTACTAGGAATGCTAAAATGTTATTAGGAATCAGATCAGATCAGAGTGGAAATACTCTGTTTTGGGTTTTTTTAGGTCCTGCTTTCCTGGTTTCAGCTGGGATAGAGTTAATTTTCTTCCCAGTAGCTGCTATAGTGCTGTGTTTTGGATTTAGGATGAGAATAATGTTGATAACACACTCATGTTTTAGTTGTTGCTAAGCAGTGCTTATACCAAGTCAAGGACTTTTCAGCTTCCCCTGCTCTGCCGGGTGCACAAGAAGCTGGGAGGGGGCACAGCCAGGACAGCTGACCCCAACTGACCAAAGGGCTGTTCCATACCATATGGCCTCATGCTCAGTATAGAAACTGGGGGAGTTGGCTGGGGGGCAGCGATCGCTGCTCGGGGACTGGCTGGGCATTGGTCGGTGGGTCGTGAGCGGTTGTATCACTTGTTTTTTTCTTGGGTTTTGTTCCTCTCTCTCTCTCTCATTGCTTTCCTTTTCATTACTATTATTATTATTATTATTATTATACTTTATTTTATTTAAATTATTAAACTGTTCTTATCTCAACCCATGAGTTTTCTTACTTTTGCTCTTCCAATTCTCTCGCCTGTCCCACCAGGGGGGATGGTGAGTAAGAGGCTGTGTGGGGCTTCATTGCCGACTGGGTCTAAACCACGACACCTGTCTAAACCAGTTTCACTTCAAATCTCTCTAAGCTGGGGGACTGAATTCATATTCTAACTTTTACTCTAGTTCATGTCTGCTATTTTTAATGTGACTAAAACAATATAACAATCCTTAGCGAAAAACGCATACTAGGGTTCAGGTCAACTTCTACTGCATTTAATGGGAAGGCTCTTTGTCTTCAACACATTAGAAGCATGATGTAATGGAAGTAAAAGAGAATACTCAATTCAATTGACACTGCAAGTGGAAGTAGCACCAAGGAATGGAAAAAGATTTTTAAACTAAAATTGAATTACACACCAAAGACTGACATTTTATTTCTAATGATCAAAATTAGTCAGAATTGGTAGTACAAGTCTTATGTTAAGCTGTATAAACCATTAGTATAAGCCTAGCATTATCTTTTGCAGCCTACTGATAGGAAATGCTGTTCAAATAGTCATAAGAAAGGCAAGCTAGAAAATTTTGGACCAAACTAAAGTGCTTTGATAGTCACAGAACAAAGTAAAGAGCAACTCAGTCCTGCTTGTTCATGATCTCATCTGGGATCACATCAGTGGGACGTGTGTCTGCAGGGCAAGTAGGTTCAATAAACTCCCACAGCCCGTGGTCCTTGCCAGGGCCATGCTGTTTGTTTGCCTGTGCCCTGCCTTGCATCTCGCCCATCCCACCTCACCTTACTGACATGGCTTCCTGGCTTGTTTGGACCTGACTTATTGCTACAGACTTTCTGGGAACCACAGGGCTGTGGACCAACCTTGGTTGCTGCCACCAGACTTGCTGTTCATGCCCTGGGACTGCCCTGGACTGCGGCCCTCGTTGTGAGGGTGCTGTCACCCTTGGGTCCTGGTGGAGCAGCCCTCTCCTGCTGCTCCCCAGTCTTGCACTGCATCCAGGTTATTGTCCTCCAGCTGCTATCCTGGGCAACAGAGCTGACTGCAGTTCACTCTGCCCTCTTTAACCCAACGTCTTTAAAAATAGCAGTAAGTATAGAAATAGAACAACAACATTGCAGTTGCATTATTCACTGGCTGCTCCTTAAAAACTACAGTAGTGGCAGGCTAGAAAAAATATAAAAGGGCTGGATTATGCAGGCAAGTTACACACAGGCAGATTGCTCCTAGGCACATTGCTCCCAGGCATATGTACCTCCAGTTTCTGAAGATTACAGCTACACAAGTCATCATTTTTCTAAGCAACAGTCGGAATACCAGTTGGAGGCCAATTTATAGCTGAGCTGAGCACTTACTGCAGTAAGAGTGCTCAGATTTCTTTGAAGAATACCCCCCAGGAAGCCGTTCCTGTTAAATAGCAACAAGAAATTAGAAAGACAGAGAAAAGTAAGGACGGATAGATCAGTAAGGATGGATAAATCTGGCTGAGACCAGGAATAAAGAATATTTAATTGTGTGTCAGTGCCTACGCCACCTTCACTAGCCCTCCTCCATATCATCCTTGCAGGTAGGTGTATGCTGCTTAATTTATGTTCAACCTCTCTTCTTCTTAGTAAATCACTCCACCTGTGATCCCACACATTCTGGTGTTTGACACTTCCATTATCTTTTACTTGGTGTCTGTTGCTATTTTCTGATCTCCAAATTTAGAGAGGGAAAAAAAAGACAGAGGGCCCTCCTTTTCTCTTTTCCTACATGTGGACATGGACAAATACCCACCAACGTGGACAGAAATGCTATTCCCAGTCCAGTATCTCTCCTTTCACTACCATTTTGCTACTGACTGGAGGTAATTCAGAAAACAAACATGATTAAGCAATTGAGTGGACTGTTTTATAAGGAAAACTGAGGGGTCAGTGAGTGCAATTTTTGGGACCTGTCAGATGGTCTACTCTTTCTCTGTCAGTGCAATGTAACCCACTGTTGAGTGTGTGTTACCAGGCTCTCCAAATCAGCAGCTAGCTCCACAATGAAGATGCAGGTTTTCAAACACGCTCAGATTGCAGATTTTCTTCTGCTTCTATTATTGTCCCAGTACCAATCACTTTAGGAAATCCATTCATTATGTCAAGTATTTTTAGAAGAGGAGTGCAAAGAAAAGTTGGTAAAAATACACTGAATATGTTGGAAAACTTTCTGATTATAGACTACAGAACAGTTTCTCACCAAAAGTGGTGAAACTTCATACTTAGAAAACTTAAGCCTAGTTAAACACTGATATATGTTAGAAACAATCTTCGGTTGGCGGGGAGAGAGGATAGATAGTCCAATACATCTTTATACTTTCTAATTTCTGAGAAGCAGTGATTCAGTTGGGATTATCACCTTTTTCTCTGCATTGATGCACCCAGATCTGCCGTGGAGAACTGCTAGCACCGATGCTGTACCTGAGACCAGGGCAGGTGTGACTGCTGGTTCTGCTTGGTGAAAATGAAGACAAATAATCCAGTCTCCATATACATTGCTAGAAGAAGAAATAACAACAGGCTTAAACTGCAGCCGTTTAGCCAGTTCTAATGATGAGGAGAGTGAAGGACTGGATTGGACTGTTTGGGAAGAATATGAAATTTCTGTTGTGGCAGGTCTTTAATACAAATCTGTGAGACAGGAAGAAGGTACAGAAAACACCCTCAGGGCAGGAGGTGGACTCAGTGACCACCTGAGATTCCTTACAGACTAGTTTTTCTCTGATTTGATGACTAGGGCTGAAAATACCATGGTTTTCTAGAGCAATTGTTTGGAAATAGGTGGGTTGGTTTTTTTTTTTTTTTCCCAAATACTTAATAAGCTGTCAAAACGTGTCCTACGTATCAAGTCCTGACAGTCAGTGGATTTTGACATTTGGAGGAGAGGTGCATTGAGTATGCAGAGGGTTTTATTTACACCACAATATCGAGTTTGCTATCTCAGTCAATTTTAGCTTTTTCCTTTCACGCCTCAGTGCAGTGTTGCTAAAATGACAATAAAGCAAGAGGGTGACCTTACATTGCAGCCAGGGCTGTGGGATCCGTAAACAGAATCTGCTCATAAGAGATATTATTAAATGCTATCAAGCTTCTGACTGTCATAATAAATACATTCAGAGGCATTTGAAGGGGCAGGTTGAGTGCAATGTAGGTGATCTGACTGGAATATGAAAAGAACTGTGGATGATGAGTAGAAAAAAGACTAATGGATAGTGATGGAGCAGTATGGCGTGGGTCACAGCCCAGGACCTGCACTGATGATGTGCAGCAGAGCTGCTGGGAGAGATTTTGGCGGGACGGGACAGTCCCCTTTGTCGGCAGGCACCTTGTCCCTGTTTGGCACCCCGCTGAACAGCCTCACTAGGCCACTAATCATGGACTGAACACCCCCCCATGCACCCTGACACACGCATTAAAAATCGAGGGATTGTGCATTAAAAATCGAGGGATTGTGAGAGGCGTGACATTTATTCCACTGGGAACTGACATTGGGTATTTGTCCATAAGATAATATGCTGGAGTCACTGGCCAAATAAGGTGTGAAATGAAAAGGCATATGGTATAAAAAAAACAGTTCTCTATACAACATTAAGTTTTACCTGAACATTATGCTTCAAGATAGTGCAACACTTCTCTGGGAAAAGACAACATCCATGAATATTAGAAAAAAAGGTGAGATGTTGAAAAAGGTCTTTCCAAGAGCTACCGTTTCCACTATAAAAATATTTTCAAGAGACAGTCAAGAAAGGGTGTATGATCTGACAGGGAGCAAAGCAAAAGAAATGCTATTTTTGTCTCCTGAAAGACTGGTTGTAATTGCAATGGTTGAGAAAAAAGCAGATTCCTGGGTTGTCTCTTTTCCCTCTGTAATATTTCCATCATTGTTTGACATTCTTTTTGATTCAGTAAAAATCTGAAAAGCCCTCAGTCACTATGGGTTTTAGGATTAGAAAACTAAAGGCTATTCTTGTTCAGTCTGAAGCCTCTGGTAGTGGGAATTACCAAGAGTTCAGTATGCTGCTTTGGCAGATATATAACCCTGCTCACAGCAACTAACATGTTCTGCTCCTTTTGGCGCAAAAGGTGAGCATCAGAAAATACTTGGGATATGATCTTGAGTTCAACATAGCACAAAACATACTTTTTAATTAAGTTTGCGCTCACATAACTCCTGTAGCTTCCTCCAGCATAAATATCAGATATAACCCTTTGGGCTGCTCTATTTTCCATTGATTATCCATAGACCAGTGGGCCTCATAGACTGAGACAGCAAATGCTTAGGAAATCATAACTGTGTTATCTTATCTTCATTTACCTTTTTTATGTTTGAAACTTTAAGGTAGTCAGTGTCCTGGAAACCCTGCTTTGCTGCAGTAGCATAGAGCAGCTGTAGGGAACCAGAGGGGTGGACTGGTTGCTTTGATACTCCATCCACCTTCAGCAGCAATTAGAAAAGCTGGTGAAGATCGTTACTACAATTATAAGAAAGAAGCTAGAGACTGAACTTGGTCAACATAACTGAAGCACAATCTTTGCTTGGTGAAATGAAGCTGTTTATACCAGTATTTGTATTCTTTTCCTTATTACACAGGTGTTAGCCTCTCTAACAGATGTGATATCTTTAAAACTGTTAATAGGACCTAGGATTCTGATGATGTCTTTGAACCTGAGCAAATAAGTTTCTTTTGGTCAAAATAAACAGAACATGAAAGAAAAGTAGCCCTATTGGGTTAAACCAGGTTGGGTTAACCCAACCAGGTTGGGTTAACCAGGTTGGGTTAACCAAGTTGTCCAATAACAGATATTTAAAAGAAAAAGTAGAAGAAACATGATCCTTCCCCTTTTACAACCTCTCTGCTTCTTGAAATCAACAATTAGTATGCCCTGAGCTACATGACAAAAGTGTTAAAAGTTGTCATTGGATTCATTGCTTGCTAACTTATCTAATTCCTTTTAAACTTATTTATTTTTTATACAATATCCTGTAATAATGAGCATCAGAATTTAATTATGCATTGTAAGGAAAGGTACTATCCATTGCCTGATTTAAACTTGAGACCAGAAGATTTCACTGGGGCTCCCTAATTGTGATTCACATTCCCGGTTTTTGTATTCATCCTGATTTTGTAGACTTTAATTTCACAAGCTATGGGTTGAAGGGGTCCAATGGAACGAAGTAAAAGTGATATAAATATTCTAAATCACATTTTTAAAAAATGCTGAACTCATTTTCTAGATGAGGTAATGCACCCAAGTTTGGCTTGAAAAAGAGGAAATTTTGGGCCTTTGAAAAGATTATCCTTTAGCTATCCCTGCTAACAGGTTTGTTGACTGTATTGCTGAGTGTTCTTAAACACCTTTTTAGTGAGACACAAGAAGCTGATCAGCTACAAATGTCACACCATCTGCAATAATGTCTTTCTATCTTATCTCCAGGTTTGGGATTAAAAATGAGGCATAAACAGATGAAAATGCGTAAGACTTTTAAAACTTGTAGAATAACTAGACAGTTCATATTTTAAATCATAGAGAGAAGTTATCTCAAAGAAGTTTTGGCACTATCTCATAAAACATTTACTGTAGCTTACTAGGTCTTAAACATTGCTTTTGTAGGGGAAGAAAGGAATTGGGGCCAGCAAGATGCTTCAAGTTAAAATCACAACAGGATAAACCTTTTACCTGTGCAAAAACCCCTAAGCATTCTCTGTATTCAGTTAAATTTTGTTAAAAAATGCTTCCATGCACATCTCCTGGCCAACTTTAGAAGTATCACATGAAATGTTATTCTCCCAATTTCATCTTTAGAGTAAATTAAGATAGTACCCCTTGCCCACATGGTCATGAATGTATGAGCACAAAGGTGCAACAGACACACAGGGGCCTGATTTTTATCTTGAATTTTAGCTTGCTTTCCAAACAGAAGAGTTCTCCTAGGCTTAATGCAGCCCTGTTTATCTGGACTGAATTTCTTCCAGATAAAAAAAGTAAAGCATGCACTGTTAGACAGCTTACACCACTTCTTTTTGAACACTGAAAGACTAAATGGAAATGCGGATCCATACATATATGTGTACTCAAACACCTCATTTTACATGTTGATGCTTAATTTAACAGTGAACACTTTTCCTCTTCATGCTCTTTCAAACACAAGCCCTGAAATTGTGGGTTTTTTTAAATAGACAAAAGCAAATTTTAGCAAATACTAACAATAGAAAGTGTGCTCCCAAAAGGGTTCAACGGTCTTGGTCTGCAATTACACAATTTCCTGAACACTGAAACAAACATTGATGTGAGTGGCTGGAAGATTAATGTTACACTGATGACAAAAATGGAAAAACAATTCAGGGAATCAAGAGGTAATTAAATTCTTGACAGACTCACTTGAATAAGGAACATTATTTATATGAATGAATTATTCCCCTGAGGCTTTGATTATATACAGGAAATAGACATTTAACAAGTGATTTCATTGGCAATATAAAGCTTATTATCTCCCAAAATAAATGGCAACATTAATTTACAGGCTTGCAGAGAGTGGTCATTTCAAACTAAAAAATGGAGTTCTGACTCCTGAAGAAATGCAATGAGATGAATAAGTCCTTTCACAATGCCGTTGGTTATCTATTTCATACCAAGTCATCTGCATGTGCAAATAATGTGCAGAGGCTGAACTCTGATTCCACATACCTTAGAAAGCTGGAAAACTGGTTTCAGTCAGTGCAATTATTCTGCATTTGCATTGAACTCAGGAGCTGTTCTGTAGAGCAGTAACAGGGAAGTATTTGCAAGTCTGAAATATTATTTTGCTGACATGTAGAGGCTTGGGACTCCACTGTGCTAGGAACTGCACGTTCATGGCAAGAGGAACTTCTTACCCTGATAATCCTTTACAGTCTAAGTGAAAGGAGAGAATAGACTGGGATAAAGGAGGTATTATTATTCCCATTACAGAGGGAAATGAAGCAAGAAGAGATTAAGAATCAGAATTTCAAAGTAGGCAGAGCACTACAGGAACAGGAAGGGACCTGCTGAACCACTTGGCCTTGCCCCTTGCTAGCACCTACCTACGACTGTGTCCTCTCATCACCCGTTTTTGGCCCTGCCCTGTGTTTTCTGCAGCCAAACAGGACTTTTTGCTGATGGTTTCTGAAGCTCTGTCTCTTGGTTTGCTCACAGAAGCCCTCAGTTGTAAATCCCATGTATGCCAACTGGACTGTTTTCAAAAATAAATCCCTGCAAATGTAATGTCAAGTATTTACTACTGCTACAAATGCAAGCTACACTTCAGCAGAAAAATATCCCTCAACAGCCAGGACTGTGGGCATTTCTCATGCTATAACTCTTGCCAGCCAGACGGCAACGTACAGGATATTAGACATCAGGCTAGTGAAAACGGTTGACTGGTAGGCACAATGAAGCAATGCTGCAGAGCAGGAGCAGCAGGAGGGCTGTTCTGTCCAGATAGCACTGGTGGAAGGGAACTTGCACGTTTTGTGTGGGCTGGCCCGTCGTGCCTGCTGTGAAACACACCCGTGTTCAATGTCTGTCACAACTGTCAAAGCAGAACATCCCAAACGGAACTTTTGCATCCGGGACTCTTTAACTTTCAACTTTTTGTTTGAGATTTAACAGCTTTTGAAGCCAGGGAATTTACACTTCTTGCCCCATTTTATTAAGCGATTATCCATCTGCATTGGTTTTTAATGTCTTTTCTTCTCTATCCATCATTTAACTACAATCACAGCTATCACAGAATGCTCTTTATTTTCTTAGTATCTTCTGTCGGTCAGTATTATTATAGGCTGCACTGTCAGTCAGTATTATTTTTAAAAGAATATTTAATTATTTAGAAGATTATATCATACTACACCTCTGTCTATATTTCACTATACTCCAGGTCTTGGTTGCAACTATCTAAATATTCCTTATGTTGCTAAAATTTTCTCTACTCTGAAACATAGAAAACAATTACAAAGTGCAATTTCAAAAGGTTTCACTATTTACCTACCCCTTTTGCATCAATTACACCAGGTTTCGCGTTGAATTTCACCGTCTTCAAACGCGCGCGCTCCTTTCTTTCAACTCTGGAAAAGAAAACACAAATAAAGAAACACATGTTGATTATAGCAGCGTTTTGTGTGATGTGTTTGATATCTGATCTCCCAAGACCATTGGTAGCCTACTATGCATAAAGTGAGCATTTAAAACAAATTGTATAAATTGGAAAGAGAGGTCACTTCCTCAGCCAAGCAGCAGTTTTCTGGCAAACATGGGACTGGATTCGAGGAGCTGTCCTACACCAGCGGAACAGCACTTCCTTCCAACACACATGGGAGTGTGGTAAAAGCATGTTAAGGAGAGGTTTACCCTCTCTAATTTAAGTTGTCCAAAAATCAGGCAACATTTAGAGTTCTTCTGTGGTCAGAGGAATGAAACAAGGACAGAGAGAGAGAAAGCTGTTCACCTTGGTGTTTTCAGATGTGCACTCTATGATGGAATAAATTTCTCTGTGCAGGCACCTTTTTGTCTTCCTATAGAGGGAACTTTGATTCCCTGGCTTACATAAATGATGAACTTTTAGATCATCCAAATAAGGTAAAACAAATCCCACCATTTCTGAATCTATAAAAAAGGTTTTTTTCAAAAAAAACCCCATGGTTTCAGAGTCATGAACTCCTTAAAAAATACCTTGAAGTACTTTAAAATTAGCTTAAAATGCCTTACAAAACAGCATGTGACACACAGTGGTGGTGAATGGTGTCTAAGCTCATGGCAAATGCAAAGTGAAAAAGATGAAGTTTCACCAGATGGGTTGAGAAGATGTAAGAAATTGCAGCTGTTGAAAAGGAGAGTCTTGCTCTTTTCCCCACCGCTACCCCACTTTCCATTGCTCCTAGCAGTGCCCCTCATTGCTGCCTTCTCCACAGCAGAAAACTAACCGAGTAATAAAAGCAAATAGGTTGTAATGGTTTTAAAGAGTTAATCAGCTGACTGCAATGATCCAGCAGCTTGTCTGGCTGAAGCAGACTAGAAGAGGGGAAGGGGAAGCTCCTTTCTCTTATGCTTCAGAGCAACCTTTGCCTTGAATCTCGAAGAAAAACAGAGAATTTCTTACTAACCTGAGTTTGAGGGAGGTACCTAGAAGATTTCCAGAGGCCAATGTGTTATTGGGCAATCTTTAACAAATCTGTTAGGTGTTTTAAGTTTTCTCAAATTGCCTCAAATCCATAAACCAACATTCACCATGCATACGTGGACAGTCTGCCCATAGCTTTGCAGAGCCCTTTGCACATGATCGCTGTTTAAATCTTAGGTTCTGCAATACCAACTTTACAATACCACAGATTTTTAAGGGTCTTACCCCCAGCTCATCTGAAGTAATTTTGAATATGCTATCACTGGAAAGATTTTCTTGTTTAGAAACCTTATTTACAAATGAATTTCAAATTTGGCTTCTGAAAGATGGAGGTATGCTATTTGTTACAATATCCAAGTGCAGAGAAACTTTCTTGAGGCTTTGATTACTTAAAACTACACAGTTTTGCCAAAAAGAGCATTTCTGAGGAGATGTACAAATGCTCAGGGGCAGAAGAGCTATTTTCAGCTACTCTAAAACACTGTGAGTTCGGTAGGTGGTCTTGTTTAAACCATGCCCTCCACAAACACCTGCAAGCAGATCAAATGAAAAGAATTTGTTTTTCTGACTCATTTCTGTGAAGACCTCATTGTGAGTGGGTGAGTTCAGAAAACAAAGATGGGCAGGTTCACGTTACCAAATAGCGTGGCCAAATAGGAGAGGACACAAACTATAAATTTTCTTTGGGCTAGTTCTAGCCTGGCCTTGTGAACTGACCACCCATTAGCAGGTGGATGCTTTGGGTGAGCTGATCTTCAAGATCAGTTTAATACAAATGAATCTAGTATGCGTTCACCAAGACTGTCACACGAGATGAACCTGGGACCTGAGAGCCCAAACTGCAGTGTGGTATGACCCAAAACTTGGCTTAGTCTGTACAGTTCTGGTGTTCATATATTTAAAGTTGAAATGCTCCAATGAAAAGCCTCACAAGTTATTTGGTCCTGATATCCATAGCTTCAATAAACACAGCTTGAGAGAGGAGTTGTTATGTTGTATATGCAATGCCTTCAGAGCGAGAAAATACTGAGATCTAAAAAATTCTCTTTGGGAGAGAAACACATATCAAAATCATTGGCAACGAGCTGATGCCGGACAAATTAATTCTAAAGGAAACACAGACAGTTTTACTTTTTAATGCTTAATATATTTAGTTACCAAAATAATATAGAAGAGGAATGCGTGGCATCTCGGTCCATTCGTATCTTAGCATCAAGACTGGACAAACAAGTTACAGTCCCCAGTATGGAGGGAAAAAAGAGGCACACGAGGCATTTATAAATAGATAATTCAGTGTTTCTGTGCCTAAATATTATGGATCAATATCCTGAATTTCCATTATTCAATGAATGAGCATTATTTTAAAAACACATTAATAAAACTTAAAATCCATTAGCATACTGAAATATATGCAGTAAATATTTTACCTGTGGGAAAACTACATACCCTTAGTATATTTGGAAAGTTCACCATTACTACAAGATTTACATATATTATATATTTAAACTTTTAACACAGTATGCTTAAATAATAATGCTAGGAATTAAAAAAAAAAATCTAAGAAGGGGTGAGCTCTCCCCTAAACAAAATCAACCCCCAAGAAAACAAGTGCAGAGAGAGAAATCTAAAGAAAGGAAGAAGCTATTCATGTCCTTACTCACCTTGACTAATATGGTCATTACTGTAAAAGTGACATTTACTACCTTTGCAAAATCATCTACAGAATCTATCATCTACTAGCCCAAGCAAAAAAATCCAGTCATCTACCTATAATTGAAACAGTAACTCTATTTGTCTAAGATTAGGAGTTGCTTTAGGAAATCTAAGTTGAATCCTGCAAAGCTAGCTTATAAGAGCTCGATATTGTATTTTTATTAGACAATAAATAGCTGGGAAAAAAGTGAGGTTTATTATATCCTCCAAATTGGTCCAGATATGACCCTTTTTCTAACTTTCACAGTTTCCTACAAATGGCATTAGAATACCTTCCTGCCAATCTCTTGGTTTCTAAGTCTGGATAGTAAGAATACCTAGTTTCTGATAATTATTTTTTTAAAAATACAAACTCTAGTCTTTTGATAGAATGATAATTAACACAACATCTTTCTTTCTGTCTGAGTGGGCTTATATATTTCCTACTGAAACACAGTGAATGTTGGTTACTATAGTTACAGTTTAAATTTAGAATAAATGCATTTCTCTGTAAGTGTGGAATATTCACATGGAAGCAGCTCAAATGCAGCTTTCAAATTAAATCTATGTCATTAAAAACACATGAACAGCCTTAAATTTAAACTAGCAGATGAAGTCCCTTGATACTGCCAGTAAGAAATGAAGACTTGAGGCTGTGTAATTGCCTAAATAGGATGGATGCCTTCTGAGAAAATAATTAGCTCAAATGAACACAGTATTCTACTTATTAATCTGTGTTAACATTTAAACTCATTCCAGTCCTGTCTAACTTCCTAAAACATCTGCTTTTAACTTCATTTCTTATTCACTGCATAAAGAAATTTGGAAATGAACCCTGAAGAGTGGATTTTATTTATGAAATTCATCATAATTGCATTAGCAGCCATGGAGGCATCGCTGCTTTCTACAGGCATAGCAGACAGATGAGGAGCTGCAGAAACATTCTGCATTGCTTTGAGAAGTATATAAATAATGTCATTAAGTGCCATTAATCCTCCAGGCAAACATACCAACAACGTTCATACATGCTCAGCATGCCTGCTGAATATTACAAACATTTCATAATCTGGTACGGTATTAAGGATAGTACACAGTGTTGCCTCCCATTACAATTTTCCCGACACCTTCCACAGTAAAACTGTTCTCGGTTACTTATAATTTAGCTGAACTGTAAACTTCCAAGCTGAAATTTCATGTATCTCAGGGTGATTACATTACTGTTGCTGCCCGAAGTGTCAATGAAATGGGTTAGCTGTCAAAGAAAGGCTAGGATAAAATAAATGTTTTCTCCCAGTTTATAATATACTCTTAAAAGCACTTCAGCTCAGGTGCTCTACTGCCTTCATGTCTTGGGTCTGGGATGTGAAATGTGGCAGTGGGTTGCTCCGGTATCAGCAATATACCTCTCTTCTTCCTGAAGGAATCAACCCAATATCTCAATGTCTGAAAAGCTTTGTTTTTTACATGCTCTGGAGAACTCTGTTAGCATTTAGCTTGGCTCTCCAAAGATTTAGCCTTAATCTTAATTATTAATTATTAATTATTAATTAATAATCTTAATTATTAATCTTAATTATACATCTTAATTATTTTTTTAAAGGAACACTGATTCAAGCACTTTTAGTACTTTTTTGAATCTTCAGTTTTGTAATTGCTACATTTAAAGACAAATAAACTTGAGCTCCCTTTTCCCCAAGACAAAGGGAGTTTAGGCACAAAAAGCCTTTTGCAGCAGCTGACATCGTGAATGCCTAAATAGCACACGAGTGTAAATTCTGTACGTTGCTTTAGCTGACAGCAAACCTACCATCCCTTGGACAACTTTTTCATCAATCAGCTGAGGAAATTGCTTTTAAAGGAAGAAATGTTTCACTTCAAACTGTATCCATTTTTCATTCACCACTGCTGCACAAAGCAGGATTATGGGGGGTTGTGCAAAAATGAAGTGAAGGGGGAGGATTCCCATCTGCCAAATTTGCAGAGACCCAAATTTGCAACCCTGACTTGCCTGATAGAAACATTGCTCCCATGCCCCTTTCTAATTATATCTTCGTGGTAGAGCTATGCCCAAGGGATGGAGGAAAGCATTATTTCCAAAACTACTTCATGGCTCAAGTCCCATTTTCGAAAGTGCCTGGGGGTCACTGAAACTCAATGAGATTTCAAGAAATGTTCAAAGACACCTACATCCAGCATTCAAATGTGACTTGGGAGCTGAAATGTTCTGAGCCCCATGTGGAGACAGCATCGTCTAGCATGGCTGATGGGGATTTCGCCTCCAGCTTTCTACCTGCTCTCCAAGTGTAGCTCCCTCTGGACATACTGCTGCATACAGGGAAATAGTCTAAGACCATGTGAGATCTGGGACATTTGGACTATATCCTGTATACTCATTTTCTCTTGAAACCTTTCTTGGTAGTAGACACTTCATGGCCTTTTTTTAAAAAATGGTCAGGATTCATTCTCCTCTTCCCATGTAAAGCTAAAGAAGTGGAAAGGTACATTGAAAATATACCTCAGCCTTCAGTGTTTCCTCACTAGCAAGTTCAAGACCACATTTCTTTGGGATGCTGTCCTCTTCTGAGGAACTTACTACTGGGATACAGCACCCACTGCACTGCAATGTCTATCTCCCTTTGTGTTTCTGGGCACACGTTGCTATTGAAAATGGGCCTCTGGGATTTTTCAAAATGAGACTTTCATTTTTTCATATGCACTGCAAACAAGAAGAAATCAAGGATAACTCAACCAGACACGAACTGTGATCCTCCATTGTTGAGGGTTAATGGACCACTGGGAATTTTGTCAGTGCCTTTCTAAAAGCACTAATCAGTCTTCACAACGGAGATGTAAAATATCAAGTGAGACACGCTTTAGTCTTCAATAACAGTGATCATCATGGATGTAGAATACAGATGCAAATTACAAACTGGTGTCAAGAATCAAATAAAATGGTTACAGTAGCCTAATTTGCAGATTTAGCACTGAGGTGCTCTGCAGAATGAGTTATTTCCAAATCCAGCATGAGAACTGTAGGAAGGGGAGTTATCAAATAGAAGAATGCAACGTAAAATGGATACTTGAAAGACCTTGCTATATTTCACATCTTTGTTAACGTGTTTCTTCTTGTCTTGCTTTGCCATTTCCCAGTCATCCCCATTATATTTCTTTTGCCTGCCCATCAAGTGAAAGATAAGTGAAAAAGATGTATTACTATTTATAGTCCAGATATGTGGACTCGGTCCATAGTTTTTTATTGCTTCCATCCTCTGCACTGCTTAGCCTTGTTTATATGAGGTCTGAGCTTACCAATGGATTCCCATTCTCAAAATTATTTTTGAGCATTCCTGAAGTGGTATTTTTGCAACAGAACATGTATTTTTCAGTAGGAGAGAACGTGCTCTCATTCAGCTCTCCACCTTCAGTGACTTGCTTATAGAGAGCAGCTCAGCACCTGGTCAATATTTTATGAAAAGAGTAGACCTAATGCCATTAGGAAATGAATTCTCATAAAATTGTAGAACAACCTTACTCTGTTTAAAAGCTAAGGTCAGTTTTTCTTCAGCATAAAGTTTCCCATCATTGCAAGAGAACAGGAAAAGGTTTATACATACACGTACATATCAATTTTTTTCCATATTTATTTTTCCCAATTAGATTAGTAAGTATAGTCAGGTAACTTATTTTAGACAAAGCTTACATGATTATGCCATCTTAAAAAGTTTTATCATCTAAGGATTAAAATCTTAAGGGATGTTTAGAAAGGTAGATAATTTATAGGAAACCATTAAAAATAAAACTCACTTGAGTGGATAAAAATGCCCTTCTGCCCAGCTGAGCAGAATAACAAATTTAAGTTGGCTTTTTGCCCACGGGGACTTCTGTGCTGGGAAAACCTCTTGTTCCTTGTCCTTAAATGTTTGTGAAACACTAGTTTTTATGTACTTTTCCCCACATTTTGCTCTGAAAGGAGAGCGTGGTTACATGTATTTGTGGGGAGAATGTTTATTTGACAACACAAATATCAGGCTGGTACCATCATACACCTTCAGCTGGTAAAAAGAGAGATACAAATTGCACAACATTTTGCAGTCAGATATACTTAAACTACCTGAAAATGGATATCTTAGAATGCTGTCCAGTCTGAAAGCAGTTTTGTGGCTTCACATCTTAAAGACAACAGAAAGATTGGTGTAAATATTTTAGTGTTTTAGGACCAAATCCTCATTGGCTACAGTGGGAGCAATAGTAAAAGTGGTGAGCATTTATGCTTGGCCATTCTGGGGCAATCTGTGTGAAATTGCAGACTAAATTACTTTCAGACCCACAGACCCAAGTCAAGCAGATATACACATCACAGAAAATACTGAAGCGTGACATTCATGAAATGGAAGGTTGCTGTTGTGTGGGGCTTGCAATGTAGGAGCTTTTCTGTGTGCAGAGACTCAGCAAAGAAAAAGTGTAAAGAACTGGAGGTGTAAAATCAATGCTACAGCAAATTAAAATCTCTTTACTACTGAATTAGAGCATCTGTCTAGGAATTTAATACACTCTAACTTATACACATTGGTTTCATGCTTTTTGTTGATTTGTTTTAACTAATGTGAGTGTTTCCATGGGGAGGGAAGCTTAGACATAGGCTGCTCAGCTTGCTACTGCCTTTTACGGGAAGCTGAATCTGTTTTGTTTATCCAGACAATAGGAAGGACAATGAGGCAAATAGAAATTCTTGTGATCAAAAGCCCGGCATATGTAGAAATTCTAATCTAAATCTATACACCTAAATGTAACTAAAATCTACCATAAATCTAATTCTGTTGGTCATTCTAGTATAAAATAGTCATTTTTCATGATAGGGGAGCAATTCACATGCGTAAGCATAGTTCACAGATAATGCCACAGGCTGCCTGAGGCATTGGTACAGGACTGGTAGTTATGTCCCCCCACCTTGGAGACCCTGCCCAGCATAATAACTGTGCCCTGCTCTCACCTTAGACATAGCTTGGATAAATCTTTTTGGCGGATGTGGAACCAAGAGAAATTTGGCCTGCAATATTCATTCATTAATATTATATCGTAACACCTATTTGGTGACTGTTAAACCACAACTGAAGTGGTTTTCAGCCTGTTATGCTGAAGTCCTACTGTTCCCAACATCAATATGATACAACATCTGTGAGAGACTGAAAGAGTTAATGTCTCAAACACTGTGGCGAGGTGAGTTGCGGTTTGGCAGGGGTCAGCCGGCACGGGAGGTGGAGAGCGTGTGGGAGGACGCTCAGTCCCATGTCCTGATGTACCTTACACAACGACTCACCGTGTATGGCCAGAGGTCACAGAGCTTATCTGACCACCCGAGAGACCCCTCGCGACCACCCCCCCAGTGCCTGCGCAGAAGATTGAGAACCTTCTAGAACAAGAACCATATAAGCCCTCAAGGGGCGTAGCCGGAGGCGGGGACTAGAGTATAAAAGACACGCCCCCAGGGAACCAGGTGCGCGCCCATCACTGGAGGATTGCCACGCCCATCATCATCGTCATGGCGGGATCCAAGGGTGGTGATCTCTCTCTCGATCTCTCTCTCTCTCCTTTCCTTTCCTCTCCTTTCCTTTGCTTTCCTTCTTATAAATGTTCCAATCAGACCCCACCATTGCCAACCACTCTATGCTTTCCCAGTTTTTCAAGTTGATACGTTCCATGTTCAAGTTGTTCCCACCACAAATAAAGTGCCCAACTGATCGTTTGGTGTCGTTTCACCTTAATTTAGTTGGAGGGAATTTGTGAATCTGAGTCACTCCCAAGTGGGGTGGAGAGGGCCCTGGCAGGCAAACGCTGACTCTGCCGTGTGGCTACCCTTATCGTCCTCACAACCCTTAGACATAAACCATTGACCAAGTCTGAGACCAAGACTGGATGCAGCCGCACCTAGACTCCTCTCTGAAAAGGAGTTTATAAAGCAAGGGGGTCCTTTCTGAACCTCGTGACTCAACGGGAAGGCCACCTCTTTTCCTTTAGCCACACACCAGACTCACGCCCTTCACATGACATATTTGGCATCACCATTCTCCTTCTCCCTCCCTTCCCCCCTGGTGGGATGTGACAATATCACAACACCTGTATAGCATTATATTTCATTTCTAGCCAACTGGCCACTCAGTGAACAACAGCTGTAATCAGACAATAAATACATACTGACAAATGGACAAAATACTGTTTTCAGATGTAGAAAGGGTTGCAATGATATTTTAGCACTGCAGGGTACTGAGCATTTAGTTTTCGTTAATCCCCACTGAGGTCACCGGCTCACCAGTTCATGAGGTTTGGTCCTTGCACAGATCAGTGGAGAAGCACAGGGCCACCCTCATTTTTTTGCGCTGCCTCTTTCAGTAACCCTACTCTAGCTGCAGTGGTACCCTCCAAAACTTAAAGCCTGACTTTACAATTTAAGAATCAACAAGGCAACAAGTCCACACATTGGCAGCAGCACTGAAATCTAATGACAAATAGCTTTCAAACTCTATTGAATCACTAAGAGATAAAGTCTGGTAATGTATCCAACATCCTGGAGAGAATAATGAGTGGCAGCTCCCCTGTAATTTTAAATTATGATTGCTTCTGGTATAGCACATATATCATAGAGGAGAAAAAGTGTATGGCGTCTTGATTTATCATTCAAATTTCTCTTATCAGCTCATGCTAAAATGTCACTGTGTGAAGGGCTCTCTTGTAAAAAAAAAAGTAAAAAAAATGCAAAACTAAATACTTGGAAAGCAATTACCATTTCACAGCACCTTAAAGAAGTAATATAATGTACTTGTTATGGCTTTGCGTGTATATATACATATATAGACATATTTGTATACATATATATACACACCAAAATAAAATTGAAGCGGTCACTGGCTTTCAGAGCTATTCCATAATGATTTCACTTATGAAAAATGCAGAAATTGTATATTAGCTGTTGCTGGACAGGAGATAAGGTAGTAAAGCAGATAGCTAAAAGACTTACCCTGGCACTAATAATCCCTGGATCTGCAGAGCCTCTCCCTGACCCAAAGTGCAAAAAATGTTGCAGTCCCACAGGATAGTGCTCCTTCATATATACATAGGCAGAAGAAGGAGTCCAAGCACAACACCAAAACCCAACCCCATCAAACCAACCCCCCAAAACCCCCTGAAACCTAAAGAAAAGGAACAGAAATGAATGGGTGACTGAAAAGTACAAGACAAATATAAAATCTCTTCAACGTACAACGACATAGGAAGCTGGGCTTGCAGGACAAGTCACAATCCAACAAATAGCTACAGATGCCCTTTTCCTCCTGTTCTATCACAAGGCATGTTTTACTGCTAGATATTACATATGCTGTATTACATATAATGCAATGCCTATAGAAATAGTCCCATATAAACTATAAGAGATATAGCACCCTGGAGTAAACAGCTTAAATGAAGATTTCCATGCCATAGTTGCCTACATTTGGTCAAATGAATCCCAGGACTACTCTGTTTTAGATCAAGCCTCTCATAGTCAATAACCCACACCTGCAGAGGAAATTCAACTTTGAATTAGTACATTCTGGCAAGTATGACAAGCTTTATTCTCTGTAGCTCAGCCCTGTACGCACTGATTGCTCATCCTCCCCTTGGGTGGTGTAAATGACCACAGAAGATGCTGGCAAGAGCACATCAGTCTCACTGGCTCTGAGGGATCGTCCAGAATCTACGAAATAATACTCACTTTTCAGTGCATTGGAAAAAATAACCTTGTACAGCTGAAACCTTTTATGAAAGAATAGCAACCTTCCCCCACCCCAGCTCAGGTGTATTGCATCATTACATTAATGCAGACAGAAAATCAGATGCCATTGATTTTTCCAGACCTCTCAGATTCACTAGTGAAGAATCAGGATGACAAGTGGAGAGCATGGTAACTATACCTGCATCTTTTCAAATTCAAGACTCTTTACTTTTAGACTCTAACCCACCTATTTTCATGTTGCCTCTTTTCTTTTTTTTTTTTTTTTTTTTTTTAACCCTCTTTTCTCCCAGTGTTTCCTAAGCCACATCTTTTTCCTAGGCAGTATCATATATCTGACCTTGACTAGAGCCTCTATCTTTTGTCCTTGAAAACATTACTGTGCAGGTAACCCAATAAGCTTTAGGCACTTACATCCTCTCCACCTTACAGAAGATACAACTCCACATCTTAATCAGTTGCTTTGCTTTGCCCCTTTTTTCCCCTATAGTTCTTTTATTATGTATGACAGCTCTTGGTAGCTTTTCATGGTACGCACCACACTGCAAGTGAGGTTTGTGCACATACTTCCCTCAGTAATAACTGAATAGACTTTCCTCTTTTCCCAAGTGTGATCCAACCATGTCATTACAACAGTATTTACTGTAGCAATTAATAGTAGGCAAGTATTCCTTTTTCAATATCTAGAGACTAAATCTGTTTAATGGGCACATTTTTCCCCCATCTTAAAAATTACAATGTAGTTTTTATTTCTATCTATTATACAACTCCGAAATTGCTTTTTGCTGAAAATCCTGGTGTGGTTGCTATTCAAACATGGTCATGATTAGAGAAAATAAGGTCCTTGCAGGGCTCATGTCAACAAGGTGTTTGATGGCCTTTCAGTTTACTTTTATGTGTTTTAGAACAAGGAGTACCATGAGCTCTATTAGCACCTGGGCCAACTCTCTTGAAACAGCAGCAGGTGCTCTATAGAGCATCAAACATCCCATTTCCCCACTATAGAAAATGGGCATGATCATTTTTATATTAATGCTAAAGCTGAAATAGCTAGGAATAGAAAGTTTATATGCAGTATGGGAGCATTGCTGCAAAAGAGAAATGTAATGTGGTTTGACAGATTTCATTTTCCTCCTACCCTTTCAGTCCTTGACCTTTCTATAGCAACTATCAACAGAGGTAGAAGATAATACTGATTTGTGTGGTAGTTCTGGTACTATCAGAGACTTGTGGCCAATTTTACAAAAGTACCTAGACAGAGTAAACAATACAAACAATGAGAGAGATTCAGACGTCTGTTCTCTCTCCATCAGTCAGCACGGATCCATCACAGCTAAACAAAGATTCAGATTTAGCTTGGAGAATGGATGAAAGTTCCTGCATTTACATTATATGAAAAATTTACTGTGATATTGATTATCCATCAGCTTCCAGGCAGGCAGAGATTACATTAACAGATTTTGAAGCCAAAGAAGACCATTATATAATTTAGCGTCATTTTTTACATCACACAGGCTGAGAAGTTTAATTCTATTACTCTCTCAAAAGAAAGACATACAGTCTTGATTTGAAAATGTCAAGACATTCATTACATCCCTCAGCAGTTTGATGCAATGGCTAATCACCCTGACATTAAAACATGTGCTCTACTTCAAATTCAGAGCTAATTCCCAGGCTGGGGTTCTGGTTATTCCTTTTTCTGCCGAAGCTCTTTAGTAGAGAGTGCTCTCTCCCCCTTCCTCCCTTTCTTTGTGAAGTTACTGATCCAGCATAATTGAGTCACCTTTTCAGTTTCTTGTCAGTACAGTTAAACAGCCTGAGCTCTTTAAATCTCACAGCAGAAATCATATCTTCCAACTCTTGAAATAATAACTGTGGGATTTTCCTCTACTTTCCCCATTTTTTCAGTAGAGTGATGCTCCCCATCTTTAGAACAAGATAGAATATTTTAACATCATGGCCAAAGAGGTAGGAAGGAGAAAGCAGCACTCACCTCCTCTTGCTGGGTATAACTCCCATCTCCTCACTGTCTCCCTCCAGAGTGACCCTCCTCGCCTGCCACCATTCATCGTCCGAGGCGTTGATGACATGAAGGATGTCTCCATACTTAAAACTGAGTCCTTGGCTTGGGAGGCCACTGTCTTTGCTCTTGTCGTAGTCAAACATGGCTCTGTGAAAGGAAATAAAGATATGAAGACAGATGATTATATCAGTCTTGGGAACATTTACTTCTGAACCATTTGTCATATTTTATGTTACAGCTACCCCTTGCTCCTTTCCAAAGGGAAAGGTCTTGCTTGGAGGAAAACTTTCCACTGAGAAGTTAATCTTTACAGAATCCTTTTTTCTTAAGAGAAACTGAACAGTAAAATATGTTATTTACTGTTTCACTTAATAAAGAACAATCACCATATCAGAGTATCTAGTAAACAAACCTGGTAGCCAGAAGTCCCTCTTGTCACCTTGCCAACAGCAATTTGTGGCTGTTGAGCTTGTCCTTTTCTCACACTTCCCTGTGCTCAGACAGGGGGTGTCTGGCAAACAGGGGCGCATTGGGAGGACTAAATACAAGGGACCAAAACCGTGCTCAGGATAATGCATTTCTTTAGGTGAATGGATGCATCTATCTTAGCATCTAGTTCAGACCAGAAGCCAGCTTTCAAAGGGAATCTCTTGATTATTCCCACTCACAGTGCTTTGGCTCATGTCTTGGAGCTGTGTTAGGTTGCACAGATTGGATTTCTGAAATTTAAAACTAAACTGAAAGATGCTCTGACCAGAGTAGCGCTAGTCTGACGTACACCCCGCCAAATGCCCAGGGTGCCCACAGCACCGCTGCTTTCACTGTCCACATCCAGTCCCCCTGTGCTGCAGCACCTCCTCAAGCAGCCCTAGCTAATTCCTTTGATGTTGAAGATGTTTTCCACCTGTTTGAAGTGGACCTCTACCTTGTGCATGCCTACACAAAAAAGTTCCATGTATAGGATATGTATATTAATATAGGACATATATATAAGTCTAGGGACTCCATAAGCACAAATTGAGAGGTAGCTTTAAGGTACCTGGCTACCAAACTGTGGCTGGGCATAGTTCAGCATCAACTTACTGCCTAAGTATTTAACCCGGATCCTGGGAAAGAACTTCACCCTGCCCTGAGCTCTGTATTACCAAGCTACAGTGACACCAGTTCTCAGCCTCATCCAGTCCTATGCCTGGCACCTACACCAGCAGTCTTCAGGGTAGACACACCCCAGTTTCTCAGGACAAGACCCTGCACATGAATCCCAGCAAGGCTGTACAGGTGTGCAGGTCGCTCATTGGAGTTATCGAGCTAAAAATCCAGATCTTGGTTTCTTACAGGAAAAAATACATGGGAATATTTTTCCCATGTAAAATATTGTTTAAAGATCATGCCTGTCAAGAACTGATGTTTATTTCCTATCAGGAAAATAATATGATTATAATCCTGACTACAGAAATGTTAGATCAGTAAAATCCCAAGAGGTATATTATAATTCCTACTCTTTTACTGTCAGAAATAAAGCCGTGGCAATCTCTTCACTGGTAAACACTTCTGTGAGAAGGATTTGATATAATTAATTGTTGTGCATTGTAGTATAATTGCAGAGAATGATTATAGCAGCTTTATGGGTAGATTTAAAACACTCAAGGCTACCTCTTATAATGAGGAGAACTTAAAAAAAAGTGTTATCAGAGTTGTAACTATGCAACAAAAATAATTTAAAAGCTTTCAAAAGCACATATTCTGCACAAAAGGTCTGGTTTAGGAGGAGGAAAAATGCTATTTGGAATATGTCTTCTCTTAAAGAGTTTACGGTCATGTACTAACATCTTCAGAAAAGCCCAGCTAATTCCCTTCTCTGAGGATAAAGACAATAAATAATCCTGCTGAATTTTACATAAACCATGAGCTTAGATATGCTTGTGCCTTTCTTGGTAAATGTTCTTGGACTGCACGTAACCTTTGAAAAATTGTAATGGCTTAGCAATGGAAAACCTTTAAAAACTTGGCTATATCTTAGTAAAAATTTACATTCATAAAGGGTTCTTATCAGTAGCAGGTCATCTGCTGCCCTCTCAAATAAAGCTTTCTGCGAGGACATATGATGAAGAAGCATATAAATCCAGAAGCAGCTAAGTATTATCAGTCACCTCTTCTTAACCAATTAATGGCACCTGATCTCTGGAGAAATGGCAGTGCACACACAAACAGGCATACAACATATCATCCTGTTGGTATTGCCCTTATCAGCATGCAGTAGTCCGAGTTTTATCCTTGTATTGAACATTCGTTGTCTTAAAAATTCACTGAATAATTGTGTACCTTGCCATGGAAGCCTATCAACATCTCAAACCCACACAGTTGGCAACCATGCTGAATACTGGGCAGATGTGATACAGTCCTGAATCCACGCATAATTAAATTACTCGGAACAAATGACAGTATCTTCTGTTGCAGAGAATATGCAAGACTGTCACATCCCAGATGTAAAACACATGCCAAACTGGAAATGCTCCATATTTGGCAAGTTCTAAGATGAAGGATATGTTTCAAAAGCGAAGTAGTAGAAAGAAAGTAGGGCAGCATTCTTTGTCCTTGAACAGACATTTGTACCTCAGAGTCCATGTATTAACTTAAAATCACCGACTGCCGTAGTGCTAGCTGATGTTAACAATGTGTGCAGATGGCAATGTTTGCCACTGACTTTCTTTGATTGGAGTAATCATGTGCAATGCTAATGAAAATGAGATTATAGATCTCAGACAAGAGAATTTTTGAGCACACTTTTCATTGAGTGAATGATTTTGTGGCTGCATGCTCTACAGATGTTGATTACTCCATTAGTAAATGAAAATTATATGAGAGCTGACTTCAGTGCTCTTTCCTAAACATTTCAAATTAAGAGCCAGGTTTAAGTTGGTAACATAACTGTATTTAAGCTTACAACTTTGATAACATTGCTGGCTCTGTAAAAGATACTTTTGCAAGTTGGCAGTTGGCCCAGCTATAAAACAAGTGGAGATCTTCACTCTAGGCACTGTGGTATGCATGTAGAAGTTAACATGACTACCTTGGGCAATAGAGAGACCTAGGCACACTCATCCTCACCTCCTCCTTTCAGTTCTTGGGCTGTAAGTACAATTTGGATATCTACACGTCCAATTGCAAGCTCTAGTTTTACTTATTTAAGAGGCTGACATGTCATTTCTAATTTTCTACCTGATGAACAGCACCCACTTCTGTTTGTGCTCATTCTTTCAGATGTATGTAAAAATAACACATCTGCATCTGTTGAGTGTCAACTGAAGTGATACAAAATGAATGCGGCCAGACCTCTCATTTGGTAAAGGAACTGGGCAGGGCGGACAGAAAAACATGCACTTTTTTGCTTTGCTCTTTCATGGGTTTGTACTATGACAGCCCAATTTTACAGGATGCCGCACTACATCCTGCAAGCACTGAAACTTTCATCAGAGAGTCAAGTTCAGCTCTCAGCAAAGTCTGTTTGACCTATGCAAGCTTCTTTACCCAGATAACATACTAAGGTATGTTAGATACCTTGGATAGGTTCTGCCATGACATGGGGAATATCAGAGGAAAGGCTGAAATGTAGTAGCACCTTTGCAGAATATTATGTGTTGAGGAGAGGACATAAGCAACCCAGTCCAGCAAGAGACCCACCCTCGCACAGAGCACCCATCACCCCTCTCTGAGTGACGAGCACCATATTTTCCTTTCAGTTAGAAAAGGGCCAGCATGATCAGGACCTGACTGCCGTAACTTCCCCACTCAAAGTACTCTTCCAAAATGAGATGTCTAAAGGAAACAGCAAAAAAGTGTTATTTAAAGCAGCCAGAGGATTTAACCCATGAAGATATGTCACAGTGCCTCTCCTGTGACAAGTTAGAGGTATCTCCACACAATACAGGGGCACATAGTGCAGAGACTGGGAAGAGCCTACTCAGCAGAGCTAAAGAGCTTTCTGAACTTGCTAACATGACTATATGTTTTCATATGGCTGAGTCTGCTTATTCATGGGTTACTCGGGCAGTTCCTCAAGGCACTGAGCTGTAATTCATTTTTAGTGTCTTTTACTGCAATTTTAAAGAATAATAATCTCAATAACCTTACAGCTTTCTAATGGCACTTTTCTGACATCCTTGGATACTAACAAATTCTCCTTTTTTTCTCCACAACTGATAAAAGCACATCTTAAAGACCAGTTCTTCTTCTTTCAGGTGTTTTATATCCTCAGTTAGCTGCTTGCATCCACTGCTCAGCCCTTTTTGGATCATATAGGACAGAACCAAGAGCTCTACAAGGCTTTCGCTGTGGCACAAAGGGCTCTTTTTCAGTTAGCTGATTAAGTCTACTTTTGAACTGGGATAGTGAATTTTTAATAACAAAAGAAAACAGTTTAAATTATTTAACTTTCCTTTTAGAGCTGTCACCAATGTCGTGATCACACCAACATCAGAAAAATTCCTGTTCACAATCTTCTAGACAGTGCATTTCACAAACAGGACCCTGGGTTACACAGGGTAGATAACGCATTTTGAGGTTACAAATATAGTAAGCCCAGTGATTACTGTGAGATGTGGATAAAACACTGAAATAGGGAACAGAGCTTGCTACAATCTAATTAAACAGATGTGGTGAAATAATGATTTGGCCATCTTAGTTCCCTTATAGCAATAGGAGTGGTTGTGATTATCAAAGGCCTAAAGTATATGCACCAAATTTCCATTAAATTTTTTTCCTCAATTCCCAGTTTTTGTATGAGTTTGGGAAAAATGTTTAATATCTGTACAACATTTTGAAAGTGAAAAGTGCTATTCAAGTGCTAAGCATTGCTGCTGTCTTCTTGGTGAAACCCTCCTGGTGTAGAAAATTAAGAAACACTGTTCTGAGAAGTGAAGCAGGAGGTGCAAACGTTTAGAACAAGCTGGATATCACAAATATTTAAGATTATGTGAGTCTTGTTTCCTTGATATTATTCCAGACTTCAGAAGTGATCATTACACTAGGCTAATCCCAGCAGTAATTTGGACAGAACCTAACAGGTTTTATTTTTGTGCTTGGAACCCACATCAGCGTAAAACATGAGACAAGCATTTCATAGCAGCATCAAAATTCATTGTTCAAAAATTGTTTGAAATGAAAATACTGCCAGTGCCAAGCTGTAACATACTGCCAAACACGCAGTGAGGTGTCCACATGGCAGTGAAGACCACTAAAGCGGGGGCAATTTTTTCCTCCACTTAGTGTAAATACTTCAGCATTTGAGGTATGTCCAAAAGCTAAGTTGCATTGCGCAGTAAATTTCTATTCCCAATGACACCTATTCTTGCAGCTAGAGTAATAAATGTTTGACATAGGAGAAAATATATTAGCTTTAAGGAAATAGCAAATCAATTCATTGTGCAATCTCATATATTGCAGTCTACTGGCACCCACCATGTCTATATTGTTACCAGCATTTTAAGAATGAAATACAGGATACAGAAAGACTACATGATCTTGCTAAGCCTGTGGCAGAAAAGGGAATTTAACAGAGAAACCTAGCTTCCTCAGCTAATGGTGTAAACACCATTTGTAAGTTAGAAGCATTCACGATCTTCCTGGCAAGGCAAGGGATATTAATGCATTTACAGCACAGCAATATATTTTGCTGAATGCTCCTGTATGTTCAGTGCAAAACCCCAAAATCTTCAACTCCCTTATCACTCCACTGTGACCAGTAATCTCAATTTGATACAGTTCAGGTGCTGCGTGGCAGCTTTATTTGCATCTTTGAAATTACTTTCTTCTTCTGGCACAGATGGGAGTTTGCACATAAATTTACAGACTGCTCTTTGCCATTTACTTGATTATAAAATGACAACAACATTTAGCAAGAGAGATCTTCAGCTTCTGTAAACAGTCCTAACTCTTCTGCAATGTGCCAGCATATCTGCATTTACACCATTTAAGGTTATTACTCTTTTCTCTAAAAATTTCCTTAGCAGAGATTCTCAGAAAGCAGGCTTTATAACATCATCATAAGGGAGAGATACTTTATTCTCCTTCTCCACATCTATCCTACCCCCTGCCCTTTTGTTTTTTTACAGATGGGGAAATCCTGTGCACAGAGGTTTAATCATTTGACTGGGTTTAGACAGTAATTCAGCATCAGAGTCAGAATCGGACACCAAGTTTCATAGCTGACTTTTCTGCACTCTCAGTAATAGATATCTTTCCACCCACTTGCAGGCTCAGCTTGAAGAAAACATCAGAAGAAAATGAAAGAAATCCCAGTGTAATTCATTGCTATAGCTACAACAGAGAGCACAGCAGCGCTGCGATAGAAGCAACCATTGCAATACAATTAAGATGCTATTAAAAGGGTTAAATTTCCAGATAGTGGCATGTCAATAAACACTTTCACCTTCTCCTCCCAGCTTCGTTTCCATCTGGAGAAGCTGAACAGGTAAATCCTACATGTAGAGCGTAGAAAAAAATTGCCCTCTCCTTGTGAGGTGTGGGAGGCTCCGAGGTGCTGCTTGCTATGACTGGAGGCTGCTAGAATATCCCCTGCGCTATGGATGATCCAGTCGTACATTGTCACTTCCTCTGAAACAGTGGGAGGGGACTGTTTTATTAGCTTTTATTAGGAATATAGTACAATAATGTGGTTGCAACAAAAAACCATCTGAATGTTTGACTTGTTACCCACAACTAAAAGGTACTGTGATTCCTGCTTCTTCTCTTCTCTTCTCTTCTCTTCTCTTCTCTTCTCTTCTCTTCTCTTCTCTTCTCTTCTCTTCTCTTCTCTTCTCTTCTCTTCTCTTCTCTTCTCTTCTCTTCTCTTCTCTTCTCTTCTCTTCTCTTCTCTTCTCTTCTCTTCCCTTCCCTTCCCTTCCCTTCCCTTCCCTTCCCTTCCCTTCCCTTCCCTTCCCTTCCCTTCTTTCTTTTCATATTTCCTCTCTTAATTATGTTGCACCTCTTCATGAAGCTGATCCCCTCAACTTTAATTACTGCAGTTGGGCTGAGATGAACAGTGTTAGCAGCATCTGTGTTATCAAATTCAGTCATGCCAGGGCACTGCAACATGGTTGCCACATTCCCTTTGGAAGTTAGCACAGGTCAGAGACCATTCCCAGCAACAGTTTGGAGGTACCACCCTTTTATGGTGGAGAGGAGGACATAAAAGAAGGGATACGGGCTGTTGCGGTGGGCCATGGAGGATGCTCCCAGGCATGTGTAGTTTAGAGTGTTAGCATAGCTGATAGCACTGATGGAGACCCTGAGGGAGTGGAGCTGCCCCTAAGGCACCTTCACTATACCAAATCCCATTATACATTTGCATCCAAGCCTTCTGCATTTGCTACCGTATTGTTTCTTTACTTCACTCAGCAATTTCTCCGTTCAGTCCAATTAATTCTTTATCATTTTGCTCCTAGTGGGAATTTGGCAGAGAGTTATGCCACAGACTTCAATGGAAAAGGGACTGGAGACAGCATTATTAGTTCCAGAAAAATTTCACTAAGAGGACGGAGATATTTTTTTTATGGTGTTTACATCAGGAAAGACGACTGCCATTTGTCCTCAGGGAATATTTTGTTCATTTTGCAGATCCGACTGTGATTCTTCATGTCAGCTCCTATCAGCCAATGTTTATGTTGTTGATGGGCTTTTTTTGGTCTTTAGCAAGTGCTCATGTTCTCTGCAGGAAATGGGTTCTTCTGTACTGAAAAGATTTAAGTCAACATTTTCAGAAGTATCAGTCAATAAATGTATGTTGCACTTCTGTGGTCTTGCTATGCAAGAGCATACAAGGTCCTATGTTAAAGGCAAAATCTCTCACAGCCCGCAGTGAGGAAGGACTGACAGCTTTAGCCTTTCAGCTGTGGACATGGACAGAACTCATATTACTCCCAGGTTTGCCTGGCTTTAAGCTCTTCCAGCAGGAGTTGAAAGGTGGCTTGAGAAAGTGAAGCTCTTTCATGTCTTCTCTTGTGCCAGCACAAGGGGAATTCATTTCAGGGTACTCCAGCTTTTTGTTTCTTCGGCATTTTACAGGCCATAAAAGGGCCAAACAGAATTCCCTTTCTGCTTGCAAACATCTGAAACCAGTATCAAGCTGTGAGCATGTGCCTTGACCCTTTCCATAATTTATTGACTAGGAAAAAGTGGCTGCCAGTTTCATCTGTGATAAACGCAGAAGCTTTTAAATACATCTGCATTGTACTCAACGTATTCCAGATTTGCAGCTTTGAGGTTTGCTTTAAAACTGAGAGACTGCATTGGGTCAGAACACTAATTAGATTTAGCCTTAGGTATTTTGACAACTCCAGAGAAGATCTGCAGTAGCATCTTGATTCTGGAGTGATTCTTCAGCGCTCCTGAATTTGTGTGTGAAATTTCACAATAAAAACCCAAACTCATGAGCGAGATTCGAATTCCACAGCAAACTGGAAAACTTAGGCCAGGTTTGTTCTGTTTGGTTTTTTTTTTAGGAAATGAGATAGTTTTTGACTGACCTTGACCTGGCCTGAGGATTACGCATCAAAATTATGTGAAATTTGCAAGTTCTTGGGTTTGGTTTTTTTCTCCCTACACAGATGAAGTGAAGCTGCTGCTTGACGGCATCTCTGGTTTCTGTCTAAGGAATCTGTGCAGTTTCCCAGCACAGATTCCTGTGTTGTGACATTTAAGATTATCCATATCCAGAAAAGAAAAGAAAAGAAAAGTGACTGGATGTCAAATCAGGGATACTTTAAACTACCGGGTAATTAACCTGAAATTGCAACCTGCGGTTTGCACAGCTTGACACAAGAGCCAAAGAGTCATTCTGTGATTCTTTGTTTTAAAGAAATAGTAACTTATTTACTGTCTGAGAATATTAATTTTGGGATTTTTTTTCCCTCAGGGAAAAGAAAATAAATAATAAAATAAAATAAAATAAAATAAAATAAAATAAAATAAAATGTTTCTTTCAAAGACAATGAGACTTAAAGGGAATATTGTGACTCTGTGTAGCACAGCCTGTAGCCACCCCCCTCCCTCCCTGCTCCCAAATGTATCTTCCATCTAATACAGAATACACTGTAAAAAAGCACTGAACTTTTTTTTTTAAATAATCGGTGTACAGTAGTTCTAAGTATTACAATAGCTCTCAAGGATCTGCTTTGGGTAGTTGGGTTTTTTAGGTAGTTGTCTCAGATACCCTGTAGCTTGCAGTTGATTTCTTTTAGACCTAATCATGACCCGTATCTCTTAGCAGCTTTTAAAATTACATTGTGGCCAGGCTGCCCACAGAACTCATTGTGCTTCCACTGGGTTATAATCAAAAGGAAATGTTCAGCACATGAAAGAACCCTACTGATAACATAATTATTACTACCAGCCAGATATATGATGACTTCTTTGGTTTTTTGGACAAGGATATTAGACAACTGGAGAACTAAAGAGAAAGCCTTCCTATGGAAAAATGATCCACATTTATGATTTTTATAATTTGAACATAATAGTGACAACAAGAGTGGTAAGAGATGGACTAAACACAACGCCTCTAGTACTGAAAAATACCCCACCAGCCAAAATTCAGACAATTGTGGCAGCAAAATGGAATATTAAATTTTTTTGTCAGAAATCAACATGTAATACTACAGCCTTGTCAGTCAGAATATTCTTACTTCTGTGCAAGAAGTGTAAGAGGCGGGGAAGTCTACAGACTTTCCTAGCATGGAAATGCTCTTTTGTTCATGTCATAATAAATCTGTTTATAAGTTAAGACCTTTAGAGATTATTTTGGAAAAAAAAAAACAATTGTTCTCCAGCTATTGAAAAAGTGTAGGCAAACAAAACTAGGAGAAAGTACTAATGAGACAGTACATTAGGCTGCTCTGTCTTTAATGAGAGAGGGCATTTTGGAGAAGTCAAGATATTTGTTTGCAAGAGCTCTTTCTTAGTAACGGTTTCTGCTTGGCCTTGAATGTTGTCCTTTGACAATGAAAGAGTCAGAAGTCGGATTTGCATTGTTATTGCATCAGCTGACTAGGTTCTTCTGAAATAATGAGGTGTCACATGCATACAGGAACTACGCCATGGAAAACCACTGAAAATTATTATGGAAATTAATTCTCCTGCCTAATGTGGAGAAATGTACTAAGTCTATAAACTCTGCTGGATGCAAGTATTTGAGAAATCAACATCCTTTTGTGTCTAGGCCAAAACTTGAAGAGCTCAGTAAGGGTTTACTCAATCAGTGGGAGGTTGCTGGTAGGGTGAGTCCTTTGTGTTTTAGCACAGACTTCAACAGGAAGCAATGCAATTAATTTTTGGTTTTGACTTTGTCTCCTTTAAAAGAAGAAGGGTGATTTTGTGAAGATCCAAATGCTATCGAAGTCTAAAACTGTATTTTTATGGCACAAAGGTCAAGTGACTCTACATAACCACTGGTTCATGAAGCCAAACATGAAATCTCTAAAGGCTTCACATTTACAAGGTGTAACTCTATAGAAATCAATAGATATGGAACAATGCGGAAGGCCTGAGCTGAACTCGGCTGAAATCTTCTAAACTGTAATGGAAACAACACAGAAAGTTGCCTGGAAGAGCAGCAGCTGTGAGACGAGATGTACTATTTGGTCAACCAGTTCTGTGGATTCCTTGAGCTATTGTCTGTCAACCCTTACCTCTCATAAAGAGGCTTATCCTACTAAGTTTTATGCTGTGATTGGGTTGAACATTCTCCTGGTAGATGATGTTTCCTATAAACCTCCATCTTCAGGAGTTAAATGAATACTTCAAAAGCTCAGTTTTCATTCATGTCCCCTTCTCATGGAGAAAAGCTTGAAAATAATGCCAGCATACGCAAAAGCAGGAACAAACAAACAAAAAGGGCAAATAAAAATAATAGTCTTTGGTGTCACCTTGTCAATGTCAAAACATTGTGATTGTTTCTTCTTTTTCATAGTTAGCTTTGGTAGTTTCACTGTGCGTGGTTGTCAATCCTCTTTAGAAATGGACTTTGAAGAAAAAAGTGCTGATCAACCACGGTTACAAAAAAAATGTAACAGCAGCAATATGTATTTTAATATTTATTAAACAGTGTTGCAAGAGGATGATGCTAAACTTCTTAGCTTCTGTCCTTTAAACACAAAATTAAGCCCATGCTGCACTGAGCTCCCTGCAGCTCCATTGCATTATGCACACCCTTCTTCCCTCGGGGCCCCGGCTCTCAAGTGCTCAAAAGCAGGATTAAGGGTAACATCAGAAGTTCCTGCGTCCCATTTTTAAAGGCAAATTAAGCACATCTGAGCCTAGGATTTGTTGACTTTCAATGAAGATTAGACTTTGAATTGCTAAGTCGCTTTGAAAATGTTACCCTAAACAGCTTTAAGATTGACAGAATTTGCCTTAAGCTGCTCTGAGGCTGACAAGATGAAGGTCTGGTACAGTAACAGAAGCGCTTTGATTCCTTGCTCTTGGATGCTGCTAGGACCTAGGATAAGCCATTTTTTTTCTGCTACCATGAACGCAGCTCAGAGTTTTGATGGCTTTGTCCATAATGACACTTCCTCATTCTCTGTGTAATTCCCGATTTAAGCAAGGACACTAATCAACAGAACTTGGACCTTTCCTTTTAATATCTTAATTTAAAATGAGTCTCGTGGCAATAAAAACCCTAAAAATAAATCTTCCAGGAAAACCAGTTGTGTTCTTCTCCCTCCCCCTGCCTTGAAAAGTTTCTACCTATACTGGCTTAAGCTTACCTTGATTTTAAGACATTCCTCTGTCCTGCAGAAAAAAGATTTACCACGAACTCCTACTTCTACTTAGCAATTAATTTTAGATGGTAAATGTTTATCAAAAGCCACGTCCTTAAATTTAGGCAAAGTAATAATAGTAGTCTCTTGAGTCAGGTGCCTAAAAATAATTTTCTTTAGCATTTGAGTAATCTGACCAATTTCAAGCAGATTACATGTACTTAAAATTATGCATTGAGACTTATCTGTGCTACAACACATTTTATGTAGTAGAAAATAATTCACGGATGCACTTCCTTTTCTAATATTGCTCATAGGTAAATACTTTCTATTAAATTTATTAAAAAAAAATTGACTACAAATTTCAGGATGTAAAACTCAGGATGTAAAATCTCATACACTACTACCATTTCCTAAGCCTGAATCAAATGACTGTGTCATGCTGGAAGCTGGAACGTGATACAGTTTAATGTTAGGTTCATGTGTGCAGAAAATACAAGACTGAGGCAAGAATGATAAAAATCCAGTTTACGTCTTCAGCAGCTATAAGTGAACAGTAACTCCCTCACTGGCTTATACGTAATGCTGGCATCTTTCCTCTGTTTTTTAAAAACATTGAATAATGCCCTCTTCAAAAAGATTTTGTAGCTGGGAAAGTTGTAGAAGAGATCAGTTGAACAAGCATGTCTTTGTGTGTCATGTTCATCATGGGCTGATCCAAAATTTCCTCATTTTGTTTTGCTTGCTGATCTTGATGAGGTACTTTGGTAGAGGAAAAGCCTCTATAAGAACAAGAAACTTTGTCATTAACAAGGAAGATGGATGAGGTCAACTCTCTTGCTTCCACTGTAGGAAGGAGGAGCAAATCCTACTCTCCCAGCAGAGAAATCCATAGAACTTTTCTGAAAATCCAGTCCTTGATATAACGGACCGTGCAGGACTAAGGAACAGTGCTGGACCACATTCACATTTGCATTACTCAGGGATCAGTTCATCACTAGTGGAGCTACTCTGAACGTGTGGGAAAGGGCAGACTCTCACCAGGAGGATGGTGAGCGTTGGTGCAGGCAGTGCAGACAGGTTCTGCACTGGGGGATATTCAAAACTCAGCTGGACAGGGCCTCGAGCAACTTAACGTAATTTTGAAGTTGACTCTGCTTTGAGAGGGGGGTTGGACGTACAACCTCAGAATGGTCTCCTCCAGGCTAAATTACCTGTGATCGTATCTATTCAGAAGGACTGAAGTATAAAATATGTTGAGACACAGGAGATTATCTCAGATCATATTTATCACTTTTGGGCATATCAAGAATTTTTAATATAAATTCTGTATAAAAGGACAGTCAGACTTTGGTGTCCGAGAGACAGCATTTTCTGCAGTGGCTAAAAATAATTCACTTTGCTTAAAAGTTCCTTGGTGTATGCAACTGAGGATGGTACAGAGATGCTCAAGCTATGTACAAGTTCAGGTGATGTTCTCCAGAGCTGTGCACTGGTACTAACCCAATCTTGAAAGCACTATAGCCAAGTTAAAGCTCTACCTCACCATGGCTGATATGGCTGTACTGTAGTGATTTGGGAACTAGAGTGTGTCTGGTGGCTCAGCCATCTTCAGGCAGGGTAGGCACCCCAGTGTGACTGTGGGCTTATAGTAGAGAGGGCTTTCTTTTGTTCATATTTTGGGAAAACAAATTAGGTGCAATGCAGGGATTATTAGAGGAATCTAAACTCCCTAGACAGTAAAGGAGAGAGCTAGGTACCTATGGGAAAGGAAGAATTCAGAGCATTTACCTTAAATGAGAAAAATAGGCTGATACAGGTGGTATGAACATTTATCTAATTTGATGTCCTGTTTCCCTACTATAAGAACACTTAAGGAGAGTATAGTGAAGTGCTCAGAGAGTATGGTAAAGTGGCCATATCAATGCCTGTGATGGGTAAATTAAACATAAAGGGTGAAATCTCTTTGATTTCAATAGAAGGAAGCATCTATTTTGTCAGAAAAGCCTGCAGTGTAAATTACATTGTCATTTAGCATTTGCTTATACAAAAACTGTGCCATTAAAATGAATTGAGTCTTACAGAATAACAGAATAGAGACCCAAAAGTAAGTTCTTTTTTTGATTCTGACATCCCAGGGAGTCATGGAAAAACAAACAAGCAAGAAAACGAACAAACAAATGTCTCTGACTGAAGAGATGTTTTTCTTTCACTTATGTGGACAAGATTGTTTGAAATATTCATCAACAAGATTTTTTTGCCTGGACCAATTCTTAGACTTTTTTAGTATTTCATAGCCTCATTTGCAAGCTGTAGGAACTTCATATGTTTTCACTTCCAACATGGAAACAGCAATGCAATTTATTGGGTGATTTAAGGGCTGAGTAAGGATGCTGTCTTTGGAGAAGGCTGTGGTGTACAGCAGGGAGAGGATCAGACCATATGTGCCCTGTTCCTATATGTTCCCTAAACATCTGCTGCTAACCACTGTCACACTTGAGTAGATGCACCTTTCTTCTGAGCCAGGGTAGCTGCAAAACAAAATTGTTGTCACTTTTATAGAGGAAAATAGATACAGAAGGTGGGAAACTGAAATTGCCTGCACAACTTGCATTAGTGCCGACAGGAGAAAGGACATGGAAAATTTTCAGTGTTTAAAAAAATGAACAAAGCAATCCCCATGGAAAAAAAATCAAACACTTGAAATATCTGCAGGTGACAAATTATGAAAACTTGCGGCTTAAGGAGAATCAGGTTGAACTCTTCAGTTCGCTGACAGTTTTGCCTGCGTGTAGGTGATGACTCTCACCAGTCAGTCAGCTGGGGGAAGAGGAATTCCCAGTGCCTGGGATCCTGCACAGACAGCCCATGGACTGCCAGACATTTCAGGGAGCTGGTAAAACTCACAGGGGCCAGGGAGGGACACTTACTGTGGGGCTGTGGAGTTTCTATGTATGTGTCAATCCCAATGTTGTATTACAAAATTTTTGACCGGGGCTACCTTGTATCACCTTGATCGAGGGCTATGTTTGATGATTAGGATTACTTCAGCAACCCAAAAGCTGCCAGAGCATATAAACTGCTGTGTTGCATTAAACTGCAATAAGTAGTGTAAATAGGAGTTTCAAATCACCTTTGCATATCTGCCTTAACTTTGTAGATCGATGTGCTGGTTTTGGCTGGGATAGAGTTAATTTTCTTCACAGTAGCTAGTATGGGCTATGGTTTGGATTTGTGCTGAAAACAGTGTTGGTAACCCAGGGATGTTTCCGTTACTGCTGAGCAGTGCTGACACAGAGCCAAGGCCTTTGCTGCTTCTCACCCCACCCCACCAGCGAGTCGGCTGGGGGGCACAAGGCGTTGGGAGGGGACACAGCCGGGACAGCTGACCCCAACTGACCAAAGGGCTATTCCACACCGTATGGTGTCATGCTCAGCATAGAAAGCTGGGGAAGAAGAAGGAAGGCGGGAGGTTTGGAGTGATGGCGTTTGTCTTCCCAAGTCACCGTTAGACGTGATGGAGCCCTGCTGTCCTGGAGATGGCTGAACACCTGCCTGCCCATGGGAAGGAGTGAATGAATTCCTTGTTTTGCTTTGCTTGTGTGCATGGCTTTTGCTTTCCCTATTAAACTGTCTTTATCTCAACCCAGGAGTTTTCTCACTTTTACTCTTCTGATTCTCCCCCCCACTCCACCGGGTGGGAGTAAGCGAGCGGCTGGGTGGGGCTTAGTTGCCGGCTGGGGTTAAACCACGACAATTGACCACACCACAGCACCTGGTTCCCAGATGTGTTGTCTTTAAACCATTTTACTGCATCAATATCCAAACATTTCTCTTACGTTTATCTCTGCCATTCCTACTTCTGGTCTTATAGGATCAAACTGCTTTTCGTTGTTTAACACAACTTGTGACTAGCAGTGCAAATGCTATCTTTTTTATAGTTTTCCTTCTGTCTCTGTCTCATTAACTTAGTATTTCCCATCAAACATCAGCCAAAGAAATATCTGTTTCTCCAGCAAAGTCTGAAATATTTCTTTTCCATAGCTATGATTTATGACTGCAGTTCTGTCATTAAGCTCTGCAAAGTGAACCAAGTTAATGGAAAGACTCTAAACAGTGAGCTTGTATTGCGATGAACAACTTTCATTTTTTTTATATAAACAAGCAAGTCACTACAAGATACAATGTGATGAAATAAATATAAATGAAAAAAACTTAAAAAATAGACTGTATAAAAATTTATCTTCAGAGGTTCCTTTGCTTTGTGATCTCAAAATCTGTATCTTAAAATCCTTATCTGAAGTTAAGAGCAAGAGCTTCTCTTCCTTTAAATAACAGATACAGGCGCTATCTTCTTTACCAGAAAGTCATTCATTAAGCAAACCCTCATTACAGCTTGTGACTGCCTCTGAGGGATAATTTCAAAGAATCCTCCCAAGTGTCCCACATAGCAAGGCCACGTCTGAAAATCCTTGTATCTCCATCAGCTGTAGCAATAATTTACTGCCACTAATTTATCAGTCCCATTGCATTACTGGTCTTTAGTGAGGAGGGTTGAGATTTTTCATTTTCTTGATTTGTTTTTAAGAGTTTGTATTAAAGGTCCTCCCTTTGCACAAGGCTGAGGGATCTCCTGCATGCAACAGTGGAGATGTCTATGCTTTCAGATAATCTCCAAGTGAGCCTATGCCCAAGTCCAGGCTCACTCAATGTTCAGAGACCAGCAGATGGTTGGGGCAGGCATGGCTCTGCATTGCCAGACTCTGCAGGGACACTGAGGAGAAGAGGATGTGCCCCTTCAAATCCTTTCACAACCAAGGTGCAAAACAGGACAAAGAAAGGCTGTCTTGGCCTTAAGACATTATTTTCAGCACCTTTGACATACTTTTCTACCTCCTCAAATGCTTGTTGGCAGCTCATGTAAGACCAGCCTGAAGGAACTGGGGTGTCTAACTCCCGCTAGAGCAGGTGGTGGGCACCAAAATAAGGCTGGCAGCAAGGAGTCCCTTCCAGCTCTGAATCACAGAGACAAACAGGAGTCAGAGCTTCAGACACATCTCTCTCTTCTTAGCTTTTCTGGTTGGCTACTGTAGGTATCCCAATACTCAATGTACTTGCTGCCATGAATCCAATCTTTCACGAATCCACCTAATTCATCTCCTGCCCTCCAAGCTGATACCTTTTAGGCACTGAGTTCAGTCCTTGGGTCTGCACTCAAAGCTGGAGACAATTTTGAGGAACCGCAAACGTGAGTGTTTCATTACTCAGCACCCTTTACCAAATGCCTGTCTCTGGGATTCTGACTCTGTCTTTATAAAGCAAGGATGGATGGCATTTCCCTGCCACGAAGGACAATAGTGAGGATAACTACAGTAAGGATTGTGCAGCATTCAGATACTAAATACCAATTACACAGGGCATTGGGGTGTAATAAGAAAGCTCAGGAAAGAAAAAGCCATAGCAATAAAGCTAAATGAATTATTTACAATCAGCTCCAGGATGCGTTTAAGGATGAACCCACAGAAGAGCCTTTCAGACCTGTCAAATCAATGGAACCATCTGGACTTGATGTGTCAGTAGACAAAGTTTAATAAAAAAATCAATAAAATGAATAGTAATAAATTACCAGGATGAGATTAATGACTCATACATGTGGAAGTGGAAGATACGAAGCCAGTTTTTTCAAGGGAGACCACAAATAAATTAAATCTGGCCTGAGTAACAGGTATATCTACTCAACCTCTTTAGAGGAACAGGGAACTCATGGACCAGGAATATCACTTGGATTTCCAGAAAGCTTATGACAGACTTCCTCACCAAAAGATCATAAAATATAAAATATATAGTGGTCTAGGAGTGAAGGATTAGTAAATGTTTAAAGGATAGGAAACAAGGGTTAACAAACAAGGTTTCATTTTCACAACGGAGGAATTCCCATAAGTGATCTAGAAAAGGTAGTGAAAAATGAGGCAATAATATTTACTGAAGACACTGAAGTATCAAGGGTAGCAAACCGAAAAACTGACTGAGAAGACTTGCAAAAGGATTTCAAAATGTCAAGTGACTGGATGATAAAATACTTGATGAAGTTCAATGTCTATAAGTGCAAAGTGAGGCATGGGGAATATCAGTCCTTGGTAAATTTACATACTGATATACACTAGCTAAGCAATTACTCCCCAGGGAAGAAATTCTGGAGATTTTGTATATTGTTCTAGGAAAACATTAATTCAATGCTTGGCAGTAGTGAAAAAAGCAAATTTGTTTGTACAATTTAAGGAAATGAATAAAGAACCAAACAGAAATCATTGCTATTATACCATGATACAGACACCCACACACTTCTACTGCAGACAGTCCTGATCCCCTCAACCCAAAGAGGACCTGGAAAAGGCAGAGAAGGAGAAGAGAGGCCAGTGAGGGCCATTTTATCATGGGGCATATTATACAGACTAAGCCTTCTCAGCTTTAAAAAAGATGACCAAGAAAAGAATATAATAAAAGTTAATGAAATTACGAATTTCAGGGAAGAGTGAATAGGGGACATTTGTTCACTGTTCTCACAATACAAGAAATGGAGGGAATTGTAATTTAACCACTAACAGATAATATACAGTATGCAATTAACCAGTGGATGTTGTAGAGTCTGAAAATTTAAATGGGCCTAAAGAAAATTCTTCCAAAGAAGAGAAAAATCCACCAAAAGCTATTTTTATAATCTCAGGCGATCTGCTATCAGATTCTGTTTGAGACAGAATAATGGGTGGGAAGGACCTTTGGTGAAGAACGTGTGAAGGTGGTCATGTTCACCTTCACACATTCACCCTACATCACTGGGGCTTGGGTTTGATCTGTATAACTTAAACCAGTAGTCATTTGGCTTGTGACAACCTGCTTGAAAGACAACTTTTATGTTTATCTCCTGCCATATTTGTGGAAACCAACTAAAGAATTCAAGCTGAAACCCCATTTGTACATACACAATCCAGCTGCCCATAAGGGTACAGAGCTGGGACCCACTCCTAGGGCCAACACTTTTCTTCAGGCTATGTAAGTCACTGTCTATATCTCTGTTTCTTCACCTAGTCCTTCTTTCAGAGAAAGCTTAGAGATATGAAAAACACTGATTGAGAGATGGATATGACTATTTTTATGTTATTATCAAAACATTTCTTTCAGACAATGCCCTTCCCTTTTCCTTTCTTCTGATGGCTAGTTTGATGGCTAGTTTAAAGGGATGGTGTACTTAATTTTTATCTGAAAGTCTTGGCACAGTACTAAGGTTTTTAAATCAAAATAATTTAAATCAATTTATAGAATATTATTTTGGGTAATCTTTTGGTTTTCCACTGTTGAGTAGTGTTGCATGATTACACTGAATACAAGGATTGAAAACACATCACAGACTCAAGGGCACTGAAAAATCTTCCTGAAACACAAATTTTACTCACTGATTCATTGTTTTCATGGAAAAACTTTTTTTTTTTTTGTTACAGAATTTCACTGGTACAGGACTTAGCATATATGATAATTTAAAAAGTACCTATATATTTTTAGGTTTGCAAGATAGTGGATGCATGTGCATCTTCCTAACCTAGCACAGTAATATTAGGATTTTAACCAAACTGTTGAATACATCTAATGTCCTCATACAGCACCATACTTCTTTTTGCAGTTAATCCAAGTATTCATTGTTTTTAGAGAAAATCTCCCACTAGAAGTCAAGGTGCTTTTGCCTTTGGGTAAAGATATGAGTAGAAGGGTAATCTCCTGGGAACTGTTTCTCAAACCTCATTAGTAAAATTGTTTGCATTTCTAGGGAAAATAAACTATTAAACTGGATTTTAAATAAAAGCTGAAGCAGCAACATCTAAAGAAATGTTTTAAGAAATATTTTTATATGCTTACATCTTATAATAAACTAAATAAGAGAAATATCATCATAATGTTCATACAAAAAATGCCTTGGAGAAAAAAGATGCCATGTATTCCCTAAAGATATCTTTGTTCTTGTCTCTTGCTAAATGATTGACACAGTAAAAAATGAAGTGATTAACTTCTAGCTGACAGAAAAGAGTAACATGGGTCTGTAATGATGGCAGCCTCAAGTGGCATAGTGTCCTACTTATCTGCATTTTAAAGCAACAGCTGCTGGGTCTTTTGCAATGTCTGCAGAATTTTAAAGAGAAGCAAGATTAGAAACAACAGTACATCTTTGCTACAAATGCCATGAAACTGGCCCTCACAAGACAGAGATCAAACAGAAAGTGTTGGGCATATGTGAAATAATTATATTGGGGGGCGCGGGGAAGCAGTTCTTATAGCTCTATGTAAAAATACCCTGATGTTTCTGAGTCAACATAATCCAGATGTATGGTTTCACTGTCTACCAAATTTCCTCTAGATTGAGACATTCATCTTGAAGATCTTTTTGAATCTGGACACTTTTCCTAGAATAAGTTAATTGTAAAAGGATGCAGATGCTTTATTATTAGGCTATATTTATGCAGTTAGACATATCTACAGCAGAGAGTGCTCAGTCCTGCCAGCTGGTTTGCAACCTCACTGTCCAAGGCTAATCCCCTCTAGCACATACGATCCACACTGCTTAGCACTGGGCTCAGGGCTGCTCTGAGCCCATATCACATCCTATGGCCCTGAGAAATAATTATTTTATGAATGTGGTATTCTTCCTCTTCAAAGTGGCTGAAGTGATGTGAACAGTATGTCGTAACCTCACAGACCGTGTTTTATAGCATGACACCAGAATAGTGTTGCATGTCCTAAACAAGTAGCATGAGGGTGTATGGGGGTCTCTTAAAGTGAAAGTCTGCAAGACTGTGTCATGCAAAGGGAACCAAACCCAGTGATGTCTTATCCATGCTGCCCAAAGAAATGTCTAGAGTGAACTGTCCTAAAAATAACCTATCCACGTTTGGTCTTGAAGGGAACTAGTTAGTTTGCTCCCAAAGAAAGCTTGGGAGTAAACGAGCAGTACAGTGTGAGCAGTCAAGGTCCTGGGTGCAAACTGGGCTGCTAGATTATCTGGATTACATAGTCATACCCAAAGAACTGTGTCACAGTAACATATTTTTACAAATAATATCATTTTGTTGGTGAGATAAAGCCATATCTAACATATTACATTGCAGCAGCTGGAATTCCTATTTTGGAGTGAAATGAATTCATTAATGTGAATGTGGCTCACAAATTAGCTATGATATTTTCTTTGCTAATCATTGATATTGTCTTTAAAATGGCCTGCTAGTTTAAGGGTTTCTTTGGGAGAAAATGGCAGCTCTGAGAGCTCTACAGCAACATGAAATTCCAGACTGGCATGTGATTTGTTTTAGATATAGCTATGACTGTGATTGTAATTGCCTTGGACTTTCTTGATGATCACTATTCAGAAAGCTTCAGATGATCCTGAAAATCAGAACCATTTCTAATCTTACCTCTTTGATAGTCACTTGAAGTACAGTAAGGTAAAAGGATATTGAATACAGTCTATGATGAAACTTTCTGGAGACTGATAGGTTACTCAAAGCTGAGAACAAGATTCAGACTGGTTATTTTTAATGCCTAAACTCGACTTAGATGGATTTTAAGCATCAAGGCCTTACTGCAAAATTCAGAGTTCCTACTCCCTTCAGTAGACCAAGTATTTTAGACTACATTTGCTCTCACATATTTATGAGAAGCTGGATGTCTCTCTCTCTCTCTCACTTAAACATTTATGGAATTCACATTTAAAGCGGAGAAATATCCAGACTGCTTTTAAACCCTAAAGGGGTCAATCTTATTGTGCTTCAAATATGCCTAACAAACATACACAAAAGTGAATGCAGAAAAACCCCAACAGGAAAGGCTATTCCCATTCAAAAATGCAGCTGTGATATTTATCTTTTTCTAGTAGTCTGGTGGTTAGAGACTTACCTGAGTATGGGAAATTCAAGATTTTGCCACACCATTGACTGAGGAAGTGGGAGATATAAATGCAGTTCCCTCAGCAGACTGAAGGGATTCAAAGCCAAAACTCTCTCATCTTCATAAAGTGCCCTAACCACCAGGTTGCCATTTGTGGAAAGGACATTTTTCACCCCTTCCCTTGAAAGGGCAGTGTGACCAAGGGGTCAGGAAGGTTAAAGTTTGGGAGGAAGAAGTTGGTGGGGACCCCTCAACTGAAGGCTGAGGAATGTAGTGGCAAATGAGCTGTCCTGACTGTCATCAGTGATTGCAGGTTGGCTTTAACTGAAACAGCAATAATGCAGGGAAAAGGGATACGCACTTGCAAAATGTTTTGCAAAATGTGTCTTTGCAAAAAGAGGAACACCACCATCTTTTCCTCTTACATTTTAAACAGACTTTGCTGCTCAGTAAAGTGCCTATCCTCACTTGTACAACTTTGGTCTCAAATTCCCAGAAGAGTTGGTACCTAATACGGAGGCTGAAGCCAGGCTTTCAGCAAAAATGAGAATTCAGACATATTCCAGCATTTAGTTTTTCCTCTAAGCTAAATCCAGGGCAGAGTGACTGAACCTAACTCACCCCTAAGGTGTTGCCGTGCTCTGTAAGGGAGCTCCATTAAGGATGCATTTGGCCAAACTCCCTGCTTAGCACAGCAAAACTGAATTCCCTACTCAACACTTCCATTTACGGTACACAGAATTTATGTAACTAAGTTAGGCACCTTGGATCACCCTCTGTAGACCATGTTTTATGAGATGTTGTGGTGCCAAAGCTGGGCTCCTGTAGCTCATAATATGGCCTGAAAGTTGTGTGTACTTCTATCAGTTCTACAGGTAAATTTGAGTCAGCTATGCTCACTGCCTCTGCATCCTCACCCCGCTGCCTAAGGATTGCTTACTCCTACAAGCCACCTTGGAAAATGCTTTTAACAAAGTCAGTTCCAAGTTTCTTCCCCCATCAATCAGCAATAATGTTTTTTATACAGGCTGCTAAATTCTCTACTTTGACCAAGAAGTCTATTCTCCTTGAGTGACACTGAAAACTATTCAGTATGGAGAGTAGTGGTTCAAGGTCTGACCCGTTTTGTATTGACTTGAGGGAGAACAAGAGTGTGCCATGTTGCTGAATGGCAACATCAATTCCTTAAACTCTGTGCAGTGAGATCAATGAAAATAAATCAATACATCGCTTTAAAAATGGTGTCATGGAAAGAAGTCTCATAGGCTTTCCCTTAAGAGATAAAAGAGGTAAAGAACACTATTTGCTGCAAACACAATAAACCAAATACTGGGAAAGTCCTACAAAAAATGCATTAACCTCCTTCACAGACTGCCACCAAATGGGATTATCTCAAAGCTCACTTACTTTGCTCCCTGTCATTAAGAGGAGCAGCTCATCCCTGAGTTTTGCTAAACAAAACCTAGAGGTTTCCCAAATAAAATGAGATTATCTTCTGCCTACATAGCATAAGGAAAAGCGTGAGAATAGGATTTAAAATAAGGTAGGAGTGATGTGATAGCAATGAAAAGATTTATGTTATTATAAAGGGCTGGGAGAGCCTGAAAAAATCAGAACTTTAAAATATGCGGTCTGTCACACTACCATGCCTTGCTACAATTTAAGCATTTCTTCATTTCCAGATAACATGAATCTGAAAAGAATGCTGTTGAAACAGCATTATTTGTATGGCTGTATTAGGTGTAGAAATATGTTTTCAGGTAGTTAAAATTCCTTTGTTTCCCTCATCCCACTTAATTAATTATGAGGGGTGATTTGTTTGAGAAGAAGACAGACTGGAAGCAGAAGGCATTCGTGATGGTTTAATTATGGTTTAACTGATGTCTTATGAAATTTGAGAAAATGGCCAGATTATTGAATGGATGAGAATTTATTGTGATGCTCTTGTTATATCAAAGTGAATTGTGATGTTATTCAACTGAGCAGAATTCTTAGAACACTAAAATACATCATTGGTAAAGGTGTATTTTTACAATTACCATTTTATTTGCATATTGATGCAAGGACCTGAATGGAGTAATCTTTTAGAGGAGTGTAATCCCATTCTTTCTAAAACCAGCAAGGACTGAATCCAAATTAAGCTAGAAAAATTCATTTGAAATCCACAACTGGACTGCAAGGGTGGAAATGTATATCAAGGGATGGACTATAATTTCAAAACATTGCCCTGAGGAACAGGTACTGAACAGTGGAGTCTCACTAATTTGCTTCTCACTCAACCCCCCAAAATAATAGATGTCTGTAACTATAATCACAGTGAATATCCTCTAGGTTTGTGCATTACAGCCTGAGTCCTAGCCAGCCAAAATGCCATCCACTTCACTCTGAGTTCCAGACAGACACAAAAGCATGGCTGTGAAGGGTTGAAAGATGTGAAACATAATGACTGTAGCTGTGCTATTGAAGTAATGAAGAGCTGAAAAGCGTGACTGATGAGCTCTTAGATAACGGATTAATGAGCAAGATGCCTGTAGTTCATCAAAAGACTAATGGAAATCTACACAAGGTACCTGCAGTATACTATGGAGAAGGATGTGAAGACCAGGAACCATCCAAATATAGCATTAAAGAGACAGATAGAGCAAGAACAGAACAGAGTGATGTTAATGATTTCAGCTTATATGTATATTTCATGTATGTTAACCAATTAGAGCATAAAAAAGGCGTGATGGAAAATAACTTGCAGAAGACCATGATTTAGTGTATGGAGAACAGATAAAACATGAGTAAAAGAAAGATGCAACTTGAACTTTTTAAAAAATTTGAGCTACTAGGCAGATACTACTGTGTGATGCTTGATCACTGGCACCCTGTGTTATATGCAAAAATGCAGTATACAGGGGTGGACACAGGGACAGGCTACAAAGGAGGAATTTAGAAATGTTGCCCAGACATGTAAGGGATGGTTTCAGGAAAGCCAAAGCTCTGCTTCAGTTGAGGCTTGCCAGGGGTGTCAAGATCAACAAGACCTTTTACACCTACATTGGCAGTAAAAGGCTGAACAAAGGAAATGTGAGTCCATTGCAGAATGGGGTGGACGATTCAGTGACAGCAGACACAGATAAGGCTGAGCAGCTCAGTGCCTGCCTTGTCTCAGTCTTCATCAACAAGGTCTCCCAGGGTGCTGTGCTTGGAGATGGGCTTCAGGAATAAGAATGACCAGCAGTGGCTGAGGACTGAACTTGACCCATGCAAGTCCATGGGACCCGACGAGCTGTGTCCAAGGGGGTGGAGAGAACTGGCCAATGTCACAGCCAGGCCTCTGTCATCTTTGAAAGACTGTGGAGATCAGAGGCAGTCCCTGATGACTGGAAATGTTAAACCCATCTTCAAATAAAGGCCAAATGATTTGAGGAACTACCAGCTGGTCAGGCTTCCTTTTGTGCCTAAGAAAGTCAAGGAGCAAGTCCATTTGGATCACATTTCTGAGCATGTGAAGGAGAAAAAGAGGACTGGGATCAGTGAGCATGGACTGACCATGGGTAAATCATGCCTGGGCAACCTGATGGCCATCTAGGATAAAATTACTGTATTTGTGGATGAAAGTGAACAGTGGATGTCATTTACGTCGACCTTAACAAGACTTCTGTTTCTTGTATCTTGAAATATTCTTGTATCCAAGCTAGGGCATTATGGTCTGGATGGGTGGACGACTAGTCGGGTAAAAGACTGGCCAGATACCAGCCTCAGAGGGTTGTGATTAATGAGTTGTACTCTGCCTGGAGGACAGTATGAAGAAGGGTTATCACAGGGGTCTATCCTGGGGTCTGTACCCTTCATGTATAACATCTTTATCAATGACCTGGAGGAGGTGAGATGTGCACTCTCATCAGATGAGCAGACAGCACTGCACTGGGTCCAGCTGATATACTTGAGAGCAGGGCTGACATCCAGAGTGACCAAGGCAGGCTGGTGGATGGGGCCAACAGGAACCTTGTGAAATTCAAGAAGGACAAGTGCAAAGTCCTGCACTTGGAACAGACTAACCTCCTTATTGTCATGGGTCAGGGACTGACACCCTGGGGAGCAGCTCTGCCAGCCCTGGGAGTCCTGGAGGATGGCAAGCTAGGCATGAGCCAGCCATGGGCCCTGGCAGCAAAGTTGCAGGAGGGTTATTGCTTGTGCCTGATCCTACTGCCCTGATCCCAGGGCATCATGGGAACGGCCTGGTAGAGAAGGAAAACAAACTCCAGCTTTCTAAATCTAAGACTATTGATCTAACCATAGGACTATCCATTATTATATGTCTGTAGTGGTGACTATGTGGAAATGTTCCGGGCAGGTTTAACAGTCTACCATCCTTTAATATACAGGGACTATCCACAAGAATGTTTATTCCTCACTGTGGGAAGCCACCTCCTTGTTCCACGTCCATTTTGGGAACTTGTGCTCCAGGAGGCATTTAACCCTTGTGTAATGGGAATAGGAGCCATTTCCACCCCAGGAGTCAAGGTATTCCCATCAGGGGCCTAGAAGGGAATAGAAACAGGAAATACATCCTTCTAACATTACTTTATCTTGCTTGTAGGAGAAGCAGGATGACTGAGGCCATCCTAAGTATTCAATTATTGTAATTTTAAGCTGCAAATGCACTGGAGTCTAACGGTAAATGCTCTTCCTCCATTAAAGCATGAGGTACAATTCCATAGGCCTTCAGGAAATGTAAAGGACAGCCCCCTTCTACAGAGCATGATTGCTCAGCAACCCAAAACTATAAACATGTAATTTTTTATTTTACCAAACACAATTACCAATTAATCAGCCGTTAGGGAAGTCTATGTCAAACAAAATATTGGCAGAGGAAACTTTAGCCTGCCTAGTAGATGGCTGCTTTTATCAGTGAAAAATGCTAAGATATCAGAAAATAAATTCTAAAATCAGTTAATCAGCTCAAACAAAGTTTCAATTATTCTTGTAATTGGGGATGATTAGATTATTCTGTACACACACTGGGAAAAAATGATTCACAGAAATACAGAATCTTTAAGTCCCAGACTATGATGACTATTTAAAAAGTATTTATATTTTCATACAAACATTCCTCACCAGATCTAATTAGACTAAATTACTTCTGTTGGTACTTCATTCTCCCAAGAATAGTCTGCATAGCTGATTTTTAAAATGAACTTTACCCCATAAAGTCCTATTATCATGTACACAGGGTGAGCAGAGGTAAAGCACATCAAGAAAAACCTATCCAGTGCTTGACTTCGCAAGATTGTAATGCTTCTGGTATAAATATCACTGAGAGAGAATCTTTCTGAAGTATTTGACCTAAATGCCAGTAAGTCTACTTTCTAGCAGTACTCAAAGAGAGCACAAGTGTTGTTTTTGCCCACATCTCAGCACTCCTGAGCCTCTCTTGTGGGTATAGCCTTTTTGGTATGCAATAAAGACACAATTAAAATAAATATTCCCTTTTTGCTGTCTGAAAAGACAAAGTCCTTGACTTAGAAGGCTATACCTCTAGATTAAGGGTGGAGACAGATCAGATTCCAATAAGCTTGGACTGCTATCAGCTCATTTCCAGAACAGCTCTGCAGAGAAATAATAGCACTCCTTAATCTATTGGCTAAGTCCATAGCATTTTACTTTTCTTTGTTCTGCCTCTCATAACAGAAATGGATGAAAGGCCAGATGTGTGATATGCTTTCAAAGGAAAGGATATGGTGATGTGTTTTCCATGGAGTTTATTTGAGTCAACATGACTTTTTCATGATTTGTGGTTCCAGTACCTTAACAATATGACAGAAGTTAGGGAGCGAGAGACTGGATTATCCTTTTCTTAAACCTGTTGGGGTTTTCTTGTTTATGACACATCATAACTACAATGAGAGCCTAGGTCATATTGACCTGAAACTTAAGCATTAGAAGTACTCTTCTGATCCCATTAGAAAAATTGTCTCTGGTGAGTCTCCTTTTCCATTTTGGCTGCAATAAAAAAATCCAACCTCTTTTCACACATCTAATTCAGAAATTTCAGATAAAGTTTGACCTTAGACTCTTCAGAGTTCTGTGACTTAAAGAGTCTCAGATGATTTATTCAAAATCTATTTATCTCCAGTAACTGTAAGCAGGTGTCCTACAATGAACAAACAGCTCATCATAGTGCTTCAGCATCACTCCATATCTCTCTAACAATATAACTGTGTATTTTTAGGTCCTAAATCAATGCAGAACCTGAGCTCCTCAATTCCAGAATGATACCACTTATCTCCCTGGAGGAAGAGCTCAGATAGGATGGAAAATTCTTTGTGTTCTTTAAACAGGCAGAGCACTTCTAAACAGTAACTTGGACTAAAATTCTTGTTACTGCTAAGGTTTTTGTCTGACTTATGATGGCATATGACTCCTTGATTCACACCACATTAACCATTAGTTATACTGACTGCAGATGGGTTTTACTGCTGTTTGTAGAAGACATAATTATTACTGACTGTTTAATAAACACAATTAGAATATTTCCCTTATTCCATATACTTCTCTGTCTGCTCTTTCCAAATATAATAAAATCCCATTTCAAATTGAGATTTCCTGAAGCTCCAGAATATATTTAGAACCCAAGGCAACTGGTAGAAAAATGAATACAAGTCTTTCATGTAATGCACTGGGGTACGTAGTGCATTTCCAGAGATGGAACACTAAAAAGTGCAAACGCAGCAACTTAATACTTGTATAAAATTTCCTAAAAAAGCAGCATTGAAACCTGAGTATAATTGAAGTGTCATTTCTTAACAATTCAAACTCCAACAAACCAAGTAGGGATTTTCCTTTCACTCATCTTAATGCAAATTAAGAGCTGCTGCACTGAACCAAGGAAATTTTAGCAATTAAAAAGTATAGGGAGAGGAAACTTTGACCCTTCTGCACACTGTCCACATTAAAAAGGAATATATTCTTATGTCTGTCCAGTGCCTGATGGCTTTGGCATGGCAATACAGAAAAAATAAAACTAAAGTAGCTTAAGAAGCACCTACCACACAACTCTTTCACACTCTATTAAGAGGAAAACAACCTCATCTTCTACAGGCTCTAAATTCAGCAATGGTCCTTGCATTCAGCTGGATAATTTTCAGGTCATTAATTCAGTCAAATTCACTATTATTTCATACCTTCAGTGATAAAAATATCCTGTCTGTTGATTGTTATTTCTTTTACATTTTTTTCTTGCAGCCAAAACTGCTGCAATCCTCCTTAAAGGCAAAACTCTCTGTTGAATTTTATCCAAACTTTCAAAATTGTTTTGATATTATTAAAGGAAGCCTATAAGCAACTACTGTTAACTGAATCACTGTCTACTACTTGTGCAGCAGACAGACAAAGGCAGATAAATCGATTACTGAGGACAAGGAATTTAAAAGAAATCCTTGTATTTCTAATGATGTTCTCTTTAACCATTTTCTGAATTTTAGCAGCAAACAACAATATAAATGAAAGTAAACTAGAAAAACCTTTAAAAATACACAATCCTGACAGCATCAAGAAAATAAAAGATGATTACATTAACACAGTAGCTATAATAAAATCATACTTATTGGCCTATGTAAAAAGGCAACGTATCATTCAGATATTGAAATAAATTCTCAGGCATTTGCTGAATGAGATCAGATTTACGTAACAGAACTGTTATTTGCCACAAAACCAGCGAAACTCGCCTGGCTGCCAGGCCTCATTTGTGTTGTGCATGGGAGTTTAGAACCTGTGCTGAATGCCTGTGGTTACTGCACTTGCATCAGGAGATGTTGTGAGCTGTGGACTTCAAACTGACCCGTCATCTTCTAGCAGTAACCACTAGATTGGCTGGATAGTAAGCCCAACACAGAAATTAATATGAAGTGTGTAAGGGTCCACTTCTATTAATTTGTATTTTGGTTTTATTACTCATATTCTAATTAATTATTAAAATATAAGTAGATTATTAGATTTCCAGAGACTTAACAAGAAAATTCAGGCCCAGTTCAGTTTTGATGAAAGATCTGCTGAAGTTCATGAGACTTTCAAGCTGAATCCCCATGCAAATATCAGTGATGAAGGAAGAATTCTGATTTTTAGTCCTGGAACATCTCATGATTCTGACTTGAAACCAGGGTAAAGACTGATGAGTCTAATTGCACTTTAGTTGGGGCTAACTTTAGCCAGAATGAAACCCATGTGAATCAGATTTGAAGAAGTGCCATGGACTGAAACCATGCCGTTCCTCATAACTCTAGTAGAGGCTTTAGGATCCTGGTTCTGACCATGCTAATGCCAGTGTAGCTCATCCTTTTTTCTGTAAAGAAGGGCAGGTGTGAAATCAGGACCAGACACTAGAGTGCTAAACAACAACAATATATAGTATTAAAATCTAAGTTATTTAATAATGTGATAAATCTGCTATTAAATTAAGTGGATGTCATAAAAATACATCTGTAATGTCGTATCTGAATGAGACACTGGGGTGGAATAACTCAGAGAGTAAATGTACTTTCCAGGGCATCTCACAGGACATTACATTCACAGCTTCTCCCTGCAGCAGAGCCTTCTTGTCGCAATAGCTCTCCGTGGATGTGGCAATGCTCTGACTGCCAGTGTAGAAAGGACAAAATCACTTTCAATGCTTATACTGATATACTGAAAGGGTGATTGCATTTTGAACCTGCAAACCACATTAGAAACATTGCTTCTACCATGTTTCCTGCAGTACTACTGAAAAGGGTTTTGATTCTGTTTAGTCTCAGTTAATCTGTTTTCAAGATGAGTTCACATAGATATCCGTTTCCTTGTACAGAAATACTTGAAGAAACAACGGTCGTTTTTCAAATCTAAACTTCACTTCTTGTACAAGCTCAAGTTCAGTAATAGTTCAAGTATTCTCAGCAACACAGATCTTGACAGACGAACAAAATCTGCCTGGCTGGGTACAGAGGGGAACAGCCGAAAGGGCTGAACTGTGGCTCTGTATCTTGAACCATCTGCAAGAAAGTGGCAAAATACTGCTTGATGGCCATTAGGCTGGGCTTCCATTATGTGATTGATAACCTATGATCCCTATCTGTAGAAATTGTCTTACAGTCTCTGCAGAAAGGAGTAATTACAACAGTCAGTCACTGCAACCTCTACCTGGAGTCTAAAATGTCTCAAGGACATCAAGAAGAGAAAGTGTGCCTGCAAGGATAGTGCTTTTTAAAAGGGAAAATTACAGACCTTTTTGGCTTCCAGAAAGAAAAGAATATTGATACTTCTTGGAAATGGAGAGGACGTATCATTATCAGCATGCCAAGGTAAAAACTATTCCAACCTGGCATAACTAAAATATAAGTGGCTAGAAATATGAGGTTACCAAAAAATCTTTGTATTCCATCAAGCAACTGCTTCTGTCCTAGTTTTTCACAAAGCTTTCAGCTGCTGCCCACTGTGCCAGGACCCTTTTGAACAATTAGGAGGAAGATGTGGGAGCAGAAATAGCAACATGCTATTGCCTTCTCTGTAAGCAGTGGTTTATATAGCAGTTGGTATTATGTGGTGCTAGCAGGTGTATTGATAATTATAGCAGCACAATATATTGGGTGAAGGAATGGGGTTGCCTGCAAGGTCAACTGAAAAGCGTAAGAAAAAGAAATGGAATTTATGGAAAGTGGGTGAATGTTTCATTATCTTAATTCCTATTTAGTGAGGAACATCTGGCAAACTCCACCAGACAGCTCTGTTTGTTAGTCGTCTTTTATTTTCTACGTTTGTAGATAAGCAATTAGAGTAAGTACTTGTAAGAAAAGCATGACCCACAATCAGAGTCTTCACAAGAGATGAAGTTGGAGACATTGCAGAATGTAGATGTACACACACACACATATATATATAAAGGCACACAGAGATATGCTAATCTCTGAAATATTTTTTTTTTACTCCATTTGCTCTGAATATGAGGCACATTCAGATAGGATCATATCCCACCTGCCTAGGCTGGTGTGCGAGAGGGACAGAGAGGGGGCAAGCAGTGCAAGACCCGCACTTGCACGTCAGCCTGCTGGGGCGGGTACCCCCACGCTGAGCTGGGTTCCCTTGGGCAGCAGCTTCCCCTGCCAACCAGCACCACACAACCACCACTCACAGCAAACTTAGCAAACTAGCCGCATCTAAACCAGGATCTATTCAACGTGGTACCAGCGAGGCCTGGGAGGTCCCAGACTTTCTGTTGCAGGACTTTGTTCCCTGTTAACAAGAGTGGCGTGGCAGGGAATGACCGAATGGAGTTGCTGAGGAGCTTCCTATGAACCCCATGTCTGGTAAGCAGGTCCCTGCATCCTTCCCGTGCTCACTGTAGTTAGTGCAGTCATTTCTATTTCTGATGAGAAATAAAAGGGTCAGCAAAGCCCACTGGCACTCCCTCAGTCTCATTGCTTAGCTTGTTTGGGGTCCCTTCTCATAGATGGACTTCCTTGTGGTGAGACAGAAGACCCTCCTAATTTCTCTTTATTGGAAGGCACTCCAAATGGGAATCCCCACTGCTGTTTTCAGCAGGGTTATGTCCTGTTTCAACACTGTTCTCAGCTTTGTTCCAATGCAGCTAATTTGGAGATCCTGTTCTACAGGGTCTTTATAACTTTTCCACATAAGATTTCAGGTAGAAAACTCTTTAATAGGGGCCAAGCAGTCTTATCTCTTTCTCTCACATTGGTCACTGTGCTAAGAGCCTCTGCTAGCTTGTGCTGTGCCAATGCACATATTTAGATTTCCCACTTTTGACTGTATTCCCACAAGCTTTTATTTCAATGGGTTTTATTCTCTATGTTCATGATCTAACTTACTGTCTTGTACTTTTCCAGTTGAGAACTGCATGAACTGACGGTGTCCTACTATAGCTGTTGACATGGAAACATCATAAGAAACTGTTTGTTGGATAAGTGCTTTTTCACATAGAACAGACACAGCTTAAATGCATGTTTTGCTGACTCACTTTCAGCCATTTTAAGCCACAGACAGTTTATCTTCATTGTCACTTTTACCCCCCCTGCACTGACGGATCACGTTCTGAGTCTCTGCTTAGAAATGAGGCTGTCTGAAACTGTGACTGGCTTGGTTATAGAAATTTCAAACAAATCCTATTCCCACACGTGGCCAAGTTCTTCATCATCATCTTCTGGCTTGGAAATTATTCTAGCTGACACTTTCCTGCTGCATGAGGCTCCAAACCAGAAAGCAGGCAGTCCCACTAGGGAACTGGAAAGCAGAATATATGTGCAATGAAAAGCTATTAAAGCATCTCTTAGGAAAAGAAAAGGTGCGCTGCTTCTTTAGAAGAGACATCACATGTCGAGCGTATTACCTGTTCTGGGACATTATTTCAATAACTTACGAAACAGAACAATAAGAAAAATGGCCAGAAGTGTGTACTACTTACTCCTACTGAAGCTGCTAATAGAAAAGTTGTTTCAGCAGGCATTAATAATTCAGCACTGAGGACATGATTTCAGGTCTCAGCCAGTTATTTCATATCTAACAAGTTTTACAGATAATGTAAAGATAAGATGAATTAGACAAGAATGACTTTGATAAGGAGCTGCTTTATATTCTGTTTTATATTCTGAACTTTAGGCAGAGCTTGTTATCTGAGATTACTGTAGGCTGCGGTTTATTCATGCGGGGCTCAGTCCTTCGAGATGCTCAGTACCATGTGCATTAGCTCTTAATCTTGAAAACAAAGTATTCAATGATTTGCAAAGCTACAACCAGGTAGAAATAAATCTGCTTTTGTCCCTTTTCAGCACAACTGGAGAATCATCCTTGATAAAAGGTTTGCTGGGCTGTTGGTTCATGCTGCAGCTAATGATGCATCAGACCATGGCTCAGGAAGGAATCTGTTGGACTCATTTTATACTGGGTACCTAAGACTAGCAGATCTGATAAACATGAAGATGTGAAGGAGAGAGGTGGTGTCAGAAGCAGAGATGAGACTGTTTTGACTGATGTGTTTACATGTTCAGTTTTCACTCTCCATTAACTGCTTTTTCTTTGTCTGTGAAATATTGTTAAAAATTGCAAACTAACCTCATTTTTCCTTAACTGTTCATTAGCACCAACACTTCAAAAAAGTATCAGATGAATAAGAAGTGTAGGAATTGTTAGGAAAAACTGTAGTAGCTTGTGAGGTGGCTAATAGTTTCAAATAACTATATATCAAATATATTGATTTTCACAGTCCTAGGGTATAGGTGAGGCATAGGGTGGTTTTTTTTAGCACCAAAATGCCATCAAGCTCTAAGCCTAAAGGCCTTTGAATTGTGAATACTCGAAGACTAATAATTCTCACATCCATCTTTCAACTGAATGGCAACACTGCTGTGTGTCTTAGTTAAGGCACTTCAGTTAAGGACCTATGAAAACTTCATGGGCATAAAGTGTGGAAAGCTCACAGCTTCCGCTGACGCCAGTGAGAGGCCACCTCAGAAAAACCCAACCTCTCTCCAGATATACCCCGCTCTTCAATTTTTAGTTGAATTTTTAAATTTCTCATTTAGTCTGCACTTACTGCAGCAGGATGAGGAACACGGTACTTTTTGTAAATGCCAAAAAAGTGATCCTCCAAGCAAATAAACAGTCTGCGTTTCACAAGAAAGCATTATATTTGCATTGCCAAAGACAAGAGTTGGTCTCATTTTCCTTCTTCATTTTACAGATAGTCACAGGTTCTGTGAGCCAGATACTTTTGCTCTAAACATGAATTTCAAAATAATACTGGATTTATTGCCCACTGTATTAGGTGATTCTTGTCTTCCAGCATAACCATCATCCTTCTCTGTTCCTCAGCGTCTCTGTTAATAAAGACCTGAGTGAATAGTTATTCAACTATACTGGTTCAGCTCCTGAACATCCACCTGGGGAAAGGTCTCTCAAGCACACAGAGTGACTCTCCTTGCTTTGAAAAATAAAGATTTGCACTATTTCCTTGGTTCTGAATCTGAGCAGCTCTCACTGTGAGAATACTGGTGCCAGCAGGATCTGGAGAAGACTCTGTATTCAGAAAAAGAACAGCTAAAACGTAGTAATTGCATATTCAGAAACTCGTACTTAACCAGGACACGTGAAATGAGTAACATCCCAAGCAGGTTTCAATTTTCCAGTCTGAAATGGCATTTCAAGTACAACAGCCCATTGCACGAGTGTAGTTATGTGCATACCTATCTGACCATTTCCAAACATGTCTGCTAAATACTGTCATAAACCCCAGCTTTCTATTATGCCATCTAGCACAGATTTTCTGAATGCATGTTTCCATTCTGTACTATAATTTGGACCAATTCAATTGCCTAAGAATAACCCAAGGTAAATGAACAAACTGTACTAAAATTCCACTTTCCTCCACTTACTGTTCAGTAAAGAGAATTCCGATAGTTTCTGTCGTGCCATTAAAGTACACGCACGGCTATGTAAGCTCTAACTATTTCCCCATCAAAATCAAACAATAATGCCTAGGTGCCAAACTCACCCACATTCAGTGTCTGGAAATCTAGATTGACCTACAGTGCTCTGAAGCTGAAAGAAATGTACGGTGTGATGCCATAGCTGGAATCATAAACTCATCCAGCTTGACGACCATGCACTGAACACATGTGTATCCTCAATAGCTCTCAATAGAGCTAACGAAAGTGGCAAATGAATTTAGAAGGAAACCTGGGGGATAAGACTATGGGGAACAAACCAGCCTGTTTAAACAGGACTGTCAGTGTTTCAAAGCTATGTTGCAGTGTTTTACTGAAACACACAGCAGAAGCATTCACAGACAACAGCCAGCGCGCCTGATGTTACAGCTTCTTCAAGAGATGTATATGCACACTCTGCGTGTGTGAGAGAGAGAGAGAGAAAGAGAAAGACATTCAGTGTGGGTGGGATTCAGGTCACACAACTTTAAGTGTCTCTAATATAGATGTTTACATCTCAGCTAATCACCTGAGCCTCCTTCCACTCAACTGTGAGAAACAAGACATTTTTAGGGCATGATTCGCCAGAGCAATTTTAGATGTCTACTTCTGGATGAGATGAATTGTACTCTGAAGGTGCCAAGTGCACTCCACTGACTCAAGAGGGATACTAGGCAACTAGCTTAAGTGAAGATGTTTGCAATGTATATGTGGATATAGCATATATTTAACATTAACATATATCTATTTGGATTTTCTTTATATATTTATATATATATATTCTCTCTCCTTGCAATGAGTATTTAGGTATGACAATTTCATACCTCTCTCTCTGGTTCCCTCAGTGCCTTCCTCTGAAAAGCCCTCATGAAATTATATCTTTATCACATTTCTCCTTCCAGATCTACATCGTAGAGCTTTCCCTCACCCAGTCTGATGTTACCACGTGTTCAGGTTTCACTACCAGAATGTCTCCAAGAATTGCATTTCTCATGTGGATTTCAGACTGCATCGCAACCTGCTGTGCAGCTCTCCCAGGAGAATTTTGCCCACGGAGCCTTCACCTGATGCTCACTGGCCTATGGAGGTTTGGTGATTGTAACAGATATTACATAAAAGCAGCCCCAGATACCAGATTCAGTCTTCACAAACTGCCTCAGCCAAACTTCAACTATAACTCAGCAAAGTTCCCGAGTGAGAATTTCTGTGATTTGTTGAAAATCAAAGTCTCTCTAAGTAAGTGATATGGCATCATGCTGATTTCTAAGAAGTTCAGGAAATGTGTATAAAGGTGTCTAACACCTAATGGAGAATTCATTGTGCAGGAAATTGGATTAACAACCCAAAGGACCTCAACCTTGACTTTCTTTCAGCTGCTGCTAAGTTGCTATGACAAATCTTCAGATTCTGTTCCTCATGGCTCAATAAAAAATGAACCAGAACGCCCTCATTTTTAACACATAATGCTTTGTGTTTGTACAGCACATGCCTATCAAAGCTGTGAAATGCTTAGCACTAGTTTCAGCTAGAAGAAGACAAAAATGTAGCGGACTAAGAGGCACTATTTGCACTGTGCACAGTTTTTATAATTAGTGCAGCGTACGATGGAACAAAAAGATTGATCCTAAACTTCCTGATCTTATTGGGAAGAGGCTCTGCCCTTGGTTACACTTCCCATTGTAGTGTTCTCCCCTGGACAGTTGGTGGAGAGGCAGCTCCAGAAGCACTTCTTCTGCTGAAATTACAGCTGGATCCAGCCCTGTCCCAGCTCTGATTTCCATACCCGCCTTTTCATCCAACTGTACGATTCACATTGCGCTGATATATTTAAAAGTAGTGCTGAAGTTGAAATATCTGCATTTCAGTAAGCTCAACCAGTCCCTTTATACAGGGCAACAAGTAGCCGTGATTAGGTGGAATGATGTTTGGTCACCAATGGTATTGAACAGATTTTAAACTGTGAAGTGGCAATGAAAGGGTTGGGGTGCGTGTGTAGCTTTTGAGTTGTTTCTGCAGAGTGATACACTTCCACAGCACCTGTTTGTGGCTTTGGACAATTGGAATTTTTAATTATAGATATTATTTCATAGATAATTATAGATATTAAGCTGTCTGGTTTGAATAAAGATTTAAAAGTGCCGCGACTGTTTATTCTAAGCTTATCTAATTATTTTTCATCTGTAAACCAACAACAGACTGTAAGAAGGTCATTCTTGGATACCAGATGATTCCTGAAAGCCTTTTCTTTGTACATCTAGTAGCAATTACTGAAGTATCTACTTCTACCATCAGAAATCTATCACAAGTACTTCAAGCTCAGGAGGAATCTAGTAAATCAACAGGAAAAACCCTTCATCATGGTTAAGCTCTCAGTTTCTTCCAAAGCTTGGCAATTTTATACTAAAGTTTCAATGGCTGCTTGCATTCACCAAAATTTTAAAGGACTGTACTTCTCTGATGCATAACTGTTCAAAAGGCTGTCATGTTCCATAGCCTGTGGGTTAAATATCATGATCTGGCACTTCCTAAGAGTATCAATAGTAACCACATGTAGCCTGAAAAATTTGACTACGGATCTGGACCTAGAAGGACAAAGCAAAGCACGTATCTATTTCAAGACAACCAAGTATATAAACTTACCAGAGCAGATTTTAAAACCTTGAGCCACAAAGACAAAAAGGAAGATACGAGTTTGCATAAGAAACACTAACCCCCCCGCCATGTATGTATATAGCACAGCATTTAGCTGGTGATGGGTTTGTTTACTTTCCTCATTAATCATGAGCTGATGGCTGAATTCCAATGAATTAAAAAGGATAATAGCAGAAATTTTTTTAGCCTCGCATTTCAGTTATTGAATTCAAATTAAGTTCATTCACCTTCACCAACAATTAAATTATAAACAATAAAATTTGCTATGTTTCATATCTATTCTCTCACTTTCTTCTTTTCTTTCTGTATTTCTTTTCCTCAACGGAGATATTTAGTGTCAAAGAGGATGTGGGCTCCCAAAAGAGTTAACAACATTTCCTACTGCTCCATCCTCCCCTGAAGTCCCATTCTTTGCCTTTAGTGTTGTGGACTTTCTGATAATATCCCAAACAGAGATTTAGGGTCTGTGATACAAAAAGAACAGTACTGAAAAAAATTTTTCAAGAAATTCCTGGGAAATATTCCAGGAGGCATCAGGAAGACAGACTGGGATAAAGAAAGAAAAAAAAAAAATCAGAAACATCAGAGTATGCACAGATAAAAGATCATGTCAAACAGCTACACAATTTCTTCTGAACGAATCATTCTTGATTGCTTTCCTGTGGTTGTATACACTGCTTAAGCGTGACTTTTAATTGCTTTCAGCCAACTACATCTAGTCCTACATCCCCATATTATCCTATCCCCATATTAAATTTTACCTCACGTCATTTAATATAACTTCTTTTATATATCTCAATTAAAAATGCCATGCTATTTTAGTAGGGGCTGGTTGGGGAAATCACAGACTGTAAGGTAAAGAAGAAAACCCTGCATTCAATGAACCCTGCATCCACTGGCAAATCTGTTTACAGAGCTTTGCTTTTTCTCACCCTCTTTTCTGTTGGCTTTTCTATGAGCAGATAATGACACTTATTTTCAATTATTACAACCTATATGAACCTTAATTTATTTCTTTGCACTGCCTAGAACATAGTTATTTACTTTGATTAAGCTCTCTGGCTAAAAAATAACTATGCTTGTACTCAGTGAAGGACAGCAAAATCACTACATCCCAAAGAAAGGCAAACAGCAAACTTGAATCATAAACTTGGCATTACAGCTACAGATTTGCAGCATATGGTAATTTGCCTCTAGTTCTCTTGCACATGCTGACCAAAATAATCCATTGAAACAGAAATGTCCTGAGTTGTAAGAATACAAAAAAAAAAAGCAAGCTAAATCCAAGACTTTTTACATGAGTCCCTTGCTGTAAAGAGTTTATCCATAAAGTGAAAATTTCAGTCTCTGAAAGCACATTTCTGAGCCCACGTTCATTTTTTCCTTAGTGTCTAATGTAGACATAAGTTACCTTTGTAATTAGTGTATATGATTTGAACTAACAGTGCCTAGTACAATGCTGCAGGCTCTGCTGCACTACAAACATATTATAATAATATGTAAAATACAGAGCCTCTCAAACAGACTTCTCAGAGTTGGACACAGCCAATTGTGTGGGTTTGACTGCAAAAAATTTATGCTAACAAAAGTGACTGAGGCTTTTGAGGTTTTCTGCTTGAAAGGTTTGGGGCATTTTTTGGAATGACTCTGGAATAAAAGAACAGTTTTTGCATTTATGGTTTGGGAAGTGATATTTAGATATGCAGCTAAGACATCAAAGATTCCTGCAGTGAAGCACCAGGGCATATCAGCTTAGTGAGACAGACCACATCCAGAATTCATGAACTAGGAGAAAACCAGGCTCATCGGTGCATGCAGAGCAATACCATATAGAAGAACTAGGCTAGTCCAGATGCAGCACAGATATATTAGCTTGGCTCAGTGTGCAAGCTAAATAAGCCTCAGTTCTCAGCAGGGCTTACCAGGCCGATGCTGACACAGGGGTAATTGAGCTTTGCTGCAGCTCAGACCAGTAAGTTGTTCAGGACCCTGTGTTAGCCCTTTGTGTGTACACCTGAATTGACTTGCGGTTACTGGCTTGGACTTCTTGCACCATTGTTCCCCATATTTTGGGTTCCTGGCTTACCTCAAGCAAAGTAAGCTTGGATCTATCCCTACATGTCCAATGACTGTAGCTTTTCATAAAATGCAAATTCAGGGAGCTGACCAAAGCTCTTGACGACAGAGTCACTCTGTGTTTGGTCTGGAAAAAACCTACTGCAGGTGGAATAGCTCCAGAAGTAAACACAAAACCGGAGAGGTCAGAGAAGGTTAGAGATGCATCGAAAATCATGACACTTCTAACCTGACCTTGCCCAACAGCAAGGTCACTGGTAACAGTGATCCATATCCTTTCAGTCCTTGCTCTTTCTGGCAGCAGTACCAATGAGGGCTTCATGTGGTTGCTGCCCACTAGAATAAGACATGCATGCTAACATTTAAGTTTTCCCTTTCTTCTCTGCTACCTTATCCCTTCATGCTGAGGGCATAATGACAAAATGTAGAATTTAGCCTTAATTGGATCTCTGCAATGTTATCACCTGAATTAGCTCCCCCATGAATAATTATCACCGCCTGGAGGCTGACAAATTGCTTCCCTCTACTTCATGATTGTCAGGAATTTCAAATTATATGCTGAGCATGGGGGGAAAAAAATGAAAATGAAAAGCCTAGAGAAGCATAATTATTAAGATTATTAAAATATTTGCCACAGAGTCCCATAGTCTCCCTGAGTCCCAAAAGGCGTGAGTGACAGGAAGAACTTTGCTAGGGGCAGTTGGGCAACACCCAGTCTTTCACCCAGCGATGGCTACGGCAATAGACTTGCACAGTCAAAGCAAAACTATAACCACTGCTACCGCCTGGCTCACAGTTAGGCAGTTCCTACGTTATTGACTACCCCATTTAAGCTATGTACATCAGCTTCTTCAGCATCTCATCTGCATATTTGATCTTGCTAGGTAGATGGTAAATTCTTTGTAGCGTAGACTGATAGAAGGGTAAACATATGCAAGGGGATAGCAGCAGATTGTCATGCATTTAGAATAGCATACAATAGTCCTTGCTTTGTAAGAACAAGGTCTTGGAGAAAAAAGTGCTCTTTATGAGAACAATGATTCCATGTCTGGGCAAGGCCTCACACAGAAACGCAATGCGTCACTACACCACAATATCCATCTCAGGTATCGAAAGAGCTGACAACTGGTAAGAAATCTTCATCTCATAAAACCAAATCACTATAAAAGTATAATGCTCTTTGAAAATGGCTTGAAACAATCGGATTAAGCAATAGGGCTTTATCCAATTTTCACATTAATGATGCTGTGCTTGTAAGATTGATGCATTTCTCAGTTCAATTCAATGCAGTTCCTGAAACTTCTTTCCCACCTTGCTGAATCCACAACACATAGACAAGGTAGCTGCCAACATATTCCCAGGAGAAAGCTCTCCCTGCTTACCTGACATACAGTGACCTCTTCTGATTAGTCCTCAGGGAGCCGGACCCAGAACTCATGCTGTGATTCATCATCTGCTCACGCAGGTCATGGATTTTTGCCTCAAACCGAGCGTACTCTAAGGAGATAAAGAAACAGAGAATAAAGATATTTTAGTTTTCTTGACCTATATAATCATTAGGGCTGCTAAATGCAAATTAATATTAAATTAATGAGTGTAAGGCATGTCCTGAAAATTGAGGTCTAATAGAATCTCTCGTTAATATATTACCTTAGGTAAATATAAGCCCTCTTTATTGTGGTACCTGAACATTTCAGCACTGACTATGTGAAAAGTCAAATAGCTAGACCCTCTCCTGCAGTTTCAGGAAAGGAAAGGAGGTTTAAAGTGTGTTACCAAATATCTTTCAGTCTGCCAAAAGGATGTCGAAAGCAGTTTTCTGCTATATCATTCCTCCTTCCAAACAATGAGACACCTTGTTAGGGACTGGGATGATGCACTGAAGTTACTAATGAGTCAAGCATTTAGTGTAAAATCCCACTGAACTGAAGGAGATATATCAAAGTCTAATTATCGCTGATGCAGCTGTGAAATTGTTGTATGAGCAATAAGCCACCTTATTTACCCACCCACTGAGGAATGAGCTCTGTTTCTTTTAAATAGGTGGAGCCATAGCTCCGTCTTAGGGTGGGTGATCCCAGAAACTCCAGACCTGTTTAAGCTGCATAAGATTAGTACAAAACCACCTCTCACAGCTTGTTCTCTTCCATAGCTCTGCTGGTAGCTTTGTAAAACGTTGTGACCTGCTGACCAGCAACATGGGACCAGCGTTGGGGCAAGGATTCAACTAGAAGTATATCATTTGGTGAGGCTCCTGTCTGAAAGGACACATCCCTCATACAACCTGCTCAACGGTCCCTCCTGCTGGCACATTCCCCTTGCTCATTGTGTGACCTAATGGGCTGAGTTTTGGTTTGCAAGAGGAAAAGTTGAAGTTTTGGACACAAGCTCTGATTCCTTGAAACCAACAACCTAAAGGCAATGCTCCAGCAACACAGAGAGTCATAATTCAACCTAAACCCAGGAAATCTACCAACGCAAACTAGAAGACTAACTTGAGGGGGTGTACAAAATCCATTTCACTGAGTCAGTGACACTTTGAAGAGTAAGATGTTGCAGACTGATGCCAGCAAAGAGAAGAAGATGTTCCCTGCACCTCAATGTTTTATTTCACTGCCTGCTTCAAAAGGAGGGTCTACATTTCCCCACAGGAAGTCTGGAGCAGAACTGAAACCAGCACACAAGGTTTCCTCCCGTAAAGGATGGAGGTACATCCCACCAGATCACACCACCTCTCAGTTTAAGCAAATAAATCTTTACTGTGCATTTATAACCTATTGGTCTGCTCCCTGTTTGTTGCTGTTCGAGCTACATGAGAATGCTGCAAGGCAGCAATATTCCTGTTTTCTCCTAGCAGAAATCTCAGCATTATTTTTGTTTGATCATTTGCTGTTCACGCTGGCTCGGTTCCCAGACTGTCTAGATGCTTTGCAACAACAACTAATTAATTTTATTCAGTGCCCTTTAACTTTTCATTGGACAATAACATTTGACCTTTCCAAGATCCCACATTTTGCATAGACACTAGCTACCTTCAAGCTGGCTTAGCAGAGTAGTTTGATTTGGGTGTTTGTGTTTGGTTTTTTTCCCTCTTCTTCTTCTTACTTGATGCAATTTAACTCCCTTTCCATTGAGCTTCTTTGGCATTACCTACTGAGTTTGTTAAGTGACAGTGCCTACTTTGCCAATCAGCTGGGAACCACTGCTGTGGTATAAGACTCTTCAGTCTTCCCACACACCTATGACTTCACTGACTGCAGCTGAAATTCTGTATGTCAGGAGAAGAGACACTCCTACATGCAGACTGTATTTCAGATTTATTCTGTAGCTTGTTTCTTGCTCATTTCTTTCACCTAGAGTACATCTTTAAAATTCTCAGTGATTTAAAAGCCCAAATCCTCAGCAGAACTAAGGCTCCTACAAACCTGTGTTGTTATTTAAAGTGGAGTTTAGTTTTGAAGTGTTTATCCCAGTGTAGGATTTGTTTGCTCTGTGTGAGTCATATTTGTTCTATTCCCCCACTCTAGAATTTATTTAGTAAATAATCATCTTCCTGGCAAGGCTTTGTTTAACTTTTATTTCATTATAACGAATTTAACATTTCTTCTTGGCAAATAGGAAAGGTGATCTTAAAACCAAAAAGCTTGTACTTCTCTTCCTCATCCAGTGTCAGTCCTCTGCATACAGACAGAATACTACAATTTTAAGGGTCATTACTAGCTCTCTTTCATGTGTGGTGGCTACACTGAAGAAGACGGTAAACATACAGTGTAATTCAGCTTCTTTGATGTTTTACATCTGGGCGAGGCCAAAGATATGAATGATTTACATCAGAGCAGCTGTAATGGCAGCTTTGCCTTTAATAAGCAACCATATCCCAGGCAGACTCTGTATTGAGGTGTGGGAGTAACTCCCCAATTGAGACAGCGATCTGGAGAGTGAGAAGGGAGGATTGAAAATCTGACTCTCTCTAGCACAGCATCCAGCTATTTGCAACTTGAACACCAGCTCCTGAGATACTCAAGTGACTACAGCTTGGTCAGATGATGATATTATAGCTTGTGTTCTGACTTCAGAGCACACTTGTAGTTTAACTGATTTTCACTGACTGTAAATTTATTCTGAATTTAATACTCTTTCTCTTTCTGGAAGATATTTTGAAACCACAACTCATCTTAAAATTTGTCTAGTAAGTGTGTGATGGAAGTTCAGGGTTCAAGCTCCTGCTCCCTGCTTGACAGTAAAAAATACAGAAGTACTAATGATAGTTCTGTTACTTCATGTTCTTGAGATATTCTTTCCTTTGGATTGAAATACATAGATAATTTGAAAATAACCAAATTTATGGGCCTATATTTTCTCACAGTACCTTCTTCATATTTATGCATCAAAAAATACTGAAATGTACACCTGTCCCTTCCTCCTGACAAATGCCTGGACCAACAATTGCCAGGCCATCAATACAGGTAGTATTTAACCCAGCTCAGATCAGCTTCTTTAATCTCTGTCCTCTTAGTTCTCCTACTGATGCCTAGATACTACAGTGACGGCTACATTTGAAATGTGAACAGAAAAAGAAAGAGTGATGCTCCATTTCTGCCATCAGAACTGCTACGGCAGTCCTGCCCACTGGGAAAAAGTCCTTTTTTCTTAACACTTCTTTATATATGGGGTCATTCCAGAGGAGCTGTTTCCTAATAGCTTTGCATTTGCTAGGTGCACATAAGTGTCATTGCTAAAGTCCAGAAAACACTTCATGCTTCCTTCAAATTCAGCACTGAATCTAACTATCACAATTTCAAGGCTCCTACACAATTAAAAGGACACTGAGGTTGTGACATGCTGACAAGAAATACAGTTAAAGTTGATTCACTAATTTCATGCCCTTTAAAGAAAGGGAGAACAAAGAATATATCGCTGCTGGAGTGCATCATTAGCGAAATTTGCCAAATTTTACTTACCAAAATCCATCTGCAAAGGTCCTACCCATTGCCCGATTCACTAATGATCTAACAGACTAACTCTGGTAGCTTAAGAAACTGATAAAATTATGCATTAGATTAAAAGGGCGAATGGGTGAGTGAGCTGTAACCCATATTATTGCTGGGGTCAGACCAGATGATATAATGGTTTGTGCTGGTCTGTGGCTCTGGAAATGCTGTAAGAAACAGGGCAGATGAGACGGAGGGAGGTGTTTGTTCATACTCCACTTTAGAGCTGGCTCAGGGCTCACGGAAGTGTAGGTAGACCTGCATTTAGCTATCCCAAGGGTACAAATACAACTCGCTAGCCCTGGAGATGGGGAACTAGTGCTGTTGGGTGTGGGAGAGGAATTGCTGCTGCAAGGAATGCCCCAGCTGCAGGGACAGCAAGACCATTTTCAGGGCTCTGGCATTGACGTGTTGGGCTCTGTGTGGGCTGCCAGCCCCAGCAGTGCTGTCCCAAACAAGTGCCCATTTTTCCAGGGATCTGTTTTCTAAAGTTGGCTCTGCTCAACTCTCTGGGCAGTCAGGAGACAAAGAAGAGTCAGCTTGAATTGCTACAGTGTGAATTATCCTCAAGCCCAAGCAAGGCCAAAACTGAGTGTATTTATCAAACGCAGACACCAGTTTGAACAACTGACATTTGCCTGCTTCACACAGGGATCGTTAGCCTGAATATGCGGACAGGGAGCTGGTGTTTTTCCTTCTACCTCATTCTAACAGCTTGCCAGGTTCTATATCAGGGACTCACACATATTCTAACCGAATATCAATGCAGTCATTTGCCTTTCCAAAGCACTTGTACATGTTGAAAGGACTGGATAGACCTTTGGGAGTAATCTTCAAACACCTTGAACCTTCTCCTTAGTTCATATACTGAGAAATCAAAGCAAGGTAAATGGCCAGCCCCATTAAAAAACCATCCAAAACCCCAAACCCTAACAGTAATGCACTTAAACTGAAACTTCAAGTTTAGCTGGCCAGGATCAAAATTATGATCTACAAAATCCTGCCTAATCCACTTTGGCATCTGAGGGTATGCAGACACCAACATTTTTACTGCTGAAGTGATTTAGATACCTAAAATCCTGCCACCTCTTCTACAACTGTGCAGGTGGGTACCTACACAGTGGGGAGGAGTTGTTTTAACACACACACATCTCCCTTTTGAGTTTCCTATTGACGAGCTTTGACGGCCCATGATCTGACTCAGTACGCAAGCTGTTGGGAGTCACTCAACACTTAAGATTAAGTGTTGAGATTACTCAACACTTAAGTCTCTCCACATGTTGTGCAGGAAAATGCCAGGAGTTTGTGAGATCCATGGTGGATGCCTAGACATTAGGAATAGTTGGGATCAGTGTTGCTGTGACTTAGGTCCTTTCATATATATGGGGCAAAGACTTTTTGAATTAAAATAAGCAGTGTATTGAAAGTTTAAGTGCAAATTCTCCAAGTCCCTTCAGAAATGGCCTAAAAGGCTATGATACTTCAGCATACAAGAAAGCTCTTGGAAGTCTTAGATACATTTGAGAGACCAAAAATGAATGCAAGAAACCAAACCTCAAGAAATTTTTAGAAAATCGTAGTGAAAATAAAATAATTTCTAAATCTAAAAATAGCAAAGACAGAGATTTTATATCTGATGGTTTGATGCTACGTTTTGGTCATGTAAATAAAGCATAGCTATGATAAATGAATAAATATGCTGCAGCTCTTCTATGAGAAAAAGTTGCAGAATTTTATAAAGCTACATTACTGTTATTTTTCACTTTTATTATAAAGATTATAGCTTTGATTAAATTTAGAGAACATTAGAACAAAAAAGCCCCGATCCTACAAATAAAGTATAGTTAAGCAACTGAAATGCTGATGTATTATACAACAGTGAAAATAATAGTTCAGCATCACAGTCCAAGTCTTTATTAGTTTGAACTCTTTTAATGCTGGCATCTTTAGAGAGAGAGCAATTCTTTCTGTCAGCAGGTATCAAAATTTGCTTCCCTGTGTAATTCAGGATCATCACTGTTTACTTCTAGATGATAACGGATTTCCTAATTGCTGCTTTTGTGCTTCTAAAATAATGCATCTCTAATCCACTTCTGCAAATGGTGAAGCAGTGATGGCTATAATGCAAGTGGGAGGTTGCAAAAGGCAGCGTATATCTCTCGGACTCTGGGTGGGGGTGGAAGGAAAGTAAAACTCGAACTGTTCAATTTTAACAGACTACACTGCTTAAAAAACCAAACCAAAACAAAAAACTAGGAAGGCATTAGTTAGACAGAATTTTATAACCTCAAAAAGGGCATGTCGAAAAACTTTAGACACTATAATAAAGGAATAGCTGCCAGACCAGCTTCTCCATCGGTATCAATTTGGCATAATTTCAGTGGATCCAGGCCAGCTTGAACCTTCTGAGATTTTCTTCTGTTCTGTTTATGGGAACACAAATTGTGTGCCACTACAGCAAGTCATGAACTTATTGCCTTGGACATCTGAGATAGCAATGTGCATGATACTATTATTATGGTAACATTATTTATGCTATTTATGTAAATCTTTTTTCCCCCCTCTACCTCCTCTTAGCAGATGTCTTGGCTGAATTGTTTAAGATTTAAAATAATAGAAGAATGCTTTTCTTCCTACAGTGAGTATTTCCCATTTCTGCCCTTTGCCCACAGTGCTGTCCAGTCACCACTGTTTTACACATGGAGGTGAGAGGAAGGTGAGCAGACCAGCATCAAGACTTCAGAGGACTGGGTCTGATTCTTGCTTTTCTACAGATTTGCAGTGTGAACCTGGGTGAGTCACAAAGTCCTGGCACCTACGGCAGAGATATGGGTGCTACATTAACATTGTGTCTTTGGCTATGCCTACCAGATGCCTAGCATCCCACAGCTCTGGAAGCCTTTGAAACTACTGTAATACACATAAAAAGTGAAAGAGTGTGCAAAAAGATGTGAACTGCTAATACTTTTGGTTAGTATTTTATGTCTTCTGTTTATGATTTTTTTTTTGTTTCAATTTTTGCTAAAAATACCCTGACTGCTGTTTTTAGATGATTAGGAGGTCAATTCTATAGCTGTCTCATGTTGCAAGCAATTACACAGTAGGTTAATGATGGTGAAAAATCTTTGTGAGCTGTGGTAATTTCTGAAGAAACAAACAAGCAAGCATACTATGGTTAGGTACAGTTCACTGTACCTTTGCTTCTTATATCTTCCTCTGCCACGTCTGGTGTTGGCCACTGCTGGGGACAAAGTTCTGGGCAAGGCTGGCTTTGGATCTCACATTGAATGGCAAATGCTATGCTTTTAATAAGTCCAAAAGATAAATTAGATTTAACATCAAATAAATTCATCACTTGACAGGAAAAAATGCACACAATTCCGATGCCATCAATAGGCAATGCAATAGTGTGCATTATTTATTGGAGAAAGTGTTGCTCAAAAGGCATCGCTCCACTGAGCAACGGAACAAGTTATGCTGCTACTTCTTATCAGTCATATAACTCCCCTGAGCTCACTCAAAGGAAATGAAAAACACAGATTTCAATACTGGGGAAGGGAAGATACATTTACATTTTATTAGCTTTTATTAGTTTGAATATATCTGCTTGTTTTTATTGGAATATTTTCAACACACCTTTTTCAGGAACCTTTCAAAAATAATGACACAGGTATATTTACTGATTTTACTCATTGCTTTGGCCTTTAAAACTTCAGCACAGTAAGGCCATTAATGTCTTTTTCTTTGATATTGGTTGGTTGTCTTCCTTTACCAATATACAGGTATTTACACTTGAGCCTGTCTTCTAATTAAAGTTTCACGCTGTATATTTGTTCTGTAGCTGGCCTCATTGCCTAAACATCACTACTAACTTTATTTTCCTTTGCTTTATTACTGAAGATAATGCTTCTTCCATCTGTTGCACCATTAGATACAGCCCTTATATTGTGTTAGTTGTGAATATAAATACACCTGAAAAGATATCTTCCTCCCACGATATGTTCAGGAGACTAATATCATGCTCTATTCTTAGTCACAGGGAATATAATTCCAATCCAAATTAGTCTCTGGAAGCTTTAGTTTCAGAGACTTCATGCCTCATAATGAAAGACATGTACTAAAATAAATCAAGCTATTAGTGAGTGACAAGGACTTTGTATCCCACTGAGGTGTTATTCTACTTGTTCCCTTAAAGCCTATCCTTGGCTTATGAAGTGTCAGCCTGGACTTTCTCAGCTGGGAATTTCTTGCAGCTTCTTCCAACCATTGAAGAAAACTGCAAGCAACTCAATAGCTTTTAAAAACAAGATTTCAGGAACCTTTTTCCTGCACAGAATTTTACTGTATTCTCAAAAGTTTATCCCCCCCTTTATTTGAATTGGTGCACCCCTGAAGTAAACAAGACTGTTTGTGGCACTTCTTCAAATTCCCCAAGGCTCACACTGAGCTAACATCTTGGACAATGTTGTGTGTACACATGTCCAAGGAGGAGCAAGGCAAATAAAGAGCAGAGAGTCAGGTCTGAAACAACCGTACCACAACACATGGTCTGCCTTGGCAGCACAGTGTGAAATTTTGGAAAAGCTGGGCACATCACTTCACCCCAGGCATCCAACTTGCACAGCCACGCTTGCCCAGCAGAGCAGCATATGTCTCATTAACCTTGATAGCTTTGTAGGAGTTACTGTTTTGTACAGTGCAGAAATGTTTCAAGATATCTGGTGGTTTAGGCACAAAATGACTCTGTCAAGGTGAAAAAAAAAGCTTCCCTGCATTGGAATCTTCTTTCTTCAACAAATATTTATGAGGGACATTGCAAAGAAACAAAACCTTCTTTCTATTAATAGCTATGCTAATTAATTTAGCTATTTCGTCACCTCAGGCTAGTGGTGGAGGATCTTATTTTCAGACATTTATTCAATTTCCACAATTCCCCATCCAAACCCATTGTCCTGGGGCAATTGTAACTTATTATTTTTGCTTCGTTGCTTTTTCTTGCTTCTGCTTTTTACCAAGAGTAGTTCTATTTATTGGGAGTTGAGCATATTATACTGATTAGCCATATCTTCTTAATGATGAAGCTGGCTGAGCCTGCTTCCAGCTCTTAAAGACATGAATTGACATGAGGAAACAAAATACAGTGCTGACCACTTCTGGAGTATCTTAGGCATGGCAACACTGGGAAGCCATTTTGGTGGTCTTGACTAACCCCGTATCAATATTGGGTAGATCCTCCTCTTTTTCAGACTCTGATGGTAAATGATTCCTACCTGCCTCCAGCTGTTTATAAATTTCCTCCTTCCAAAGTCTCCTGAGTGCCCCACCTACCAGCTACACGGCTCACGTGAGTTTTCCCAAACACAGTTCAATAACAATGACCTGGGTTAGCCTGTTAAATCTATTTATGCTAACCTGGCTGAGTCTGATGGGTGCAGACTGGGAAGCACTCAGAAGCAAAACTGCCTGCAAATGTGAAGAGGGCAGGATACAGTGATATGGAGCTGGGAGCAGGTTGGGGCAGATGGCATCTTCCCCAGCACTGTTGTATGCAGAAGATGCCACCTTGTACTAAACCATGTTGGGAAAAGAAAGAGGGTACAACCCTACTTCATCATCTCTGCAATCAGTAACAACTTAATGTGACTAAAGAGACACATGACCTGCCTAGGAATTGTGGAAGAATCTTTTTGAAATAAAACTGGAAATGTAGACCAGTCTGACCTGCATGATTTTCAGACAAAAGTGGAAAAGAGACACTGCTAAATCAGGGCTCAAAACTCCCAAGTGAACTTTTATAAAAACTTACATGAAAACTTTCAAGCTAAGACATCATATGCCAGTTTTGTACTTATACTCCGTGAAATTCTGATATACTCAGAGTGGGAAGAGATAAAAAAGGGGTTCCTAAAAGACACTTGGGAAAAAAAGTTTCTTTCTGAAAATAGAGTGGTGGGGAAGCTAATGTGATTTTATTAATTTCATAAACCAGCATGAAAGCTGTAGCCTAAAGTAAAAAAAACCCTCAAAACGACAACCCACAAATCACTTACTTAAAAATTATAAGCTAAAGCAGAAAAGTAAATAGTAGCAAGAATACCAATACTACCTGATGTAATTGTTCGTATAACAGGATAGCCTTGCAGACTAGCAAAAGCACAGAGATCAGAAGAACCATCAGTAATACAACCAGAATCTTGGCAAAAGTGTTATGAGAATAAACATGGCTTGAACTGTTTTGCTATTATGATTAATACCATTTGCTAACATTGAATAATGCCATTTATAAATGATTGCTCCCTGACTTCAAAATCTGCTAGGTAAAAACTATGTCCCCCTGTAACCTTCACTTTCCTATACTCAGCTGTGCTGTTCTTCCAGACAAGGATATCTTCAGCCATCTCCTAAGGCTGTCTGGGACACACTATTGAATTAAAAAGAAGAACTGAGCAAAGACTGGAAACAAAACTATCCATTTTTACCATTGAAACAACTTAAAAAAAAAAATCCCAAATGTCCTGAACAAAAAAAGAAAAGTATGCAGAAAGGAATGAAATGGATAAAAACATTCCCACATGTGTATTGATCTTTTCTAAGAAGCAATATTGAGAGCAGCTGCAGAATTATATTAGTTTGCTAGAGCTTCCTGATTAAGGGGGATTACTGTTTCTAATACAAACAGGTAATAGGGAATGGTTGAGCACATTACAAGCCTGAATGAATTTACACAAGACAAATACCCACATTACCTCAGGATAAGTCATGCTCCCTGCATGCCTCTTATAAGGAATATTTTGAGTACTGTGCAATGAGATATCTAGGTTGCAAACATGTACGTTGTGCAATTGGCCACTAATTAGACATGGAGGCTCTAGTTGGTGGTCTGGATGCTCTGAAATGTTGATTAACTTGAGCATCAGATCATGTAAAATTGGAATAATGTCTGAAAAATCAGTGTAATACCAACAAATGCCTTGCAATTACTGCTGATACTCTTGACCTCATCATTCACAGAGCCACAGAAACCCACCTTTATGGCATAAGAGACTTAGTTGGAAAAAGGTCATCTTAATCAAGTCCAATTCCTGCTTTTACAGCAAATCAAAACCTAAAATACTGTGCATAAACTGTTCAAATACTTTCTTACAAGTAGTTCAATTTTGGCATTTCATAACTGTTGGAAGACCACACACAGAATCCAGTCCTCAAATGGTTAGACTCATTCTTCTAACTAAATCTAGCTGAAGCCTACTTATTGGCTTTTGCACCAACACAGTTCCTCTGTGTAAACTGCTCTTTTCCATTGTATATTGATTCTCATGACAGATTTACAGAGAGAACACAACTTCACCTACCAATCTCCATTTTGCTAAATAAACAATCCAATCTTGGTTTTCTGGTATGCTTGCCTCTCCTTTAGTTAGCTTTTTTTTAATCCTTGTTACAATGTTTAATCTGTCTTCACTGGTTTAAGTAGCAGTGTCTTACATCATGCAACATCAAATGACTTCCTGAAAAATCAGACATATTGCATCAATCATATTCCTCTTTCTAAAAATTAAATGTATTACCAAAGACTGATATCAAGAAAATTTTCCTGTCTATGCTATATTACTTTTTTATCCCATTTTGAGTTTACCTCCCTGTTTTGTTTCTAAAGGTATGTTTTAAAGTATGCTTCTGCATACTACTGAGGAGAGACTTATACATCTCCAGATCTGTTGAATGGACATCATTCATTTTTCTCCATTCCTGATGGACACTGTAGGGGTCATTTTCCAGGTAAAGCACTACCTGTAGTGGAATAGGTATTTGAGAGGCCCTTCCTACTCCCTGTGCCAATTCTCCAGTATTCTGTGATGGAGTAAGCAGGTCTGCCTAACCTCAGCATCTTCCAGTTATCCATCCCATCACTGGTGCTGTGTATTATGTAAACAATTTTATTGTATTACAGCCTTTCCATTGAGTGAAAACTGAAAATGCAAAGTTAATTTGGCAACATGTACGTCAGTGAATATTACTAACCACCAAGCCCTTTGAGGTTTCTGTCTACAGCGTCTTCGTCAAATCAATACCTTCAGTGATTTTGTTCAACTCAGGTGTGCCAGACACATAGACTTAGGTAAAAAAGAAAAGATCAGGGTCAGTCCTACAGGAAGCAGAAGACTTCTGCCATCTCCCTGCTGTGCTGGTGAGCCACGTTACGGACAAGGCTTGCAGATTAGCAGAAAATGGAAGTGCTGAAAACTTCCCACCTGATATCCAGGCTGCTTATATTTTTTCATGATTCTGACAAGCATCCCAGAATAAGAATGACAACCTCAACAGCTTTTCCCAAGGACCAGCTGTTTGTTCTCTGGAGTAAGCGGGTGCTTTGTTATCCTAACGTGGTGGGTATTATTGATTTATCAGTGTTTTACACTACCTTACAGAAAGTCAATTCAATGCATATATATCTAAATTTCATTGAATGCAAATCTATATAGAGAATCTGTATATATATATGTATATATATGGAATGCAGAGAGAGAGAGGGAGAGAGAAAAAAGGGGCTGTGTCAAATGCTAACTATTTACTGGTGCAGACTTTCCCACAGTTGCCAGCCTACAGCTAGTGACAGCAGTTGGATTGCAGCACCATATGCTCCCTTGAAAGGCAAATTCTTTGAGACCCGTTTTCAGTGGGGAAATCATAATTTTTAATACAGTGACAGTTTTTCATGACTGCAGTCTATAGCTTTACCCTAAGATTTATTTGACATCTGCAGACTGGCTTTTACTTTCCTGAAGAGGTGTTTGAAAAAAATGGTGATAGTCTGTAATATTTTGTTGACACTGTACTTTGGCTCAGCCTTGGTAGGCTGGTTTCCCCAAGGCGCTGTGATTTTCTGCTTCACTACTTGTGACTGTCCAGGATGATCCAGGTAGGAAAAAGCAGTGGATCAAGACGATCCCTTCACTTACATGATTAAACAGCATTTAGCACTGATAAATGTCACATCCATACAGCTTTCAGAGACAGTTTGGACAGGAATGGTCAAAACCTATAAACACTTAAGAAATTTCTTGCAGAATAAAGAATGACTGCAGTTTCCTATACACACTCTTATAAGAAAGAGATATACTCAGATCAAATGAGAGACTCAGGCAAGGTCGTCTGGGAGTGCGTTATGGTCTGGTATTTGTGATCAAGTTCATAAATGTCATCTGTGTTAGGGCAACTGACTGCACTTTCCGAAGCAAATGGAGGTGATTTAGCTTAGACTGCAAAGATAAAGGATTGTATCAAATTGCACTGCTTAGCATTATCCAAGGACAAACAGCACACGCTTGCATGGGTGCCAGGCATCAGAAACTTGCAACTGGAGCATGAGCCTGAGCTCTCAGAGTGAAGAGGAGACAGAGAGGTTGCCAGAGAGGGAAGAGAAAGGCCTCAGGGGCTGTAAGTCACAATTATATCTTTTTACAGATGTCTGAAGATTCCCAGAGATGAAGACACTTCAACCACCCCAAACAGTCTATTCTGGTTCTTCGCTCTCCTTTCTGCAGCTGCATTTTTTCCTCATGTCTCATCTGATTCTGCTTTTTAAGACCATTCCTCCTAGTTCACAAGGAATACAAGAAAACAATATGGCAAACCAAAATATTTCAAAACTAACACTATGGTAAAATTACAAAAAATAATGAAAAAGGGGAACACAGCTAAACAGGCAAGCAGGGATGGTTTTGCAAGTGAAAACCTTTTGAAAAAGTCTGCAAGTATCAGAAATGAGACCTTAAAGAAAATTATGGTATACCAATTGGGACAGATGAAGCTCATTACTGCCAGTGGCCTACATGCTATAAAATGGGTTAGTATTGCTACAGAAACCTTTTTGGTGTGTCCCTGTAATTAGCACAAAAGTATTATTATTGTAATTAACTGAATCCCCTAGTACCTAGTGCAGTGTTCATGGCTGTAAGCAGGTTAATGTGAAAATTAATTTGTGCTAATTCACACAAGATTAGTGATGCCCAAACCAATCTGGCTGCAGTGACATTTTTGTGGAATAACAGTATTTTCCTGTTGACAAGGCACTGAAGCTTCAAGAATGTCACATAAACCCATCTTAGCTTTCACTTGTGATAAAACTTTTGTGATAGTTCTCCATCTTTTTTGGATAAATTTACTGTGAAACTCACTCCTAAGTGACTAAGCAATGTACTAGCTCTAGACATAGAAATTAATGGGATAAAAGCTTTGGGCAGCTTCTTTAGCCTGTTCAAGGGGTTGGTTGGTCTCAGCAGGGACTGTTCTCCAGGATGAGTTACCTTTTCATCTTGAGAGGGTTATGTTTGACTTCTAGGGCAAAGCATGGTGCCGCATACACACAAGAAAGAAGAAGATAAAATTCTTTCATGCACAAAACCTTAAGTGCAAGAGACTATAGGAAAATTCAGAGGGACTTGCATTCCACCCTTCTTAGTCATAGGCAAGATGGGAAAACAATAAAAAACCACTACCTGGAGGACTGAGAGAGAACATGGTTGAAATCAAGCCGAATCAGGGGGTGGCTCAGTGTTAAGGGACAGGAAGGAAGAAGAGAAGTTTTCTGCGCCTGCTGCTTTTTATTCTTCCACTGAAAAATAATGTCTTGTGGTGGACAGACAATTTCTGTCCCCTGTTAACATTAGGCTGAAGAAACACTGTCATCACCTGCCAGTGTAATAGGGCAAATTAAGCTTCACAGCTTGAGCTAAGCTGTCTTGTAGCTGTGACTATTCTTGCACTGTCTGGACAGTGACTAGCTACACTAGGAATGGCTAATTAAGGTTTTTTTTCTCTCTCTTCTGCAGTCAGTGTTAAACTAAACTTTTGCAACTTCAACTTGCCTAGCTCACCTTTCTTCAAAGGACTACAGTCCCATATGAATGGTTTTTATGATATCTAGAACCATCAATCCTTCAGTTTAAAGCTGCAGTCTTTGGTCATCCTCCTGCAGAGACGTGCTACCACAATAATGCAAAGGAAACAGAGCTGGATCCTCACAATCTAGTTCCACTCCTGGATCCCTTCTTGTTCACTGCCCTCCCACCCTGTACCTTGAGGCTGGCAAACGACAGGGGATTCATAAAGGCTGATTTCAGCCTGTTGGGGTTAATCTTTTAGGGACCCTAAAGAGAGGCTCACCCACAGCTCAGTTCAGGGCTACCATCCTCTAGAGGACCTTCTCTCTCTGCTTAGTACAGGAGGAGCCTCGTGGGCCAGCCTTCCTTGCCCTTGCCAATAACAGTAGGGTTTTTGTCTGTGCTGAGCCCTGTCCTCAACATAACAAATCAAAGCCCAGATTTCCCCCTCTCTTGACCCTTTCTGTTGCAACCTGAGAATGTAACTTCACAAACCACTGCATTTTATGGTAAAACTAGCCTATGTGTCTCTGCCCCCACTGCCCCATCAGTTCTTATCTGGGGATACACTGTTGATGGGACTAGAGTTAAAGATTAGCCCTGTTTTTAGTGAGCATAACAGTAGGATCAGTGAGCTGTGGCAAGGAGCTGGGTACAAGTGGGTAGAGGAGAGATCTTCTTAGCAGCTTTACCAGCACAGCCCCTGCAGAGCAAGGAAAGCCACAAAGCTTCAGGCTTCCCAGCTCCTCCATCCCCTTTGCTGCTCCCTGGGCCCATCCATAACCGGAGGCTCAGCGAGAGCCAGGCATCCTCCCTGCACCTCCCACAGCCCTCACTGCACCGTGGGCTGGGGAGCAACAACTCTATTTCTCCACTTGCAAAATGCCCAGCCTATGTCAATGTGCCCTGTGCCTTGTTCTTTGCCCATCCAAAGTGGTTAGTTCCCGCATTTCTTTCCTCCTTTCAGTCATCTGCCTCACCTCTCCACTCTCCCTCTTAAACTACCTGTAAAATAATTTTTAAAGAATGCATAAGCCTGCTCTCTCTTCCTTTTCTTCAGCCTAACTGCTCTTTTGTATTTTCCCAAAGCCTTCAGCGTCCTACCCATTCCAGATCTGGCAGGGTCGTGAGTTTTTTGAGGACCAGGTAAATTTGATTTGCTTTTCTATATATGCATCTGGTTTTTTTTTCCCTATTTCCCTAACTTCTGCCAGGTACTGAGCTTGTTGGGTCCAATTTGTCTCCATTCTTGCATCAGATATCTGTCTGAAGAGTGGCCCACCATGATTTCAGGTGCAATTTGCTATCATTACTTTAACTTTCCTTTTCACAAGGCCATTTAGTTGAAAGACAATCAAGCTGAGGGAGGCTGAGTTGGGAGTGGAAACAATAAAGTGAATAAAGGACAGTGAAACAAGCTCTCTTTTCTATAAAAGGTAATGTGAAGCTCTAGAAGCTAGGCAGGTCACATTGGTTTAGATACTTTAATTTTTGAATACTATTAAATATGTACTGTAAATATGTAAAATTGTAAAGGACCATAGATAAAGCTTTGTTATTTTATTAAAGGTAAACAGAAAGCAGAGAATAGCTTACTCTTCCAAGCTTAGAAGACACATAAGAGGAGGTCCTAACGACACTACAAACATAGCTTTAAAATCTTTTATAGTCAAGCTTTCAACAGGGCATAATAGTTCAGTTCATTACAAAAAAATATGTGTCTTTGAAATTACGAGCCTAGTTTGACTTTCATGTGTTATTAGCTCTCAGTGGAACTGAAGCATTTAAATTGATTGTAATGAGACATTAGCAGACACTATTACTGCAGCAAATCATTCCTGTTTTGAGATGGCTGGCTCAGGAGGCCTCTAAAAGCATCCCAACAGGCAGCAAGTGTCGTGCACTGACAAAGGGAAACAAAAATCAGCTTTGTAGGGGTCTGCCACGCAGCTGGCGTTGCTGTGCAGAGCATGCCAAGCGGCTGCTCTGAAGGGCACCCGTAAAGGAGGGCAGCAGCCTTCCAAGGGTGGGAGGCGATGCCACGGGGATTGCAGGTTAAATGCATATATGGTTTTAAATATACGTGAATAAATTTCTGCCAGACATTAAAACAAAAAGAATTAAATCTCTAGTTAAAAAAAAAAAAAAAAAGACCAAATCAAAGCAGACTTCTCAAAGCAATAATAATAATCATTACTCACGTATCTCTGACATCAGGATGCTGAAGGTGAATCTATTCTGAGAATTATAAGACTTCTTATCTTGTGACTTCTACCTCAGCTCCTTCATTTTCAAAAGCCTCTCTCACCCTTGTCAACCTTTTCTAGTTTCTGCTACTGTTTAAATACAATTCAATGAATGACCTATGTCAGTGACTTTCTTTCTCTTTTCTCCCCTTATCTTTCTCGATTTCTTTTCCGTCTAATTATGCCAAAAGCCTGGAATAGTCTCTCACAATTACCCTGTTTTCATGAAGCTTATAAGAATTTCATAGCTTTAAGGCTGTTGTCGATGCTTCTGAGTGTATATACACATCTTTTTGTTTCTTCATTTATAGTGATTGCGTAACCTAAATTTCTAAGGCAAGTACATTGAAAAAAAGGATTATGAAATACTCTGAAGAGAAACCATTGCAAATGTGACAGCTGCTAAGAATCTCTATGACTTTCATATTCCTCCTTCCCCCAGAGGTTACTATTGTTGCTGGCCGAGGAAGCAGCTGTAGCATGCTCATGAAGGGCAGAAAAGGCCTGGAGAAGGCAGAATTGCCCTTTGGCGGTTGGATGTCTTGCTGGAAAGCTTGTCAACCTTATTTACATTTTAATTTGCATGCCAGCCTCTACAAGACTTTCTATTCGGATTCTGCTTTAAAGTATCTCCTTCACTATAATCACAACGACCTTTACATGTCTTCCCCCATTACCCTCTGGGGCTGCAGCCCCGGCTCGCTGAGCTATCCAGAAGACTAGCAGCAAGAAATGTCAGGCTGAGCATGACATTTATCCAAACAGTTGGCTGCTCATAAGGTAGCCTTTTCTTAATTTTTTTTTTTATTATTATTATTTCCTTAGGAGATTAAAGAGCGGTGTGGGCAATGGTCACATCCTGCTAAAGGAGAGCGCTAAGGGAAAATCCCTTTTCTGTAAGACAGGAGCAAAACTGGCAGCGTGCATCACCTGACAGTGGCTACCCCTGAGAGCAAAAAAGGCAGGAGGGATGAAAGTGGTCAGCGACTGATTAATATTGACATTATTTTTACCGACAGACTGACAAGAGAACTTGGCAGGATTATACCCACTGGCTAGTTAAGAGGAGCACTGCCATAAACACGCCCTGCTCCAAATAAACCACAGCACAGGCACAGAAGTACAATGCATGCATTAGCCCCCAGCCTGTCTAGCTGCTACAGAAACACGCTTTCTTACACCCAAAATAATGCCAGTTGAAAACATACACGATTATTCAAGGTTTTATGAGAATTACCTCTGTTGCACCTTTTGGTCATTACAGAAAAGACTCTAGTGAATATATTTTGATCAAGTAAAGCTTTCAAAGCCTCTGAAGTATCCCTGGCATACAGAGAGCTGGTTTTATTGTTACTGGCTAATCCCGACTTTCTAATGAATTCACCGCCTTGGGATTTCCAAATACAGAAGTATTCTCTTCTCAAAGTTACAGAGAACACTCTGGGGTTATGGATATCATAAAAAATTTCTAACTCCATAACTTCTGCATTTCTGATTAATTTTGATAGATAAAAGAAAATCTTTGTACCCTGTGACTATGAACAGCCACTGTAAGAATGAGGCCAAGGTGGGCCGTGCTGTTTAGAGTCATATGAAGTGCCATATTTGGAGGCAAGGAGGATTTTTTCCTAGGTCAGATTGCAGGGACAGTAAGACCTGCGTTTCTGTCACATATCTGCTTTCTGGGACCATCTCAGAGTTTTATTAATACATTCCACGGTATTATAGGGAACCTGATTTTCCCTTTCTCTCAAGTATCCACTTTAATGCATCAACACAGAATCCCACATTAAATAAATAGCATCAAGCCTGAGTCAGTGTTTGCCAGTCTTTCCAAAGAAATAAATGGGAATGTCATCAGGGCAACATCTGAACTTTTACATTTCAAGAGATAATTTCAAGTGTTTAGATAGCAGCGGGGTAATCTTATCAACACAGTGGGTACAGCAGATTAATGCATCACATGTCTGTGTGGACGCAGCAACATTTCATCACTTTAAGGCACAAGAAAGTCTTATGTTGGCTTCAGGTTTGAGGAGAATCAAGATGCAGGATAATTCTTCTAAATTCTGCATCTCCTCAAACCTGTAGATGCAAACTGACTACATTGGCATCAGTCCTTTCTGCCCCATAAGATAGTATGTGTCCATGATAAGAGAAAGAAACTATTTAGTTTTTATTTGGTTTTGACTGCTTTGAGTGTTTGTCTGTCTGTTTACCACAGGTCAGACACCCTTTATCGTAGGGATCAGTCATTGCAAGCACAAAGGTATATGGATCTGAAATGCCATAATTTCTGGTGGATGACACCATGCCGTCAGTCTGTAGTTTCGGTACTGGAGGTTTCTGTCAATCTCTCTTATTCTTGATCTGCCACAGATTCTTAACTCAGAGTGCTGACCTAAGAGCAGAATCTGGCCTGGCTACATGATGGCTGAGCTGAGGACCTGGGAAAGAAATGGATGCATGAAACACTGTGATGATGTCCCTATTTGAAGCCTTGTCATTCTTCATCACAATTTCACTACAAAGTTTTGAAGGCATCAACACGGACAGTGACAGAAAAAATTCTGGAAGGGCTCTGACGTGCTGCCTACAGCTGAAAAGAAACTAAACTTCTGAAGAGATCCAGGATCAAAGGACCTGGGAAATGTCAGTTGGATGGTACTTCTGTCATGTTACAAGGCTCGATGCAGCAAGTATGGGAGAACAAGCTCTGCAACAGATCAGAGCCAATTATCAAAGTAATCCCATTTGGCCATAAAAATATCTAGTCATTTAATACTGCTAAGCCTTGTTTGTAATCACAGAGCTTAATGAGAACAACTTACACTGAAAGGAAAGAAGGGAAATCTCTGGAGTAGAAAGGCTGCTAAAGAGGACGTTAACAAATGCAAGTAAATTTGAGGTTTTAACTTCTTTTTTATAGGCCATACTCTATTCATAGAGGATTTTTTTTTAATCAGCCAACTCAATGCCAAACCTGGCTTCAAGATTATGAAAGCGCACTGTTGTTTTCACGCTCTGTGCCATGTAGGCAAGTCTCTCAATTAAGGAAAGGTTTCTTTTGTTTGAATGAGATTCTGTTTAATTTCTGGCAGGCAGATTTCAGAAATAATTACCATCTATAGAAGGATGAATAGCAGACAAATCTATAATTCTCATTACCCACCAGAATTTCAAAGTGAACTTAAATTCTAAGTAAGCATTTGGCGGATCTGAACAAAGGAGAAAAGGTATTGGACAAAAGTAGTGTGGTTTAATTCAAATCGTAATCAAGAATGATATTTAGCAATGAGTGGGACCTAACATGAGTGGGACCTCTTTACCATGTTTAAGGCATATTGGATGTCACACCCCAAACATTAGGGAAAGGTTTGGTCAACAGTGGACATTAGTGCTACGTGTTAAAGATTTTACCCAGCTTACATTGTAAATTCCTTATGGAGGGGAGTGAAGATGGTTCTTAGTGGTTCACAGTGAAAGGACAAGAGGCAATGAGCACAAATTGAAATACAGAAAATTCCATTTAGACATTAGAAAGAACTTTTATTCTAAGGGTGATCAGATGCAGGAACAGGCTGCCCTGAGGGCTGTGGAGTCTCCATCCGTAGAGATATTCAAAACCTGACTGTACATGACCCTGAACAACCTGCTCTTGCTGACCCTGCTAGAGCAGGGGCTGTTGGACTAGATGATCCAGCTGCCTTCCAGCCTTGACTATTCTGTGATTTTGTGAAACAATGGGGATAATTCTCTGTGGTTATATACAGATAGAACATACAACCAAAGCTCTTTCTCCTCTTCTACGTAGAAATACAGAGCTGGTAAACACCACTGGCAAGATAATGTGTGGTTAACAACTTTAGAATTCCTTTAGAATGCAAAAATCATTAGAATAAATAAAATATTACACTTAGCTGTACTAGTGTCCCCTGGCTCACATTATTCTCCCTGGTGACAGTGCTGTTGAACAACTGGGTACAGAAATGTAAAGGTTTAATATCCGGCTATATTTGATATCAAATGCCCTGATATTGGCAGTGCCCATGATGGCTACAGGTCTGTCAGCATTTTCAAAGCTTTATAACAGCCATAAAAACTCATGGAGTACAGAAATGAGTCAACCAGTCCTTATAATTGCTGGCATTTAGCACCAGAGATGGTGACTAAGAATCTATATTTGAAATACCTGGAGTTGGTGGAGTCCAAGTACAAATCCTGGGGAAGATCAACTAAACACTACATTTTTGTGAATTAAATACACTGAACTGTGTGCAGCTTGCTGGTTGTAGAACTTCTAGGTGAGCACTTAAAAACACATTTATTCTGGACATGCACTACAAACACATTCAGTTATCTTGCAAAATGAGTATTGTTTTGACTTGCTTTTCCCTGAATGCAGAATATTGCCATGTTTGGCATTCAGCTTCCTGCCCTTTCACCAGCAGAGGTGGCCGCATTTCACATTTTCAGAAATAGTGTTTCAGAAATTCCCCGGGGCATCATTTTCACTGGCAGATGTCATGTGTCTCATATGCTCAAACACAGTTTGACAGCATTTCAAATGGTCTTTCTGCATTAACCAACCCTACAAAAAATATAGTTGAAACAAAAATTTAGGGAATTAATATCATAAAGTCTCAGATGTTTCTCTGTCAGAGAAGGAGCTTCACTAAAAAAAGGATGTCCCAAGATTATACGTTAAATTTATTTTCATATGGCAGTTTATGCTATGTATCTACATGGCAGTTTATGCAATTTGTCTGATAGAGGGCTGATATTCCAAACCACATGCTAACATAATTTACAATTATATTGCTTTTTATCCAAAAGGATCCTGATGTGTTTCACAAACTTAATGCAGTACAAACACCGTATATCAATGGTATCCACCTCAGGATGTCAGTCACAATTACAGAAGTGCTGCAAGTAAATCAAGGAACAGAACTGTGGCTAAATTAAAATGGTCCTTGATCTGCAGGTTGAGTAGATTAACTTAACTACAACTTTATCTGAAAGACTTACAGATTGTTTCAGAGTCGCACTCAGCAAGAGGCATATCCACCAGAAGACGAAAGGCTGAGTCAGCCCTCACAGATGTTAACCAGAGGTTAAGGCAGACGTTGAGCACGTTTGTGTTCTCAGGCTGGTCTTTGATTTGCATGTTTTTAGGTATATGTAAATGGTGTAAGCAAGATCAGAATCAGGCTCTGTATGTTTCCAGATCAGTGCTTAGGCCTTTACAATTTCCATTACTTAATTGAGTGACTTTAATATTTGAATTCAAGTTATTTACTTGCGTGTTAAACTCAAATGCCTAATTTTTGCTGGGAAAAATAGAAATCATTAATTCTGGATCAACTTTTTTGTTAGAACTAGTTGACAGGCCTGCAGACAACATCTACAGCCTAAGCTTGTTTCTTCCTCTGTTAACCAAGCGTACCAAAAATAAACTGAAAAAAATTTTCAGTGTTTCAATCTCGATAAGTCTAGGTGCTTCTTTGGCCAGCCACTGACTCACATGTTATATTAAATATCTCAAACAGTTGAGGTAAAATGTTGGATTTTAAGGCTTATGAATAGTGTAGGGCAAAAGCCAGTGTAATTTATGAATTGGAGATAAACCTGAACTATAATTTACATATGCACTTCACAGTAATTCCACTAGAAAATGCATAAAAATATGCAGTCCTACCTACTTTCTGCCCTGCAGCCCTTCTGCTTGTGCTATTTCATATCGCTACCATTCAATACCTGTGCACTGAAATGAATTTAATAAAAACAAAGCAGAATTTATTCACATCTCTGAAAAGATAGGAGAAAGTTGACTATGAGTGTTGTCATTTCAGAAGTCAGGTGTGAGTAGCAAGAAATGAAAGAGTAAAACCAAAGGAAGATATTTGAGTGCAAAATATTTGCATGACATAAACTTACAAAGGCCAATATGTAATTGCTACCATAAAAATATCTGAGTTACTCCACAAAGGTGTTTCAGGAATCTTGTAAAACTAGATCAGTCTACCATTATAAGTCAAAGATGATAAAATTTGAACTGGAATAGAAGAAACCAAACATGAACAGGAAACATTTAAATTACATTTAGTATTCCTGAACAACTTCTTTAATTAAAACAAGAACATTTTAGAACATGTCTAGAAAATTTTAGGGTTTTTAACTGACAAATTGCAAAATATTGTGAAATTAAAATAATTCCATGCCTGGAAAACCTGTTTTGTATGTAGGAGTGCTATTTTCTCTCTTTTCTGAAACTTGGTTTTGTGTTGGATGGGTGTATTTCACTGAAGTATTTAACTCTTGTGGTTGTAGCTCAAAGAGGAGAAATACAGACAACTGCTGGTAACTGCTGAGTTTCACCTAATGCCACCTACTAATAATTTTACTTTGCATTTCTGAACTACAGCCTAACCCAAAGCCAGTAGCAGCCAGCGTACACTGTCCTTTCTCTATGCAATGTGAATCAGAAACACCCACCCGAGAAGGGCAAGGATAGTCCACAGGACATTAAGCAGATAATAATTTTGCCCATTCCCAGTTTTCCGTCTGGCATAACAGATTCCTTTCTCAAGGAATATTTTGGTAGTGGAAGACACAGATCTGCTACTATAGACAAACTGAGATTAACAGTACTGTCCTGGTTTCGGCTGGGATAGACTTAATTTTCTTCCTAGTAGCTGGTATAGGGCTGTGTTTTTGATTTAGGATGAGAATAATGTTGATAACACACTCATGTTTTAGTTGTTGCTAAGCAGTGCTTACACTGGTCAAGGGCTTCTCAGCTTCCCCTGCTCTGCCAGGTGCACAAGGAGTTGGGAGGGGGCACAGCCAGGACACTGACCCACACTGGCCAAAGGGCTGTTCCATACCATATGGTGTCATGCCCAGTATAGAAACTGGGGGGGGAATTGGCCGGGGGGCAGCGACCACTGCTCGGGCACTGGCTGGGCATCGGTCAGCGGGTGGTGAGCAGTTGCATCACTTGTTTTTTTTTCCCTTGGGTTTTGTTCCTCTCTCTCTCTCTTGTTTTCCTTCTCATTACAAGTTATTATTATTATTTTGTTCCAATTATTAAACTGTTCTCATCTCAACCCATGAGTTTTCTTACTTTTGCTCTTCCAATTCTCTCCCCCATCCCACCGGGGCGGGGAGGGTGAGCAAGCGGCTGTGGGGTGCTTAATTGCTGACTGGGGCTAAACCACAAATACTATAAATAAATACAGAGAGAATAAAATACCATTTACATGAACTGGTAGTGTATACTGAGGGTGATGGTATTTATGTTTATACCTTCTTAAAACAGCTACAAGTAGGTTTTTTTGAAAGAAAGTAGAGATTTTCTTTAGTGAGTAATACTTTCATTACTTTTCTTAGACCCCACTAGGTAGAAACATTTGCTCCTCAGTATTACTCGCTGCTCTGAATGTTTTTTCTAGTCATTGTACACATTACTGAACATAGTGAAAATGCTTCTGTGAGTACAATTTACTTAAAATATAGAAATAAATAGCTATAAAAGACAAAAAATCCCGAAGTGAACTGATTACAGTCTGCCTGGCTAGTTCACTCGTTCAGTTTCAGCATGTGGCTGCACACAACACAGTTCAATCAGTTCTTTATTATTTCATAATGCTAAAGGTTATTACTACAACACAAAAAAGGGATAATAGTGGGTTCTTAAATTAGCGTTTGCTTAGCTTAAATGCCGGTGCACTAATCTCTTTCTTTAAAACCTAGCACAAATAGTATTGTAAATCATGCTTACAGAGTGGTGGGTTTCTGTCTTCCAAACAAGAGACATCTCATCGGGAGTACAGTAATGAATTAGAAGGGACACGCTATGTCCCACTCTGTCACTTTGCAGGTTCTTCAAACACAAGACACTGACCAGTGTGATGTAAAGATGACATTAACTCTCAGGATTTTAAAACTGTTGTCAATCCAGATTACACTCCTGCCCAGCTAAAATAATAGAAGAGTTCTGCTAACGCTAAGAAAGTATTCTGGGAATGAGGACTTGAGCTGCAGTTTTATCAGGCTGACTTTTGAGTGAGTGCATTGGTAATTCCCAAGTAGAAATATGGTGATACCATAAGGTTTTCCTTGTAGTACAAAATAAAAACTGTATATTAATATTAAGCTATTAATGTTAGGCCACCAACTAGTAACTTGAAGTTAGCACAGGACAGAAGACAGTACGCCACTGTTGTTTAGACAACGAATGAATCTGCTGCAGATGAGCATCACGGCTGTTTGCATACTGGCAAGTGGAGTGACAAATGTTCTCCATCTTTGATGATTCCAGGCAAGACAGAAAACTGAAGACCAGAGGAGCAGCAGATATTTAGGAACGCTTCCAGCCTGCAATTTGATGGAGTTACAGCCACTTTCACATAGGGCTATGTAAGAGGGTCTCCACAGAATGTTTTTCTTCTGCACATGGTCATGATACAGAAAATGTGAAAAGTGTTCATCTAGAGCAATGCACAGCGACTTCCAGTGCAGCTCATTCTTGGGACATGTATCTAATACTTGCCTGCAGGATTCAAAGTTGTAGGGCCTTTACTAGGGCTGATCCTGGATGCGAGTTGAATCCTACACCTATTTATGGGCAGCTTCTCCATAGCTTTGTAACTATTCTGTGATGAAGACACAGCCATAGCAACCAGCACCCTTCTGACCATGTATGTCCCCTGAAAACATGGAGAAACTCCATCAAAAGCTGACATGAGCAGCTTATGTCTTGAAAAGGACCCTTGACTGATACTGTTCATGTTGTTGATCATCTAGACTATATCAAATGCCATGCAGAAAGCAGAGCATTTGTATCACTTTATTTCATTGACATCTGGCTCCTACTGATTTCTGCTGCTGAATTCTCCAGAACCAGCTCTGTTACCCTGGAGCACACCCTCCTCACCTGGGAGGTTTCAAGGACAGATTTGCTTGTCGTTTTAATCATCTGGCAGAAAGGAAGGTGCAGGGGTTATGCACCTTGCTTTTATTTTTATTTTTTTCCACAGCAAAGACTAGTTAAATTAAAAGCTCCTTTTTTTTCCTTTTTTTTTTTTAACATTAGCGTAATGCATCCTGATGGCAAGACACTGAGAGCCACTAAACAAGCCAAGCAATTGTATCCACAAACAAATTAAAGTTAGCATTTATAAGATGTATTTTGCTTACAAGTTAAACCTTCATTGTTTTTATAACTTGAATATCCCCTCCTGCTTGTACAATCATACAAGTGCTAAAAAAATCTCTTCTGCAGGATTGGGCCTTTGCACGTATTTCACTCCCAACACAAAGAACAGACCAACATCAAAGAGCACGTTGTGTTTTGAACATGCTCTCTCCCTGCTCCAGTTGCCAAATTTGTTCCTTTCACGCACTGAGTATTTGATAATCCTTTAAAATGGTGTTTCTCTGCCTATCTATCTGGACATACGAAAAACCCTACTGTTTTTCATTGATACATTATCATCTTTTACTATGTTCTGTCTCTTCCCTACCGTAAAGTTACATTGGCTGTTCCCAGCGCTGAGGATACTACATGTCTAAGCTGTCATTCCAACCCAGTTTTCCACTGAAGGACTTCTCCCTGAAAGCACATCACTGTGATTGCTGGTGTCTGTATGGCTTTGTTTCACACCCATCATGACTACTGAATTCAAATCTGAGAATACTGCAAAATCGCATGCAATGTCACAATGTCATCAGTCTCTTCAATAAAAAGTAGGAAGAGATTTAATAGTTGATAGTTTTCAATTCTATGCACTAGAGCTTTCTGTACTGGAGACTCAGTATTACAAATTTATTCCTTTATTTAAAAGTAGAGTTTGTTTTTGTACGTGTGTGCTTGAAAGAGGAAAACAGAGGTGTTACAGGCAGACAAATGTGAGTTTGCAACCACTGCTGCAATCTCCAGTCACTTTTGACATAGACAAAAAGCACGGTTGCACAACTACAAAGTCACACATTAGCTATATTTCATAGAATCATCATAGAATGGTTTGGGTTGGAAGGGACCTTAAGATCGTCTAGTTCCACCCCCCCGTCATGGGCAGGGACACCTTCCACTAGACCAGATTGCTCAAAGCCCCGTCCAAATGCAAACTGAAAAATAACTCTCCAAAGAGTAATGCTGGGTTATCCAATACCCTATTTCACCAAAAATGTCGAGCATCAGCTGCCATGGGACTTCACAGCAAACCTGAAGGTCAGTAGACCTGAGGTATTTCAGACCAAAGAAAGGAGAAAAAAGGATCAATTCCAAAGCTAAGGACTTATACAAGATGTTTTCCCCCAAGCATCTATATTTTATATGAAAGATAATCTGCACATAGGTGCCTTGGCTGGTTTCAGCTGTAACCAAAAGGCACAAGCTGAGAAAGATCCCTCTCAGAGAGCATATTTCTGCTACTGGGGAGTGTTATGCATCAACCCTAAAATATTATCTCTATTCAGAAATGAATAGGAAGCCAACATACTTCTTGGAGTTGTGGTGTAGTGCGTTTCCAGCAGGGTGTACCAGTAACCACACAGGCGGCTGTTACCTGGACCAGCCCTGGTAACTAAGGGGATTGAAGGCACGAGCTCCACGGAGAGCACTGCCGTCGCTTACTGCGAGGTGGGAGGCATGGATCACAGTAGCAAAACCATACCCAGATAAAACAACGGTGTTCTCCAGACCAGAGAGGATTTAAAACACAATTCTTAAGTCATTGCTGTTATTCCTTCAGCAACACTCCCGGGCTATGACCAGAAAGGAGCAGTAGGAACGCACCCAGGATTAAAAGTGATTTTTGCAACATCCTCTGGCTATTTTCCATTTGGTTGGCGTTGGTCTTATCTGGACCGAACTTCAAGAAGCTGGTCTCAACTGTGCCCAAGCCTCCATCCCACTGCCTGCAGACTGAACTAGTTGGTAGCTTAATTTATTGTGTTATAACAAATAGTGAGTCTGGAGCTCTGGTGCCCACAAGAGCCATATGCCCATATCATAACTTTCTCCTTTTAGGGTTGCTTTTCCTGTCCTAATTTATACTTCCTCAGTTACAGTACATACATTTACATGGTTAATGTTCAGATTGCTGAGATTACACCATAGTGATGCATGCAATAAAAATGCCTAGACAGATGGATGCAATATCACAGATTTCTCAAAGGAGGAGAACTTGCAAAGCCAGAAGCTCACACTTCAAGAAATCTCATTTGCTAGCACAGGGGTCACTGAAAATAGATCTGAATGCTTAAAAAGCAGCAAAATACTCTTAAATAAAGCACTGCTGACAAAGGTATATACTCTTTCCTAGAAATAGGCTCTAGTCTGTTAGGCTGCCAGGAAATGATCTTCTCAAGAAATTCTGATTTTTTCAGATTTATGATTTATAAAGAGTAAGTGCAAATCTGTTCTGCAAAGGAAGTGTGTGGCAAAGGCCACTTTGCCAATAGCCTTCCTCTTTAAATAAAAAATGATGTTAAAACGAGACACCTTATTAATTAAACCAGTATCTATCCTGCAGCTTCGATGCTTCATATGGAACTCGCTGCATAGATGATTTCTAAGTGAGAAGTCACAGTGCAAGTTTAAATCACTACAGAGTAAACAGTCTGGACTGATACCAGATGAGAGGTCTCTGGCAGAGAGCGTCTCTCCCAATTACTAATAATACAGCAATAAGACAACAGGTGCTGTTCTGCCAAGCCCTCTCGATATTTTGATAAAACAAACTTGCCTCTCCAACCCACAGAGAAAAAAAAAAGAACAGGCACAGAGAGACAGGAGCAATGCCTGCCCCTTTGATAATACTGCTACTGATAAAAGGAAAAGTAAAATTGTCACTCATGCCCACCTGCCTCTCCTGAGGAGGGATACAGGTATTGTACGGCAATGCGAATATTTCAGTTTCATAAACTCTGCTTTTCAATTCCTTTCCGATTAAAACAACAACAACAACAAATTGCTGGCTTACTGATCTTTAAAGGTTACTGGCAAGATAATGGGGACAGATATTAAAGGAGCTTGCTTGAAAAGATATAGAGGTCGTAATGAAGCAAGTGATAATTAGAGCAAAGAATTTAAGCTGGTGAAATTCAAAAAGTAATGCATACGTTATAGGAAATATACCTTTCCCTGCCTAGCTGTGCTATATCATGTTTCCCACAGTTTGTTTCAAAGTCTCCCTTTGCCTTTCATCTTACACATATTTCAGCACTGTTGTTATGCAAGATGGGGAATCATTCATTTTAATGTAATACTAAGCATATTACCAACAAAACCAGAGAGAGCCTACCATTTTACTGATTTTCTAATTAAAAAGCTCTACAATATAAATTCTTTGCAGCCCCTCGCTGCACACGGAAGATTTAATGCTGCATCTGAAAAGCCACATGTACATAAAAGCAAAGAATTTGTAAATGCTTCTGATTTTAGCTTTTTCTTTTTCTTCCTCTTGTTACAAAAGCCACAGCTATCACTCTCTTTAACCGCTAACAAAAGCAATTTAATGACAGGTAGATTTGCTGGTTTGTAGCTTCTTTGAACCCCCAACACACTCACTAAAGGAAAGTAACTTTAGCTAGGAAAGAGATCCTCGCAGCACTATGGTGAATAATTCATCATTGCATTTTTCTTTTCATCTCATTTTGTGCCAGTAACGTACACAACTGAAAATATTGCAAAATCTAAAAACAACCACAGACAAGGACTTCCAGCAGCAAAATACACATAAAACTAGCAGGCAGGTTTCCCCGGCTTATATAATAACAGCTTTAGCTCAACAGAACCCCCATCACTCACCGAGGACTGAATTCACTTGAACAAAAGCAGAGCCCAGTCACCAAATGCAGCTTCGCAGGACTCTTAATGCGAGATGCTCCTGTCTGCTGTTCAGTTCACACTTGCCTTTATAACTAAGCCAACCAACAACATTCAGTTGCTGAACCTGATGAATTATAAAACGGTAGCTCCCAGACTCTCATATTTTACATCACAGGGGGTGGTCATCCAGCATACACACTGCCTGTGTACATATATTCTGGTATAACTCATCCTGATAAACACATCAGTGCTGGCAGCAGTGACAGTAATTGGTGCTCAGGATGTACAAGCACAAACCAATAGAGCACACTCCCACCTTCTGCTCTGTGCAACATCTCTACCTGTCAATCACTGCACCTTGTTAAGGTGGAATGATCAACTGCTCTTCAGGGGAGAAGCAAAACTCGGAGCAGAAACCATCTACCCGATATGATTCTTCACTTAAACATTTCCTTAATACAGCAGTAAATGTAGCTTCAATCTCTTCTAGATACAGTTTTCAGGATTTTTTTTTTTAAATCTTCATAAAATCTTCCCTTCTTAAAGACACAGTTCTTGTTTAGTGACTAACACACGGTTCATAACTTCCACTATCATGAATGGAAATTATTCAGGCAAATTCCACGGACATTAGCAAGAATAACCTAAAAGCATTACTGCAGGCAGAATGACTGTTAAAAGCAATATACTTCTTAGGTGAAATTATATGTACATTTTAAAAGCCTCTTAAAAATACTGATAGGTTTTAAGAATGTCCTCAAAGTTATAAATATGTATTTGTAACGCTCTTCACTTCTCTAATGCTTTCTTTTTTCCATATGCTTGCATTGTTTTTAAAGTAAATGTATAGACAGAAAATAAAGGAACCAAACAGCTAAAACTTAGACCCATTAATACAATCAATTAAACTAAACATTTTCAAATGGGATTAATTACAGCAATAGCAATCACAATTGTTGCACATGCCACAAATTAACACTCACAATTAGCCCCTAACAAGCAAAACTGGTTATGGTAATGGCAATACACAGCCAGGTATCGGTCACTGGAAAGGGTTTTGTATGGCAAGTCTTTTACGATGGAGCAGAAGTTGCTCTTTCAGAGTTGAGCTCCGTGAATTTTGTATGTGTTTTACACAAACTCAAGGCTATTTGTACGAGCACAGAGTGTGAATGAACGCTTTATTTGGGGTGATTTTCGATTTCTACGTCACTGCTGACAGCTCTCAGAGGGCTCCATTTGGACCCTGAACTTGATCCAGCTCCTTTCATTCCCCATGCCCGTAAAACTCTCCCAACATTTGGTACCACGACGAAAGGTTGTGCTTGGGAAGGTGAGCACAGTTGTGTGAGCGGTTGTGCATCGCTGGGATGCTTTTCCATGAACAACTGGGCTGAGGAATGCAAATGAAGCCTGCGCCGGCAGCCCCAGGCAGAAACCCAACCCTTCTCACCATCTGGACCGACTGATGTGCGTCACGATGTGGGAACAGGGTGTTGCATTTCATGCATAGCAAAAGCAAGTCCTATATATATCCCTTTTCTCCCGTCCTCAGCTGCTTGTTCCCCCCATTCCTCATTTGTCTCTTTGTGTTCAGCACCTTCGCTCTCCGAAAAAAAATTCACTAAAGGCCAGAGGCACGAGCAGTGTTTCTGTATGTGCTACTGGCTCTTACTATAGTGGCTTGTATGAAAGAAAAGCTGTATGTAGTTGGGTGGCAGAATGTAAGGGAGACATATCAGGACTTAATCAGAGGAACGGTTTTGATGTCTCTGTCTTTCTCAGAGGAAAGGGCAGCTGAGATCCAATAATTGGATTCTCCAGTGATGCTGATTGGGAATAATCCAATATGGGCAGAAAATATTCCAAATGACAGACCCTGGCTCATTGAGAAGCAGCAAAAAAAATCTGTGCCACTGCATTTGCCTTATAGAGCCAAATTCTATTCTCAGGGGTTTACACATTTCACTTGCAAATTATGGAGGTTCTCTACAATGACCCAAGCACAACAGTTTGTTGTCTTGTGCGCTAATTAGGGTTTTCTGACCTATTTTTCATAAAAGACAAGTTTCAAACCATATGTGCCAGAATGCCCTAAATGGCATCTATTTTCCTTTTTGTTTTGCCTTAACCATTCAGGTTTGAAGAGGCTTCCCAGCAATCTATGTAAACATGACACTGACTTATCATAATTTGGTGCAGTGTGATTAAGACATAAGCAATGCTTGATGAATCTCCTTGACCAATATAACATTCACCCTAACATTCAGCTCACGTTTACTGAAGTACAGGTTTGTAAAACTGACCAATATCTCAATAATGTAAGACACTGCAATATTTCATAGCTGTGTGTAGGTGGCATGCATAAACCACAGTCTGTGGTATTACACAAGAGCCACCATTCCAAGAAAAATTGCTACCCCATTTCACACTTACTTGCAATTTTTTTTAGCTAGCCTGGCTTCCATGTTACCTTTCCATGGGAAATAAGTCATAGCTGATACTGCCATAATATTCAGCAGTGTGTTGCTCTGTAAAACTGCTACCTTCTTGGTGAATGGATACACTCATCGCACAACGCATGGCCTCGGGGCTCTGTTCCTACGTTCTGGTGCAGAATGTGAGATTTCACATTCGAACTTTCTCACTTCACTGACAGGTGTGTGAAAATCCCATATGGCTGCCAGATTTCTGTATACCTACATAAATATATAGTATGTATTTTTAAGGCATTTGTAACAAACACGTTTGGTATTGACTTTGAGGTTCTTTGCTTCAAGCTGCAAACTAGAAATGATCTAAGCATGAAAAAAAAGGATGAAAGTGTTCCCATTTGCTGCCAAAACATGACTTTCTTCCATAGTCACATGGACTGTATTGACTACACATATAGACATCCTATTTGCAATCTACAGTGAGGACACAGATAATTGGGAAAAAATCAGGGCATTCCTCTGGAATAACAAGAGTAGTTACCTTTTCCAGACAAGAAGAAATTAAGGAAACTTCAAATTAAGAGCAACTACAGGCAGATTTGATACTATCAAGATCAGGAATTAGCTAGTGCAATTAACTCGCATCCCAATGAAGCAAAACTAGATCTCCAGGATCTCTACAGTGTGGACCCAGAGTTCCAGGTGACTAACTGTGCACCAACAGAGATAATTTCCAGGCCACACCAGATGGTACGGATGATCAGTACACTGGTCAATAATTCTTGCCATGTGGCCTAAGAAGCCATCGTGCAAATAAAGAGGTGTTTATTCAGTACCTTGCATTTAGCAAGTATGCTCTTCAATTCCTTTAGTGAATTTTGTGAGATTTACACTGGCTAAAGGAAATGCTCTTTCATCTGATAGCCTGTTGATGGCACTGACAGAGACTATGGCTAAAGCAAAGAGCCCAGCAAGATTTTAAAAAGCCCTGGGCATTTATCAGACAGTAGCATCCAGAAGTGCAGTAAGAACAAGAAACCTAAGCTTTCTAATGATCAGGGGATCTAAAAAAACTTTGTTTCTTATGGATGTTTCTCCTTTGATCTCAGACTCAACCCATTGCTCTGCCTCAATCTGCAACGTTTCACAACGGCCCAGCTTGTGAAATGTTTTAATGAATTTAATTGCCACAGCAAGGCAATGGAGAAATTAATTTCCTCTCAATGTACCACACTTGCAATTCCATTTAAGAACAGTTTTTAAATAGAGTTTCCATTTCTAAGATTAATCCTCATAAGTACAAATAAAAAAACTGTATATTTAGATTAATTAATAAATTAGTTGGCACAGGGCTTTGAAGATGTAAAGGACTGCACAAGTGCTATTACTATAATAGTATTTTTCTAAATTACAATACTTTTCTTCCTCAAGTGACATCTTTTTTGCTGCAAGTGCAGAGTGCAAGCTCAAGTCCTTTTTCTGAATGAGGACTGTGTTTGAAAAAATACAGAAAAAAAGAGAATTAAAAAGGATATTCAGCTGGGTCTGAATGAACAGACACCCAAGAGAGCAATTCCAGTTGATCAAGGGCAATGACAAGAACTTGCTTTGCTGGTTAGGAAGGCTGAACTCTCTTAATGGTGGCTTCATAGTCTCAAGAATATGAATGATCTTATCAGTAATAAAGAAGAGCTGCTAAAAGGAAGGAAGGTCAGATGGCACTTTCCCTAGAGCCTCTGGAGAGGCTGCCGGGGTTTGATTCGAAAAGCCTTTTATAGCACCCCATGAACCTGGAATGCTAGAGCAGCCCATTTAAAAGCCAGTGGATAACTCAGGAGCAGTCGGAGACTTCATACAAATGCTGATTTCCTGTATGGCTTAGGTTGGGTCAGTGGGTTAAAAGAACTGAGAAACTTGGATGACATAGTTCAGCATCCAGAATTGGGTTTTTTTTTGTTGTCTGGACTTTCATTTTCCCTTTAACCCTGTGTTTCCTATTGTTTTCTTTCTGCTGTTTCCTTTTAAATGAGTTAAAGTTGTCTGAAGCTCGATATTCAAATCCAAAACGAATCATAAAGGACTTACTAACTCCAAAAGCTGGAAAACTAGCTCAAAATCCACTTTTTATTAGGTGAAAGACTAGATTCAGCAGCAAACCAGACAAGCATCTGCTACACATCTTTTACACAAACAGAAGGTCCCACAGTCAACTCCTTATAAGCCTGGTGCAGGGAGAAAATGAGTTAACAGCTTTGTACGGCAAAGAATGGCGGAGCGACATGAAGATCCTCCTGCGATTCGCAGTCTAACTCTGTGTGCACTCTGTGGTGGGAGGAGTAGGTGGCTGATTTGGGGAAGAAGTACACACAGGAATGATACACTTGACTCCTCTGAGGATGGTGACGAAAATCTGTCAGCTTGGCATAGTCCTTCACGTTACCTACAGCAATTACTGACGCATGGAGAAAGTAACAGCTCTACAGACATCACGGTAAGAGGCATGGTGTGTGCGGTGGAGAGAGCAGATCGGCTTCACTGAAGAAGCCCATGGCAGTGCTGCAAAGGGCTATCCACAGAAAGGGACACAAGACGAGCACGTACAACAGTCTGCATGAGAAAATTGTGAAATTCAGGCCTGCATTTGTAGTAGATTGCAGAAAAATAAGTGGCGTAGCCTGAGGATGCCTTCTGCACTGATTGTGACAATGAGCTAGCACAGGAATCAGTACGCACACACTTTTAGACTAAGTTTTCCCCTCCTACAGTTTTCTTTCAGGAAAGAAGATTTGAAGCCTGGATGACTAACTACGGTGCAGATGGCAGAGCAATGTAGAGATACCCATGCTAGCTCCCAATGAACTAGCTTAGATGACACCAAGAGTGAATTTAACCTACTCATATTGAACTCCACAGTTATGCTGTTCCTGGAGCCTGAACATTTAAGGCAGTTTGTGATGCAGACAAGCCAAGGAAGGACGGCAGGTGATACTCAAGCTAGGCCTGTGCCAGCCATTCTTGCAAAATTTACTTCTGCAGTTTTTTTGCCATTACTTGCAAATGCGCCAAGAAAGTACCTCCCAGCCAGGAAGAATATATGCAACTGCAGGAGCATCAGAGTGAAGTATTGCTCTGAAAAGAAAGGAAGAAATAACTGCTCTGCTGGGATATGGCAAACCCTCCTTCAGCTCAGCAGGAATCAACTCTAGCCTTGCATGGTTCGCAAGACTGCTGAGACTGCAGATTTACTGCCTTGGCTCTCATGTCAGACCAATTAATTCAGCTCTCACCAGAAACCCTTTTGGTTAGCTAAGGGTGATGGCACCCTGGTGAACCTGCTTTGAGGGGACTTTCATGCCCAGTCATTCCTGTACTTTCTGGGCGCTCTGAGGGCATGAATGGCAACGATACTCCATCTACAGGTCAGCAGTAACCATGAACAGGGAAATGTCTGCCATCCCGTCACATTTGTACCTGGCAACTAACTTCCACAGAGTCTGAGCTGAGCTGGGCACTTAAGGACAAGCCACCATTTTGTAAGGATTGTGTCTGATGGGACCCAGGAACCAGGACACTGAGTAGATGCTCTGTTCTTGAACTACTTATAGCTCGAGGATTAATTAGGAGTGGGAAAGTGCTCTAAGACCTTTAACTGAAGAACTGGAGAATTAAAGGAGGTGAAATATAAATACTAATTCTCACTACAGCATCAGAATCTCTGAGGGAAACCCTACTGAAATAGCTCACACTACAACAG